>NC_064433.1:94366440-95626440 GCF_023343835.1 Lagopus muta
GAGCACAGGCTGTATAGAGCAGAAAGGAAGAGTCAAAGGTGTGCCTCATTAGTGCATGTCAGCAATGCTTAGATGCAAGAAATCTGCTGAGCTGCTCAGCCTTGTCAAGTGCTGTTTCTGACCACTCAAGAAGAAAGCTCACAGGATCCTGTACAATTACTAGTATTGTAAATATCATGCACTGTGGTTTAATGACTTAATGTTTTATATGAATTCCAGAGTTAGATTAAGGGGTTTTGAAAATCTCAGCTCAGAACAGAGATGTCCTGTTCCATGGGTTTTGTTAGCAAGCATTTCTGAAAATATTTATATATTCGTATCATGACTTGGGGTTTCCATGTCTGAAACTGCTAGCTTTTGTGTCTTACAGCTCTTTTGAAAAATTAGTTTTCCAAATTAACACTTGATCTTTAATGACAACAAGTAGGAAGTTCTATGAATTGCAGGTGGGATGTCTAGTCCCATTCCACAAATTAAAACCAACAAAATTGTTGGGTTTGGGCTGTGGGTTTTGTTTGTTTTCTAGTTTGGTCTGGCCAAGATATTTGGTGACAATGTTGGTTTATAGCAGTTCAATGAATTTTTGGTAATGATTTGAAATCAGTTTCCTTTAAAACTGTTATTTGAAGCATGTTTGTGAACATAAGCTACCATAATGTAGAAACTCTCAAATCTTTGATGACATTAGATAAGTTACATACACAGTTGTAAACAATGCCTTAAATGTTAATCAGAGGAGGCTAGTTACAAAATTTACAAGGTCATTTCTGCCAGAATGAAAAGGCAACAGGAAAGAAATTATGTATGAAGTTACATTTCCTCTCCCATGTGGAGTCAGGAAAATTTTATCTGCATTTGCCAGAAAAGAAGGATGATCATCTAGTTTCAACCCCCCCTGCTATGTGCAGGGTCGCAAACCACCAGACCAGGCTGCCCAGAATCATATCCAGCCTGATCTTGAATGCCTCCAGGGATGGGGCAGCTACAACTTCTCTGGGCAACCTGTTTCAATGCATTACCAACTTTTGAGAGAAGAATTTCCTCCTAATATCTAGAATCATACAATCATAGAATCATAAAATCACAAGGTTAGAATGCATGTTGACTCAGAAGTATCAATGCACTTGCCCTGCTGTGAGTGTTCCAGGTTTAATCATTTGTTTGAAATCAGATGGGCTATGTGGGTGTGTATGTAAACTACTGTGATATTAGTACTCTGAATCTTCCTCACAGGTCCCAGAATATGTTCTGATCCCTTATGAAAGTATTTGCAGATTTATTTTCTGGCATAGAAAAGTTTTCTTGAAATATTCTTGATCAGCTCTGCTAAGCAGATGTCGTGGGAACATTTGGGAAAGGCTTGTGCAAATCAAGGACTAGAGAACAGCAATTGTCTTTGCAGCAATGGTATTTAAACTTTATTATTGTCTGAGCAGTTCAACAAGGATCCACTATTCACACCTTAAGGACAATGTGGAAAAAATTTCTTAAAATATCTTGCTGTATTTACATGAAGTCAGTCATCTGTAGCCAGCTGATTATGTACAAAGGATAAAGAAGGCAAGACTTTTTTAATACATTGCCAGTACTTTTGTGGTCAGTAAGAGTTAGAGATCACCTTCTTTTTTTAACTTTGTCACTCAACACCGCTGCAGTTGACAGTAAAACCTAACTAATATACGAACTGATCCTTGAAGACTTGGAAACTAAAATACAAGAATCTTATCCTTGCCACGGAAGTCCAGTAAAAATTCATTGAAGAGACTGGAATAGCTGATGGAGATATAACCAGAGCCTTACATCTATCAAGGAATCTGAATATTTTGTCCAAATTTGAGGTCCGGTGATGTTTGTCATTGTCAATGATGGCATTGTAGCAAGGGTACTTGTGCTCAACGCTATCAAAGAACATAATCACACACTTTTCATTTAACTTGTTTTATGCAACAATATTTCCCAGAGTATACAGAAACAGTGATAAAGATTAAACAGTTTCAGTTTGCAAAGACTTACCCCTTAAGCAGAGATGCTTAAGCAGAGATCTTTTTGCCTATGGCTCACCCTCTGTCAGTGTTGGTACTTGTGTAGATGCCTCATTGAAGTTAGTAGAATGTCTGGCTGATGGTTTTGAACACTGGTGAGAGAACAAAGAAACCAAAGCTACATTGCTTGGTCTTATTGTGGAAATATGTGGGTGACAGATCACTCCTGTACTTTCTTCATCTTTTCTATGTACTCTTTGAGGAGTCCATATCCAAGAGTAACAGATTTTCTTATTTTCTTGTTTGTTGCTATTGCTTTTTTTTTTTTTTTTTTTTTTTTTGAAGGCTTTAACTTAAAAGTATACAGATGCATCCCATTCCAAGCCAGTAAACATAATCGATTATTTCTTCTTATACATTTAACTTATTTCTTGATGAGTTACAATTATTGATATTGGTAAACTTTAGAAACAAAACAAGTTGACTTCAAAGGAAAGTACAGGAAACCCTAGAGGAAATCAGGAAAGTGTTTGTGGAGGACTACCTCAGTAAGATCTGTAGTCAGTCCTCCGCTATGAAAATAAAATAAAAAAAAAAACAAAACAACTCATATATCATGAAGTAAGTGATGCAACAAAAGCAGAATATGTTACAACAGCAGAAAATTACATGATCAGGTTGGGATAACTAAACATTAAGAAATGAAACTGTGAGGAAACAATTAGATTTTGTGCTTGTTTCTGTAATGTTTCCACAACAAGATCAACAATCCAGGCTGGATGCGGCTCTGAGCAGCCTGGTCTAAAGGTTTGCAACCCTGCACATAGCAGGGGCATTGAAACTAGAAGATCATTATGGTCCTTTTCAATCCAGGCTATTCTATGATTATGTAATAACAAAAGAAGGAAAAATGCTTTGGGTTAATTAGGAAGTAATTCTAACTTCTCATTTACTATGAAAGAGAAATTGCTTTAGGAAAAAAAAAAGTACTTGAAAATAAAAGCCCTAACAATTTCTCAAAGACTTTTCAACTCAAAATATGTGATATTTAGGTATAACTTGAAATGAAATGTCACTTGTGAAACCCTTATTGCTTCAGTATATTTTAAAAAGTTCACAAAAATATTTTATCAGTTTCTTTTTTCTTAGTTTCTCTTCAATAGCTCTGTGATTAAATAAACTGTTTTGGTGGATTTATTTAGTTTGACTATTCTGCATAGAGGGAAGGAGGGACAGTGTGTGTATGAAAGTTTCCTGGAAAAGTCTAACCTGCTGCAGCTAGATACCATCATAGTTTTTGTCTGCACAAAGATTAAGGAATCTTTCCATACCACCTGTCTGATGTCATCTATAGAGAGGGAAGAAAATTTTAGGTTCTTCCTACTCACCAATAAATGGATTCAATTAAAAAAAATCTCAAAGAATCCATCAATTATTCAAAGGAATTGCTGCTTTCACATACTTAATACTTCCATCTCTGCTATGGGTGAAATTCAGCTTGAGGCAGGTGATCAGCACTAGGCCCATGTTCTACCTAAATCCCACGTCAAATCCTCCACATTACATGCATATATATACATATATATATATATATTCATTATCACTCCTTCTTCATCCCACAGCAGATAATGTAGTACAAGTGGGGATAACTGAGTCATTTTCTCATTATAAACTACTTTACAATTCAATGCAAAAAGGAAAAAAAAAAAACATCTACATTAATATGTATAAGAGTTTTTATAGTTGATAGATTTTCCATGTAGAAGCTAAATCAATCCCCTTCACATATGTACTATTTTACTACAGAACTGCACTTGCTATTTAGCTTTGTGCTTTTGTATTCTTTTACATGCTTATAACATAGCAGAAATATTGTTGGTGTTGAAAATATATTTGAATTTGATGACCTGGCATACAAAAGCTATTGTTGAGCTGTATTGTTATTAATTTTTACAAATTAGAGACAAAAAAAAACCTAGAGATATTTCAATGCCCAATGAGTAATTTCACATTCAAATTAAATATACTTCAGATTCAGTGTGAGATTCAAATGCATATCATGCATAAGCGTATTTATTTCATCCCAGCATCGCTACATACTCAAATAAGCTATGTTCATCTACCTACATGTGTGATGTAGGACTTAAATCAGTATTTTTTGATTCAGTAGAATTCTCTTACATCTGCAGAATCTGCTGTATTATAATCCAAATACATAGCACTCCAGTGAATGCTTGCTTGTTTGTTTCTAGAAATCTGCTTTAACCTAAGAAACATTGCAAAATATACTAGTACAGAAAGAAATAATACACAGCATACATATAAAGTAAAATTCTCTCTCTGTTTAATTTGATATTAAAACTTCAGCTGATTGAAAGGAGCCAGTACTTCAACACCAACAGTGCTGTTTCTGTGTTATATTGCCCTTTGCCAAGACTAGTTAGAACAGGTATTTTTCTAATTAGTAGGTCATTGTCTACCTTGAATAGTGCACTTAGTCAATAAAGAATCTAGTCTATATATGACTACTTGTTTAAATTCAGATTACTAATTGTAGGGGAACTGTTGGATCATGGCCTGAACCTCTAATTGACCACCTGAGGCAAGCAGTGAGTTAGCCACAGGCAATTCACCTGTGTGATCAGAAGGGGTGGAGCCTGACTGCACCTCTCCTAGACCCCATGTAAGGGCTGACTGCCCCTGAGGAAGGATCTCTCTCTGGAGATTGCTCTTTGTGGAGTTTCTTTTGAGCTTACAAGACTGGTGAGTATTTTCTGTTTATCTTTGGTCATTTTTTCCAACATGGTAATCTTACTAACCTAATTTTTCTGCGTACTTATTGTCCATCCAATACTTTACAGCACCTGTATGCTTATTGATCTTACGCTAATATATGAGATAAATGATCTATAGAATGCTAGGGGATGTGTCTTGTACAAAGTGTGAGTGAGGTTCATTTTCTATAGCAAAGCTGCATGGAATGGTACTAGAAATTTCATAAATTGTTTTGCTCCCAGGTAGGATGAAATCACTGGGAAACCCAAGTGTTGCTGTCCTTTGTGTTTCAGCTCTGAGCTGTCTCAGGTAAAATGCAATTTAGGTTTCCTATGTACTCATTTCTATTCTCAGCATGCCCCTCTAAGGCTAGGTCTCTCTGAGTGCATGAAGGGTACATGACTTCTGATGCATTGTGATTGCAAAGGATGCAGCATGAAACCTAGCCTATGCTTTCAGACAAGTCAGAAGGCATACCTGGGAGGAACTAATCTGCTATAAGCAGGCACATTATGAGCTCTTTTTAATAAACTGGCAAGCTGCATCTCAGAAATGATTAGAATTTCTTATTCATTTGACAAACTGTGTTCAAATACCAATGCTCAAGTTGTCAGGGACTGTCAATTTTTGGGTTCTGAAGGAACACATTACTTTAGGTAAACTTCCACAAGGAAAATAGGCATCTTGCAAAAGCATTCTGCCTTGCTGCCAGCTGGCATCCTGATGGGCTGACAGGAAGCAGAAGGCCTCAGGAGTACCAGCTTTCAGATGTGCTGTACTCAGTTGCCTGGGATCAAAGTGTCCGTAGTTCTCAAGGAAATCGTAAGGGCTGTCTTACTGCCAGTGGAGTTTGGGAACATGTTTTTGCAGGGAAATGCAAAATTTACAAGGTTTTGCTCCATGAAAATTAACCAGAATTTTGAAATATTTTACCTGCTATTTGAAAAAGCTTTCATTTGTAGCCTGTAAGTGTAGTGAAAGAGAAACCTGTACTTTCTTCTTACAGAGAAAACTGTTTTTAGCTCCTTATGATTACCTTTCGGTAAGGATGGCTCTGGATGTGATAAAATATACTCACAAATCTTAAAAGCAGAGCTCAAACTAGTGGAATGGCTACTGCAAAGTAGATAGCTGCAGACTGCTGAAAGTGAGAGGCTTTTTAGTTTTGTTGTCTAAAGGATGTTTAAAAAAAAAATTCAAGAGATTTTTTTTTTACTTCTTATGATGTTTGCGTAGAGCCACACTTTGTCTCCATACACCTAAACGCTAGTCTCTTAAGGACTGAGGAGGACATAACATGTAGAATCAGAAGATGGTATTGCAGCTCTCTATCAGCTGTTCTGCTCTTCTGGGTTTTCCAAGTATTACTGTCTAACTCTACGTATCTGCTTTGTGCAGCATTCTTGCAGAACACAACACTAGCATGTCATTCAGTGCCTACAACATACCACAAACCACTCCAGTGTTCAGAATTGCATGTATATTGCTGTTACCTTTCCTCTTATCTCATGTATTTCCTTGTAGTTTTACTTCCAATGCACAGCAGTATTTCTGTCAATATTTTAGATGCCAATGATTGGCAGTGGGGATGATTAATGTTTTTTCTATTGAAATGAAATGTTGCATTTCATGAAAACTGATTAGAATAGTTGACAACTCATGGCGTTTTTAAGAGGACTAGAACAGAAAATCTCCAGCGGAACAATAAGGCATGATTGATATGATTCACTGAAGATACAGAGGTATCTTGGCATCCATTTTGTAAATCAAACAGGAAGTTACTTCAGGGACTGATTTCTTGCTCCTTTTGTTCTGCGTTTAACATCTAAGTATGTAGTGGTGTAGAGGACTAACCCATTTGATATATATTAACTTGCTATTTGGTTTATTACATTTTATTAAAGCTATTTACTTAATTTTGTTGTTTTGTGCTCATTGTTGACCTTTTTGTTAGATGTGCAGGGTGAAAAGCTTCTGAAATATTCTGAATGGAGTAGAAATAAACAAAAATAGCATCTAGCATTTCTGTAAGAGACCTCCAAGTATTTAATTCTGGTTTGGGTTTTTATTCTGAGTGGTAGAGCCATTGTGTTTTATTATACAGAGAATTTTAGTGACTTTTTTGGAGTATTTGATTCACAATGAAATGAAACAGGATAATCCTAGACTGTTTTCCAGTGGTAATAATTCACTTTTCCTATACACTGACATGGTTTAATTTTTCCCTGTTTCTTTTTCGTAAGAAATCATTAAGAGAATAACTACTGGAAAAGTTTATTATTTTCACACTGCAGTGTGTACCTATCACCTTAGAGACACATTCTTCTTTGTTCCCTGTTAATTTTGATTTTCTTCAGGCCTCTGTCAGCTGTTTATAGGTAAACACATGCTCATGAGGAGGAGAACAAATCTCTACAGATAACTTCTATAACAAACCTTGATTTGGGTGCATCCGAAAGCAATTTAATCAATACTTATACCATTTGAAGTAGTATAAGTTAATTTCCATTATATTTTTTGACAAAACCAGTTAACAATGAGCCATTACACATTTCTTGTCTCTATACCATTACTTTTAATTAGCTTAACAATCAACTTGTATCATCTTTCAGTACATGCCTGCTATTAATGCCGTTCCATTTATAACTTCTTGGCTAACCTTGTGTTTTCTGTGCCAATTATTCTTCCCTCTGGGTGATCAGCAATGGAAATGATCAAGCACTGAGAAAACATGACCTATTAAAGAGTGGAAGATCCATATTTATTTCAAGAAGATGGAAGGATTACAGTTGTCTCTAGTCTCAGCTTGCAATCTTTTCAAGTGGTTGCAAACAAAGAGAATAAATTGTTATTGTTGTTGCCCATTGCTTATCCTTATTCGCTAGCAACAAGGAAATTTTAGGTTAAAAATAAGAAAGCTAGCAATGCTGCATTAGGTATCTCAGGAAATAATTGGATGTATATTAGGAGATTTAAGGGCTGGACAAATATTGGCCAGAGATCATTTAAATGAAGTTGATCTTGACATTAGCAAAGATACAAAAGCATGTCAGGACACACAAAAGCATAGTTAATTAATTGTAGAGAAATCTCTCAGAGGAGCAAGAGTAGTAGCTATTTAACTAAAATTAATAGCGCTGATAGATATGAAATAACTTAAGCAAACTGAAATTAACAGTGGTGTAAGTGTGTTGCTTCAACAAATGAAACTCAGTCATTTCAAAGCAGGTTAGCCATTAAAGCATTTTTATGGGAAGATTCAAGTCCTTGCTACAGATCACAGAATCAGTTGTTCCAGTAAGTACCTCAGTTACTGAGCAATTTGTTTCACTAGCCAATTTACCAACTGTTGTGGTTTAACCTGACAAGTAGCTAGCTTATCACCACACAATCCTTTGCCCACTTCCCCCAATCCCAGTGGGATGAAGGGAAGCATCAGGAGGAAAAAAAAAAAAAAAAAAAAAAAAAAAAAAAAAAAAAACAACGAAGTGGAACTCATGAGTTGTGATAAAACTATTTACTAAGATAGAAGGGAAAGGATAATGTTATATACATTTGCTTTATGCATCACTTGTTATGACTATATACATAATTGTTTACCACCTTCCAATGACCAGCTAGCTGCTAGAGCAGTAGAAGAGAGATGAACACCCATCCCCTTTAAAACTCCTTCCTCATGATGTGTTACGGTATGGAATATCCCTTTGGCCAGTTGAAGTCAGCTGCACTAATTCTGTTCCCTCCCAGCTCCTTAGGCCCTTCAATGCAAATGCCATTGACTCTGTACAACGCTGCTTAGCAGCAGCTATAAACATTTGTGTGTTATCAACCTTGTCTTTCTCCTAGAACCAAAACATAGCATCACATCAGGCACTCTGAAGAAAACAATTCTGTCCCAGCTGAAACTAAGACACCAGAAGTTACAGAATCAGTCATGGGATGATTTGATTAGAAAGGACCTTTTAAAGATCATCTAGTTCCAACTCATCTGCCCTCCTTGAGAAATGTAGGAGGAGTGATTATCAGTGAAAGCTGCTCATTCTAGAAAGAAGAGCATTCCCTAACTGAAAATGGAAGAGATTTAAAAAAAAAAAAAAAAAAAAAAAAAAAAAAAAGGTGATGCTTACAGAAGAGGGAATGAAGAAAGGATCGAGCAAGCATTCCTGAAGAACACAAAAATTCGGGTGAGGGCTAACACTGTTTCTGTGTAATGCATTAATGAGAAATTTACAGTTTGCAGATGCAGAATCTGAGGAAACGTAACCTCAAAGCCAATTAGAGTTAACTTAATCAGGGAAAAATTAAGACCTGTTCACTAATATCAAGTGAATAGTCCTGTAAAAGAAGAAGAGGGGGAAAGGTACAGCAAACTAGGGATAGAAAAATCAAGCAATATCTGAAGCAATAGCTATGAAACTCACTCTTATAGGCATGTTTAAAATGGTGAAAAAACAAGTAGATAAATGTCTAGCGTTGTTTGAAACTCTGAAATTTCTAAATTAGCTTAGTTGATGTTTTAGGCACAACAAAGGGAAACATAGGGGCACATAATAGAATTCTGGAAAGACACATCATAGTCTTCAGGGTCTGCTGTGGTTGTTTTTGGAGTGAGTGTTGTGGGGACATATGGACTGTGGTGACATACAACAAGCTGTGATGTCCCTGAGCAATGGATTGCAAACACAGCACCCTCACCATTTAGCCTTGGGCACTGGTAGAGCATGGCCCGTTCTGTCTCATGCCTGGACTTGAACTGGGTCTGTTCAGCCTTGAGAAAAGAAGACTGAGAGGGGATCTGATCCAGGTCTATAAATATCTAAGGTGTGGGGGGCAGAATGGCGAGGATGGACTCTTTTCAGTGGTGAGTGGAGACAGGACAAGGGGAAATGGCTGGAAACTGCAGCACAGGAAGTTCTGCACAAATGTGCGCAAGAACTTCTTTACGGTGAGGGTGACGGAGCACTGGAACAGGCTGCCCAGGGAGGTGGTGGAGTCTCCTTCTCTGGAGATGTTCAAGACCTGCCTGGATGCCTACCTGTGCGACCTGGTGTAGGGAACCTGCTTTGGCAGGGGGGTTGGACTCGATGATCTCTGGAAGTCCCTTCCAACCCCTACAATTCTGTGATTCTGTGACTCCTATCAAGCAATGCTATGTGTGAAGCCTGGGGGTGCAGAGAGCAATTGGTTTGGTGCTGGGCTGTGCTTCAGAGTCTGATGGAAGCAGCTTTTGGTGCCCATCCCTATAGCCATTACCTGCATTTCCCTGGCCTACCTGGCTCAGGCAGTTGGATCTCACAGAATCACAAGGTTGGAAACCACCTTTAAGATCACCTAGTCCAACTGCCTTCTCGTTACCATTGCTACCACAGACTAAACAATATCTTGTAGCTCCTCATCCAGATGCCCCTTGAACACTGCCGGGGCAGTGACTCCACCATCTCCCTGGGCAGGCTATTCCAGTGCCTGACCACTCTCTGAGAGAAAAAGTTTTTCATCATGTCCAACCTAAACCTCCTCTGATACAACTTTTGGCCGTTTCCATGCATCCTGTTCTTTGCCTGGGAGAAGAGGCCAAAATCCTCTCCACCACAACCTCCCTTCAGGAAGTTTAGAGTGCAATGAGGTCTCCCCTGAGCCTCCTCTTCTCCAGATTAAACAATCCCAGCTCCCTCAGCTGCTTCTCATAGGATTTGTGCTCCAGACTCCTCACCAGTTTCGTTGTCCTTCTCTGGACACACTCCAGGGCCTCAATGTCTTTCTTGTAGTGAGGGGCCAGCAGCATCAGAAGTGAGTTGTGTGGGAATGTGTCCCCTGGGCTGGGCACTGGAGTGCAGGGAGATGCCAGGGCAAAAGCAGAACTGGGTCTGTCATGTGCACAGTGCTTTCTCTTCCTCTGCCAAACTATCACCACCAAATCATTGCATTTATACAACTTATTTTCTCCTTAAGGATCATAGAACATTTAAATGGCTTGGTTTTGCTAGGGAGAGGTTTTGAATATGTTAATGATGAACACTGTCCTCAGCAAGAGTAAGGAAAATAAGCTGATTTTAGAAGTGCTCGCAAAGATAGTCATTCTGATTGCAACTGTCATTAGATACATATATTTGGACTGGACACTGAGTTTTAAGATGTTATTCGAAACACAAAATACGTGTAGGTACCCATTCATCCTGATACTATTCCAAAATGTAGTAACTTTAAAAATCGGTGATGGTAAACTTTCAAAGAGTCATTAAAAAAAGAAGCATACAGATTTAAGACATGGAATGACAACTGAAATAGGTGTGAGTTCTGAAACTGTTTCTGCTAAACAGGCATATTCTGATTTCTAAGAAAAGGAGAACCAGATGGACAAAAGTGAGGCATTCAATCCTTACATGGACATAAACAAAAATAAATGATTGGTTAGATTCTGATTGCTTATTTGTTTTTAATGCTATTCTCTCCATGCAAAGTCCAATTCAGTAGCACACTTGAAGATATGTAATTTATTTTGAGATCATCAAAACTCATTTTGAAAAACAAAGCCTTTTGAAAGGTACTCAAATTGCTAGCAAGGAAACTCTACTCTGAGGAATGCTGAGCATCTTCTTCTGTTGACTTCTCCCTGTGCACAGAGCTGATAATCTGCCAAAAGCATGCTGACACAGCATCAGGCAATACCTAACAAAAGATCAGGAAAGTCAAGAAAATGGCTTTCAACCTGTGAACCTAATTTACTGTGAATCCTGTGTTGACATGACTGAGGATGGAAAGAAATAGAGTTCTGGTTGTTTCTTCAACTGACTGCAAACCAGACCTAAAGATCTGTGTATTACTTTGCACTGGTTTCTAAACGTTATGTATGTTCTTACAGAAGTCCGAATGGCTATCCTATTGTTTTCAGGCTCATCAAAGGAAAGCAAACTTAATTTACAACTTAGATTTCTAAACACAGAAACAAGACTTTCCTGGACTGTTTTTTCTCTTTTGAGGATTATACCATACTTTAGCCTAATCTATCTAGAGGCTTTATCGTTATATTCTTAGATGATCTTACATTGAATAGGCATGGTACAGTGAGAATTCAGACAAGCAAGAAGAGTGCTGCAGCTCTCTGTATCTTGTGCCGGCGTCAGAACCATATCTCTGTATCTGGGCAGCCTGCTATGATTACCCCTGGCTTACCATGTTACACAGAAATATTAACTCTTCCATGCACATGCTTCTGTGATCCCTCTAGCTCACTGGATGGATGAAGCAACTGAGAATTAGTTTCTTACAATTACTGTGCTCTGTCTGATACTGCAGGCATAACACAAAAATTGACCAATTGGAGATTTGGGATATTAAATATTAACCTTTTTTCCTTAACAATCAGCTCAAACTTTCATGAGATTGTCCTGAGGGCAGCTGCCAGGAGCCTCCTGAAAGTACGGTAACTGTGAAGCTTTTGAGGGCCTTAGCACTGCCAGAGTTGCTCCTTCAGTTTTGGAGTATACTTTGCTGGAAGAAATTTTGGCTGATAGACAAACAGCAAGCTGCTGGGGTAATAACATTGGTAACCGCTTTTTGAATTCAACTTGAGTTTTAGTAAAAGCTGGAAGTCAGATCTTGTGAGTATGGCTTGTTGAGGAAACTGTTTAACTGGGAAGCTTGGAAAAGAAATAAATGCTTACCAGAGCAAAGCAGCCTTATCTCCTAAAAACTATAGCTGAAAAAATGCTAAAAATTGAGGAAAAAGTGAAATTGCATATAGTTATGTTCAAAGTTCTGTTTTGTTTCTTCATTTTTTGTTTGGAGGAAAAAAAAAGGGAATGAAGAGCTCGTAATGGATGCTTCTATTCCAGTTACATTGGGCTGTTGATACACACAGCATCAGTGACTTTTTTTCAGTTTGCTAAGCTGCCAGGTTCCAGGTCATCAGGATATCTGAAGAATGGTCACACAGAGATCAAATAGTTGTAAATAAGAAAACATATGAATTTGAGAATTTATGTCCAAACTGTTCCACTAAAAGTTTTTTAGAAGTTATTTTTGAATCACATTTCTTTTACTAAAAGTATTTTATTTGCACACTCATTTGTTAACTCAAAGAAGGAATAGAGATTGGTTGCACTGAACCCTGGAGAATAAAAATATCCATCATTCTTCTTTACTAGATTTTGAGGTTTTTTTCTTTTCAGTGCTTTTCATCCTTCCTTCCTTGTTCATTATTGCTGCATTTCACATCACTGCCTTTTGTCTCCTATTCTCCTAGATATATCAAGGAATTTTTCTATTCGCATAGCTTAAAACAGTGTTGAGGATTGCCATGCTACTGGAGCTTAGCATTTTCTTAGCAGTTAGAGCTACTTTATACAGCAAGAGACAGCTATGACAACCAACCATAAGCTCTTATTGATCCACAAACCCTTATTGCCGTGTTCAGGGTAAAATAAGCATTGTGTTGAAAGATCTTGTTATTTGTTATTGATGCACTGTTGAAAAATGTATTGGGTATACTGGACCAAAGTAGTTGTTGCTGGAGTATGTTTGGGTTAAGGCATAAAAAATTAAAATTTGGTGTTTACGTATTTCCATAAACTTCATTCATTTAACAATTTCACAAATGAAAAATGATAGTTAAAAAAAAATTACTGACAGTCTCACAACTATTTATATGTGGAGACAATAACCAAACCAAATTCTAACTCACTTTGAATTCATGTATAATTCTTGTGGGGATGAGCTGTTGAATTAGATCTGTGTTTAGGCTTGAAAAACAATTTATCTCAAAGTCTTCTGTACACAACTGATAGTAATACATATAGTAGAAAATGAGTTGCTTAGGAAAGAAGTATCCATCATTGATAGTATGAGCATTAGCTGACTTCGCTCATAAATATTGAGATCTGAAATACCCTGACCCCAGTAAAAATACACCTTATTAGAAATAATATTTTTATAGATTCTACTTGCAAAAGAGAAAGGAGAAAGAAGGGAGTACAAAACATCCTTCTGGTAGAATGCTTACCTATTTTTCCAGACAGATGTGAAACAATGCTGGACTGAGGTGAATGGGATGAGGTTCAACAAGGCCAAGTGTTGGGTCCTGCACTTTGGCCACAACAACTACATGCAGCGTTGTAGGTTTGGGGATGAGTGGCTGGATGATTGTGAAGAGGAAAGGGACCTGGGGGTGTTGGTTGATGCTGTGCTGAACGTGAGCCGACAGTGTGTCCAGGTGGCGAAGAGGGCCAACAGCATCCTCGCCTCCATTAGAGATAGTGTGGCCAGCAGGAGCAGGGAGGTGATCATCCCCTGTACTCAGCACTGGTGTGGCTTCACCTCGAGTATTGTGTTCAGTTTTGGGCCCCTCACTACAAAAAAGACATTGAGGCCCCGGAGGGTGTCCAGAGAAAGGCAACGAAACTGGTGAGGGGTCTGGAGCACAAATCCTATGAGGAGCAGCTGAGGGAGCTGGGATTGTTCAGTCTGGAGAAGAGGGGTCTCAGGGGAGACCTCATTGCACTCTACAACTTCCTGAAGGGAGGTTACAGTGAAGAGGGGTTTGGCTTCTTCTCCCAGGCAAATAATAGGACCTGAGGAAATGGCTGCAAGTTGTATCAGAGGAAGTTTAGGTTAGACATGAGGAAAAACTTTTTCTCTCAGAGTGGTCAGGCTGGAATGCAGGGAGGTGGTGGAGTCATTGTCCCTGGCAGTGTTCAAGAGGTGTCTGGATGAGGAGCTGCGAGATATGGTTTAGTTTGTTGTAGTAATGGTAATGAGAAGACGGTTGGATTAGATAATCCTATAGGTGGTTTCCAATCTTGTGATTCTATGATTCAATGATAGGACAATATGCTCCTACTACTTTACTGTTCTAGTCTGCGAAAAATAACTTACAGAATTCCATTTTTTTTTTTTTCCACTTCTACAAGCAAAATGGCTAAAAAAGTTTTGTAACTATGAAGATGTTTCTTAGCTGACTGTTGCCTACAAAGTATTGACAGGAGCTCTTCTCAGCTGTCTACTGAACAATATAATAGACACCACATTCTTGGAAACACAGTAAAACTTTGACTGTGGCATAGTGCTATAGACATGATCTTCCCTGTTTGCGAATGGCAGAAAATATCTAGGAAGTAAAATAGAAATACTTATATAATCTTCGTCATTCTGACAGAATCCTTTGTTGTAGTCAGTCTTCATGGTCTTCAGATGTTCCTGAGGAAATGTGAGTGCTCAGATAAGAAGGTCAATATCATACATCAGCTCTGCAGTGAAAAGATATAATACGTTGTGTGTGCCTTTTCCTTCTAGTGCAATAAATGCTGTAAAGTAGATTCAAACCATACTTGTTTCTCATACCTTCCAGTAAGGTTACATGAGACAAATCACAGTCACACAGAAAAAAAGATGCATTCCCCCAAAACAGAATTTAATGTAATTTGTTTACATCCATCAAGAATAGTGTCAGGAATCTTATTACAAAATTACGTTTGTAAGTGACTGCATTTGTGGCTCATTCAAATTAAAACCTGAAGACAAAGATATCTCATTCAGTAGCTTCAGTATACTTTGTCTAAACAATTAGCATTTCAAAGAATAAGGTCATGCGCTAATCAGCATCAAGCAAACAGTGGAATTATGTTGAAACAAACATAGTGATCAATAATAAGTATGGTGACAAAATTCACCTTCCTTAGCTTCCTTAGAGTTCTCACAAAAGTACATGCTGGAGATGAAAATATTAAGCTGCATATACAAAATGTTAGTACTTCACAATGTGTTTTGCAGAACTGTGCTGATATAAGTTTTGCTGCTTTATATTGCATTGTCCTGCTTCCTACACTCAGAATGCTAAGTTTATGAAGCACACAACAGCTGGTCATAATATGCTAGTCAGATATAAAATAGTTTTAAAGGTGTGTCATCTCAAGTTTTTACATTCAATATTGTGGTGGCCAGCTAAACTCCACCACACTGCTCTCCCACTCTTCTTTTTCAAAGGAAGGCAGAGGAGAGGAAACTGATGAGAGGGGGGAAAAAAGACTTATGAGTTGAAGTAAGGATAATTTAATTAAAGAGAAAAGAAAGGAAATGAGAAGGAAAAAAATAACTGAAAAAATAATAAAGGCTTTGCAGAAGCAGAGATGAAGAAAAAAATTCCTTAATTCCCATCAGTAAATGATATTTGAGTGTGTCTTGGGAAGCAGAGTGTAAATACGCATAGCAGTTGTCTGGAAAGGCAAATGTGCTCACGAGAGCCCTCCCTTCTCCTTCTTTCCCAGCTTTTATTGCTGACTCTGCTATTATATGGTACAAGACATCATTTTGCTAGTTTATATCAACTACCATGGCCGTGTTCCTTCCTCACCTTTTACCTGCTTGCAGTCTACTGGCTTTGTGGTGTTTGAATAGAGTCATAATACTGTATCAATGCTGCTCAGCATTAGTCAAAACTTCATTGTGATATCAAGGCTGTTATAGCTACAAGTGCAGAACACAGCATTGTACAAACAATTCTGGAGAAAGTTAATTCTACATCCCAGTAAGACCCAGTACAAACATCCACCTTCTTATTTAGAGCTGGCAACTGATCTGTTCAGTCTGAGTTGTAATAACTACCAGAGATACGTGATGTGGTGGCTTAGCCCGTGGCTGAGGGATATGACTCAAAGTGTTTCACAGCACTGTATTTCAACAACTTGTTCACAAGCTGGATTTCACAGAATTGTAGGGGTTGGAAGGGGCCACAAAAGATGACAAAATTCAACCCTGCTGCTAAAGCAGATTCCATACAATAAATCGCACAAGTAGGAGACTCAACAACCTCTCTGGGAAATCTGTTCCAGTGCTTTGTCACCCTTATCGTAATGTTCTTCCACATATTTGTAACGACTGTTGGACTCCTCTTTTTTTGAAATGAGGAGCTCAGAATTGGATTCCATATTCTAAATGTGGACTCATCAGGGCATAGTAGAGGGGGAAGATCACCTCTCTCCATCTGCTGGCCATGTTTTTTTTTTTTTTAATGCACCCCAGGATACTATTGGCCTTCTTGGCCACACGGCTGCACTACTAGCTCGTGGCCAACCTAGTGTCCAGCAGGACACTCAGTTCCTTCACTTCCAAACTCCTTGCCAGCAGGTCATCCTCTAACCTGTACTGATGCATGCTGTCATTCCTTCTCAGGTGCAAGACTCTACACTTACTCTTGTCAAACTTCATCAGGATCCCGCCATTTGATGGAAAGTTACTCTGAGTATAGAGATATAGAGGGTGTGCTTTCCTTATGTGTGTGTGTGTATAAAATGCTTTTAATTGAGCAAAACCAGAAAACCAAAGAAATAGCTAAAGCAAAATACTTCATACCTGAAAAAAATCCATAAGAAAATGAAAAGACTTTCAGAACTGTGAGCAGATAAAAGATTTCTTACAGTGTGAGCTGTATACATTTATGGAAACAGGACTTTGAATATATTTTTGTACTTGAACAACAATGAATTACAGAGATTCCTAATTTCCTTAGTAGATAAGCTTTATTATTTGACTGTTCAACTCAGGAAGGGTAACGATAACTGATGTGTATTATGAAGTAGCAAAATACAAAAATTGCATTTGTTCTAACGTGATACTCCAGCAAGTTTATAGATAACGCTAATAAAGAATGGTTGATCATTTTTCTGAGTAGATGAAAAGTGTGAGTGTGATGTCACTATAGGAACACTGCTGATAGGATATAAAGGATATAAAATGAGAAAAAGAAATATTTGAAAGGTACTATTGAAAGGACCTTGCAAGCTTGTAGTATGTATTATGGAGCATAACTGTAGATGCTCATTATGTCAGATATGAAAAATAATACCTGGACTGTAGTTGTTAAAGCTGTCATGTTTGATGTTGTGTGAAAGAAAACTCTAATTGTATTTTCTGCAATATTAAGTGATCTAAGGATTATCCTTGTTATAGACAAATTCTCTTCTCAGTTATCTAGCTGATGTCTCTTTGTCTTGTTAAACAAAATAGGGACCTAATATTCAGTCTTTCTTTTTTTTTGTCCTTACTATCCCATTTTTCCTATGGCTATTTGATGTTTATGGGTTTTATTCCTGTAGTGTGTAGAAATACTTTATTCAAAATCCACAGACAGACAAATAGCACTTAAGTCTTACCTCACTGAAGGGAAATGGACTAGAAAGAATAAAAATATGCTCAGTAAGAAAAAAAATATATGAAAATAAAGTATATGACAAGTAATTTAACATGGAATGAATAACAGTTGTGTTGGCATAAATGTGTAGCCAGAAGCAGTACTGTATAAATATTGTTTTAGTTTACTATGTTGTCTTAAATTGTGTTAACGTTTCTCACTGTAATTGTGTTGTTTTTCCTCAAAAAGAGTTGGAAGAATGACCAATAACATCTACATTTTTTGTTTAAGAAAATATAAGCCTGATGTGCAAACTAAATAGGAAATGAGCGGGATCAAGATAGTCTAGATAGACTTTTAGCAATATGAAATCAACTTTATCAGAAGTAGAAAACTGATTAAAAAAAACTCCCACTGTTCTTCAGTGTCTGAGGCTAGAAGTAAATGCGATCCTTTTTACCTTCAAGACAGAAAAGTTGAATTTTTTTTTTAAACTAATTTAAAAGTCCAACAAATCAAGATATTTGAGCATCACCAGAGAGAAAATAATTCTATTGTTTGTTTTCATTTGGAAGGAGTATTCATCATTAAGCAACAAAAAGAGTATTTAGACATTTTGGCAAGGATGAGACTGAGTATGAACAAATGAGCAGAAAAGATTATCAGAATATATCCTGAATATGTTAAGATAGATTTTTCTATTATGTACATGTGAAATTATAGTTAGCAGGCAGCATTTACCTGTTGAAGCTTGAATAACTAGCTTCCAGTGTAGTTATAAATATTGTATATCCATTTAATGGGAATGAGAAAGCTCTCCCAGTATATACATTTTCTATACAGTGGAGGCTTCATACTGCAAATAGCAAAGACACAATAACCCTACTGCGTGATGCTAACCCTACCTGTTATAATATACAAAGAGTTAGTAATAAGGGGACATCCAAGACCTGTGGATGAAAATGAGAGTTTTCTTGTTTATGTTGAAACTCCAGGTATTTGTTACTGTTGCTTTATTTACTAGATTAGCGATACCTAAACATCTTTACTTTAAAATATAATAGAATAGTTGGGAGGGACCTAAAAAAAATCACAACCAAAAGCCTGGACGCTTCGGGGCTTAACAAAAATTGAAGTATGTTATTCAGGGAATCATCCATATGCCTCTGGAGCACTGACAGGCATAGAGCGTCTACCATCTCATTAGGAAGACTGTTTTATGAAATTTACCCTTGCTGTACTTTGTGTCACTGAAGATGACAACAATGCTATCTAGATCCCTTTGCAAGGCCTCATGTTCCTCCAAGAGAAACAGTAGCACCTTCCAGTTTAGTATCATCAGCAAACTTGTTATGGATGTATTCAAATTCTGCATCAAGGTAATTGATGGGAGTGTTAAGCAGAACTCACCCTTAGAATTGAGCTTTGGGAGACACTGCTAGTGATCAGCCACCAGCCAGAGGTACTCCTACAACTACAAGCCTTTGAGCCCTACTGTTCAGCCAGTTCATCACCCAGTGTGGCATGAACCTGTCAATCTCAAAACTAGATAATATTCTTGAAATTAGTAGTTGTTCCAATTAAGCTCAGGTAGCCAGTGTCTGTAGAAGGAATGCTTTTGTAACCTAAGGCTTTAGGCTTTCTACTTTTATCTTTGATTCTTTGGATCAAATATAGTTTTGTGCTTCACTTAATTATAATTAAAGTGGATCGTTCCACCACTGACGGTGATAAATTATTTAAGTATTAACAGAGAACACCTACAAAATGTGTCCTGTTAGTCTGTGGAAAATCCACACAGATTAGAGAATAAATAGATGTTGGGCAATGTTTTATTTATTTATTTATTTGGCCTAATTGTAGGCACCAAAGCAAATAAGGAATTTGAAGAGAGAGAAAGATACAGGATTAGGAATTTTCACATTGTGGGAAAGAACTATGGAAAAGAGAAACAGTGTATGAATATGTAGTCAAATATACTCAAGAAGCAAGTTCTAAATACAAAATTTGAAATTGGAAGTTCTTTCCAATCATGAAAAAGAGAAGAATGTATTGCTAATTTTACCAAGCTGGGAGGGGTGGCTGACACACCAGAGGGCTGTGCTGCCATTCAGTGAGATATAGACATGTTGGAGAACTAAGCAGAGAAACCTTATGATGTTCAACAAGGATAAATATGGAGCCTACACCTGGGGATGAATGGCCCCATGCATCAGTACAGATTAGAGACTGATCTGCTGGAGAGAAGCTCTGCAGAGAAGGACCTGCTTGTCCTAGTGGATAACAGGTTGGCTGTGTTGGCTGTCAGCTAGCAGTGTTCCTTTTTGGCCAAGAAGGTCTTCCGGAGTGCATTAAAAAAAGAATGGTCAGAAGTCAAGGGAGGTTCTCCTTCCCTTCTACTATGCCCTGATGAGGCCGGATCTGGTGTACTGTGTCCAGTTCTGGTCTCTCAAGTTCCAGAAAAACAAGGAATAGTTGGAGAGAGTCTAGTGGAAGGCCACGAAGATGATTAAGGGTCTGGAGTATCTCTCTTATCAGGAAGAGATCTAGGACTGTTTACTTTGGAGATTGAGAGGGAATCTTATCAAAGCTTATGAATATCTAAAGCATGAGTGTCCAACCTTTTGTCTTGCCTGGGCTGTGTTGAGTGAAGGGGAATAGCCTTGGATCACATATAAAATATTTAACATAGCTAATATATAGGAAAAAAACCCAACCTATTAAAGTCACAAGATGGGCTGGGCCAGGATGCGTGTGGCCTGTGGGGCATGAGTCAGATGTATCTGACCTACAGTGTATAAGGCCAGTCTCTTTCCAGTTGTGTTCAGAGACAAGGAACAACTGGCACAAATTAAAACACAGGAAATTCCATATGGTCATGAGAAAGAAAGGTAAAGAAAGTTCTGGCCGGCTGCCTGGAGAGGTTATGGAGTCTCATTCTCTGGAGATATTCAAAACTCTCATGGATGGTTTTCTGTGCAACCTACTTTAGGGAAACTGCTTTTGAAGGAGATTGAATTAGATGATCTCCAGAGATACCTTCCAATCCCTACATTTCTGTAATTCCCTGAAGATGAAGAAAAAAATAACATGGGATAAAGGTTGGATTTTACATTAGTAAGCAGATTGCAGTGACATCGATACAAAGTGTATGCAAACTGCTGACACATGATAACTGCTAATCATTTTGCTCTCCTTGCATGAATGTCCTCAAAGCACCCTGGCATCTTTGGTAACAGGTTGCACATCAAAGAGAGCTAGGAAACATTCCTATTTGGATTTTCAAAGAAATAATATCTTAGACCTACTCTATTTGAAATAATGTTAATTCCTAAAAAATTGGCTCTTTTTTCCCTGAAAATTATTCACTTTTGCGCTAATCTCAGTTTTTCATCAACGTTCTGGTGCAATGTTCCCAGTTAGATCTGTTGGCCAGTATGTTTCATGCGATGGCATCTGTCTGACTAGAAGAAACTGATACATATTCTATAATGACTGTAACTGTGTTTTTTTTTTTATGGATCGTGTAAGAAAAGCACATTAAAATGTCTTTTCCATTCATTGAATTTTCTCTTCCTTGTTCAATTCACATCTCAGCTTTTTTTCCTTTTTTTTATTGTTTCTTCTGAAGGATAAACATGAGTTTTGCTCTGATAATAAATAAAGTACAATGTGTTTTGGAGAAATGATCTTCAAACTGACAAGATTATTTTACCTACTGGCTGTCTGGGAAGTTTTCATGGCTCCCTTTCTGAAAACATGCTATTTACTCCCAGCTGGAGACACTGTCAACTTCACATCTCCTTAGGTTTTTAGAGTCCTGGGAAATGAAGCTGAAACCATGCATTGTTAGTTACCCTGCTATGATTTGGAAGGTTGGTAAATGTGAGGTAAATTATATGATATTGGTACACAAGTCACTTTTCTCATATACGGTAAATTGCAGCACAAAGAGTGCATAAAAAGCAATTAAGTGATTTGTGAACCAGGCTCTTGACATATTCAAAAATTACTAAGGTGAATTACTCCTTGGATTGTGAGATAATTATAGTACCAGTCTTCCACTCATCAGCAATGTAGTCCTCATACAGGCACAATTGCAATGGAGTGCTGTATTTTTATATGTGGCCCACACTCTAATTAGCACATTCTAATTTCAAGCTTAAAAGAAAACCACATGAAACATATGGCTTATAGCATTTTATTGTTAACAGCTAAGCTGTATGTCTCACTGTGAGACAAAAAGCCAATCTTTCTTTTCTTTGGTTCAGCCTTGCTCCTTGTTTTTTAATTCTATCAGATAATTAAATAACCCAAACAAGATGAAATGAGTTACTTAATTTCTTCAGGAATTAGAAGTAATTTAGGTTTGAGAAACTACTTTTTCTGAGTATTTGAATGTTTTGTTTATAACAGCTTAGTTCAGCCTGTTTATTTACTCATTTCTTTTCATCTGCGAGGTTTAAAATCAATCAGTGATGTCCCAGATTCTGGCTATATTAAATGAAAGAAATTACATTATTTATTTCTGCAGGAAAATGCTCAATACTTTCAATATCTCTTCCCTTTCTCCCTCTTTTTTTCTCTTTTTTTTTTCTCCTTTAAGTACCATGTTAATAGCATTAGAAACACTCTCAGCTTGGGAGTCTAATGGCAGAGACACAGAGCATGCTAATTACTTGCATAGAGGTCATAAAGTCAGTGAGAGACAGGTTCTGATAAGGTGGAACAACTGCAATATTCATAGCTTCCTTTTCTTTCTCTTCTCTGTTTTTTTCCAAAATGCTCACAAGTCTGTGTCCATATTTCCAACGAAAGTTGTCTTCATTTTAACAAAGATTTCTTGGTGGATTTTTGTGGTGTAAAGCAGATGGCAGTGCTCCTACCATCTCCTCAGAACAGAATACATTAAGGGTAGTGCCCCACTAGCTCTTTGATAAGACGGGTCTGAAATCATCAAAGGCTGTCCCTCTTTCCATCAAAAAGTACAAGCAGGGCCTATAGAGACCATTGTCTATGGAAGATGATAGCAGTAATTAGCCTTTATGATAGATAAATCTTCATCCTCTGATGATCAAAGACAGCTAAAATTATCAAATTATATGTGGCAGTTTTGTAATACGAATAAAATGAAGCAGCTTTATAATATCTGTGATCTTGCTACATGGAGCATTAACTCTGTTTTAAGTGCACTTAACATTAGTTTGGTTGCTTGTTTCAAACACAGAAGCTTTTTTTTTTTTTTGTTAAAAGTACTTCTCTATTTAATCAACTATTCTTCATGCAATAAAATTATTTGATATAATACATGAGAGAAGAGATCAGCAGAAGGGGAATAGGAAAACTTTATCGTCTTCCCCCTTTTTTCTTTCCTTCCTTTTGTTCTGATGTGTGTGTTTCTGCTTCTTCCCCCATCCTTTCTATCCTTGCATGTCCATTATGGTCTTATTTGGAGCAGCCTTTCTGGGCACCGAGCAGGAGGTGGGACTCCTTGACTTCTCTCAAAATCAGTTTTATTTGAAGATGAGGAGCCAATCATCTAATAAAATGGTAAGATATCTGTAGTTCTTCACACAGAAGATAGGATAGGAAGATAATCCTGTGTTAATGGCAGCCTTAAAGGCAAAGAACTAAGGGTCTAAGAGTCTAGAAGTCTGTTGCCATTTAGAAAGTAGACTTTCTTTTTCCCTTCAGAGTGAAGATCCTTATCCCTGTGATCTGCCTGGAGAATACTTAAAAGTATTTTTTCATTTAAAATTAAATTATCCATCTTCTAAGTAGAGAGGAATTCTTGTTTTCCTCTCTTGTTTTCCTCTCTTGTTTTCCTCTCTTGTTTTCCTCTCCTTCTTTGTTTCTTTCTTTTTTGGTCATCTCAGCAATGATGATGTATTCCTGAGCACTCTTAAAATATTATTTTTTCTATCTCAAAGTTGGCTGCATTGCCAATGGTAGATAATGTTTTCTTCTGAAAGCACGTGTGTAGATGCATTACAGTCTGTCAGTAGTGTAAAGACTTAGTTACTATTAACGTGGTATTACTGAGCTCTGTGATAAATAACTTCAGGCAGCTCTCTTATGGAGTTACCAAATCCTGCTGCATAACTACCACTACCATCTTGGCAGGAATCTCAGAGTGGGTTGTCGCATAGCCCTGTTGTTACATGCGCAGTCAAAAGTCAACCTGCTCTGTAGGAAAGCCTTGGCAGACAGGGCTTTGGGAAACCATGACATCTGGAGTAATTTAAAATGACCTCTCCGACTGTGCAATGAACTGTGAGTGCCCTCATGGTCAATTTACAAGTCCCCATTGCAAAGCAGTAACTAATAACTGAAGGGTGAGATGGCAGTGAGCAGCTGGAAGGCCGTCACTCCGGAAGCTACCACAGCTATAGCACAGGCAGACGCTGGGCTGTGTTCCAGGTTCACTCCTGGGCCACTGTCACTGCTTGTCTGCCCTTTCATGCACCCAGCAATTACAGAGAGCTGAGCTCTCTCCTGGAAAGGGTCAGGCAGGAGGGAAGGATGCATGGCAGAGGGAGAGTGTGGAGGCAGCATGGAGGCTTGAACAAGGACTGGGAGGCCAAGAGGGCAGCTGAGCTGGAGATATGGACCCTGGCCAGGTGGTAAGAGATGCACAGGCAGATTAGCTGGGTTCTGATTTAACTCAGCATTAAAAAATTGCATACCACAACCAACTTCAGACTTAGGAAATGAAGTACTTATAGCCTTTAATAACTTCTAACTGGGGACAGATGAGTGGAATGTGAGACTACAGTTTTCGATTTAAGCACCTCATTTCTATTTATGTCTGATGTTAGGCTTTTATTTCGTGTTTTGGATTGGATTCCAAGTTTATATTTAAATAGTTTTAGGATATCCAAATAAAACAATAAAATAGGAAGCTTAAAGAAAATAAAAGGAACAAACATTGAGAATTATTTTCCTGTTCTGATAATGACCTCAAACATTAAGGCACAGAAGAACCACTTCTCTTGCTGTTTTCAGATACTAACAGCTATTGTTATTACTATACAAAATATGAAAATACAATATGTTCCATATGGGAATAGCTCTAGTTGCCAAGGTGACTGAGTAGAATATATCTCCGATACATAGGTAACTTCCAAAAAGAGAGTGATAAGACAGATGGAGAAAAGAGGTAAATGTATGGTGTAGTGCTAGGAGTTATATAACAATATATTTCAGTTTTATTATCCAGCTAATAGAGTTCTTCTTTCAGTCAAATATAATTTCAGGAAAAAAATTTAAAGCTCCAAAGTACTATTACTACTCTGGGATTATAGTTTAGTTTGTTTCAGAGCGCTCTCCACTTTAACTAGTCTTATTAAAATCAAAGATTTTTGTTACCTGTTATATACTTCTGTCTAAATAATTTGATGAAAAGGGATATTTTGTCATTTTTTCATATTTTTAGCATAATTTCTTTTTTATCTTTTCAAATTGGTATAGAAGATGGCTTTGCATGAATCACAAATATTTTTGTGATGTTTGTGACATCATCTTTATCGGCTTCTTTTTGAATCATAGTCCTTAGCATATTTCTCTTTCTCATGGACTAGACAAAGATCACATTGAAGTCAACTCAAAGGCAGTACCAACAAAGTGAACAAGCATGAGTTTGTGGTTTGGTACTGCTACCATCTGTCTTTGTCCTTCTGACACAGAGCTCCAAGTTTGCTGCAGTGAAAGACCTTTGGATGCTGTTTATGACTGCTAATTTCCCTATGTTGAAATATATGGATGCAATGAGCTGTCTTGTCTTCATGTCTTTCATACCATTGGGATAACAAAAATTAAGCAATTGCACAAATAGGCTGCAGTGTGATGCCCTCTGATACAACATTTGCCCAAATGAACATGAAGGCGTTAAATGAGCACATATTCCTTTATTCCTGGTCATTCTTAGGGGAGAGAAAAAAGAAAAAAATGTAGCTACATTTGGCTTTTGAGACATGTTCTACGATGGTGAATAATAAGTTTGCTCATTTTAATGTGGCCATGATATAGCTATTATTGTCTATCTTGTGTAAGCCAGGAAATGTGAGCATCCTAAGATATTTGACTGTGACAACTTTTGATCCAATTAATTGAATATGAACGATTAATGAGCTGCAGCATTCAGAGAGCACATGGTAAGCATAACCTAAGAGTGAACTGGGTTGAATGTTCTAGGTTGAGTATTTCTTGTGGATGTGACTGACATTTAAAAGAAGCTATCATATATAGAATTATAGAATCAAATCATCAAAGTTGGAAAAGACTTCTAAGATCATCCAGTCCAAATATCCATCTACCAGGATTTCCCCGCTAAATTGTGTCCCTTAGTATAACATCTGAATATTTCTTGAACACCTCCAGAAATGATGACTCAATCACCTCCCTGGGCAGCCCATTCCACTACCTAACTGCTCTTTCAAAAACAATTTTTTCCTCACATCAAACCTGAATTTCCACTGGCGTAACTTGACAGCATTCCCTCTAATCTCATCATTAGTAATGCGAGAGAAAAGATCAGCCCCTACCTCATCACCACCTCCTTTTGGGTAGTCATGGAGAGCTGTACATGATATGTTACGCATTTTTAATCAGTGATCTAGTGACAAATCCAGTGTCAGAATAATAGACCAGAAAAAACCTTCTTGTTTCATTGCTAGGCTGTCTGAGCCAACAACCATATTTTTGATGCTCTTTGTTGTAACCAGCTGTTTAATGTTGAGATTTTATCCATTCTAAATGTACTCTTGAACTAGCATTCAGGCAGTATGAAAGCACACAGGAGGTTCTTCTCTAGAAAGTAAATAATAAAATAGCTTCCCTTGGAAGCACAGTAGCTATCAGGATAGGCAGTAAATTCAGAAGCAGTCTCAAGTCAAAAAGGTTCAAATAAAATCAGTCTTACTTCAGTTTACAGATATTCCAATCACTGTGTTAATTAATGAATCAAGAACTGCAAATACTTCAGATAAACAGAGAAAAGTGTTGCATCAATTTTGCCTATGGAAACAAATTAAATTTACAGCTGCAGCTATGTTTTGTAAGGAAGAACATATAACTGGCAAAACCAGGTGGCAGGCATATTTTTGGAATCCTGTTACTCTGTGTTTTCTTGAGTACTAGATTGCTTGCTCTTTAATAAAGCTAATTAATCTACAAAAATAAATAGATAAAAAATTGCCTTTAAGAAGCTTCTCTTTAGCAGGGACAACCAGTGGTGCACACTTCCAATGCTGAATGCCATCCTCATTCGCATATGAGCTGCTTCATCTGTAGCAATACGGTATGGTAGGGATCAAAGGCACTCATTTACTCCAAATCTAGGTGTAAGATGAGCAGAAGTGGCACAAATTTGGAAGCAGTCCTCTCTCAAGGACTAAAGGAAAATGAGATCTTCTGCCTTCCAGTCCCGGGGCAGACCTGGTACCTTGACCTGCACATCACTTGCAGCCTTTCAAGCTTATATCTGGATGATGGCATTTGACACATCTTCCCTGAAGCACAGCTGCTTTGTATTTCTCCCTGGTAGTGAGCTTTAGATGTTTCATATTTTAACATCCACAAACCAGATCTTTGTGCAAGCTGCAGTGTTCAAGGAGGCAGATCCTTTGCTGCTTCTTACCTCCCTTCCATGTATGATCTGGGAATAAGAGGAAGCATAATGCAAGTTGCAAACTAGCTCTTAGTAAATCTTAAAACAAGCAAACAAAGAAAATAACTCCTTCAGGAGATCAGCAGTAAGGAAGCTGAAATTGTATAGTAAAAATTCTAGACGTTATTCTTCTCCTAGAATATGTTAACCTTAATTTTCCTTTATAAATAAGTTGTGGCAATCAAGTACATTATATGAGCAAGAAGCCAGACATTTCAGTCTCTATCTGGCTTTTGTTTCCTATAGAAAAAGAACTAGCTGAAGAGAAGGGGGTGCTCAGACTGAATTATTTTATAGCAACCTACGTGTTTTCTTCTGAATTGCTGAATAATTTGTAATATTAACCCCATGATGTGCCCTTCTTCACCTTCTATAACATTAGCAAGTTAACTGTTCCTCCCTTTCTTTCTTTTTCTGCTATTTTTTCTTGGTTTTGAAAAGATTTTATATTCTATTTAACTTGTTACTTTTTTTTTAAAGTTTATTTTCCCCTAAAATTAATCACAAAATTCTTAACATCAGTGGGACCAAAATTTTACTCCAGATAGCTTCAGAAAGCTATTATTTGCAGTTCTGATTGCTTCTTTTCTTCCTGCTCCAGCACGATCAGCTTTTCACACATACATATCCTTTGAGGCCTTTAAAAATGGTTATTAACTCACATAGTTGACTTCTGCTTGGAGAGAGAAAAAAAAAAAAGAAAGGAAAAAAAAAAAAAAGGAAAAAAAAAAAATTTCTCAGTGGAGCAAGGCAAGACACTATCGGTCAATGAAGTACAATCTCCAGGAGACCCAGGGATCAGCTAATGATGAAAGACTCTCTCCAGTGGAATTTGTACGACACAGATCTGCACTAGAGTGCTCAGCATGCAACAAAGCCAGCACTAAGCTTCCCGTGCTAGTTCTTGTTCCATATTGTATGCAATGAGACTGTGTGCTTTGTGCATACGTACTTGTGCATATCTGACAAACACACCTGTGTAGATAGTGTTTTAAAAACAAAACATTCAGTGGGATATATAGACAGACATATATCATTCTATACTTGCATTATTCTTGATAGAAATTTTCCCAAGATGTTTCAGGCTTTTAATTTTACCCTTAGATAGCAAAGTGGGATTTTTGATTGTTAGGTTAAAACAAACAAACAAAAAAATTATTCTTTCTTGTCTCATTATAGAAATTTGACCTTGTGTTACGTTATAATGACTCAGACTTCATTTCTCCGATGTCTCCAGACTAATTTGATGCCATCAGTAGTTACTGGTACAGTCGTCTCCAGAGGTACCAAATGTTGAACCTCTTCATGTGGCCTCGGAATTTTTTATTTCCAGCAAGTGAATAGGGACAGAAAAATGAAGACCTATCTTCTAATGAAGCTCCTCTGTGTCTCACATTTACTATCTGTCACTGACTGACATTATCATGCCATTAATACCTTATGCTTTTCATTCTCTATGAATTTATATTGGATAATACAGTGTCTAAGAGATTCAAGTGGTTGGTTTGTGGGTGTTTTATTTTATTTTATTTTTTATTTTATTTTCTACCTTATTTTTGTTTTTGTTAAGCTTCATATTCATATTTTAGTTGCTTTCCAGACCCGTAATATCTTTAAGCTTTTTAATCTTTGAATTGCTTTAGTTCCCAAATGACTAAAGCATTTGTATAACTGACATGCTAATGTTTTCCATCACTACAAAGCTCAAATTCAGTTATGATTTTCTTGCTTATGAGGTTGTTTTTTCTTTCATGGTTTGTTAGCAGTTCAAGATTTCTTGACTTGTTATAGTGCAGCTTTTCTTAACTATTTTGATCCATTAGTTGTGGAATTGAAGAGCATATGATGTGTTGAGCTGTAGACTCAGAATTATACCTGGCACCAAATCTCAGAGTGATTAAGTCATACAGCTAGTGAAAGTGTCTGTACAGACATAACTTTCTTCTGCCACATATGAAGTGTGTCCTATAAATTCCAATTTAATGTAACCTTCATTTTAGATACTTAATGAAAAGAGGGGACTATTTTCAGCATGAGGTTTGAATAGCTTTCCTTGTGTCTCAGAAACACAAAATATTTGTGTATGTGTTATTAAAAACTCTTACTAAACAGAAAATTTATGCTATGCTTAAATTTCAGCTATAATAAGGATCTAGTATTTGTGATTTCTCTCAGATCTATTTTCTACTGTCATCTTTTGTTTGGTAGTTTAATCCTTCCTCACCACCCACTGGAGGAAGCTGTGCATTTTGGTAGAACAGTTTCTACTGAAGTTTATCCTCTTCATATAACTCAACTGTGTGTACGTGCTTTATAGACATGTAATTCTGGATGAGATCTGACAAAATCACAAAGTAGCCTCAAACGCATGGGGAAGAGCAATTTTTTCTTGCCTCTCTTTGTTCACACAGCTAAGACCCAGGGTGAAGAAAGCTTTGCCAGACCTGGAAAGTCCAGACAATGTTGACAAATCATAGAATCATTGGCTGGAAAGGGCCTACAAGATCATCCAGTCCAACCATCCTCCCGTTACCATTGCTACCGCAAGACACTGAACTATATCTCGAGACACCTCTTGAACACTGCTGGGGATGGTGACTCCACCACCTCCCTGGCAGCCCTTCCAGTGCCTGACCACTCTCTCAGAAAAAAGCTTTTCCTTATGTCTAATCTAAAACTCTTCTGGTACAATTTGTGTTCATTTCCTTGGGTTCTGTTTGTTGCCTGGGAGAAGAGGCCAAACCCCTCCTCATCACAACCTCCCTTCAGGAAGTTGTAGAGTGCAATGAGGTCTCCCCTGAGCCTCCTCTTCTCCAGACTGAACAATCCCAGCTCCCTCAGCCACTCCTCATAAGATTTGTACTCCAAACCCCTCACTAGTTTTGTTGCCCTTCCCTTCCCAGGAGCAGGAGAATATGTGTGCACTGCAAATTCTGACACTGTTCTGGGAAATGGGAAGATTCTTCTTGTTTTTGCTGCTCCCTCTTGCCTGAAGGGATTCCTGGGTGAGTCTTCTGACAGCTCTGTGACTGCACTGGCTGACTTCTGCAAGGTCCTCAACACCTGCTTTTGGTAAAAGTGACTCTCACACTCACTGCACCCTGTTTTTTTCAGAAAAGAGCTGGACAAAGTCTTCTATTCCTATAGGTAATAATACTTCAGGTTTATTCCTGTTCTTCCACAGTCAATATCTAGCTGAAATAGAGTGTCAGGCTTTTTATATGCATAGGAACCTAGTTAATACAAATAGAGCTAGCAACCTGAGGTGGAAACATTGCAACTGTGAATAGTTCATGCTTTGCCTAAAATGTTTTGGGTTTTTTTTTCTTTCTTTGTTCTTGTTTGGTTGCTTTGCTTTTGATGTTGTTTTGTTGTTTTTTGGTGGTTTCTTTCTTTCTTTTTTTTTTTTTAACTGTAAATATTGCAGCTTGAAAGGTAGCATCCAAGCAAAAACCAAACCAAACCAAACAAAAAAGACATATGCAGTTTTTTCTGTCATAATATATAATAGACTTTAAGTGATGTGACAGAAACACACAAAACTGTGAATCCTTTGAAGAGAATGAAATGGTGGTAGAAGATTCATTATTTTTTTTTCAGAAAATGACTACAATGGGCCACTATACCAGACACATTATCCTTGAGTCTTCAGCCTAAGGTGAGAGCATTTATGTGATTTTGGGAAAATAATGATGACTCGAGTTCTGAGAGGAAACTTTTCCTCCTTGCTACATCATCATTTAGATTGTTGGCTTTTTTTTTTTTTAATATCCTTTCATTTTTGCAATACATGAAATCACAGTGCATTCTGACATTTGTTAAGTATGTGTACTGCACACACTACAGACATGAAATCTTGATAGTTACAGTCAAGTAAAAAAAAAGCTGGCAAGGAAGTTCACCTCTTTAATTGTCATCACCACTGAATGGTATGCCAGCTCCCTGTCTCTGTTTCAGAGTGCCCAATTAGGATTATATGGAAGAAAAATAGGTGTACTTCTGGTAATAGCTCATAAGGGCTGCTGCCCAGAAGACTGCACCCTGCTTATCGGCCTTCCTTCCATACAGTCCTCTAGGACTATACAGGGGTCCTGACTCTCAAAAACATCTTCATGTCATAAAAACACCATGTTAGTGAGTCCAGAATGCCTCATGTTATTTCAGACATAATGGAAACCAAGCCAAAATAATTGTTGAATTATAGGCACATAAAACACTGTAGATCCAAGGCCTAGTGCTGTACAGGATAGATGTGGCCAATAGACACTCAAAATTGCAGTTTCTGTTCTGTGTGAGCATAGAATATGGATTGCTATAGCTTGCTTGTCCATGGATTAAGTATCTGCCTGTGGAATTCTTTTATTTAGATGTATGAATGGAGTCAAACATTTTCTAAGGTATTCAGAAGATCTTCCAGTAAGATACCCTTTGTTTACAAAGATCTAGCTTCATATAACATTAGTGAGAAAAACAAGTTGAAAACTTTTATTTGAAAGAAAAATTCATTTTCCAAAATTCTAATCCACACATACACACAGGCTGCTCCAAAAGTAATGCCTCCCATTTTATTATGTTTGCCCAGGACATCAGAGGCAGATGTTGGTGGGATGACAGTAAAGGCTGAACCTTCCCAACAATATTTCATTACATGTTGTTGCCATGTGACAGATGGCAGCAGAGGCAGTCTGAAAAATGGCATTTGAAATGGAAGTGCATTTGAAGAAAAGGTGTGTAATTGAAATTCCCTCCATATATAAGACAGGCTTAATTACAACGTCTAAACTGTTTTTGTTTTCACCAGAAGAATGCCTAAGAAATGTCTTAGAAGTAAAAGTCTATAGCAGTTTTTCAAACCACCAACTTTGGATGGTTCCACAACGTTACATGTAGTTTGTCCGGTTGAGGGGTAGGACTATGGACATCAATATATTCACGTTCCAGCAATGTGAATGCTGGAACTCATCCATTTACATTTCTATTGAAAGTGATATTCCCAAACAGAACATGGAAAAATGGAAAAACCCTGAAGTAGCTCTACATATAGTAAGAACAAATGCAGTTATGGTTCAAAATCCAGCATTGCAGCAGAAAAGGGGAAAGGGAAATGGAAGGGGAGAGGAGGGGAAGGGGAAGACAAAGGGAGAGAAGGGGAAGAGGAAGGGAAAAGGAAGGAATGGAAAATACCTTCAAGCTGCAGTCCTTTGAGCCTCTGAAGACTAGCTGTTGCATTAGAGCTAGATATTTGTTTCTTCTTTCTACCATCTCTGGGATAAGTGCTGTAATACATGCCTAAGTATATGAAGTCCTGTTTGATGGATATGTAGCATATGCAAGGCAGAAGTGTATATACTGTCTATTAAAATGCTTATGAAAAATAGATAAAGCCTTTCAAACTTTAATAACATGCTATTTGATTTTTTCAGCAGATAACATTATACACTACAAATGGCATACCTAGGTGTAAGAACCTGAAAGTCATCAAGCTAAGAAGGATTCCTGGAGTTAAAATGCAAGAGCTAGCTCTAGTAGACACTGACAAATGGCCAGTTTTGAGGACAAAAACAAGGGAACAAATTCTAAATTTTCACTCATGTAAATGGTAAGGAGCTGGATATTCAGCATGAGCAGGACAAACCAAACATGGTTGGGACACAGAAAATTACCGTACAGGTATGTTCAGGAAGATCTAGAAAGAGAAACCTTACTAAACATATTTGCCTGTGAGCTTCCTGAGTTGATCTGGAGGCAGCTTTATGCCAAAAGATGCCAAATCACCATTAAAAAACAAAAATTAACATAAAAAAAACAAATAAAAACACCTGAAGATTCCTAGAGATGTTAAATTTCTACTGAGGCCTCTTTGGTTGTCCTTATGAGGACTTCCTTATGAGGAAGTATTACTTTTCAGAAAGGGTGGTCAGGCACTGGAATGGACTGCCCAGGGAGGTGGTGGAATCACCGACCCTGGGGTGTTCAAGGAAAGACTGGATGTTGTGTTGAGGGACATGGTTTAGTAGGAGCTATTGGGAATAGGTGAACGGTTGGACTGGGTGATCTTTTAGGTCTTTTCCAACCTTAGTGATTCTGTGATTCTATGATTCTATGATTCTATGATTCTATTATAGGATATGTAAAAGGAATACTTCTCTTTCTTTCCTTCTACTATTTTAGGAACACTCATGGAAGAATGACTGATCACAGATATTACTGTAGGATTTCACAGTAATTCCAATACCATCCATTTGTTCTCAGTACAGTAATATTGCTCTTGTCCTCTGCATGCCCCTCACTGATCCCATGATAACTGGCAGCACAGAGGTGAAGTGATCTATAAATGTTACACATACCTTCTAGCTAGCCAGCAAGCAGATACTATAGTTTCTCTTCATTATTCTTATTCTTTGTTTTGACCTCAATCTTGGTTACAGTGCTTAATATGATTTATTTATTCATAAGATGCTAAACTAACAATATTGAGTTTAGCTTGGGTTGCCCATGAGACATGGAAGAGAAGTGCTTATGTTATTGCTAAGGGCAATGGGCAGATTACTCTGCATTAGATTCAGAGGATGCATTTATTCATCTGTAAGCATTTTTATAGTGACGGTAATTGTAACACCTGGGCAATGTACATGCACTATAAAAGTGTTGAGAACCGTCCATTAGGGCAGTTAATCCTCTGTCCAGCTTCTGGTTTAATTGAGACATTGTGCCTTTGACTGTGTTACTGTTTCATATTTAAGCCATGCATCAGAGAGAAGCCAAGACTCACAGCTGTGAAAATATGTGAGTAGATACTTCGATGCTGGAGGCTGAATCTGGGTAGGAGGCATCATAGGGAGTATAGTAGCAGACATGGTTATAGATAGGTTTAAAGATGGTATTGTTTCTTTTTTGTTGTTGTAATAGTGCTGGGTAAATTTTATTTTCTGACTAGCATTCCTGTTAGAAATCTAAAGAATCAAGGGGCCTGAAACTAATCAAGGTTGAATTTGGTTAATAGTTCTGGTAAGAACAAAGAGGGGAGGAATTTAAGAAATGTCAAAACATATCATTTTGACCTTTCAAAAATGAAATGTTTCACTTCAGAAATGCCAAACCATTTCATTTTGACATTTGTAAAGTGAAACTTTGACTTTTTGATTCAAAATGACATTTTTTTTTCCTTAAAAATTGACTTATTTTTTTGCTCAAATAGTATGAATCTGAAATAAAATAATTCCTGGATGCTTTGAGTTGGTTTTTTTTTTTTTTTTTTTTTTTTTTTTTTTTTTTTTTTTTTTTTTTTTTTTTTTTTTTCCAGAAGAAGCAAAGCAATTCCCTGTTTTTTTTTTTTTTCCCCCAATTACCTTCATAACTTGTTTTCTTATGTAGTTGTTATTGCTATTGTTATTGTATATTCTTACATATTTTGTTATATGGTTTTTCATTCAAGTTTTCCTTCCTCACTCTTTTTTGCTCTAAAGGAAAAATCTGTGTTGCTGTATTCCAGATTTGTTTCAGATTTTCCCAGAAAGTGTTTTTACCTGCATGGCTTTTGCTTTTTTTTTTTTTTTTTTTTTTTTTTTAATGGCTACTCAGATTCACTTCATACTTTCTTTCTCCTGTTTACTGTCTGCTCCTTTTTAACAGCACATGCAAAATCAGGAGAACTGATGCTCTAGTCTTAGGACTGTTCTGCTGCAACAAAAAGCAGCATGGTCTAGTCATGGAATGCACATGCCCATCACTTAGAAAATGCATCAGAAACAAGTGAAAAACATGCTTGAGCTGATTGATTTCTTGCAATGTGTTTGTTGAATTTGAAATTGGTTTCAGGGAATTTTTGACTCAATTAAAAGACCACAACCAGCCTCAGAGGAAAGGAGAATGTTAAATACTTCTGTCATTAATGGGCTTTTGCTAAAAGTCTTCTTCACTACTGTTTTGGAAGTGGCACTTTTAAAGAATTAGATTTTAAAGTAGGCCCAAATATAGAAATTATTGATAGAGCGCCAGGCAGTGAATGAAATTGCATCAAAATGAGTTCCTAAACTATATCTGAACATGTGCAGGAACATTTACTGAGCTAAAGCCCAGCAAATGCACCTGAAATTAAAGGCAGTACTACATTTGATATGCAATCTTCTGTGGATTTCAGCGTTAATTTTTATGAGAATAGGGCTCTGACTCTTTAGTTAGGTTTGATATTGTATGGTGTTCTATATATGGTCAGTGACATACTGCTCTTTTACACAGAGAATCTACAGTTTAAGCAGCAAGAATTTGCAGGAAATGGGTGCACAGCTATGAACAAATTTCTCCATGGCAATACAGCAGGATAGTGGTGTATTTGGAAATCAAATTCTAGTAAATTCTTCCATATTCATGTAATGAACAAGGCTTTGAAAGCCTTCCTTTTTTGTAGGAAATGGAGGAACATGGATGACTTTTCTGTTCATGTTAGGCTTGAGGATAGGCCCAACAGAACTGTAGAAACAACAGCAAAGACCAGTGATTAAGGTTGAGAGAAAAAAATGTATCACATAAAAGAATTCAATTTTTAGTCTTAGGATCTATTAAAGGAGGGAGAAAGGAAAGGGAAGGAGAGAGAAGGGAAGGGAAAGTTTATTCCATTAGCTTCATTAATAAAAACTAAATTCTTTGTAGATTCATTTCATGGCACAACATATTACAGAGCAGTCACATATCTTATTGGTACTCCGGAAGTCTTAATTCTTTATGATAATCTTGATATATAAAAAACAATCTTTGAAATTTAAGGAAACTTTAGACCACGCTGTACTTTGATTGTGTTGTTAGGCAGCTAATATTTCAGCAGAAGCCAGAGCTACAGTTTAAGAGCCAAATATGTGGAGACTGTTGGAAATGGTGAGCATTATGTTCCAAACCACTCTAAAAATCAAAATAACTCAAAGATAGCAAGAACTGTTGGCAGATACAACAGTTGGTATGCAAGCTTCATTTTAGCAAACTCACAGATAACGATAACTTCCATCTTCAGATAGACTGTTCATAAACAGTATCTGGACAGATGAGATTCAGATAGACTCTATATGAATGCTGAGAGATTCTTATAATTAGTTACATACCTGATGAGCTCTTGGAATTTAATCACAGTACAGAATATTGATGTGATATGTTTCTGCAGTGGTTTACCATTTTCTATGCTACTATCAGTCTTCTGACAGCTAGCACTTAAAATTGGCATTTTTCCTCAACTGTTGGAGGAATATGGTTAGATTGGGTACCTTCTGTAAGAATCTTTTTAGATCCCCCGATTACGAACAAAAATCTGAATAAAATAACTGAAGCTTAACCAACAGACTCATAATCCCCAAAGAAAATAAAACTTAGTCAGCCTTTTAGATCTAACAAAATATTTTGTGGAATGACCAATGAAAGAAAAATACAAATTCTCAAAAGTCATTGTCTGATGCTGCATGTATCCACAATTAGACAAGAATCACTGTTCAAAGTACTTGTCTTATAAAAACCTTCACCATTATGAGTCAGAATTTTTCAAATTCCAGGGATAATTACTTCCAACTTTACATACATTAAAGAGTAAAGTGGGAGAAAATAAGCATAGATTTTCAAAAGAATGAAGAAACTTTAAAAAAATCATGTTTTTGTTCTGATCATTCTACATCATTCTTATAGTAGGCTACAAACATCTCAGATGGTTTTTGTTTGATATATTGCAGTAATGTTGTTGAACCTAAATTTGATCACAAGAGCTTCTGATGCATGAATGATCAAAAGTTGCAGTTCAGGGAGCTTTCAGCTAAGTGAATTTGTCTTGGGTTTACTTAATTTTAAACTAGTAACCTGAATCTTAATGTAACTGAGTGAGAAAAAGGTCTTGTTCTTTGAAGAGTAAAATTAATAAAGTCTTACTTCCATATACTGTGTTTCACAGATGATATCTTTGGGATGTAATCTTTTGACATATCTTAAGTCATTTACACTGTTGGTATCCTATAGGCTTACTGAAGTATGTCATAATGGTTGGGCTGATGTTACAGTCATTTTCAATGATGAAACTAATGCAGTCTTTACTCATTTTTAAAACTTCATCTCTTTCATATTCCTAATTTTCTTTCAAATGTGCTTGTAATTTTCTAGTAGTTATGTAAAATGTAATAAAGCAGAATAGACATAATCATAGGAAGGAGAATAAAAATATGGATTCCACTAGAAATAAACACTGGAAATAAACATATCCTGCCATCCAAAAGGGCAATATTGGAACATATTTAATATAGGAAGAATGAGATACAAGGTGGTACTTCTAAGCGAGGTAAATATCTGTGCAGTCATTGCATTTCAGCAATATTGAAAGAACTTCTAAATATTTTCTGAGAACATTTTATGTCTGTGGTATTTAGGGATATAATAAAAGCAATGCAGTGTAAATGCAAAAACCTTTCAATGCTTATGGTAAGAAGGTGAATAGAAATACTTGAATACAACTTTTGATTTGGTGTCTATAATAGACATTATAGACACCAAATGTGAAAGAGCACATGAAGGAAGAAAGGGAATAAATATTTTTTTATACAATTATAAATTTTCACATTCATAAGTTCTGTAGTGAATTAAATGGTTAAGCCATATTTCTTTTGAACTATCTTTTCTGTTAGCCTTGCCCAGCCATCTAGAACTAGAAGTCAGAACAACATGAATTTACTTAGAAATTACCATAGGGGAAAAGAAAGTACGTTTGTTTATTTCAGTCTTTCATTAGTAATCTAATATAGAAACTATGGAGGACAGAGGATAGAGGAAAGAAGAGGATCAATAGATAATTAACTCTTAAACTGACATGAAAATACAAGCAGCGGCTGATGAATAGTGAAATGACGTTACCCAAACTACAGTTTCTGAACTTTCTAAACCAACTATTTTGTTAATGCTCAAAGATACAGCCTATTCATATTTACATAGTTATTGTTCAGTTTTAAAATTACAAGTGAGCAGCAGTACCTCTTTACAATTACTGGCATATGTTTCCTCTCGACCTCCCCTGAGGCACCATCTAGGAAAGCAGTTAACACATTTATCTGTTTCATTTATTGGTTAGCTCAAAATAGCATAGAAGCTTTTCTTTCTTCTCTGAAGTGCTGAAACTCTTCCTTATGGCTGATTATATACATATATATATATATATATATATATAATATTTTATTTTTATATTTTATATATTTATATATATGAGGGGGGTTTTTTGCACTGATTTTATTTTTTATATATATATATATAAATTTTGTGTCTATATTTGTACATATACTTACACATTTATAGATATATGCATTTTATATATATTCATATATATGCATATATATGTGTGTTTGTATGTAGGTTTGTGGCTGAGCTGATAACATGTAGGTGACAGTTCTCATTTCAAAACTGATCATCTTAACGAAGTACAACATCAGCTCCAAACAATACCTAAGGCTGCCTGAGAGTAGCCAGATGAATAAATAAACAAATAAATAAATAATCAGTTTTCCATATAAATATTTTAGATTCAAGTATTTCCTTCTGAGGTCAACAAGCTGTGGAGTAGTTTGCTCTCTGATAGCCATCACCCATATTTGTCTCAAAATGAGAACGCCAAATATTGCTGGACAGAAATGTCTAGTCAGTGTCAGAAATCTTAGGTAATGTCACATATTTAGTCCACTACACACCCAGTGCTGAGACCACTTTAGATGCCTAGGTATATCCTCCTGCTCTCCCCTTTAGTCTAATGCATACTAGCTCCATGGGCACCTGTTAGGGGAAAATTGTGTTATCTTAAGTGGGTGAGGGTATTTCACTGGAGATCCCTGTCTACCTGTGGCATTCCAAAGGTAAGCAGCTCTTTTCCTTCATTTTCCTTCAGCCATGTGCCCATTGCTGCTGCATTTGTTCTTGTCCTCATTTACTGCAGCCAAAGACTTTGCCACACTTCTTTTATTGCTGTACTTCCCATCATGTTATAGCATTACACCTAGTTATTTCAAAAGAATTAATGAGAAAAAGATATGGAATAACTAGGAAACAAGCTTGTACAAAGAAGCTTAATTAGAAAACCAGTGAGTACGAAATGACATCAAAACAGTTTTGCATGGCTACTGAGGGGTAATAGCCCAATTTTATTCATGTGAATTGTTTTTTATTTGATAGTAATGTTGTAGGGGGAAAAAATATATATCAAAATTGTAAGGTATTGCAATGCATTTTGCTTTCCTCCACTTTGTGAATTCTGCCAGCTCAAATCTCAAGTTCATCTGTCTGTGTTCAAATCAGTAGTGTAGCAAACCAAGCTCACTCCTCAGCTGGAATAGACTTCTGTAATTGAAGAATGTGCAGCATGTCCACTACTCTGTGCTAATTAAGCAGTTGTATATGAAACAGCTTCCTCTCTTTCACTAATGAATAATCTTACTTTAGGAATACTTGTCATCAGCACGGTTACCCTAGTCTACTGGCAGCTGTTAACTTTGAGCCTGCAATATCTTTTATGTGTTCCAAAATACTGAGGTACTAGCTGTAGCTTTTAATTTTTTTTATTTTATTTTATTTTATTTTTTGCTTGCTGTGGATATTTGACTTCAACCAGAAAACTTTGAAAAAGTAATCTCAGCACTGATTCAATTATGTATGGGAAAAAAAATACTTCTTGTTCAATGTAGGGCTGAAAATGACAGGTCCATAATTTCTCATTAACTCAAGCGTAGATAGAAACATCTTGCTTTTGCCTGCCCCTATGTACAGTGCAGAAGTATTTTTGTTTTCATCTGTATTGGTTCAATTGCTTGATTTTCCCCATGGGAAGTACATGAACAAACCACTTATTTGTATGATAGCAAGGCTACAAAAGGCAAACATAAAGAAACAAAGAAAGACAGTGATCAAGTTACTCACACATATTTGTTAATCTGAGACCTCCAAAAATGTATTTTTGTCTAGCACGTCCCTACCCCATGCAGTATACAGAGCAGATAGTGTTCTTATTGACAAAGTTTAAATTTTTTTCTGCTTTTTTTTTTTTTTTGTTCTGTATGTAGCCATGTCTATTTAAAGTGAACTGGAAACAGAACTATCAATAACTTTGTCAACTTTGCCATGCCGTTCACCTCAGTAACATCTGGAACCTTTGCAAAGACTGTAGTATTGAGTTTTGTAACATTCTGTTGGTGAAAATTATCTGTTTTGATTTCTCAGAGACACAAATGACTTGTCTTTTCAGGCTTTCTTTGGTCAGTTAATATTTAATTACCCATAAAGGCTCTCTTGATGTCAGCTGGTGCTCTGTACACTCAGCAGTTCTGCAAATGAGATCCTCAGATCCTAGAGCTGGTATGCAGAAAATGAGAAATACAGATCAGTTTAGCATGTTTGCTGCATTGCATTTCACACTAGCAATCTTCTCAGAATTGGCTGGAATAGGTGTATGTTTGTATTCTTGTAACTAACAGAGAAGCAGCAAGTAAGTACAGAACTGTTCATCTTCTGGGTTCCCACGGGGACTGGAAGTGTGGAGTTCAAATCTAAAATGGAAGAATGGAGCAAAAGGAGAAGGTTGCTATCAGCAGTCACAGTTGGAGCAAGGACAACCCTTATACTCTCCTCACAACTCTCTCTCTTACATGTCCTGCCCAAATTCTCACTTGGGAGGAAGATGTCTCTGAGCCACTGGAGTACTTGCTTAAATTGGTGACAGGGAGCAAGAACATGCTGTGGAGAGATACCATGAAGTTTTCTTTTGGGAGACAGACTGTATTTCTGACAGCCAGGCCATCCTTCTGAAACAGAAAGCCTCCAGCTCAATTCTGTCAGTGAGAAACATAGCAGTCTGAAAGATGAAAGTTCAGCAAAATGATAAGTCACCAAAACTGGGACTTCGTAATGGGAACTGTCATGTAGCTTGAATAATAGTCCCATTCATAATACTTATACTGGATCTTAATCTCACTTTAAGTGAAATTACTCTGGGGATTTAAAATTAGAGTATTTGTAATTTAAATTTCTTCTGGGACTCTTTACACTTCAGGTACATTGTGCAGTGATATGTTATGTGTTTTTGCTACAAAAAGTGTAACAGTGAGTTTTTGCATGTGAATATACCCTTGCACTATGTTTTTTTATATGTAGTTATACACATGTATTACGATAAATGCTGATGTACAGATAATAGTAAAGCCAAAGAAAATAATGATGATTTCTCTCTCTGAAGTTGTTAACTAATATAATTTTTTTTTCAGAACATCTAACACAATTTTCTATTTTCTTTTCATTGACAACTATAAGAGCAAAATGGACAGAAAAACACACAGGAAAGCAGCAACAATGGAAAAAAAAAAAAGACAGGAAAATGAATACAGAGTTCTGTATACCAATTTATTGATAGAGGAAGGAAGAAAAAAAAACACTAAAATAACTCTCTTTTGAAATGTTGCCATTGGAAGCACCTATGAACTATGAAGCATCCGTGCAGACTTTGTTTTATGACCAGAGCTTCTAAATGCCTTCTAAGCTCTGGACCAAACACTGAAAGCATACATTTTCCCAAGCTAAATGCTTCTTAATATTTTTATCATCCTTTTGTACTATTACTTCCAAATTTGTTCTTAAAGATATGCTCACAGTGAGTCCTCAGTGGATAACAGAATTTCATGCCATTTACTCAGTTTGGCCATAACTTCTCTTCAGCAAAAGTTCATCATGTAAATTATTGTTGCTCTTGCAGGTAGAACTTCATTATAGATGACGCACATATGCCAGACTCATCTAGAATTATAACCCTTTCTGTCACCTTCCTCTAAACATCTGGCAACTGTTCCCAGAATGATATTTCAGACACGTAAGCAGAATTAAGATGAAGAAAAACATGGTGGCAGCAGCAATACAACCAGAGAACCACTTCCTTATCAATCAAGTAAAGATAGTTTCATGCTTCAGTGTCTCAGGAGTCCCTATTCATTCTCATTAGGTTGTTGATTTTCTTTTTCTGTATGTAGTTTGCAACTGTCTAGTTTTCCACAGTGCTCTAAGTCAACTACTTTCCATGAGAGAGGGTGAGAAAGATGAATGCTGATGCTTTGAATCTAGAATCTCAGACTGATGTGAAGATGTGCTCCTTCAACTTTATAATGTATTGTATACAAGTTTGCTCTTTCATTGTGACTAAACATGCTGTGAACTTAACATACACAAAGTCCCCTAAGGCAGAAAACATATTTCCACCAACTACCACTTGTCAGAGCTGTATTGCTGTGCTTTGCCACTTTTGTGATCTCTCCAAAGAAACTCCAGTGAAATTTACCAGAAATGTAGAATGAAGAGGAAGAAAATTACTTTAGTTGAACCTTGAAACTTGTTTTGAAGAAAATAAACCGAATCTTATTAGCTGTTAGATTTGAATATGAGTACTAAGTTGTAAGAAATTCTGACAAAGTTGTAGCTTATGGTGTTTCCAGATAAAGTAAATTCTAAAAAACATAAAGTTCAAATCTTTTAGCTGAGCATGTATTTTGCCATGTCATTTATTTGTTCCATTGCTTACAATGAAAACTTCTAAACTAAAGAAACCTGTGTACTGCAGACTGCAACTTGTCATTATTTACCTACAAAATGAAAGAGGAAATAATTTTAGAGTCTCAGAGTGATGTATAGGCAGATTTCCCACAGTAAGGCTTCACTAGAAAAATTATGAATCTGTATCACACTTCTTAACCATGCGGTCACAGTCCCTTCATGGGAGAAGTAGCCAGGTCACTTACCTTTCATTACCTTCCATGGTTAGTGTAATTGGTCTCATTAGCTGCCAGTTTTGTCATTAGTTTTGTTGTTGTTGTTGTTGTTGTTTTGCTATGTATTACTTGTTCTGATTAAAGAATAGAGTTTGGTGAGGTGACACAGCTATGGAAACAGCTATTTGTATACCAACCCTTCCAGGCATCTTTTTACCTTTACTCTGTAGCTGTTTCAAGCTTTGATATAGCTTATTTATTTCAAGGTTGTTTTTTTTTTTTTCTTTTCCCTTGTCTCCTACTCCACAGTGAGTTTCTAAGGTTTTATATTTTTGTTTTGCTCTTTATATGCTGCCTACTTAATCACTACAGCTTCTCTTTTCCTTCCAAACTTCTTTCATGTATCTTCTATTACTTCTATATAAAAAAAGAACCAACAGATAAAACTAAAACAGTAACATTCAAATATGCCTGAAAGGGTATTAAATACTTCTAAAAAGCCACAAGTTATATTCAGCTGTGCCACAAAACAAAGTAATACTACTAATTACCATCTTCTACTGCTATCAACAGCAACCTTGAGAACTCCCCTTACACACTGAACAGTTTTTAATTATTTACCCTACTGCAAATACAAGAATTCAGTGTCTTGTCTTTGTTTATTACTGTGTCCCAAGGGACCAAAGAAAGGAGAATACAGAATCATTTTTAATTCTTATAGCTCTCTGAACAGCCCCTTATGTCCATTTGGAAGAAAAATAAAAGTGACACTATGTGCTTTGGGGATCTGACTGAAGTTTGTATCTTGCGTGTTCTGAGGGATCAAAGAAGTCAGTGAGGGATGGAAAAAGCCTATTAGATTTTATCTTCTTGCCACCACATCTCTAAATGCAGCAAATCTTTCTCAAACAGGGGCTGTAAACAGAAGGCAATGGCAATTGAAGCTTCATCATTAATATATCAGGAAATAATTGCAGAGGTTGGATAATTTTAAACTGACTTTGGTGGTGCCCTGCTACTGTGAGACTCCATGTATCTGTTTACAGGCCATAGTCTTCTGACATTTGAAAACTCAAGTGCAAAAGTGAGGGCCAGGAAGAAAACATGACTTTAGCATCTCCTGACACGAGTCCTCTTGCCTACATGGCTCTACAGTCAGCTCCACCCCTTTGCATCCTCCTGTCAGTGTCATGTCCTGGGCATAGACAACTACTAAAGAGCAGGTGGGTAACAGTGACAAGGAGCAGCTCACTTATCAGGGCAATGAGTGCACCTCCTCTCTCAGCAGTCAACTACCTCTGCTCAGGACAGCTTTGCCAGACTAGATCTGAAGTATGTTGACTGAGGGTCAAACCACCTGCAACTTAGGAGCTGCATTTAAGCTGAAGGTTTGGGCCCTGCTCTCTGCCTGAGCAACATAGCAGCTGTATGATGACTAAGAACCCCTTTGATCTGAACTCTGATTCACCAAGAACTGATATTCTGGTTTGAGCTGCATAGTCACTGTGGATTGCCTGGAGATGTGGACTCATGGCTGAGCCTGCCTGCAGTAATTGGGCTTACATTGCCCTTCCTAATCAGGTAATAATATGGGACAGCCCCCCTGTAAGTCATGCTGAGTTCAGCCTGTGTTATCAAACAAATAACTTTTGCTGAATATGCAATCCAAGGAGGATTTTTTTGGATGCTTTCAGATTATATATGATGTTTTCCATAACTCAGGAGAATTATGGAGTTATGAATTGCACTAACTAAAATAACTACTTTTATTCATGTAAACACTCAAAAATTATTCAAGTGTTTTCTCTTATTTCTTAGCTACAAAACTGTACTGCAGGTTTCCTGGAGATGATCAAGGTGAGATAGCTGTTGGGAAGCAAGGCCAGAAACTTGTACGTTCCTGTGTAGATTGAACATTGTTTTACTGCTCAGCAAGGTTTACTATCTTATTTGTCACACAGGACAACAAAATTCACAGAAATTAAGATTCGTCTTCAGGTAGGTGAAAGTTGACATCAATTCAGAAAGCTTAAAGTATCAATTTAATAAGCTTATGCAAGCCTATACCTTGGCAGAAGTTCAGTAAGTTAGGTGTGTTGTAAGTATATTGTTTTGTCACAAAGCTTTTTCTATGGCACTAGCCAAGGACATTTGATGTGCTGGCTGCTTAGAAAATTATTTATTGCAGTTTTTTCCTTTGACATTGCCCTATTCAGCTAAGGGTGCTAACCTGCTCACAGTTTCAGTTGTGCAAATAGGAAATATTTATCCCTTGACAACATCAAAGTATACATTGATACAGGCCCTGGAAAGTAAAGGTGATGAATTTGCCCTTATGAATGATTTTGACTTGAAATCAGCCTGGTAAGCAAGAAGTGCCAAGTCAGTATTTTTAAATACTTTAGATTTGGCATCAACTGCGCTAACGAGAAGTGATGTTCGAGTGATCTATCCAAGGTTTTGACTTTGGTTTTGATGCTTTTATAATTCAGCATCTTTTTCTTTGCCATCTATCTGTCTTATAGACTTCTTTTGCAGTTAGAGACTTCAGAAATCTACCTTAGCCATGGGAAAGAGAACCACTGCCCTTTCATGAACTAGAGAGAAGTTGAAATAATCAAATAATGATAATACAGTGGTATCTTAATTCATTTTAGATTTCTGTATGCTTTGACTTTTATTTGCTGTTCTTTCACATACACTTAAAAATATCTTGGAAGTTCCATAGGTATTTGTAAAGTTTTTTGGTTTTTTTTTTTCTGTTGATAATGCACCTGAATGAAAACCAGGCCAAATTTCTGGACTATGTAGAAAACACTGCAATATTTTTTCTTCTGTTTTCTTTTCTTCAGCTTGTAGAAAGTATATAAATAAATGCCAGTACGCATTTTTATTTGCAGCCTAGCAACAAAGTATGTTAGTAACTGAGATGTTAGGAATGCTTGGGAATTTTGGACTGGAAAATAGATCCCAGAATTTTTTTTTTTTTCCCCATTGGAAAAATTCAGCTAGTTATTCTGAAGGCTGTTGTCAAATCTATTTTCTCCCCATGTACCATGATCACTCTGATGTACTAAATTTAAGCAACCTGAAAAAGGATTCCAAACAGAAAAGCTGTAGTACTAATTCTTGCTCCTTTGAGATAGTAAAGGGCTTTATCAGATATAGACAAGTTAGAGGGCTAGGATTTCTCTGGTCTCATGATGCAGCAGTGGGGTTCTTTTATTGGTTGTTTTGGTTGTTTTTGTTTTTGTTTTTGTTTTTGTTTTTGTTTTCTTTCAGATATCCACATTCAAATGCAGAGAGGGGAAAAGCACTGATATTTAACTAAAATCACAGAAGAACTACGTAAGCTGTATAAGTTTTTTTGTTTTTGTTTTTACAAAGTGAGATTGGCATCTCTTTTCTCCATTAGTTAGAAAGGAAATAAATAACTAGTGAAAATAAAGAAACACAGTAGAACAGCTTCACAACTTTTAAAAATTTCAGCTTTTAAAAAGTTCAGCATCAAAAGTAAAGCCAATGTAACAGTGGTTATTTCACCTCAACACATGGCCAGAGAAAGAAATACCTGAAATAATGTCTGAGTAATAATGCAATCCCCTTTGGGATGCTATTAATTATATTATAAATTTTGAAAATCCTTGAACAGTATGGAATGAGAAGGACAATAGCTTCCTGCTGCTATTCAGGAGAGAAGCCTTAGGAATGCACATGATGCTGCCTGTGAATGGGACAGTCTAGCTTATTAGTGATAGTAACAAATTACAGTAATCAGCCTATGCTGTCACTATTTGCTGGTGACAATAATTGGTGAGGGATCTCCCTGTCCTTATCTCAACACTTGAGCCCTTTTTCATCATATTTTCTTCCCCATTTCCTTTCATGAGGAAGAGAGAAAATGGCATGATAGATATTAGCTGCCCATCAGGGTGAAACCACCACACAGTATTTTATGAATTATCTTGTAAAGGTGACATGTGCCTTAACTTCTAAGAATGTTTGCCTGGGGCTTTCCAAGGTGTATGATTGTTACGTTCATTATAACCACAACAAATTTGCTGCTGCTAGAACTGCTAAGTGATATCTGAGTTAAAATGTACAAGCTTCTAATGATCTAATGCCTGGGGAGTTGGTATTTATCATTCAGATTTCCTGTTAGTAGTTTTTGGGGGAACTGTTGAATTTTCCAGTGAGCATCACATAGCAGTGTCAGAATAGCAGAAAAAGATATTGCATTATTTCTTTTTGCAAACTTCTGCATTTCCTTGGATCTACAGCTACATACACGCCAGCTTGCAATGGATTTGAGACATTTTGCAGAAGTAAAGGACTGCCAAGAATGAGCAATGCAAGATGTCTCACAGGTCACTTGGTGTTCTAAGTCAGAAGTGCCTTCGGAAGATTTTTCTCCAGTGATCTCCAGCAAGCAGGCTTACTGTTCCGAGAGTGACATATTCTCCCACACAGACTTCATGCTGCAAAACTGGTAGAATTTGTTCCTAAGTTTTTTTCTTTGGTCATTTCTTCTGTTCTCATGGTTCAATCTGTCCTCTCACCTACTCCCCTCACTGCACAAAATCTGTTCTGTTGATCTGCTTGGGATGAGCAGGAAACAGGATCACCAAACTCAGACAATTAAAAGTGATCTTTTCAAGTAAGAAAATACCAAACCCCAATATGCCCAAATCAGTTGTGAAAGATGGCATCTGTTTTGCCTGCCCTTGATTTTGCTTCCTTCTAAGAAGCCTCAGTGAGGTGAAGTCCTCTGGAATGAAAGAGAAATAGTTCCTTCCTTCATGGATTCTGTAAGAGATTGTTCTTTTATGCCATTGCCTCAGAGCTTGCTGATGAACAAGTCCAAGCAAGTCCTTGACCAGGGTTGAGATATCCTTTGACACAGATGGACAAGGCTAGGGCAACAAGAGAGAAGCTGCAGCTTAATGGCCAGGAAACAGTCTTTTGCGTGGGCTTATCTCTAAGAAAATGGCTATCTTGAGAGGTGCTGCACATGACTCTTACCCAAGGACCCAGGAATGCCATGCTGGCAGAAAAAGAAGGATATAAAGGGACCTACACCCATGAGGTTAAGGTTTTCTGGCAACAGATTCCTTATGAAGAAGAAGGGGTTTTTTGGACATGAGAAGCCCCACATCCTGCCCCTCTGTCTCCTGGGCCTGCTACCGGAGGCTTATTGCTGCTCTCCCCCGAAAAGCTTCTGACAACGGATTCCTCACAATGTGATGCCTGCATGCTGAAAAAGAACAAAGGTAAGCATGCCATCAGATTCCTCACTACGGAATGCTGCTGACGGACTCTCCTGGGCCTGCTACCTGAGTCCTGTTGCTTCCTCCCATGCTTACCCTGCAGCTTCTTCCTGCTACCTGCTTGCTGCCAAAGGCCAGCCACAGTGCTGCTGCTCTCCCCCTGTGCTTTTGTCACAGTTTCAAAGAGGCATGCAATGGGACCGCTGCTGGATCCTGGCGGTGACTATCCCTGCTTCATGCAATTCTTGCTTCTTTTCTACCTTTTCTATTACCTCCTTCCCTTCCCCATCACTTTAACTCTTAATAGTCATCGTCCTCCCCTTCCCCATCTCCCTGAGTAAGATTTTAATAAACTGGTCAGAACATTTGAACCTCTGCTTCTTAATCTCACGCCAGGTATTCATATATCAAAGAACCTCTTCTCCCTCCTATAAATTGGACCGAGACAGATTCATTTTAGGGGTGGTCTAGGAGACTGCAGAGTGCAGCTAGGTACAGCTCCTGGAGACACTTTGAGACTGTAGTGAGGAGCAGAGATATCTAAACAGGTGTGGCAGCATAGCTTTGCTCTGAGAATCATTAACTAACTGAAGTTTAAAAACCAAGCAAGTGGAATTTTGTATTTCTAATCTTTTAACATAGTTGGCTTGAGTTTCTAAGTTTAAAACTGAAGTAGTCTGGTTATCTTCTAAAATCCTGGGGCATTCTAGTTCTTTCTCAGAGTTCCCAGTGAGGAGAGAGAATAAGCAGATGCAGACTCAAATCAAGGCTACAGCCAGCTCTTTTAGAGTGAAACTTCAACCTTATTAAATATTTTGTGTAAAATGTAGGTAAAATCTAGCAGACATTTCCTGACGTTGTGTTTATAAAATTTTTCTAACATCTTTATATCTCTTGTGTGGAAGTGTTCCTCTCTACTAAAAGCTACACTTGCATATTATTCTTGCTTATCTTTTGGTCAGATACAAGTATTTATAATGTAGATGTCTACTATGTTTGTCTGATGTGAAGATACGTGAACAGGCTTCAAAAAAATGGTTGGCAGCAATAGAAATTGTAGTTTAAACCAGCAAAATTCCCAAACAGCATTTGTAAGATAGATTTAAGAATTTCTGGATTATACTAATGACCAAATTATTTTTAGCCATGCTGCAGCATTGCCAGTTTGGTTATAAATTGACTTCAAAAGAGAGTATACTAGAAGTTGAACTGTGGTAGTAGCATCCAAAGCTTACCTGAAAGTATTTCCAGAGAAACCTGTTTTCTACTTTTCTTCTACTTTTACCAGTCAGCTATTTTCAATTTGTGGGCTGATTTCTGTCTTGCAGAAAAATAGGCATGTGATGGTACTCAGGGTGCACTAACAGTTTTCACCAGGATTAATTTGGAAAGGTGCAATATCCCAATTACTTTTCAGTACCCTTGCCTCTTTTGCATAGGGTTTTTGTTTAATAAGATCTTTGTGATATCTGTTGTTTTTTTCTTTATATTTCTTCATAATATAGCATGATACAACATATTGAAAGTTTCAGGCATTGCCCTTATAGAAATAATTAACAGTATTGTTTTGCACTCTCGCAGTTTCTAGGCAGTTCTTGCTCCTCAGTTTCAAGCTTCTTTTCAAAAAGTATCTGTTAATACTTCATCTTACCAAAAGAAGAAGGTTTATTACGCAGTCACACAGTGTGTCAAGGGAAAGCAATGGGCAGAATACATATCACCTGACTCAACAGATCACCCCTTTTAGTTGCACCGTTGATGGCAGGTGGCATTTGCAGAGGCCTTCCTCTGCTTCTATGATGCTATGATTAAGGCTCACTTCATTTCCAGATGCTAGACAGGGAGAGGGAGGCCATTTGAATTCCCTCTTCTTCTCATAAAAGCTCACAAAACATTCAAGATACAACATATGTGAGATGGGATATGTGGTTCCAGACTACTGTAACACCCTGACCGAGAAATTGATAGGATGTCACTTCCTAGGATGTAATTTCCAATAATCATATATCTTCTGTTTACCTCCCTCTTAGTGATTTACTGTGTAAAAACTCCCCCCTATATATCTGTAAGCAGCTTCTCTGCTCACCTTGGTTTCTGCCTTTCAAGATACTGCACTGCATGATGATAAGCTTCAGAGAGAAATGACTACTGTCGACAAACCCAGTCATCCATGTTGTACATTGCATTACCTAAATCCCAGGGGAGTGTCTATCTGCAGGTGAATGCTGATGGCAGAACCCATTTAGAGAAATGGCTGGTATTACAGCGTTTATTTGCATACAGAAGTATCCGTAAAGAATCCTATTATTTTGTTTCCATATTTTTTTCCAGTCAATCATTCTCTGAGGACAAAAATAAAAATGAGTGTTAAAAGCTTTTAAGTACCATATGATTTTTATTCTGTTTTTTCCCTAAAAAAAAAAAAAGAAAAAGAAAAAGAAAAAGAAAAGAGAAAAAGCCTACCTTGAATCTACTGCATAAGTGATAATAAAAGGGGAGAGAGATTGGTAATGAAACTAGGGGAAAAAATAATAATTTTTCAGTTAATTTCAATCTTTGTGTTTTTCCATTCCATTCTTAATTTGGTGTAAATATATTTCTTTTTAATTCTCTGTGAAAGAATGTAGCAATGCAGATTCTGGGAGCTCTCTGTCACTAGCTCAGAAGCAGCCCACTTGATGGATTTCCCTAGAGCTATGAAATACTGAAACCTCAGAAACAGTTGATCCGTCTTCTAGGACTAAATCCTCAGGAAACTGGTTGCTAACCAGAACCTCCCTTAGCACTTTTGTAAAGTTGTGTTATATCTGCATCTCATTTAAAACTCAGGAAAATAGGAAATTCTGTTGAAATAAGAGAGGTCAAGCTTTTTACAAAGAGAAATATGCTTTTATGTTTAGATAAGTCTTCAAACAGTCAAAACAAGAAGGAGGCAAATTCTGATACATTCATGCTTCTTTATAGAGTCTGTACTGTGTAAACAGATATTAATGGGGTCACAGACTGCTTCCAGAGAAGCAGTCTTAGAGCATATGTATTTTTGATTGATAAGACATCTTCTCTAGGACCTCTAGACCAGTTCTTCCAGTAAAGGATGTGGCAGGGTGTGAGGGAATAATAAGATGAAAGGTCTAGAGAATGTGGTTATTTCCACATACTTTCTAGAGTCTGAGTTCCTACAGGTTTGTACAACAATGATGCTTTTTGCTTCTCACTGCTTGGAGCAGAAGGAAATAATTGAAAAGCATAGTTTTAATTCCAGTAAACTTATGTTATTTTTAAGGGAAAAATAAAAAAGGGAAGACATTTCAAGTCCTTTAGGGTATTCAGGAAGAATGTTTAGCTGATACCAAGCCTACCTACCTATATGCCTTATTGAAAGTCTAATTTCTAATGTGTACGGAAGCAAGAAGATTACAGTTTCAATAAAAGCTTTAGGGTTTTTTTCCTTCACTTTAGCTTATCTATTTCAGATGTTTCTCCATGACATGAGATTCAATTAATTAATGTCATACAATTAAGTAAGCCAAACCTTGTTTGCTAGACTGAACTTCAAGCTTGACTTCAGTCATTTCTTCTTTTTAAAGGCTTGAAAGGACACTATTAAGCAATCTGTACAGCTGTTGTTGATGTCTATTATTTGCAACAGGTGCTTGAGAAATAAACTTCCTACTAATATATATTCCTTTTAGTGGGTCTTCTTTTTCCCTCTTATTAAGGGATGTATTAAGCAGATATATACCTTGTGTGCCTAATAGAATGTACTATTTTAGAAAAGTTTAAAAAGTTTTGTCTTTTATTTATTTATTATTTCCATTAAGCTTTCATTGTAGCTCTAGGAAGAATATTTGCTATGTGATCCACATGCCTCCAAAAAGTATTCACAACAGCAGTATTTGCCTTTACTGTGCAAATACAGCTGTTTCTTATTGGTAGCTGTAGTTAATGGAATTTTTGAACAGAAGTTTGGACTACACAGAAATTTACTCTGTATACTGAACGTGTTGAGTTAGGTCAAAGTAGGTATGAAATAGAATATTAATATAATGTCCAGTTCTTATTCAGGCTTTCTTTTCACTGAATTCAACATAACTGTGAATACAAGATAATTTGCAAAGCACTGAGAGAATATACTTAATGAATGATACCGTAGAGCAATTCATCACTGCTGGTGGACGTAGATATTTAACTCTGAATAGGTTCTAGCTCCTTTGAAAGTTATTTGATTCTCTCTTGACAAGGAAAATATTTTTGGAACCATCTTTTTAAGGAGCAGATCTGCAGAAGCTGCAATTTCCAGTTGAGGAGTCATGGAAGCACCAGAGGCCTGTGGATTGTCACAGTGCACTGAGTCTAGTAATTAAGGTTTTGCAACTTCTTACTTCCTTCGCATTCCTAGTGTAGAGTTGCTGAGACTTCAAGATGGCGAATCTGCCGCAAATAGGAACCAAGGCTTACACCATGCAATTGCATTTAAGGTTTCAAAGAAAAGGAAAACAAAGACTATGAAGAAGAGCTTTCTGTGGACAGTTAATCTCCTTATTTAACTTATTGTTCTGTGATTCTGGCACAATACTTCACTTCAAGATGTTCTTGTGCAATTCTTAGCCAGGAATAGATAACTAGAGGCATTACCTGTTAGCAATGTCTGCTATCAGTGCTTAATATTGCATGTGTTAAGCATATGACAAAATTGCACATGCTAAGGAATAGATGAGCTAAGCTAGAAGATTTGCTGAGGATAGAATTAATGTTTATATAATTTTATTGTCATTATTTGATCAGCTGTGTGATCACATGCATTTATTGAACAAACGAGACAGTGTATAACCTGTGATCACTAAATATGTATTCTAGCCCTGCTTTTACCACTGTAATCAAGTTAGTGGTTGCTTGCTCTTCTCACTGTGCTTGCAATTAAAATCAGACTAAAATATGACGTGAGTCAAGCAGAACTTCAATTTCTTTCCCTTTTTCATAGCTTCAAATTAGTTAGTTTGAGAGCAAGAACATGCAATTCTCTTCCTCATTCATCCTCAAACATGTAATACTGTTTGTGAAGATTGTGGAGAATTACTTTTAGCATGGCTGCAAGTATGCTTGTGAAATACTTTGGTTTTCAGAGTATGAAAAGCATATACAGGGATTATACTGCATTCTGCAGGCGATACAAAAGTTTTCTGGCCAAGTATACATAATAAACCTAGAAGAAGGATCTGTTGATCCAGAAAATGGCTTGGTCTGAAGGAGGTTAATTTCCAGACAGCAGTAGGAGCGTTTGGTGAGGTGCTCCCAGCTGGGAGCTAATTAGATGCTGCTGAGCCTGCTAGAGTCTCCAGGTGGCAAATGCAACACATCTCATGTTACTGTCACACTTCAGCAGTCCCATCACACGTTTCTGCACCTCAGAGGCATCTCTCACATCTGGCTGAGCTGTGGGAAAGCTGAAGGCATTTTCCTTCAGCTGTATCTTTCAGTCTCAAGGATCAGATGCAGGCCCTGTTAAATATCATGGCTGTCTCCTCTTTTATTGCTCCCCTTGCAGTGACTGAGGAATAACTGCTCAGTGAGAGCAGCACATGTTTCTTCAGGGAGGTTGTATATGTGAACATGCAAGCCAACAAACTCACACTGATGGAAAAAAAAAAAAAAAAAAAAAAAAAAAAAAAAGATTTATCTAATTTATCTACATTGCTGGATCCTGAGCCAGTAGCAAGCTAAAACATGGCTCATGCTCTGTGTCTACACTGCTGGTTCTGAAGTTCCAGCAGCCAGTCCTCCTGAAAGACCATTACTGCTTATGATGGGTTGGCATCTTGGATAGAGCTTGGCTGAGGCCTCTGCTGAACACTGAAAATGTGAAATAGCTACTTGACAGTGCAAACGGTAGCAACATACCTAGTTGTGAACACTATAAAGTGTGAGGTGGCAAGGGTGAGAATGCTTGGATAATGCAGCCCTAGTTGAGAGTTAAGAAGCCACAGCTATATAGAAGCTGCATTCAAAATAGTAATTTTTAAAAAAGATTTGGGGGACGCAAGAACTATGCTGCGTACATTGAGTTAAATTAGATGGACCAAGATGGAAGTCAGCTAAGTTGCATTAAGTTTGCAAACATTGCATGCTTAGTCCCAGCTTAGAGTTTCGATGGACATTAATGCTGCTAAAGATATCTGAACATAAGAAATAAGTTGTTTAAGGGCTGTGAATTTTGAAGTCTGAAATAAATGTGAAAATATAACTCTACAACAGGGCATCTTATGCTTACCAATAACATCCACGAACATTTTCAGTAACGGGCTTGAAATAGCTTTCCTCATTACCTGGACATTTCTGTAAACACTTAAATGGTATTCACCAAATAAATTATTCAAAATATTCCTTGTCAAATTTCTAGTACATTCTTCGTGCATTTTTTGTAATTATGAATTTGCTAGCTCTAGATATTTTGGTGGTATGGCTTTTCTTGAGAACTGAAAGAGAGAAGCTTTGTACTAAAACCAATGGCCATTGTAACCATTCAGTTTATAGCCAGTCAGTGCTTCTGAAAACTGTAGATTAAAGACAATCTGTTCTTGCATAGCTGGAACAGCAGGAGTCAACTCAATAGGTAGCTGAACAGCTCTGAGCAGACTAAACTGTAATGAATTTGTTTTGCTGAAAAAAAAAGGTGAAGGCTCGGGGCTACACCTACCTAGGACTTTCATGGAATAGAAATTTAAGGGAATACTGTGAACTACCTAGGGATGCAGAGTGGGATTTGTGTGTATGTTGGAGCACTTCCTTCTTTAGAATTCTCACTTTATTGCATTAAAAAGTCATTATTTGAGCTGGCTGGGGGATACACTAGTGCCAACACATTTTCCTTAAGTAACCATGGTACAGCTTTTGTAAAGTCCATTTGAGTTTTTCAGTAAACCGTTTTGAACTTCATATGCTTTACAAATATCTTCCTCTTTCTTGCCATACATATCCACCGATTTTAACTGTGGTCTTTCCCTGGTTAAGGTTACAGAATTTGTACAAGATGATTTGATTTGCCTTACTAGCTCTTTTCAGAGAAATAGTACTATATTTTTAAGTGAGAGCTGTTTGAACTTTGTGTGCACACTATGTTCAACATCTTGTTTCTTCAGCAATAACATCTTAATTTTCCTTTATTTTTCTGGTTTTAGCTGGTTAGGCAAGTATATTTATGCAAAATTAAGTTGAAAAAGCAAAAAACTTCTCCCTTAAGAAAAAGAGAGAATAATTACACTTCCAGCAATGGCAACCCTGGAGGAAACCTGGGCCCTCACCAGGGCTTAGATCCACCACATCCTTATTACTGAAGTGGTCAGGGCAAGAACTATTTTCCCATCATGGACAGACAGAACAGTGGGAAAAAAATACTATGACCCAGTAGTACACCCTGCATCTCAGGTAAACCAAGCAATTGCTCCCCCTAATGGGGGCCCATTGGTTCAAGAGGCCGTGAGTCATATTTTTAATAACTTCTTCACGTTAAAATAAAGAGGATAAGATTTTGTCTTATTATATAGTTCCTAGCAGTATTACAACAAATGTAGAAATTGTCCTAGACTGTCTATGAGTTAATTAAACTTTGCTATAGATCCTAACTTAACAGAGAAATAAGCTTCTAGATTTTTTATCTAATTCAGCATAATTATCATATTTTAATTATGCAAACCATATAATCATATGTAAGCAGCTGAGACTGTCTTTCCTTAACTCAAACTATTAACATTTCAGGGATAAAAATGCTTTAACTTAGTGAGACTAAATCCCAATCCAGCCATAGTTTTATGCTAATAATTAAGAACTTCTGGGTATTTCACATTATTAGGAGTCCAATGCAGCAAAAATATTAATATTTTAAGAGTGTTTAGAAGACAAGCAACCATTATATTCTTCTATGAATATTTAATACTATCCTTAACATTAAAGTGTCTTACAAAAAAAAAAAAGAAATAATTTATTATTATTGTAATTTTACATGAGCATCAGGTCAATTTTACATACCCAATTCAACTTATGTAACACTTGCATTATTTTCATAGCTATGGCCATAAAAAAGTCCCAACTACTATTTTTTTCTGTTGGGCTTTACCACTGTAGTAATTTTGTATTTCAGTGCAGAGGAAAGGAAAAGTGCCTCCAAAAGGCAGTTGTTAATAAATTTATATGGAAAAGGAATGCAAAAATTCATAATCAGGCTGCATTTTGTGGTAATCAACAGTAGATCATAAAGAATAAGTTTTTAAAATTCCTCATATTCTGAGGACTTAATTCCTTCTGACGTTAGTATGACAAGGGTATTTTTTGTTTTATTTTGTTTTCCACTAGGAAAAACACAATAAAATAAAGCAGAATCATAGTTGAAAACGGGCAGAGATCCAAAGAAACCAGTTGTCTGCAGAACTGGTACTTCTACAAAGAAATCCAGCATGTTTAGTAGATCAGCAGAAGATTTCAGGGATCTCCATTAAGCAGCTTATGCTAATCATAATCACTTTAAAACACTGAACAGAGATTAAACAGGAATTAATCACATACGTTAATGTCTTTACTGGGCTATTCTATACTGCATTAGTGATCTCTGGCTGATAAAAGCTTTTGGAGAACAGAAAGGCATCAATAAGCAATGGTCTATGAAGAATGCTTGAAGTTTTTCCCTTAAAACTGCTTCATTAGTGAATATGTGCATATGCTATCTTTCAGCAGAGTGATCTTACTCAGCTCGCATTAAAACTCACAGTAGCAAGCCGATGACTATGACTTCCAGTGGGTAGCAGTTGCAGGGATCTGAGCGCAAGGACAATGTGTTTGCAGCAAGCCATGTTGCTAAACAGATGAGTTGCTTCATTTTGTATCAGTTGGCACAGAGGATACTTGCAGTTTACAGTAAGGCAGAATCACTGTCAAGCTCAGCAATACCTAAAATAATCCTCAATTCCAGAGTAGGAAAGTAGGACTTGGAATCAATAGCACCTGAGGTAGATGTAACAGTAACCAACCCTAATCTTGTTAAAATGAACACTGAAATAAAACAAAATACGCTTGATGAAAGTATTGTTACTGGAGATATAGTGAGGTACAGTAATTCAGGTAGCTGGTGAACCATGGTGTTTTTCAGTTCATTTCCACACATGGCAGATAATTACTTCATTTCCAAGCTTTGGTTAGAAAGCCACTGAGGGAATCGATTCAAGTCTAGTCTCCAGAGAAAGCGTTCATCTTTAAAATGTATTTTAACTATAACCACTGCAAAGTGCTTCATTGCACAAAAACATTTTCACTAGGTGTCAAAATTGTGTGACTGAAAAGCAGAGTAGGCATTGTGAAGGACAAAAGTAACATTATATGACTTACATTTATTGGCATGTTGCCATTATTTCATTTGTAGCTCTGGGGTTAGGGAATATCTTTTTTGCATATTTAAATACAGAACACATTAAAATGTAGGCTAAATAAAAAATACTGTTTCCTCATTAAACACTAGCTTTGAAGCGTATTTATTGTGAAATGTGAGAGAACGTTATTGAAAACACACATTTATATGCTATGTGTAATTCACACTAATTATGTTCTTAATGGTCAGTTGAAATCTATCTGGTACACACAGGAAATTTCATCCACAGTTAAATTAAATGTGGATTTAAAACTCATTTGAAAATGACTCAATTTTACATGTAGCTGTATTTGTAAATAAATGTTAAGGTTTGCCTAAGTCATCTGGGCTTGAGGATATATATAACCTGTTTGATAACTACTTCACCGAAAAAAGATACAGCGTAATCCTAGGAAAATACTGTGCTGCAGACCATAAAAGTAGCTGGAAAAGCTTCATGATGCAGCCCAATTTTATTCTATTTGAGGAAAGACTCAGTAGTGTAAAAAAAAGTTATAGAACAAGCATTACTGCCTGTCTCAGGAAACCTCTTAGTAACAGCTAAATTCTAGCTACTTTGTGATAACTGGCTCATACAGTGTCGGGACAACTGCACTTCATATCACTGGATAGAGAGAAGCTGCATGTTCCAGTGTTTATTCTTCCTACTGCATGCTGCCAGCACCCAACCAAACAGCTTAATTAGAGTAACTTTAGGACTCTGGACTGCTCACCCTTTAATAGCTTAGGGTTTGCCTGGTCATTGAGGTAGTCTATTTGAGCATGCGGTCTAAGAGTGTCAGTTGCCCAGGGGGTGAAAAGGGAGTGATGCTGGAATTGATTGATTCAGTGACTTCGTGACTGCTTTAGCCTTTACCTGGGATGATGGACACAGTGAAGTTATTTTTATTTCCTTGGTTTTACTCCTGGAATAAAAATTAATTGTTCAAAATCTACCAAACTTGGATCTGGAACCGTAACCGTAACCATAAACGCTTCCTAGTGAGGAAATTTTCATGTAGTTTATGTTTCCTTTTGTATTTAATGCCTCTGAAGTCAGGATAGCTCTATAATATTATATAGAAATGTTCAATTCTAGAAGATCTAGCACCAAAACTGATTCACTGAATTATCCATTTTCCTGGCTTTGATTAAAAGAACGTATTCAATTACATAAGTATATTATTAATGCTCATCTGTAGTGTAGTGGAATTAAAATTGCAATGCCTCCCAATCACAGTATAAACTGTGCAGTAATCAAGTATGAATTTAGCAAGTTCATTTTTCCATTATGCTGTTTTCAACACAAAGTTACCGTATTAGCATATGCTACCATAACACTGCAGTTCAAACCAAATGAGTGCTGGGCATAGAAAGCACACAAGAGAGCTTGCAGTAAGTACAAATGGAGGTCACCTTTGAGATACTGTCATCCATGCTTGAGACTACAGTTATCTTTCATCACTTTTAAAATGGTAGATAACAGGATATGGTTGAAAATCCCTAAACAGTAGCATTTATCAAAATGAACAGTAGAAACAGCATATTTAAAAAGCTCACTATTTGAAACTTCTTATGTTTCCAGTTCTGCCTCCCACTTGACTCTTCCCCTGATAGATCTTATCAAAACAGAACTAAAATTATACCACTGTATTAAGTTCAAAGCTACAGTAAAGTGTCCTGAAGACTAACTCTGCCCAATTAAAGCTGCTCCTTTAAGTATGTGCCTCCTTGTTTAAAAACCAAATTAGAAGGGAAGAAATAAAGTGAGGGCTTTTTTTTTTTTTTTTTTTTCTTGTTTTTGTATAACAAAGTATTTATAAAATGACAAATTTTACACAAAGAAATAGAAAATCTAGCTTTGGAAAATAAACGGTCCTTTCCATTGTGCCAAGGTTTAAAGGTAATTATCATTATATAATTTCTTTTTTTTCCCTTTTGTCCTTGACTTGATCAATCTTTTTTTTTTCACTTTGTCTTCACTCATTTAGATAAAAATAGGCAAAACTGAAAATAATCCATCTTCTTCCTGTCATTCAATCTCTTATATGCACTGCATACCTGCAAGTTTGCCTACTCTGAAATCTTTGTTTTTAGCTAAGATTAGCTATATTCCAAAGTATTTCAAGGCCAGTAATACAGGCTGTCCTTATATAAGCAATCTGCTCATCTGTGAGGAAGTTTTTTTACAAGTTTGTGATAACATAGGACTGATTTTCTCTAATGCAGCAGTCTGTACCAATATTCTGCCATCTCTTCAGAATCTTTTCCATAGCAGCAACCATGCCAAAAGTTGAGAAATAGTCACAATTCAGAAGACATATCTGTATCTGAGACAGGAATTATAATCCTCTGTCAGAATCTTTGGCTAAAATCCAGTACAAAACTGTTTGCATTTAAAAAAAAAAAAAAAGTTAAAAAACTGTTTTTATTTCTACCTTGTGCTTGTAGACCATGATTGTTCCATAGAGTTTATTCTCTGTATCACTTGCTAATGTTGGCTTAAAAAAAAACCAACAATTTCAGGCAGGTGCAAACCATCATATAATAAATGAAGACATGCCAAATTGCATAACTAATGGCACTGTAAATTGAAAATAATAAGTTAGGGAATGAAAGTTTACATTTTGAGCCCTTGCAAATACAGGGTTTGACTTAATAAGCAGTAATGAGTATTTAGGAGCTCGTGTATAGTAGAGTATTTTTATACCAAGGAATATGCACCATGAACTACATACAAGATTCTATGATTTATTTTTGTTGTTTTGGAAAATAGTAGCTGGATGTGAAAAATTCTGTTTCTAAAATTAAATCATTCATTTCTAACTTTTCCTTATAATTAAACTCTCAGTAACACTCCACATTTTCATTAAAATGAGGTGAAACTTTTCATACAAAACTGAAAACTGTACAAACCTTTTTATATCATCTGAAATAAACATTTTCAAGGTTTTAAAATTGATGTGGTTTGGTTTTCTGCAGACTAAGTATTGCTCCTCAGATAGAGTGGAGGTAGATCCCCCATGCTGACTATAAGGCTGAACCACCTTTCCTGTGTAGCAGGATCTCTTCCCACTCTTTGATCACTGGAGAGCCACCACCTGGACCATGTCTAGAAGTTTTAGGCCTGAAGGTATCATATCTTATCAGACCTTTTTTTTTTACTAAAGCTTATCTGTTGGACAAATGTAAAAGTCATGGCATACTTGGAGACATTGTGCTGTTTGGAACAATACAGACTTCATTCTCAATGACACACATAGAATCACAGAATCATAAAATCACCAAAGTTGGAAAAGACCTCCAAGATCATCTAGTCCAACCTTAAACATATTCCAATAACTTTCTGGACAAAAGCTTGATGACAACTTGGCAGGTCCAGAAGATGACGAAGTTTACCATGCCATGTACATTTTCTGTAGAAGTGATTCTTCCTTATATGTTTTGCCTTATAATGATTCTGTTTCCACTGTGGAAGCCTACACTATAATGTGTTGCCAGAAAAGAAGCTAAAACCAGCAGCTCAATCTCTGAGCAGGGTATTTTACTGTATTTGTGTCTGAGTACATTAAGAAATAGTAAAATTTCTCACTAAGAGTTCTGCTGGAAAGTCCTAAATCCAAAGTAGATAAAGTCTGACTTTTTGTTCTACATTTAGCAGCTATTACAAATTAAATTGTAGAAGAAAAGGATGGATCAGGAGTAAAAAAAAGGTGCTTCCTTTGTTTATTAGGGAACGTGAATTTTCCTAGGAGCATTTATCTAGCCAATTGTAGCTAGAAATAAGCAGTTCATTGACAGTAGTAAATAGGACATGATGATTATAATTGATTCTCATTGTGAGAAATGGACAGCAGATTTATCAGCAGCCATCAATGTATTTCAGAGTGCTTAAATAATTACCAGCAACTCATATCATTGCAAATACTTTCTTTTTTTTTTAATCAAAAGCTTCCTATGGGAACAGTGACTTACAAGGTAGCTGGTTTATTTGATACACTTCTGGTTTGTTGTTGTTGTTGTTTTGTTGTTGAAAAATCATATGTTCACATATTTTTTACGTCTCCCAAGAAGAACCAGAAGCATTCAATTAGGTTTTGGTATTTCTTTAAAAGTATTTTTTTACTTGAAACTACTTTTATCCTACTGAGACATACTTTTGTGATCTCAGTGAAACACTGAGAAACTTTTTACATCTCAGATTCTGAGCAGATCTCAGAAACACTTCTCTGACTTCAAATCAGACTCCAGTCCTATTCACATCAGTGAAAATACACTGTTTTATGTTATTCAAAAAAACCTGTGATCCTGAAATAGAGATCAAATAGGAGTGTGATATAAAATTGATAACTGAAACCATGTAAAATTCTCAGTAAAAGGTTGTAACTGTGGATTGTTTTAGCTTTCTTAGTAATTTCAGCACTTCTAACTGATTTCTGAAGAAACTAATGATGAATGAAGTTAATGCCTCGTTTTTCACTCATTATACCAAAGAGACCATGAAGAATGTCTTACATCTAGATTCGGCCATGATTAATGTGAAACAATAAAGGAGGTAGCAGGATCCATCACAAGAAAGCCTATAGTTAAGGCGATGTCTCAGACTCAAAGACCTGATTACCTGAACAAGTATTTGTAAATTCAGGTAAGGTAACTTATCATTTACTTTTTAATTTATTTTAGTACACAATTTTGCATGTGTTCTCATAGTTTATTTGCATTATCTGGAAATGTTATGGTACATTTTCAAACCCAACTGATGTGACAGTCATAAAGGTTTAGCTGTGTGCATTTGTTTAACAGTGCACGGATCCTTTACTTCCTTATTATTCCAGAAAAACCAGAAACCCACCAAGTATAAGGGCATCAGAATTTATTACATTCTTTGCTCCTACTGTTGTCCTTTTCATAGCAGGTTAACTGTCTGGTATACGTAAAGAAAATTGTATAAAATATGAAGACACTCATAGATGATCACTGGAATTCTGATGTACAGGTGTGCACTGGTCATGTAATGGTGATACAAAACTTTAATTCACACATTTCTCCAGTCCTGAGTGATACTAAGAACACCTGACTTATCAGACTGAAAATTTGGCATTGCAGTAACATATATATTTATTCCAAAAACAAAATACTGGGTAGCTTTGCTGCTGTAAGTAAGCTAAATCAAAGAACGATGGATAGCATCAGAAATTTTTGCATACAGTCGCACCTATCATATGCTATTTTTCTTTGTCCCACAGATTCCAATACAGATATAATATGGTTATGTTCTTTAATATGAGCACTGGAAAGCCTGTCACAAGAAAAGACTGATCAGATGATCCCATGAAGAATTCAGAACACTACATATGGTTAGATTCATACATGTTTCATTCACAGCTGAGGATGTTTCTCAAATCAAGTTGGAAGACTTCTTTGTTGCTGTTGTTTTTTTATTCTTTCCTATCTCTGTTAATTCCCTAATTTGTTCCCTCCTCCTTTTTTTTTTTTCCTCAAAAAAAGAAAAGTTTTAAATATCTGCTGAGTCTAGAGTAATTTCACTTGTGTTCAGTGTCTTCCTTACTTTTCAGTTTTCACCCTTTGTGGCCTGAAGCTTCTTTTAGCATTGAAACCTGTGTATCCAATTATAGCAATTTACAAAGTCACTGACTGCTGTGAAAAGATTTTCAAGAGATTAAAACCCTTCAGGTATTTAATTTTTCATTATTTTAATATATTCTTATATATATTTATATGTACATATATAAAGCAAGTGGAAAGCTTTTTCTTTACTGCAACTGCCAGGGATACTTGGGAATAAATTTTTTGACAGCTTGTAGTAGAAATGCTAAGTCCCGGCTTGAACTAGTCATTGAGCACCTGGTGGGAAGGTAGTGCCAACCCAAGCAATGCACCTGAGTAACCAGAAGGTGTGGTACCAGGATCTGGTCCTTCCCAGATCTCATTTAAGGATTGGCAGTGGAAGTGAGAGCATCTAATGTGGAGATTTTCTCCTACCTTAGGTGCTTGTTGACCTTCTGAAGGTAAGCGGTTTCTCTTATTTTTGTGCCCACTGCTATCAAATCTATGCAGATGCTCACTTGATGTGTAGCTGAAGACCTTGCTGCTTTGCTGTCTTGTTATGCTTTCTATCCTGTTATATACTCCAGGTTAAAAACAGGTTATTTGCTATCAATCTTCCGTGCTTCTCACTCTTGTGGAGGTATTTGTGAGAACCTTACTGATAATCTCAGTACTGTTTATGCCTAGCCTTTTCTTTCGTGGGTGGTAATTATAGATGGGTTGGGAGAGAAATAATAGCGATAGAAGAACAAGCATCAACTTCAATAGCAATGCTGGCAAAGTAGCAAGGCAATTTAGAGTATAAGAAGAGAGAAGTAAATCTATGTAATAAGGCCAGAACTGTGCAAAACAATGTAAGGGAATATGAACACAGAAGAAAAAAGCTAGTAGTGTCATAGGGAGTCATTCTATGGTTTTGGGTTTTGAACTTTTTAAGTACCTCCACTATAGCCTTTATTTCAAGTGTAAATATGTTGTATAATGAATACATGTGTTTGCGTTGTGCCCAAAGTATGCTGCAGCCTGTAAAGATAGCCCGGCAAGTATGTTTTCTGTTTGCAGGCATGTAGAAAAAAGTGTTTGCCATGTGTGTATGGGAACTGCTGAGTCATGGCCTGAACCTCTGATTGATCACCTGAGGCGAGCCATGAGTCAGCCAGATGAGCACAGGTGAAGGCAATTCTCCTGTGCTGCCGGAAGGGGTGGAGCCAGGCTCTAGCCCTCCTAGACCTATTTAAGAGCTGGCTACCAGAGGGGAAGGATCTCTTCTGGAGATCACCTCTCTTGGTGTTTTGTGGTGAGCTTAGCCAAAGGGTAAGCTCTTCCACCTATTCTCTTTTTGTGATCGTTGTCTATTTTGCCTAACTCTCTTGATTATATTGTGATTATAACATCTTGGTATCTATTGATTATACACATGTGAGATGCAAAAACTACTATCTTATGTTTGTCAGGCAGCAGACACTTCTGTATTTGTCTGCCAAATCTCTTTACAATTTTTGTTCCAGCAGCATGCATATCCAGGCACAACTTACCTTTAGATCTGTGCAGAACAACTTGGTAGATAACTTTATTTCCTGGTTTGTGATCTATTTAAACTTAAAATGAAGCTTTTTTTTTTTTCCTCACATATACCTATGCAATGCAGAAATAGTGGCAAATTTCAGTGTTATGCAAATGCAGTGCATTTTACTTTCACATTCTGGATTAAAAGTGCTATGCTTTAAGCACACATTTTGCATAATAATGTAAAGTTTCATATATTATCTTAAAATGCAAAATACATAAATCTACACAGCTACAAAAGCATAAGCGGAACTCTGAAAACAGGAAAACATAGCCTGGGCAGAGTACAACATCAGTACGTTAATCAAGTCCACTGGTAGCTTTGTTTTGGGGAGAAAGAAGCTATCTTCAACTGTTTAACTTTTAAAGTATGTGGAAATATTAAGCAATAGTGCTCTGTAGAAGACAGCATTTAATACATGAAATTACTCACATTTTTATCATTCTAAGCTAAAAGAAATGATGTTTTCAAATTTATAATTCTGCATCTGAGATAAAACTCCTAAAAGGATAATTCAGCTGTTTTTCGATCAGTCAAAAATAGCAGTCACACTTCAGTAATCAGATCCTAATTCTCAATTTCTTCCTCTTGAAAGACAAAAACTTGAAAAGTTTTCTTAATTAAGTAAGCAAATTTCCATCAGCATGAAGAAAGCTCCAGAAGATGGGTACCTTACTAGCTATGTACTGAGATGTGCTTGTAGCTCCACTGTGTACAGAACTGGGCAGTGTCAGGCCTGGGGGAGATTTCCAGTTGCTGCAGGGTAAAATAACTATTTTGTTCTATATCCTAAAGAATGCAAGTTACTTTTTAGCACTCCGAACGGCAATAGGATCTGTTCAAGAAAGCAGTGAGAATCTGTGGGAGTGAAGAGCAAAGCAGTGGGCTTCTCTTCCTTTTCCATAGATCCCAAGGTGAAGGAAAAGATCATGGATGCTTCTCCAGAGGATGCTAGGACTGGGCTTTGGGAAATGAAGCATTTGCTGAAGTTTCAATTGCTTTCTCAGTTACACGTTTGTGATAAAGAATGATCGTTACCTATCTCTCTTGTTCTAATCTTCCACTCCCCAAGAAGATCAGAACTGTGTCCTGGACTGAATTCTGGAGCTGCCTTGGAAAAAAAAAAAAAAATGTACGAAGAAAGGAAGAGAGAGGTAGCCTGAACAGTTTCCATATTATCAATTAAAGATTACAACTCAAATTGGGATTATTAAATGCTTGTATGAAATTAACAAAATTAATAGAGAAATTGTTTTCTTCATTTCTAAATTATTGCATTCAGCAGAATATAGACAAACTACCAGTTATAGAAATAATTGCTCCCACTATGGGCAGACTAGCAGGAAAGATGACTGCAGATTGATTTTGAACTATGTTGAAATCTTTGTGAGCTAATCAATGTAAAATAAGATGTAGATTGGATAAAAAAAGATTAATTTTAATCCAAAACTTTAAAAAAAAAAAAACTACTCAAAGAGGGGGGAAAAAAACCCTGAGCTCTCTTACCTTGTAGGGCTCCCAACACTCTGATTTATTTTATTTTTTATGCAGTTTTTCTGCGAAATCACTAAAAGTTTGTTTTACATATTCAGGACTTGTATTTTCCAAGGTACTCACACTTTTCTATTGACAAAAAGGGTTGGCAATAGTGTTTTCTGTAGATCTTTGAAATCCATGAGCTTCATTGCTACTGTTTGAATAATTGTAGAAAATTATCCTGTGAGTTTAACGGTATCTTTGGGTGTCAAAGAATTTTTGAAAATGTAATCTTAAATGATTTGTCTGCAGTAACCTAAGAACGTATGACAGTCTGGTGTAATTTACCTGTACTCGCAATCAATCTGTTCCCTACATGTTAGAACATCCTTTAAAACCTACTGAATGAATCACCTATGACTAAATAATTAGATGTTCTAGTCGAAAACCATTATGGTCCATTGATTTGTTACAAACCTTTAGAATATGATGCTTTGGTATTGTAAATGTTCCCAGGCAAATCAAGAAGCACTCCTTCTGGCAGAGAAATAAGGCAGCATAATGGCATTTTCATGGTATTATCTTACTCACCAGGTTTTGCAAAATATACTTCCACAAGTGTAACGTAGTAATTACTGTTCCTGCTGAAATGAAAACTTTGTTTAGGCATGTTATTTACCCTACCTGGAAGAAGAAGAAAAGGTCAAAATTAATTATGCAGGTATTCTGGTAATAGCAGCATGAAAAGGTGAAACATCTGTATTCTACTCCATCACACAGAGTCCCAGAGTGCCATAAGTAGATGAAAGTTTCTCAAATCAAATGGTAAGAATTTGTGTTAAAAGCTCATGGATTTTCCAGTTCACTGTGCAGATTCTTTTCACTGAAAAGCAATTTAGTTCATATTGGCCTTTAAAAAGCTGTTATTACTACCATGAATGGTTTGACTATATTTAAAGTTAATAGACATCTTTCACAAGTGAACTTTATCTTATAGGAAGGTGTAGTGAAGGGACATAAATTCATGAAGGCTTGTGTTGTTGGTGGTTTGTTGTGGTTTTTTTTTTTTTTTTAATGCCATGTTGGAGCTGGCTGGAAACAATTGTGTTCAGCACAGGGCAGCACTGGCTTTGCCTCAAGTGGCAGCCCGTTGGTCTCCCTGACACTGCTATGGCACCTGCACTGTTAATATTTATGTAAATATTTCTCTTCTTGATTTTTGTAGACCTCAACAAATTTTTGTACAACTCAATGAAGTGTGTAGCCATAAAACTCCAAATTATTTCTTATCATATGCTCAAGACTTTGCACAAACCCCTGTGTACGCTGCTTTTCACTGTCTGGTATCTGCTTATTCTTAAATATGTTTCCCAAAGCCTGAATTGAAGATTCCTTCAAAGACTCAGGTAGAGTTTAGAGATTGGAGAGAGAAAAAAAAAAAATAAAAAATTCTCAGATGTTTTTTTCACATGTAGCATTTTTCAAGTCCCTGAGCCCTGTGCATAGAGACTGCGTGTGTGGAATCTAATAATCAGCAAAGTATGGGACACTTGGAGCTGAAATATGTGAGAGATTTGCTTTTGTTGCCACCGACTATGGAGAGTAAAGGGATAATATATCATAAAATACAGCAAACATTTTTCCTGTACTTCAGACAGCAATATGTTTGAGAGGTATTGATTTGAGCAGAATGATAAAGAACTGGAACTCTTCTCTGGCAGTATATGGTGGAGGAGTGTGTTTACTCCAGAAACATTTTAGGCCTCTTGAGTGCTTTGGTCTCCATCCCTTCATGTTTGCCCGCTGTGGTGAGCAGGCAGCCTGCCCACAGGGGTGTTCTTGGAGCTGGGGTGATGGCTATAGTGGAGCCCTCCACTGCTTCTGGGCAGCCTCATGCCTGTGTGATAAATAAGGCCCTGCAGACTTTTTTTCTGAGCATGACATGTATGAAATGCCCTGTCTAAAATAATTTGTGCAAAGTTATTTAATACTTGCAATGCATTTGGAAAGTGGGGATAGAGGAAGAGGAATTAAATCCCCAACAATATATCATTTATCCCTTTGGTTTTCCATTGTGTGGAGAAAATCATTGTACTGGACGCCACACGTAATGCAAGAATAGAGCCAGGTTTTGAAATGCTCTTCTGTCATGCAAGGGGCTCTAAAGATCTATTTTTCCACTGAGGCTTTGCTGTTAAAGCTGTAGAATTCATTTCACAATTCTATATATTCACTACAGTGCATTAATTCCGAGTCCTTACTGCACATTAAACAATATGTCCTTAATTTAGTTGTAGGAGTACACTGGTGAAATAATTAAATATCTGGAGCAGTCTCTTTGTATCTTTTTCACCAACATACTTTTTCTACATTAGATTTTACAGTGTAGTGACTATAGCTGCAGGAACACTTTTTGGGAAGTCTCATGAATTGAATCCTTTCATTCTATCCACAGGGGATGACTAGCAATGAAGCAATCCCTGTACATTTAAAATATACTGAACTTCACTTTCAAGTGCAATGGCTGAATGTTTATTCCTTTCCACAATTAGCAGCTAACCTTTCTCATTCCCCTCAAAGGCACCATCCTCTTATTTGACTCTGACTTAATTTTTATTATTTCAACACAATAGTAGTATAGGTCATCTTTCTTATTGGACCAGCTGTCTTTTCCACTGAGTCTTTAAAGTATTTTTGGTTGCTTTTGACCTATTTGTGAGGTTTTTTTTGTTGTTGTTGTATTGTAAGGAGATATCCATGGCCTGTATGAAAAACAGCTGAAGTCCTTGTCTCCCTTATTAAAAGGTAACAAAGAATACTCCTGTGCAATTCTCATAAACTTGCACGTAGTTTTACAGAGAAAATAAACTTTTCCTAAAAAGTAAAACTTAAAGAATCTTACAGAAGCTGGAATTGTACAGGAAAGTTTTGTCTTCTTGGTTTGTGTTTTTTTTTGTTTGTTTGTTTGTTTTGTGTTGTCATTTTGTGAAGTAAAACTGTAGCAAAAAAAGGTAGTGTGCTCCAACTTTGGAAAAATATGTTATATGGTTGACAGCAGACCTGCCATTTATAATTAACATCAGAACAGCAGTAAACAAAAATGACTACTTTTCCACCTGATAAAACTTATCTTCTGTCTTGTACTCTTTAGAACTCTTTCAGTGCTCTCTATCCATATGGATATCCTTCTGAAATACCTCTCAGTGATGCATTTTGATCTCTTTAGCCAGTTGATCCTACTTTTTGCACAGCATAATTTTATTTAATTGAACAATGTTCGCTTAATAAATAATTAAACTGGAATTTCACTTAAAATACTTAGATCTTACCTTCTTCTGTCTGTAGCACTGGAAGATAATCTGTTGGAACAGCTGTGTGAACCGTAAAACATATCTTGTATTAAGAGGCTAAACTGTTTTAACCATAATAAAAGTTATCTTAGTACTGTAGATATCCAGAAGATTTCTTCTCGCTCTCATTGTTATTTCCTTTAAATCTCACAAAGAAATGAGAAATATCTACTCATATTCTCTTGAATCTAATTTACATGCTGTCTACACTCTTAACTGCTCTCATAAATTGTCACGTGCAAGAGAATTAAAAGAGAAATAATAATATGAACTAAAAAAGTAAGGAGAGAAAGCAATGGGTAATTTTCAAGAATTTGCATAGAGGATATAGTAGAATAGAATATGTGTGAGTTAAGGGCTGTTTATGTATTCTTAAAAGAATACATGTAGGTACAATAGGTATGATTACTCTGTCTGAAATAAAGTCAGACATCTGGGAAGAAACTTCTGTCAAGGACTGTCTATCTTATTATTATTTAATATATAATATGAGTGGAGGAAAAATGGCTTAGCATAGAACCTGAGTATAGATTTGTGTGTATGTGTGTGTATATGCTCCTTTGGTACACTAAGTCAGGTCACCTTAGTAACAACAGCAAACTAGTTCTAATTTAAATTTTCATTATGTTCCTACTAGTATCTTTTCAACTTCATTTCCTGACAAGCACAAGGGGAAATAATGTGTCACTTCTCATTTTCCAAATTTGTCACAATAATGTAAGTAATATATTCAAATATGTTGTTTCAAATGACAGCTTTTAAAACAGAACATTTTAAACCAGGGTGTGGTGCAGGAAGAGCTGAGTAGTCAGATACGGAACAAGAAAAATGAGAGACTGAAGGTTGTTTTATAAAAATAAATAAGCACCCAATATGTATATATATATTTTCTTGTCATATTTCTGAGTACTCTTGAAAAGCTTTTTGAAAAAAAAAAAAATAATCCAGGATTCCTAGAAATTGCAAGTTCTGAATTACTGAAGATTGGGAAACTTTTATGTGCATGTGTTATGAACTCCCTGGAGACAGCATGGCAAATATTAAACCTGTTGTATATGCTTGATCTGAACCATAAAAGCAAGTGTGTAATCAAATAAAGGCCTATGAAGTGCACTCACTTCAAAGCTTATATTAAAATGTCTATGTTGTGTTCCAAGTTTATGAGAATTCAGTGATTTATGCAGTGAACCTGCTAACTTTACCATGGGTTCAATCTGTCCTTTTCTAATAGCCAAGACAAACTTTTTGAAAATCCCATTGTTTGGGTGGAGGGTGGTGGATCTCAATTACCATGGGCTTGCTAGGCCTGCATTACAGGTAGACAGCTGATTTTGGCTGCAAACAGGGTAGCATTTCAGCTGATGTGAAATAAGCAGCCAACACCATCTTCCTATCCAATGATAGTGTTGGTGGTACCCAGCCAGTGGATATAATGGATAGACAAAGGTTTTGAGACAACAGCTATGCATGCATGTTGCCACAATATAAGGCAATGTCTGAATTTAGTCAGCATCACCTAGTCTGTAGTAACTATTTGAGTGACCTTTCTCTTCCAGCTTCATAAATACAGTTTTTGCTGTTGCATGTATACAAGTGCACATGTGGATGATACCTTTGAAATTAAGATTATATAAATCCATAACTCTTCTTGCTTTGATGTGAGTTACACTACTTTTCTGTAGATACACACGTACTTGTTCCTTATGATTCCAGATAGTGGAAAGCAAATTCAATTGATAATTCTCAGTAACGTCACAAGAAATCACAGGAGAATTTTGGGGAGAACTCTCCTGTTTTGTTCAATGAATAACAGGAGTGTAAATAATAAATTTAATGGTCAGAATTCTCTGGTTAATAAAATAGAAAGGCAAATATTCACTTCTGTTATCCACAAAGAATAGGGGAGAAGTACAGTTATGGGCAAAGGCTTATAGAAGTTAGATTTAGGACCAGAGGGAATGGTTTCAAGCTACGGCAGGGGAGATTCAGGCTGGACATTAGGAAGTATTACTTTTCAGAAAGGGTGGTCAGGCACTGGAATGGACTGCCCAGGGAGGTGGTGGAGTCACCGACCCTGGGGTGTTCAAGGAAAGACTGGATGTTGTGTTGAGGGACATGGTTTAGTGGGAGCTATTGGTAATAGGTGAACGGTTGGACTGGATGATCTTTTAGGTCTTTTCCAACCTTAGTGATTCTATGATTTCCATGATTCTATGACAAGTTTGGATGCAATGGCAGATTTCTGAATGATGTGGGAATGTTTCTCAGCAATATGTTTCTTGAGTGCAGTCAGATAGGAAAAGGGATGTTTATTCAACAAGTAACCTTTTAAAAATTATATAAATCTTAAGTGAAACTATAGTAAGGTAATCTTGAATGCAGACTGTACTATGCTATCAGCATCTATTAGTGGCTTTGGTAATAATTTCCTCTTTTAAAAAAATAATGAAATAATATACAAATGTATTCAATATAGCATGTTGTATAAGTGCAACTTGCACATTTTGAGTACCATTTCCAAATTTACATATCTTTATGGTATTTTGATAGCTTTTGTTAACAGCTACATGAAGCTCTTATGGAACCGATACTAAAAGAATATTATTGCTGTTCTTTTAACTTCCGGTATAAGTTTAGAAATGCAGAACCATATTTTTGATTTTTGTAGTTCATTGCATAATTATGTTAATCCCTGTGTAACAGGTGTCAAACACTTCTACCTGAATAGCCTGTAATAGGAATTTCTCTGCGCCATTAGCGCAGTTGTAGATGACTGTATAAATCATGAAGCAGACAAAATGATCTCATAAGAAAAATAGTTTAAAGCAGGAAAAATAAAAAAAGGCAACAGTACATTCTTCTGAAAGTGGAGAAATAGTTGGTAAATTCAGAATAAAGTAGCATTTTCTTTGTCTTTTTTCCACAGCTGTTTGTCCCCAGTTGCTATTTCACTTTAATTCTTAATTCTTGACTAATGGAGAAAATGTGATTTAATTAAAAAAAAAAAAAGTGATTAAATGAAACCAGATGTTCTTTGAGGTTATCATTTTGAGTTTAGGTTGTTCTGGAACAGCTTTACAATCTTTGGTTAGATCAGTATTTTTATTTCTTAAATCAAATGAATGATGTTTGCTTGTATTACTTGTATTATGTGCTCTTTCATTCTCATATTCAACACTCTCTTAAAGTTCTAGTAGATTTAAACAAAAGAGAGGTTTTTAAGAATTGATACTAATCCCATATTTTTAAAAAAGAAGTCAATGTGAAAAATGCATACTGATGGTAATAATTATTTTTCTCTTGCAATTTCACAAAAATATTAAACTGTTTTATGCATTACACAAATGGTCAACGACACAAGTGCATTAATTCAGGAACATCTGCCTGCTTACAGATAAGAGTCTGGGGAGGAAAGCAACTGTGCTGAAACTCCTTCCCGGAGAAAAAAAAAGTGTTTTCCCATAGTGAAAAAGAAACACAAAAGTAGTGGTTCAGTAGTGCGTTGACATTATTTCTCAGTTGTCATTATGTGAAAAAATTACTGAGTATTTTAAATCCTTCCTGTCAGTCCCCAGTCTTGAATTATTTTTGAATTGTTGATCTTTCAAACTGCTGATAGTCTAAACTGAAGATCTAGCCATTTGTCTGATGGGGAAATTAAAATGACCTCTTGTTGTGTTCAGCATTTTTTCTTCTGTTCTGCTTTGTGTGTGTGTGTGTGTGTGTATATATATATATATATATATATATATTATGATTGCATAAAAGCAATGTACTTATTGAGTTATTTCAAAAAAAAGAAAAAAGGAAGGGAGAGTTGAAATATATGTAGTCACAGATGAATGTTATAATTTCTGAGTTTGAAAGAAACAGCTGTGATTGTTTGCCTCAGATTTTTATATATATATATATATATATATATATATTTATTTGAGCTTAAAATACAGACTATTTTTTGCCTAACTTACTGGATTGGTAAAAACTGGGGCTGATGATACTGGTTAAAAAAAATATTAGTGTACGTGGGGTGTAATTGTTGTGCCCTGTTAAATCAGTTTCATCTCAGATGATCTAGTCAGCACAAATGGTCACTGGTAATGAATGTATGTTGAATATAGAATTCTCTTCCTTGCAGTACTTGTTATCAGGAGTAGCCAATATAAAAATTTTATTTTTGCACACTATGTATTTCATTACATTAATTCAAATAGAAAAAGAAAGATAACAGTGTGGGAAAGTGTGAATGATTGTCTACAAACATGCAGAGAGACAAAATGGAATTAGTTGAGAAGCCTTTTAATGATTGTCCTTTTTAGTAGCTGGGTGGGGTGGTGACTGAGACTGTATTTTCAATTACTCTTCAGGTCGTTAATGTTGATTACATTCTTCTTCTAACCATAAGTCTTTATTTAATGGAAATGTATGCCACCCACTAAGCAGGCATGTAGTTAGGGAACAATACAGCAGGATTTGATTGCCCTATTAACAATAATCATCATGAGACTCTGGGAGTAATAATTTAATGACTTCTTGCACTCTCTTGCTACTTTTTGGCGGTGTTCATTTAGCATGTACTGCAAAGATATCTCTAATGAAATTAAAACTTGCCAGTAAGCATTATTAGCTAGCAATAAGCAGTTACTGAAATAGCAAACATAAGAGGGCTGTGATGACTGACACTAAAATATCTGTGGACAAGGTAACTTGATTTCAATGGAGCTTGGTGGCTTCTCAGGAAGGTAATGAGTAGTCTCAATCTGTTAATAGAGTTCATACTGTAGAGGACTTAGGGGGAATGCTTAGGGGGTGTGTGTTGTTTTGTTTGGCTTTCTTCCCCTCACACTTCACAGTTATTGGCATCCTTGTGGAATAAAAAGCACAGGGCTGGAGCTGACCCAGTCAGAGAAAAATCATAGGAGAGCTAAAATGGTTCCCTTTTGTAGATCTTGGTCTTGTTCTGGAGTAACTCAACTGTAAAACTCATCAGATCAGTGCTGCACCAGTCATACTTTCTGTTCCCCACTCCCTCAGGAATTTGCTGTTTTGCACAGTGTGTTGATCAGCGGACGTTGCTTTGCAGAGGTACAGGGAATATGTTTTACTCAGTTTTATGTGCAGAACTACAGCTAGGGAAGATAGCTGTGATTGTTTTCTCCTCACTCAAATAATTCTTTTAGCTTTAATGCATATCATAATATTAAGAATATTCTTACTGGAAGAATTCTCTGCTTAGTACAAGCTTGTAAGAAAAGCAAGTGAAGAAGCAGAGTGTCCTGTGAGCATCTGAAGAAGGTGGGCACATAGAAGCAAATAACATATTGCTTGATTATTGACAAGAGATCACTGTGTGTGTTGACAGCACATGGCTATTGTTCATAAGTCTTTCCTTTAGCATAAAGCACACTACAGTTAGTGAATGTCCAAAAGAATTTACCCTTTGTGATACTGCTTGTGACCTTAACTGTTTCATTATTTTGATCACCAAATGAGATTCCTTGACCAAATGAGTCTTCCTGCCCATTTCAGAGGGAAGTTAAACTTCACTGAGATATGCTGATGCTACTCTGTGTAATATTGCACTCTCATGAACTTTCACAAGTCCAGTAACCACACTTTGACTAGGAGACAATAGCTAACGTATGAAAGACAGTGAAAAGTTTTAGCCTCCTAGTCCCTCAATGACCCAACCACTGACCAGTAATCCTAATGTATTTCAGTGTGAGAGGAAATAGAAGTCACTTTTAGCACTAGCTGAAGGTAAATATTGCCACATACAGCTGGGAGTGATCTAACAAGCTCTTCTTTACCCCACTAGTTTCTAACTAACTAGGAGACTGAGGTTCATACTTGGTTTGCTGTCAGTCCATCAGTGGGCTGTATTGCAGAACAGAGGCATTTCATGCTTTCCAGATGGACTTATTCATTCCTAAGGAAAACACTGTGATGTTTAACCTTGTGATGTTTAGCAAATTAGATTTTCAGTTCACAAATGTGTCAGGTCTCACAAAGGGAGGGAGGTTTGAGCAGATTCACAAATCAAATCTCCACTCAGATTAGATAATGGTAAAGCAGTATTTAAGGTCCAAATAAAGACATCAGTTTTAATGAGGATATCTGTACTACAATTATCTTAAAAGTATTGATATTTTACAGTTACGTCTGTCGAAGCTGTGCAGCTAAACTGTGACTTTATAAAAAATCAAAATAGGACTTGCCTAACTTAACAGCCTTATGAAAGAGAAGAGAGATGAGAGGATACAGACAGAAACTGAAATCTGGTTCTTTGGCAATGCGGAATAAAGTTTGAGCTTAAATACATTATGAACCTTTTTAGGTGCAGGGTCCTACATCTGTTTTGGTGCAATCTCTAGCACAGATAGAAGCTGGATGGGGAATGATTTGAAAGAGCAGCCCTGAGGAGAAGGGTTTGGGAATGGCAGTTGATGGAAGATTCAGTGTGAGCCAGCAATGTGTGCTTGAAGCCTAGAAGGCTCTCTTATCTAGAGGAAGATGAGCCTGCCTAGAGTAGGGGGGTTGGACTTATATGATCTTAAAGGTTACTTCCAAACCAAACCATTCTATGATTTTCTTATGTTTCCTTGTAGGAAACTTGAGGGCAAAGCCTAGTTTGAAGCAGGTGCAGTGGAGAGCAGAAAGAAGTATCAGACTGCACAGAGTCTGTGCTGCACAGACTGCCCACAGTAAAATGTTTCTTTTTGATTAATTCTGTCACAAATTTTGAAGTTAATAAATGTCAGTGCCAAAAGCTAGCAGTTGCACATGTTTATAGCTTTACAAGAAGGACAATTCAATCTGTTGCACCTTGTGACTGTGGAGTATGTGTGAGTACAAGTTCATGTGAAATCCAAAAACTATGACACTTCTGCAAAAGAAAAGGAAAACATTCTAGTTAGTCTGTTTGAGAAGGCAATAGAAAACATATCAGCAATGGAAGGCGATAACATAACATGAGTTGTTATGAATATAAATCCCAAAAAGTATTTTCTATACCTCCCATAAATTCACACAGTGTAATCTGACTGGCATACAACAGCGAAGTCAGCTTTAATGGAAGTAGTATTTCACCCTTGATACTCAAACTCAGACCAATGTTTTCTTTTATTTGCAAAATGCCATTATTTCAGGTCGAATAGAAATGATGATGCTTTTGAATACTTGCCTCATCCAAGAAACCTAGCTTCAACTCTTTTAAAATGATTCTGGTCATATAAGAAGAGTTCCAGTGATGCATTTGTGTCTGTTAAGGTAGACTAGTGATCACTTCAGAATAAGTGACTACAGAAGCTTATTGGTTATAGTGGGAGATAAGTAATGAAGTAAATAAGTAACTTACTTTGACAAGCAGGTGAAATTTTCTTTTTTCTCCCCAGTACCGATTTCTTTCTCTAAGTGTGCAAGATGTGTTCCTTAGCTCAAACTATTGTTGCATGATTTAACTACCTGTGTAAACCTACTTTACTTAGACACAGATCCACATAATATACTTTCAGTACTTGACATACATTTCATCATTATTTGTATCCAGTGAAAGGATGTCAAGAGGTATTTGATCCACTTCGGTGTGGTAGCAGATGGCTATTATAAAAATTGTATGCTGTATTTCAAGAGTCTTTGTCTTACTTGTCCATGTGGATGGTCTTTATTTTGTTCCAATTCAAGTAGTACTATGAATTAATCTAAACTTTCATAGGAAAAACCAAACAAACAAACAAAAACCCTATAACTGTACTAATGGATTTTCCATCTGCTGTCACATAGAGATGTACAGCTTGAAAAGGTAGCATTTCAGTAGTACCCTGTTAACCTTTCCTAGCTCTTCACCCAAGTGGTTCTTCCTATTGCCATATTCAGCAGAAGTACTTTCATCAACCACCAGGAACTGATCTGTATGATTTTTACTAGATTTTCCTGAGCGCCTGAACTACTGGTAACTTATATTGGTTAATTGAGAAGTTTTCAGAGTATCCAGTGTACATATCAAATATCTGAATCTCTTCCATGGAAGAACTCTGACATTAAGAAAATTAAAATGTTTGAGACATACAACATTAAAACTGTTATTTGACATTATATGGTGGAGATATTCTACTAGGTTTAGATTACCTTATAAGTAGCATTTGAAAGGAAAGTAAAATATGCAAGAGGATTTTGTAACTTTCTTTCAGAAAGTTTAAAAAAAAAAAAAAAAAAAAAAAAAAAAAAAAGAAAATGAAGATTGTGTGGTAATCAGTTAATATGAAGGCTTTGATTGTAATACTCAATACTTTCCAGAAGTTCTGAAGTACAAAAATAGAATGAGAGAGCTTGAAAATTTCATGTTTTAGGATGGTTGTAACATTGTTGATAATGCAATTAAAAATTGTGGGAATCTTGCTAATTCTGGTAATTTTATGTTGTATTGATAAAATAAACATCAGAAAGTGTGATTTCTCTTACTCTTTTGTTTCATACAAAAACAACAGAAAGATCAACAAATTTATTTACATAATTAAGAAGGAAAGAGAACTCTGGTAATTCTAGGATACCTTTCTCTTTTGTTTTAAAACCTTATCATTATTTGCTTTATATTTTGTCGCATAATGGCAACTCTTATTGAAGTGTAAGGATGCTATATGTTCTTCAGCTTTCCAACTTCTCTAATCTGTGTTTTAGTTCTACTACATTCTAGTTTAGATAAAACCAAATATATCAAAGGGAAGAGGCAAATACAGTATGAATTTCCTGGTAGTGTCAGTTACCAGAACTTTTTACAAACCAGAGATGTCAACATAGTTCTGTCTACATTAATATCATACTGGTGGTTGTAGAAGGCGAATAATTCTTATATAATATATATCCAACTGAATATTTTACCAATATTTTTTTTAGTGTATAAAGATAGGCAGTTTCCTACTGCTACTCACACAGATGTGTGGTAGTAACAATCACCTATAAAAAATACCTTTGTAGAAGACAGGAACTTTGAAAATTGTTTAAATATCAGTTATTTAAAAAGCAATTGGACTAAAACCGACTTGAATATTTTCAATAAATTAGTCCCTTTCAATATTTTATTTATAAAAGTTTAGTTTTCAGGAAGAATGTTTTGCTTAATAACACTTTTCTTAGTATGAACAACTTAAAGACATAATAAAAATGTTTAGAATTCATTAATCAAAGTATGACTCAGGTCATCCAGTTGTAATATCTTGTGGAGCCGAAGAGCACTATTTGTTTTTAATATAAATTTTATTTATTACATACCGTAGGCATCTCCCAACATACATCATGGCCTCATTCCAATGCATCCTGGCAGTCTCCAAGCCAAATTTTCCCCTGAAAGTATAAGAAGAGTTGTTAGTGCATTTCAGCATGCTCCTTAGTTTGAGGAAGCGGGAGAAGAAGAACTAGACATGTATCTGCTCTGTATTTGGTCATGTCAAATTACAATTTTCAGTAGTTTACTGTTGAAGTGATTCTGAACTACATTGTTGCACTTACTGGAACTCTTTTTTTCCCCTCATATAGGCACTGTTTCTGTCTACTATTTTAAAGCAATTCATCTGAAAGAAATTTTGCATTGTCCTCAAACTATCTATATATGAGGATAAGAAATAGTAATAATAATAGTAAAGCCTATGGAGGCTGAGCTTTACAAGGACAAAACCGAATGTGAGATGGAATGGAAATAAATAGGTTTATCAGTAATTTTTCCCTTGTCTTTTACGTCCTGGCAGCAGATGCTCTTCTTATGCTTTTGTCTAGGAGCAAAATAGTTACAAGAGGAACAGTGAAGCCCATGCAGTGCTCTCTGACTCCTCAGGAAATATTCCTTTATCATTCTCTACCTCTCTGAGGTCTTGTGAGGTGTTTCCTCCCAGCCGTGTTCACATAGGCTGCAGGATCCACATTTCCGTGGTTGCATTCATATACAAGGCCTCTTGATACCATTTTGTGTTAAAGGAGCTTTTCCTGGCTGAGAATAGAGTTCTGTCTACAGGAAGTTTTAAGGAAGTTTTTCTTTCTTAAAAGTTTTTCTACTGGAAATTCCAACAGTCCCAGAGGGGAAACCTAGAACAAGTTGAACTTGTCTTGTAAATACCTCTAGAGAAATACAGCAAGGAACGTATAAATGGATTCACAGACGTAACGCACTTGCAATTTCTGCATTTGAATTGAGCTGGCTGATATGTTTGCCAAGCCACTCTTCATAGGGACTTCCATACGTGCAGTGCTACTCTGTGAGTAATTCAGTTGCCATTTAGAAATAGAAGATGTCTTTCTAGCTAGGATAGTCAGGCAACGTGGACTATGTTCTTTGCCTTCTTCTACCTTGGAAAAACACCATAGATGGAAAACTCACAAGAATCTAGTGACTTGTTTGTGTGTTTATTCTTGTGTGGAAGAATGTCTCTTAGAGAAGATTTGCTTAAGCTTATTCTTTTTTTTTTTTTTTTTTTTTTTTTTTTTTTTTTTTTTTTTTTACAATGTTCTTTGATAGGTTCATAGGTCCTCAATGATTTTTCTAGTTCATGGACTTTCCTCTCCTAGAATCTTAAATACATCTGAACTGGAACCAAATCTTAAGTCACTTATTTGTTAAACCTATCAAACTACCCACAAAGTCTTGACTGACTTCTTCACACTCTAAAGTGTGAAAAGTCTCCAATTTGTATGCAAAAGGGCAGTGTCTGGGGGCTCACTCAGCAGCTTTCTAGCTTCTGTGTCTCCATGGGTATGATAACACAGTCTGTTGATCCATAGCCATCTGGCAACAGCCTCTGCATGGCAGGATCTCAGCAATCCACAGCCTCCTGGAAACAAATCTCTTTGTAACTCAAAGGTGCTGTGATACTTCCCTGTAGACTGCATAAATGGCTTAAAAGAATATGTCCCCAAATTAACTTCTTTGCTGCAAGTCATTGCACCAGCCTCCAGCTTCAGAAGTAGCTTTATGAAATAACTGTAATCAAAATCAAATCCAGGGTATAGTGGAAAAGGTGACCTATGCATAAGTCTTTAATTTTAAATCTTAAATCTTTTTCAGTTTATGGTAATATATTCATTTATTACCAGAAATACTATCAGTAGAGTGAAACAAAGTGAAATCTACTTCTAATATATCTTCAGAGTCCCAGTAGGGTAGGTTTTGAATCACAAAATAAAGAATATGTGTATGTGTGTTTAATGATATGCTCTAGTTTTCCTCCCTGTGGATAAAATTTATGGTAGGAAAGCAAATGCTAGCTTATTTTTAAAAAGTGACCAGCCATCCAATGGATATCACCTATTCAACTGAAGGAGAAATAGTTTTCATTTTAACTGAACTTCCTCTTTTATTTGTGTTAAGCCTATGCATTAACTTGGTAGATTCTGTGCAGCAGGTTATAAATTATATATGAAATAAAAAAAAAACTTGCACAGTGCACACAGAATACAGAGAAAAATCTGTAATTACTGCTGTGCTTTCTTATTTGTTATAAAATCAACTCAGATTAAACCAAAAATCCTTACTACCCATTGTCCTCAGAAGTAAATGGGGGGGTGAGTTTTTGGTTTTGTTGCCTTTTTTTTTTTTTTTCTTTTTCTTCCCCTCAGTCCAGAGGGCTGCTTTGTTTTTCTAAAACACCATTATCCATTTCACTTTTTCAAAAAGTCTATCAAAAGCTTAAGGTAGGAAGCTTTGTTCAGTGCCATGTATTCAAGTGAATTATGTTCCTATGTTGACCAGTCATGTGCTACCCATCTGTGAACTACACAGTGGTATCTGTTTTATGTTGAAAAGTCTTCAGGCTCTCACTGTCTCTTTTTGTGTGTGTGTGCATGTGTGTGTGTTTGTGTCATCCATTAGAGTAGAGGTAGCAATCTTCTAGAGATTCCATTCACCACAGTGCATCAAAGAATGGTGAGATCCAGTCCTCAAATATAAAATTCCAGGGGAAGGTGTTAACTCTAAAGAAGTCTGTAAAACTACTTGCTTGTTTGGCTCAGGAAGTAATAATGGCTGTTTAATCCTGGATCAGGATTTCTTCCTCAACATTAGAACTGCATTGATGTAATTACTGTCAGCAGAGGGCATTCAGTGGAATGTAAGTAGATTTCCCATGTGTCCTTGCTCTATAGCTGTGGACCTCAGGCTTCATAGAAAATTTCCTTAACTAGAGGGCAGAACTCAGCACAGTGACAGTCTGCCTGCTGTGCAATCTTGGTAACTACTAGGCTGCCTCCAGCTCTGGCTATTTAACTATGGATTTTTTTTTTAATTTTTATTTTATGTATTATTTTTAAGTTTTGCTATCGAAAGGCAAGCAAAGACAGCAGAGGTGGTGTTGCAAAATTGTCAGGACAGATGCAGATCTTCCCTTCCATGCAAAGAAACTCCAGTAATAAAATGGTTAACAGCTACGACCTAGGTGACAGGATTTTAGGGGGAGAATAATAAGATATTTCTCTTGAAACTCAAGCATTCTAGTATAACTTCCCACTCGAAAACAGTATCTTCCATTAACATATCATTTACATTTACTGCCTCATCAGTGTGTATCAGCTTTCATTTCATGAACACCTAGGTTCAGAATAGAACTTGGCTGATGATCCTTTATAGCAGAAAATATTGTTAGCTTCTGATGATGCTAGTATTAAAAAAAAAAAAGCGTAATTAGCTGACTAGCCAAGTCTCAATCATTTCAGATAATGAATGATGTGGCTGGATTAAACATGAATCCTCCAAACCTTCTAACTGTATCATAAGAAATGTTTAAGATGGACTGGTAGAATTTGCTCAATATTTCAGTGGTAGGCATTGGAATCTGTCTGTTTTGGAAAAATCTTTTTCTAGTGATGGTTCATTGTAAAGTAGCTAAAGAAGTAAAAATGGGCACTGTTAAGCAATATTTTCTTAATCCTTTCATTTCTTTGGCCACATTAAGTTATTTTCAGTATCCATTAAAGTACCTACAGTAAATTTATAAATTTGAAGGAGCTGTTGCTCTTCATGAAAAAATCTCTACATTTAAAAAAATTTTTTATATGTTTCTTTGTCATGAATTACTTCAAATGGGAACTATTACATAATAAAGTTGACAGTAGGAAAAATATTTTAAAAGATTTTGTTTGCTCTAAGTAGCTGTTGAAAGATACCTAATATTTCATAGTAAAAAAGCTGTGTGCCAAATACTGTGTGCTGAACATGACCTTTTTAATTTCAATTCTGCATCCCAATTTCAAAAGACAGCAATTGCAGGAAGACTGTAGCTGTAATCTCAAAGATCCAATGGAAATTATTTATTTATAAGACTAGGTACTCTGCCTTGCCATCTGGCATCGAACTTAACACACTGGGTACAGTCAAGCTTGAACTGTGTTCAAAGGAATTTTATGTAGTGAGAGAACTAGAAGACAGGGAAAATCTGCAGTTGGACACAAGGTGCAAGGATTGAACACAGAACTAGAGGAACCTCCTTGTTGAGAGGCTTGCTGAATGGAAGGCAAAGGAGGTAAAAGGTGGTTTACAGCTACTGCAACAAAGAGTTTCATTTAATTTTGTTTTTTACAGCCTTTGTCCTCAGAGTTCCCTCCAGGAATCTGAGCAAGAAATGCCTTCTAACTGTGCCCAGGAGGTTGCAAACCTCAGAACTTGCAGTGGAGGGAGCTCTTTGTTGATTAATATTTCTTCTTGACCTGTGTCAGAAAGCATGGTTCCAGGAAGATCTGTGGTGCAATTCTCAAAATCTATCATGGCTATTCAGTATCAATTACTTTTCCACAGGATCAGTGTTCCTCAAAGCAGTGTTATGCTTCTTAGATTTCCTAAAAAATAACCGACCATGATCAATCCCTACTCAGCCGTAGTTCGTGACACTTTGTTCTGTCACTTGCATTAAAAGTATTTTTTTCCTTCCCTTTTTTTTTATGGACAGACTACACTGTGCTTCCTAGGGAGTCTCTTTATTTAGATCCCAGAGAAATAAACTGGACCAGCCTGAGTATAAAGAAAACATAAAGTAAAATAAATAAATAACATCTGAAAGTTGTATATGCTACTGTAGGTTTCACAGAGACTAGGGTTTGAGGGGTGAGCAACTTTAATTTCATTGGAGTGTAAAAGAACATCAGAGGAACTCACTGAAGTGCCTTGTGGAAGAGTAAATATTTTCAAACACCGAAAGTCTGACTACTCTAAAGCCAGAATTATATTAGGTTTGTTATCCTTTACTATGTATTGCTTCTCCAGATCAGAATGGTTTTAGTGACTTTTGTGGTTTTATAGCCGATTCACACTGACTGAAAGCAGTGTGAATTATTTTAGGAAAACAATAACATAAAGAGAACTAAAAATGAATATTGTATTATTTTTAGTGAAAAGCTGATCAGTCATTGATTGTGACAGTTTAGAGTAACCATATGATTCGGCCATGTATTAAGAATTTTTTGCAGAAGCTGGCGAGCTGAGAACTTTTGCTTAAATAGTACATGTTGCAAATGTTAAATAATACTCAGTGAGTATGAAAATAATAAATAAAAAGAGGAAAAGACCAGACATTATCATGTCATATCTATGAGATCTGGCAAGAATATAATAAGAATCAGGTACATAAATGATGTGGACTTTGGTATTTTCAAAACTATTCCAGCTCTAACTTTCCGTTGGTAGATACAAGCTAGAGATCAACTGGAAATCAGCTATCTTCTCTCTGCCTCAAGTTTTTTCATATTGCTGTCTTTTCTCTCTCAAGGTTTTCTGGATAGGACTAAATATTTAAGAGCTTTGGAAGCAGAAATATGTACATCAAAACTAAGATGAATCTGTATCACAGTAAAGTTCAGACACTACAGAAACATAAAGTAAATCACTGTCATCAGAGGAGGAACAGGAATCCATTTACTTTGTTCATTTTTTGTGGGCTGCCACTAGACATGGATGAGAAGATTGCAAAAGCAGTAAAGACAGACTTTGTGGGAAGTGATTTTACTGAGGAACTCTAGAAATCAGACACGGAATCAGATGTTGAATCTAGACCTGAAAAGATTCATAGTACCTGTATGTGGAAAATTATTTTGTAACACTTTTTTCCTTTAATGTCATTTAGGAGGCTTCAGCACTAAAAGTAAAAATAGTGTTTAGCCTTAAGTTTGATCCTTCTAACTGCACATCACAGAGATCATTTGTTGTGCACACAAAAAGGTAAGGTACATCAGTCTTATAAAGCTCAGGAGTAATGCTATGCTTTCATAGGCATTTATTGGTATTTTATCTATTAGACAGCTCTGTTTATATAGATACACAACACTTCTCTAACAAGGACTATAAGAATGAATTTGAAAATGTGAGTGGACATGTCTGGAATTGGAATTGGTTTCCATATGCACAGGTACAAACTGGGAAATACTGTCAGGGTAGTGAGCTAGGGTATCTGTGTTTGCAATGAGTGCTGGATTCTTATGCCTTACTCTGCTAAGGAGACCTTTGCTCAAGGAAGCATCTGCTCAACAAAGCCTCTGACTGAAGTCTGGTTACTGAGATTGCAGTTCAGGTAAGTCTTTGTTCCAGTCACAGATGTAGCTTCCTTCTTTTTGACTGTCTTGTTCTCAGTAAGATGATAGTACTATAAGTTTGACAGATGACTAGCCTGAAGCTGATTTCCAGTGAGTATTCCTGTGCTTCAGGCACTAGTCTTCCACTATTTTGGCTCTCGTGCTACCTAGAGAAAAGAGCTGCATGGTATCATATGAACTCTGCCAGAGCTCTGTTGGGGAGCATCTTTGCTGGCTTGGACCTTCATGTACCAACAATTTAATGGTGTATTCAGTTGCTTGTTGAGTTTGAGGTCCTTGCCCCAGCTATGTTCATCTTTCTGACACAGATAAAGCTTTCCTGTCTGGAAATGCTAGAGGGAGGGACCTGGCTGTAAAAACTCTGCATAAATGAGAACTTCTCAGTGTTTGCATTAGGATATCATGTCTCTATATGAAAGACATTGTAGAAGTTTATATGAAGTTCATTGCTGGTGTAAGAACAGAAGAATCTGCTCAAACCTGCTGTAAAAGTCACTGGAGCTATGCCATGGGTTTATGTTACCTTTTCTCCTTATGTTTGTAAAACATGGGAATAAAACAGTGGAATTGTGCCACATGTCATACACATTCCTCACTTCTCTGCAACTCCTTTGTACCTAGGCTGGCAGCTGAATCAGGCTCTAGCTTTTCTGGCTTTATGCTAACAGGCAGCATTGTTTTCCCTGCTGGGTAATCAAATGGTGCCTTGGGCTGGAGAATAATGCAGTATCTGGCTTGTTTCTTACCCCCAAATCTTCATAGCAAGTGTCTGTGAAATAATGGAAAGTATTTTGGAGCAATTTGATTTGATGATTTGCTCATACTGGTAGCAAAGCATTCCCTAATTATATAATAAACATCTGTTCTACTTGATTAAGTATCCTCAGAATAGACCATTTCAGATAGTTTTGTTTTTTTTTCACTTATTTAACCAATACAAACATCTTAATCTAGTGTTCTTTCAGTGTTCACTGCAATGTGCTCACTTCCATTTGGTAAAATAGAAATGACAGCAAGGAAAAGAAATTATCGAAAAGAAAAAGCAGTTTATAAAGCCTTTAAACTGCCCATTGAGCTGAAGCACAATAGCTCAGTAAGAGGATTTAGAGGCTACCATGTAGTCTCATGGAAAATTCTTTTGTTCTTGAAAAACTCAGGTTTGATCTGTGTACTTCCCTGAGATCAGTAACCATAGCTAGAATGGCGGCAAACTTCTAGCTGTAAATGCCTCAAAAAGTGAAGGGGTCAATTCTTTGAGTTCTGGCTTTCTTCTTGCAAAGACAGGAGCTGTCAGAGGAAGAAAAAAAATCAGAAACTGTTTATAACATCAGAATGCAGCACATACTGTTAGATCAATGCACTGCAATGTTAGGGATCTTTTATATGGGAGTTCACGACTAGCCCTACTAGAATGTGTTACTGATGCAGTGGGGTTGGGTTATTTATTCTTTTATGTGCATCACCAGGAAAGTCCTAAGTGTCCTGAAAGCAGAGGGCAATCAATAACTCATCGGACATAATGTAAAATGGAACTAATGTTCTATTAATTAGCTACCATAACCATTACATGAAAGTATTAATTCAAAATAGAAATAGTTTAAGTAATTAAGCAATGTTTTAAAAGCACTTGAGGCTGGGAACTACTGTTTTCACAGGTGATGTATTCTAAGAAGCTCTTGTCAATATTTGCCAGACATGCATGGCTTCAGATATTAAGCTAGTTTATTTCCATGAATAGTTTTTCAGTATATCAGCTTTAGCATATTGAACTCATTTAGATACCAGAGTGAAAAATTTGTCATCTTCATGTAAATGTGTGGAATTCCTGAATCTTTTCACACATACCTACATATATGAGAAACACAATGAAGATAGAAGGCATAGAAAAGTCTGTTTCATAAAAATAAAATTTCTTATTTTGTATCTTAGGGTCAATTTGCTATATGCTTCACCTGTGCAATACCTATGGGAATCAATTATAGTTTTTTAGTGTCTAGCTGAGAGAGATATTGGTCTTTTCTATTTCCTTTCTTTGTTTTTTTTTTGTTTTTTTTTTTGTTGGTTTTTTTTTCCTCAACATTACAGCTAAAATTTACCAGTTCATTTTGTTCCTCCCAACTCCCTTTTTTCTTTTGAAGAAAGATCTCTAAGAATCTCTAGGGAACATAGAATAGAATTTAACTACTTAGTTTACTCTGTCTCTTGGACAATTTCTGGCCAAATGTTATTTTCATTTATCACGGTCTACATCTGTGGTAACACAAGGATATTTATTGCTTCTGTGCAATATCATTTACTGAAAGGTTACTATAGTTGTTCACAAATATTCTATTTTCAAAGTTTTTTGTTTTTCTTAACTCTTTCTGAGTAACTTTGATATTTTTTTTTTATCAAAAAAGCACAATGATAAACCTGAATATTTTGTTTTTACAGTAAATTCTTTTATTTGACTGAGCTACCATAAAGACTTATGACATCCATTACATAGTTGCCTCATATCCTTTTTTTTTTTTTTTTTTTGACACAAATTACTTGATGAACATGAAATATTTGAAAATACCCTTCCTTCCTCCCTCAGAAATATCAGTTATATTATCTTGTGTCATTAAGAATACTGATCTTGTCAGGCTATTGTACAGAACAGGTTGTGTGACTTCCATATGCCATAATCTGAAGAACAGACTTTGCTGTTTAGAACTGGAAATTGCATGAAAATGCAGCTTCTTCGATAGTGCTGCAAATTCACATTTCCTTAGGCCAGCTACGTCCATCACGAATGGAAAGTTTCTATTAAATAGTACATTGCAATTTCCATTGCTAAAATTCAATATTTATTACAGCTACACCAACATTAATATAATTACATTTCTGTGTACAATAATTATGGTAAATACCAAGCATGAAATAGACCGAGGGATTTGAGTTCTGCAGTGATGTTGCAGTGAGAGAGACAGAAAGCAAGAATGGAAGTAAAACTCCAGATTAACAATCCAGGAGCTCCTCGAGGTGTTGTGTTGGAAGGGAGGATAACAGGGTCCTATTTTGTAGTTGTCAGAGAGGAAATGCAAGGACAGTAGTAATCATCTTTGCATTTTCTCTTTCTGAGTGAACACCTATGCTGTCCACATGAAAGTAAACTCAGAGCAGAGTGGAAGAATCATTGCACCTTGGGAATAGCAGCTGCTTAAAGGCCATTGCCAGGACGTGAGTGCTAGTGACAAGTATCCCTAGAGCAATTATGACAAGCTATGATTTTTACTTGTTCACTGAATGCTTTACTTGTAAGTTATCAAGACAAACCTTGGTTCCTTTTGGCACATGTGTAGGTGCCTCAAATCTAAGTCCCAATCCAATGATCTTAAAAAGTACTTAAAACTTATCTTGTATTAATCAGGATGGGGAGGTTTTCTTTGTATTTTGCAGAGAAAAGGAGGTGTCAAATAACTGGCGCTCTGATAACTTCTGAACTGTTATTTCTGCTTAATTTTTCTCTAGGCTTAAATATTTTTTCCCCAATGAACCTTCCTTTCACAAATTACTGCTTATTCCAGAACGTAGATTTGGATTATATTTATGTAAAAAGGACAAGGCTTGATATGTGGGCATATGGCTACTGTTTCATATGTGGAATGTTATCCTCAGCAGTGTTAAAATTCCAGCTGCAAAAATCACTCATGCATTTGCATAGTCCTCCAGGAACAGTAATGGCAGGATTATTGTGTGTGTCTCAAGGTCTTAAATGAGAGATTTTGGCAGGGCGAATGGTTGGTAAAATTTATTACAAACATCACTTCAGTAGTGCATCTGTGAAAAGCTAAGTTATGCAGGAGGTGGACTGTATAATTACAGTGGTCTAAAGACTTATGAAAAATGTTATCACATTTATTGAATAGAGATACAAAAGTTACTTTTTTTTTTTTGTGCAAGGTGAAATTTTTATTCTTCTGACACACATGAATGAATGGCATCAAGAGCAGAAAATGTCTTTTTTTTTTTTTTTTACAAGAAGTGCAGAAAGGCACTTAAATTAAAACACAGAAAATATTAAACCCTTGAAAGAAAGGAGTTTTTCTAGGCTGAACATAACTTGTTTTCATCACTTCTCAAATGCATTTCATATATAAGTTTATGACCAAGCTACAGTACACAGCTAATTAACAAGTATATTCATATATTTTGCACTATGTACTAACTGCAAAAATATCTCAAATGCTTGCAAACTCCTCACCGGAAGATTATCCTACCAACTACTGATCTGTAACAGCAAAACTGAGCACTGGCAAGTCCATTCCAGACATTATTTTGAAGGCAGCCCTCTTTGCTTTGTTTCTTTTGATCACCCCATATTGCTGTGGAGAGTCCATCTTCACAACTACCACTGAGAGATCTATGTACTCTGTGTTTGGGGATATGTGGTGTCCTTTATAGCCTGCAAAGGGCCAGCCATAATCAGGGTCTGAGGATATTCTTGCAGACATGAGTAGCTATTGTCTGTACCATTGCAAGCAGCATTTAGATCACAGAAGTGCATGGGCAAGAATAATTTTTTTTTTTTTTAGTGCAAATGTTGCTGGCATATTGTGGTTTGTTTGGTTTTGTACTTTTTTTCTCAATATGATAACTTCTATGGCTTACGTGATGTCTCCCTACATTATTCCTATGTGTTATTCCTTGTTAAGCAATCCCATGTATAATGAAAGCATCATGTTTTCTATTACTTGTGCCTCTATAACAAGAGGCAGCAAGAAACGAAGTATCTTGTTTCCCTATCTTTGTGCTGAGAAAAGGAAAAGTTATCATTCATTGTAGAACAGGACTTTCTTGTCTGATTTTGCATGTCCTGCTACCATATAGTGACTAGGTGGATTTGGTTTCTTTCTATAGATCAGTTTCTAAAGTTGGGTACCTTGTGCCATATCTTACTGTGGCAACACACCACATCTGCTAGGCAAGGGACACTACATTTATGTGTTTTGATTTATGCTAGTTCCTACTCCGTTTCAGGCTTTTTTTGCATTGTCAATGCTTTTAAGGTGCATCTTATGACCCTGTTTGGAGTTTCCCCACAAGTCTTGACTGCCTTCTGCTTACATTTATGCCTCCAAGGGATTATGACTTGAAGCAAGTCATAAAAGACATTTCAACGGGAACAGCAAGATGAGCAAAGTCCATTTCTAAAGTTCAGATTTATTTATAGGTAAAAAAGCCTGGCTGCTGGCTGCTAGATAGGCTATTGAAAGGGCTGCCAACCAAAATAGGCCATGGTTGTGCCCTGACGGTTAATATCCTACTGCCAATTAGAGTAGTTCTGTATTCTTATCTATTTCACACTCCTTTATGCAGATGGTAATGTGAAGCCTACAGTTGTGTGGACATGTTGGATGATTTGTTGGTTTTGTCTCCATCTGGAATTCTTGGAGGCCCAAATTCTCCTCTTCTACTTTTTAAAGTTTTTTTTTTTTTTTTTTTTTTGTCTTATATCTCTCCTTTACTGAGCAGAGAGAAATATGATTTTGTAAAGAAGATCCTGCCAGAAACCTTCCCAAACATATAATTCCGGAGACAGGAGTATTTCCCAATATACTTCAGTGTTATATGCAGATAATCAAGGGCATAGGAATTTGTCATGAGGGTAAGATAGTGTATATAGGATAGATTATGATTGCCAATAACTATTGAATATGTATTTTTATAGACTTATGTTGCATATACAGGGATGTTCTGCCATATTCTGGAAGGTTTTCCAACAGTCTAAAGGTTTTCCAATTTAAAGATGCACATGAAGATTTCTCTGCCTTACCTTCCTTTGGGCAGTGCAGGCTGCCATGGAACTGTACTGGCAGTGACACGGCAAGAGCATACATTTCTGAGTACACTGTTTATATCTTTTTGGTATTCTTGCACCTACTTGATGAAAACAGCTTCTCTTTATTAAATTTGGGGTGAAAAGTTTTTCACATTTGAGACAGTTTTCTTTTTCTTTCTCTGGCATGTTATTAGAAATCTTTACTTAGTGATGTTCTGTTTGCTGCTTTGCCTTTTTTGAATGAAAAACATATTCCATATACAGCAATACACAGTTGATTGCTACATTTATCTAGGTTTTGTAGAGGCCTGCTGATGCACCCAGGAGTTCCGAGTATCATGTACTTATGAAAGCATTAGGTCAAGACAAATTGTTTTGAAATGCTGTACAAATAATGATCCTGAAAACTGTATTTCACTGGGTTTATCTGTGTATGTGACAGCTGTGCTAAAATAATCTGAGAGTAGTCCTCCGAGTGAAGTTACTGCTCTCAACATTCCTGACAAACAAAACAATTTCATTCTTTAGTAGCACACACTCCAGTTTTATTGCGTCTCATTCTTGGCAGCAGGAATGGGTTTTGAGGGCATGACACCTCAATGAGATCCTGTAGCGCATATGACATTGTGACAAATGGCTAAACTGCAGCACAGGATATGACAGAGACTGTGGCACTTTTCCATGGCCAGCACTGCATTTAAGAATAAAAATAAAACCCTCACTGTAAGTAAACAGTAGTACAGTCTTTTGGGAGAGACCTAGAAATATTCAGGGGAGTTTTCAATTCTTGAACATCATATGAAACTCATTCCTCACCATCCTGCTTGTACCCATTGCAAGAGGAAATCTCAATCTCTGTATGAAACACATTTCTTTACGTTGGTACAATTGATTTTGGGTTGTCCATTATAAATGTAACAAATAGGAGCATTACTGATGATGGTTGAAAACAAGAGTCTGCTGACATTTGTTCAACATCACTGCCAACAGGCATGTGTAAAGATTTACTGTTTATAGCAGTGTTAAGCTATGATGCTGTGCCTCCAACTCATGGGAGCCATATATTTTGTTCTTTAATGCTCATTAGTGTTGTTGGAGGCTCAGATTTTAGATGGGTTTTCATAGGTAGGATGTCAGTTGGTGATGAATATAATTGGTGTAGTGAATCTTTCTGACAGTTCACAATCATAATTATCATAGACTCACAGAATGGCTTAGGTTGGAAGGGACTCTGCTGTAGGCAGGTCTGCCAGCCACTAGATCAGCCTGCCCAGGATCCCATCCAACCTTGCTTTGAACACCTCTAGGGATGGAGCATCCACAGCATCTCTGGACAGCCTGTGCCAGTGTCTCTGAGCAAAGAATTTGTTTCTAACATCTGATCTAAATATCCCTTTTTAGTTTAAAACTATTCCCCTTTGTCCTACTGCTATCTGTCTGTATAGAAAGTTGATTTCCCTCCTGTTTTTAAGCTTTCTTCAACTACTGAAAAGTGGCAATGAGCCTCCCTAGAGTCTCCTGTAAGATGAACAAGCTCCCTCAGCCTGTTTTCACAGGAGAGGTACTGGACCCTCTGGTTATCTTCATGGCCCTTCTCTGGACCTTCTCCAACAGCTCCATATCCCTGTGCTGTGAGCCCCAGGTCTGGATGCAGTGCTCTGGATAGGGCCTCATGAGGGCAGAGTAGAGGGGGGCAATCACTTTCATTTCCTTGCTGGCTGCCCCTATTTTGATGCTGTCCAGGATGCTTGGATGTTGGACTTCCAGGCTACAAGCTGGCTGGCTCGTGTCCTGTTTTCATCCACGAGGATCATCAAGTCCTTCTCCACAGAGCTGCTCTCAGTGAATTCTTCTCCTAGTCTGTACACATATCTGGGATTTCCCTGATCCAAGTGCAGTTCCTCACACTTGGCTTGTTGAATCTCATTAGGTTTACATGGGTCCACTTCTCAAACTTGTCCTCCTGGGTGGCATCCTTTCCTTCTTTTGTTTCAACTGTACCAGTCATCAGCAAACTTTCTGAGAGTATGCTTGATCTCACTGTCATTGATAATGACACTGAAGAGCAGCAGTCCTAAGGTAGACTACTCATTACTGGCTTCTACCTGCACATAGGTCCTCTGGCTGCAATCATCCAACCATTTCTTTATCCACTGAATGGTTCAGCCTTCATATCTCTCCAATTTAGATATAAGGATGTGGTACAAGATGGTGCCAAAGGCTTTTGCATAAGTCCAGGTAAATAAGATCAGTTGCCCTTTCTTTGTCCACCAATGCTGTCACTTCACCATAGATGGCCATGAGATTGGTCAGACATGATCTGCACTGGATGAAGCCTATATGAGTTATTTTTAGAACATCACTAGAAGAGCTGTATTGCATGATTTATAGCATTTTGATGGCAGTTTTTCTTGGCTTTGTTTTGAAGGTATATCTCCCACACCAAAGTTTTCTATTCTCTCATGTTCTATGGCATACTCCACCCTAACTCCATTCATATTATATACTGTCAAAGATATGGAAATCATTAATATTTGTATGAACATTCCTAATATCTGCAGTTGGGTGAAAACGTATTTAATTATGAATAGCTGTGGTGTCCTGCATACAAACCAAAAGCAAATTCGAAAAAGCAAATGCAATCCGGGAATAAAATACTAGGACATGAGATTGAAGAAATCTAACAGAAAAGAGTGTAATGTGCTAAAATTCTCATTAAGTTTTTCATTTTCCCTTGGTGATCTGTGGTGGGATATGCATGAACCCACATTAGAAGTGGGAAGAGTTTATAAGTTCATACAGATATGATCCATTCTGTTATTTTGCATGAGCAAAAGGGGTCAAGAAATATTAGGAGAATGCAGGTGAGTTCAGATCTCTAATAGCCAAGACATGAGAACGCTTTGGCTAGGAATAGTGTAAGGAATCACTGCTCTCACTGCTGATGATGATGTGTTCCTGATGAAGCTGCCCACTCCCTATGCAATGGTGGGACAGAATGCTTGCACAGAGCACAGCTTTTAATAATAGTTCCATAACTTTTCTAAGATTGCAACCAGTTATTTCATTAATAAACAGGGTTAGAATCTGTGTTTAACTTGTTAGCTCTATGATTAGAGGGCATCTAGATACATATGCAACCTCAGGTCTCTATAACTGGCACATGAGAGGCTGTTTAAGAGAGAAAGAGAGACTATGCTGAAATTTATTTCTTTTCATTTCTTAAGTGGCTATTTCTTTTCATTTCATTTCTTAAGTAGCTTCCTTAATTCCTGAAGGATTGCTAAACAGTTATTGATCTCTGCTCGTGAAGTTTGTTTTTTTTTTTCCTGGTAAAGTAGCTATTGACTGTGGCACAGTTTCTAACTTGTGAACATTCACAGTCTCATAAGAAGGATGTAAAAATGCTGAGCTATAGATAGTCCTAAACTTCAGTGACTATAAAAAGTAAGATCTAGAAATGGTGAAACTTTGTAGTCGCTATGAAAGGAATATACTTTTTAGATTTTACAGTGATCTTGGCAATCCCTGTAAAGTTTTCACACAATAAGGAAGGCTTCCACAGAAAACTACTGAGTATGCTTGGAGGCATATGTGTAAAGAACTTCTCCTAGGCAGCAATTATAGCACAGGAGGGAAAGCAAATGTAACTGGTGAAAGATGGCAAATGATTCACTTGGTAATTAATGTTAGCTCTTCATTTTCAGTCTAAAAAGAGGTGACAGCAGGTAGTTTATGAAAAGGTTATGGCTATTCTTTAGTCTTGTAAAACAGTATTATCTTACTGCTGCAGATTATCTTGTGCAGTATGGTTTTACATCTCTGAGTAATATCTGTCTCTCTGAATAGCTCCAGTGGTCTCCATAATATTGCCTGTTCAGGAAGGTTTTATTCACTGAGAGTGATTGTGTCTGGATTTTTACTGTCAGTAGAACAGTCAATAAGAAGACCTCAATTGTCATAAGCATAGAAAGAAACAACAAAATGCTCACTTTTGAAACAAAAAACTGATGATGGGAATAGACATTAAAAAAAAAAAAGCCGTATCTATCCACTTTGTTAACAAACGGCAATATTGTTTCTACAGTAGAATGACACAATTAACAAGGGCAGTCACACATCAGGGCATAAGCAATCAAGGTGTATTGGTTGCACAGTGATACCCACTATCTGCAACTGCCTCTCTCAAAAGCGAAAAGATTTAACCAAGGGAGTCTTTCCATTTTTAAGATTCTCTTTTTCTTCTAATAAAAAAATGCTTTAAAATATACAGATATTTTACTATAACTGAAATTCCAAGTTATTTAAATGTGTGTTGATCCTCAGGTTCTATAAAAACTTATAGTTTTCACTGTTATTTTTAACTGAGGAAAACTGATACCAAATCAGGTAAGTATATTTCTTAAATGGGTTACTTTTTATAGTGATATGGTGTACATACTGCTACCACTTTGTGTATTATTGTTTTTTCATTCTTTGAAAATGCTACTAAAATGTATACTTGGTTATCACAAAGGCAATGCAAACAATCTCTTCCCCTTGACTTTGATATACTTCAGGTATCTTATCATTCTGTAAATTTATTAACTGTATTGCTAACACATTCTGTATACAATGCATCACATGAAAGCCTTTTTATACAAAATTGAGTCGGTGTTCAGATTTTGTACTTTATATTGTGTTTATTATATCCTGCTAGACTAATTTTTTAGTATGTTTGCAATCAAGATTGAGTTGTTTAAATTCATCTTTTCAATGTCTTTTTACCACTAATTTTTTGATTTTAGTGTTTTGTTTCGTGCAGTGATTTTGAGTGTGGAGTAGTTTTTTGGGGGGTTGGAGGGTTGTTGGCTTTCTTGTTTTTCTACAAATGGATGGATAAATTATATCAGTGGCTATGATGTAAATTAAAATGAATTATACTATGATCAGTGTATTACTCCATGGATGGGAGGAGGTGATTTCACTCTGCCATTCCACAATGAAGAAAATACAATTATGTGGTCACTAATATTCCAACATCTTTTGCAAGAGGGAGGCTGTTCAGAAAGATTTTAATTTAATACTGTTTTTGTTTGGACTTGCTTGGCAGTTAATTATTGATTTGCTTTTGCTTTAGTTTCATCTCTTTCAAATGTGTAAGCAATATAATATGTATTTTTAAACGATTTAAAATATTCCATATGTAGGTCAGAGTTCAAATAACAAATATTTGAAAAAACTTCTCAAACAATCTGATTATAGCATAGTTCCAACCATTTCCCACAGGACTCTTCATCAGCAGTATTCACAGAATATGTAAACACTTCACCTTAAGTAGGGAGGAAGCAATAATCCCTGGTCAATTGGTCCACAATCATCATTGCACTATAAACAGCTGGTGGTGAATAACTCATCCTTATTGAGAATTGTACACAATGCTTGCCAGCTGTTTTGTGTATCCCTTTGTTAAAATATAAAAAACCAATTTCAGTTAGAGTAAAATATCAGTATAATTTTAAACATTTTTTATTAGAGAAAAAGTCTTAAAAATGAAATGGATAATGATCAGTAAATACAATTTTAAAGGGAAACATGAAATAATTATTTAAGTAATGAGAGGGAGTAGCAAATCAGAAATAAGGCAATAATGTGGAAGTGGGAAACATGAGAGTAAAAATAGCTAGTGGTACCTATTGAACTGGAAGGAAAGAAGGGGGGAAAGTGCTACTTACGATGATCAAAATATCTTTTATTACAGATAATAAATAAGATAAAATTATGATTATAAAATCATTTTATCACAGAAACATAGAGTGGCTTGTGCTGGAAAATCATCCAGTTCCAACAACTCTGCCACAAACAGGATTGTCAATCACTAGATCATGCTGCCCAGCATCCAACCTGGCCTTGAATGCCTCCAGGGACGGAGCATCCACAGATTCTCTGGGTTCCAGTGCCTCACCACCCTCTGAATAAAAAATTTCCTCCTAATATCCAATCCTCCCTTGCTACCCACACCCCCCTACCCTTGAGCTCCTTTCATTTCAGACTAGGACACTAGTCTTGCCCTATTTATACTGTCCTTGTCTTCTTCTGGTTGAGCATTGTCCACGATCTCTTGCTTTACTGTCAGCACATTGCTCTCTCTGCTTTGCTCAGGTACTTTAAAGATGTGCTTCACAGGGGAGGTACTCCCTGTGCTGGCAACACTTTTGTCTTCTTCCTTCCTTGTGGCACAGTCCTGCTCTTGTTACACCCTCGCAGAGTTTTCAAGTTTCTGCTTGACCCATGTGGCTGTTTGTGATGTGACACCAGAAATGCAGGTGATCTGTGCATTTCACAGTGTTATCTGAATACAAGACTGGATAACCTGTGGTATTTCAAGTAGTACCAGATGCCACTGGGGAAACTGTTCATTTGTTCCCTAACTGTGATGTGCTCCCAGAGATATTTGCATTGAGAAAGGTAACTGTTGTTAATGAATGCACTTAGGCAAAAATTTAATCTTCATTTGAACATAGCTATTAACAGAAAGTTAACTTCATTATTTTGCACTTACAGCTTTTTGCAGTTGTCACATTTGCTATGTAAGTGCTTCTTGTCTTTATTAGGTCTGTGTCGTGTCTTTTGTTGTTGGTTTTATTATTGTTATTGTTTTAATTGATTCAGAACAAACATGGAAGAACATGACTTTTTAAATTAAACAATATAATATACTTAATCGCATGCAAAATGTAGATAAGGACAAAGTTTGCTTAAGATATATATACTCTGGACTTGAAACACTTTCATATTGTTATATTTTATCCAGGAGACTATATCTTCAAGAGTAAAATTCCATGGCACTTGTACAAGCCAGTGGTTTGTTTTATTTTTTTTCTCTGAACAGAAGAAAAGTTGAACAAAGGTGAATTTGTGATTCACTTCTTGTTCACGTTCTTTGTGGGCAATGAATGTGATAAGCAGGTCTCAGATTCCCGCAGTGCTACCTTTTCTTCATTTACTGAAGCAATTTTTGTAAAATGATCGATTCAAGATGGGAAACAGAAAGATGATAAGCTTTCCCCCATTGTTGTTACAGTTATTAGCCTTCTTTCGGTTCTTAACTATTTTTTTCTAGGATGTATATGCATTGTTTATGTAGTGGCAATGAACGGGAATTTCTAAACCATTTTCCTGTTCAGTTGGATTTGGGGAGATTAGTTATCAGTAAGTACAAGTGCAATTATGTAAACATTTTTACCAATTTCAATGAAGTGGAAAAATATCTTGGAAAGGAATCATTATTTCCCTCTTTGTATAATTACATTTAATAGGTTGCTTTTCTTAGTTGTATGTGGTCCTGATGAGCAGTAAAATCACCTTCAAATGTGGTTTTCTTGTTCAAGTCCATTTTTCAAAGAAGGGGAAATGAGTCCTATATTGTTTCTTCAGACTAGTGTTACACAGTGTTTATCTGTAGTAGATTTGTAGTAGATCTCATGCATAAGTCTAAACTCATAGAAGAGTTGTTTATTTCTCACCCATTCCAGGTTACTAATTTTTATGCTCAATTGTTTGAAAGATTGCCTTTTTATCTGATCATCATTCCCTGATCAAACCTCCCTGAATATGAAGGAAAAACTATTCATTCTCATTTATATTTAATAAATAAATAAATAGTTGCTGAAAGAGTAAGCTTTTCCCTCCACTGTTTATCCCTGCAGTCCTCAAAGACAACAGAAGAATAGTATTCAAGAATAAATACATATGTTTTAAGCTTTTATAATGCAATATCTTTAAAAATTCATCTTTCAGTATGTTCCATCCAGTTTGTCTACACTTTTAAAGTACAGCGCTCAAAAGATGGATAAGCTGAAGTGCCATGGTAGGTAAATACAGCAGAATAGGAAACTCATGCATCATATACGTGTCATAACCACTTACAGGTCACAGAATAAGATTTTGTTTGCAAAACTGTCATGCTGCATAAGTTATGTAATTTGTACATCAAGAAATCTAGTCTGTACTTTGAGTCAAGGCTATATTACTAGCTATTGGCAAAGACTGAAACTAGAGTAGATTTCTGCAGAACCCCATTTGATGTTAAACTGAGAAGTAACATCAATGTACTGATCAATGTATTCCATATGCCTAAAGCTTTAATTAGGTTTGGAGACTTCTTTTGTTTGTTTTTGCTTTTGTTTTTTAATATCTATCCGCTGCACAAAATAACTGGCATTATTTTTCTGAATGAGCACATTTTTCTGAACATCACACAGAAAAGTTTACAGCTTCTGTCAGTTATCCACTTAGCCTTCTGTAATGCAGGTTTTGTTTGTTTGTTTGTTTGTTTGTTTTGTCATTTTGTTACATAATGCTTTATAATGGGTTGTTTAATTTGCCCAACAACTTAATTTGCCCAAAAACTTTATATGTTTCCACAAATTTGTCAGTCCTGGTTTATCAATAAACATTTAGATTTTAATTCCAGTACTATTAATAGTAAGAATATTAATGAGAAACAGAGTCTGAATATTTAAAAAGATTACTTTAGAAATTAAGGAGTTTTTAGCTCAATTAAATCCTACCAAAAGAATTACTTTCAAAGAAATTCTAAGCTAAGAACATATGCAAGAAATTTTCTTAAACAAAATGAAAATTGTTGAACTTCATTAAAAATTATATGTTTCTTGAATTCTTTTCTAGTTCTTTTAATTTCAGTGATAGATACAGAGCTTTGACTGCCCAGCTTGCCTCTGTATAGAGTCAAGATTTTGGACATGGACTTATAGAATCACTTTTCACAATGCAGTCTAGAAAACATTTAGAAAATGTTTTACATAATTAACTGAGAATTAAATAACATCTTGCAATTTGTACAGAATTTCTTTAAGGAATTAATTTCTGTAGTCTTTTTCCTACTTTTGTAATGATTTAAAATCTGAAAGGATGCTTAGTTTGAAATTCCAATTAAAGGAATTCTGTATTTTATTGCTTTCCTGCCAGAACTGAATAATTTAATTGCAAGTAAGATTACACTAGGGAAGCAGTAACTCTTAGCATTTTTTATAGCGTATGTGAGCATTTGGCTTTAAGAGTTTTATGATTTAACTAATGTGTTATACTTCTGTTTTATCTAGGATCCCACTGCCATATAAATTTAAAAGTAACAGGAACAAAACAAAGTTTGCAAGCACAAATGAAAATCTTGTACAGAGTTAAGAAATAGAATAAATAACAAATTAGACGTCCTACTCAAGTTAACATATTCTAAACACATGACCGTAATCTTAAAAGTTGCGAGTTGTCTCAAAACTCAGGTCGCATTCAGATGGAAATGTTGATTATAATGAAAATTATTGTAAAAGTAGTCAAAATTGTTATTTCTTTCATTTGGAAGTTTTCTCCTGCTCTCTCCTCTGTGCTGTGAATTATTCTGTGCCTGGAGAAGCCTCTTCTACCGCTTTATTGTAGATGTTTAAGCAACATATCACTTTTATCTTAGATTTACGTATATTTAAAAATAGGCTTCACATGGCCAAATACAGGTTTGAAAAAAAAAGCTTACAGAAAGTAAACTAAGTTTAGAATATGGGACTAATGGATTGTATACCACAGCTGTATTAAGTAATATTAACATTAATGGATGTTTTATGTCAATTATTCATGAGACTGCATTCCAACCTCAAGAAAGTGATAATTTTTTACTAATGAGGCTTCCTGAAGTTTCTTCAGATAGGGCTTAGATCAGAATGAAAGATTTATAATTGTCTTGCTTTCATTTCTCTGCATGGAAATACTGAAGAACATTCAGATATGAAGAGAATTTGTTCTCTTTTATTATTAATAAAAAATAAAATCAAGTACCCCCTAGTAGTAATGCTTAAGAGTTAATAGCTGAGTTCCACACTGAGCCGTAGCCTTCTTGATGCATCCAGCCATATTTGTTTCATCTTACACATGAGGCTGCATCTTAGCTAAGGAAAAGGGATGATGTACACTGCATCTTGTGGTCATGATGTACTAGATATTTGTCTTCATAAAAGGAATGAAACCATAGCTTCTATTCTTGGAAAGAAAATCTGAAGCATGGAGAAATTGTATGCAATCTAGTTGCATTAGAAGCCTTGCAGAAGGCATTATATTCATCTTCTAGAGTTGGTGTCTGGGTCTGCTTTTCTGGGCTGTGTGCTTAGTGCACAAGAAGCCTGAATGTTACTGCAAATAGCCACTGCAAGGGAATCTGCTAGAGCATGCTGTGCAAGCCTCTGCTGTGCATTTGTGGACAGTAAAACAAAATAAAACAAAGCATTCTAACTAATCAGGAGAAGATCTTCAGCTTAGTTTTATTATGAATATATATGCACACAGGTGCATGGGAAGGAAAAGGGACCTTTCTGTGGACCAAATCTATGCAATGTCCTATGGGAAAATCCACCCAGGATCCACTCAGTGCTGCATAATATTAGAATTCCCAGCTTCTGAAGGGACACAGGATATACTCACTATCTGTATTCCTCATTTTATTCCATTTTATTAAAACAAGCATTTTATTCTATTATTTGTTTTCAGGCCTTTCTTACTGAGATCCAGGAAGAAACCTTCTCGGTGTCTCATTTTGCTCCTCTGCCACAGGTTCAGACCATGTCTCCACTTCAGATGAGGCCTAAGTGCTACAAGTTTATAGCTGGATATGAGGTTTGTAAGGCTTGATGTATTTACTGTGGGGTCTTAATCTAGTGATTATTTTGCTAATAATGTTGAGAGTTGATAGTCAAAGTAAGGCAAACGCATACAAATAACTGAGGAGTTTATGGCCAAGCACTGAGTTTTGTAAGGATTTAGAAACTCTGGTTTGTAGAGAACAGTGATGAATTGAATTCTGTTCAGTGCATGGAGATTTTGGTGTATAAACAACTTCCAAAAGACTTTAAAATAAATGTCAGCTCATCTCACCTAAATAACCAAATCCTACTTCTACTATTTCTACTAAAATGAATGGCTAAGTAGCTGTAAAGAAATGTAGTTTAAAAACAAACAAACAAAAAACCTTAGAAGAAATGCATGTCGAAAATGTGATTGCTAAAAATTAAGATGCCAAGTTCATGTTTCTGTTTTACATTATTTTGTATTGTATTTTTTTAAATTAAGCAATCAATGAAGGATTCAGCCAATATGTTGTTTCTGTAAAAACAAAAATCTCATCTGTACAATAATTGGAATATAGATAGATGTTCCAGATGGTACACATGCAATAAGAAGGCTAGCTTTATACCAGATGGTATTATGACCATACATAAAGCAACTGGATAATCACTGTAATATTGTGACATGTCATACTATATGAATAAATACTGTGTTTTCCTGAACAAAAAACTAAAATCGCCAATAAATTAAACAACACAGGGCAGATGTGGCACTTGTCCAGGGATAACAGTCCTAGAAGAATGGAAATATTGGAACTGAAACTTATTTTTTCTTTTACTCCTTTTTCTTAAGAGGAATGAATTCTAATTTGTGCGAAGTATCATTTCTGTAATTAACTTAAGCACAGGCAACTTTAAATAATTAGAATACTATGTGTTGTTGAAATAGAATCAATTTTCTTCTTCCCCCACCAAGAATCAACTTTTAGAAGCAACATGAACTTTTCTATTTCTAAGAATGTTTAAAAAGGCAATAGGTATAGACAATGCTTTGCAGTGAAAGTTTATAAATAGTTGCTGATAAATCACAACAAATCTCATGATCAATGTTACAGTTTCAAAATTCACAAAAACTTTTTTGAGTTATTTTCTATATTAATAGTCTGCTATCTATAAGAGTTGTCTGCACTGAAGCTGGAAACAAAAACTTATATTACAATGCAAGCAATTCTTGTGCATCTCCAAACTTCTTGAAGATCATCTTCCATCCAAGAAATGATTTTGATGTTGCACCACTTTATGCTGAAGTATGAGGTACTTGATTTTGAACAAGCAAATTACTGATAGTTTTTGCTCTGAAATGGTGAGACTTGCATTTTGTCATACAAAGGAGTTTTAGACTGCACTGACACTGTAGTCTTCTAACAGAAGTGTGCAGAAGCACAATCATTAATAAGCAAAAGTGAGGGTGACATACATTTTTATTTGCAAAACTGCAAGTGTTCATGTAACTCCTTGCAGTTGTCAGACACCACCTGGAGTTACTGCATCCAGGCCTGGGGCCCCCAACCCCGGAAAGATATGAAGTTGTTGGAGTGGGTTCAGAGACAGACATGAAAATGCTCAGAGGGCTGGAGCATCTCTCCCATGAAGAAATTCTGAGGGACTTGAGCTTATTTAGGCTGAAGAAACTAGTGGGTGGCAACTCTGCTCATGGCAGGACGTTTGGATCTAGATGATCTTTGAAGTCCCTTCCAAACCAAGCAATTCTCTGATGATTTTGTGATAATTTTGTAGTTGCTGTTGTGGTCTGAGGAAAAAAATTTAGTTGTGAAATATTCCCAACGTAAACATACTTTCAGTTATAGCTGAACAGAGTCACCTAGTTGAAAAGATAGATTGCATGTTCCTTGTTTCAACTAAGCCATGCTGGCTTGATGAATAAGATGGTCTAATGTTGGCCTATGTTGAACATTTTTAAATCTTTAAATGTTCATGTACTCTAAGTAACAGGAAAATGTTGTTTGTTAGTGTTGGTTTTGGTTTTTTTTTTGTTTGTTTGTTTGTTTTTCAGCATCTAGATCCTTTTATGGCTAGATGCAGCATTTATGGACACGACTATGCTTTTCAGCAGTTAAAACACTAGCAAACAAACTACAACTTCGAGTAATAGTTTCACTCTTTTTGTACAAGCTGAGCATGCTATTCAAAGATGAATTTCATAAACAGTAGAAATACTTTAGCCTGTATTTAAGGTTATAACCTTAATTTCATGTTGATTTTATGTTCAGATATGTTACATATGGAGCACCTGGCATACTGAAAAGTAGGTTTCAAAGTAAAAATCTCCTCCCTTCTTACCCTCCCGTCTCCCCCTTCCCCCCCCCAAAAAAAATCCACAAAAGCATAAATCCCTATAGGTCAATAGGTCTGTTTGCATAGAGACAATTTTCACTACAACTAATTGTAGTAATTTTCAAAATTTTAGAAGTAGGAATGATACACTCAGTAAGATATGAGAACAAGACATCTGTCTACTGTCATTTCCAGGAACCTGGATCAACAGAAGGGCTTGTAGTACACCTGCTGATTCATTATCTGATATTTCAGAGATGATCTACAATTGATCTACACAGGCATACAGGCATGTAAGTAGTACTGAAATTTTTTTTATATATTTTGAATGACTAGAAATAGGAAAAGATTATAAACAATCTAGGTCTAGAAGAGAAAATATGAGTTATCAGGTTCCAGAATAGAAACAAAATATAACGGCAACCTCTCAAAATGGAGTTAGGAATCGCTTAATTTGTTATGATTTTACTGTAGCTGAATGTGAATTCTCTATTTTTTTTGACTGAAATAAAACTAGAAACTTCCTGGTTAATTATGTTTTATAGCTAAATGGCTTGAGTGTACAACTGAATTCAATGCTAATCTTTGACTAAACTTCCTGGGTGAACTATAGATTTAAAAGAAAAAAGATAATTTGTCAGAAAAATAATGTAAATAAAAGATTAAATGTATAAAGGATTTACTTAGCAAGAGTTTTATAGTACCAGTAGAAAAAAAAAAATCTACAGAAAGGGGCATTAAAAGATACTTTAGAAAGATATTTTAATATTGAACAAACCTCTAGAGAATGACTAGCAAAATGAATCTGTATTAAGTGGCAGGAGGGAGACCAATCTGAATATTTCTCAGAGTCCATTATCTCTGGAGGCATAGGTCACTTGGTCGTCTTTATTGCAGAGAAAAATGAACTAGTAATTTAGCAGAGAATATTCAAGCTGAACTATTACACATCACAGTTATTTTGCAAATATTTTATGAAAAATATCCATTTCAAGTTTGGTTGTCTTTGTGATCTTGACAACAGTGCCAAAATGGATAATTTGTCTCACTTCAAGTGAAGATATTGTGCATCAGAGAAGACACTTTCACATCATGAATTAATTAATGCTATTACTGTTCCACCAGCACCTCCTCAGCCCCTAGGTGAATGCTGTCTTTTTCTTGTAAGTAGCTGGTTAAACTTGTGCTGAGCTTAACATAGCTGGGATTTAGTGGCCCATGAGGAAGGGAGCTGATTTCCAAACTGAGCAGCTGTAGGCCTGAAATACTTAGACTGAGGGAAGATCTAGTTTCTGTGCATATGGACACATATCAAACAATTTTGGACACTTGATTCTGAGCAAAAAAATGCCGAAGCCAATTTGAGAACAATGAGTACAGTACACTGTTGGTTTGAGATAACCAGGCAGATATTTACTATAATAAGTGAGGTGCGGTCTCTGTGATTAGTACGATGGGGCAGAATTGTATTAGTCTGTTTTAAAGGAGACAATGATCTATGAGACAGTGAGAATGTATTTGGGTTTGTTTTTAGGGTGTATTTTTTTTTTTTTTTTTAATTTCTTGGTAATTCATAGAATTTTGGAATGGTTTGGGTTGGAAGGGACATATAAGATCACCTAATTTCAACCCTTCTGCTATAGGCAGGGTCACCTCCCTCTAGATGAGATTGCTCAAAACTCATCCAGGCTGGCCTTGAATGCTTCCAGGGAGAGGGCATCCACAAACTCACTGGGCAAAATATTTCAGTGTCTCACCACTCTCATGGTAAAGAATTTTTTCCTAATATCTAGTCTAAATGTACCCTCTTCCAGTTTAAAACCTTGTCTTTACCTGTGTCTTGTCACTGAATTCCAGCATTTTTCTTTGTCAAATTTTAGGCTAAAGATAAAACATACCCACTTTTTTCTAACTGCCATTAATTAGAGCAAGCATATTTAATTTAAGGTGTGGGGTATTTAACGATCTTTCAAAAGTGAGAGGAACATTTTTTTTTTTTTTTTTTTCTTTAAAAAAAAAAAGAGAAGTCTTGTAAAAATTGTGAGCCTTATCTGGGTGTTTTCATATGAGTAATTTATTTCAATAAACTGGTTTGCTCTTGTCAACCCAAAAGGTTTTATTTCTTTACCAAGATTAAGGTTGCTTTCTCAGAAGTAAACTGGTGATGTAGGCATTTATGAAAAGTCCAATTTCTATAGCATTCTGTTTTCTTCTGACAACCCATCTGGTTTGTCTGTCATTGAAACATAGTTATTCTGCTCTCAATCAAGACCTAAATCTGCTTGTCCTGCTTGTGTCACTGATGTCAGAATGTGGAATGTGTATCAGCACATCTTATCAGTCAAAATGTGTACCTGCGTCTTCTTGTCAATTTACTAATCTGTGGTGAGATACCACAGATATTCTCTATTCTTGGAGATGTCAAAAGAGTGACCAGCAAAACTACTTTCTTGAACTTTCAGAGGGTGGACTTTGATCTGTACAGGGTGCTTGTAGCACGGGTCCCTTGGGAGTCACTTCTTAAGGGTAAAGGGGTCCAGGAAGCCTGGATGCTCCTCTAGACGGAAATCTTAAAGGCGCAAGAACAGGCTGTCCTTGAGTGCTGTAAGGTGAGCCGTAGGGGAAGACCACTGTTGTGGATGAGCCGAGAATTACTGTTGAGACTCAGGGAGAAAAAGAGAGTCTACGTCCTCTGGAAGAAGGGACAGGCTACTTGGGGAGATTGCAAACAAGTAGCTAAAGTATGCAGGGAGGAAGTCAGGAAGGCAAAAGCCCAACTTGAACTCAGATTGGCCACAGCAGTAAAAGACAATAAAAAATCCTTTTATAAATATATCAACGGCAAAAGAAGAACCAAGGATAATTCTCATCCTATACTTGATGCAGCAGGGAATGTGACCACTGAAGGCAAGGAGAAGGCTGAGGTGCTCAATGCCTTCTTCACATCTGCCTTTAATAGCCAGACCAGTTATCCTCTTTATCCATTTTATGCTCTGATCTGGAAGTCTGAGATGCTACTCAGAATATACCCCCGGCGATTCAGGTGGAGACAGTCAGAGAGCTCCTCTTCCATCTGGACTGTCGCAAGTCCATGGGACTGGATGGGCTGCACCCTCAGGTGCTGAGGGAGCTGGCGGGGATTCTTCTGGGGAAACTGGCTGCTTGTGCCTGGACAGTTATACACTTCTTTGGGTAAGAAACTGCCCAGAGGGCCATGCCCAACAGGTAGGGGTTAATGGAGTTAAGTCCAGCTGGTGACTTGTTTCAAGTGGTGTCCCCCAGGGGTCAGTACTGGGGCCCATCTTATTTAATATCTTTATTGATCACCTAGATGAGGGGATTGAGTGTACTCTTAGTAAGTTTGCAGATGACACCAAACTGGGAAGTGGTGTGGATCTGTTTGAGGGTAGGGAGGCCCTTCAGAGGGAACTAGACAAGCTGGACTGCTGGGCTGAGGTGAATGGGATGAGGTTCAACAAGGCCAAGTGCTGGGTCCTGCAGTTTGGCCACAACAGCCCCAAGTGTTACAGGCTTGGGGTTCAGTGGCTGGATGATTCTGAAGAGGAAAGGGACCTGGGGTTTTGGTTGATCCTGTGCTGAACATGTGCCAGCAGTGTGCCCAGGTGGCCAAGAGGGCCAACAGCATCCTGGCCTGCATTAGAAATAGTGTGGCCAGCAGGAGTGAGGAGGTAATCATGCCCCTGTACTCAGCACTGGTGAGGCTGCACCTTGAGTCCTGTGTTCAGTTTTGGGCCCCTCACTGCAAGAAAGACATTGAGGCCCTGGAGCATGTCCAGAGAAGGGCAACGAAACTGGTGAGGGGTCTGGAACACAAGTCTTATGCGGAGTGGCTGAGGGAGCTGAGATTGTTTAGTCTGGAGAAGAGGAGGCTCAGGGGAGACCTCATCGCACTCTACAACTTCCTGAAGGGAGGTTGTGGTGAAGGGGGATTTGGCGTCTTTTCCCAGGCAACGAGCAGGACATGGGGTAATGGCCGCAAGTTGTACCAGAGGAGGTTTAGATTAGATATAAGGAAGAACTATTTCTCTCAGAAAGTGGTCAGGCACTGGAATGGCTGCCCAGAGAGGTGGTGGAGTTGCCATCCCTGGCAGTGTTCAAGATGCATCTGGATGATGTGCTGTGTGATATGGTTTAGTGCTGGTGGTGGCAATGGTGATGAGGAGACGGTTGGGCTAGATGGTCTTGTAGGTCATTTTCAACCTTGTGATTCTATGATTCACTATAAGATTAAATACTTCATAGTGTTCTGTGTGAATACTGTCCTTTCCCAAATTTTTTAGTAAATAGTTCAAGCTCAGATTAACAACGTCAAGTGTGAATTACTGTCTCATGCATTTTAGTCTTATGAGATCCACAAAACTCCCAGTTTGGCCATGAGAGAATCATAAAAGGGCTTGGGTTGGAAGGGATCTTAAAGATCATCTAATTCCAACCCACTTGCAGCAGGCAGGGTTGTCAACCACTAAATCAAGCACTAGATCAGGTACTAAATCATGTTGCCCAGGGCCCCACCCAACTGGCCTTGAACACCTCCAGGGGTAGGGCATTCACAACTTCTCTGGGCAGTCTGTTCCAGTACCTTACCACCTTCTGAATAAAGAATTTTCCTCTAATATCTAACCTAAATCTCTCCTCTTTTAGTTTGAAGATATTCCTCTTTGTCCTATCACCAACAGACCTTGTAAAAACGTCATTCTCCCTCCTGATTATTAACTTCCCTAAAGCACCCGAAGTCCTCAATGAGACCTCCCCAAATCCTTCTCTTCTCCAGGCTAAACAAGACCAAATCTCTCAACCTTTCTTCATAAGAGATGTGCTCCAGCCCTCTGATCATCTCTGTGGCACTCTGGACCAATTCTAATAGCTCTATATCTTTCTTGTCCTAGGGGTCCAAGACCTGGATGCAATACTCCGCATGGATCCTCACAAGGGCAGAGTAGAGGGGAACGATCAACTTCCGGGCCCTACTAGCCACAGACAAGCTTACATCTGGTAATACTGTAAATAGAAACTTCATGTCTGGATGGTGACAGATATTCTAATAATTACTACTTTTTTTAAATTATTATTATATTATTTTTATTTGCTTTTAAACAAATTGAAAGTCATCCTTCTGCATAAAGACCTGTTATGCTGAGTCTATAAAATAAGTGTTAGTTAGGATATGCCAATGAATGACTTTCACTGGTATATTTCACTGGTTAGATATTCAAAAGGGCAAACAGGCAAATATTTAACATGAATGGAAAGGTAACGTGCCACGAGCAATCCAGTGAAAATTTGGTAGTCGAAAGACAAGTATGTATTTGTACTTTTATATCATATTGAAGGACCAGCTCTTAATGCTTAGAAAAATGAAGTATTCCTTAGGATGTATTGGAGAGATTACAGGATAGGATAAAGATGACTTTGCTTATTTCTTCTGATATGCATTTTTCCCCTCAATTCTTTCATCTTCAAATGCCAGTGCTAAAAATATATTTTGCTTGTTACAATAATACTTGTAAAGAAGTTTTCACTTACATTTCATTCAATACTTTCCAAAAGAAACTAGCTGTCTATGGATTAGATCCAAAGCCCATTGATGTTAGAAAGTCTTCAGTGGGTTTTGCCTCAGGACTTAAGTGCATGGAAAAGCTCATGACAGTACCTGTCAAGACTAATTTGAAAGAAAGATTAATATTTGCAGGCTAGGAGTAACGATTGAAAACAAGTTGTTTGACCTCTTCCAATGAGTCTCACCAAATCCAGAAACTTGTAGTTAAAGTTATAGCACAGTTTTTAGAAGCTATCTAGCCATCCTGCAAATACAATATGAGGAATGCAAGACCTCAGCTGATAAATTACTGCAATTATTGTACTGGGGCTTTTTTTATTTCTTAAAAAGAAGTGGAAATTGCACTTGATTTTCCATTTCAATTTATCTAGGTTCAGTACAGGGAATTACTTAATACCTTTGTCTGGTAAATTAAAGAGCCCTCTACTGTTAAAAGCATTCTTCCTGTTTAGGTACTTGCAGAACATGATCAACTTTTTAACTTTCTGTACAATAAATGGAACTTATTGCAGAATAAAGATGTTCTTGTTATAGAAGGAAAAATGAAAATATTTTGCACAAATAATCTGCAGCAGAACAGCTTGAAAGCTCAAGAGTTTATCCTTACCACTCAAAACATAATACAAGCTCCCCTAGACCAATCACATGCAGTCATACAAAAGGGATTGCTATTAGCAATTGCAAGGCTTTTTTTTTTTTCTTTTTCTTTTTTTTCCCCTTCATGTTAAGCAGCTATGTGCAACAAGGAATAAAGTAAGGCAATGAGGCCTTTGGTACTGTGACTACTTTTGAAAAGGAAAATATCAATAAAATTTCCGTGCATATCATAATTACTACTTTTTTAAAATTATTATTATATTATTTTATTTTTATTTACATACATATACATTTACATACATATACACATATATGTATGCATCTCCATAAAAATTAAGTTTTCAATAATGAGTTCCAAAGCAGAGCAGACAGAAAAATCCTAGGATGTTAACATTTCAATACTAAAGTGATTTCTACATATGAAACATAACAAAAGAATCATAGAATGGCCTGGGTTGAAAAGGACCACAATGATCATCGAGTTTCAACCCCCTGCTAAGTGCAGGGCTGTCAACCACCAGACCAGGCTCCTCAGAGCCACATCCAGCCTGGGCAGATGCACCCATAGGGCAGTAGTGGCCTCCCCTATCCAGGGACATCTTGAGGATCCCATTCCAGTGCAGCCAAATGGATTCACTCTTCTCCAACTCCAACAAGGATGTATTGTCCCCTACAGTGAGTCTTTCACCTTAATTCCTACAAACAGCAAGACCAATCTGCTTTCACAGTGCTCCCTTGAAATCATTGGACTTTTGGTATGCTGTTTGAATTCCCCATCAGCACCTTAACGTGCTCACACCTTACAAATGGAACACAAAAGGACACAGGATTGAAAAGGTTCTGCACACTCCATCTGAAGCTGCAAAACTTCCAGATTCCTATCCAGATTCCTTCAGTGCTGAACTCCTGCTTTCCCTGCAGCCTCCCTCCTTGTGTCTTCCCTCCCCTCTTTTCTTTTTTTCCCTTTTAGCATTATTACATGCTCAAACCCGACCAGCTCAGTCAATTTTAATATAACATCCTGTCACAAATATCTTCTTTCCTTGGTACTAGAATAGTATTAATGCACATTGTCTTGCAACTTCGGCACCAATCTGCCATAGTAATTGCTGTTATATAGGAAAATTTTATTTACTTAGAAGCTAGATGTTTTTAGGAAACTAGCAACACTTAGGGCATTTGTATCCTATCATATTAAAATAAAGTTTGAAGTAATGCATACATCATACGACAAAGAATAAAAATAATGTTGGACAAAGAACATGACTACTGTTAGATTTGATTCCAGACGACAAAGTGACTTTTTTCTAAGCAACAACTATTCACTCTTCCTTTACTAGTCTAACATCATTTTTGATATTTACATACACCAATAAGATCAAGCAGAATAGAATAACCTAGCTAGAATCAATATCTGCATTTTTGTGCTAGAGAAAACAAAAATGCCAATTGCTTTTTTTTTTAAATTAATTCTATAAACAGCTATGAAGATAACACTAATTCTTGTGTTTTGCTTACATTAAAGTAAGTCTGTCATAATAAACAATTACTATAGCAAATATTTATCCTAGCTTTTTTGTGCATCAAACATTCCTTTCTAATAATATAGTTACACACGCAAATCTGTATTTTCAAACAATGATTTAATAATAAAACAGCTAACAGGGTGTTATTGGAAAAATTAACCCAATTGAGTTGCGAAAGTGTTGCAGAGTATTTATTATTTATTAAAATAATATAAGTGATTGAAACTGAAATTTTAGGATGTGAATGGCCTTTTCAATCAAATTTATGCATTTGGGTAAACGAGTAATTAAATTTACCACTATAGCATGACTGCATTTTTTTTATTATTATATCTGTGTCTGGAAAACATGACGGAATATTAGATAAGTTTGCTGAAGTGTTTCCTCATTATGTTTCTCCTTTCCAAGAAATTTAAAACTTCTAGAAGGAAGAGGAAATAATTTATTTGAATAGGCACTATGCACTAGAAATCCATCTCAATTACGCAAGATATTTTCAAAATTGACTGTATCCAACATGTAGATTTGCTGTACTAGCAAAGCAGACATATACTTTCTATGCTTGCTGAATTTTTTCTGACTAAGTATAAAAATTTCCTTCAGGATGCAGACAGAAGGACGCATATGTATCGATTAGTGTTAGAAAAGGCATCTGAAACAAAATCAACAGTTAACCAAGCTCCAGCTATTTACTTACTTTCTTTTATTCAGATTTTATACATATTGAATACACCAGGTATGAATATGTGTATTATATCCTCAAGTTAGTAGTTTGGCTGTAAATTTAACTGCCAAGATTACAAGGAAATGTCATTTCAGTTAAACAGTATATCAAATTTCTGAATCTGCTTACAACAGAAAGTTCATCTCATTAACTATTTAAAATAAATACTTGAGAATTTAAAAACAAGGAAATTGCTTGCTACCTTGTAACATTTCACAGACAAAAAAAGCAACCGACCAAGACTTCAGTGTTATGTTTTACTACACCCCCCACAGTCCTGAATACTTAACTGTATCAGCACAAGTCACTGTAAATACAAATATCATCTCAAAATAAATATTCTACCAAATAGAATATTTAGGCAGTAGCAGTATGAACTTGTTGTTCACAAGCAATGAAGATGTTAAGAATTTGTAGCCACCACTGACTTTTCCGTGAGATAAACTGTTGTTGTTAGAATGGAAAATCAATTGTTTGAGAAAGGTAGAAGTGGATCCCCATGCTTTGAGGCATGGGGGATTACTTTTAATGATCCTCCCCCTTCCCATCATCTCTTACGAATGTGTTTTTGGCACCTCCATTATGGAAAGAGATAATTATCTATTATAGTCAATATAATACTAGCGTATAGGAATGTCACTGTCACTTTAGTTCTCAGTTTGCTCAGGGTAAGATGCAACTTCAGGGAAAATTCCCAAAGGCATCAAAAGCATCAGCTCACTTCTGTTTAAGACTTCAAATATGAACATAATTATGCATCAACTTTGTACAGATATGAAAGAGAGAAGCAATTTTTAATGGATCAGAAGATGTACAACTTTTTTTATGTTGCTATGGTCATCTTCCTTACAGCATGATATAAGCCTGGCCAAGGGTAAGATAGATAAATTGCAAATTTGTTGTATGGAATCTGTATAGAGGAAGACATCTTTCATGAATACAGCACTACATATTTGGCTAGCTACCTGAACTGAAGAAATCCAGATTGTGAGAACTGTTGGTGACCCTGCGCACAGCAGGGGGTTGAAACTAGATGATTATGGTCCCTTTCAACCCGGGACATTCTATGATTCTATGATTCTGTGAAATGTCAGATTAACTGACAGGGATGTTTGGAAAACAGTTTCTCTTCTTCCTGTTGTTTCTGTTACCTAGTACACTTTGGTATAACGAGTTCATCAGAAACTCTCTCCTTCTTTCCAGAAATGTGAACTTGGATGAAACAACACCCACAGAGCATGTTATAAAACATAAGAAAGTTCTTTTCTGTACAAAATGGAATAAATTACACCTTTAGATTCTCCTGGTTTAGGATATTGTTTCTTTGTGTGAGAACAACAAAAACTTCATAACATTACAGCTAAACTGAATCAACAAGATTGGATTGCACTCAGTTTGATACTAACCACCATGTATCTGTGAAGCACCATCAACCACATCTTCCATGTACCATTTTCCATTTTGGGAAATCTATTCTCTTCAAAAAGCACTCCCACGAGATCAAATCAATTATTTGAAGAAAAACATTGTTTTTAACCATCTTTTAAGATATACTCTATTTCCCTGTCAGAGTCACTTTTTCTTCATGAGCATTATAGTGTAAGAAGATTCTGAGAGGAAAGCAGTAAAATCCTGACCATTTTTTTTGGAGAAGCATTAACTCTCAACAGATGTCACTAATGCACCTGATTTATGGCAACATGCACTTTTACATTTTGTCATTCCTATTGACTTCCCATTTGACACTCTCTAATGGGTAATTAAGGTCAACTAAAGCATAATCAATTAGTCTGCATTAATTGGTGGCCAGAACTACATTTTTCTTGTGATTTCTTACATATCCATGTATCGTACATCTTTCAGCTTTCCCCAGAGCCCCTCTCAAGCATGTTGCTTCAGAGTAATTATAATGAGTTGTCTTTGTTCAGCAAGTTATTCTCCAGGAGCAACAAACAGAAGATAGATTTGGCTTTACATATTCATCGTTTCTACCAAAACTATCATTTTTTCTCTTACTTACTGACAGTAATAGTAATAAAGATATATTGACAGAATGGCAGTTAGAAAGGCAAAATAATAATAATAATAATAATAATAATAATAATAATAATAATAATAATAATGTTTTACAGAATGCCATAAAGAAAAAAAAGAATAAATGTTCTGTAGCAGCCTCCAAACATTCCTCTTCACATATACCTCCAGGGAAGAGTAGACTGTGTGTGGATGTCCTGAATCAGGATGTGGATTGAAGAAAAGAAAAAATAAAGATCTTTTCTACCTTACAAAGACTAAACCTCAGTTGGATAAGCCTGTTCACAACTCCCATATTTTACTTTATCATGCTATGCTTTCTAACTTCCCTTCCCTACCTAACCCTGTTAACCTAAGCTTAACTAGCTTACCCGTAGTTATCCTAGCCTTTCCATTAACTTTGAGAGAACTGTGAATTTCTCTTTAAGTCTTCTGTGAAACACAACTGAAATTCATAGAGTTCTTAGAAAACTTAGTAAATTCCTAATTTCAAAGTCTTTGCAGAGTCAAGAAATTCTCTTAGTCCCATTTGTGAGCCACCTGAATGAATGCCTTGCCACTGCCTTATTTTCTTCCAAACAGACAATCCAGAATGTATTACCCAGCTGCTATGTTCTATGTTCTGGTCTGTCCCTCAAAAGATCTATGGATATAACCAGAAACTTGGTTCTATCATGATATAACCTTGCCCTCCAATGTATTGAGTGTTGCCTTCAATTTGGGATTCATCATATGTATGCATTTGGTCTCATTATTCAGATAATTAATGAAAATATTAAATGTGACTGACCCCAGAATGTGTCAAAGATACAGTAGTAGAAACTGACTGCCAGCTGGAATTTGCCCTGTTGATTATAACTTATTGAGTCTACCAGTCCACTCTATGTAGCCATCAGCTTAAACAGTTTGTAGCTCAGCAATTGAACTATCAAGATGCACTGGGAAAGTATGTCAAAATCCATGCTGTAGTCAAGGTAAAAAATACTGACTGATCTCCCTTTATTCATTCAAATAATAAACTTATCATATAAGCAATTAGTGTGGTCAGCTACAACTTGCCTTTGTTGTTATGTCTGTGCTGACATATTCCAGTCACCTTGTCCTTCATGTGTATGGACATGACTCATAGCATACTTTTTTGAAGATGAGTGGGAGACTGATCAATTTTTGGAAACAAGAAACCTCTCCCTTGCCATCATCATCTTTTAAAAATGATAGAAAGAACCATGCAATGATGTAAGCCAGCTTCTCAGCATGCTTGAAGGCATCCCCTAGAGGTGGGACACGCAGGAAGTGTGTACATGGATACATGGAAGTTACATTACTAGAAGAATCCATAGCAGTGACATTCAGTCTTTTCAGTGTTGTCATTATGTCTACTGCCCAATGGGGCAGTAAGCAGACAGATTCCTTAATCTTTCTTTTTTGCTGCCTGTTTCCAGAAATATCTTCATTCTAATGGCTCTCCCTTTTCACTCAGTAAAGCAGTATTGATTTGTGTAGACAGCAGTAACAACCTGGAAATAACCAGCACTTTCTTAGAAATCATATTCTGCAAGTGCAGAAACAGCATGTTCGCATGAGACCTCTCAAAGAAAAAAATTAAACTAATGGTCTCTAAAAGCTTGATACCCAAAGGTAGTCTAAGACTCTAGTTCAAGGTCTTCATACAAGTAGAACAATTATTTATTTTGTTGCTATAGAAACATATACTGCTGAACCACGCAGATGGCATGTGCTGTGAAGCTAATGAAAATTGTCCAAGAAAAGGAATGTGTTTGTTCCTTTTGATGACACAGACTAGAGCATTTTTATTTTTGTCAACCAAGAAAGCCACATTAAATTTCATGGATATTCATGCCAGATCTCCTTCCAACCATATCCTCAAATTGGTTTTTGTGGCACTCCCACCATCAACATACACCAACATATACCACTCCTTCACTATGTGTACAGTTAAACAGTCATCTACGATAATGTCCAATGTCAGTATTCTTTATAAAATGTGGAATGTTTATGGAGAGTGGCAATATGCAAGTTATTTCATTTGAAGCATTATGTTTTGGTATTAACTGCACAAAATAAAATTTTCAACTCACTACACCTACTACTGACAATCATAGAATCATAGAATCATAGAATCACAAGGTTGAAAATGACCTACAAGACCATCTAGCCCAACCGTCTCCTCATCACCATTGCCACCACCAGCACTAAACCATATCACACAGCACATCATCCAGACGCGTCTTGAACACTGCCAGGGATGGCGACTCCACCACCTCTCTGGGCAGCCATTCCAGTGCCTGACCACTCTCTGAAAGAAAAAGTTTTTCCTTATGTCTAATCTAAACCTCCTCTGGTACAACTTGTGGCCATTACCCCATGTTCTGCTCGTTGCCTGGGAGAAGAGGCCAAATCCCCCTTCACCACAACCTCCCTTCAGGAAGTTGTAGAGTGCGATGAGGTCTCCCCTGAGCCTCCTCTTCTCCAGACTGAATAATCTCAGCTCCCTCAGCCACTCCTCATAAGACTTGTGCTCCAGACCCCTCACCAGTTTCGTTGCCCTTCTCTGGACATGCTTCAGGGCCTCAATGTCTTTCTTGCAGTGAGGGGCCCAAAACTGAACACAGGACTCAAGGTGCAGCCTCACCAGTGCTGAGTACAGGGGCATGATTACCTCCTCACTCCTGCTGGCCACACTATTTCTAATGCAGGCCAGGATGCTGTTGGCACTCTTGGCCACCTGGGCACACTGCTGGCACATGTTCAGCACAGGATCAACCAAAACCCCAGGTCCCTTTCCTCTTCACAGTCATCCAGGCACTCATCCCCAAGCCAATAACTCGGCACTTGGCCTTGTTGAACCTCATCCCATTCAGCTCAGCCCAGCAGTCCAGCCTGTCTAAATCCCTCTGAAGGGCCACCCTACCCTCAGCCAGATCCACACCACCTCCCAGCTTGGTGTCATCTGCAAACTTACTGAGGGTGCACTCAATCCCCTCATCTAGGTCATCAGTAAAGATATTAAACAAGATGGGTCCCAGTGCCGACCCCTGGGGGACACCACTTGAAACTAATTGCCAGCTGGACTTCACTCCATTCACCACGACCCGCTGGGCACACTTACAAGCAGTAACTTATGAGCAGTACTTGTGAGGGTAGAGCATGACAGAAACTTTGCAGAGCTTGTCAATCCATTCTGAGAAAACATTTTCTCGAACCAGCCATGAAGCAAAGCATGTTTGCCAACTGAAAAATTGAGAAAGTTAATTAGCATTTGTTTTAGCTGTCCTGTAAACCAGACATATAAACAGCATAAAATGCAACATCTTACTGAACATACAGTCCCATTTGAGACCTCCATCACCTAAACATATCACAATTGAGAACAGGTGTCCTATTCACAAAAAGATAATATGTAAAATCATGGACCATCTCCAAACCTCACTAAGAACTAAAGCAGAGATTAGGTTGATCTCTTCAGATTGTGGGAAAAAAAAAAAAAAAAAAAAAAAAAAATTCAATTATTTTATTTAGTTACCTTAGCAACAATGACTGGTGTACTCTATGGCTTTGTATCTCTTATTGTGCAAGATATACAAGTATATTCCCTTTAGGCCAAGCAAGAGAAAGTACACAGCTAACTGATTGGTCATAATTTCTTTCCAGCTATTACAGAAGCTTACAAGCAAAAGGAGAGATACAGAGGCACAACCAGAAAAAGAGAGGGTGTTCAGAAACATTCAGAGCTGAAGCTCTGAAGCCAGACACCTCTAACAAACTTTTATACACTGTTTTTACACAATGTGAAAATCAGAATCACAGCCTAGCCAAGCACAGAGTGCAACACAGCCAACAATGGCATCCCTCATAATCCGTTTATGGGTCTATCCTTTTATATGTCACATGAAAGGAGAAGCATGATGCCCACTGCTATTAAAGCACAGCCAAGATCAAATTTGTCATTGCAAGGGTAAGCAGAAAACTATGAGTATATATCTGGCCACTCTCATTAGGGCGTTCAGGAGTACTTTAAGCCTCTCAGAATAAAATTTTCCTGCACTTTCCATAGAGCAGGGTAAAAATTTAAATATCAGATCTGAACTCCTTATCTTAATGGCAAATGAGTGAGGAATAACGATTTGTAAGAAGCTACTTGCCTATAACTGAATGAAAGTAATCATTTAGTATTCTATCTAGTCTATTCTATTTCCTATAGTGATAGGATATATTGATATATTTGATATCAATTGAATATATGATATTGATATGAATATTGATGTTGATATATTGATAGTAAGGCAAAAAAAAGGAAGGCAAGAGTGAAGAAGAAGAAGAACAACAAATTAGTTATCTTTTTTTTTTTTAAATATGGAAAACTTGCTGCATACATCTTCAAAAGGAATTATGTCATTAATAGTTTGTTAAAATACATGTAAGCTTTCAGACTGAGACTAAAGAATCATTTTTTTGCTTGTGTCAAAGACTGCAAAACTTTGTTTGAAGACATCAGACAGGTCAGACAAAAAAGTGTTTGAGTAGTGAGTAGAGTAGAATGTCAACGAAAAGGTGAAGGACTGTTAAGAAATCAATATGATGAATTTATCTATTCAAAAGGCAGATGGCTTAATCCAGCAACAAGCAAAACTGAGTTTGTAGTTAGTATCATATTCTTTTACATTATTATACATTATAATTATACATTATGTGAAGAAGGTGCAAGAAGAGGGAAAATTAATTCCATTAGAACTGGGTTGGAATATAGAACCAGACTCTTTCATTTTGTTGTGTTGTTTTGTTTTTTTTTTTTAATCACTAAAGTAAATTTCAGTACAATATTTTTTCCTTAGCTTACAGAAAAACAGCCTTATACCATCAGTTAAAAATTGATCTAAAATGCAAATATTTGTTTTCAAAATAGGATGTTTATGCAATCATTCAATTGTCTTTTCATTATAATAAAATCTTGCCATAGGATCTAGTTATTTTCAGTGGTGGTTCCATGCTGGTCTACGGCATTAAGGACTAAAGACAGAAAATGACAAGTAGATACTCCTACTGGAACCTATCTGAATTGCTAGTGTCACGTCGAATGAAAACATATATGTTCTGAGGCATTTTGCCTTTTCAGAGAGCATGGAGGGTAGAGATTTCTCAAGAAAGCTGTTCTTGTGGAAAATCTGTATCACCACTTTAAATTAGGGTTATTGTAGGATGACTTTTTTTTCCCCTATCTAGATGCATATCCATCTTTAACACTGAAACTGAAGAATAAGTAGACATGCTCATAAAAATCGCCATCAGTTACAGAGATGGAGACACACCAATGTTGCTCAAGCTGTTCAAATTGCTAAAGCTACTATTTACACTGGTTAAGTAGCTAGCAACAGCAGAAATATGGTCTTTCAGTTTGCACACAGTTAACTGTGTCGATAATAGATTTCATTAGAAGTAGCAGTGCTCTTCAGGTTGAAAGGACAACCTTAGTTCTTGGAACTGTACAGAAAACGTCATTATGCTTAAGTGTACACAAGCAAAAAACTGAACTACCTTGTGCAGTGTACGCATGTGTGTGCACATAACTAACTTCCCCAATCTCTCCACTTTCATCTTAAGTTTATCAGATCTACCCAGAAGAACCTAAGCAGTAGAGAACTGACAGGAAAATATCAGCGTGACATCCTATTAAGTAACGAAGGTCCATCTAGTCTTGCTTCCAATCTTCCTGTTTTCTACTAACAGAATTAGATGAAAGCATGGGAATTTCCTTTGTAACACAAGATAACTTGTTGCACCACACCTTCTTCCCCCTGCATTTTCTCTTCTTTAGATTAAGAGGTTGACCACAAAAAAAAAAAAAAAAAATGCTCTGAAAAAATTAAATGCCAGTACAGTGTGAAAGCAGGTAGCAAAAGCAGTAGAATATGAGGATATATCTATCTATCTCCATAGTTAAAGATGAAGTATCTTGCTGAAAATGGCAGAATTTACATACATGGTATAATTTTTCCCTGCTGTTGCAATTTGTATTCCTTCACCTGGAAAACAAAATTCATGTGGAAGTTGATGTAGCACTAACCTCAGCTTTGTTTTTATTATTGAATAATAAGAATATTGAATATAATAAAAATACTTTATCTAATTAAATAAATTTTCCCTTTAAAAGAAGATAGTTGAGGATCCAATTAAGTTCAATTCTATCATATTTTTTCACATCTCTTGAAAAACTTGACATAGACAAAAAATGTAGAGAATTGAACTAATGTTTAGAATAATATTAAGACAAAGACTTAAGAACAGAACACTACAGCTATTGCATTTGTATACCTTTTTCTTCTGTTTCCTAGCAATGAAAATATCACATGAAAAGGGATAAACTACAGAAGCATTGTCTAGTGCGGAAGAAGAGGTGTTTTTAAGGGCAGATTACGTAACCAGTTATATGACCCCATCATGTCAGAATTAGATCAATCTCTGCCTTCTCATAAGAAGACTATAATATTGGGGAAAGAAAGGAAAAAAAATTAAAATGAAAATAAAAATAAAGCTCCAGAATCGGAATTGCAGAACTGGGAAGTATTCTAGTCAGAATTCAGGTTTTTTTTTTTTCCCCATGAGTCAATGTTTTAGCAACATCATTACAATGAAATCACTGCATAATCACAGAACAAAGTGTTTCCAGCCAAATTTCCTCACATGCAATTCCCAAAAGACCTGTCCCAAACTTGCAGGAAAAAAATCAAGATATAGGAAATGTTTTAATTAAGCTGATACTCTATTAACTTAAACCACCTGGGAACTACTATCAACAACTTATTCAGTTTAAATTGTCACTCTTTAATTTTTTTACCTAGTAAAGGGCTGTTCTCAGGCCCCAGTCTTCCACAGGTAGTCCACAACCAGCTGTGGGTACTACACTTGGTGCGCTTTTCAAGTAGGGCTGAATGGGCAGCAAAAGAGGGGTTGTCTCCTTGCTGTTTTAGAAGTCAGATGTTTCCAGCTTTGTTTCTCACTTACTGAGGGGTTCACTTCACATTTATTCCTATGTCATAAATCTGGCCTAAGTTCCCACTACAGAACTGAATTCCTGAGCTGTTGTGGAGAGAAGAAATGAAAAAACTGAATTAAGTGCAGAAGGAAGAAAGAACTCTTATTCAGATTTACCATAAATAAAGGGTTTTGTCAGGCACTCCTTCAACAAAAGGATAATTGTCAAGATAAGCAGAAAAGATGGGAATGACTGGACACAAACCATTCAAGAATTGCTGTCCAGACCGATAAGGACTACTGGATAAAGCAATCCAATGTTAATACAACAGATTTAATTAGTGAACATGTTTCATTCACCAGATCAAGCAGTGATGAAACACTACTTCTTTATAAATGAGCTCTGTTTTCCTCATTGTTGATATGCAGATAGACACATTAGCAAAAATGAAATAAGTAAAAAATATCAGTTGAGCTATGCAATGAGTATGTGTAATTATCATAGAATCATAGTGGTTGGAAAAAACCTCTATCATCTACTCCAACCATTTGCCTACTACCAATGATGCCCACTGGTCATGTCTTTAAGTACCACACCTTCCCTTTCTTTAAAGATCTTCAGGAACAGTGACTCCACCACTTCCCTAGGCAGCCTGTTCCAGTACCTGACAACTCTTCCCTTTCCTTTCCCTCTGTGTAGTAAATATATGTATTTACTACAGAGAAGATTAAAATAACAAATCATAAATATTTCACTACGCAGACAGGAGTGATCAGGATGCTCCCAACAACAGCACCATACTGAAGAGCAGGAACTTGAATTCCCTCATGTCATTGAAAGCACAACAGTGCATGTGTGAAGTCTCCAGAGTCATAAACCTTGTTTTAAAGTTTAGAGTATATGTTGCTGCTTAAGAAAATATACCAAGTTTATTAAAAGAATTTCAACACATTAACATTAAGTCTGCCTAGGAACCTGTCTATTTGAAATGCTGAAGAGTATCAAGTTAGCAGGCTTTAGCTGAATCTTCCAAAATGCACTGCATAGCAAAATATAGCAGTTATAAGGCAATCTAGTATTGTGACTCAATGTGGAAGGAATGCAGTGAAATTATTTGTTGTTTTGTAATCAGTTATATGTGACCTCCAATTTCTGAAGAGAATTGGAGTGGAGGAGTTAAAAGGTTTAATCCAACTGTGAGGCTCTGATCAGCTAAAAAGAAATTTTAGAGCTGAATCTGAAAGGAGTTAGAGCCTCGGTATACTTACTTTCTTCATTCTCGTTCAGTTGTCAAGCAAAACTGCCACTTGCCAGCCTTGTGATGGATTTGACTGAAAACTCTTTCTTTTACCAAAGATTTCCAAGGTATTATCTTGGATGGAAACCTGCTATATAAAAAATCTTTTTTAACAAATCTTGACATCTTCAGTCCTCCAAGATTTCTTTCTTAATAAGATGATGTACTTGCAGAACAAGGAAGATGGCTGATAAAGGAAAGAATTAACTGTAATATTTTACTTAGCTTGTTACTTTTTTTTTTTTTTCATTTGGCTGTACTAGATTCAAGTGTTTTGCAATGTAAATTTACCAGTAGAACACCAAAAAACTGAAGTTGTGGGTTTTTGTTTTTTTTTTAAGGGAAACTACATATAGATTTGCAAATTAACTAAGAATATTCAAAACCCTTATATCCATGCTACATTTACACTTGAAAGATTTCACATGGTCTGTGTATTGAAAATACCATGATTTATTAATAGCATTATCACATGCTGGTGACATTATATTGCTTCTGGAGGAGAGGCAGTAATTAGAAGGTTATCTCAATGTTCTAACCCTTAAAATAATAAGAACGTGATTAAATAGATGTAGAGAAATTGCAAGTGTTGAAGCTGCTACTCAAAGGCTCAAAATCACTGTTCACTATCAACATTAATGCTCTCAAAAATTCAATTAGAAGGATTTCCTGATATTTATAATGACATCATAGCCTACACAGCTCAGTGATCAAAATGCAAGGCCAGTATTTTTCCAAATATCAAAAGAGAAATTCAGAAGAGTTTTGTTTTATGTAAACCTACTATTTCATAGAAACCTTATTATTATGAGAACAGGATGTATGTAAGAAAGTAGGACAATACTGGAGAAAAATAGAACAGCTTTATCTTCTGTAGATAGAGAAGGAGGGAAGTTATGAATCTGCAAGTTCCAAAACAACTGATGGGGAAGTGGATCAGAAAAAAAAACACCAAACAATACAACAATTATAGAATCATAGAACTACCAAGGCTGGAAAAAAGAACTCCAAGATCACCCAGTCCAACCATCCACCTATCACCAATATTTGCTGCTAAATCATGTCTTTCAGTATAACATCTAAATGTTTCTTGAACATTTCCAGAGATAGTGACTGCACCACCTTTCTGGGCAGCCTGTTCCAGCACCCGACCACTCTTTCAGATAAGTTTTTTCTAAAGTCCAATCTGAATCTTCCCTGGTGCAATTTGAGGGGTCATTCCCTCTAGTCCCATCACTAGTTACATGGCAAAAGAGGCTGACTCCCATCCCACTGCAATCTCCTTTCAGGCAGTTGTAGAGAGCAGTAAGGTCTCCCCTGAACCTCCACTTCTCCAGACTAAATAATCCCAGTTCCTTCAGCCACTCCTCATAAGGCTCATGCTCCAGACTCCTCACGAGCTTCATTGCCATTCTCTGAACATGCTCCCAGGCCTCAGTGTAGTGAGGGACCCAAAACTGAAAGTAGAACTCACCAGGGCTGAGTACAGAAAGATGATCACCTATCTGCTCTTGCTGGCTATGCTGTTTCTGACACAAGCCAGGATGTCATTGGCCTTCTTGGCCACCTGGGCACACTGCTGGCTCATATTCAGCTGAGCATTGACCAGAATCCAAAGGTCCATTTCTTCCACACGGTTTTCCAGCTTCTTTGCCCCGAGCCCGTATCATTGCCTGGGATTGTGGCTGAAGTGCAGCACCCAGCACTTGGTCTTGCTGAACACCATCCCTTTGGCCTCAGACCAGCTATCCAGCCTGCCCAGATCCCTCAGTAGGGCCTTTCTATCCCCAGGCAGATAAACATTTCCTGTCAACTTGGTATCGCATGCAAACTTACTAAGGTTCCACTCAATGCCCATCCAAGTCATCAATAAAGATATGGAACAGAACAAACCCCAACACCAGAATAAATAATACCAATAACAGAACAAAACCCCTTTGAAACACCACTTGTGACTGTTCTCCAGCTGGATTTAACTCCATTTTACCATCACTCTCTAGGCCTGACCATTTAGACAGTTCTTTACCCAGCAAAGATGTATCTGTCCAAGCCATGGGCTTAGCACCATAGGCTTTGCTGAAGTCTAAGTAGACTTCATCAACAGCCTTTCCCACATCCACAGGTGGGTCACTCAATCATAGCAAGAGATCAAGTTGGTCATGCAGGACCTGCCTTTCATTAATACATTCTGGCTAGGCCTTACCCCCAGTTGTCCCGCACATGCCATGTGATCTCCCTGAAGAAGATCTCCTTCATAACCTAACTTGGCACCAAGGTGGGTCTTGTAGATGGGAATCACACTGACAAGACTCCAATCCTCTGGGACCTCTCAGGTTCACCTGGAATGCTGATAGATGATTGAAAGTGGCTTGGCTGTTATCTCTGCCAGCTCCCTCAGCACCCTTAGGTGTATCCCACCTGGCCCCATGGACGTGTGTTAGTCCAGTCAGAGTACTAGGTCCATCTGAATTATGGGGGGTTTATTCTGCTGTCCACTTGAGACTTCCAGGTCAGGGGGTAAAGTACCCTGAGGATAACGAGTTTGACTTTTAAAACTAGATGTAAAGAAGGCATTGACTGAACCCAGTTGTTAAAGCTTTTAATTATGTAAGTTTTGTGTAACATTCTTTAGAAACACACCTTCGGTTCTGTACTCTGTGTGACTCTCTACAGTGGAGAATAAGATAATTTGAATGCACATTCCAGCAGCCAAATGCCTATCACAAAAGGCATAACTAGCTGGTCACCTAGTACAGTTTTCCTTTCCTTGGTGGACAATCTCATTGTTAGTTTCAAACTTCCTCTGACTGCTTAGTACCATTCTTGCCTGTTGTTTCTTCCAAAAAATAATCAACCTATATTGTTACCTGCATAGTAATAGAACTTTCTGCACTTGCTTCCCTTGCAGAGCTTTCTTTGGGTCTATATTATTCACTCCCATTTTCACATTTCTCCTCCACTGTCAAGTTCTCAGAATAACATTATTCTTATAATTAAGCTTCATTCATTCATTAACATTCAAATTTAGTTAACAGTAGTGCCAAATTATCAGAACCTATTTGTATTTCAGCCCAACTCTCCTGCAGTGAAAAGGAATATACACAGCTAGATCAGATTGTCCAGGGCCTGATCCAGCCTTTCTTTGAAGGTTTACAGGGATGACGCATCAACCACATCTTTGGGCAACTTGTTCCAGGATCTCACCACCCTCACTATAAAATACTTTTCTTCCAACTCTTCAAGCCTGTTTAGGTCCCTCTGGATGGGATCCCATCTCTTTGGTATGTAAACCATGCCCCACACTTCAGTGTCATGAGCAAACTCACTGAAGATGCACTGACCCCACTGTCACTGATGAAGATATTAAAGAAAATCGGTCCCAGCATGGACACCTGTGGGACATCACTCATTACTAATCTCCATCCAGACACTGAGCTATTGACCACCACTCTCTGGACTCTCTGGACTTACTACTGCAGCCAGTTCTTCGTCCATTGAATAGTCCACCCATCAAATCCGTATCTTTCCAATTTGGTGAGAAGGACATTGTGGGGTACTTTGTCAAAGGCCTTAGTGAAGTCCAGATAGATTACATCAGTGGCTCCTCCCTTGTCCATTGACGTAGTTACGCCATCAAAGAAAGCCACTAGGTTGGTCAAGCAGAATTTTCCCTTGGTGAAGCCACACTGGTTCTCCTATATCACCTCCCTGCTTTCCATATTCCTTAGCATAGCTTCTTGGAGAATCTGTTCCATGATCTTTCCCACATCATGAGATCCCAGAGATGAGACTGACAGGGCAGTAGTCCCCTAGAAAGATGAGCACTTGCAATTGCAATGACTCGTATAGCTGGAGGCAGATGTACTCATTGACAGGCTCAATTTGATCGGGTGGCCAGTAGTAGACACTGATTACAAGACTCCTTTCACTGCCTTAGTCTCTGTTACCCATAGGCTTTCAACATGCTCATGACCATAATTTAGGGACAGCTCTTCACATTCTATTCCTTTCCTGATGTAGACAGCAACATCTCCTCCCTTCTCTCTTTGCCTGTCCTTTTTGAACAGCTTGTAGCCACACTCCTGTCATGGGAATCATCCCATTAGGTTTCAGTGATGGCAACTATATCATGGCTTTCTAGTAGCACAGTAGCATCCAGCTCCTCCTGTTTGCTTCCCAAGCTGTGTGTTGGTGTAGAGGCACTTCAGCTGGGCAGCTGGTCTCATCACCTCCTTAAAAGATAACTTCTTGATTCCTTTTAATTATTTTCCTTGATTTTCCCCACTGCCTTCTTCTATTGTCCCAGCAGTCGCTGCCTCATCATCATAGAATTTTGTACGTGCTGCAGTGTTGCCAGCATCTCTCAAGGCAGCAGGTCTTTAGATTAGTGGGTATTAGATTTATTCTTACAGAGAAAATAAAGAAGGAGAAGAAGCAGAGAAAGAGTTTGAAGTGTCAGGAGATTATTTCAATGAATGAGTAATAACATGACAGTAAGAAGCTGCTTCAAAAATAGTACAGAAGCATCTCAAAACCTTTCTGAAGTTTTTTTTTTTTTTTTTGCTCTCAAGATCAGAGAATACAGACTGTGAAAGTCCTACAGGATAAGCACAAAAGCAAGAATATGAACTATGCAAGAAATAGATGTAGAAATTTGGGGTCTTTCATAATTTTTCTAGTTAAATTCTGTAGCATGACTATATTTACCACAGACAGCAGACAACTGTAGAAAAAGCATTACAAATCCTCAAATTATGCCTTCATGTTCCTGTTGCAGTTCTAACCTCTCTTCCTAATCAAATATATCTACATGAATAGCTGTCTCAGCAACCCAACTAGAACTCATATGTTGCATCTTAAATTATTTGAAAATTATAATAACTTTATTGAAGAACTTAACCTCAATTCCATCAAATTCAGCAGCAAAATTATGGGCTCTGGGGGAAGAAAATAAAAGAATCACACAAAAAGAGAAAAATCTATTGAAATTCCTCATCAATAGTTCATATCTTCCTACAGAATGTTATTATCATAGGAAATCACTGTAAAAATCATGCAATTTGCACAATGTGGAGAAGGTCACAAAACACACCACAAGCAATCAGAGAGACAAAAGAGAATATAATAGTCATTTTCCTCCCCTGATACTTCCAATGGAGAACAAACAGAACCAGATGGTTAAGCCACATAGTTTGCTGTTAATTTGCATGGATTAACCATCTTATAAAATGCTTTCATCACACTGATTTATTAACAGAAAAATAGGTGTGGAGAAATTAAGTAACTGTTTCAGGGGGTCCAGTGCTGGGAAACCTAACTTGAAATGCCTCGGTATTGATCTTAAGAAGCTCACAGGTCTTATTAAATTCTAGAACCCTAGTTCACCCACACAGTGTTTTTTACTGCTCCTCACCACCCTCTGAGTGAATTTTTTTCCTCTAACGTCTAATATAAATTTAATCTCTTTCAGTTTAAACCATTCCACCTTGCCCTATCACTATCAGATAATGTAAAAAGTTGGTCTCCCTCCTGTTTCTAAGCTCCCTTCAAATACTGGAAGGCTACAACAAAGTCTCCCTTGAGATTTCTCTTCTCAAGCTAGCCAAGCCCACCTCCCTCAACCTTTTTTAGCAGAACAGGTGATCCAGCCCTCTAATCATATTCAGGGAGCTCTTCTGGACCTACTCCAACAGCACCATGTCTTTCTTGTGCTGGGGGACCCAGGCCTGGATGCAGAACTCCAGATGGATCTTCACAAGGGCACTGTAGAGAACAACCACTTCCCTCCTGGCCACCCCTCTGATGATGCTGCCCAGCATGCTTTTTCTATCAGAGAGGGTGGGTAGAGGGCTATTACATATTATTGTAATTTAATTCAAAAACCAACAAACAATATTATAAAAAACAGCACATGAAAAGTAAGTTCAAATTGGTGAGCCTGTAAAGCATCTTAGTGCACCATATGCACATACCGACTCAGGTCAGAAAGCTTTGGGTTTCCTATATTAATGTCTACTGTATGATGGTGACAAAGAAGAATTCCAAAGAAATTCAAAGCAAATGTGGTAGAAAAAATATCTTAACTGTATTAATTAGCTAAAGCATTATGAAACCTATCAGAGAGAGTTTTTGAAAAAGAAGATTAAGTAAGAATTATTTGAATTATCTTCTGAAACACCAGGGCTTGCATTTGCTCACAGAAAACAATGAAGTAAGCAAAATCTAGTGCCATCGAGAAATTGTCCAAATTCAACATTTTGTCCTGTGCAAAACACTCTAGAGTAATAGTATAGATATGCATAAGGTTTTCAGATACCGTGTATATCATCTCATACCATTACACACTCTATTAAAGAGAAAGGTTTATGTAATAAAGAATGAAAAAAAAAAAACAAGAACAGAAGTTTCCGTTAAAAAATGGCAGGCCATAAAATCATCATAAAAAAGCATTAAATCCACCTGAATACGTGAAGTTAAAATGCAACTTATTTTGTTCCCTCACATTTTAGCCACAACAGAAAAGGTTGCAACAGGCAACAAATATTTAACATGCTTCTTTATCAGAGGCTTATCATGGGAAATATCTCAAATTAATTTATTTAATAAGATTGCCATGATAGCCAATAACATTTCAACAGAAAGGTTGCTCTTTGGACTAATTAAAACTGAAGCTTTTGAGACCTCTGTATTCTTCTTTTCCCCCCTCTGATCCATCTTCAAAGTATGAGAAATGAAGAATGTTTCAGAGGTTGTTTATTAAAGGTAATTTGATGGAGTTTTGAGCTCTTCTAATGAGCTCATGTGCTTTGCATATTAAATAATATGACAGAATAAATCTACTAATTTAGTCCTTGGGCACCGGGCCACGTAAAAGAGCAGATCTAGTAGAGCTCTCAACACTTCAGCTATCCATTGTGATTTAGTTAGTGTATATTCCAATTATATTTTCCTAAACTCAAATCTCATGACCACACTACACATGGCAGGAAAAAGAAAAAGAAAAAAAAAAAAAAAACCCACAACATTATAATTTTAAGATCCCTTCAGTTGAATAAATTTATTTTAGTGTAAATACAGCAAAGAACTTTTGTCTTAAGATTTAAGTATGGACTTCAGTTTTGTTTATATTTGTGTTAAAATTTTAGAAATAATAACAGTGATGATAGATTTACAGAAAAAAAGTAATCTACAACTATTTAACCAATATCATCTAAGCTTAAAAATGAGGATTTTGATGGTCCAATCATCAACAGGTTTGGGACCAGAAGACACAATTGTAAAATGCTCTTATGGAAGATTTCCCTGATTTGAGTGCAATGAGGTCTCCTCTGAGCCTTCTCTTTTCCAGACTAAACAATCTCAGCTCCCTCAGCTGCTCCTCATCAGACTTGTGCTCCAATTCCACACCAGTTTTGTTGCCCTTCTCTGGACACATTCCAGGGCCTCAATGTCTTTTTTGTTGTGAGGGGCCCAAAACTGAACACACTACTCAAGGTGCGTCTTCACCAGTGCTGAGTAGAGGGGCATGATTACCTCCCTACTCCTGCTGGCCACAATATTTGCAATGCAGGTCAGGATGCCGTTGGTCCTCTTGGCCACCTGGGCACACTGTTGGCTCATGTTCATTGGAACATCAACTAAAACCTCCAGGTCCCTTTCATCTTCACAGTCATCCAACCACTCAGCCCCAAGCCTATAGCACTGCTTTTATGCCATTGTCTCAAGGCTTGCTGAGGAACAAGTGCAAACAAGTTCTTGACCAGGGCTGCAAAATCCTTTGTCTGGAGAACACAGATGGACAAGGCCAGGGGCAACAAGAGAGAGGGATAACTTGCAGATTAATGGCCAGGAAGCAGTCTTTTGTATGGGCTTATCTGGAGGAGATAGCCCTCTCAGGCGGTACTGCACATGACTGTTACCCAAGCGCCCAGGAATGCCACGTTAGCGGAAGAAGGATGAAAAGAGGACTTAACAACCATGAGATTTGGTTTTCTGACAACAGATTTGTCATGAAGAAGAAGTTTTTTTCTGACATGAGAAGCCTCACATCTACAATACAAACGCAAACTACAATAACATTTGGTGAGAGCTACTATGTGCCACAGCTTGTCAGGAAGATTAGGGACTGTCTGCTGAGCAAAAAGTTTAACATGACACATTAACAGAAGCACATAGCATAACATTTTTTATCTGAGAATTTGCTTTATCAAAAGTTTTATGCACTCTTTGTACCTATCATAGTTTCTGTGGAAATAAACATGAAGCGTTACTTTTGGAGTGACCAACATAAAATGTTGCGTATTTTGGTCATTGTGCAACTGTACAGGTGAGGTTGATGTACTCAGAAAATTGAAATCACTCCACAGTATCCTTCACAGGCTGAAGCATGAAAAAAGAAACAGTGATGGACCAACATACTTTTTTTGTTATTAATGTACCCCAAAGTATTTTTTTAAAGCCTACAGTCTGAAAACTGTAATGTGCTTAAAACAGAATGTTTTGGGTTTTTTTTTTTTTTACTTAGCAATAATGGAAAAATTTCAGTTATAAAAAACATAAAAGGGAAGAAAGTAGAACAGGATAAATGAAAAAAATATTTACACCAAGCAAAATTCATAAATGCTTATGCCAGATTCCTTAAAAAACATACCCACTACTGTCAGGGCAATGAAGGAAAAGCAACACTTTTACTAGAAGTTCAACTCTTATTTTGTTAAAGTTGCGCAGCAAGTAGCTTAGTGATATGCTGTCTGGAATGAAATATATACTGAACAGAAAATTTATAGAAGAAAAAAATGTAATTAATTGTGATTAGTTGTGATTCCAAAAAGTTGACATTCTAGCTGCAAATTACTTCCCAAATGTTTCTGATTTTACACACTTCATTTGCATGCAGAGCTCTGGGATCACAAAGCAGAATTTCATTTGCAAATATTTTCCAGAACTTCAGAAGTTTGTACATCAAACTGTCCCAATCTATTCTTATATAGCATAGCAGAAACAATATAGATGTGCCTGTAATAACTCAGCAATGCAGAGGAAAATGAGGTATTCCAATGAAGAATACGAGAAAAAAATTCACACTACCCTACCAGAAATGGACAAATACCCTCGATATGCCAAGAACCATCTGTTCACCACTCCTACTTCACTCCCTCCATTAAAAATAAATACAAAACAAACAATAGCAAACAAAATAAACCCCACTGTTTTCAACCAAATGTCTTTGAGGGTATGTCTAGATAATTAGCATGAGATTGTAATAGCAGAAAATACACCATTTATTGCACAGCTAAAAAAACATGAATAGCCTTTATTCATAAAGAACCAAAACCAATTCCTAGGTAACATTCAATTGATTCCATTATGTAGACAATAAAAGTTCAGGATGTGGTATAAGCAAGCACATGGTATGTGACAACTAGCACTCGTAATTCTGTTTCAGAAATCTTGATTGCCTCAAGCACTACTATCTCCTGGGCTTCTCCAAAAAATCTAAATTTCTTACATTTATTTCTTTTGTACTAGGACTGAGCAGCTCACATTTCTCCTTGAATGGCACTGATGGTTATTTAGCAAAAAGGGAAAATAAATAAAGATAAATTGACTTTTTTTTAAGTATAAATTCTCCTTGATAAAGTTCTTTCTACCATCTTTCTTCTCACTATCACACATCTAGAACACAATCTAAATAAACTGTATCACAGTGTAAGAGAGGAAAAAATGAAATGTATTCACAGGGAAAACTACCTCATACATTCCCATAGTACTGAAAGTGCATTGTCTATTCCATTTCTCATTTTAGTGGACTTCAGAGAGAACACTTGTGCTAAATTGATAAATAACTCAAAATTATCCAGGCAGCTGCAGTTGAATTTCTGAAATCTTTTGCGGCTGCTAAATAAAAATAAGGGACTTGATGTAGCATTTATTAGTAATGATACGTCCTTCAAGTAACACAGGATATTAACTTGCTTGAAAGCCTCAGATCAGAAAAACACTACTACAGGAAGCAACAACAACAGAAGAATGGCATCCCACAAAATAAGACATTTTTAATTAAATTTGGACAGGTTATTTTCTTACAATTTTCTCATATCTCCTGCCAAGCCACTCTAGACATGACAAAAAATTTGATGTGATAATGTTTGCCTATATCCATGTAGTTTTTATATCATAGAATCACCAAGGCTGAAAAGGACCTCCAAGATCATCCACTTACCATCAGTATTTCCTCTCTATACCATGTCCTTCAGTACAACACCCAAACATTTCTTGAACACCCCCTGGGATGGTGACTGCATCACCTCCTTCAGCAGCCCATTCCAATGCCTTCCACTCTTTTGTAGAAATAATATTTCCGTACATCCAACCTGAATCTCTCCTGGTGCAACCTGAGGCCATTCCTTCTAGCCCTATTGCTAGTTATGTGGGAGAAGAGCCACCACCCACCTCATGACAACCTCCTTTTAGGCAGCTGTAGAGAGCAATAAGATCTCCCCTGATCCTCCTCTTCTGCATACTAAGTAATCCCAGTTCCCTGCACTGCTCCTCATTAGGCTTGTATTCCAGACCCCTCACCAGTTTCTTTGTCTTTCTCTGGACACTCTCCTGAGCCTCAATGTCTTTCTTGTAGTGAGGAGCCCAAAGATGGAAACAGAACTCAAGATGTGGCCTCACCAGAGCTGAGTACAGAGGGAGATGTGTATATATACAAATATGTTAACATTAAAGCAAATAAAATATAAATTCATTTACATGTATTATTAAAAGAAGTTTTATCTTAATATTTGGAAAAGGGAAATTTAAAAGCCACAGGTTTCAAAATTCACATTATGATTTTGCTCCTAGGAGACTTAATTCCAAAAGATACAGTGCAAGAAGAAAGGAGACAGTTGTATGCTCAGTGACAGTATGTGCAAAAATACAATTTTTGCAAAACAAAACTCATTAACAAAACAAAACTCATACCAAGGATCAGTTTCACCGTGAAATTGTATGTTTGATTTTAACGTAGCAAACAAGAGTCTTCACAACACACTAATGAGAATTTTTATGTATTTCACATGAATGCAGCTAACATCAGTAAATACTGAATGAGTACAGCAGACAAAGTAATGCACTTTCAAAAGTTGAGTTTCCACATAATGGTTGTAATAGTTGAAGTATTGCCTAAGATGTAATTTGTCCAACTTCTTTATAAATAATGTCATTGAAAAGTTTATTAGAGAAAAAAAAAAAAAAAAAAAAAAAAAAAAGAGAGAGAGAGAAGCAGCTGCAGAAAAGTCAAATTTTGTGATTCTTTTCTGGATTCATCCCAACAGATCTGTGCCTCTGTTGTACTGAGAACCCCATATCTGGACACAGTACTCCAGGTGAGACCTCACCAGCACAAAATAGAGGGGCAAGATCACCTCCCTCGACCTGCTGGTCACGCATCATTTCATGCAGCCCATTTGCATACAGTTGGCTTTCTGGGCTGCAAGGGCACATTACCGGCTCATGTCCAGCTTCCCATCCACCATTACCATTAGATCTTTTTTTGGAAGGGCTGTTCTCAATCCTTTCCTCCCCCAATTTGTGCAGGTAATGAGGGCTGCCTCAACTCAGGTGCAAGACCTTGCAGTTGGATATGTTGAACCTCTAGATATTCACTGCTCGAGCCTGTCTAGGTCCCTCTGGAGGGCATCCCATCCTTCTGCTGTGCCAACCCACCCACAGCTTGGTGTCATCAGCAAACTTGCTGAGGGTGCGCTTTACCCCACTTCATTACTTGAACCCATTTCATTACTATAATTTGCAATGCAGTGTTGCTAGATCAATTAAGTTTACTGTGTACTTCAAACTAAAGCAACAGTACCCAGTAAAGTTGTCAATAAAAGAAAAATCTTAAAGGCACATTTTCAGTTTAGTTAACTGTGATCAACATAAATACTAAGTGGGCTGTGTACTTTAGTATAACGTGAACAAAGATTCAGCACACTGAAGAGAAAACCAGACAAACCAGCACAATGTCACTGAATATATATATATATATTTTGTCTTCCTCCAAAAATATATATTTTAAAATAAGGCTAGAAAAAGGATCAGATGAAATTCTTCAGTAGGGAATAGAAGTAAGACTCCAATACAGCAAAATAGCTTTCATTTGTACTATCATGCTACATTAACAGAATATATTATTGATATTTTTATAGGTCATCATGTTAACAGACAAATCATAAAACATTTGCAAACTGCAAAAAAGTAAAAAAAATGCTTGGCAATAAAATGCTAAACCCATTTAGAAAGAACGTATCTTTCAGAAATGAACTCAGAAGAAAATAGAAAATTTACTAGAAATCCTTGAAGTCATCTGCTTAGCATTAGCTAAGAAATTACAGTTGGTGACATCTTATGTTATATTGTGTCATTAATTTATATGAAACTGAACTTAATAATTTTTAAAAGTTTAATTGGAATTCTATATGCAGTGAGTCTCTGTTAGAGGTAGAAATCTAATGTGTTTTAACTAGCTGTAGCTTTAAGTTCCTCTGAACCTTTTTTTGATTTGAAGTTTCTTTTACTACCAGCTATTATATCACACAGGTTGGAAAATGTTCTCATGCAGCAGTGGGCAGAATGCTGATGATGTAATTCATGATTATGTAGAAGGAGATTGTAATTACTTTAAAAATAGCTTTTAAATAGACTTTTAAAAATAGCACTAGATAATTCCCCCATGACCTCTTCAAACGAGTGGAAGCTGCTGAAGGAGATGTCTTCATAGAGTAATTAAGAAGCTTAGGGATGTGAACACCTTTGGGAGGGTTATTTTCATTTCATATTCTACTATTTATACTGCAAGTTTTAATACAACTAATAATTCCTTTAAAAAAAAAAAAAAAAGCAAAAAACAACACATCATGATGTATCAGCTATTAGATTGATGTGAGCAGAGAGAAAATAATAATAATAAAAAAAAGTGGTCTGGAAAGTATAGCCCCCCCATATCTAGCAAGAATGAATCTTCTACTACTGTTAACCAGAAAGACTGAGTTACAAATTGAAACCCCAAACTATCATCAATAAACATTGTTAATAAAATACTATATTATGTTACCTATAAATTTCTGCAATGATGAAAACTGGTCATAGGTTTAAGTGTAAGGGTAAGGAAATGGTTAAAAGTCCTATTGTCAGAAGGGAATAAAATTGAGGAATTCTTAAAAGGGTTTTTTTTGTTGTTTATTTGTTGTTTGTTTTTTTGTTTGTTTGTTTGTTTGTTTTGTTTTAGGTTAGATATTAGAAGGAAGTTTTTCACAGAATGGGTGGTGACACAGTAGAACAGGTTGCCCAAGGAGGTTGTTGATGCCCCATCCCTGGAGGCATCCAAAGCCAGGCTGGATATGGCTCTGGGCAGCCTGTTCTGCTGGTTGGCGACCCTGCACATAGCAGGGGGGTTGAAACTCGATGATCATTGTGGTCCTTTTCAACCCAAGCCATTCTATGATTCTATGATTTTCTACCACAATTAAGTTTTAGTTAGAGGTGGTCGCTCTGTGGCATTATTCTCAGTTTTAAAATATTTGCAGAGTAGCAGGACTTACATATTAATTTTGGCACCTGTTATTTCCTACTTGCTCTAATACAAATATTTTCCTTAAATTCTCTTGCTTTTTTTTTTTTTTTTTTTTTTTTTAAACACAAAGAACTACAAAAAGTTCTAGACACACTGCTACTAATACAGCTGTCTCTCTAATAGGCCTCCAAAATAGGAAGAAAAAATAAATACAACACCAAGACCCAACCAAAAAAGAAAAGACAATAGAAAGCCAATCTGTTGTTCTGTAGCTGGAGTTCTTCGTTCAGGGTATCATCCTGTGACTTGATCATTTCCTATAATGTTCAGGCACTCCAGCATACACTGGGCATTTGTCTATATCATTATCATTTTAATTCATTGCACAGAATATTTAGATAGACATAGCATTTCCAAACATGGCCAGATCACTTTTCTGTTTTCAGATACATTTATAGTTTACAAGAACATAAGCCCTGCATTAATGTTGTTTTGCACCAATTAAGCTTTTGGGAAACCTGCAAGCTAAAAGTAGAGAGTTCACAAAAATTTGCAAAGTTCTCTTTTATCTTCATGCTACATACATGATCCAACAAAAGCCTGTGACTAAATGCCTTCAATTTGATACTATCACCTCATATTGGAAATGCAGATGATGAAGACCCTCAGAGCAATGTAGATCTGCTCTGCTAAAATTAATATTTTGCTATACCCGCTGAATAGCTTGCCTTCTCTTTATAATCTCTTGCAATGAAAGTTAAGCTTCCTACAGCCCATATAACACAAACAGCATGACAACATGAATACAAGGTATTCAGAAACACCTGCACTGTTGGCATTTTTTTTTTCTTACTGATTAACTTAGGTAGCCAAGATGCAAACAGAAGAAATGTTTCCTTTTTATGTACTAAATAACTCATGTTTTATACTTATTTTTACATTTGGTGTAATACATTTGAGAGAATGAATACATAAATTGACTTAACCGCTGCCAAGAGAGGCTGTGGATGTCCCATCCCTGGAGGAACATGGTTCCATGGCTGGATGTAGCTTTGGGCAGCCTGGTCTAGTGGTTGGCAACCCTGACAAGAGCAGGAAGGTTGAAACTAGATGATCTTTAAGGTCCTTTTTAATTGAAGCCATTCTGTGATTAACATTACAATCTTTTTCCCTGATTACCGATAGGAACAGATACTGACATAGCAATGGATAGAACTTCAGGAATTTCATTAAAAAAAAAAATAATAATAATAATCTATGAACAAAAGACATCAAAAACCCACAAACCCTGTATATACAGAAGGGGAGTTTCATGGAACTAGGCTGCCTCTTACAGGGACCTAAATAAACACAAAAACATAAGATTCTCTTCCATGTCCAGAAAGCTGTGCTGACTTTTGATTTGATGGTGACGATTCAAAATATACTATTCATGTTTTTAACTTACTGTCTAATACTAATTAGCAAGATACTAAGTTGTATCTTACCAATACAACTGTCTAGAATTATACCCTAAATTATAACTACAGACATCATACCATTTGTTGCATTGTTATCCCTGAGACAATAACTCAAGGTCTTCCTGTAAAGTGCAGTAAAAATTAATCAAGGATATTGCTAATATACTCAGATTTTACATTTTTAGGTCATCAACACAAAGCTCTTATTTCTCAGGAAGCAAACATGAAAAGAGATATGGTGATAATAGAATAAACCAGTTCAGAACTTCCTTCCTAGATGTTTCCTTGCATCTATCTAGGATCAGCCAGCACTCGAGTTCATCTACTGTAGTCTGATTATACTCCTTGTAATAAAATTAAGCAATTATTTCTCATCTTTATCTGCATGTACAGACTTTTCATAGCCACATTAAGAGGTGACATAGGTCTTTACCACCGGAAAAGGCAGTAGTAAAATGCATGTTTAACAACTTGGAACTGCAGTAAACAATAGCCACCATTCTTACCTTTCCCACACAGCCCATAATGATATCACATAAGGTAAACTCATTAGAACAGCACAATTCTCTCTTGATAAATATGTGCAAATTCCCTCACACCTGAGTAGAACCAAATCAATGGCAAAATAGCAGGATCTACCAATAGGCTCAAGAAAACAAACTAACAAACAGCAAAAACAAAACAAAACAAAAAAACAAGGAAGCAAGTTAGGTCCAAGGCCTGTTCAAAGCATCAACACAGGAGCAATAGCAGGTAAATCCAGACTGTAGACAAACTATTTATATTAATAATAATAATAATAAAAAAAAAAAAAAAAAAAAAAAAGAACAATCCAGAAGGCAGGACCAGATTGATGATAAGAAAAAAAAAAAAAAAAAAGCCATAATCACAACTACTTAAAGAGGATAGGTCTAGGGCTCATACAGGAGAAGCAGCAGTAAATCAAGACAGTAGCAAACAGGGCTAAAAGGAAACACCTACCTGTAACTCAGGGTGAGACTAGGCTCTTGGGACTTTGAACTGTGGGTGTAGGTGGAGTGTCACAAATGAGGCTGGTCAGGGCAATTAACGCCTACAGGTGCAGCACCCTTTTGCAGTTTATGCCCATGATTTTTTTAGCCTTCTTTTTGCTGCCAGTATTTACAGAAATACATTTGTCGCGCTTCACATTTCAATTCTGTCTGTCTTTCCTAACTTTGTGTACATTCAGACAGCACACCTTTCTCCCAAGTAGCCAGTGCTCTCTTGCACCTATTTGTACTACCTTTTTGTGTAAGAACTCAGTCAGCAGTTGTCTGTTAATCAGGGTTCCTGCCAAGCACATCTCTCAAAAACGCTGAATTCTGTTGCTTTGAAGTCCGGGAATGAGGCTCTTCTATTTGTTTTGTCAACTCTTTTGAGGATTGCCAGTGCACCCAAGGCTGAATTTGACCTCTACATCTTCATCCAGCGCTTGTACGTGACTAAGATATCCATCAGAGCACCCCCCAATCAGATCATTGAACACCTACATCCAGAAATTGCTATTAACCACCTCCCCAACACCTAATCTGGATTTTTTATGCCCAGACCTATTGCAGCAGATTTGAGGGGGCTGAAGTCCTCTCTGAGTACAAAGATCTGTGATTGTGAAGTTTTATTCAGCTGTATGAAGAAAGCTTCATCTGCTTCCTTTTCCTGATCAGCTGGTCTGTAGCAGCTGTTGCTGACCCATTGGATGCATTTTCTTCCATATATGCCTTAATCTCTTCTTGGCAAGATCAAGACAGTATTTGGGCCTACATGTCCTGGACCCTCATTACCTTTAAGATACTTACACCCTGGGCAACATTACTGATGCCCACATGGATGAGCAGCAAGCAGTAGTAGTCCAAGGACTTGATAAGCCTTGTCAGTCTCTCTTCAATATTCTGAGTCCCAGATAGGCAGCAAAGTCCTTGAGACATCAAACTATGTCAGCTGACATGTCCATCCACGACAGAAAGGAGCCCCTGATAAACCACCTTCTTCTCTTCATGTAGACCCTCTGTTTCAGACTCAGCTAGCTCTCGTGTCTGCACTGACAGTTCTTGTTTCTTCTTGCCAGTTCCCAGGGCAATGTGCCTGTTCTATAACTGCAGTTGCATAGGATGAGAAGGAGCCTTCCTCCTGCTGCCAGAAGTCATACATTCCTATCCAGCCTTCTCTCCACAGTATTTCATCCACTCTGCTTCTGAACAGCCACCAGCTGTCTCTCCATTCATCCATCATGAGGCTTGAGCTTTTTTTCTTCACTCTCTCCCTAAAGAAATTATTCTGTTTATTCACCTTGATACAATTCAGTCTGCTCATGTCTTCTTACAGTTCCATTACCTCATCAGTCAGTATCTCAATCACCTCCCAAAGGTAAGGGCACCCTCAGCCCAATCCTAGGGAGCAACACCAGCCACTACATGCAGTAACAGACTTCATCCTTACCTCAGAGCTCCTTCTGAGTCAAGGCCTCAGATTTCCTTAAAAAAGTTCCAGCTGATGCTGGAGACCATGGTGAGTTGATTAGATTAACAGGCTTAAGCAGTCTTCAGCAGAGTTTCCAGGCCCTGCATTAACAGCTGCAGCAACTGCAGCACTCCATAGTCTTTCCAACTGGTTATATACTTGCTCTCCATGCAGCAGCTGCATAAGTTTTTTTACAGCCTCTGAGTAGCAGCCAGTTGGAAAGAAGAACTGTAGGCACCCCCAAATCCAGGAACTGTCAACACAAGCTGAGTTTCAGAGCTGACAGAAGCCTCCAAAAGCCAACTCTCACCTGCAACTAGCTGCCAGGATATCCCCCAAAAAAGATGATCCCTGAAGAAGAAACATATGGAATAAATTCCCTGAAGAAGAAATCTAGAAAGCGCTGTGACAACTGTTACATCTTTACTAAGCTGCTTCTCTTTGTTGCACTTAAGCAGAGGCACAGTGAGAAGTAGTTGTTAGCCTATGGGTATTGTGAATGTATTAAAAGCTGAGGAGGTTTCTGAGAGCCCAAGCATAGTCTTCTTGCATGATGGAAAGGAAAAGATTTTCTTAAGGAATTTGAAAGGATTTTATCACAATCCAGAAAGCTACTCATTGAATATTGTCAAACTAAAAGTCAAACTGAAGAAAAGGAACGTGCAGGCAAATAGATGGTAGAATGGGGGGCAGTTAAAATCAGATTATCAAAGCTCTGAAAATTTCTGGCATCACTTGCAAGAAGACCCTTGGCCCTCCCTCTGCTAGAAAATCCTGAAAGTCCTTGGGAACAAAATTGTACTGTTCATACAGTCAGATGTGTCAGATTTTCAATCATTTCTAAAAACAAGTTTTTCCAGATATAAAACATACATGTCAGTGAACAGAAAAAAATGATCTACTATCCTACATGCATAAACTGTTAGTATATATATATATTTACACTACTGAATAGCACAGCTCAAATGAGGCAGATCTGAGCAGCACAAGAACTGTGCAGACAATTAGACAATGATATTATTTGGGTTTCAGGAGATTTTATTTTAGTCCTGTTCTGGAATTGTGGACTACAGGCATATTAGCATCTGGAAAATACTACCCATGATCCTGGAGTACATCTGCTGCTGTGGCTTCATCTGAAATGATCCCAGTTCATGCTTTCATGCTTTCTGGAAACTGTTCTGTGACATGAACTTTTTGAGGTAGATAGATTTGCTTCAAAATATTCAAATTCAGATGCCCATATATACATATACCCACTCTCTTAAGGAATACAAAAAATCCTCCTCCTGTCAACCTACCTAACTCTAAAACATTTTCATTGTTTGGAATCCTTGAATGAAAATATCAGCTGCTTATCAACAACATATAGCTTCTGAAGAATTCTTTGTCCTTCTCAGTCTGGCTTCATACTTTTTGTCTAATGCTGTTATGGTTTGTTAGCTCCACTCTCCATCAGCTGAAACAGACTGACTACCAGTGTGACCTTGGAGTGAAAAAAAAGACATCCATGTAGGATATAGCAGAATGTGTCATATATAATGTGTTCTGCTTATCCATTGATCATTCCTTTCGAAACACTCCCAGAAATTAATTATAGGCAACTTTTGCACCCTAAGAACATCCTTCCAATGACAAACAAGATGTTTCAGGGTTCAGTGATATCACAATTCTAGCTCCAGATATGCGACGTGAAGCTTTGAAATAAGATAAGTGATTTGCAGCACAGCTCCATGTACATTTCTAGCCACAGAGGATTCCACTGAGCATACGGAGATCTATAGTGAGATTTAGGGAAGACAGAAGAAATGCAAGATATAATACTTCGCATTTGAAAATGATAGTGAGCTTTCCTTTACAAACTTTAGAGACTCCTCTGAATCCTCTTAATACAAAACATGCACATAACAACTGTATTCTGCAACTAAAAGCTCTGTCTACCTAAGGATAAACAAGAAATTACCTAATTATGCATAGTTATATACGACTCCAGGTCACTCTCAGGTAAAAGTAATAAAAATACAAAATAATCAAAATTGGTAGGGTTTCTAATATATTACTTTTTCCTACAATTATAAGCAACCTTCTGAATTTACTATGGGCTGTTTAACTTAATTCCGTATTTGTTAGCTAAAAATATTTTTAAAATAACAAAATCTTTTATAATGATGACTTTTCTTATTCTGCAGAAGAAAAATCATAAAGAACATTACACCAGGGCTCTACTATTGCACAGGTTTCTACAATCCATCAAATCAATTTTAATGATTCTGAGTTTGATCTATGGACTGTGTTAAGTGAGATCTCCCCTCCATTGTCATCCATCTTTGCTGTGACAGTAAAGTAGTACTGTGTTGTTAAAATCATAGAATCACAAGGTTGGAAAGGACCTACAAGATGATTTAGTCCACCCATCCTTCTATTACCATTACTACCACAAGCCACTAAACCATATCTTGTAGCTCCTCATCTAGATGCCTCTTGAACACTGCTAGGGACAGCGACTCCGTCACCTCCCTGGGCAGCCATTATAGTGCCTGACCACTCTGAGAGAAAAAGTTTTTCCTCATGTCCAACCTAAGCCTCCTGTAGTACAACTTGTGGCCATTTCCCCAGTTCCTGTTCTTTGCCTGGGAGAAGAGGCCAAATCCCTCTTCACCACAGCCTCCCTTCAGGAAGTTGTAGAGTGTAATGAGGTCTCCCCTGAGCCTCCTCTTCTCCAGACTAAACAATCTCAGCTCCCTCAGCTGCTCCTCATGAACTTTGTGCTCCATACCCCTCACCAGTTTTGTTGTCCTTCTCTGGACACATTCCAGGGCCTTAATCACAGAATCACAGAATCACAGAATCACCCGGGTTGGAAGGGACCTCAAGGATCATGTAGTTCCAACCCCCCTGCCTAGCAGGGCCACCAAACATACACATTCAGATCAGGTTGCCCAGGACCCCGTCCAACCTGGCCTTAAACATGTCCAAGGACAGGGCATCCACAACCTCCCTGGGCAGCCTGTTCCAGGGCCTAACCACTCTCCTTGTAAAGAAGTCTTTTTTGTAATGTCTTTTTTGTAATGAGGAGCCCAAAACTGAACACAGTACTTGAGGTGCAGCCTCACCAGTGCTGAGTACTGGGGCACGATTACCTCTCAGCTCCTGCTGGCCACACTATTTCTAATGCAGGCCAGGATGACATTGGCCCTCTTGGCCACACTGTCAGCTGATGTTCAGCCAAGCATCAACCAACACCCCACATCCCTTTCCTTTTCACAGTCATCCAGCCACTCATCCCCAAGCCTATACCGCTGCATGGAGTTTTTGTGTCCAAAGTGCAGGACCTGGCAAATGTTTCTGGGTTAGACATAACTTGTATTTTCAATCCTTGAGCTGCATTTAGATAATATAATGACACACACAATATAAATATTACATGTACAGATGCTAGAGCTTGATCTGTATTTTTTTTTTGAAAGGCATGTTATAGTATTCCTTTCCAGTTAAAACATCATTATAGCCAACGTGTGCCTGTCAAATCAGTTTTTTTTTTAAAGTGCACTAAGTTGCCCTGCAGAGAGGGAGCTGGAGGTCTTGATGGATGAAAAACTTAACATGAGCCAGCAGTGTGTTCTTGCAGCTCGGAAAGCAAATGGTATCCTGGGCTCCCTGGGATAGCCAGCAGGGACTGGGAGGTGAGCGTTCCTCTCTACTGTGCTTTTGGGAGGTCCCATCTGGAATACTGTGATCAGGTCTGGAGCCCCCCAGTATAAGAAAGACAGAGAGCTGTTTGAGAGGGTCTAGAGGAGGATCAGGGAACTGGAGCACCTCCCCTACAAAGACAGGCTGAAGGAGCTGGGCTTGTTCAGCCTGGAGAAAAGAAGACTGCAGGGTGACCTCATTGCAGCCTTTCAGTACCTAGAGGGACCTCACAAACAGGAGAGGAGTCAACTCTTTGAAAGTGTAGATAACTGCAGGACAAGGGGAAATGGTTTTAAGTAGAAGGGTGGAAGATATAGCTTGGATGTCAGGGGGAAGTTCTTTACAGAGAGAGTGGTGAGGTGCTGGAACAGGCTGCCCAGACAGGTTGTGGATGCTCCCATCTCTGGAGGTGTTCAAGGCCAGATCGGATGGAGCCCTGGGCAGCCTGGTCTAGTATTAAATGGGGAGGCTGATGTGATTCTGTGATTCTGTGAAGTTCTCAGACTAATGGAATAACCTTGTTGAAGCATGGTAGATCTTAGCTTTGTTTCTAGTCTGCTTCACAGAAAAACTTCAGTGTCTTTAAATCCCCTGTCAGTGTTTAATTCCAAAACCCATTTGCCCAGCCACCAAATACCAGCTAATAGAGAACACTAATCCATTTCAGAGAAGCTTTTCAAGAATCTCTTTCAATTCTTACAAATTTCGTCACTTTGTATCTTAAACCCCAGGATGGAAGATGACAAATGCAGACAGTATAATAAATACACTATTGCTGTTAACTAAGGAGTTTCAACCATTTCACAGCATTTTTCCAGTTGTTATTGCTCTTGTTTAAAGTCTCACATTTTGTTTTTCCCTTGACTCTGCACTGTGATATTGCCTCTCTGAAAACTGAAGACAAAGTGAGACAGATGTCTAGAATGTGTAAATACCAAGGGAATTGCTCATCAAGAAGCAGTGGGCATATGTAGCTCTCAGGACTTTCTCCCTCCTCTGTTGTCAGAATCTGTTCATAATTAGCATAACAAGTAGAGAAAACCAGTTGCAAACTACTACACCTATCCAAATACACTTCAGAAAAAACACTGGGAAATAAAGACAAAACAGTGGTGGTGAATAAGCAAGTCTGCTGCTTATAAGATAAAGGAAAAATTTCCGAATCAGTACATTTCTATGCTGTACTAAAATGAAAGTTGCAATAAATGATAAAGAAGCCTATATGTTTTTATATGATTTTCCTATGTCATATATAATAGTTTTGTTTTTTTTTTTTTAACTATTTTTTTGGCAGGAAGTTGGTTTTCCTTTGTTTCCTATGACAAAAAATGCGAGAACTTACAAAAAATATATTTATATATATACTGTTAAATAGAACTTCCTTTCATGTCTTAATTACATTCAAAAATCTTTTCTCTGCTTTTTTGTATACATGATAAGCTTGAGCATGTTGCTTGTAATGTAATCAAATGTAATCAAATATGTGGTTATTATCTGTAAGGTAATGAATGAGAAAGAATGATTACTGTTCTTAATCATTGCAGAGTCCAGATGATACCATTAACCAAAGGAGTCTAGCTTGAGTGGTTCTGTAATAACATCTGAACTCTACTATTGATTTGTAATGTATAATCTACTACTTTTCTCACTGTGACTCATATAAGTAAGAAATTAGTTTCTTTTTGCAGAAGTTTTGAATAGTGAAACTATGTTAAAAACTTTCCTTTCCTGAAATACAGACCAGAAGTAAAATTTGATAGCAGCAGAGTAACAAGTTGCTTTGTGCCCATATGCAAGCAACAACTTTATTTCATTAAGACGAGACTGATACTTTATACTGTAGATTTTTGGGTTCTTTTTTATAATTTCTATTGGCCTGATTCTCCTATTTTTTATACAATATGCTTTCAATAGACCCTGTATTCTTTCCTGAATAATTGTTCTTGGCATTCTCTTCTCATATTCTCAAAAATGAAATTCTTCCTCCAAAAATATAAGTGCTTATTTCATCCTTCACTCTAAGAGAGGATCCAGAGAAATAGCATGGAGGAAATATGAGAATTCAAGATGTGGTCCATAAAGTAAAGCTTCTGCACTTACTTAAATATGATCTTGACTAGAGAGTAGACTCTGAAACATTCTTGAATTAGTTATGTATAAATCAATAAGACACAAACAATATACAGTTAAATATACTTCAGTTTCTTCAAATATTTTGGTTGATACATTAATCTTCTTGGCAAGAAATCATTTATCATTTATCATTTATCATTTGATGTACACAAAGCAACCGTGAGCAGTAGGGTGATGGAATAGGACCTTGTGTAAACAATCTGGAATTAAGCAGAACATAAGATACAGGTTGGAGAGATGGCTGGGAAACAGAAAGGTGATGGTACCATATACTAGACATAAATGTATTGATGAAGACTCAGGAGTAGAAGGTAAGGCAAAATGGCAATAACCTCAGCCTACAAATATTGAAGTTGGTATTTGCAGTAATTCCTCCAAAAATTTCAGTATTCACATACACCAATGCCAGCTTGGTTCCTCTAAGAAGGAGAAGAATCTTCCAGTCTTCACCTTCAGTCAGTTCTTTGCCTTATTCATTGTTGTTCATCATTCAATTATGCATTAATGCCATTGACTAAACATGTTTACTCTGAAAAGCTATTTTGTGCTCCTCCTCTGTACTACTCCTGTAAGCTGTGCTGTAGGTTATCATTATAGAACACATACTACTGTACTACTTCTGTGAGCTGTGCTGTAGGTTATCATTATAGAACACATACATTCTGACAGAGATCTGCCTCCCTAACCCTGTTGCTATCTGGCTCACAACTTTATTGTAAAACAATGACAGAAAGATGTGCTTGGCATATTTTTGGCTCCCAAACAACTACATTATGTTAGGCTGCAAAATAATTGCATGACATCTTTTCCTTTCCAAATTCAGGATTATCTGGCCTGTGCCTATAGCACTAATGGTACATCTGCTGGTGTTATGCATGACATCAAGAGCAGACACTGATTTGCCATTGCAGAAGCCATTAAAATAAGCTGCACTGAAAATCAAATAATTGTATTAATTGAACAATGCCTCCACAGCACTAGCTTTAGATTTGCCTTAGCAATTAACAGTTTCTCTTATTTCTGCTGGGATACATATTAGGACAAGTAAGAAACTATTCCACAGTGTCTTGGTTTCATATATGTACACTCAGAGATAATCTGAGCTGGTCAAAAGGCTTCTTTTCTTGTCAGAAAATATCATTTCACCAAAATAAAAACATCCTGCAGCAATGCACTAATTTTGATAAACTGAACTAAATACATATATATGTATACAAAATTACCTTTTGGTATCATTATGAATCACTAAGAATTTTATTTTAATATGATTTTAATTTAAGAGCATTGTTTTTTGAAAAAAACAAACAAACAAACAAACAAAAAAACCTACACATTACAAACCAGTTTTTTTTAAAGTGGATATTTGGACTGAATCAGCATTATCTTTTCCAAGAATCATAATAAAACTAGTTCAGAAATCAGTTTTCCATTTGACAGACTTTAAATTTCTGGCATATTCCTGCAAAGCTGATATAAAAAATGACCTCACTGCACTATTCAGAAACAGATAAATAGTTCTGCAGGGGACATTCACAATGCTTTATTCCGGAAGAGAGATGAAGTTTACAGCCTGATATTTCTACTAAATGTTTTCTAGAACAGAGCAGATCCTAAAGTGATATAAATCAGAGAAGTCCACTGTGATCACAGCAAGCACTGCTTAATGCAATCAATCATCATGAATGTTCGAGCATTTTGGGTACACTCAATGATGGGCACTTGCAGCATGTTTTATAAAGTTAGCATTTAAAGAGCTTACCACTGCTGTTCAGTTTGCTGTTCTGCTCTGTAGGGCGAATTTTTGGCAAGCCACTTAATCATCCTCTGTCTGGTCTCCTGTAAAATTGAAATTATATTTTCTAACTATATTTGATCTGAAATTAGACCTTACTCCTGCAGTACAGATTAGTTGGTAGACAGTACAGAGCAAAAAGGAAATAGAAACTTGAACGTACAGTATGTGGTTAAGGGAGAAATTAGCTCTTCAAAGGAGCAAGTATCTTCTAACGTGTTTTCAGAGAACCTATGAGAAATCTGTATATACACAATCTATTACAATATAAATGGAAAATAAAATTTTCCTCCTCCTATGGGGAACTTAATTGCATTTTTTTCTACACTAAGTTTACGTTTTTCAAGTTGCTATTCGGTAACCTCTTCATAGTTTATATATTATTTATATTTCTTAATTCTACTAATTATTATTATTTTTTTTAATTCAAACTTTTGGACAGCAGGAAAGCATATCTCTGCAGTATGACAGTCTTTTCACCTTTTTCCTTATTTTCTTAATGTTCTCAAATTAAAATATTCACCGATGGTAAGAATGCTGCATTACAAATCCAAGCCACGTGAATACAGTCTTAATTTTAAAAATTGCTTTCCATATACCTATGTATTCTTGAAGATCACAGCGCAAAATTTATTGATATTGATGTATGAATTAGATTTTGACTAAAATATGTTCTGGAAAATACCTTTAAAAACTCAATAGTTCAAATTTCTCTATATTGAAAGACTTCTATATAAAGAACAAGATTGACAATCCCTTCAGTGATATACCAGAGAACTGATAGAAAAGCCAATTACTGATAGGAAATTATCCTGCAGAATAGGTGTCTGAACAATGCTGGTTTTTGCTATTATTTACTAATTATAATTGTATTTATTGTTAAAAAATAACTCCTAGTTTACAATACTATAAGAGAAACAAAAGATTCTTACTTTATTCCAGGAATCATTCATTAGCTAAGAATCCAAATTTGAAAAATGCAAAAGTACTACAGAATGGTACATTGAACAGAACTCGATGCTCATGCTGTTAGCAATATTCCTGATTTAATGCAATGTGTGGTTCACAGCTATTCAGGAAGAAAAATTGTGGATTAGGTGTAAGTTAGAATATAACACTCTTAGTTGACAAGGGAGACAAATGCATGCCAATTGCTCGAAGTCCCTATGTGTGGTCTGTAAAATGCTCAGCAGCAAAGCATCTACAGTTCTGACATTCATTAACACAAATTACCTTGTGGTATACCAGAAGAACTTGTAGCAGCATGCCATATAATAATTGCCAAGCATATAATGCTATGGATTCTACAGTGCCTCCCAGGAGCCTGCCAACTTCACAGCAGAAGGCCAACAGTTTGTGTGCAACAGCTACATATGTGGCCTGTTAGTGAACAAGACTCCTTAAATTGTCAGGAGTAAAATGAGAGTCTCCATTAGGCCATTACAAAGACACTGAGTACTTTTCTTGCTCTCCAGAGCAATGGAAGTTTCACACGAGCTCTGAAGTTACATGACCAAAGAGATATAATTGTCTTACACACACAATTCTGGAACTCTAACAAGTTTCTTTTGTAACATTTCTTAGGTGAAATAAATTTTTGATTGGTAGAATGTTTTTAATTGTAGATATTCAAGACAGGATTAAAAGATACTCTTTAAAATAATCTCTCATCCACGTGATGAAGTAATTCACTATCAAATTGCACAGTCTGAGTCTGTTTTCCTACTGGCATATCTACAGAAATCAAGCTCATACTATCCTAAATTATCTTATTAGCTGCATGGACCATAATTCTTTAGAGTCTTCTTTATCTCTAATTTTGTTATTAGTTTCAAAATAAATGTCAACATCATATCAAAGTTTAACAACATCCCTTCTATTTCAAGTATTAAATAAAATACAACTCAATTCAGGGATAATTCAAGAGAAAAAATAAACATGATTAAAGTATATTATATATACATTGTAGAGTATATATGCATTGTAGTTTGTGATGAAATCAGACTGATGTACTGATAAGGTAAAATAAGTGGCTGTAATTATTCTCAATTATTATATAATTCAGTAGACTTACACCATAAAGCAAAAATGCATTTTTCCACAGGTATATGCATGTGTTATCATCTATATGTGACAGTTCTCATGCTAAAGTTATCACTACCAGTTCTATGAGGTACATTTTTTCACTGAATAATTAAAAAAAATGAAAAATAACTGAGATCTAACTTCAATCTGGATATACCACAAACATCAAGATCATGACAATGTTTTCAGTCAGTGCATTACCTCCTTTCTATTTTGGTAATCTCTTCTAGAGTATACTCTAAAGTTTCAGAAATATCTTTTCCCTCTACAGTAGAAGAAAGCTAGGAACTAGAGTTCATAGATCTGCAACTTGCAGTAAATTAATGAAAAGGATATGTTAAGCTGGGTTATCCCTGGTAACACAGCTTTATTCTGCCTAATGTACCCACTAATTCATTAAACATTAAATGCTGGTTGTGTCTCTACATCCCTCAAGATGTTACTCTGGTACAGTAAGTTCCCAGAAAAACCTTTAGATATATGAAGGAAGTACACATAATTAAGTATTCTTATGAAGAAGGTTCATGGTTCTTAGAAGTGAAATGAGTTCAACTTTTTGTTTGTTTTTACATTTTATTCATCTAGAAGAACTTGCAAATGACCAATATTACCTGGAATTCACAAGTTTAAATTTTTGTTTGGAAGTTAATTCTGCATGTGTTACTGAAAAGACAGAAATATTACTTCACTTCCTTTTCAATAATGCCATTACATTTAAAGAATAATTAGAGCTATTTTTCATTCAGTACAACATATATTGACTATCTTAGTATATTATGATGAACCATAAAACAGCATAGGAGGCAAGTAGATGTTGCTATCTTCAGAAACTTATGGGCAAAAGGAAACACTTGCACAGAGCTGGGTCAAGAATTTATTTCCAGTGTAACTGAAATCCCAACCATCTAGTCAAACAATAATTATTTTTCAAATCTGATCACTACAGGAAAGAAAAAAGAAAATAAAGTATCATTACAGAAAAATATTTCAATAATAGGAGAGTTAAACTTTTCATACGGACAATTCCTAGTATCTTTCCTAGTCCCCACTGTTATGGTTTACCCTCCTACTGTATCAAATCACAGAATCACAGAATCGTAGGGGTTGGAAGGGACCTCCAGAGATCATCGAGTCCAACCCCCCTGCCAAAGCAGCAGGTTCCCTACACCAGGTTGCACAAGTAGGTGTCCGGGCAGGTCTTGAATATCTCCAGAGAAGGAGACTCCACAACCTCCCTGGGCAGTCTGTTCCAGTGCTCTGTCAAATTGAGTTGTAAGGTTAATGGCAAACTGTGGGCAGTAGGGATCTGAGAGTAAGTTTTCAATACCCTAAGTTCCTCAGAGAGAAGGATGTGGTGTTGATGGTGTTTTGTCTGTTGCTCAATGAAGGAAGGTTTAGGTTGGATGTCAGGTGGAAGTACGTTACAAGGAGTGGTAAGGTGTTCGAACAGGCTGCCCAGAGACGTTGTGGATGCTGCATTCCTGGAGGTGTTCAAGACCAGGTTGTATGGTGCCCTGAGCAACTGGTTCTATCCCAGATCTGGAGGTTGAAACTCAGTGATCCTTAGGGTCCCTTCCAAACCAAGCCATTCTATGATTCCATTACATTATTGCATAGGATGAAGAAGCTACCAGGGCAGAGAAAAAAATAGTTCAAACAAGCCACACTTTCTGTGTTGGAGTAAAATGCCAATAACCTACCAGAATTGTGATATTACTCACTTTAATACAGACACATATAGATTCCCACAAAGGGTAGGAACATTTGGACTGTTATTTTTAATGGCCTTTTAAAGACACTAACAATAAATGGAAATCGTAAAACATTTTTATTACATTGCTGCAGTTGGCAAGAAATTAGAGATATTTTGTATTATGGCACTGACTGCATTTGTTTAAAAGCACTGGGGTAATTGCCACTGTGTTCATGTGCCACAGAGTCAAAAAGAAGAGAATTGCAAACTCAGAGTGATTTTCCAAACAGTAGGTATTAATATGTTATTTTTGATTAATAGAATATAAAAATAACATCTTATCAAGAAAGTTTAAATGAAATAAATAACAAAAAGTTAGCTGGGTCTGATCCTGAGGTCAATTTCAAAGCTCATATTTATCCCAGGCTGTAAAAATAAGTCTCAGCAGGAGAAAAATCAGAAATTAAATACAACCTAGTTTACAAGGGAAATTATCCTGTTAATAGGAAAATTTCCAAAGCACTATATGTAGCCTCTCACCCTCAAATGAAGGGGGAACAGTTATTGATCATCTAAAGCCAGAAAAATGATACCATTTATTAGCTTGTGTATTCAGTATTCAGGATCTTACAAATTCATTGAAATAAGTTTTAAAAAAATGTAGTAAAATACTAATGCAAAGTGAATATTAAAATATGTACTTTGAAGAAAATAAAATGTTTCTTATAAAGGGATACAGGTGTTTCCTGCACGTTCAGAATAACATCCATGTTTCTCTTTTTCTCACACATCTGATAGAGACTCCAGCATTCTTGAGTATGTGATAGAATGCTATTGCAAAAAGTGGCAAGGTAAAAAAAATGTAAGTAAAGCTTCAATTGCTTTAAAAATAAGTTATCATCTTATCTATTTTATAGTTGATAAACTGGATCAGCAGGAATCCATTCAATCACAGTTTGCCCAACTAAGAGTAGAACTACCTGCAACTTGAGTCAGAAATTTAGAGCAAGAAAGGTATCCTAGATATTTAACTTTGCCTGCATGAATGTCAGGCTCCAGTTCCTACTGTATGTCTATTTGCTGAATTAGTCTGTGTTTTACTCCTTTTTTTTTTTTTTTTTTTCTTGAAAGCTAAGTTATTTGTGCAATTAAACCTTTCTCCAGCTGTTCCTACAATATGCCTACACTTTCAGCTGCAAATAGTTTCAATACTCATGGTCTTTCTTCCTCTACCAATTGCTCCTCATGACAAAGAAACAGGAGTGGAGTTATGTCTGAATGTGATAGGAAAAGTGCATTCTATTATGTAGGTAATTTTTGTAGTATGCCAATTTTCTGAGGTCTCAGCGGAGCAGATTCTTGCATACCTGTAGCACTTCATATACAGCCCTCTGAACAAACTCATGGCCTCCTCTAGAAGCAGTCCAATAGCTCTACATCTTTTTTGTGCCGGGGGCCCCAGGCCTGGATACAGAACTCCAGATGGAGCCTCACAATGGCAGAGTAGAGGTGGACAGACTCCATCGCCCTGCTGGCCACCTCTCTTTTGATGCAGCCCAGCATACTGTTGGTCTTCCAGGCTACAAGAGCAGGTTGCTGCAAAGAAAGTCTTTTTAAAACATCATATATTTCAAATGCTTAATAAGGAGATGTTCTCTAAAAACTTTTCCAGTCAGCCTGGTAAGGCACATTACTGTTTATATCTTACAGATTTTTTTTCAACTGGTAGGATTGTATTAGGAAAAAATAATTATTTTTAGCATAGACTAGCCCACACCCAAATGAACCAAGGGAATTAAAGAAGGTCTCTCCTTATTAGTGTGACCCCTAGCACTGACTACAGTTTTTGAGTTTCCATGTTTCACCATAAACATGGAAATATTTTACTCTAGCTTGGTAGTGAAAGATCATTTAACTTAGATATGCACTTATTTTAAATATTAACAATGGTAGATAAATACAAACATATGTAAATAAATATGAGTAAACAGCCACTCACCTAATCTTAAGAAATACTTAAATGAATATTCCCAAGAAGAAACTGTAATGGAAGAAGGTATGAGCTAGCTTTTACCTCAGAATCAGTGCAGCAGCAAAGGAGCCTCCTGAGCAACCAGTTTTTCTTCTGTTGTCCTGAGCAAAGAGTGCATGACCGTGCACCTTCTGCATCAAAAGATTTTTCAGGTTGTAGCAGATAATGTATGCCTCTTTTTCAGATATTACTGAATGCTGAACTGAGCTTTCACTTTTTTGTGCATACACTGAGAATTGAAACGTAATCTCTGTTATGAAGGACACCAATTTGGGGGTTTAAAATTTCATCTCAGTCCTACTGTCAAGTTTCTTGAGTTCATGAACTGAATTTAATGTGTCTCTGCTTCACAAGGCCCTGCTAGTATAGCCTGAAGAAATAGAAACATATAATATTTGATGGTTTCTATTAAGTGTACTTATACGATGTGATTGAGCTTTTCTTGCCAGAACAGCCATACACGTTGATGATAATTTGCTTAGCATATTTTTCAGCTATATTCAAAACATGGAAAAATAATAATGTTTGAATTTTAAAAGCAGACAGGTTAGTAAAGAAAATTTTAATTGACGTATTTCACTTTCTTCATCTTGTTATCATCACTGCTTGATGTCAGTAGATTTACTTACCATCTGTGGAAGAAGTACATAGAAATTCAATGTATTGAGCTGAATATTATGTTATCAAGGCCTGAAATCCATGCAGCTCTGCAATAAGCAGATATTTCTCCTGTTGCCACAATTCCTTTATATTTTTCCCTCACTATCTAAGTAGAGCTGGGCATTTCCATTCCAAAATATATATTTTACATAAAGACAGGAAATTTTTTTCAACAGAAAAAAAAGTGTACTTAAACAAAGTGAATGGTATTTAATGTCCTGATTAGAATAGCCTGCTCTACATGAATTTGAAACTGTCCCAAGTTACAGTATCTCTTACATCTCTGGCACAGTGGGAAAATGCAAATTTTAGATACCGTTTGCAACAATTCCTGTAGCATTACTGCCCTTTCTGCCCTTCATAGAGCTCTGTTAAATCTTCACATGTATTTTCTCGATATGCTGTTTCTGATAGATCTAGTGAATGCCATATTCTGTAGTATGTAGACTAGTTAAAAATATTAACAACGAGGACAGGATTGAGAGAGGTAAATAGCTTATCTGTGCCCTACATCTCTTTTTACCTTATGTATTTTCCTTGTCAAAGATATCAGTAATGCTTCATCCACCATTTAGAATGGTTGAGGATTTATATGTCATCCTTCATCACTGTTTGATGTGATAAAAGTTTTGTGTCACAGACCATTGTGAAAGAATAACTGTTTATCCAATTCTTCTAGGAGAGATATTAAATTTGTTTATTAAGTCAGTGCTTTATCAGAAGATTATTTGTTCTCGGGTATATACACTATTAAATGGGTTTTACTAGACTTAAATTTCATCTAGGAAAGTATTTTATGTGTTTTTTGAAATGCTTGTTACATGTTTCATACTTAAATATTGCCAAGTAAGGACTTGATATCCTTTCCCTTTAGGAGCCACAGAGGTTAGGTGACACAGTGAATTAACTTTAAGACATTCAGAGCCATACGCTCCCACAGCCTGCATACCTACTGGAGCAATGAATCATTACAACCCTACCCACTTCAGAAAAAATTAAGATTCTGAATCTTCCTCCAATTTCAGTGTGTGAGTTAAAAGTTTAGTCAGCACCCTTCCAGACTAGACTAAAAAAGGCCAAATCAATCTATGATTTTGTATACCAGACCACAAAATCCTCTTAAAAATGTGGCATTCTGGGACTCCTTCCACCAGTGGTCTCTATTTTATCATCCCTACCCTTCAAAAATCCCCAGAAAACTGTGAAAGCAAAAGAGTCCTTCTCCAGAAGTGGCTTATTCCCCCTTATCAACCTCACCTTCCCATGTGAACTGGGACCAAGGACAAGGTGCCCATGATAAGCTGCCCATGGTGGGGCATAGGTCTGAAGGCTTTCTCTCTGCTTTCTCACCTCAGCGTCTTCCCACCTCACTGCTAATGGCTAAATGTATGCCCAGGGCTGGTAGCACTCACAAGAACAGGGCTTGAAGGGACTGCAGAAAGCCAGAAAGCCAGTGCTCCCAGTCCAGGAAGAGCACTGCTGATGAGGGAAAAAATGGCATTTATCAGCCCCACCTGTGTAGTAAGCACATCCAATGCTTAAATAAAAATATTCCATGTACACTAATTATTCCTACTTGGCTTCCTGGGTAGAATGAGGTCCATAGTGAAACTGTTATCTGCATGAACAGAGGACTGCCAATGCATGTGCCATTGTAATTTATTTATTTTTTTATCTATTATACTGAAAATTGAATCAATGTGCCAAGACCAGGATTTTACAGTATTCTTCTTTTTGCTGTACCAAAGCACAATATATTCATGCTTTGTAGCACTAGAGAGGATGAACTCAGCTGTCTCTATCAATTTACCCAGAAAAAAAAAGAATAACTAACCCCATGCCCAGACAAATCCAGGCACCTCTTCTCCTAGACAACATCCAGAGCAGCCCAGGCTGCACTGTCATGAATGTTGCTCCTGTCCCAAACAGTCAGTAAGCTAACCCACTATCCACTGCCACCATTTGTATATCTAAGTGTGAATAAGAATAGAATAGAGCAGTTCAATTGGAAGGGACCTTCAAAGACGACTGAGTCCACCTGCCTGACTATTTCAGTGCTAATCAAAAATTAAATCACACTCATGAGGGTATTATGTAAATGCCTCTTGAACACTGACAAGCATGGGGCATCAAAGACCTCCCTAGGAAGCCTGTTACAGTGTTTGACCACTCTCACAGCAAATAAACTTTTCCTAATACCCAGCCTGAGCCTACCCCAGCTCTGTGCAATTCCCATCCTGTCATCAGTTCCCAGGAGCAGAGCCCAGTACATCTCTCTGCCTCCCCTCCATGGAGAGCTGCAGGGAGAAGTGAGGTCACCTCTCAGCCTCCTCCAGATTGGACAGCCCTCAGCCTCTCCTCACGGAACATGCCTTCCAACCCTGTTACCAGATGTGTTGCCCTCCTCTGGGTACTTTCAAAGACCTTAACAACATTTTCGTATTGTGAAGACCAATACTGTATACAGTATTCAAGGTGAGGCTATAACAGCACTAAGTATTGCAGGAGAATCGCCTCTTTTGACCACATGGCTAGTAGGTATTCTCTAGCCAGCACTCACAGGACTGGACATCATTTTCTGTATTCACAAGCCACAAGATATGCATTTCCTCCGAGGACACTGCTTTCAACCTCAGTACCTTTTGGATTATACACATGAGTTAAAAACAAAGTCTGTCAGAATACTTATATAATGGTGGCTGCATAATTAATGATTATGATTACTGCTGAGGCAAGTTCTTATACTATGTAGTGTGTAAATATTGTAATTTTCTACTTCTGTTCCTTGCAAAGGCATTAACACAGACACCTAAATTTCTGCAATTACAGAAAGGTGTATTGTGTTTGATTCCATTACAGTTAAATACATTTACTTCTTCTCCTTGCAGAGTTGTAACTGTTCTAATTTTTCTTACTATTATGTTTCCTCTTCTTAAGGATTAGAGAAGGATTCTAACATGGGTCCTTCCTAGCTCTCAGCTTTGTTTTTGGTAGTTTATATGCAGCATTATTTGCTTGAGGAAGCTTACAATTTCTGCACTTCTGCTTTGTGAAATTTTCATAATTAGGTATGTATAATTAAGATTTCCATTAGTGCTTTTTTTCTTGTTGCTGTGTGTTTCCCCGTGCTCAAGTTCCCTTATCCCAGAAGGATGACAGTTAAATGCCTTGAGACTTTGTAATGCCATCATTGTTCCTCAAGAATTAGACTGCAGTTAAGATCTGATTCATGCATATTTTATGCACCATTTCCTTGACTTTTTTTTTTTTAAGTTTTGCTGAGAAACTTAACATTGCTGAGAAATGTGCCAATACTTCTTATTTACATAAATCCCTTGAGAATTGTTGCCACGTCTTCCCTTTTCACCTCATTATGCATTACATGCATTCCAAAGAAGAGAAAGAATCATCTAATAACAAGGCATGCACTAGTCCAACTAACCAAATATATACAGCTTTTTGTTTCAACCTTTCAAATAAATAGTGCCATGGATTTCATCAATATACACGTAATGTATCTCAGAGGCATCACCCTGAATTCACATCAGTGTAAATAAACACAGATTTTTAATGCTAAGAGACAGCCATCAAAACAATGATCAAGAAAATGTGAGTGCACAAAGCAGTCTGTTTTTCAGACTTCATAAATATTTCATCATAAAACCTAGTTACTGTTATGCAGCGGTGAGCTGTTAAAATATTAAAACAATTGGCTTAAGAGGCAGCCACAGAGTTGGTGGAAGAAGCATTCTGCCTCTTTCCCAGGGATGTGGGACCCTCTTGTCTGGACAGGAGACAGTAGGATCTTCCCCAAGAAGTTGGTACAGCTCTCTGAAGAAAGAAAGGAGTTAGAAAGAAGTAGCTGGCAGCAGCTAGCTCTGACTGGAACGGACCATTTCCCTCCCAGCCCTGTCACTGTATATGACAGTAATAAATCAACTGTAGTGCAGTGTAATTGGAAAAACCAGCCACTGCATACCTATTGCAAAGAAGTCTAATTCAGCATAAAACCGGCAAATTAACTTTCTTTAGCTTTCCTGAAAACTTGCCTATCGTTTCAGTGTCCAAAAGAACTGAAAACAATAGTCTGTTAGCCTAAAGAACACTGAGAAGGTAGGAAGCAGCAGTGTTAGCTGTCCTCTGCCTCAGAGACATATTCTAGTTAGTGAAGTCTCATTTCCTGCTCTGAGGAGCTGGATTCTTGTCAAAGAAGGAAATCATTCAGCAGAACACCTTTCTGTTGCATTGTGAAAAACTTAGTATTTTTTTCTTTGTCAGAAAGATCAGGTAAAAATGCTGGTGATTGCTCTGCCATCCCCTGACGCTGAATTTATTTCATGTGATTGGAATACAGATAGGCCACTCTAATTTTTGTTGTTAAAACAAACACTGATTCTCTGTAACAAAAGTAATAAGGTAGAATTTAATGAGTTTTCCTGGTTAAGTGTTGTGTTAAAAGATATTCAGCATGAAATACAATATTTAGGTTGTTCAGTATTGGAGCAAAATAACAAAGGGGAAATGGACACAGAAAAGAGTAAGAATTGCTCAAAAGAGATTGCAACCCTACATCTTTGAGATTTGAAAGAGTAAGTAACTGATTATGAGATTTTTCAAATGTTCAGAGAAGCATTTACATGCAATTTTTAAAAACCTTTAAAGAGATTATGTTATTTCTTAAACTCCCTTTTCCACCTCCTTAATCCTTGCAAAGAAGAGTTATGATGTTATAATTTTTTTCTTCCTTGAAGTTTAGGAATGTGTAAAATATCATTTTTTAAACGAGCTCAGGTAGAATGAAAACTATGGATATGCATTTGGAGAAGCATTTGCACTAAAAGATTTTTTGTGAATTCTAGAAATATTTTGAAGTTATCTTGTAGTTAATAAGTTGATTTAAAAAATCTACATTTGCTTTCACTCACCCTCATCTAATACTTGACCTATTGCATTGACATTTAAGATGAAATCTGCAGTTTTAATCAAAATCCAGAATTACTGTATGTTTATTCACAAAGAGGCATTATGTTTGTGTCTCAAAGCCTAATCAGAAACTCAATGCGATTGTAAATAGTGATAGAATGAGATACTTGCTGTAGTATTTTACTAAAGTAAAAATAAAAATGTTTATCCTCAGCCCTTCCTTTTGCATGCATGCAGTACAAATTCTCCTCTTGAAGTAATCCTGATCTTGTCTGCACTTGTAGAAAGTGAATTGGCTTAGTAAAGCTCATTTTTTTCTTTTATACATATATATGGATGTTTTGTAAGATCATGCTGCTTCTGTATTTCCTCTCAGTTCTTCTAGAGGCTTGAAAGAGATTGAATCTTTATGATTCACTCATCTAAGAACATTTGCAGAAGCTTTCAGATCAATATTAAGTGAACAGAAGGAACCAATAAGGACTAATATCTTGTAAAAGATACTGAAAATTACTCCTTGCCTACCTTTAGAATACAATCAATTGGATTTTGTTTTGAAGTGCAACAACTGGCAAATGCACATTCAAAATTAAACGGTTGTTCCTGTATAATTATGCATGAACACACATATTGGATGCTTACTGCAGCAATGAGAAATTAGTGAACCATAATTGCCAACCAAAATTACACTTGAATATTTATCATTCTAAGGTAAAGAGGATAAATTAATATTTCCTTACACAATTTTTTGTAACTGTGATTATAACAGCTAAGAAATCTGTAATAATTAACCTATATCTTAGAAGCCAGTAAATATATGCTTTTCCCTGCCCCTCATCAATCCATACACATTCATGCAGGTTTTTTTTAATATAAGCTATTCACATCAAAACAGCAAAGTGCAGAACTTGCTATTATCACCCATATAGAGAAACACATTATGAAAAGATGTGTCAGATTTCCTATGTTCTATCCTCACACACACACAAAAAAAAAAAAAAAAGGAAAAAAAAATCTGAACAGACTTCAAAAGGAAAGAAGAAGCTTGCTCTCAGATGTAGCAGGTGCACCAGTTGAAAGACTATCTAATCTTGTGGGATGATCACTGTAATACACATCTGTATGAAAAGACCTCTGAATCACACAGTCTCACAGACTATACCAAGGGTTACCCAGAAGATGCCTTCAAGAGCAGATGCATTTGCTTCAACAACATACCATACTTCTGTACTTACAGCAATTCCTATATATTCCCGAGAACTGCTGTACAGAGAGTTGAGATGAATTTCTTGTCATTAGCTAATGAGATTTTGTAAATACTGCAAGAATCTCACTGTTTTTCTCTTTAAGAGCATGTTATTTTCAATAATTGCAAAAAAAAAAAAAAAAAAAATTATTTTCGTTCAAGTATATAGAATCATAGAATCACAGGGTTGGAAAGGACCTATAAGATCATCTAGCCCAACCGTCTTCTCATTACCCCTACTACCACAAGCTACTAAACCATGACTCGCAGCTCCTCATCCAGACGCCTCTTGAACACTGCCAGGGACAGTGACTCCACCACCTCCCTGGGCAGCCATTCCAGTGCCTGACCACTCTGAGAGAAAAAGTTTTTCCTCATGTCCAACCTAAACCTCCTGTAGTACAACTTGCAGTCATTTCCCCTGGCCCCATTTGTTGCCTGGGAGAAGAGGCCAAACCCCTCCTCATCACAACCTCCCTTCAGGAAGTTGTAGAGTGCAATGAGGTCTCCCCTGAGCCTTCTCTTCTCCAGACTAAACAATTTCAGCTCCCTCAGCCACTCCTCATAAGACTTGTGCTCCATACCCCTCACCAGTTTTGTTGCCCTTCTCTGGACACGCTCCAGCACCTCTACATCTTTCCTGTTGTGAGGAGCCCAAAACTGAACACAATACTCGAGGTGTGGCCTCACCAGTGCTGAGTAGAGGGGGATGATTAGCCGAGCATCAACCAACACCCCTAAGTCCCTTTCCTTTTCACAGTCATCCAGCCACTCATCCCCAAGCCTATAACGTTGCATGGAGTTGTTGTGCTCAAAGTGACCTGACACTTGGCCTTGTTGAACCTCATCCCATTCACCTCAGCCCAGCGGTCTAGCTTGTCTAGTTCCCTCTGAAGGGCCTCCCTAGCCTCAAACAGGTCCACACCACCTCCCAGTTTGGTGTCATCTGCAAACTTACTGAGGGTGCACTCAATCCCCTCATCTAGGTCATCAATAAAGATATTAAACAGGATGGGACCCAGTACCGATACCTGGGGGACACCACTTGAAACGGGTCGCCAGCTGGACTTAACTCCATTATCCACTACCAGTTGAGCATGGCCCTCTGGCCAGTTTCTTACCCAAAGAAGGGTATAACTGTCCAGGCACAAGCAGCCAGTTTCCCCAGAAGAATCCTGTGAGAGACCATATCAAAGGCTTTGCTGAAGTCTAGGTAGACTACATTAACAGCCCTTCCCTCATCTACCAGTCTGGTCACCCAGTCATATAAGGAGATGAGGTTGGTCAAGCACAACCTGCCTTTCATGAGCCCATGCTAGCTGGGCCTGATCCCCTGGACATCACCCATGTGTTGACACTTGAAGCTGAATCATTGGTATTCCTGCCTTCCAAATTTCTTGCACATGGACAAGGGTTCTTCGAAATTTTTTACTATTATTGTTATTTTACTTTCATAATTTCTCCTGTCTCGCTTATCTGCCTAACACATGCCTCATTTAACTATTTAATTTCTTTTTCTATAAGTGTTAGTCTTGAATCTCATGTCTCCTTGCATTCACTGATCATTTTTCTGAAAGGTATTTTCTCTATTAAACTTATTTCATATTCTTTCTAGCACCACTTCTCCCACAGTACACTGATTTGGAAACTAGACCCCTAGATTTCATTTACAGCAAATCAAATGAGGGAGGTACTTCAGTAGCACAGTTCATCTAATTCAAAACTTGATCCAGAGATTGTGTGGTGCTATCCTGAATGGTAGGTTTCTGTTGCCCTGAGCTCTCTGATCTGCAGAAGCTGAGGTTACACAGATTTGTGCCAACACTGATTAAAAAACCAGCTGTCTCCATGTCCTTTGCCAATGAGAATGTTCCTGTGCAGATTCATTCTCTGAGGAAAACTTTTCATAGCTGAAAGCACTGAAAATTGTAGCAGCATACGCACATTAAAAGGGACCTATTCTTCATTAACAGCAATACATTACAGTGGTTTGTTCATATTCTTTCTATGCTCTGTTGAAAATGTAAACTATTTATTCTCACAGTCAAAGGTCTTTCTGTATTTTCTTAATGCTCTCTAAAGAATATGTAAATCTATCTTATGAATGCACATGTTTGTTCATGTTTTCATCATGTCCATATGTGGCTTCTTCAGACTAGGGGGTGGAAATTTACCCCTTCACAAAATTTTCCTAAGATTGTAATCTTGTTGCTTGTGATATATGTAAAATAACTTATCAAAGTCTTAACTTTAAAAAATATTGTTAAAAAAAAAAAAGTTGAAAATAAGCAACTTTTGATTGACCTCTCCAGTAACAACTATCTTTACTGCAACAGCAGGAAATAGTTGAAGATTCTTTATAAAATATAATGTCCAAAAAAAACCTTTCTTGCTATTTCTTTCTTAGTAACAAGAAAACAAAAGAAACAACAAAAACAACAAAAAAAACCATAAGCAGATCACCCCAATCCCACTGTGAAATAATGTTTTTCTTGTCCACTTGTTATCACTTAAGGTTTTTTCACTGATTTCACAGTTGTATTGCTTGTATCTCCTCCCTACATGATACCTTAAGATCTGCTCCATTTTTTAAATTTAGATCAGTTATAACTCTGTGATGCAAAGTATCTCATTTTCCAAGACAGCCTACAGATATTAACAATTACACTGGAATACAAAAGGTTTTCATCCAAGTAAATAATTATTTTCCTGTAAAGAATACAAGATATCTCACCTCTTGAAAGGGATTTATTATTTATTTATTTTTAATGTTGTTTTTCTCTTCACTGTGAATGACCTATGAGACCCATCCAGTCTTTCCACAAATGAAAGAAAGAAAGAAAACCCTTCAAGGATAAAGCATTATTTATTGTATGTGAAAACAATTTCAAATTAGAAAAGGAAAGTGTTTGACTCCATACCGCTGTGTGTGTCTGCTTTGAATCACTCGCAGCTTGTAATATTATGCCCTCTTAAAATGTTATATTGCATAATATCTATGTGGAAAGTATAAAAACCTTTCTCACTAGTAAGCAATTGCATATGGTCTGAAAATTAATCCCTCACCACTAGAATACATAAATAGAAAGCCAGATTTGTTAGTAGGCTCCAGCTGCTTTGTGCTTGACAGACAGTGCAAAATAACCGTAGATTCAGATTAAATGTTCAGCTAAAGTGGGTTTAAGGCTGCTTTCCATTACCAAAGCAGTGGAAAGCAACTGGAGGGGGCTCATGAATCTGTCCCGTTCTGGAACCTGACACGACATCCTGTGTTGTACAATAATACTAATAGTCTAGCTAGGATACTTTAATACTTTCCAGTCGCTAACTGCTAGAATAACCTTGTGTGCTGGAAACCTATCATTATATGGATGCTAGGTGGAAGAATAAAGAGATTCTTCATAGCATAGTTTTTTCACGTGGTGGAAGTGTATGTTCTGGGGAAATCTAGATGAGCAATGTAATGTATCTGATAATAATCAAGTTCTAACATAAATGTACACAGCTATGTTGGATTCTGGGAATTGGGAAGTTCATTATTTTGTCAGCATTGACTTGTCCTGATATATTTTGAAATTCTCAGAATTTGCAAAGCCATTTTATTGTTTATAACTCATTTCAACATTTTTTATGATTTATTTATTTTTATATCATAATATGTGCATCTCTAATATTTGTATTTCTGTTCCAAAGGCTTTACTCTTTGCAGACCATTTTTCATAGAATCGTAGAAGATCATCTCTTTCCATGACATGGGCTGAGAGACTTCCCAGCAGACCAGATTGCTCAAAGCCCCTTCCAGCCTGGTCTCAAACACTTCCAGAGATGGGGAATCCACCACTTCTTTGAGCAACCTGTTCCAGAGCCTCACCACTTTTATAGTGATTTTTTTCTTTCTTTTCTCTAACCTAAACATATTCTTTTTTAGTTTAAAACCATTACTCCTTGACCTATTACTGCATTCATGTGATAAAGAGACCCTCCCCATCTTACTTGTAGAATTCCCATTAGATACAGGAAGGGTGCTATACGGTCTCCCTGGCACCTTCTGTTCTTGGGACCAAACAATACCAACTCTTTCAGCTTGTCTTCACAGAAGATGTGCTCCTACCCTTTAAACATCTTTGTGTCTCTCTGCTGGGCATGCTCTAACAGATTAATGTCTTCCTTGCGCTGCAGGTGCCAGAACTGAATGCTGTACTGCAGGTGACATCTCAGAAGAGTGGAATAAATAGAAGGGAAGGATCATCTCCTTCAACCAGCTGGTCACACTTCTTTTGAGGCAGCCCTGGATACAGCTGGTTTTCTGGGTTACAGGTACACATTGCCAGCACATGCTGAGATTTTATCAATCAGCCATCACTGCAGAGCTGTTCTTGGTTCACTCAATGCCTAGGCTATGTTTGAACTTGGGATTTTTCTGCAATTCCAATATTCAGTTACATATTCAGAACAAGGAAATAAATCCCATATGTCCATGTAATCTATAAAGAATGGTACAAGAAAGCTCGACAGATGGAGCATTCTTTTTTCCCTAACAGGCAGAAATTACTTTTGATGTTCTTTACAAACCTTCCACAGCAACAACTGATGTAGAGATTATATGGGCACAGAGCATATCACCTAAAGCAGTGTAAATTTGCATAAGAATTACAGATGTTTAAGCTATCAGCATTCCAAGCTGTAGTGATCAACAGTCAGAAAATTCTCCAAGCCAACTTTCCAACTAACAAATTATATTCAGTCTGGTAGGGACAGTCTCTGTAATGCTCTTGAATTCAATACATCTATCTGCAGCCACTCCCACTTGGATGAGGTTTAAGGGCAAAGGCCAGGTCCTGCACTGCCCACAACAACCCCAGGCAACGCTACAGGCTTGGGGCTGGAAGACTGTGTAGAGGAAATAGACCTGGGAATATTGATTGATGCTCAGCTGAACATGAGCCAGCGATGTGTCCAGGTGGCCAAGAAGGCCAATGGCATCCTGGCTTGCATCAGAAACAGCGCTGCCAGCAGGAGCAGGGAGGTAATTGTCCCCCTGTACTCAGCACTGGTGAGGCTGCACCTCAAGTACTGTGTCCAGTTTTGAGCCTCTCACTGCAAGAAAGACATTGAGGCTCTGGAGCAGATTCAAAGAAGGGCAACAAAGCTGGTGAGGGATCTGGAGCACACGGCTTATGAGGAGCGGCTGAAGGAGCTGGGATTGTTCAGTCTGGAGAAGAGGAGACTCAGGGGAGACCTTATAGCTCTCTATAACTACCTGAAGGGAGGTTGTGGTGAGCTTGGTCAGCCTCTTCTCTCGTGTAACTGGTGATAGAACTAGAGGGAATGGCTTCAAGCTGTGCTATGGAAGATTCAGGCTGGATGTTAGGAAATGCTACTTCTCTGAAAGAGTGGTCAGGTGCTGGAATGGGCTGCCCAGGGAGGTGGTGGAGTCACTGACTCTGGAGATGTTCAAGAAACATTTGTATGTTGTGTTGAGGGACATGGTTTTGTGAGAACTATTGGTGATGGGTGGATGGTGGGACTGGGTGATCTTGTGGATCTTTTCCAACCTTGGTGATTCTATGATTCTGTGATTCTATGGATTAGCTTGCATTTGTTCAAGGTCAGCTTTCATATGATACTGCATTAGCTCAGATCAGACTATTGCAAAAAACACTAAAAGGTATGAAAGAATTTTGAGAAGCCTAATCTGGAGCTTCCACACACTGCCTTGGGAGCTGAATTTATGGATCACAGGCTTTGAATTTGCTTTAGTTATGCTGTAGTTATGCCTGTGTTCAGTTTTGCTGATCTTAATTTGATGACTTGACTTCCTAGATAGGCAAAGGGGCATGCATACACATGGGCTACAGTAGTACCAGGTAGATGTCGCTGGTCATGGTCATCTGTTTCTGCTCATTCCAATTTGACTCACTGGGGAGTAAGGGATGGCGACTGGCCAGGGAGGAAGCATGTCCTGTCCACTAGGTCCATACCAATGACTCTGCTTCCCAAGGTTTCATTACCGTATTCACTGTCCTTACTATCACTCACTGACATCAGCAAGGGTGTGGGAGAGTTTGTTGTCATGGAAGATATTATGTTGGTCAGACTATCTGCTAGAAGTGAAAAGAGGCAGAATTGAAAAGCAAGTCAAGCTACAGTGAATGGAGCAGCCACCAGCTGAAGACTTGTATCATCCCTCTCTCGTGTGCTTCAAGCTGTGAAATCATTGTTTTGATTCTGACAGCCTATCTGGTGTGGCACACATGACAATGATGCAAATATGTTTTTACTATTGTAAAGATATTCAGAGTATGCTAGCTTAATACAGAGCTGACTCTGCACAAACTGTTCTTTTGTACCTTTTTCCATAACAGTCTCTTATATTTAAAGAATAACTATTGATGGTTGTATGAATGCTTCTGTGTGACTCAGTACAGCTATTGATGAAAGAGGATTAAACTAAGATGCAATAACGTGTGCTTGCCTAAGTTTAAAAGATCATATGCAATTCCCACAGTTTGGCTGACGTGGAAAATGTTAATGATCTCTATGTGCCTTAAGATATATTAAAGAATTTGGGAAACAATGAATTCCAGGCTTAGATTGTTGAATGAATGAATTCTAGGTGTTAGATTGTCATGGTTTTGTGATTTTTGGTTTTTGGCATTCCATATCATAACATCATATAGTGTACTGGGAGTTAAGGTGTTAATGCTCCAGTTCTTGACACCTGTCCAAAAGAGAAGAAAAACTACACACCCCAGGGGGCTTTGCAGTATAGAGGAGATATAACCATGGCAAGGTCACCTAATGTGCTTTTCTTTGTTGTCTCTTCCTCATCTGCGCTTCTTTGTCAGGCTCTCCCTGCTGTTCAACTGGACTGCGCATCTCACCTCAGCATTATGGTGAGACCTATCCACCTTTTGGACACTCTCTCATTATATTTGATTTATTAGCTTCAATTCTAATATATTGTATTATAGTGTGTTATCTTGCATTCCAATATCATATGTAGTAAATTAATTTGTTTCTCTCCAGATCGTTGCCAATGTTTTTAATTATTTTGGGGTCCCCTGTTCCCCTCTTCTGGAGGCGCGGATTTCGCGAAATCCCTCCGCCCTGCTAGTCACAGAACTGGGCCGAACCAGCCCATAAATCATTGACATAGATAAAAGATACTCTGTGCCAAAATGTTTATATGCATTCAGAATCCCAATTCCATGGATAGCCAAGGCTGCCATAAATATTATAATACTTTTAATGACTTCAAAGATAGTTCAATTTAAGTGCAGAAAAATATTTAAAATATTAAATGTAGTCTCACGGTCCTTTTCATCACTGAAGTTTTCCTATGTCTTATTGTAGATCCTAGGAGAAAGGGATTAAAATTTTGCACAGAACAAACTAATAAAATACTTCCTTTTCATTCTTTTATATGTAACGTACTGTTGGCTGTGTATAGCACAAAATCACCTATTATTCTTTTTTGATTTTCTAATTCTCAAAATGTATGTGACCCCAATAAATTATTTGATTTTGGCATTGGTTGGAGACCCGTTATCTCAAGGATCTCTTTGTGAACAAAGGAGAGTATGATTAACCAGACTACATTGCCCTTTTTCATCTTCTAATTTCTCTAACCATGTGCTAAACTGCTTAAGCATAGCCTGTGCTGTTAGGATTAATAGGGTTAATTTCAGGGCCTACACCAATTAGACTTGCAATCTCTTTCTCAAATTTTGCAAAATAGGAAAATATATTTTCCAAGAGGAGTTTCTTTATTAATAAAGCAGTCATCCCATTCCAGTTGTCATATAATAATGAATCCATAGTAAGGCAAGAAACAGAACAGCTTAATTGGCTTTTATTTTCACCCCGTGACAATTAGATGATACTTATATTTAAGACTGCAGCACCTTATGTGCATTTCCTGACTCTGTCCTCTACTTCTAAAGCAGATTGCCAGGATGGATATTTCATGCCTAAACCATCTTAATCAGAGTAATGCATTGTAAAGAATTAACTTAGTCATTTATCAGGTACTGTTCAACTTATTATTACTGATATATGAGGTTACTGGAAAAAATGAAATACTTTCTCTTAGGAAAAAAAGTCTCATTTTTGTCTCCACTGAGACAAGACCTGCATATTTTGTAATCCACCAACTCTTTCAAGGTGTGATATCTGTGCGCCCTGTGGGCTTGATTCTGATATAATTTACATCAGTTTTAAACAGAAGTATGTTCAGCAAAATTGTATGTTATTCCATCAGTAAATAAGATCTTCATAAAAATCTGAATCAGACTGCATTGTTTGTTTAGTTTTTGTTCAGTCTTCACATTTCTTTCATTAGCACTTCTCTTTCCTTCTCTGTAGAGACCTGCTTTTGATTTACAGTAGTAACCTTCTGTCCTGTGCCAAGTTAGCCTTTGAGCTATTACTTTTTCATTTTTAGCCTTGGGCCAGTTGTTTGTAACCTTTCTGTCTTGCTTCACTGGTATTCAGCTTTTCATAGTTTACAGCAATCATGTAGCAATGACCTTATACACTTTCTGTACCTTTCTCCTTCTTGAGCGTTCAAATTCACATCTTACGTGTCAGTGCATTGTTCGCCTACTTGCTTGACGCTCATTCTTAAACAGATCCAAGTTTTGCTTCAGCAGTCTCTGGCCTCTTTCCCTCTGGTTTTTAAAAGCTTATTGGGATCCGTGTTATTAAGGCAACACTCTCAAACACATTTGTTTGTAGTCTGTGCTTGTGGTATTTCTATATCGAAACGTTACAATCTTTATACGCCATTGATTTTCAGGGAGATATTTCCCCTCTCTTCATTTCAAGACTTGTATGATTATTTCAAGTAGGGGAAAGGTGAAAGTTATCAGATACAGTTGTTATTTTTTAAATCATTTAGTTTGTTTGTTTCATTGTTTAAATAAATTAGTAAAAGAGCTCAGTCCTAGTAGGAGAAAGTAGCAACAAACTGGATTTGTTTTCTTCCACACTTGTTCAATATACATTAAGTTTCTGGACTGCATCTAAAGATAGTTGGCCAGAAAAGTGAGGGAGGTGACCTTCCCCTTTTGTTCTGCCTTCATGAGGCCCTATCTGTGGTACTACATCCAGGCCTGGAACCCCTGGCACAAGAAGTATGTGGAGCTGTTGGAATGGGTCCAGAGGAAGCCATGAAGATGACCAAAGGGATAGAACACCTCTCTTATGAAAAAAGGTTGAGGAATTAAGCTTATTTATGTTGGAGAAGAGAAGGTTGTGGGAAACACCTCATTGCTGTCTTCCAACATTTCAGTGGAGCTTATAACATTATCTGTTAGCAATAGGATGAGGGGGAATTGTTTTAAATGAAAAAAGGGGAGATTACAATTAGATACTAGGAGAAAATTGTTTAGTCCGAGACTAGTGAGGCACTGGCACAGGCTGCCCAGTGAAGCTGTGGATGTCACATCCCTGCAGGATTTCAAGGCCAGGTTGGATGGGGCACTAGACAGCGCTAGCTTGTGGTTGGTAGCCTTGCCCATGGCAGGGGTGTAGAAGTGGATCTCTCTTTCTACGTAAGATATTCTGTGATTCTATGCATTTCACAGCTTTGGTATCTCTGTGTTAATTTTAGATAATATCTCCTTCAGGATTTTCTTCTTCTAACTGTTGATAAATTGGCTCAAATATTAGGGAAATGTTCAGCAACTGCTAGAGGCTATATTCTTCTGTCTTAGAGAAGTTGACTTCAGGAGACACCAAGTTGATCCATAGAGAAAGGCCATACAGATGCATCTGTATTGCCTGCCATACATAAGTACAAGGAGTCATTCATTTTGTCTAAGAAATCTGTCAAGGATCCTTCACACTTCTAGCAGGACTGTGAACTGTAAGCAGCATATATGGCTGGAACATAACAGGATGTATGCTTTATGTAAAACTTTCTTGGTTTTGACACTTTCTTAAATCTGGATCTCTGAGAAAATGAATAATAATGGAAAAATAGGCAGTATAGCAATAATTTATTTTAGCACAGATGTTACATAGACAAATTGTGTTAAAAACCAGTTTGAAATTTTCAATTTCATCTCCACAAATTATGAAGCAAATTATATTATTAGATGCTATATAAAGTGAAAAGCCTTCAAGGTCTGTTTGTCTCCATAAATTTACAGTGAAATTCGTCTCAATTAAAATTCATATGGCTTTCATTTGTTTCTGTTGATCTTTTTGAAAGACAGTCTGGATTTAGAATGTTATTTGATAGAAATTTAAATGATAAAATTCTTAACTGTATCTTTGGAAAACCTTTTTGATATAATCTTGTGTTTCACAATTGCAGCTGAACTTTAGATTTCAGGAAGTTCTTATAAAGTTGCCTGCCATGTATTTGGCCTGCAAAATTAACCAAAAACTTTAGAGATCTGTTAATTCCATCTGAATTTCAGTTTTCTGATGACTATCCCTCAGTTACTGACTTTAAGGATACTCTAGACTTTAGAATCCTGAACAGGACCTTGTTCATCTGATGAAAAATGACTTGATTAAAATTATATGCAAATAAATTAAAATAAATGTCCTTATTCCCCTTCTCATTTAGTAATGTTTTCACCGCAATGCTCTTAAACTTAGCAATTAGAGTGAATTTTTACTCTCAAGAATACATGGTGCTTAGTTTTTTTTTTTCCCTGCAGATTTCTCTATGCCTCTGTATTTCCTTTGTTACTCAAAACCTATTGACATTTTGTTTTACAGTAGAAAATTTGAAGGAAAGAGGGAGAGCATCATCATTTTTATACTGCTTTGAATAGTGATCATATGAAATGAAAGACCGAATTTATTTTTTTTTCCTCTTGTTCTGTGTCATTCTCATTAACATTTGTTGTTTTATTTTTCTTCAGTTGTCAATTACATGGAAATGACCCTTTTGCATATTCATTGCGTGCTTTATGGGCTTTCTCAGGAAAGAAAAGAAAGCTACATGATACACGCACAGTCATATTCAAACAATTGGATTCAAGTGATTAATGAGTTTAAATATTTGCAGTCTGGAGTATTATATCTGCAGTATCTGTAGAACAGATATTGAATACTCTGAATTTCAGAGTCTGTTAAAGTAGCTATAGAAGAAATCAGCAGTTTTTGGCAGAAGGTTTACCAGCAATTCCTAATTAAACTAGTGCTTTTCTGATGTTACATGCAAATTATGATTGAGGTTCAAGGGTGGGGATAGAAAATAGAACAATACATCAATATTAATACATAAATTAAAATCTTTGCAATCTCACCAAACAGATATTTTTCCTTTAATAACTGGCAACTGACCAAACAGGAATGTATTTAGCTCAGGGTTTACAATTTCACTCTGTGCTGTTACTTTCCAGGCCTTCATAATTACTAAAAACTGCAATTTTCTACTGATTATTTTTTGTTCTGAATTCTGCACAAGAATCACAGAATGGTTTGGGTTGGAAGGGACATTTAAGATCACCTCGTTCCAACCTACAGCTATAGGCCAGGACACCTCCCTCTAGATCAGGTTATTCAAGTCCCATCCAGCCTGGCTTTGAATGCTTCCAGGGAGAGGCAACATACAGTCTTCCTGGGTAACCTGTTCCAGTGTCTCACCACTCTCACAGTAAACAATTTCTTCCTAGTATCTAGTCTAAATTTACCCTCTTCCAGTTTAAAGACGCTTCCCTCTGTCCTGTTGCTACATGCCTTTATAAGAAGTCCTCCCTCAGCTTTCCTGTAGGCCCCGTTCTGGTATTGCTTAAATGCTTCACCCACCACCTCACTGTGCTTGCAGACACTGTCTGGTCTCCAGAAACATTCAGTGAGCATTGACAGATGTCAGTGGATGCCATTTTTTTCAGCATGTAGGAATTCAGTGACACACCTTTAATCCATATGCCCTTCCACATCAGACGCCATTTTGTCTGACTGCCCCTCTTCTACCATCTGTCAGACAGCAACATGTAAAAAAATATTTGTAGGACAGTTCAACTTTTATTGCCATATTACTAACATCTTCTTCTGATGTCATGGAACAACATAATAAAATAGGAGCTGCTACTTTTGGAACATTCCTAGTATGAACCCTCTTCATCTTGAAATAGGGATGCTTTTCTGTCTCAAGGAAATATGTAAGATGACAGCCACGCCCCCCAAACAAACAAACAAACAACAAAATAAAATCAACCTACTAAGAAGGGAAAAATGCTGATGTAGAATACTTATTTGTTTCAATTGGTTTGATCTGTCCTTTTTTTGTTTTAAGCTTACATAGCTTAGCTTGTTTTCATTTTGTTGTGGTAACGGCACCATTTTCTGTCACTTCAGGGGAAAAGAACACTTCTCAAGAAAGAAAAATAATTGCCTAAATAATTTTCGACTATATTTATTAAAGATGAAGGATTTTTTTTCTGAATATTCTAAAAATCCAGAATTCGTCATGAGTTGGTTTGTTATATTAGCAAACTAACCACAATTTGCTCAGACAGTTCTGAAGTACATGAAGCCACACACAGTGAGCAAAAGTATAGCTCCCTGAAGCTATATAAAGCTTATGATCAGGTGCTTATGATCATTTTTTTTTTAATTCCAGATCACTTGCCCAGTGCAGTCTTAAAAGACTTCAGAGGAAAAAAAAAAGCTTAGAGGAAAAGCACTCTGCAAAGGCAACCATGTTATAAAAAATGGTACTGATAGTCGGTATTTATTCTGAGTTTCTGTTTAGCCAGTGTTTTTCCAGTAAAAATTTAGGTGGAGCAGAATGGCACTGCAAGATTAGAGGTTCAAATAAGGTTAGAAGTCCTGTTGAAAGTAGTTGTGTTTGTTATTACTCTGAATCCATTTCCATAGTTGTAAAGGTGTCTGTTTACTTAATGTCTTTTTGAATATATATGAGGAATGTTCCAAAAATACTGACTCCTATTTTATGTCAGCCCACAGCATTAGAGATGGATGTTGGGAGCAAAGCAGTAAAATTAAACCTTTTCACCAATATTCCATTACAGTTTTCTGCTGTGTGACAGATGGCAGCAGAGGGGCAGTCTGGCAGAATGGTGTCTGACATGGAAGCAAAGATGTGTCACTGAATTCCTCCATCTGTGAAAGATCATACCCACTGACATTCACTGATGATCGCCGAATGTTTCTTGGGACCAAACAATGGTTGTGAGCACAGTGAGGTTGTGGGTGGCGCATGTCAGCAGTGGCAATGGCAACCGTGGGTCACCTCCACTGGTGCAGATTTTTACAAACGCAGCATGTAGACTCTTGTTAATCACTAGTGAAAATGCATAGCTCATGGTGGTGACTATGTTAAGAAGTAGTGTTTTGCAGGTGAGAATTTGCTCTGTTTTGTAGTGTTATTTTGTTCTTTATATCTACTGTAGTTTCTCTGGAAATAAATAGGAGGCATTACTTTTGGAGAGATCTACCTATTATCATGGCTTTTCATTAATTGCTCTGCTGTTTTGTATGCCCAGAAGACTGTCAGAACAGAAGGTTCAACACTTGTACTAGCTGTAGGCAAGTCTGAATAGGCCACGGGAAGCATGTAGGTGATACTAGGTTCACACTGAGTGTTTGCTCAGAAGACTAAATCATAAAATTATTTTATTCGTTACCAAAATAAGAAATATGATAATTCTCCTTACAGCCATATGCTGTTCGCTGGCTGTTCATTCTTGAAAAGATGCATTTTAATGAGTGCTAAAATAATTTATATGCATAAGTAGTCTGCAAATTTATGTAGCTGTTTGAGGGGAAAAATACTACCAAAAATTGCTTATTTTTAACTTGGAATATACTTGATTTATTTAACTTGCTTAATCAGCTTAGATGCTTCATTGAGAAACTCCAAGTTATTTTTATGTACTATAAAATGAAGTTAGAAACAAGATTAACTAGTTTAATAGAGAAAGTTGGGATTTGTTTTTTATTTTTGTTGTTTTTTTTTTCCATTGTGGAAATGGAAAAATGGAAAATGGAAAAATTACCACTAATGTAAACATATTCAAATGTATTAATATAATTATCTAAGTCTATATATTTCATCTTGAGCTGAAATCAAAATCAGAGGAAAATTGGAGATGTATTTTGCTTATTTGAAATAACATTGTTTTGTGACTGTCTGTATATTGCAAATTGAGGCATCCTATATCCTATTTTTCCTAAGACTAAATAGCAATTAATCTGCTCCTGAATAATGTGATGTCTCCCATTTACCTGACCTCTGGTTTGCTAAGACAGTCCTTGAAGCAACTGTAATTGAGATTAAAAAAAAACAACTAAAAACTATCAGTATGGAAAAATTACTTTTCTCCTCATATGGTTACTTAACATACAAAAGTTGCTTAAGGCATATCCTGAAGCAGTTGCTTGCAGAGCTGCTGTGTGTCAACACTATACTAGCATATTTTCTCTGCTCTCTTCCCACATATTTCTTTAGTATACAAGTAGCATGTGACAGTGACAGAAAATAAATCAATAGAAAAATTAAATGTCTGATTCATTTGTTGGAAAATAATTAAATGCCAAATGCCATGCCTGAAGATATGTAGCCCCCAGCAATCTCCTATACAAATGAGAAAAAAAAAATTCTTCTTTTTTCCTGCAGTGACATAATTTTAATTTGATATTACCGCAGTTTATTCTATTTAATTTGCTTCGTAATCTTCACCAGACTGGAAAAGTTAGTTTCTCTCTGGAATCTTGTACTTTCTATAGTTTCTGCTTTTATTTATTCTTTTCTCTTCCTTTTTTCCTTTTTTTTTTTTTTTTTAATTTAAGATTGAGTCATGCAACAGCATTAAATTCACAGGCAGCTCTTACTTTTTCAGATTTCTATAAGCTTTTCTTATGGATTGAAAGTGATCTCTAGGGCATGTGTTAGAATAACTGTTCAAATTCAGATTGTTTGCTGGACTGTGCATTCTTCACTTCTGTCTAGCCTCTCTGGGTATTCTTTTTCTATTCCCTTGTGTTTCTCATTACAAATTACAAATATCTATGAAAAACAAAACAAAACAAAACAAAGACAGAGTCAGGATTTGCAGCTTGTTTACTGACATTTTTTTCCCTTTTCCAAGTTTTAGTATATTATTCTCAAAGCTGAATGTTCATGGAGATATCTTTCCTACTAGCTGTTTTGTTTTGTTTTGTTTTGTTTTGTTTTGTTTTGTTTTGTTTTGTTTTGTTTTGTTTTGTTTTCCCACTAATTTCATTCAGGGGTTATATACTTACGTATTTTCCTTTTCTTGTTTTTCTCCTTCTTGTTGTTGTTCATGTGAAAATAAATAAAGAAATGTTTTCAGTGGAATTCCAAACTCGAAGGAGAAACATATCTTAATTTTTAATCTACAGTCTTAAATCTACAATCTTCAAATACTGAAAATAACATTAAAATACTTAGAATCAGCAGGATGTTACCTACCATAGTATGACCTACTCTAAGGATGATGGTTCCCTCATCTATGTTGTAGATGATGATATGGAAATCATTCTGAACTAAAAGGAAAAAAAGAATGTTGCACAGGAATCTTTTGCCATTAATGTTGTTGGAAAGCTGAAACTAGTTGCCCTCAAACCCTAAAGAATCAACTTTTATCTGTTAATCTTCCAAAGAGTTTCATGAATTTTAGTTTGCTGTTTTAGTTACTGTTGCTATATTTCTGAAGGAAAATTGTCTATTAGCAGTGTCAGAGTTCATTGAAAATTAGAGTTGATATGTAGCTGTATTGGGTTTCGTTATATTTTCTCCTCTTCTTCCTTTGAGGAGGTGGAACAAGAGATGTCTAGCCTTAGTGTAGTAGTTTTTCTCCCACTCCAACAACAGCAAAAGTCTTTGAAGAGGTCTGTTTTACTTACTGTTCTTTTCTAGAGGAGTGGAAGCAGATAGTACATTCATGTCATAGTCAATAAACAAAAGGAGATTAAGTGGATTTGGGGGTTGGAACTACATGATCCTTGGGGTCCCTTCCAACCCGGGTGATTCTGTGGGTGATTCTGTGGATTTGATATTTATCTATTTAAAAGACTCCTGATACTGATAATATTTATTTGGTTTCAGATTTGAACCCTCAAGCTACATTTACAACATATTTCAGTCAAAAATCAAAGCATCAATTCACTGGAAACTGAGAGTACTCATGACAGGGATGACAACGTACTTGTTGTAATGTGCTGTACTTATCACTTCAGTCAGCAACCATTGAAAATAGGACAGCTGCCAAGTAGACCCTTGGAATGACCCAACAAAGCAACACTTTTGAAACTTTGCAAACAAATAAATAAATAAATAAAAAATCTACCTCCAAAACAGATTGGTAAGTAACTCTAAACAATCATTCTTAGGAAAAATACTTCCTGATTCATTCTCTATCTTATTTTCTATGACCTTCCAAAGCAACTGAAGTAGATTAAAAAATACCGAAAGAATATGAAGAAACAGAAAACATGGCTTGATAAACAGAGTGAGGAAAAAATAGCATCAAAATGGGTAATAAAATGATAATGCTGTACCAGAATCACAAATAGCTCTCCTGAGTAATCCTTGAAAACAATTCTACTTCTCACTAGCTGTGGATTTTTTATTTTTCTTACATGGTTTTATGTGCCAGAAATAATAGAAATTGATAAATATCTCAAAGGTAAATCTATGTATTTCAGAAGATACAGTTTGCTTTCTGGGTAAAATCAATGTACAGGTTATATATAAAAATTTTCAGTTTTTTTTTTTCTATATGAATGCTTCTAGGATAGATGTGCCAACTATTGTTAATATGTTTACTAAGATTTTCTAGTATTATATAGGAGAAGAAATCTTCTTGGATGCTGAATGCTTAGTGTGTTTAGTGTTGTAGTACAGTCCCTCAAATCATTTGGAGAACAAAAAACAAAAATCTACTACTTGTAATTAAAACCTTTCTGATATTGCTGAGATATTTGTAATATTTGTTTAGAAAGTTAATGTTTGAACCAGGGATGGTTAAAACTACTTCTGCTGAGCTGTGATGCGTTTAATTATGTTTTGGAGACTTTATGTTAAAGATTGGATGATGCTCAAATGGAAGGAGTGAGTGATATTTCACTACATGAAGACTGCGAGAAGCACCTGACCTTTAGGTAAGTAATGTAATTTTTTCCATTTTCCGTTTTATTATTAATTTGCTTTATTACTGGTATAGTTAGCATTCCTAACTATATCCTGCTAACCCTTGAACAGGCCGCTTAGCATTGAGGCTTTTTTCTAAAACTTCAGATCACCAAATCTTAAGAGCTAACAGTGCAATATATTAGTTTAACTCTCAGTACTGCCCTAATGCTCCTATCAGCCACAGCCGATATATTATGGGAGAGTATTTATGAGCTGGTAAGTTTATAGCTAGCACAAAAACAAAGAAAATGCAAAATATTTTCAATTAGGCCATGTGCATATGCCAATTCTGTTCCTACTAAGTAGTGAAGATCCAGAGAACTGTAATGGGTGAGCTCACAGCATCCTGTCTTATCCCTTTTCAAAGGAAACTGAAATGGAAAACATTGATCTTATTGCTGAACACATTACATGTAATATTTCCAGTTTGATGTACCTGTAGTCTTCATCTCAAATGTTTTAGGGGAGAGCGAAAAAGGCCAGCACAGTCAGAAATGAATTTAAACAGACAAATTGAGCCCAACCATGACGTACTCACAACTTTAAGGGGCTGATTACAACTTGCTTGCCTAATAAGTGTAGCAGCTGTTCTTGATAGGAGGAGCCCATGATGATGTGCAGTACATAAACTCCTTTCTCATATGAATTTTAATCTCAATTTCTACCTTAGTCGTTGATTGAATAAGAGTTTATGACATTTGTTTTGCAATAGTGACCAAGGGCACAATTAAAAGGGGGGCATTTAATTTTAGGTACCGTTAAAATAGGCTGGGGGCACAGAGAACTGAGGTGACTTGCCCAAGATCAAACAAGAAGTCTTTAAATAATAAGAAATTCAAGATAAATTTCTTACTCCTTTGCCTTTACAGTAAATGTATCTAGCATTCATCTTATGTATAAAAGCTGGGTAAATTATAGGGGCATTGTCAAGCATGATAGACTTCCGTTTGAATATTTTTTTTCTTATATCCATCTACAACCTCAGTGTAATCCTTTATTTAAAATGCTTCGTTTTCCTCCAGATCATTGTATGAGACTTTATCAGAACAGAAAGGCTCTTGAGGCTACTAACAGTAACAGAGCAGAACACATGTGTTGCAGAAGGAAATGATCGAAAGCTCACACAGATTTCTCTTTTAAACATCTCAGGGGGCTTTAGGAGAAATGGAAAAAGTATTATAAAAGTCTTATTTTCAGATATGTTGAGCTGCCACATCTGTTGAAATTCAGTAGGAATTACAGATACTGTAGGCCTGAGAACATCAAACCAATAATTTTAAATATAGTTCAGTCATCTTTTTAAAAAGCATAACAGTGAGGACACTTATTTGGTCCCCCGTAACACTTATGTACACTCCTGCCACTAACTCCAAAGAACATCACGTTGTTTTGGGAGTTAATCTTCAAAAGTGACATCGTTGGTGGCTAGGTTATCAATTCAAAGGGAAGGAATACTCCTAAACATCTACAGTAATGCTAAGGGTCAAATGTTAAGAGTTCCAGAAAGAAGCTTAAGACGTGTGACAGTATAAGTGAATACTGACATTTAGAAGAACTTTCTTCTAAAATAACCACTGAAATTTGGCCTGTGCCCTGAACATCATGTGATGTCACAGAAGCATGAGTGAAATTCATGCCTGGCATGTTACAGGTGGAAGTGCTTGTAATCTAGAGTATATTTTGTCTGAAACAAACAAACAAAAAACCTAGAAATCTTTTCCTTTGGGATCTCTTTACCTTATGGCAGAAGCAAACAATGGATACTTCAAAAATCTCTCTGCTGAAAGGAGGTAGCAACTTTTCTATTGCATTTTTTCCAAAGTGGCTCACTTTGGACTCTTTTGCAATTACTAGTCACTATTTGCTTGTTTTTAACTTTGCAGTATTCAAATGTCAATGTATTCAAGGATTAAGGGATTTGATTAGAGAGCTCAGAAGGACAGGATTTTTTGTGATCTCCCTCACTTTCTAGTAGAGGTGGGTACTTTTGTGTGTGGTCTGCAGCATCTATCATGGGAGAGTACATTCCTATGGTGCCATATCAGCTTTCCTTTCCCCCTCAGCCTTGTGCCATTTTTATGAACACCAGTGAGCTATAAAATAGCTGGATCGTTAACTAACATATAGAGCAAGTTTGTATATGTAGCTTTATATCTTTTTTACCTCAGGTTCAACCAGTGATTTTGTCCTTTTACGGAGCTCAATCACACTTTCCACCATCATTCTAAGTATCTCTCACAAGACAATGGAAATGAAACATGTTCTTATGTCCAGAAACACTCAAATGTTCTTTTTGCAACAGACTGATTATTTTTTTCTATTGAATGGGAAGAATATGTAGATCAAGTCTATGAAAGGAGACTGGCTTGGAGCATGAGATGGGAGGCCTTAGGAATACAGCTTTAAAAGGGACCAAATAGAAAGGCAGTGTTTTGCACACTGAGGTTCTGAAAAGCTGAATTCTGTATAAATATTGTTTCCTGTACCTCTCACCCCTCCCTTCTCCATTGCTCAAGCTTCATTTCTTCTAGGGGAAAAATAAAAAAGTTGTAAAATATGGAGAATTGGACAGATTGTTTTCTACTCTTGAGTGAAGAATTACTGGCAAATGAACTCTTGTCACAGAACCAGGTTAAGACCTCAAAAACCCAGTTGGTAGGAGAGTTTAAAAAAAAAAAATAATTGCTGCTTAAAGCAGGTACTCTTCTTTAAGAAAGCTCTCTAATCTACAAGTGCCTCTCCAAGTACAAAGAAGATTTAACCATTATCTCAAATTAAAATTCACTTGTGGTGTAAACCTTTGTGGGTGTTCTTTTATTATTTTTTTTTTAACATAGAAGATATTTTTAATATTAATATTAAACAAAAATAAAACTATTTGTTTCATTATTTGTCAAAAATGTCACCAGGAATAATGAATCTTGGTACTCAGAACTGGATTTTAAAAGTTAAGGATTTCCATTCTATACATCTTTGGGTAACAAATTCTTACTGCAAAAACTCTTTGAAAAGTCTCATAGGGGGAAGTTGCCATGGAGACCAAAAAAAGTTCATTTTTATTCATAAGTAATTGTAAAGGAGGGAGAGGCCTAATTAAAGCTGTTTCAGCCCTATTTATCTACAAATTTCTATATAAAAAGATCTTGCCTCAAGTGAAGTCCATTTCTCAGAAGTGTTCTGTTTCCCATGCACTCCAGAGAAGTATTCTGTAGTTTTCCATGACAGTAGTGACTACTAAACATTCTAAATTAATGATTTAATCCTTGCTGTATAATTGCTGGGGTTGGGAAGTGGGAAGGGGGAAGACATTGTAAATGTGGCCTTCAGGCTTAAGTGTCTCTGAAAATGCTATGGAGAATATATGCCACACAGGAGGTACTAAAATAGCTCATATAAATGAAAAGAATGAGACAAAGGTATTTCTGCTTTCTTTTTGTGTAAGTACATATGAAAAAAATAACATTTTAGGATTGACATGTACTGTGTTACAAATTACTGAAATAATTAATACTTCAGTTTTCTGGTTATATCTATAGCTTTCTTAAAGCTCTGCTCATTCTGCCTGAGTAAACAAGCGTTAGTTCCAAGCTTTTTCTTTATCCAAGCTGTTTCCAGCCTCCAATCTCATCGCTCTCTTCAATCTAGTGTCAGAATATGTCAGCTCATTTTACGTTGAATGAATAATCTGAATGAATGTTATTACTCTGTTTTAGTTACTGTATTGTGCAACTGGATATTTCATTAAGCATTTCAAGATACGTGCTGTCCTTCTACTGCTTGACATTTTCATTGTGTGTTTTTTCCATCAGCTTCATATTTTATTGTCACATGAACAGGTGCATTACGTATCTGGCCTTATTTACTATTTGGATATATATTCAGCTATGTTTTTTTCTTCAAATAAAATCCTACACCTCAGATATGGCTGAGCTTGAGTAACGGTACAAAGTCTAGTTCTTATACTCTTTTCTTCCTTTATTTCATCAAAATGAGCTTCTGTTTTTCCTTTATGGATTAGTTTCTTCTGCATATGTTGTGGTTCTCAGTGGGACTCTGCTGGGTTACAAGTCTGATTTAAGATATGAAATTGTACTGGGGCTTAATGGATTGTATTAAATTATTATTGCTATCCAAGTAATACAGCAATTTTTCCTGCAGCATCACTTGATACTTGCTCAGCTTGTTTTGAACTATCTGTTCTTTCATAGATATTTGGAATTAGATGGCATAAGTTAACCTGTAATTTAATTTCCTTCATATTGAAAACCTCATTTAGAAAGGGTTAGTAATTGGAACAGCCAAGCCAATAGGTTTCTCACTGTTGTGGGGAATAAGGCCAACAGAAGTGAATATGTCAGTTACACATTCAGTACCTGCTCCATCTTATCCACGACAGATCAAGTTAAACAGGGGACGGGAGGGACATCTAAACCTCTGGATTCATATTATTCATGTTGTGAAGTCTCTCTTTTCTCCTTTCATAACTGTGCTTAGTTTCAGTTTCTTACATCTCATCCTGGACCTTAGCTTTTATTTCACATTTTGCTGAGATGATTTTCAGACTGACATAATGATTGGTGTTTTAACAGTTCTCACATCCCCTGATATAAAGCTTCTTTATATGAAGAATGCACTTCCTTTTATAAATTTATTTTCTCCACTGTCACATAGTTGAGTATAAATTTGTGTGGTAATTTTCAAGAAACAGTCTGGTGACTGCCTCAATAGATTGATGCAGGGAAGCCATTACTTCAGGATCTTAATGGATGATCAGGCCATTGACTGTAGCCAGACAAAGTGCAGCATCTGTGTGTAGTTTTTGATATTCAAAGTACTGAGTAACCTCTTGTGCTTTATATAATGCTGCTCTACAAACTAAAAGCTACTCTTTATTTTTCTTTTTCTTTTCTTTTCTTTTCTTTTCTTTTCTTTTCTTTTCTTTTCTTTTCTTTTCTTTTCTTTTCTTTTCTTTTCTTTTCTTTTCTTTTCTTTTCTTTTCTTTTCTTTTCTTTTCTTTTTTTTCTTTTCTCTTCTCTTCTCTTCTTTTCTTTTCTTTTCTTTTCTTTTCTTTTCTTTTCTTTTCTTTTCTTTTCTTTTCTTTTCTTTTCTTTTCTTTTCTTTTCTTTTCTTTTCTTTTTTTTCTCTTCTCTTCTCTTCTCTTCTCTTCTCTTCTCTTCTCTTCTCTTCTCTTCTCTTCTCTTCTCTTCTCTTCTCTTCTCTTCTCTTCTCTTCTCTTCTCTTCAACAGGCTAAATGCTTTAGAAGGAATAATATAAAAAGATGATCTATGAAGTATCATGTTGATCATACTCTTATGCAGACAGAATTACACTATAGGAAAAAGTATTTGTTTTACATACAAATTTTGTATCAACTTAACCTTTAAATTTTGCTAAACTAGATGAATTCCATGCTATACGTGGCTAAAGATATATCCCTGCACATTTGGGCTATCAGTAGATTGAAATATATGGTATAATCATGCAAGAAGTGAAGTCCATTCACACGTAAGTAACAAGACATTTGGGAAAGAAAAAAGAAAGAAAGAAGAAGAATATTGGGTTTTGAGTTATTTTCATGCGTATGCTGTGAGTTAAGCAATCATTCATTTCTTCTGATTACATTATTGTTTTATCCTGTTACTTACTTTTTTAAAAAAAGGAAAAGCAGAACAAATTACTGGGGCTTGTATTTATTATAAGTGTAGCTTCACCACGCAAACAGAGAAACTAGAGTGCAGAACTAGCTGAAAATACACTAGGTTCAAGCATACCTTATTCTAACAACATACATTCTTTGTAACATAAACTGTATGGACTATGTTTCATTACATTATGTAAGCTTATCTTAGTATAGTTTTCTGCTTCTGCATTAACTCTGTTCAATTGCTATGGCACTTGGTAAAAAATAGAACGTGCACATCTATTTTTCAGTTTTTCAGAATGCAATTAATCCATAGGTGAATAACACTGAGAGGCAAAAAAAAAAAAAAAAAAAAAAAAAAAAAAAAAAAAAAAAAAAAAAAAAGGAAAAAGACAATGAACCTGCATGGGTTTTGAAGCTACACTATCACCCACTAATATTTAACTATTTTCTTCATAACTGTATGCTAATCATGTTCTATATAGTAAGTATAGTAAATATAGCTTACACTTTGAATGCTATATGCTGCTTTTATCTAAAGTTTAGTAAATAAAATATCAAGTACCAGCCAGTAATTCTTTACCTTAACCTGAGTAGGTATATCCAAAATATTTCTGTATTTCAGTGAATAAAACTGGAAATAAAAACGTATATATGTAGATAATGATTCCTCCAACTAGAGCAGTCGAGAGCATCCTATTGACTAGATGAAGATTTTTTTTTTTATTATTCAGTCAATCCAAATATTTATTAATCTAGCAAAATCTAGGAAAAAAATAAATATGCATATTAAGCAATACTTTTCTTAACTAGTGTAAACTGACACAACTTGAAGTGAACAGTGCTACACTAGTGAAATCCAGTGTTAATTTAGTGTTTTATTTTACTGTATATTGTATGAAATATCAATTGGAAAAAAGGAAAGCAGATTCTTAAAGTATTTGCAGTAATTCATTGCCATATAGAAGGTTACAGTTCCTATCCACTTCATTCTCTTCTCCAATTCTGTTCCCAATTGCTCGAAAGTTGTTTCTTAACTATTGCCTCTGGAGCTTGTCCAGTGTTTCAAATGAAGTATGGTATTTTCTTACTGTTCATAATCTGTTTTATTTCTGAGTGGGTATAAAATCTTTTTCCTGCTTAGAAGAGAGTGAAAGTGAGAAAGGGTTTGTATTGTCTTCAGGTTAGTAAAACAGTGTTTACAATAGTTGTTTTAGTACCAATTTTGTTCAAATTCTATTTCTGAAGAAATAAGAAACCTTTTTTTTTCCTGTTTGGAACAAATGGTGAACATCTACATATCAAACACTTTATCTATGACAGATACCTTTTACTGAGAGGTGTCTCCCTGAAGTTTTATCCAGCTTATGAATGGCTTCGGTAGTACTCCCTTTCCATCTCTGTGGTGGCTTCAGAACAGCCAGCAGCTAAGCACCCACACAACTATTCTATCCTGCTTTTGGCTAGCATAATTTGCTTCCCAGTAGCTGGTATGGTGCTCTATTTCAGATTTAGGGTGAGAGTAACGTTGATAGCACACTGATGCTCTATCTTTTGCTGAGCAGTGCTTACAGTAAATTAAGGACTTTTTCAGCTTCTCATGCTGCCCTGACAGCAAGATGCACAAGGATGAAGACAACTGACCCAACTGACCCAAATAGATGCTCCATTACTTTATGATGTCATGCTGAACAACAAAACTAGGGAGAGTTGCCCCTGAGGGTCTGCTATTAGTCAGGGCATCAGTCAGATAGAGGGTGATGATGAGTTATGTTGTGTATCACTTACTTCATTTATTCTTTTTGTTGCTTGTTGGCTTGTTTGTTTGTTCTGATTTTTTGCTTGTTTTCTTTTCCTTATTAAATAGTTCTTACCTTAACTCCTCAATCCTCTTTTTTTTTGTTGTTGTTTTGTTTTGTTTTGTTTTGTGGCTGAGCACAATATCATAGGGAGAGGACATCTTTTTAGCCACTGAGTCAACTGTCCTGGCTGCGTTACCTCCCAGCTTCTTGTCCTGCCACAGCCTACTCACTCAATTTGGTAGAAAGAGAAACAGAGAATGCCTTGATGCTGTGCAAACACTGCCCAGCAGTAGCCAAAGTAATGGTATGATGTCAATATATATAAGTCACAAATGCAAAATACCACCAAGTGGGCTTCTATAAGGAAATTACTTCCATTCTGCTAGGCCATGTACAATCCAAAATTTAGATCTTCTTTTCTTGTTCATACTGTTTCTCCTTTCTTTTTTTTTTCTTTTCTCTTCCCTGCTCTTTGAGAAAATTTCTGAACCATTACAGACCTGACTTGTTCCTACAGCTGCAAGGTTTTCAGTTTTTCTGATTAAGAGTTTTATCTCGTGTGGTGTTATTTCTTTCCAGGAACCAGGCTGGATCCCAGATGGCCACTTCATTGCCTGGAACTTTGCTCCAGTCCCTCTTCTTCCATGGTAGCTGGTTGCTTTTCAAGAACCACCTTTTAAAAGCCAAGGAGCAGTCAATGCCATTGTGCACTGACATTGTGCATTGACAACTCAAGCTAAGTGAGGTAAAAGGTTGACCTGGTGAACAGGGAACTCCTCCAGGAACTGAGGGGCAGAAAAAGAAATCTTGACCTCTAGAGGCAAGGTCTGGCTTCAGAAGAAGAGTACACAGTGGCAGTTTGTATCTACAGGGAGAAAAGAAGCCAAAGCTCAGCTTGAGTTTATGTTGACCAATATGATGTCAGACAACAAAAAGGGCTTTTTCAAGTGTGTAAACAGAAAGAGGTGATTAAAGGAAAACACTGGTCTGATACTTGAAACAAATTGTCACCTAAAAGAGAAGAAAGAGGAAAAGGTAAATGCATTTTATTCCATTTTGCCTCTATTTGTAATACTTATGTGTTAAAACATAATCAGATTATAATAGATCTTGTGCTGCTCATTCCTCAGAGTTGGAGAACCACGATTAGAGGAAGTTTCCAGCTGTGGTCATCAAAATTGAAAGAGAACAGCTGTATCAGCTTAACTTCTATAAGTCCAGGAGTCCGAACATGATTCGCCTCAGACTGCTGAGATAAACAGCTTCAAGTTTTGCTGGATGGACTGACTCAACAGTAGAGCTCAAAGAACTGTAGTGAATAGAGCTACATCTGTTCAATGGTCAGTCACTAGTGGTGTTCCCACTTCTACAGTCTGTTCTGTTCAACGTTTTTGTTAATGATCCAGATGCAGGAGAGGAGTGCATCTTCACCGTGTTTGATGATAGTAAACTGGATGTTGGCTTTAACTCCCTGGCAGGATGAGAGGCCTTTCAGAGGGATCTGAATAGATTGGAGCACTGGGCCATCAGCAATGGCATAAAGTTCAACAAAGAAAAATACTGGACACCTGAAAAACAGCAGTGCTGGACACAGACAAAGGCTTGGAGACAAATGGGTGGAGGGTGGCTCACTAGAATGAGCTCTAGGGGTGCTGTTGACAGCAGGCTCAGTATGACAGTGAGACAGTTCAGTGGAAAAAGTGAAATCAATTTAATTCCACATGTAAACTACAGCAAAGGAAAAATAAAAGGCAGAGGATCATGGGTAGTTTATACTAATTTGCCTAAGAGAGAAAATCAATTAATTCTTTGTATAGTGAGCACCCTAAGGAACAGAAAACACAGTGATTAGATGCCTTACTCTTTTTTCTTTTATTTTTTCTTAAATTTTATCATTTCTTGGATGTTAAACTAATCTCTACCTTTTTGCCTGAAGTGTTCTGATACGTTGTGACTTACCAACATTTGAGATAGAGCATAAGCCTTTTAACTGTGTAAATGGGTCGTGTTGTGCTATGCAGAATTTCTTAATACCTCTTGGTCTATTTACAAAATTATTTGCAGAACATAGAGTTTAAAACATTCTATTAACAATTTCTTACTTTTACAACCCAGGTTTTCATTATTTCTTAGCAATATCAATACTTCTAGTGAGTTGATTCTAACATCAATTTTCCACATTTAAAAAGATTTCACAATCTTCCTGTTTCATTGTTTTGTTTTTTTGTTGTTGTTTTTTTCCATGTTTTGTTTGTTTTTGTTTTGTTTTTGCAATTCATTCAGTGTGCTCGCCATTTTAAGGGTTTTAGAAGGGTCTTCTCTTGAGACATAGGTGAATTTAAAAAACACTGAAATATCTTCTGAACTGAAAGAAGCACAGTAAATACAAGTACTTGATTGTTATCAGTTACTGAAAATTTCAAATTAAAAAAAAAAATGGTTATTACTTGAACTTAAATTCAGAAGAGACTAATCTTCCGGAGTTGTATTTCTGCCTCTACCATTATGCCAACCAAGGGCTGAAAACAAAAATATCGGTACTCACATTGAGATTCCTAAAGAGGGTGGGTGTTTTTGCTTTGTTAGATGTTTTTATTTGATTTTTTAAAAATATATTACTGTAAATAAAAAGCTCTATCTACAATAAAATCTATGTTAACAGTAAAATCATGTGAGGTTGAGTTGCATAGGATTATAGCAGTGGTCACCAAAATTTTGCCCGCAAAGCTCTATCCATGAACTTATTTTGAGGAGAGAGGAAAAGAAAAAGAAAAAGCCAACTTACATATAACAGTACAAAACATACATTAAAACAGAAAATAAAAAGTAGTGAGATAAGGTAAAATAAACTATTTTTGAACTTAAAAATATATGAATTTAAATTATAAAAATAAATTTAAATTATAAAAAATATATAAATATAAAATATAAATTTACAGTACAAAGATCCTTTTAGCTCGCATTTAAAAATATTAATAGTGGGAACAACGTAAATATGTATGCTTCATTACTTTGTTTTAATATGTTGTGGTACCACAATTTGAAGGTCTCAATCTAAGTTCTGTTTATTTTGATACTTGGTTTAATGGCCATCTTAACTGAAAAAATTATTTCAAAATAAATGGGTAGAATGTTTCATTTGCGGTGCTTAAATGATCATAATATTTTCCAATCCAATTCTTCTTATTCTTTAATGTACTGATATCACAGATTTTTATAGGACACATACATTGTTTTACACAACTAAATCACTTAAATATGAAAGCATCCCAAATGTCCATTTTAAAAACATCACCATAACGTGAGTTGCATTGGAAAGCAAATGCTCTCACTGATTGCTGTATCACATTTACATTGAAGGAATGCATTAAGTCTGTTTATTTTTTAGTATTTTTGTATTTGCTACTTAGCAAACTACTGATAGTGGTCTGCCATCAGATAAGAGGTCAGCAAATTTGAAACACTTGTATTTTGTAAAAGAAAAATATGTAAGTCCTCTTTAATTTTGATAACACTTCTTAGCACTTTGCCATGAGGTAACCAGCAAAACAGTGTACTATCCAACATTTTCATTGTCTCTTCCTATCTCATTAAAAAATATTGTAAAGATTATACTATCTGTTTTATTTTGATAGATTTAATCACATCAATGACATTCAGGGGAATTTCATGCACTCCTGACTCCCACTTCTTTGCTGGAACAGGTTGCCCATGTATGACACTGTAAATGTGTTTCACTTTGTTCTGGTCTAACCCCAGCACCATACAACCACTCAATCACATCTCCAGGTAGAATGGGTGAAAGAATTGGAAATGAAGTACAAAAAACTCATAGGTTGAGACAATTTATTACATAAAGCAACAGCAGTGTGTATATGAACAAAGCAAAGCAAAAGGAATTCGTTTGCTACTTCCTATCAGCAGGAAGATTCTCAGCCACTTTCAAGAAAACAGGGCTCACTGTGTGTAGTGGACTTTTGGAAAGGCAAATGCCATCAGTCTGAAAATTCTTGCCTTCCTCCTCCCTTTCTGAGCATGGCACCATATGGTATAGGACAACCCTTTGGTCAGCTGCATCAACTGTCTTGGCTGTGATCCCTCCCATCTCCCCCATGCACCCCCAGCTCCTGCATGACATGGCAGCATGAGGAGCAGGAAAGTTCTTGGCTGTGCAGCACTGTTCTGCAACAACTAAAACATCAGTGTGCTGTTACCATTGTTCTCATGAAAAACCCAAAACACAGTAACATATCAGCCTCTACAAAGAAAATGAAATCTATTCAAGATGAAACCATAACACACATGCAATGCTAGTTCTGAAACCTCAACCCAGAATCTCTTATTTATTCTGGTCATATAAGCTACTCCATTAGCAGTTAGACTTACAGAGTGTTTCTATAAAACATTGTTCTTATTAAAGAAGTCATACAGCACAGAGAATATGTCTTCTCCACTACAACTTTCTTTCAGTGGCTCAAGCAGCGTTAGATCTACATGTAATTCAATATTGAAACACAACCTAGGAAATACCACAAACTAAGAAATGTTAGAAACATCTGTACTTTGAGCCAACTGTGCAGAATACCTCTCACATTGCATAATTTGCTACAATATTCATTTTTTCAAACATCTTCCAACAGTATTTGCTGACAAAATAATGCATTCTAGTTTTTTTTTTTTTTTTATGTATTGTTTTCTGTGTATCATTTCAGACAAGTTTATAATGGTAAGAACAAATGTTTCCCAGTGATACGTGGATCTTCGTCTTCCAGTATGAAGTGAGAAACATCAAAAGAGGTTTCTAGATATTTATTACTTGGTTTAATTTTGTTCTTATTTTTCTTAATTAAATATAAATATATATGGTTTTTCTCAGCATCGTGTGGATCTCTTTGTGAAACCACAAGGTGTGCAAAGCCCTTTCTGAAGACCACTGTCCTATAGTGTGGATGTATTTTAGTTTAGTTATCCTTCTTCCTAGTACAAGTTCAAAATTGGAAAGTATGTTGGATCCTGTGGTGACAAAAAAGGGTGAAGTGTTTACTGTATTATCAAGTCTGAATGTTCAAAAAGCATACATCAAGTGCCAGACTAGCAGGAGATTTTAAAATAACAGCAAACAGCCTACCACTATTTTTTTCTTTTGTCTCTGCTTTTAAGCTTTAAGACCGACCTTCAGTCATGTATTTCTAAGCTTTTTCCTGTAACTATGAGGATTAGAAACAAAAGATAAAAAAATTAGGGATTGGAAGCATTCATAAAAGGAAGCTGAGGCTTTTAAAAAAATCTACAAGTACCATGAGACTCACAATAAAATCTTGGTGGTTGACAGGACTGTATTTTGCTTCTTTATATGTGAGAGCACTAAGAGTCTTTTCCTCACATGGAATCTGAAAAGATCCCTAATGTATCACATCTAATGTAGTTATTTTTGTTCCGAACCTGCTGTGAGTTGTGGTTTTGGCAGACCCCGTGCCTGCATGTATTCCCACCAGTGGTTTCAGTCTGAAAGAGTAGATGTGACTGTGGCTCTCTGCCTGAAACATCCACCTGCCTTCTGCATTGATAGCCTGTAGACAGCCCGCAGGCAGCATGCATGTGGTTTGTCTGGGAGTGCCTCATGGCATATTAAGCTGCCTTGTGTCACAACGGTCTGCAAGGGTGCACAGGACACCACATGCTCTGTAAAGTGCACTCCAGCTGTGCCTGAGGTTGCGTTTACAGGTATAGTCTCTTAAGGACAAAGGGTCTGGTTTTGAAAGCATCTTCAGAAAGCTGCACAGGTTCAGTGTAGATAAATTTGCTTACAGGAAGTCAGTGCAGAATTTTGGATATAAAAATAATTCAAATCTGATTGTAAAAAGGATACCAAGTGAAAAGTTTACTGGAAAAAAAAAAGGAACCATAAAAAAGTATTTGGTTTGTACATTGAATGTGGTATGTAGTTCTTTTTGTACTTTGCAGGTTATCTAAAAGTAGTGAAAATATGTTAATAACTACAAATATCTTTATAAGCTTGAATGCATAGTTGTAAGACTTGGATTGGGATGTTTTAAAATCATTGACCTATATCTGTATTATTATTATTATTATTATTACATAAAATAAAAAAAAAGTTGAACTACAAATTACTAGTTAGCAAATTACTGGTCTTTTGGGATTTGCAGTAGTTTGCCTGCAGACCAGTGTGACCCAGAGCTGTGGAAAAAAAGGATGGAACATACTGGAGCAAGTCCAGCACAGGACAACCATAAGCAGTAAGGGACTGAAGCAACTTTCTTATGTTCCAAAGAGACAGATTGCTGAGATTCTTCATCCTGTAGAAGAGAAGTGAGATCTTTTCAAGGTTTATAAAAAAACTAATTGGAAGAAAAGAAGATGAGGGAGCCAGGCTGTTATGGCTGATGTCAAGTGATAAGGATTATTAAAATACAAAATCCTATCTGAAAAAAAGAAAAAATAATATTTTTTTTAATTATTTGAACATGTTTCCCAAAGAGGTTTTGGCATTCCCAGCCTTGGAGGTATTCATAGCTCAGGTGAGCATTGCACAGGACAACCTGCTCTAACTGGTCTTTCTTGAGCAAAGTGTTAGACTAGATGTTTTCAAGAGAATAAAATGACTTGGATTGAAAGGAATCTTAAAGATTGCCTAGTTCTGTTTACCCAGCTGCAGGTAGTGATGCCACCCACTAAACCAGACCAGGTTGCCTGAGGCCCCATTCAAATTGGCCTTTAATACCTCCATGGGTTGGAAAATTCCCTTTTTCCTTACATGCTTCCAGAGCTTGTTTCTCCATGGGCTGTATCATCACAGCTACCAGGCATCTTTCAGAACCAGAGTGTGCTGTGAGTTCATCAGCTGCAAAGTTCCCCTCCATTCTGTGATTCTGAGCTTAACCATTCTGTGACTCTAAGAAATGTATGTTCTCTGACATAGTCAAAGTTTTAGAAGGCTTATTAAAATATTATGTGTCTAAACCAAACTTCCTTCCTTCCTTCCTTCCTTCCTTCCTTCCTTCCTTCCTTCCTTCCTTCCTTCCTTCCTTCCTTCCTTCCTTCCTTCCTTCCTTCCTTCCTTCCTTCCTTCCTTCCTTCCTTCCTTCCTTCCTTCCTTCCTTCCTTCCTTCCTTCCTTCCTTCTTCACTAGGAACAATAACTGCAATATTTGCATACTGTTATTTTCCTGGCTCCATACCAAAAATAACCATTTACAATACAGTTTCTACCGATGATTGGTTATTTGCAACTATTTACTCTTTAAAACAGTAAGCTTACCACACTGAAGTCCTCCTATTGCATCAAATTAAGGTGAATGAGTCCTGAAGAGTCTTCATCAGAATATGGTGATTTAGGGAACAGAAATAGTTTATTTCCATTTTTTTTAGTTTGAGGTTTGGAAGACTGCCACATGTGCTAGTTTCTTTAGGGGAAGGATACATCAGGAAAAAGAATGACAGACATGGATACAAAAATATGAAAGTTCCCTTGAGCAGACAATATCACCATTTTGTATTCTAAAATGCTTTGCAAACTTTTTTATAAACATGAATGAATACTGTAGTGATGAATATCTTTTACACCCATTCAAATTAGAGGAAACATTTTGGAGAGACCAGATGCTCTGCTTATGATGGCACACTGAGAAATTGTCCATCAGATGGCATGGTAACAAACAGTTTTCACAAACCATCCAAACTATATCTACAAAGTAAAAACCATGCTACAGCCCACCTGTTCAAAAGAAATATGATGGAAAAGCTCAGTATTTCTTTCTAGAGATGCCCTCCCAGGAAGTTGTTGATGAACTGGGGAATGTCTGGAACAGACTGTTTTATGAGAGAGGAGGATTAAAATATTGGTTGTTTCAGCCCTCCCAGAACAGAAATTATCTCAAACTGCTGAACAATTCAGTCTTCTTATTCAATAGGCTTTGAAAATATTTTATACCATGTCTGTCTCTAGCTGCTGATGTGGAAGCTGTTAAGGACAAAGTTAAAAAATTGGAAATTATTTTTAGCTATTACTCTGGATTTTTTCACCACTCTGGAATTTGCCCTTAGTAAGGGAACGTTCTTGTTAGTCCCCATTTGCAAGGGGACTGATGAAATCTAGTATAGTTGTTAAGTGAAGTTAAGGTGAAAATAAAATCCTCCAGAACTGCAAACTTAGCAGAAAGAACTTATATCAACACAGAAAAAGTGCTTCAAATGTGAGGAATCAAAGATGTACGTGCTGTAATGATAGTGGGCCTGAGAGGTACACATGCCTCTCATGACTTGATACAACACTTCTACTGCATGAAGTATTTCATTATGTTCAGAATAAAAGCAGTCTGGAGGTAAGTTAGAAAAATAGTTGTATTCTCAAAGATTTATTTAGTTTTGTCAACAGAAAACAAACAAACAAACAAACAAAAATGTTAAGGTTTGAATAACAAGTCTAGCCTTCCTTTATGATAAGCAACATATTCAGCTGTTGAAATACAGTGAAGAACCACTACAACATCTGAACACCGTCACATTGTTGAAATATAGCCAGAGAGTTCCTAACAAATCCTGAGCCACCTTTCAGCAATTAATCTTTCTGAGGTTCGGAGGTAAAGATAAAGCCTGAGAGTTCTATTTTAGAAAAAAAGTGAAACTTTCTCACACTCTAAATAGAAGACTTTTGGTGTGAGATTTTACTTTAGATTAAAAAATGCATTCATGGGGAACTTTCAAGTTAGTACATCAGAATTTGCCACATGGATGAATTCATGAGAATCATTTGCAAATGTATATTACCTAATATTTGATGCATGCTTTCAGAACCCTCTTGCTCTGACAGTCACTTTATCTCCTCACTTTCTCTTCTTCCTCAGGCATTTTTGTTGCTAGTGCAACCTTCAGGGATTTATCCTGTTCCAAGTTTCAACTGCAAGCATATGCCAAAACAAGTAAGTAAGCGGTGTTTTCCAACTCAGCTCTGCTAGCAGCTTTATGAAAGGTTAGTGAGGCTTTCTGCCACACATGGAAAGCACTGAACCCAGCCATGTCAACCAGATGCTTCAGAAGGGAAAGCACTTTTAAAATGAACTGTAATTTGGGGAAGCCTGGGATTGAACTGAAACCAAACATGAACTGAACTGTTGATACAACATGGCATTGTTAGTCAGTTTTTAATTTGGTATCAATTGTATTCGTAGCTTACCTATTTAACCAGAAATTAATGGTTCGCAAAACAAGTTTTACTGGTTAAACTATATGTTCAGCATTCCTATGTTTATACATATAAAAGAACATCAGAAACTCAGCAGCAGCACAGTCCTACTGGATGCACACATCAGAAAGATCTAAAGTAATCCCTGCTATTTTGATATACTTTACTGGTTCTTAGAGATGGAAGAGCTGGGACATGAATCAGTGGCTTGAGAAATAGGCATTGTTCTTTGAGATAAAATTGCATGGCTTAGCAGAGCCCCTTGTAAACTACTGCTCATTTCTTGTTGCTAAGTTGTGAAAAACATAACCATATTTGATTGTACTGAAAGCATTCACCTAGTCTTTTCTTATTTATATGATTTATTCCTGTTGTAGTTTAATATAAAAACAGTGATTTCTTCATAGGAAAGGATGTGCATGTTCATCAACCACAGCTGATGATAACTTATCATACCAGGGAACCCAGCTTCTCCTATGAAATTACATAACTAATGATTCCATTTTGAGTTGCAAACTGACCTTTCTTCAGGGGAATGGGAAGAAGGGAATTGCAGAATAGAAGATGATCACACGCAAACCTGAAGAGAAATGTAAGTTTATTTTGAGTATAGCTATAGATATAAAGTAATGAGAATATTTGGGGATTGTTTTTTTTTGTTGTTGTTGTTCTGTTTTGTTTTTGACAATGATACTTTGTTGAAGGCCTGCCCAAAATTAGTCATTTTCAGTAGAAGAACATTCAAACTTGACCCAATTCTGGAAAGCTATTTTTAGATTTATGCTGAATAGTCTGAAGTATAAGACTGGAAAACGTTAAAAATAATGTGTATCATTTCTTTCCTGGAGATATGGTCTTTAACAGTGTATCTTCAAAGTTGACATATGGGCAGGTATTTGTTTGACTATATGAGATATGCACCACAGTACATTTTATAGATGGATGAATAGCTTGAACAATACTGAGAAGGTGTACTGTAACACTTCAATTGTTAAGAAGGAAAAAATATGAAGCTAGTATTCTAGCATAAGGAAATTGGAGTAGAGAAAAAACGAAGTTTTTGAATAAATAATAGGAAAAAAATAACAAGCAAAAAAAATTTTGGTAGCAAGAGAATTTTCTTTAAACTTAGAGCAATTGCTCACTGAGAGCAATAGCAGATCACAACAACCCTTGTCAACCATGAAAATACAAGATATATTCACATCACAGGTTCACGTTTCATCAGCCCACGTTATTACAATATCTAAATGCAGAAAATGCAGTGTTCTCCTCTCCTCAGAACACTCTTTCCTATGCTTGGCTGTCTTAGGACTTAGTTCCATACTAAGTGTATGATAACAGAGAAGTCATAATCTAGTGTCTTCTAGAAATAATAGGAATACTTTTATAGTCAGTTATGAGTTTTACATGAGATTAATAGAGAATTTTACTGGATATATTTTGTGGAGGGAGCAAGATTTAAAGTAGAGAACCTCAGTGCAGAGAGTGGTTGAGATGGAAAGGATCATTAAAGACGTTGATTATATCACGATTGACAGGGCTTCCCCTCCCCCACCTTTCCCTCTTCTGGACAGGGGAAAAGGATGTGATCCAGATGAAGAGGGATAACTAATTTACTATAAATGATAAGAGACAATAAGAGACAATATGCTATGAAAAGTAGTTACAGGTAATAAATCAAACAGATAGGAGAGAAAGAAGTTCTGACCGTGTTGCTTGTTGTGCCACTGGAAATGGAAGAGAGTCTTCTCCCCCATCACTGTGCTCCTCTACTTTCTTTACCTGAAATTGGAAAACACGTGGAGACTGTAGTTTGTCTCTTCTTGGTGTATCTTCTCTCAGAGTGCCAGTGCTCATGTAAGCTGACACTGCCAGTGGCTGACTAAGAAAATGCAGCTTTCCAATACTATGTTCCATCACTAAAACAGCCTGCTGCATGATGTCATGATATGGAATACCAATAAAACCAGAATGAAAAGGACATCTCAATTCAGATATTTGTGTTACCCAGGATAAAAATAAAGGTAAATGGAGGGGGGAAGAGGAGGGGGGGGGGCGAAGAAGAAAAATGTATATTTTTCTGATGAGAATTCAAATTATTGCAAATGATTACAGCAAGGAAGGCCACAGAATTGCAAACAAAACAGAAACATGGGCGAATTGCACAATCAACATCCTGCAGGACAGATGATGTCTCCAGAATAGATTAAATCAATTTCATGCACAATTTATTAGTGTTGTCATGGATGGCCTGCTGTAAATCAGGGCGTAGGTGAATTGAGTTGTTCACCTAAAGCTGTATCTACCAGTCCTTTACAGTAGAAATCAATTAATATAGCAAAAATTGGTATGTTAGGCAGAAAGGAGAAATAGAAGTTATCCTGAGAAAGATTTTTACTTTATTATCTGCTGATTAGCTGACTGCAGCCAAGCAAATCACTAGACATTTTCAAAATGGTGATGGTTTACTTCAATCCAACATTCAAACATGGTTGGTTTATCAAGCATGCCTTCTAGCAGGCCTAGATATTGTCTTCAGAAAAAAATATACTGATTTAAATTATTTATAATTAATTTCTACTATAAAATAAAAATTTAATCATACATAGAGTTTAAAAATATTGTATAACTGAAACACAGACCTTCAAGCTGCCTTGAAGCATGAATGAATACGGTTTGGTATAAAGCATCATCATTTTTATCAGAAAAAAAACAATTCTTTAGAGATTACATACAGAATTGGATTTGAGTCTGTATATCATGGGTAAAATTAATTTTGTTAGGATCATTCCACCCTTAATGCATATTTATCAATAGCACTGCCTCTATCCTGGCCTAGAATTAGACAAGACTGGCAGCTTCACCACTCTATACAGAGTCCCAGCAGTGGCATAGCATAGGTATTGTAGTATATCAGCACTGAAATAAAGTTGGCACTGACATTAGGGTAAATTTAAAAATGACTGATATGCTGGTACTCTTACTCTTTATATGCTGTAAAAATTGTATTAAACTTACACTAAACTTTTTAAAGTGCTAATAACTATGAAAAAGTAATAAGAGCATGCATATAAAAATGTAAAAGATTCACTTTGATTTCTTAATGTTCTCCTTCATGTGCCAGCACTGCAACAGTACACCATACAAAATTAATTTTATAACATAAGGGATGTGCATAAAAGACTTTGGCATTCTTGATTGTCCAACTACCCTTTTCTGAGTACTCAAAACTAGGAAGAAAGAGTTTATTCAAGATAAACAAGGAAAACTCCTGACCTAAAACATAAGATATTATCTAAGTCTTTTCTTTATTACTAATTTATTCCATATTATTTAATCCATAAAGGTGATTTATGTGTATATATATATTTGTATGTATGTATGTATATATGTATTTTTTGTAATTGTATTTGTTTGTCTGTTATTTTTAATCTCTTCTCTCCTAGTTTACTCACTGCATTTTATATCTGGAATCTACCGAGGCAGTCAGTATTGGCAGAGTAAAGAGTGATACGTTTACCATCAATAGCATTAAATATGGCAGAATTGTCTATCTGGAGAAAGGATACCATCAAATGACACCTGGTCCTAGAGCCATCTATGTCCACTTCAGGCTGGAGTACAATATGGAAGCAAAATTTGTTGTTCTGATGGATTGTTTTCTCCTGTCCTTAGTTAAAAGAGCCAATCACATCCATATTTCTTCAGGTAGACTGCCATATTTAATCCTATTGACAGTTAACATACTACTTTTTGCTCTACCAGGCTTCCCTCCAAGTCAAAATGAGGTAAAAACACATTGCATTGTGACAAACACAGTGGATCACCTCGATAGTGCAGATTTTTACAAGCATGGCAGTAGGTTCTTATTGATCACTGGTGAAAATGCATAGCTAATGGTGCTAACTGTGCTGAAAAAAATAATGTTATTGTGCTCTTTGTTGTAGTTTCCATGGAAATAAGTAGGAGGCATTACTTTCAGAGTGACTTACATAAACAGGGACATAACTTTTGGAGCAACCTATATAAATAGATCTAGACTTAGCCTGTAATTTCATTATATTAAAATAGATGAAGAAGCTGAGTGCTGACTGACTATAGGACTGTACATTAGCCCTGCTCACAGGTTATTATTTTAGACTTTGAAAGTCTGAAGTGCTTCTTTTATAACCGCTGTTTCTCAGATATCCTTTGATTTTAATCATGAGTGTCTGTTACATCCGTGACATGTAACTTTGTTTGATACATTGTAAAAATCACACTGCTAAATTGGGACTTCTTGCCCATTTCCATGCAATTCCCATGAAGGAAGTGTTGGAATTGGCTACTTTAGTTAGTGTTTGCTCTGCCTGACAACACTGCTGAATTACATAAACTTTTTTTTTTTTGCACACTGCTTTAATATGAAAGCAGGAAAAATATATTTACATTTCTAGTGCAAAAACATACCTAGAGTTTTACCATTCTTAACACACTTGTAAGGGAGCGTCTTAGATTATAGTTACATTAAAAGATAAAATAAAAAAGTCCAAGTCCATTTTTGTCTCTGCACCCATCTTACGACAGTGTTTACTTTTTTTCGTATTTACATGTATTCCGTTCTTCTTATTTCTGTGATAAAACTTTCATAACCAATAAATTATAAATCACATTTATGTATAATTTATTGTTTTAAATACATATTTTATCCTTTAGCTTTTTAAACAGGAACTCTTTCAGCTTTGTTCCTTTAAGATCTCAATAGCTTTAAAAAATCATTAATAAAGCATGCTTCAAGCTGCATTTACATTTTTATAGAATGTACTGTAACTCATAGTATAGGTTTTGTTTCTAGTTATACACTTTTAGGTCAATATGATTGTCTTAAGAATAAACTTTACAGATAACTCTGGGACTTCACAACCACACTTTCATTATTTTTCAACACCCTTCCACTTCTTGTGCCTCTTCGTTCAGAAAACTATGATGTTTTCCAGATAGATGCACACGTGCATCTATGCTGCTGCCAAATGTCTCCCATACCAATTTCTGTAAAAGAGTTAGGCAGTACATGGTTATTTTAAAACAATGAAGTTTGAATTCTACCACAGAATGATTCAGAGATGGATTAGTTAAACAAGGAATTTTCTTAGCTAAAACATCACATTAGGTTTGCAGTTCTTATAAAATGAAGGGCATTTATTTCAAAGCTATTTGGATTTACACATGAATTTTAGATTAGAATTTGATTATATTATCTTTCATGTATCAAACATCTGACAGCAGAATGCAGGTGGTCTATTGCAATTAACCTGCCTGGGGGGAAAATACCATATAACATTTTCTCAACAATAACAAAACCCTACAGGCACTAAGTTGACTCAAATTCCTTTCAGTTTTCCTAAAAGTACAGTGTTGTCCAGGTTACCCTGAAATTCAGCTATGGCTTTTTCCCAGGACTGAAGTTTCTTCTTCATGAAATTTAATATGACAAGTAATTTTCTTCAGGTTTCCTTTTTTCCAAAATTTTAACAGAGAACATATTCTGCAGATAGTTATGAGTTATGTAAAACTCTGCTAATAATGTGGAGAAATGGACAATCTCCAATCCTTCTATATTTTTGCCAATATTCTGCAGAGGCAATTACGTTATCCCCCTCTAACAAATTACAATTGAACAATAAGTTTTGAGGAAGGAAAAAAAAAATAGAGAGCATAAGAATGAATGGGGCATATTGCAAGTATAGAATTTTTTTTATTTTATTTTTTTAGTTAAATGAAAAAAAAAAAATTATCACAGATCTTTATATTGGCAGAGATGTTATAATTTATTGATAATATTAAATAAGATGTGTGTTATTCTGTCTTTCCAGAAGGAACATAAAAACATACCTTAAAAACTTTTTTCTTTCCTAGAGGGAAGCTCACCATATTTTCATTTAACCATTGTTAACATAATCCATGTTTTGTCATATTTGTTAGTTGAAGCAGCAAATGACTAACACCATCCATTTTGATGAGTCACTGCACAATATGTGTGCTGGCAAATGTGAAAACATTTCCAGAACTAAAATTACAATTTGCTTTCTCAGGGGACAAGTGCTTTGTGGCTAATTAGTATTGTGGTTACTGACCCTCTTCCCTCACAACTCATTATAGCTCATGCAAACTTTATTCACATCTTTGAAATACCTTCTAATCAGCCAGAAGTATTTGGCATACTTTTGCAGTCTGCATGCACAATAAGAATTCAAAACAAGCTCTGACTGAAATCCCATAGCTGAGTAACTAAGCTAGTGCGTTGCAATCTTTCTGAGAAAAAAAGGAATAGTGACTAACAGCAAAGCTGTGCTGGTGTGTCATTTCATGCAGTAAATAGGCAAAAATACTTGACAACTTTTAAGATTCATAGCTTGGCAACAAAGATACTCAGTATTAGGCTCTGTTTCTTCCCCTGCTCTTGTTCAGAAAGGAACAACTTTCTTCATGTCCTGGTGCTGCGTTGCCTTAGGAGTTCATTGCAGTTTGTTTCTTTTTTCATTCTTCTCATTCTTTCTTTGGTAAGAGTATCCTCTAGTGGGAACAAAGCTCTCAGGGAGATCATCTGTATCCTCCAACTCATTCTTCTTCACTGTCTTTCCTCTGCTGTCAGAAAAGAGACCTGTCCTTCCTCACTTCTCCCCACTTGTCTTTCCTTCACAGCTAGGGAAGAGAAAAAGTTCAATGAAGAATGCCAGTTTTGAAAATATGAAGCAAGTCAGAGTAAGTTGTTCCTTATGAAATTATCCCGAGAAAACTAATGTCCCTTAAAAAAACAAAAAACAAAACAAACAAAAACAAAAACAAACAAACAAACAAACAAAAACCATTGCAGTGGTAGAGACAAAATAATGCAGTTTGTACTTCAAAACTTCAAAACTTTGTACTTCAAAAAGCTGCACAGGTTTCGTTTTCAGTCTTGTCAACTAGAAGACAAAATGATTCCCTTTATTTTGCCGAACAGACAGGAGGCAAACAGCACATGCCATTGCTGACTGAACTGCAAAATCAAAATTGACAAATCCTGGAGGAAGAATCTACTATTATAAAGCAAGGCACGACTGCTAATGCTACCTTGACTTCCTCAGTTGATACCTGCTGCTGCTTCTCAACAGCCCCTGAGGCCTGAGTGACATTCCTCTGAATTCCAAGACAAGCCTAGAAACAGAATGATAATTTTGTCATTAAAAAAAAAAAAAAAAAAAAAAAAAAAAAAAAAAAAAGGCAGTAAGAAAAGAGACTGACATGGAAGACTAGCCACCACTGTAGTTTTTGTACTGATAAAGAAGAAGTAGGTAGCTCTCTTTAAATGCAGCATCTTCTTAAAAATGGGAAAAGAACAGAACAGAACAGAACAGAACAGAAAAGAAAAGAAAAGAAAAGAAAAGAAAAGAAAAGAAAAGAAAAGAAAAGAAAAGAAAAGAAAAGAAAAGAAAAGAAAAGAAAAGAAAAGAAAAGAAAAGAAAAGAAAAAAAAAGAAAAGAAAAGAAAGAAAAGACCCACTATTTTTGTCAGTTAAATGAAGAAAAAAATATGTGACAGAAAATTAAGGTGAAAGCTGAAAAAGACAAACTAAATCCAAGATTGATCCCTGACATCTTTCCTCTTTTTGATTTGACTGTGGGATCTATTTATTTTTTAAGTTGATACATAGGACTGACTTTTTGATCTGTTAATTACAGAAGCCTCCATTTCAGACGGTCAAGATTGCTTTAAGTCTCCAGACGCTTCAGTGAAAAAAAAGGAACGAAGTGGTATATCTTAATTTATACCTTCACTCTTACCCTCTGCTTTCACAATGGTTTGATTTGGGAAAGAACAAACCCTTCTCCAAAGCTTAAGAGTACTGTCTGTACAGGTATCCTAAATTTGTTCTGCTCCGAGTTCACCTTAGATTAAAAATACAAGCTGTTCTTCAAACTGTAACTTGCAATACATCACTGCAAAAAAGAAGCATGAAAAACACAGCCATGCTAGTGAAGATTGGCATGTTTAGACTTCCTCTTGCTCTCAAAGGTTCGAGGACTAGACCTGAAAAATTAATATTCTGTCTGTGAATGTGCAAAGCTCACTTTTTTTGCTGAATTCACAGAATTACCTCAGCAGCTTTGAAGCAGAATCTAAAGCTGAAAAATTTCATACAGCTTCAACAGGTTTTTAGCTCTGTCAGTTTTCACCAGTGAAGGAGATACTCAGTTTACAGGATCCTGGATTGAACAACTATTATATGATTCACAAATTGGGAAGTTTCACAAAATGTAGTGTTCAGCAAACTCTACAAATACAGAACTTGGAATAGAAATGTTAAAAATGTTAGAGTCCAACTGCTAGAGAAAAACGTATACTAAAGTAAAAAATATCTGCCATTTCAGAGAAGGAACTGAGGTGTAAAGTTAAACATAGGTGTAAAGTTACATAGGTGTAAAGTTAAACACCATATTCAGTGTTTCTCTCCCTTATCAGTTAACATGATATTATATACAGGTCACAATTTGTTAGAAGAGTGGTTCATGTGCATTTGTACTTTTTACATATGATTATGATTTAAATTAGGTGCATTCATATATTCTTTTTCATACCCTTACTGTTATGAATCTAAAATGTTATTTATAGGTTGTTTTTATCTTCAGATTTTTAGTCAGAGAATTTTTTTCCTGAGTAAAATTCAATACTTTCTATATTTGGTTCAATTAAGAAATTATGAAAAATGTCTGAAAAAAACTTTTGCCTTTGAAATATTGCAAAGGTACAATATTTTATATTTATAAGGACTATATTTTTATCTAGATATTTCTTCCTTGTAAACCTGGGGAGAGGGAAAAAGGATTTGTGAACATGAAAATTGATTGTTTTAATCAACCTACAAGAAATTTATTTTGAGTTTGTAATCTTCTACTGCCTCTAGAACCTTCTATGCACTGTGAAATTTATGACAAGAATGACTTCTGAAGTTATTTTGTTTTTCCTTGTTGGATTGAAGCTATCTAGCTGAGTAATTCCAAATCTTCCTAGACTTTCTTTTTTTAGTTATAGTTTGAAATGGGGAGCCAAAGAGATTTTGCTCTTTCTTTCTGGATTATGGTAGTTCTCAGAGAAATGGGGAGAACATCTTGATGCAGACTTGCTGTGGCAGTGAAACAGTATTTTGTTTAGAAATTTGTTGTCATTATTCTGTGATAATATAGACAGGTTTGTATGTACCTTGTTCTGAAAGTCATGCTTCCTATTTATTTCCTTGGGAACTACAACAGATACAAAGAACACAATAACAATACTTGATAGAACAAATTCTCATCTACAAAACAGTGTTTTTCAACATAGTCGCCACCCTTAGAGTTACATTTTCAGCAGTGATGAGCCTCCATACAGCACTTTTAAAATTCTGCGTGGCTATCTGGAATAAGGCTTGTCTTTCACATCGCTATGGCCACTGCTGAAATACACAGCCCACAGCCTCACTGTGCTCACATCCAATGTTTGATCACCAAAATGTTTACTAAGTGTTGATGAATGTGAATGGGTGTCATTTTTTCAGCATGGAGGTATTCAGTGACACACCTTTGCTTCATAGATGCATCCATGTCTGTCACCATTTTGTCAGACTGCTCCTCTGCTGTCATCTGTCACACAGGAAAATGCAATGAAATGTTCAGCCTCTATTGCCACAACACCAACATCCACTTCCAATGTTGTTGGTCAGCATAATAAAATAGGAGGCATTACTTCCAGAGCTGCCCTCATAAAAATAAGTACTTATTTATAATTAGGAATTTAATGGTCTGTGTTGTTCTGATTCATTCAGGATTTGCTGTTACCTGAAAGAAATTGATTACAGTCATGATGCTACTGAACATCAATTTGGCAGTTGCTACAGAAAACAGGCTTAGCAAGCTTGTTAATAATGCTGTAAACTGTATTCTAAAATAGTAATCTAATTGGTCTACCTTATAGATCTTTCCTAGGCTACACAGCTGCCAACGTCATACAGAAGGAAGGTAATAAATAAGTTTTCTCATTGAAACAAACAAATAACAACAACAATAACAATAATAATAATAATAATAAACAGGGTTTTTGTGGTAACTAGACAGGACTTTCTTCAGAAATATGCAAGAACAAGTACTTGGGAGTCATCACTGGGCTGGGTTGTGCTTAAATAAGTCCTGTCTTTCTCCAATAGAGTATCCCTTTCTAAACAGAACAAATAGCAGGCAAGTATTATGTAGACAGATGATCTCAGTGATGCTGCCCTTTCTCCTAACACTGCTAGAACTGTCTTTCTCTGATTTTCATTATTGTTATTGTTTTCCTTTTTGTTTCTATTGCCAACCTAGAGGGAAACCATTTAGTTTATTGCATGTGGGACAGCTTGATTAATGCTAAACTATCAGTGAATCAATGCGCACTTTAAATATTTCATCTTCTTCAATTCACTGAGGAACAAAAAGAAAATCACTTAGCAACACCTAACTATGTGAAGCTATTCCCTGAACATTCACTGGTATGTTTGTACTGTTTTTGTAAACTAGTCCGTTCTTTAGGCAGTCTAGTCTTTTTTTTTTTAACTGTCTAACGCTTCCCCACTACTGTTGCTAAACAACCCTTTTCTTTTGTGTGTTCCTCAGATGCTTGTCTCAGACTATATTTAATTTCATTCTTTCTTTGAAAGGCTGTAATCTTGTTTCTCTTTACTCTGTTACAGCTGTGTAAATTTAAATTAATTTACTTTCTTCATAGATTTATGCAGCCATGAATAGAATTTCATCACCCAGAGACGTTCACTATAGCAGAGATGTTTCAATATGGCAGCCAAAGAAATTTCATGAATGCTAGGTAATTCTGGGCATCTGGCAATTTCATTAACGCTAGTAAATTGGAGTTGAGTTCTTTGTAAAATTTGGTGATATAGATAGGACTAGTAAAACTGCCAGTGGATTGGGTACATTTATATTTGAAACTTTTTTACCTCAACTGCTCCAGACAAAGCTCTTTTGACAGTCTAGTCCCTGAGTAAGAATAGATGTGTTAAGCATAAGAACTCTAATGTCAGTGAAACACTGTCTGAAGTATTTCTGTGTTTCAATAAAACGTAACGCTGTCAAGACAAAAGTTTTTCCAGAATCTTTACAACACATTTTCTTCAATGTATCATGTGTTTTATTAAAGAATACTGAGGAAAAGAGACAGGGTTTTCAGATTTACACTAATAGTTCTCACTTCCCCTGAGTCTCTAGTCATCTTTCCAATGAAAAAATAAATAAGATAGCTTTAAAATTCATTTAATGCATGGCACAGGAATTACCGAATTTTGACACTTTCTTGTTATGAATAAATGATTTTTAATTTCTGTATGAAAAATACATCCCTCTCTTCTAACTGTTTGTAGATGCTTGGCTGTTTTTGTTTCCATTTACCAATTTACCAGTGTAATCATAACCCAATATCTCAGCCAAAAGGCTTTGAGCCTTCACATTCCTGACAGAAAAACAGAGGTGATAATATGGATTTTCCTTTTCAAATTTCTCTGGTTTAATCAGGTTTAGTTTATTACACAGTTAATATTTTCATAAATATATGAAGAAGTGTCAAAACTGGAAATTCACGTCATCCCAAGTAATAAGTTAGAAGAATGACAATTGTTCTTTCATCTTTGTTTTTTTGTAAGTATGTGGCAGGCTATTGTTTTTAAGGCCATTGTCACATTCATTTTTTCTCATACACACTTTCAGTTAGTGTCTTACTCAATCTGCTGTCAGCAGTTTGAGACTCACTCTATGCTGTATGCAAAGTCTAGATGAATCAGTTACTTCTGTAATGCTCTTTACAAAAGGTGCAAATACTTCAAACACATTAATGATTTTACCTTCACTTGACACCTCTGAAGTACTTCCGAAACTGCTGCATAGACTATTAAAGGAGCTACCCATTACTTGGGGCACCTAGAGTTTGTATTTTCACAGTCCTTTGCAATTTGCATTCTGAAGGCAAACATCCTGTTGTGTTTAGTTATATTTGCCTTGAACAGATTGCATCAAGGTGACTCAAAGTTCAAGAACAAGCACACAGTTTGTGAGCAACTGTGAAAAAATCTTTGATTTTAATTGACTTGCCCAGCATTGCATACACAATTTGAAGGAGAGTTTATAGCATTATCCAGTACTAGAAGAGAGAATTAAACTGATGTAACCATGCTGCCAGCCTTTCTGACATTGCAGCACCTGAAAGCTATATTATGAGCAAGACAATGAATTCTCTTTAAGCTACCTGTTTCACAGATTGGCATTGTTTAATGAAAGAATTTTGGGCTAGAATTTGTTGATAGTATCCCAGTTCTGTTCCACATTTCATATAGTCTGCAATATTTGCATAATTTTTTATTCTTCCTTTCATTTCATTTGATAATTTTTTGTCTTCATTCATTACAGTACCCAGCAGTTTCAGTTATACCCACCTATATTTCTGCTTTTTTTTTTTTTTTTTACATTCCTAAGCTTTATTTTGAAAACAGTATTTTAAACAGCTAATTCAAATGCATTTATTTGGTATATGCTTTTTCGCAAGTTTATCTTCTTTCTGGCTCCATACTTGAATATATCAGTTGTCTTTACATAGTTTTGATCTCTTTTATTCAGTGTTTTCATTTGTAGGTAGTCGACTTCAATGACTTCCTATGATCTCCTATTTTCCTACCACTCCTTCTTCTACCATCTTTTAGATGCTTTGGAGGTGGGTGGGGGGCTTATCACTACTCACAGATTTTTAGCACAGGATGGGACAAGTACATGCAGCTTCCCAGTATTTTGCCTCTAAGTTATATTTGTACTTTTAGCTTCAGAATTGCTGCTGTTGCAATTATGTTCTTACATACATGTCTATTTTCTTAATGAACAGCACAATGTGAAGTGTTCCTTTCTCGTGTACTGTTTTCTTTTTACACTATTTTGTTCTTGGTGTGGGTAGTGATTGCTGCTTCAGATTGATACAATCTTTGAAACTCTCTTTGTCAGATAGGAACATAAATTCCAGCTCATGCTACTAAAATAAGGACTTACTATTCCAGAGTGCATTGTTCTTCTATAATCACTCTTCTTCTTACTTCTACGTATCACACATTTTGTTTGGAATCTGGAATAATACTCATCAAAACAGAATTTTTGTATGTTTCACTTCTTCTACTGAGCAAAACAAAGTGGATAAACTTTCCTGTGAGAGAGAAGATTTTGTTCATTTTATGGATTGAGGACTAAGATTTCCTCAGAGTGATTATGTTATACTGAAGACTACATGAAAAATATAAGAAAGAATTAAAAATTCTAAAAATTCTAAAAATTAAAAATTAAAATTAAATGCCTTTAAATAAGTGCTTACAACAGAAATCTTTTCTCTTTACACCCATTTTAAATTATCTGAAGTAAATGTATTTGTATTGTAATTCAATGATTGATGTTTCCTATGGCTTTCTAATTATTTCTTTTTCTTTTAGCACCTCCCCTCAATTGCAATCAAAATTTTTTAATTGTAAGCTATATATTTGTAAGCATACAATCTTCCAAATCTCTAGTTGGGTGAAACTTGCTATAACACCACCATTATCATAATCCATCCACTGATTTATTTTTTTCTTTCTTTTTTTTTTTTTTCTGAGACATGAGTGGATATTTTAACCAAACTGAGTTATTTGCATGATTACCAATCTAATTGTATATTTAGTTCACTCATAAATAAAGCTACTGTGTGATATGGTATTCTCTAGAGTTTGTGTGCAAAGCTCTTCCTGAAAAGTTAATCATTTAGTCTAACTTATTGTAAAAGGTTAATTTATGATCACAAATGTGCCCCATAGGAATTTTTTACCTGCGTTGAGGCACTTCAAAAAATGTGGCTTAAGAACATACACTTAAATGTGCATCTATTAGGGCTCATCCTTGTCTCGTTTATGCTAGTATAAATCAAACTCAAATTACTGGAATTACATTGCTTTTATGGCATTGTTCTGGGAGCAGAAGAAGGCTGATTAAATTCATGTTAATTGACATTAATTGTCAGTAGGGACTTGAAGAGCATGAAGTTTATATTAAAGCATTAAATAGACAGATGATCTGTGTAAACTGACCAAAAGCATTTTCTTATTCTAAAAAAAATCTGTTGCCTTAATATTCATGCCCCAAAGCTAAAATCTAAACTAAAATCAGCTTGCCAGCCTTAACCTATGTGGAATCCAAGGATATCTTCACAGCAAATCTGTAATTATTGCTAGTCTTTTCTCTCCCACACTCAACTGGATTTTCCTGTTGGTGACCTACCTCTCCAGTGCCATTGCTAATTCAGTACAAATTTTCTAGGAGTGTCTCCTTCCTGTTTTTGCAGCTGCACTCTGTTGCTGCAGAATTTGAGCATTTCCAGAAAAGTGTATTGTAATCCACATTCCTTTCCTGAACTGTAGGCCTGTGTTTGCCAGGCTACACATAGCACACTTATTGGGATAGCAAATTATTTCCTAATAGTTAAAAAGCCATGGTTTCATGGCTTTGCTTGTAGCACACAGTCTGCATTTCCTTGTTCATGTAGATGTTATAGAAGTATACCAAATTGGTATTCAACGTTTGATGTATATGTGGTGCAAAAAAGCATCCAAGAGGAGGCACTGTGCCCATATGTGCATATGTGAGTATTCACCTTCTCTGCAAAATGTAGAGATGCACACAATGCATGTTCACAGATATATAACGTCCACCTAAATCCTATCATGTTTTAGCATCGATATTTCTGGTTAAATGTAGGCTAACTCTCAACAGGTTCTGACTAGATCAAGCTTCTGAATATTGAATCTTATACTATTCAAAACTGCTGAAAACAATTACTTTCAATTTAAGTTTGAATTAGAACTCAGGTTTTGAAGGTGTAATAAGATGCAATTAATCATAGATTAAATATTTGATTGCAATTTACAATAATTTAAACACCTCAGTCCTTTTCCATGTTCATTTATTAGGGATGTAGGTACGCGTATACAAATTATACCTATTTTCTGCATAATTCTTAATAGCTGTCTCCCCAGTGGTAGCCATTGCATTCAAATTAGTGCTTAATATTGTCACTTAGTGCTCTGAGCATTTTTCATACTGGATTTATTGAGTTAATAGTGATATATAGATTTGTGAATCATAAAATTGCTCAGGTTGGAAAAGGCTTTAAAGATCATCAAGTTGAACCACAATGAAAATCTAGAAGAGAAAATGTAGAAATGGCAGAAAGAGGGAAAAAGAAAGAAGTCAATACTGGATTCTTATTTATTCTTCATATTAATATGTATCTTGTTTTTCTCAATTAGAATCAAATCAAAGAGTACCCAGCTAGAAGCTTCTAGAGCAAAGTGCCACAAAGCAATTTTTTGCTTTAGTGATGAACATGCATTACATTTAAATTCCTAAAAAGGTGACTAATAAAAAAGGCCTGACATATATATATGCATAACTGCAGTGACATAAAAATATTGCCCTAATAAAAATACATAGGAATAAAATTACAGAGCTATCCTAACAAATGAACATTCATCATTTTAACTCATTGAGTTATTCCCAGGGGATCCTTGCTAACAAACTACAAAAATGGGCACCTGCAGAAGGTGTGTATTTCTTTTTCAGTTTCAGTTCCTGATTTCTGAATATTTTACAGTTCAGAAACACTGAAGCAGTTTCTCCCTAGTGAGACTTTTTGCTCCATCTTCTGTAAAATCTGTATAGAACAGCCAGACTGTAAGAAGTGTCAGTAATTTACATTATTATCATGTGCCAAATAATACTGCACCAAATGTGGGAAACAAAGCTTTGTAAAAACAGGAAGGCAGATAGCGCAGATTGTTAAGATGCATTGATTCTCTTGGATATTGGATACACATTCCCCTTCTTTGTATTTTCACCATATGTTTTCCATATTGTCAGCCTTCCAAGCCTTTCTGCTCATTTTCTCTGTCACTTATTCTCCAGAAAATATATGACATTTATTAGTATCTCATCTGAAAGATAACACTTCATCTTCTTCATACACTACTTCAAGCTGTCAGCACACTTTACCAGCTTACAGGGCAACTTCCTGGTTAAGAGTCAGCTCTTCAAACATTAACTTTTGCAAATCTGTGGAAAGACGACTTTGGGAAATGCAGCTTTTTTCTGCAGTTCTGGGAAGAACAACCTCTCCAGATAGGTGGTCCTGCTGGTTATTTGCTGAACAGTCATACAGTACAGTGAAGAATTCAAATCTGTCCATGCAATGGAATACCTCTGACATGACTATGTGTATTTGAAGTTCAGATAATCATAGTATCAGATATTAATCCATCTTATTCCTATTTTTACATCTGGCATTTAAAATGTCAAACATGAACCTAATTCTCTTGTTGTAAATACAGACTTTGAGTAGCATAAATTTAAAACATTATAACAACAATACAAGTCACTCGATATATAAAAACAATATTTTTTCAAAATGTAAGAAAATGAGTTAAAAGATGGTGACTGATGGTAGAATTTTTCTCTTAGGATGAATTCTTCAGTATTACTAGTGTTCCTCTTGTGCTGTCTTCTACTACTGTAATAGTATATTTACTTCTCAAAATAGAAATGCCCATTTAGCCACCACTGGGCAGCAAATGACAGAGTTACAGATGTACTTCCCTTGTCATAATATGTTGATATACTTAGAAAGTACTTAATATTTAATGACAAAAAATACTAATTGAAATCCTGATAAAAGGCATGTTATGAAAGATCTAAAGGATAAGCAACAAAATATTTCAGATTTTCAGATATGGGTTATGTGTAGTTTTGTATTTTCCCAAAAATTTTGAAGAACAATAAACAGCTGTATCTGAATTGCATTCTGTTGTCTATCAGTACCCTTTGTTATTTCTTAATGCCATATTGATCTTCATAAGCTACATGATCTAGTTAAGGTTATCATTTCTGGCCAGTACCTAAAATTTCTAGTCTTCAAAACTGTTGAAGAAGTGAAAACGAAAAAAACAGAAAAATAAGCCAATGTCGAGCTCCTTCAGAATGATCACCTGAAAACTTATTTGAAACCACAAGAATGTTTTCTAGCTGCAGAACGTACATTTACATACTACACAAAATGTGAAGTGTGAAGGAAATATTTTAAGATTAGCACATAGCAACTAACGTCAAATAAAATTAAATTTAAAACAAAGTTGTTGATTTTTTTTAAACGCTAACAAATGTTTCAGCTTTCCCCAGACATATCTATGCTGTAAATTTATATTCCTTAAGTAGAAAATCTTTCCATTACTGACAGATATTTTCATGACATCCACACAAAATTCTTGCAGATATATCCACTGCATATTTCTTTGATGACCATTTTGATAAGATTTTGAAACCTGAAGATCATTTTAATTTGCAATAGTTAAATTTGAATCTGAAATTCCCTTCTCCCCTCTGAAAACAAACCCACCAGACTTTAGGCCTTGTTATTTGACTTCATCATCTGTTATTACACACAGTATAGCAATTGTAAAATCGGAAAAGTAGTATTTTACATACACTTTATATTAGTGTACCACTAACTCTCCCTTTGAGAAGAAAAATACAATGAAGTTGAGAGAGATAGAGGCCTAAACATCATCCTGTAACATTCTACTCTATCCAAAATGATACCATATCTCAATTACGAAATGTATTACTAATTGCTTTTTTCTTCAGTCTGACGTGTGTAATTCTTGGTTCTGTTTCTTGTGTTGCTATTTGATTCAATCTCACAAATGTCATGACAGCCTTTTCAATGATTCTGATAGCTTTTGTTTTTTGTTGCAGTGCAACTTCCTTCGTATGTAATTCACTCTAATGTGTCATAGTCTCCAGGATAAATTAGTAATTTCAACAAATATTAAAATATCAAATGTGCGTTTTAAATGGTGGACATAATTTATAATAAATATTATTCACTTATTTGTGATCATAGATGAAAATTAAGAAGACACTAGAGTACCAAAGGAAAATATCCAGATGTAAAGATTAGAATGTATGCGCAAGACTTTATTTTGTAAAGATATGTTTTTAAGAATGCAATCCTAGAAGAATAAATTTTGTAGAAAAAAATCTCATTATAGCTTTTGCTTCTGTAGTTTATGTAGAAATTTATGTTTTTAGGTTCAGAACAGTGGAAAAAAAGACAATAAAATAATATTGGTCTACTTCTTGAAGTCAGCCCATCAAGAGAAAATTGAGCTTATGAAACTGGGAGGAACACCTAATCTGAAACATCTAAGTCAACTCAGTTTTGAGCTCTTTGACAGACTGTTGAAGTTAACAGCCATACATGCTTATTAGGGGAAAAAAAAAAAAAAAAAAAAAAAAAAAAAAAAAGTTAAAGCATTGTAGAATTAAAGATTTTCTCTACTGTTAGAGGATTGTGTTTGATTGAGATTGTTCAATCTGTGCATTTTTTTTTTTTTTTTTTCTGAGAGCCTGCTCTTCTAGAGGGAGTTTCAGCTTCCTTACACCTCTAGAGAAACAAATTCATTCTTTTCTGATATTAAAATAACAATTTTTATGAATATCTATAACAGCTCATTTAGATTTATTTATTTTTTTTTCTTTTTGAAAGGTTAAATTCACTGGAAACAGCTAGGTTGTCCCCATTTTTTAGGAGAACACTCTCATAGTCCAGCTATGACACAAAGTTTAAGTGTTTGTTAATACACATCCTATGTGTGCATTTAAACAGAGAACAACTATAGAGAGTGCATAAGAGAGGAAGAGATGTTGAATAGTTCATTTTTTACAGTAAGTTGTTCAGTATATTCTTTTAGGTGAGCTGAATACATCAATCTTTTTGGATTGGAAATCCAAATTGGAAAGTCTATTTTCCCATATTGAGCTTTCCTTTTTTAACCATTCTTTTGATTTTTTCTTAGTTAAAAAAAACAAACAAACAAACAAATAAGCAAATTAACTAACTAACTAAAAACCTACTGCCATGCATGTGAGAACACCTAAACTCTGCTATCTTATGGTCTGTTTGCGAATGAGCAAACTCTAGCAGCACTTAAATTTAGTTTTCCCCATTAATGGATCATGTGTTCAGAGTTCATCTATTTTATGTGTAACCAGATCTTACGTTACAGTGCATTTAGTATTAATCTAATGCTTTAGCAATTGCAGTCCTCAATCTTTTTTTCACTTCTTATCCTTCCTTTTAATAAAGGCATGCAGCCTCCAGAAGAACAAGTGAACAAATAAAAGCTGGCTTAAGATCCAGAATCCTAGTCATTAATTAAAGAAACATGCAACAGAGCACTTTAAATGCACCTGTGCCACACATGTGGCCTTGGTGTATTAGATTTTTTTAAAAAATAATTACAAAGTTAATTCTAAACTAAACAACAGACATCTGGTCCACTTTGAACAACAGATCATACAAAGCAGCCAGACTGAAACAGACTATCTAGTCCATCAAGTTACATTTGGACTCTGTCTAGACCTGCTACTATAAGAGGAGCCAAACATGCTCTCTGGTATGCTATAGCAAATGAACAACTGCTCCGCTCCCTGTTCTTCCCACAATGACTGTCAGAAATTTAATTTATGCTGTGGACTATCTATTAACCAGAACTGGTAGAATATTTAAGAACTACTATCTTTTTAATATGAGTGTTTCATTTCCCTATGCTTATGACAACCAATAGTTTAATCTAGTTTTCTTTAACCCTTATAAACTTCTAAGGGGTAAAGAATTTCCTTACTAGATAGATATTTGCATTATCCTGTCTTCTATATTTCTTGATCCATATTAAAATAACTCCCCACGAGGATTATAATTCTAAAAATACGAAGTTATAATTCATCTTCTGGAGGTTTCAACTTCCTAGTTTACATTTTCCATTGACAGTTTTGAAAAGACTTGGATATCGATTTCATGTGCTGCTTCAGTGAAGACAGAGAAAATGAAAATATTTTCCTGCAGTTCAGTAGAGATACAGATTGGATTGGCCATTTCCCACTTAATGTTGTAAAGAAATTAAAAAGAAAAACTGGGAACTGAAATATTTTCATTTATTGATTAAATGTTTGAAATGCCCAGAAAGAAAGAAAGAAAACATTAGTTCAGTATGCTGTAGTTTATTTACTGTACATTCTATAAAACTGGTAATGTGCAAGTTTAGAGATAATTACTCTCATTTTCTCTAAATTGCAGAGTAAAATATGCATGTATTTACACAAGTCAGTAAATATGTGTGTTTTCAAAGTTCATATAGATTTTTCTGTTATTTACGAAGTAGTTGGCTAAACTTCAGGTGCAGCAGGCAATTTTGGGGACTTCCTGTGGAAGACTGAAAAGGAAAGAAAAAAAAAAAAAAAAGGATACTACTAGGATAAAGAAGAAAAATGTTAATAAAACTCTACCAATACAGAGTACTAGTCTCAGCACACCACGCATATCCTTCTGGTCTATGTATTACTCAACATAATAGAAAAAGACCAAAAGAATATAATACAGGGGGCGGAATTATAAGAAAGGCAACCTGCATTTGATGGCAAAGCTTGCTGTGGGCAGCAAGAATTCACTTCACTCACTTGTGCTGTTGAGGGAAAGAGTGAGTAAAACCTTTGTACAGTGGTAACTGTCAAAAAAGGTGAAGTTTCTCTTAATGGAGAGATAAAAATCTAGCCTCAATCTCTGAAACTGCTCTTTAATAGAATTGTACTTAAATATGCATTGAAGACTCACTGAAAAAGTTGTCATGCTCCCATTCTGACATCTTCCATCTCCCCATTCCCTGTGTAACTGGGACTACGGCTATGCTGCATACATTTGAACTGAAGTCTCCCAGAAGATCTGGTGACTTCTGCTTCCTAAAGCAAGGGCAAACTATAAAGAAAGTCCTTAGATCAAATGAATTTCTTCCCTTCAGTGTTCGTAGACAACGACTAGAGGTTTCAATGGTTCTGTGAATTTGTCCCAGTCTGATTACTGAAAAATTATGCTCATCATTAATATCCTTTTTCAGAATCTTCTTTTTTTTTTTTAACCCTTGAGCCTCACACAGGTTGAAAAAACATGATTTTTCACATATTTAGTTTTTAGTTTATTCTATACATATCCCTCTTTGTCTTGTTGATATCTGTGCTATGTGTACAAGGCTAGATAATTGTCACCAGTCATGTAATGACTGCATGGTGCTTTGGCTCTCACTACTTACATGGATAAAACTCGATCCATAATTTTTTCCTCCTCTTTTCTGGGACCGTCTTTGCTGTTCCATTCCTCTTGCTCTTTCCTGATAAGATTCATCAGAAGACTAGCATGAAAAGTAAAAGTAAGATTTTGCTTGTGAACACTTCTTTATTGTATTTACTTTAAATCAGATTCAGTGTCTGATAGCCTTTTTCTGTATTCAGCTCAAACTTGAGGAGTGGATAAAGTTTATCTAATTGAAAATGAAGTGAATGATAAACAAATAAAGTCTATAGTATTTCACTGAATGTTAAAATTATTTATATTGCTAATATAGAGCATAAAATCAAATTCATCCACAGTCATCAGTTCTGGCTAGAAATTTATTCAGAGCACCATCTTCACTCATTCACTGGTTGATTAATGTGCTGTAATTCGGTATACTTAAAGAATGTAGGAAGGCTGAGTTGGTTTAATCATTTAGGGTCTTTGTCTTTAATTTCTTCACCTTCTTTCAAATTCCACAGTATTCTCATGCTGCGTGTCTTTTGTTTGTTCAGGTATCATTCCCCAAACAAAACCTCTAGATGCTATTTCTGCACAGTCACTCAATAAAAGTAAAATGCAGAGGCTAAAAGTCAGAAAAGCCTTCTGCAATTCTTTCTTGCCAAGCACATTAAAAAATAGCTCATTGGACATGCATGCAAAACACAGTATTTCTTTCTTCTCTCTCTTCCTTCTCTACCCTCCCATGTCAGATACCAGTGTGTTCGTGAAAAAGTCTCAAAAACATGCCAGAAGATGATGTAGAAATATACAGCACGAACATTTGCATGTTACCTCCTAGAATGCTCTTTATGCTTTTCTACCATTTTATAGAAATGAGGAGGATCTGAGCCTTGAGAAAGGCAAATGCATTCCAATGTACAAAATGGATTTTAATCATCTTTAATAACTTAAAGGAAACGAAACAAACTGAGAGGACAAAAATATTCTATTCAGCCAATCTTGTGATAGTTATGATTTGCAGCCTCAGAGCACATTCATTCCTCTCCTCATCAGAGATATATTTCAGTTGAAGGAAATTATAGTTCACACTGTGTATTGTTTTTCTCTTTGGAAGAACAAAGCCTTCCACGGTAAGCAATGTGGTAGAGTCTTTGTCATACTCACAGATCTTGAAGTGTGTGCAGGTATCTCTAAGTTCACAGAGAGTGTATATTTATCTCACTAATGAGCTGTCAACATTTTCTGTTCCTGTAATAAATATCTGGGTGCTCATCTTTGCAGCTTATTCCAAGGTAGAGCTTAACCAACAAATATATTCTCAAGGCTTTGTAGTGGATGTATTGCCCCATGTTTCATACAGTACAAGTAGCAGATTAATTAACACATGATTACCTGTTTTACATGGTTCTTTTATAGGTCATTAGTTTTTTTAAGAATATTTCCATTTATTACCCTTATAAAACTAGTCAATTAGCATGTAAATCACTCTTCATAACTAATTTGATGTTATCTCTCTGGGTTGCTATTAGAGCTGCTAGTTAGTGTTTGTTCACTCATACTAGTTGATTTATACATGGCTCAAAATAGGTTATACTGTGCATGACTTATTGTAAATAGTTCAAATGGCTTGAAGATGTGTGAATTTACGGTAAGATAATATATCTTAACTTTGATGTCTGCTTTGGTATACATTATATATTCTTTACTTCATCAATAAAGAAAAAAAAAAAAGCAACAAAACAAACAGGAAACTAAGACATGCAATACCCATATGCATGGGTAAATTTCAGTAAATATCTAGGTTTCAAAATCTTTATATGTCCAAATCCTGGCATTGCAGTCTCCTTGTTTTCAGAAAATTTGTTAAGATGTATCCAATGGTGTCACTCATGTTTTACTGTTGTTGTCTGAATTTGTTTGCTTTCATTATAAAGTGATAGATAGATCTGAGTTATTCCATTTTTGGTAGGTGATTTTAATAACAGTCAGTAAATATGACTGTAATATGACAGATGATGAACATGCTTTGAAAATCAGGCTATTTTAAAATGCGTAAGTGTGGGCTGCCCAGAAGACAATAGTTTAGAATTAAAGGAATCTGGAACCTGGAATCTTCCTACTATTTGGTGAAATCTAACATCCTTAGAACACACACATTTCCTTCCCAAAACTATCTCAAAACAGCAGAATATTTGCCATTCTGCCAAGCAATAGAGCTTCTCCTGTAGTCAGAATATTTTTGTTAATATTCAATCTAAATATTACTTGCTGCAAATGAACTGTTTTTTCTTGCCTTACACATGGTAGACATAACTAAACTGTCTGTTACTTTCCTCTGTACACATTTGCTTCCTATTCATCAAATAATCATGTTATCTTTCATTTTTAAGCTTATATTCAGTTTGTTTAAAATTTCCTCATAGGTCTGGCCTTCTAAAACCCTGTGAGCCTCATTGATTTTCCATGAATTCTCTTATGTACATCTGCTAGCCATTGGTGATTATATACTTCTTAAGTGTTATCATGGTTCAGTCTAGAATTTAAAAATAAAATGCAATAAAACAACCTGAAGACATAGAAAAGTCAGGACACTCCACGGTGCTGAAAAAGGGTCACATATTGGGGAATAATTTATAAGTAACTATAGTACCAAGTACCACAGAACTGCAGTAAATTTTGGAATTCAGAGATAGTAGTAGCTACTAAAGATACCCTGAGTGTGATATATTGCAGCACAGGAATCTGGTTTGAAACAGTTATTGGTGGGGTACAAACTAATTCCCTATCAGAAACTCACTATTCTGTGTTGCTTCACCATAAATTGCTCATGACCCAAAGGGACATTTTAGTCTTCTAGGTTTTGCAATGCCTATTGCCTACTAAGTTAGAATTTCAATTAGTAAGAGATGCCATCTACTGCAAGTAAAAACATCAAATAAAAAATATGGTTGCAATCAAAAAGTGATGGGTATTATTGAAATAACTGCTTTGGTTTCTTATTACCTAGGAATTAAAATAATGTTAAAATAGTAATAAAATGAAATTAAAATTACAGATAAAAATAAATTTCAAAAGGTGCTGATTTAAAGGTTTGGTCCAAAACTCCAAAACAGTAATTCCATGACAGACTTTTATGTGAAACTGAGGATGTCAGTTTATTCCCATTTCTCATATATTTCTATGTATAAAATGTTGTATGTTAACATGCCTAAGAATTTCGGAGAAACCTTTTCATTACAGGTAAAATCTAATTTAGTGTATTTTTTATACTTTATTACCAGTGTGGTAAATCAATAAGTTTTTCTAGTGCTCTTCGGTTCAAATCCAATGCCAGTGTATTGAATTAAGTTTCCGATGTTGCATGTAACACTCACACTTTAAGAAATGATATATTGTGATAAATTATTTAATGGAGACCTAAAAGTATAGATAGTTTGCCAAGCCTATTTAGAATTCTATTTTTAGTTAATCACCTTTTATCAAAATGCCAATGAAAACACATCAGCATGGAGTGAAAATTGTTCTCTAGCAACTTAGAGCAGTAAAACATCGATTTAATCATTTTAATTTACAACAGTGTATCTCAAATGAGGGGCCTCTAATGAAAACATAGCTTAAGCAAAACCCCAAAAATAGTTTTTCTTATCGTGTAGCATGATACATAAAATTAATAACAGTGACATTACAAGGTAGAAAATCACCTCTTTAAAATATGAAATAACTCCAAACTATTGTACACGGTAATGAAACTAGACCATTTAGGAGTATGGCAATGTGAATATCACTTACAAATTACCACAGATAAGGATGTTCTTTAGAGTACAAATATTTCTGTCAACATCCATGGCCTCAAAATGTAATTAAATTTGTCTCAAATGAGGTGGGGTAACTTTGCACTATATATGCCCTTGATAGATTTTCTGATTAAATGTCCACTTTGTTATAATGAAAGGGGAGCTTGCATACAGTTGTAAACTGCAAATATGTGCAAAATTAGATAATACAAAATTGTATAATGGATGATCTTGATGACATTAGATATTCCTCTTTGAAATGTAACCCATCTTTCATTGAAGTTTGGAAATTATGTCTCTCTAAGAGTTACAGTTTTCTATTAGTTCTCTTTTAATTATGAAATAGGTCAGTCACATGGCATTCATAACTTGTTACTTTTCATCTACAGAAACTGAAACATTTAAACTATCATGAAGGGACTAAGATAAAAATAAAGGAAAAAATAGTTGCTTAAATACAGGATTGAAAGACATGTTGACAAAAAAAAAAGAAAAAAAAAAAGAAAAAAAAAGTACATCTGTTAGAGGAAAAAAAAAAAAAAGAAAAAAGAGAGAAAAAAGAGAGAGAATGAGAGAATTACAATGGAGGTTTTTTCTTGTTTCTGACCATTGCAAATTTTCACGTGTTCATATAAATTGCAGAGAAAGGAAGAAAGAATAACTACAACCAAAGAAAAAATCACCATTATATCACATGCATATCTTTCCTTTTTTCTTTTTTCAAAGCAGACTTAGAATGAACAAAGGTCTTAGAACTGTTCAATGATATTATGCCAGGGAAGTACTGTACTTGGGGTTCCATTTTGCCACCTCAAAGAGGATTTAATTCAACTGTCAAAGAATGCTTTTTGGTCTGTAGACAGAGTAAGAATGGAGAATTCTGTTTGTTCTTCAAAAATAGTCCAAAACATTTCAGTCTTTGTGAGAAATTCTCGAAGCTTAAATAGGAAATAAATTCAAAGTCAAATTCCCTGTTAACTATGATGCTTGGTTCTTAATCCTCAGAGAACAATATATCACTGTTCTACTAAGGCTAAAAATAAACTTGATGTAAAAATGTGAGTTCACCCTATAGAAGGTTTTTGAATTTACCTGAAAGTCAAACAGGTCTTAAAGTTATGCAAGGTCACTTGTTATTCTAATTTAGGGTTTTTTTAAACTGGTGTCATTAGGCTGAAATTATCTACTTGGACTATGAAAGACAGATAGAATATGAATTTGAATTGACCTGAAAATGCTTGTTTCTTTTTAAAACCAGTGAGGTTGTATCTGAAGTTTACACCAATATTATTGTTAACTGGATTTTTTTTAATATCTCAGTTAATACAGAGGCTGGTACAGGCAGAAGGACTGTTGATTTTATAAAACAGTAATTTCTGTGTTTTTAAATCTGTTTCTATCATTATCAAGTTAAGAATGGTTTGTGTTTTAATCTATGAATACATTTTATATTTGCATTAAAGATTCCATGACAAAGAATATGGGGTGGAGGAAGGACTCATCAACATGCATATATTTACTTCTCTCATAATCATAAAAGCAAAAATATTACTGAGATGACAATTGGCTATTAATAGGTAAGACAATCTAATTAAAAAATACTATTTTTCTTAAATATACAAATGTTCGGTGTACCTCCAGGCTAAATGTACTTCCCTGGAGAGAGACCAAATATATTCTGGACAGGGAGGGGTCTTGAATAAGCTGTGACCAATTCCATTGAGAAACAAGACTGTTGCTTAAAGATTACTGTCTGTCTCCTGTGCTGTTGGCAAAACATCTTCTGGAAGAAACTACATCAGTGTGTAGTCTTTTCTTTAGTCACTGGCAATGACACCCTGCTGGCATGCAGCCTGGTGCCTGCTAAGAAACCACCAGTTAGCAGGCAGTGTTTTGAGATCTTCTCTCTCTGTGTCCTCATCTGTCACCGAGACCTGATATTATGAACCTGAATTGTAAAAGTATACCGTAATTTAAGTGGAACATGGCTTTCATTCCACTCATTCTCCTCTGCCCTACTACATTTTGGCTTATGTCTGTGTTTGTTTTTTTAATGTGACAGCAAGCAGTTAAATAGCATTAAGACAAACATATTTCCATGAGCCTTTTCTCTTTGATAATATAGGTAAGGGAGAGGAAGGATGACATCCAAAGGTACCTGAACAACCTTGAAAAGTGGGCCCATCAGAAACTAATGAGATTCAACAAGGACAAGTGCAAGGTATTGCACCTGGGTCACCACAATCACAGATATGTGTACAGACTGGGGGAAGAACTCGTTGAGAGAAGCTCTGATGAGGACTTGAGGGTTCTGAAGATTGGAAGGAAATGATTCTTAAGGTCCCTTCCAAACCAAGCTGTTCTCTGATTCCTTCAATTTCTGAAAGGGTACTTTACAAAATGATGTCATGGTGGCCAAGAACTTTTGCTTTATTTTTTAACTCCATCTTAGAAGTGGTCTAGGGGGAAGAAATTATTTTATGATCCTGCTTTGTATCAGTATTGCTATAGATATAAGGCCAGTGTATTTTGTAAAGAAGACAAGATTCTAGCCTGTGCCTTTCATCACTCTGTGTGTCAAAGTTAACTATAGAGACAATTCAAGAAAAATAAATATTTGGGGTGGATTTCAGCTTCTATTTTATATAGAAAAATATTTTAGTGTGGTAGAATATCATTAAAGGCCTTGGACAGTGAATTTATCTTACAGCACTATAAATAATAAAAATTTCAATTGGGATCTCACTATGAAAATGGTTGTTGGAATACATACGCTTTCATCTGTAAATTTGAAAACGAAACCTGTAGATTTGAGATTAGTGAAATACAAACAAGAGTTTTCTGTATTATTATGCATGTTTTTATTGTTACTATTGGTGATGACACCCTCAACCTCACTCAATTTGCTTTCACTTAAGATAAAGACAAAGCAATTATTAACTTGCCACATTGTGGCTACTACTGATTGAAGAATCATAATAAATTTTGTTATACCACTAGTTTTACCTGTCTGGGGAGACATAAAATGCTTTCTGTATTTCTTCTGTCTCTGTATTTTTTGGAATGTGTTTCAATTGAGAAGTTGTCACAGAAAATACAGACTTTGTCCTGCATGGGAACTAGAAGCAGGCACCAAGACCATCATTGGTGACTAAGTGCCCATGCAGTAAGCAACAATCCTTTTATATCTTGGACTCAGTCAAATGAGCATGCTAAACTACATTCTTCACTGCTGCAAATGCAATGCAGTTCCCACTAATGCTGAAGGATATAACACCACCTGGAGACCTGAGATCAGAATTATATGAAATCTTCCAAGACATAAAATTAGATGTGACCCATTATTTTTTTAAAATAATATTAGGATTAATAATAATAATATTTTTTTAAATAATAATGGGATTAATTTTTAAAAAAATCACTGTGAAATACTGGACTTGGAAATCTTAGCATGCATTTCGTGTTAATGTGTGCATTTTGAAAATGACCTCCACTAGGGTATAAGCAGAAAGAGAGGGAGAGAGAGGTATATATTATTTCAAGTCTAGCTCTAATCCTCAATTGAAATAATATTGGGTTCAGGTTTTTTTTTGAAACCATATTCAAGTCAATATACTGTTCTATGAGGTTTACACTGGTATAGCTGTGAAATCTAGGCCTCAGTTTACTAAGAGTGCTGTAAACCAGAACAGCTCCTCTGATCAGCACCTAATAAGAGCCTGATTCTGTATCTCACTGACTTTATTGAGGTTTCTTTCCCCCTCCCAAAAGACAAAATTCTTGTTTGTTTGGAAGGTTTTCTTTAACCTCTTGCCGGAGCGATAGATTTCTGTTTATCAGCCACCTGCATCCCCTCAATGAGTTCTGAGGCAAAAATCAAGGAATACGAAAGTCCAATTTTAAATTCAATCAGTTCCCAAGTTGTTTGATGCAATGGTTTCCATTTCAACAGCTGCCTCTGTCTACTTCACCCACACGAAGGAACCTGCTTCCTCTGGAGATCTGAAAATGTACATTTGGCAGCTAAAATTCAATTTAAGCCTGGCCAGGTACTAGTTTATTGGCACTGGTCCCAGGTCTTACAATTGACTTTTAACCCCCTCAGAGCTTTCCTTCTGTGCCTAATAGAGCTGTGTACTGTGTGACACCTACACTGAAGTCCAGATGCTGCTTTTTGTTGCTCTGTGCAGACAAAACTTCTGTTTTGAGCTTTGCATTTGAGTGACATTTGTAATGAGTATTCACATTAGTTTCCTCACAATAATAATAATAATAATAATAATAGGGAATATACACAATTGAAACAACTATCAACTGCTTTCTGAAAGCTACGGTGAAGATTTCAGCTTACTTTCTTCTTGTATCTATATACTTTGTGATTCCTAACTTTCAAATTTTCTGAGTTTAAAAATGCCTTCTTTACAAATGATTTACAGTATTTCCACTAACTCTGATAATTGCTCACATAGCTAACAAGTCAATATGATTCATGGGAATGAACTGTTAAGCAGTTTGTCCCTTAGCAAAGGAAAAGAAAGGAGGGATTCTTTTACATTTAATTTCCTATTCTAAAAGGTAATAAGTGCTAATATCTGTGGACACAAGTATTGAAAAATTTTTTCTGTCACAAAGTCCTTCCATGTATTAGGGCTCAGCTTGATTTTTTTCGTAGCATTCAGCAAAAGAAACAGCAAGTCAAATCAATTAAATTACCTTCAGAAACACAAACCATAAACACCACAGTGCAGAATTTTTATATCTTTATTCCTTCCCCTTCCTTCCTGTGCAGAAGATTATAAAGTAACTATGTTATTGTAGCTCTGGGTACTACAAAGCAGGCAGTCATCAGCTAAAAGCATATGTTAACTTCATTGGTAACCAAAGCAGGTGGTTTGGGCATGAGATGTGACAGTAGCCTAGATTAAAGGGAAAAAAATCGACATAATGAAAATCTTTTATGTTAACACTTGGTGTTTGGCTCACTGTAGGCTGTCAGCTAGCCACAGGTAATAAAAGCTATTTAAGCTCACAAGGGTATTTAAGCTGCCCAAACCTATCTCTGTGTAGAGAGTTCACACCCATCTGCAACAAGGGAGCTGAGCTGCAAGAGGAGGTGGTCGCCTCTTATTATGCATCAGAGCCCTCCTCTGCTTTCACTGCCTACCAACGGATTGAGAACTGGAAGTTTTAAAGGTCTGCTATACTGGGTGATGCATGCAGGTTCTTTGTCTCCTCACATCCCACAGCACAACTCTGTTATCCTACCGGTCTGAGGTATTGTGCCTCAAAATGAGAAGGAACCCTGAGGAACAGAGTCAGAAAAATAGTGGGTACATGTGCAATGCAAGGGTAAGAATTAGAGAAACAAAATAATTAATTTTTGTCTTTTTTCACTGTGAAATTTATGCCAAGTGCAGAGGCCTTGGTTTTAGGACCAAGTGTGGATGAGTCATTATGAAAAATGCATAAGGACCCGGACTTTGTACTCTGGCTCACATTATTGGCGGTCTTCTCTGAAGTACCACCACAACTTGATCTCACTGCTTTAACATTAAAAAAAAAAAAAAAAAACTTCATAAATTCTGGCTAGCGCTAAAGAAAAAATGCAAGACTCTTTTCAGGGTAGCTTAGTACAAGTAGTGTCAGCTGGAGTGAGTTAAATCTAATCCTCTGGCTATCTCTAACTCATTTTAAATGGGGTTAAGAAAGTTCAGGAGAGTATTAGAGTGGATTTGAACTTGTGGCACTTATTTGGACCAAACATTCACATTTCCTGAAGTGTAAAGAGCTTTCCTGACAGAAGTAAATGGGAGCAGAAGTAGTGGCTTGTTTGTTTTTAATTAGGGTACTTACAAATGAATGGAGATCAATTAGTTAAGCTATTAAGCTATTAAGCTATTGAAAAGTGCGGAGATAGGCTCTCTTGTCAGAGGAGCTGTGGGGTAGTGAATCAAAACTCGAGGGTTGCGTCCTGAGGAGTGATTAAACTTATGGTAACTGGGGTTGGAGAAAGAAAAGAAAGATGGAAAGGGCTTAAGGAGTGATAACTTTATTTTAAACAGCCATGTAGCCCTGGCATTGCTTGAATTTAATTTCACTTTATTCAGGACTTAACAAACTTCTTTGCGCAATGCTACTCTACAGTGTTTTCAATCACATATCCTATGATTCAAAAGATTAATTAAAGCAGTATAACTTCAGAAATATTTTTCTTCTGTTGGTCTTTTTCCATGTGATAAGAACTGGCTAACAAACTTCATTTCAGGAGTTGCAATGGCCAGATAGAGTTGTGACTGGTATTTTAAATGAGTAGAATTGTCTATAGAGACTGGATAAATAATTTCTGAGGACGACTCCTTTTGTATTTTTTGTATTTTTATCCAAGTAAGTACTGTAGAAAGCCTCAGATTGTTTTCTTCAGACAGTCATCAATATTTTACTCTTTGCAACAGAGTCAATACTAGTCCAGTAATTTCTGCAGATGTATATCAGATTGTTTTCCCAGATTAGACCATGTATAGAAGTGTTAAAAGATATACTGATGCAGATAGAAAGGAATGTACGCACTTAAAATTATCCTTTCAATACTTAGTATTGAAACTTGTTACTGTTGTGCTGATAGGAGTGTAAGGAAACATACAAACATACTTTGTTTGTCATGGCTAGTCCTAGACTTCAGGAGGCTAACAAAAGAAAGGTGAAACTGCTTAATGGAAAGAAGAATTATGCAAGAAGGAAAGTAAATGCTTTGGAAGTATGTGGTTCTCATATACTGGTAAAATGGGCTATGAGATAGGAGATAGTAGTTTTAGTAATGGATTATTTTACTGGTTTAGCAGTGGAAGACCTTCCCTGATTGAGCAGTGTTGTTCAGGGGTATAAAAGGAGATGAATATTCTGGGTAGAAATTCACTGTCATCTTAAGCACAAATGTATGCTTTATGGGATGGGTGAAAAGGCAAGACGGTGGAACGTGGGACAGTCCAAAGTGAAGTATCTCCTTGAACAGTGAGCGGTATTAGTGATAGGTTGATGGTTGGACTAGATGATCTTAGAGGTCCTTTCTAACCTTAATGGTTCTGTGATTCTACCATTCTCAAGGCAGGCTAGGAGGGACCTGCCTGCTGGACCTTGATTCTATGTTTTATAACCAAAAGCTTCTGTGAAACTGTACTGTTTTACGCAGTCAGTGCATGTATTTCTTTTCAAAAAAGGAAATGGATATGTGTGGTATAACACATGTTATGCAGAGGCTATTTATCTTTGGCAATTTTCTGCTCAGAAAAGAATTATGAAGCACTTTAGTTCCAATGATTTCTGGTAGAGTTTATAATTTTATTGCTCACAAGTTAACTCTGGCACTGTACAGTACAATACAGTGAAATTTATTTAGAAAAGTAGCTCCAATTTCCCTGTGATTATCATTGCCTTCAAAAGCAAAGACTTCAAATTGTTTTAGAACATCAGCTATAAATATTGTACTATTGAACTCAACTTGCTGTGATTAAAGAAATTACTATCACTGAGTAGAATAGTCATCTCCTTTAAACTTTGAGTTTTACCAAAAATAATGAGAAGCCCTTGATCTTTTTGCCCAGTGATACAGCCTGCGGGAATAAATAGAGCTCACTTTGTATGTTGAGAATGGGGAATTAAGTGTGTTATTTCAGACTAAAATGAATCAAGGTTTTGTAGTTGGACGGCTTTTTAAATTTGGACACAGCTAATTGCAAAACCACCTGCAAATTCCCTAAAAATCTTCAACCTTACCTCCCGAAATGCTATGTCTGACAGTTTGCTTGAATCGCCTGCAGAGTGACAAAACAAATATAAGGTGTAAGAAAATACAAAACACAGGCTATCACAAGCAATGTCTTTCTTGCCACCTGAAGATTTTTTAATTGTGCAAAGCGTTACTTGAAATAACACTTTTGCTGCACTTGTATTTCCAGGAAGAAATTATTTTTTATTGAGAGTAAACTCATTTATCTCTCTAACAAAGTTTGCTGGCTTGCAGTTTTTCTTTGCTTGCCACTTCTGAAGTGTATCCTGTCTCAGTGAATCCTGTGTGAGCTCACCAAAGAATAGGTGCCCTTGCAGAAGATTAACTGCATGAATAGTTGAGGAAACTATTCTGTAGAGATCCTCTTCATTATAACTGTTTTAAATATTCTTTTGTAAATAACCTTATGGGCCCCAGAGGAAGGAAGAAAAGCATGCTCAATTACCTTCCAGAATTCATTTTCACTAAATACCATGGTGAAGGAAATGATGGTCAAGAACAGAGAAGCTGCTTTTATTATGAACCTGTCTCAGTAGAATTTAATATTACTTTTAGCAGGTTAAGCATTTATACTTCCATTCTCAAGTACTTAAATTTCTGTACAGTGCATTTTCTTTACATATATTGTCTTCTCTTCCTAAAACTGGCACAAAGCACACTTTAGAGTTTTGGACTCCTGCATATTTTTCCTTTTTTTCCTCATACCTCCTGTTCTGACAGTTCTGGTGCACAGCAATTCACAAAGTTTTCTGATCCAATTCTCAGCTATCCACACAAATAACACGTTTTACTCTTCTCCATCATTCTTTGCTTGGTCCCATTGAAGCTGCTGTCACTACAACATTTTACTTTCTTCTGTCAAGGCAGGCATGAAACTTCCAGTGGAGCGAATGTGAACGCTAAGGCAGCTGCATGGGTCACTAGGCAGATGGAAGGGAGGAGGGTTAGGGAAAGCTTAACAGTTTGCATCTTTCTCTAAAAGACAGCAAACCACAGGGCAGGGATCTGCAATCTGATGATTCAACAGTGCAATGCTCTTTAGTTGTTTGACTGGGTTTACAAGTTTTGTTCAGCTGACAGATACTTTGGTTAATACCCTTCTCTGATTGTTTTCCTTTTGACTATCAGAAGTTCTGTTTAAAAAAGTTTAAGCAACTCTTGTACAGCAAAGAAAACAGAGACCTCTTACAGATAGAAAACACTCTCTGATTATTTTTTTTTTTTTCTGCAAATACCCTAATGTATACAAAATATTGACATAACAAAATACTGTTCTGGGAGAATGCCAGTAAACAATCTTAGAATTAAGCCAGAGGATGTTAGTTTATTTTGTGGGTAACTTGCTATTCCAAGCACATAGCCCATTATCTCCTCTTCTTTTTTTCCCCATTGTCTTTTTTGCAATTAGTCATTTTCCTGGCTAAAATCAAATCATTAGCTTTTAAAGAAGCCAAATGTAATAAAGCCATAAATAAATAAGAAAAGTATAGAATTAACAGGTGACTGTTTAAAATGCATAGAATTAATGGTCGTGGAGCAGAGATGGACAGTCACTTGTAACATTAATTACTGTAATCATGGGAAGGAAAAATCTCTTGTTGTGATCAGAAGTTGGAGGTAATGTTCTCTGAATTATCCTTCCGAATTCTGTGTAGAATTGATTCTGTTTCCTGGGTCCAAGATCTCCACTTGAAGCTTCTGAGGATGGACTAGCAGTAGTGTGTATATTGCCAGAAGTGGCCAAGGCTGAAGCACTAAAAGGCCAGGTGGAATAATTGATTTTTTCCATCCTTTTTTACAGTGGATATCTAAGGTGTCCAAAGCTATTTGTGGAAGTATGATTATGAATATCTGAAGACCAGGAATTTGTTAAGACAAACCACAGATGGATAAGGCAAAGGCTAGACTGACTGTCAGGAAGAAAATAAAATAGCAATTTTGGGAATAATGACTGCTCTACCTTAAGAGACAGTTATTGGAAGGTTTTACGAGGATTTGAAATTCATCTCTTACTGTCCTTCCTTAGCATGCATTGGTTTTCATGGCTACTTCATTACTAAACCCAAAGATTCCTTTGAGATGAAACTAAATCAGAGTACATGCTGCTGAAATATGCCAAATTGCTCCAAGCAGTTATGGACTTTATGCTTCAAACTAGAGCTAGTCTGAAGTAGAAATCCTTCAAGTATGTTTTGAATGTATTTCAGGCCCTCATTGACTTTCTTTGCTCAACACACTCATTTGAATTTGGCAAGACACAGACATTGAACACTGCACTATATTTCAGCTACAGAGAAAGGAGAGATTGAATCCTACTTATGTCTAATTTCTGCAATTATATGAAGCATTCTCTGAACTCACGTAAAGCTTAAAGCAACAGAGATGCTGAATGGATGCAGGCTTTCAGCAGAAGTTACTCAGGCTAAAGGCATTATCCAGAGAGATTGCCAAAACTGAATATCCTTGTTTTCTCTCTGCTGTTGACTTTGAATGTCCTTAAGATGCTAACCAAAATGCTGATAAAACATGGTAGATATGCACAGTGTAGAAGACTGCTTTTACTACACCTATCTGACTTGTAAAATTCTAAATTCTCAGCAGTACAATCATGCAGTACAGCAGAAGTCTCTAATAATTAATGCCTAAAATCCTCCCAGACAATGCTGGTGCCCTGGGAACCCCAGAATAGCTGCACGTGTGCTCAGACCAGTCCTCCAGCGTGCAAGAGGAAAAGGGTGGAAGCAGAATGGCTGGCACAGGGATTGCTGGGATTGCCTCAAAACTTTCAACAATCTTAGAATAGATGCATAGAATCCTTAGAGTTGGAAGGGACCTTTAAAGGTCATCTAGTTCAACTCCCCTGCAATGAACAGGGACATCACAGCTAGATTAGGTTGCCCAGGGCCTGGTCCAGTCTCACCTTGAAAGTCTACAGGGACGGGACATCAAGCACATCTCTGGGCAGCCTGCTTCAGTGCCTCACTACCCTCACTGTAAAAGACTTTTTCTTTATATCTAACCTAAATGTATTCTCTTTAAGCTTGAAACCATTTCTTCTTGTTCTATTACAACAGATCCTGCTAAAAAGTCTGCCCCATTCTTTCCTGTAGCTCCCCTCTGGGTAACTGAAAAGGTGTTATGAGGTCACCTCAGTTCCTTCTCCAGGTTGAACAGTACCAGCTCTTTTGAACAGCCCCAGCTCTTTTGTTGTTCATAGTTGAACGATAGCTTCTGATCACCTTTCATAAACAGGCCACAAGTTTTCATATGTGTGTGTGTGTCTGTACTGCAGTAGGAAGATATTTCACTGTTTAGTAAATTAGATAATAAGCCAGAGTTGATCTATAATGAGGACAGATGTTAAACAATTCACAGGAAACCACAGGCAGCAGTATGAGTGAACAAAGCTGAAGTACAGATGTAAAAAGTAAAAATGTGTGTGTGCATGTGTGTGTCTAAATTTCAATTGCAAGAGAATGCTACTGACGTCGGGTAGTCATTTAGGTTGTTGGACCAGAAGAGCTTTAGCAGGCTTAGCAAACATGCTGAGTATTGAAGTGTGTTGTGCAAGCTGATGCCACTAACACACACACTAAAATTAACCCTTTGCATTTTTATATGTACTTTACAAACATAAAAGAGCCTGAATGATGTCTCAGCAGCTGCTGCTCTGCAGCACAGGGACACAAATTCTAACAAAGGTCTTAGTATTGACAAAATGACTTAATGATAAAATATTTGTTACCTGTGTCCAAAAACTGTGCACATCTATAATTTCTTTCTATCTATATTTATCTGTCCATATCTATAAAATCCATTCATGCTTTTTATTTTGTATTTTTTTATTTTTTTGGATAATAATATACTGAACTTCCATCTGTCAATGCATGATAAATTTGATACAAAGCTGTAAAATTCATTGTACTTTTTGAGGAACCATTTGATCAAATAGCAGACCAAAATTGAAATTAAAACCTAAATACTAGGCCTTCATTTTGTATTAAATATATACTATTGATGGCAGATATACCACTTAAAAAATACGTCAAGGACATAAACTGAGTCTTTCTGCTGTGTAATGAATGATTTCTGTGTTCTGTTCTTGAACAGAGTTGGTCACCAAAAAAATCCTCTAAGCTATGAAACTGTCCTCCTCCTTCACAGAGCAGTTCTAAGCACAATATATTCAAATAGCATATGCTTTGAAGTGCTCTGGGCAATGTTACTATTAAGGTATAGGAACTAAATACCTCAACCAGTCATCTCTGTTTTGTGTAGTAGCACTTGGGAGTAATGAAAAATAAGAAGCAAAGAGAATTAGATCTAGTAAAACTAATTCTGTGCTGTAAGTGTCTGTTAAATATGTATTCCATTAGGTACTAATACGTTTGTGAGTGTGCTTATCTTATCCATTACACAGAAATGCAAATTGAGGAGTAAAGTATGGAAATAGTTTGGTGGTGGTTATAAAATGCAATTCACTGATTTGGAGAAGAAAATAGCAAAGTTTTCTGTTTCCTCAATTGTGATTTAGTTATTAGAACATTGCACACAAAATGCAGTACAACAGATAATTCTATTCATAAATTAAAATAATTGCAAAATTATCCCAGTTGCCATATTTTAAAGAATACAGTACAATCCAATTAGATACAATTGTTATGTAATTGTTGGGATCATTAATAACATGAGTTAATGGTTCAATTTTCCATCAGAAAAGATGGGTGTGGGGAATATTGACAATGTATATAAGCAATTAATATGTTTAATAATTTGTATGTTGTTAATTATTTTTACATTAGTTATATAGTTGTTATATATGTTATAGTAATATGTAAGTAAGACATCTGCTAGTGGTACAAATAAAGAAGGAAGTTGAAACTGTGTGTGTTTAAAAAAAAATCCAGCTCAGAGTCTTTATCTGAATGTTTGTGCACAGTTTCAGCAAAGACCAGTTTTTGGATGTGATCTTGCTCAGGACCTCTTAAATGCAGTGGCATTAAGCTCTTCTTCCTAGAGGAGGAGACTAGAAGAAAGTACTGCTTGCACACACACACGGAAGAAGTTGGAGAACGAAACAGAAAGCTATAGTTTGATTCTGGTTTATGGATCGTTTTAGTCTGTTAGAGGAGTGACTTAGATGTCACCTTAACTAATGCAGTAGGCTTTAAATTAAGTGCCAGTAGAGATAAGTATGTGTATTTTAGGTTTGACAAAGTCAGTGATATTTTATGTGCTCTGCAAATGATGTCTTCTGGTTGCTAATTATGGATTTCCTTGTAATACCTGTATTACATGATCTGTATGTATGTGGTGGATTCTCACATATTATACAATTTGTATTGTCGTTATCTTTATCACTGGTAATAGAAATGCTCTTCTGCTTACTGGAACTCTTGGTGACTTCTAATGGTATTTGCAGTGGTAAACATGTCAAAGTATCTTTGAATAGATCTGAGTGGGAGTGCAGACTTTTCTGCAAAAATCATTCTCTTCCACGTAGGTCTAAATGAATGATGAAGTGCTAAAGCAGCATGTTTGTGTATGGATGCATGTGTGATTGTGACCACAGTGTCTGGAAGAATATGTATGGAATTTATGTGCTTCCCCGTGATGATGCAAGAAATGAACTTGTTATTCAGCTCCACTAAAGTTGACAAGAACATTTGCATTCAATAGAGAGGTCAGAAAAGCCATATTCTGTTCTATTGGGAACATCTGTTTAGTGAGAAAACCAGGTGTTATTCTGGTGAAGACAAACAGAAGCTGTATTTTAATACCAAAAGTACAATCCAGTGAAGTCAATCCCAAACTGTAGCTTTAAGAGAAATGAGATGTGCTTTCAGGGTGCAGAATAGAGGTCTCTTACTGGGAAATCTAAATAGCGCAGTTCTCCAGCCTCTACTGTATCTCTTTATCATTCTGCTGCATTATTGATTAGATGAGGAAAAAAAAGACAAAATATTTTTGTCAGTTTAATTGTTAGTTTGTGAATTAAGTAGCTAAACCTAAGGATTCAAAAAATTCGAACACTGATATATGTTCTTATATCATTAGAAATCATAAGAAATTTAAGAATGCAGTCAAATACTTATGTCTTGTTATGAAAGACTTTGTTATCTTGGGATCCCAAGTCACAAGTCTTTAATGACATAATGTATAAATAAATAAATAGCATTTAAACTTTTTATTGACTTTATGAAAAGCTTGTAGAAGCTTAAATCTTAAAAAGAAAGTTCCAGGCTGCTGTATGTCTATTTATGCAAAATTCAGAGTCTTTGAACAGTGAGTCCTGTAGGCAGATCAAAGGGTGGACCACTCAATGGATAAGAAATTGGTTAAAAGGCTGCAGACAGAGGGTGGTCATCAATGTTTCTATGTCCAGGTGGAGGCCAGTAACGAAAGGCATCCCCCAGAAATCTGTCTTGGACCAGTGTTCCTTAATATCTTTATCAGTGACATCGATGACGGAATTGAGTGCACCCTCAGCAAGTTTGCTAATAACACCAAGCTGAGTGGTGTGGTTTACATGGTGGAAGGAAGGGATGCCATTCATAGGGACCTCAACAGGCTTAAAAGGTGGACCTGGGTGAATGTAATGAGGTTCAACACAGCAAAGTGCAAGATTTTGCACTTGTACCAGAGGAATCCCAGGCATCCATACAGACTGGAAGGAGCAGTCCTTGAGAGCAGCCCTGTAGAGAAGGACCTGGGGGTCCTGATGGATGAAAAGCTTAACATGAGCCAGCAGTGTGCCCTTGCAGCTCGGAAAGCAAATGGTATCCTGGGCTCCATCAGAAGAGGGGTGGCCAGCAGGGACTGGGAGGTGCTTGTCCCTCCTCTACTCTGCTCTTGTGAGGTCCCATCTGGAGTACTGTGTCCAGGTCTGGGGCCCCCAATACAAGAAAGACAGAGAGCTGTTGGAGAGGGTCCAGGGGAGAGCCACAAAGATGATCTGGGGATTGGAGCATCTCCCCTGTGAAGACAGGCTGAGGGAGCTGGGCTTGTTCAGCCTGGAGAAGAGAAGGCTGCAGGGTGACCCCATCGCAGCATTTCAGTACCTAAAGAGAGCCTATAAACAGGAGGGGAGTCAACTGTTTGAAAGGGTAGATAGCAGCAGGACAAGGGGAAATGGTTTTAAGTAGAAGGATGAAAGATATAGGTTGGATGTCAGGGGGAAGTTCTTTACAGAGAGAGTGGTGAGGTGCTGGAACAGGCTGCCCAGACAGGTTGTCATGCCCCATCCCTAGAGGTGTTCAAGGCCAGATTGGATGGGGCCCTGGGCAGTCTGTTCTACTATTCAATGGGAAGGTTGGTGGCCCTACATGTGGCGGGGGGGGTTGGAGATTCACAATCATTGAGGTCCCTTCCAACCCTCACCATTCTGTGACTCTGATTCTGTGATCAATACTCTTCTTGCATGTATGATCACCTAGATAGTTCTGAAATAACCTTGCTGCTTTGGAGGTGACAGCTGCCTTCAGTTTTATACATGAGCCAATGCTTTGCTAGAGGAACTTGTGTACAGTTTATATTTCAGTGAGGGAATTACCTGGGTGTGTTGTTTTCTCTTACCATCATCATGTCAGACAGCTTCCATTTAGGAAAAAAAAGGAAATTTTCTGTAACCAAAGAGTCTGCATGTATATCTAACATATGTGAGTATAGTTTACGAATGCAACTGGTGTATGTGTATGTATTCTGTACGCCATACACTGATCTATGAATGTATTCAGGCAGCGTTTCCTTCTAAACAAAAAGAATAACATACAAACAGTTCTGTTCCTGACAGATTTGGGCACATCCATTACTGACAGACAAGAAATGAAACCTTTTCCTCCTTTAGGAGTGTAGATGATCTAAGTGCAGACGTATAAACCAGTATAAATCATCACCCAGCTATCCTCATGTTTGAAATTGATTGACTTCTTTATCTTCCCTCACCATGATTTTTTGTTGGCCCAATTTATTATATGACTAGATATAATTAGGCACATGAATGTGACTGGCCACTCAACAAAGAATTTTTGTTTAAATTCCAAGTTAAAATAACTCATGCATCTAGTTTATGTTAAAATTCTATTTCAGATGAAATCTCTGTAGTTCTAATGCATGCTAAAGTAAAACTATGTTGCCTTGACTAAAACACGACTTAAAACTAAATCTACCTTATCCTCCCTAGGACTGCACCACTAGGTAATTTAGATTACTATTATTTTTTATTACTTCCCCCCAGCCTTTATTTTAGCAGTTGCAGTATTTATGGGGTGATGGTAGGTGGTGAGTTTCATCGTGGTATTCTGGTTTGATGGAATTAGTTCAGTTGAAAACAAATTTCCATGTATAGCTAAGGCAAAGCCCAGAGGATTAGCTTAGGGTCAGTTGAATTGGCTGGTATGTATGAATTGGTGCCTGAAGTCTGAAAAAAAAATGTTTGGGAATGTTCATTTGTCTCTTTTACAGTGGTGCCAAATAATTTAATTGGAAAGCATTAATAAATTTTTATAAGTAGCATTGTATTTACACTACAGAGTTTGACACCACACTTACAGATTATAGCAGTATCATTGATGTGCTTGATAAGTCATTGTTTGCCATGATTCAGGATAAACTGCCTCAGTCACAAAGCATAACAATTTTGTGTTTGTGTGTTTCACTTCGGATGAAAGACTTAGAAAATCTTTTTTTCCTTTTTTCTGATCTTCTAAGAAATAATACATTCAAAAAATAATATATGCAAAAAAATCACAGAAAATGAATCCAATAATGAAAGTAAATTGATCTTTAAAAAATTTTAAACACCCACTCAGAACAGAAATATTTCTCTCCAGGTTAGACAGCGTTATTTGCTATTCTTGTTTGCTGTTGTTCTAGCTGCTGGAAAACTGTCACTCATAGCAGTCTTTTATTATTTATACAAAATCAGAAAAGAAATCATTGTATTCTAGTACCATTGCAGGAGGAATTCCTATTACCTAGTCATAGATGGTCTTTTTTTCGGTATGTTTAAAAAAGAGAAGCACTTTTTCCTGTATTAGAATTATTATTTAAAATGCTATGCATTTCCCACATTTGGCAGAAAATATATGTGTGTTTTTTCTTTTCAATATTCTCTGTCTCCTTTCCTCCCCATTCTACTCTTCTTCCATTATACAAATCCATTTATTATACAAGTTGCCAAAAGAATTTCAAGAAAGTTTATCTAACTTGTGCAGAGTTAGTGGAATTCTGTGCGTGTACGTGCGTATGTGCAAATTTCATGATCCTTGAAGGATTTATTGAAAAAGTTCAGACCTGTTAGTCCCTATGGAAGTTTCAGACAATAAGTGCTTGACATTTTAGTTGTTTTCTTAATTCATTCTGTACAGGGGACCACAGAGCCATTATAAAATAAGATAGCATGGATACGTGGTTTTGTTCAAGTAGTTCCTCTTTAGAATACATTTATTAAAATTTTTATATATGCCAGCTAAAACTAAAAAGATAAAAAAAAAAATCACTGAGCTTACAAAAGCTAAAAATAATAAAAGCATGCTGAGGGAGATAGCTTTTTGCATACCTTCTCCCTGGGTACTTCAGATTACTACAAATAATTATTTTGCATTTTCCTTATTTTTGTTGGTGCATGCTTAAAAGATGTATAGTCAAAGAATTTATCATTTTATAGGAAACAAATTATGAGTTATTAACACAAAGACTCTGGCTTTTCCATATTAAACATTAATATTTCCTTTTCATCTTTTATTGAATGTCTCTTTTCTTCCTCTAAGGATCAGTGTAGAATTTTCTACTTCTTCTATTGGATGTAATATGTCTGCCAGTCTGTAAGCTACAGTTGACTGAGCTAGCCTTCATTATGAAAAAAGATATTGAACAATGTGAAATAAATAACAATATCAAAAAAACGTCTTTGACACTGGAATCAGAATTTTCTGTTGTGAAAATAATCAAATATTAGGATTATTTTCTCAATGAACGCATGAGAAAAGAATTAGACATTAATTATGCTTTTGCTTCCAGTTTAAAAATAATATAAATTTCATCACTGTCTTGTTTGCATTTACAGTATGCTGATTCTGTGAGCAATCAACCTACATTTTTCCAGGCTGATACCTCTGCTCTTGACTTATTGTGAAAGGAAAGGTTTGAGGGAATATCTAGGTTTTATATATTTCTTTTCCTGCCAGATGTGCCAGCTCACAGAGGACTGTCTGGAGCTGCTGCAGACAATGGGTCACCTGTTTCTCTTTGCCTAAGGCTCACACAAGAACCCAGCCAAAGCAGCCTGCAGATATTTATGCTGTCAAGATGTGGCTGTGGCAGCTGCAACAAGCTCAACAGTGACAACATCAAATTCAAGGAACACTTTTGCGTAGGATAGAGCTCTACAGATTTGCACAAAATTTCCACTCTGCTGCCCCTCACCCGCTGATTTTGGGTTTTGAGTTTTAACTACTGTTACTCTGTGTTAACCATATAAAACTTTTTCTGGAGGAAGGCATAATATAGTGGGTAATTTGGTGGTCCCAAGCCAGGCTTACAAGCACTGAATTACTGCTGCATTAACATCCTAAAAAAATAAAGGCAATTCCTACAAAGATATTACCATATCATTGGTGAGACACTATTATATCCTCTAAGGAACTGCTAGTGTCTGATATAGCTGTGCACCTGTAATGCTTTATATCACATTTCTTTCTATCAGTCTATGGCAGCAGAGATGCTGCTGACTGCAGCCGCTCAAGGGAGCAACGTCTATTCCAAGGCCACATAGCACAGTGCTTCTTAAATTCCCACTTCTCGGATATCATCATCTCTAAAGCATGCTTTATCCACTCAGTGTTGCAAGTCAAATGGAAGCCAAGTTTTGCTTTTGCTTTTTTCTTTTCAAAATGTATGAAGTAATATGAAGAATATGTTGCATCTCATCAGAATACTGCTTTAAATGCGGAACTGCAGCATGAGGGCATGTGTAAGCAACTGAAATTGTAAATCCTGATCAGAGAGTTTTGGAGGACTGTGTATGGTCCAGAGTGCCAAATCTGAAGCAGACACCTCATGGGGTCCATTTGACAGTTCCCAGAGTAAGGAATCTGGGAGACATGCTCGGATTTTGCTTAAAAGTTGATATAGGCTGGTTTAGCAATAGGGATCAATATATTAGTGTAAGGACCAATATATTAGTTTAGCAAAAAGGAATCAATGTGTGCTAAGTTCTAAAACTTTCCAGTTTAGCATTTTCTTGGTAAGGGAACAGTCTTGTTTTTGAACAATCCTTGCCTCACTAAAGCCACAATAGACTACTTTTATCTTTGCGTCCTCTAGGCTTAAGGATTTTTTCTTGGGTTTCATATAAACTGTTTTGAGTTATAGAGTACCAAGATGCATTTTAATATGGAAACAGTAAATCAGAATGAATAAGCTTTGCCTTTCTAGTTGTATTCTCCAATTGCAAATTTGACAAAATTATTTATATTTAGCTTAAACGATTAAGTGATCCTTAGCATTTACAGTTCCATGATCCTTACCTTACATCAGGATATGTTTCATGCAATCTGGCTTCCAGATGATAAGCTCCTGCTGTAGATATGGGCCACACCTAAATTGTAATGACATTGTATTCCACTTCATAGACTACTATAGGAGTTTTGATTTAGGAAATTCTAACAGTATTATTGAAGTAAATACTCAGTATTGAAGAGAAATTTTATTCTGCTGTTAAGACATATTATTTCTTCCAAAAATACAGCTACTTGGAAAAGCACCAGAGATCTTAGATACTGCCCTAAAAACTCAGCTATATCAACAGGGATCTTTCCATTATGATCAGTTTGTCTGATTGCTAGCAGTGTTGTCATGGTGGAATTTCCTAGTGCAGTTAATCGCAAAAGATCATTAAAAGTTATTATTTTGAAATGACGTATTGCTTTGAAAATAATAACATTGGCCAATGTTTTGGATTTGTTTGTTTTTTGAAACTGTTGCCATTCTTCAAAATTTCAGTGGCATCAATTCCATTGCCAGATTGCTGCTCAGAGACTTGCCAAAATAAAAGATTTCAAAAGAAAAGGTCTGGAACTGATAAGAGTCCTTGAAATATAGAACCCAGCCATTGGAAAGACTTTTCGTAGTCATTCTGTCTGTCAGACTTTTAAAGAGGATTAACCCATGATTATGAATGAGGTTCACTAGCTGGAAAGTGAAACAGGAATTTTGCATTGTAGCATCTAAGAAAGAATCTGTGTTGCTTATTTAACTCAAGTACTGACAGAGGATGTTTCCTTCTGCTCTTAGTTGAGGAAAGATGGTTTTACGTGTCCTTTTCCTGTCTTACTTTTATTTTGACCTATTGTAAAAGGAAAGGTTTGAGGAGCACTGGGAAAAATTATGGATAAATATTTCCATCAGCTATGTATCTCATAAATTCATATATATACATAAATAGTTGAAATCTACAGTGGACATTTTCTTCTATTCTTAAAAGTTTTGGTTTTTCTAAGCAGTATGGAAAATTTCTTATTTGTACTTAAAACTTTGAAATCTATATATTTTTTTCTAAACGATATAATTATGACTGATATAATGTACTGAAATTCATTTATAGAATAAAAAAAAAAAAAAGAAATTTTTATCAGCTATTTTTTCCCAAAGACTAAAAAAATCAGCAAAAATATTGCAATGCATTTTTTTCTGGAATCTAAAGATAAAAAAGTAGCCAAGAGAAGTAACACATTTCTTATCAGAATGCATAGCAGACTTCATTAGAACTCTTTGCAGAAATCAATTAGTGATGCTTTTAAAAAAATAAATAAATAAATAAAAAAGGAAAAAACATTAAGTAATATTCTTAAACATTAGTATTTTATCATGAAGAATTTACACTCAGCTGACTTTCCAAACTGTGAAATGGCACTTCACGGAACATTATATGAGGGATAGGATTGGTGAAATAGTATGGTAGTACATCCAAATTTGTAAATAGGAGCATTTTCTTTTTTCTGGACAATTATTTACATTTAAGATGCTTGGCTGCATCAATGTGATCTCATATTTACAGTGCTGATGTACAAAGATCATGAGGAAATATTAGTATATTTTTAGGTGAATACTGTTTCCTAATATTGCTCTTCTTCCTGTCTTTTCCAGAGAACATGTCAATTTTCTCCACTCTTTATCAAGCTAAATTCCTGTTGACATACCATTATTTGCCTCAGCATTACTTAAAATGTCTTATCATTTTCATAGCGGCTATTGCTGTAACCAAAAACGATGCCTACTTTATCTTCCACACTTCACACACTCAGCATTTGAGACTGAGCTTGTATTTCACCAACTCAGTGACGCTCAAAACTTGGGTAAAGAAGCAGGGAATCACAAAACTACTGTAATCGTGGTGATAGATACTTCAGGCTGTACTGCTCTGTAGTTTCATGTGACCTTCGGTGTCATTTAGATGCCTGAGGGTGGTACATTCATTGTTACAGATACTGCCCACATGCTCCCAGCAGCCTTTTAGGCCAGCATTCCTAGATGGCTATTTTAACTCCAGTTTTCTAGCAGAAGAGGCTTTGTGTGGTTGGGTCTGGGGTTCACATACATATTGTTCTTAGAAATGCAAAGTGTAAACCACCCAACAAATTGTTACTTCTTTCTCCCAGACCTTTAAGTTCTGAACAGGCAAACACATGTATCATAGCTACTGTTGTTTACCCTTTGTGTGTTTGACAAGTAGAACATCTTTCTATAGACAACACAGGTGTGACTTGGAGGCACCACATTGGATAGAATTTACCTACCTGTCTTGGTATGGAGATGAAGATCACCATATGATGGTAAACTATTAATACCCCAGCTCTTTATAAACAGACATAAACAGCAGGTCAATGATTCTCTAGCATGGATCAAGCTCATCAGTGCCTGTGTCCCTGCGTGTGTGCCTCTACTTGAGGCTTCAGGAATTCCCAAGCTGGCGAGATAACAAAAATAAATTTATAATTTGAGTTTCAACTGTGTATTTGTGATTGTTCCTACTGCTTGCCTGTGTTGACTCACACAACTTGCTCCCCTTTGGGAGACAATTTCACAATATCATTCTTCATTTTGTAAATGTTTTGCTTTTTTTTTTTTTTTAATAATTGTTTTCAATTAGAAAAATGTGTTTTGAATCTATTTATTCAATGTTTTTTAAACTCAAAACCTTTAATTGCAGTATTATTTCCCATCTGACTAATAATTTCTTGTGGTGTCCCATAGCTGTGATTAGATAGGAAGAGTTGTATTAGGCAGGAATAACTTGCACATTATTGATGGGTTTAGTAAAAACATTTCACAGCTGGAAAGAAACCTTTAACTCCAAACTTTAGCTAACCTAATTAAAACATCAAAGTTTAGACAAAGTGTCTTGCTCGTTCTAGAAGTCTCACGGGAACATGTTTTCTCTAAGGAGATTCCTAGTTCTTTCAGAAATGTGACACACACATTTCTCATCTCTAAACTTTCTACTGCACAAAGGGCAGTTATGAAGGATAACAATGGAAATGAGGAAGCAGCGATGTTCTGAGACAAAGTTGGCTTGAATTCTGACTCAAAACATCAGCTACTTTCCCTGTAATCATAATGGTCTGGTAACAATCCATGACTCAAAAAGTTATTTAATTCCTGCAGATTTATGTTAAAAAGAAAAAGATATTTAAGCGTTGTTGAAGTAGTTTTATCTAAGACTGATGTTATTTTTCTTAGTATTTTGAGTTGCTTCAGGAAAACTGGGCTTAAGTTTCCTTTAAATGCTGTGATTTGTTTTTGCAGGAGCAAAATCCAAACAAATATTGAAGTGTCCTAAACTACTTGCACTGCTCTTTAGCTAATCATGACTACTGTCATATGATGAGTGCAAAACTATATTAACACATTGTAACTATAGGGGAGGGGATTTTCCCACTCTGCTCTGCATTGCACAGCCTCACCTCGAGCACCAGTTGCAGCTTTGGGCACCACAATGCAAAGAGGACTGTGAGTGCATATCCAAAGGAGAAGTAAGAAGATGGTGAACTGTCAGGAAGGCAAGACTTATGAGATCCCCTGGTTGGTTCAGCGCGAGGCAGAGGAGCTGAGGGGAGGCATCATGACGATTGCAGCTCCTCACTGGGAGCAGAGGGGCAGCGCTGAGCTCTGCTCTCTGTGACAGCGGCAGGTCCCGAAGGAACGGCATGGAACGGTGTCAGGGGAGGGGCAGCTGGGAATTAGGAAACAGTTCTTAGCTGAGGGTGGTGGGCATGGCCCCAGTGCTGGAGCTCAAGAAACACTCTTAGACATATGGTTTGGTTTCTTGGTAGTTTTTAAATACCATGGAGTCAGGAGTTGGATTCAGTAATTCTTGAGGATTCTTCCAAACTGGAATATTGTATGATTCTATCATATATGTTACAGGAACTACAGATTTTTATTTTATTTTAAGTTCCCTAGCAATAAAAACACTTGTTCTTGAGGGTTTTACTTTGTTCTGTTTTCAGAAAAAAGGGCCAATTTCTTTCTTATTCTGTTTCTGTACACAGAAGTTATGTTCTTCCATGTAACTTATTCTGCAACTGTTTCCATCAACACCATTTGGAATGCTCCTAAATATTGTTATTTTTCATAAACCTGGGCTTTTTAAAAATGATTTCATAGGTAGTCCTACTGCTTTCATTTATGAGTATGCCATAAGAACGATTCAAAATAAATTGCTTTATTATAGTTTAGCATAGATTATGGCTGCTACTTCAATTTGAACAAAAAATTGACCATGAAATTATTATTTCACCTGTGGTCAAATTATTTCAGAATATAATATCGGGTCTAGATTTTAGTGAGTGTTTGAACCAGGTTCTCTGTTTACTGGTTTTAATTGGCAAACAGATAAACTAATGCAGTTTCTACAGTAGAGGACAAAATTCTTACGCCTATGGCTTCTTTCTTTAAATAAATGTTTTATGTTTTATGATACCTTTCAGATATGTGATCTCTCCTATTGATGCTTTTGTTTTAAATGTGCTTAATAAACCTCTAGGTCTTCAATTTCTCCCTACTTAAAATAAATCCAGCCACAATAGTTAGAACAGTATTTGGTTTCATATCCCTACTGTTGAATTAGACTTACTGAATTGATATTTTAGCTCGCACAGATAATATATAAATAGATTAAGCTTAAATAAAGTTAAAAAAAAATCATCTCTGATGCTAGCTAATTCAGTGTCTGATCTTTTATTCTGTTGCAAATTCATGATTTATTTTTTTAGTCATAAACTTTAAACTAGTCTTGTTACACAATGCTTTTTCTACCATGAGCTTGCAAACTGCTTCTGAAGCTGACTACATTACTCACAATTGCTTTCTTTCAATTTCCAGATTCTTTCTTCTGTTAAATGAACAATAAAAGATAATGCACTCCACTTATCTTTTACACCTGTGTAGTATGTTATGGTGTAAATTAAATCACCACTTTCACTTCCACTTTCTTCTTCTTTTGTATTTTTCCCCTCTGTCAGTTTTCATTCCATGTACAAAATATTCCCATTCTTCTCCAAAATCAATTCTGTGGATTTTGCATGTTAATGCAGAACATCATAAATTACGTGTAACGATGATATAAGTAAGACCAATATCCGTTTCTTTCTTCTTTTCAACTATAGCTGTAACATCACTAGTAATTTCCAGTAAAGGGGGTGGGGAGCATAAATGGATGAGTTAGTCATTTCTTGGAAATTTTACATATTACAGTTTCAATACAGTAGTCAATTATCCAGCTCTTTATGTCGAACATAACTTAGGTCATTAGACCAGTATTTTTTGTTAGCTGCACAGGATATAGCCCATTAAAGATGTCATCCACAGTATTAAGAGACTCGGGTCCTTAATTGTCTGCATAATCAAAAGTATTATAGACATTTGGGTTGCTCACAGTGCCTAGAAACATGTGCTTCAGTTTTTCAAGCTAAATGATTCAGGCTTTATTTCATAAAAGAGATAGCTGGTTCTAATGAAGGAGAGCAGCATCAACAGCAACAACAACAGCAAAAAAAAGAACAATAAATAAATAAATCCAAAAAAAATAAATTGTTTGACATATTTATCCAGCAAAAAACGATTAAATTGGAAGTGTTCCTCCAAAGACTTTAAATGTAATTAGCCAGTTCCTTTCTCTAGATCATTTTTCACAGTTCTGGTTCCATATCATTCAAAGTCTTCTTTCACCGAACCTTCACCTTCCCCTTCATGGAGAAAACAGACCAAGTAGGGAAAGAGCAGAAAAGCAAGGTAACTACATTTTCTCCAACAAAGTGTGACTTTCTAAACAATATAATTCTTTTACAGGAAATATTTGTATTATTTTCAGGATAAAGACAAAGACCACTTGTAAATTTTCAGCTAAATTTGATATGTTCTCATGATTAGCCCAACAATTTATGTCTGTAATCCATCAGCTCCAATTAGTATAAAAGTTTCTGAGACTTCTACTGTATCTTGAAGTTGTTCCCTCATGCTTGATTGATGCTCATTTGAAATACATATTTTATCTATCCCAAAATTTTAGAAGTTGAGGCATCTGGGGAGGAAACTCTATTGATCTGGGAGCACATCAACATATCAAATGGACGATGTGCCTGGAAGACTCACAGTTTCAAGAACTCTTTCAACTGTCCATAGAATACAGCTCTGTAACTGATGATGACATTGTCACCACATCCTAACTCACCTTCTCCCGTTCTTCCACTGCTGCTTAGCAATTGACACTCAAAGTACTTATTAATATAGAATTAGAGCAATGATAATACTCATTAAAGACCAACAGATGAAGAATGATAACAAGTGGATCATGGAAGCATACTCTGTCAGGATATAATGGCCCTATGAACTAAAGACAATAACATAGACCTCTGAGCTACTCAGATGTACAATTAAGACTACGAGAGAGCACAGACTGCAGCCAAAAGGACACTGTATTTACAGTTGGAGAAAAATGAAGGTGCAGTGTGTTCCTGTGTTGAGGGATGTTATGACAAACCATGAAAAAAAGAAGTGAAAAGGAAAGGAACACAATGAAATGTGTTTCCATGAGAAAGTTGTGTCTGCAGCATCTTTGTCATAAAATTTGCCTGTAACTGACCAAGCATTGTGGAGTACCTATACCAAAATAAATGTGAATCTAAAGGAAAAATCAAAACCGTAATGATAGTACTCTCCAGACTAGCAAACCAGATTAGCTGTCTGCAACGCCTGCAGTTCTAGCACTTTACAGGGAAACTTCTGTCTGAAAAATTTCCTGTGACCTTAAGTGTGTCATTCCTACGTAGGATGTTAGTGCTGGTCCAACAATTTGGATAAATATATAGGTATTTCAGTTTCTGGAAAGTGAGGCCTTCAGAAAAGACCGGTTCCATCCAAACTGAGCAGTCGGATCATAACAAGAATTTTTAATGGCATGAAAGGCAAATCTCTGAACAATAAAATTTGAAAAATGAAAAATGTGTGGCAATCTACATTTCCATGACAGGAAGCACCTCTTTGTTGGCACTGATCCTAGCTTCCATCTGTGCTGTACAGCTTTAATATTAATACTCAAAATATGAAGTTATGTGAAGTGCCAGATTTTAATTTCTCCTTTTGAAAGTAGTTGCTCATATTTTAGTTGTCATTACAATAGTGTATGTTCTTACTCCTATATATTTCTTTCAAAGCAAAAAATCTATCCATTTATTACTCTCCTGACTTCCTCCCTATTTCTAGTGTGTAAGCATAGCAAGTAAAATCTATTCCTCATAAATATATATATACATATAGTAATAATAGTAATTATTTTAAAAAGAATAGAAAAAGTTCATAATCCTTTCATTTTCAGTGTTGTTTGCATTTCTGCTCACAGATAACTTGCAAAACCAGTGCTAGATTCCTTGCTGTTGAGCTACAAAATTGTTCCTGACAGAGCAGTGCAAAAATATTTTAGAAAGAATTTGAGTGGTATTACCTACATCAGTCTCTGCCTGCAAGTGTTCTCCCCTATCTGATTAATCCAAATCAAGTTGCTCAAACCTTCTGGCTTCTCTGTGAGATGCAAAAATTTCTTATGCTGCTTTCCTTTCATCAGATATCTGTAATACTATACTATATACTATATATCTGTAATATTCTGCAGGAATATTTAGCCTCATCAGTTAAGTTTATCACCTTTGTGTGATTGCAAAGCCAGTAGCACTCTGTAAAATTTTCCATGGGGTCCAGACACCCCTTTTGTTACAACATCTTCACTGCAGGGCAAAATGGACAACAGTATCTACATTAGCCCCCATTTCTGAAGGTTTGGTAGCATGATTTTAATGATAAATCAGTATTAATTTTTTACAGCAAGTCTCATCTGTAATAGTAATGAGACATGATTTACACAGATGCAGTCTTTGTATTCCAATAATGTGAAGTTGGCCTCATTTGCCTTACAGTCATTTATACATATTTATAGCCTTATCAAGAATGTTTTTTTCAGATATTCTGTTAACTAGGTTTGGGAAGGAATAATATTTTTGGAGTTGAAGATCAAGCAGGATAATATACAGCAATTAAAAACAAAAACAACAAGAACAAACATTTAAAAAATAGAAAGGTAAATACCTGAGGTACTACTTCAAAAGTATCGGTTTATTCTAAAGCACGGGAAAACCCAAGCATAATGGTGATTAGAGCCTTAATGGATTATTTTGATTGCTTATTTGAGAAAGCTCTCTATTTTACATTAAATTCTCCAAAACTATTTAAATGTTGATTGAAATTTCTCAGATGGATGCACGGTAATCCCATTCTTTATTGTCTTCATTGGCTTATAATGACACATTGTTTACAAAATCAAAAAGCCCAGGTTTAGTTCCATTCATTCCTTACATCTCTCTGCTAAATATGTGCTGTTAACTTGTTTTTTGTTGCTGTCTCAAGTTGCAAGTCAGTGTTTTAAGGATTGGGCTTTAAAACGAAAAATATCCCATTGAAATTTCATTGCCTCAGAACATATGTTCAGACATTTCTAACAGCCTTCAAACCAAAGAAGAAAACGTCCTTAAAGGAAGCACATCTCTTCAAAGTGATCATCCTGCAGCTAAAACTTGCTTATGCTTTAGAGCAGGATGTTTATTTTATGCTCTTGTGGTCTCTCTGTAACTGATTGTGACCTCTGAAATGGTAATATAGGAATCATTTACTATTGTATTTTTAGCTGTTACTACACCCACAAGACTTTTTATTATCAGCAGGAGTGGAGGTATTAAAGAGATTTGTGGGCCTCAGAAGGCTGAAAGCACAGTAGGGATGAAATTACAAAATTATATTGTTATAAAATATATTTCTAAAACTGTGTACAAAGGCTCAGTGTTAATGAAAGTAATTGATAGCAAATACTGATTTCTTTTTACATCACCAACAAAGCTTTTTTTTCTGAGTAATAATGAGCCTCTTTTTAGTAACAATAGGAAAAAAAATGAGTCTCATGAATCATTTATGTGTCCTCATTCATTGCTATTATTACTTCTGCCATCAAATATTTTGGGAATTCAGCCCCTTTTTCTCTCTGTCTTTACATCTCACAAAATGGTCTTTCTTGTGCTTTTCAGAAGGAAAATTGAACTTTCTTCTTTTTTAATGTACAGAAAAGTAGCAGATCTTCTATTCTGATTCTGAATAAATGTTCCTGTTGCTGGAGCTTTTAGCTGAAAGAGGCCATAAAAGATGAATAATTGCTAAAGGAGAAACAAGATAGAGGAAGTAAAAACCCAATGTGCTGAAGGAATCCATTTTCAAAAGGTCAACACCTTCAATACAGTTTTTTGCCTAAATTGTCTAATTCCATATAAATTCCATTAAATACTATTTTAGCTATCAGTAATTCCACAATACTGAAAAGACTGAAAAAGTGCACTGAAAGTGTCAGGTTTGCCTAGTTGGTTTAATTTCAAGTAGCATTGCCTCATGCTTACAGCAGGACAAAGAGTATCAGGAGGCTCCGGCTCTTTTGGACTTCGTTTAAACTTATTGAGACAAGTAATTTAACCTTCACTACTGAAAAATAATCATCCGTGTATTTGTCATCTCTGGACTGATCCACATGTTCTCCAGGCAGCTGCATACAGAGGCAATTCAGAAAATACCTACAAGTATCGCAGCTTCTTTTCCACTGATTCTAAGAAATTAGGATTTTTCAGCACCATGTCCTGTTCCACGCCAATTTTTCCAGTGATGATCCTCTTCTTCATTATTTTCCAGTTACAAATGGAACTGTTGTTCTCACATTCCGGTTTTCTCACTGAGTTTGTATATTTCTACAGCCATTTTTTTAAATCTTTATTTTACATATTCAGTACTTCTAAAACCATTTATTTTCTTATGATCTGGAATCAGAAGATGTGTTTCTTTTATTGGCAAGTGCTGTTTAAATATAAAGTGGCTGGAGCCTCAGTCTGTTACCCCAGACTCCTAAAGCATAGAACCCATTCAAAAAATAATCTCTGTCCTCCATATTTTTCTAAAATGATGACATATGTGGTTGGTTTGGTGTTAAGTTGCTTTTGGTGAGGGTACATACTTACAACTTTTTCAATTTTCTTAAATATAGAGTATGTAGTTTGAGAAAAGATTATATGAATTGAAAAATACTTTTTTTCTTTTATTTTTTTGTAATTTTTTAGATGCAAAAAACCAGATTCTTGTTCTTCTCGTGGAAAAATGTGTCATCTTTTAGAAGAAGTGCACTTTAATATGAGTTTTCTGTAGTTCTCATCAACATTTTATATTTAAATAATGGTTTTAAACATTAAAAAGTGGAGCCGCTTCTGATGTAAGAATAGCAAAAAGAAACATCATGCTTTCATGCATGAAATATGACAGCAATATCACAGTCTTGTCTATTGTAAGAAAACACATTGTAAAATGCTTTTAAAGTGCAACTTCATTACAAGGAAATAATGTTGATGCAAACTGTTGTTAGACATCTCAATCTAGTCTGATGTCTATATCCTTGTTGCACCAAATAAGATTTTTTCCTGTTTAATTAAGCAAATTTTTCAACAGTGTTAATAAAACATCACTGGAGCAGGCTCGTTGCTGTAAGTCCACACTGTCAGATCCTTCCCATTATGCTGGTTTGCCACAAGAGCCACTGTTGGTCATAAAGCCATGACCATTAGGTTAAAACTAATCCAGCTGCAAAAATTTCAAGTGAAATATTCTCAGGTGGATCAATATTACAATCTGATTTCTGAAGCAACTGCATAAATGCTGGTGGGAGCTGGAGATGTGAAGGATGGACAGGACTTGCCCCTCTGTGCAGTCATATTGATTCTTTTGAAGAGATTGTGAGACAATGCCTATAAAAGGGAGTGATAGCAACAGACTGCTGGAGGCTGCTTCTTATACCTGTGGTAATTGTGCAGGAAAAGAGAGGTCTGTACAAAGGGAAGAAGTGAGCACAGAGCCCCAGATCTAACAGAAATTTTCTCTTGAGATCTTGAGATCACATTTGCTTCTTTTTTTCCCCCCTTTTTTTCTTCCTGTCTGTTTCAGAGCTTGTTTATTCCATTAGAAATGTGTTAAGCACAAGATTACAATAACTGAAAACACTAAGGGGAATCTTTTCAGATAAAGAAGTATCTCTACCTCATAGTGTTTCACTGATTGTTTTTCTTAGATTAAAAGTGCATATTTTGTGGTAGTTTCTATGCTCTATTACTGAAGTGCTTTCTTAGTCAACTAATCTAAAGAATTTAATATCTGTGCAATAAATTATAGGGTTCTGTTCTCATATCACAGAATCACAAAATCACAGAATAGCCAGGGTTGGAAGGGACCTCAGGGATCATGAATTCCAACCCCCTGCCACATTCAGGGCCACCAACCTCCCCATTTAATACTAGACCAGGCTGCCCAGGGCCCTATCCAATCTGGCCTTGAACACCTCCAGAGATGGGACATCCACAACGCCTCTGGGCAGCTGTTCTAGCACCTCACCACTCTCTCTGTAAAGAAATTCCCCTGACATCCAACCTAAATCTTCCCTCCCTCAACTTAAAACCATTTCCCCTTGTCCTGCTGTTATCTACCCTTTCAAAGAGTTGATTCCCCTCCTGTTTGTAGGCTCTCTTTAGGTACTGAAATGCTGCAATGAGGTCACCCTGCAGCCTTCGTTTCTCCAGGCTGAACAAGCCCAGCTCCTTCAGCCTATCTTCATAGGGGAGATGCTCCAGTCCCCAGATCATCTTCGTGGCTCTCCTCTGGACCCTCTCCAACAGCTCCCTGTCTTTCTTGTACTGGGGGCTCCAGACCTGGGCATATATATGTATATGTGATATAATGTATGCTATCTGATAGCATAACAGAAGTATGATCTAAACTAGGCAAAATATAATCACTGTAGAATAACGAATGAAAATAATATGTTTATAAAAATTCAGAAATGGTACAATTGTTATTTCTTTCCTTTACCTGTAAAAAGAAAGGTGTGCTATCCTCCTAACTCCAATAGCTATGCCCAGCTCAGGAAACTCTCAATATAGTTCACATATCTATGTTCCCATTCCCCCCCTACTTCCTCCCACTCATTTCTTCAGCTGTTTCAGGCTGGAGAAAATATTTGAAGATGTTGATTTTTAGTTCTCTGGAAAGCTGTCTTCCATCTCTACTGTAAAACATCATTCCTGTCTCTGAGAAAGAGGCAAACACAGAAAAAGATTACTTTTGCAACTGCCATTTTGAAAAACCTCTCCAAAGCTTGTTAAGAGAGAATCCAGAAACCTGGGATAGCAAAATAGAAGAGAATGAAATCCTTTAGTGCTGCAGGGAGAAGTGTTTTGGCAAAAGATGGTAGCTCTATTCAGGCTGTGTGGGATCTCTATGCAGGAGAAGCAGTAGCAACATAGGTCCTGCTGAGGTTGCCTGCATTGCTGAATGAGTCATTGGAGAGACTATCAATGATTTTAAGACAACGGTTTCCAATATCTTTATCCTCTCACCAGTCTCTCACAGACTCTTGTTGCCCTCAGCCTGTGCTCTGGGGCTCTGATCCCTGTTCCAAAGGCACTCCTAAAAACACAGCAGGAAATTTTTAGGAATTTAGAGAATGGTTGATACTTGGGATAGATATGCCACCAGACAGGTGGTCTATAGCTGTCAAGGACAGAATGTACCTGGACAGACAGATGCCCCTGCCAACCTGCAGCACTCTGCGTATCATCCAGCTGAATACTGTGGGACAGTAAATTCACCCCCAGGCTGGGCGAAAACCGAGGCTAGGGAAGGAAGAAAAGTCTTCTACAAATAGATATTCTCAAACTGCCAGCACTAAAAATAGCAACCCTAGAAACCTGAGCAAGGGCAATCCCATTTTGTTAAGGTCAGATGGGAAAGCAAAAGTGCCTATTAGAAGTGATAAGAGACAACCAAAGTGTAGGAAAGATAACAGAAGCAAACAACAAATATCCAAGTCATCTAGACTTTGCCAGCACAGACTGGAGCTGAACCTGATAGTAGTTAACTTTAGGCTCAATGTACTTCTTCCTGGAAGTTTTTCTGCAACAAAATAACAGATGCCCATGCAGAGCTCAGGGCTCTTAAAGCTTTCTTACAGTTACAGCCAGGTGATCTTGCAGTACTCACTATTCTCTAAAGAGAATAGCTGCTGCCTCAGCTAGAAAGTGCAAGGAAGTGAGACCCTACAGCAGCTTCTCCTTTCATGTGTGAAGAATCACAAGAATTAATTCTGGTTACAGTGGCCAGCCTACCTGGGGATGCTATTGTTATTCAAAACATATGGTCTGTGCTGTTCTTGAGTCACAGAATACAAATTTGCATTTCATTGATATCAGGATTTGTTTTCTGTAGCTTTGAGGTAGCTCGGACTCTTCCTCATAGGATAGAGGGCTCCAGGACAGCAGAAGGGACATTCCCAACGGGTTTTGGGTAGATCAACACATTTCTCTTTGATGTAAAAGTACTTGAACTGAAGAAGTTGAAAACAGAACTAGAAAGTATAAACATCTAACATTTCTGCCAAACACTGTTTTACACACAAGTAGCAACATACAAAGTAATTTCACAAAAAAAAAAAAAAAAGAACAACTCAAAATAGGATTTCAAAATGCCTGCTAATTACTGTTAAGCCATCCAAACACCTACAGTACTTACATGACTGTTCTTTGTTGTCATTATGGTTTGTCCAACACTTTACACAAGCATTTGAGTGTGCACCAGAAAAAAACAACAACAACAACAAAAAAACAAAAACAAACCTCTAGCTGCAAAGAAAAACTTGAGTCACACTGAGCAAATGTGTGTATATACATATATACATATATACATATATATGTATATGATAAATTTATTCATATTACAATAATACAGACCTGTTCATGGAGTTCACAGGCAACCTTTTAGAAGAGCTCAGTAACTTTCGGCTAAGTCTGAAAGTATCTCAGGGGGATTCATTTTACAATTCAATGTTTAAATGTGGTATTCAGCCATGAGTTTCCAATAAATGTAGGAATTTCAATGAGATCTCTAACGTTTACAAGAAGTCAGTGACAGTTTTATTCTTGACCCTACCTCAAAAGATGTGAGCTTACTACAGGTTATGATATTCTTCTGGATCTTGAAAATGGGGAGCATCTGCAGAATGTGCCCTTCCTTAAAGTTCACTAGAGATTTCACTCTTGTGGACTGAGCAGCCATTACACTGTTTTGTCCAGAGAGTTTGAAGCCACAGGGAGTAGTTTCTCCGAAAGAGGCAACTGTAATTTTTCTGGACAGTCTTGACAGCTCCGGGTCCTATTCCTCCAGCTCTACCACTCTGCACAATTTGGAAAGTATATGTGAATGCAGCATGGCACACCTTGCAAAAATTTCAGGGCAACTGAGCCTCCACTGAAGTGGGTACTTTATGTTACAGCCAAGGAAGAAAGTATAAAAGCAAAAGGTGCAATTACAAGCATGACTAAGCAGTCAGATTTATACTGAAGACAAACCTCAGGAAAAAGGAAAAGGTGGGGAGGGGGGGGGGGGGGGGATGTTAGAAAAATTAAGGAACAGCTGAGTGCTAAAAAAATACAGTATTAACAATGTCTAGCTGCAGTAGCAGCGTTCATGTGCCAGAAACTCAGCTTCCTGTTATAGGACAAGGTTGCTATAGAAACTTACAACTGGGAGCTAAATAAAGTAATTTCTATGCTAGTGTTGGTGTCGGTAACTTCAGCACCTGATGCTAACCAAATTGTGCTCAATAAACAAATTTAAACTCTAAAAGCCTGCAATGAGTTTACAATGGTTTCTATACAACTGATTAATCTCAATTGATCTTGGCTTGGAACACAAGAGCATGAGAAATCACAGAAACAGAGAAACTGCTCAAAACACTGCTGAAGATACCTGCCACTTTTTTATTCTTATCTAATTTCCTTCTTCATCTGTGTATCTCTTTATTCTGTCTTTGCTTTTTTATTTAGAAAGTATCTTTTTCACTCCTGATATCTCTGATCCTCTCCATATGAGGGCTGCTCCAGAGGTAATACCTCCTATTTTATTATGTTTGTCCATGATATCAGAGACAGATGTTGGTAGTATGGAAGTAGAGGCTGAACTTTCCCACTAATATTCCTTTACATTTTGTTGTGTGACAGATGGCAGCAGAGGGCCAGTCTGACAGAATATTGTCTGACATGGAAGTGCATATGAAGCAAAGGTGTGTCATTAAATTCCTCCATGCAGAAAAAAAATGGCCCCCACTGATATTCATTGATGCTTCCTGAATGTTTATGGAGACCAAACAGTGAATATTAGCATGATATTGTACAACAGCAGTGCATCACCTCCACTGATCCAGATTCTTAGGAGCATGGCATGCAGGCTCTTGTTGATCACTGGCTGAAATGCACAGCTAGTGGTAATGTGTATGGGAACTGCTGAGTCACGGCCTGAACCTCTGATTGATCACCTGTGGCGAGCTGTGAATCAGCCAGAGGAGCACAGGTGAAGGCAATTCTCCTGTGCTGTCAGAAGGGGTGGAGCCTGGCTCCACCTCTCCTAGACCTATTTAAGAGCTGGCTACCAGTGGGGAGGGATCTCTTCTGGAGATCCCCTTTTCTGGTGTTTTTTGTGGGTGAGCCTAGTGTACAGGTAAGTCTTCTATTTGTTCTCTTGCTATCATAGTCCACTTTGCCTAACTCTCTTGTTCTTCTTTGTGATTATAGCATCTTAATATTTGTTGGTTATATGTAATAGCTATCCTGAAAAATAGTATTTTGTAGGTGAGAATTTGCTCTATCAAATAGTGTTATTTTGTATTTTGTATCTGTTTTAGTTTCCATAGAAGTAAATAGGAAGCATTACTTTCAGTAACCTACGTATGTGCATTTATCTATCTATATATGCTTGTTTGTATTCTGTTAAGCACAGCAGGACAGTGGCTGCTCACAACTGAACAGTCATGCCAAGACCAGAGGTTAAGGAGATCATGCTGAAGTAAATGTAGCCTAGCCCAGCCCTTGGTGCTTGCGTAACATAAAAGGTGTGTTTGCAACCCATTGACTTGAGGAGAATTTAGCCGCAAGCTGAAGTTTTCACACATGCTTAAATGCTGTGTTGAATAAGAATGAACTGCAATCCACATATGAATTTTAAGAACACACTTGCTGCTTCACTTCAGAGTTGCTTCTAAGTCTTTAGGTGACAAAGGATTCCATAAGGAAAGGATGAGGAGGTATTATAAACTGATTACTTCACATATGGAAGGTCTTAAATTGGGGAAATCAAGAAAGGAAGGTCGGGATATTAAAATGGAGAAGCCAGGGAACCTAGGCACTTAGTGTTGCTGGTGACAAGATGGAGGCTTCTCTAGGGAGATGTTCATAGCAAGGAAGTAACTGGAAGGGTACTAGCAACATCACACTCTCTCACTGGGGCCAGGGGAGCTCAGTAATTTTAGTTCCATAAGTTGGACAGGCAAAGATACAAACCTACTGTCATCCTTGCTGTAACAGGCAATTATTCACTACCTGTAAAGAGTAAGTAAGCTGAAAATTGAAAAAATGATGTTCTTTCCTCATTAGAGAATAAGGAAGACATATTTAGGTCTTCAAGGACACTTTGAGGGTCTTGCTTTTAATGAACTCTAATTTGTACAAATCATTTCAAGACTTGGCACTCTGCTAGACTTTACAATGTAAGTCTGTTTGCAGAAGTTCACAAGAGACTTGAGTGGATACTTAAGTACAGTAGTATTCATTGTGAAGTTAAACACAACAGTTCCTACAAGTGGTACATTTTGCCTTGCTGTTATAATTAGAAAGATTAGCATGGATGGGATGGGTGTGGGTGGGATGGTGCTACAATCAGAAAGACTGGTGCAGATAAGATGATATTACACAAAGAAAGGTGCTCACTCATCTCCCGAGATCTAGGTTTGCAGGAATAATTCCAGAAGGGAGGGATCTCAACAGTTCTCATACAGTTCCTGTACACTTGCTATTTCAAAAAAGAGTCCTTGTATAATCCGTCTACATAGTAAGTGACACATACTTTGTTTTGTCTTTTCTATATGCTCTGCAAGTAAGTATAGAAAAACCAAAAGAGCCACACTTCAGTGCCGTGCAAGACTGGAAAGCAATGTTTGTAACCCACGTCCATTGCTTCTTTTCCCACCTTTTTTGTCCTTCATATCATTTCCTCATTCATTCTCCACCTGCTGCAATGTTCCTGAGTAAGTGGGAAACAATACAGCTTATTTCTTCTTTAAGGAAAAAAAAAAATCTCTGGGAAACTTAGCTTTTTATTTTTTCTTTTTCTTTCTTTTTTTTTTTGTTTGTTTCTTCTCAACAACACTGTTTCATGTTACCTAAGAGCAGCTGCAGATAATATGTATTTTAATTTCTGTTCCTGACATATTAGTTCTTCCACTTGAAATGTCTGTGCTACAGAGCATCATATACTTCCCTGAGATGGTTCTCCCTCTGGCAGGATCTGAGATTCCAAATACTTAAAAAAAACAAAGAGCTGCAAACTGGTCTCTTCCCTGTCATCCATCTCAGGACCTATGCCAAGCCTTCAGGACTTTGTTTCAAACTTGAAGCCTTTGTTTTCTGGTGAAATTGCAAGGAAAGACAAAAGTGTTTCAGTTCCAAATGTTCTGCTCAAGCTGTAGTGATTTCCACAAAAGCAGATCCCTATACTCAGAGTCTGACAGTCTGGTGACCTCTGACTGAAACACGGAGGGATTTTTCATGGGCAAACCTTCTGATGAAGGGATGTCCATAGGCACTTCATACTGCATAATTTTAGTCATGTTTTTGGTTTTTTTTTTTTTTAGAAATAGACAAATTTTAACAGTTAATCTTTGTCCATATGTAAAAAAGATTTTTGTTCCTAATCTAATTAAAGTTAATAAAAAAAAATGTGATAATACAAACTATGGACTGGAGCTTGCTAGGGCATACACACCTGCTTAATTTCATATGCACCAAGGGTCACTGCAATGATTACTTACAGCACATTATATTTAGCATGTATGTAACTATTTCCAGGATAAGTGTGTAACAGGTCAACATTCAATACACAGCAAACTTATCCTGTGGAATAAGTATTATTTGAAGGATCAAAACTTGAAATCCTAGATCTGAATGACTGTGGCATATGGAACTTCAAAACATAAATGTAGGGGTCTATAAGTTGCCAATAATATTCCTTCTCTAAACTTCAACAGAAAAATTTAGCTAAACGTTTTCGTAGGCTGGTATTTTCAATGTTGTTTTTCACAGTTATACCTACGCATATTTCACTTTAAAGAAGCTATCAATTTTTAAAATAAGGAAATGGTATTTGGTGGACAAACTTTTGTTTATAAAATAAATTTGGATTTTTAGTGGGAAGATGGTAGGAAGCTGTTAGCTGTTTGTGGGAACAGTTCCTTGTGTTACATGATATTTTTGTTTTCGTTTCTTAGCTCCACTTCAAGGGAAAAAAAAATAGGAAGAGAGAAAGTTACAGTAACTGTTTATGAAAGAAATATCTCTCTTCTTTAGTGCTTATGCATGTTTGACCAAGCATAATATTTCTTCTTAATAAGTCTTAAGCATTATTTAATTTGTAAGAAACTTATAACATTTTTGAAAAATAATGATGGGAAAATTACTTCAGGACTTTGTAAGCACTTTACAACTTTAAGATGCAAACTGGGCTGATTATTTCCATCTCTCACATGCCTGTGATGAGGTAATTGTCAGAAGATGTTGAAGTGGGAAGGATGTAGGGGCAAAGGTGCAGCTGGTTTGGGTTGATGCTGGAACTCTGGGTGCTGGCTGGGTCAGTAGCAGTGCAAGTGAATGAAGTTGAGTCTGTCTGGACTTCTTTAAATTAGAGATTCATTCTTTATCTATACTTTCATGCAGATCCATAGTGTCTGTTGCATGGGTGCATGTCTGCTTTCACAAAAAAAGTGTCTGGGGTTTCAATATATTTGTATGTAAATGTCATAGGTAAACCACAAATAAAATAAGTAAACAGTAGTAAGATCTGTCTTGGAAAAGGCCTTCATATAAAGCTAATCTGGAGACTACTGAACCTGGAAATAAAATAAAATAAAAAAAAACAATGTAATGGAAGACAAAATATGAGGGTGGAGAGATCTTTAAGGTAATCATCATACAGGAGTAAATTTTGCTGAGAAAACTCATCTGAGGTGGATGAATGAGCAACTGGGAGAAAGGAGGTAGTTGTCTTAGCATGTGACTACAAGATCAGATACACCTAAGAAAATGAGTGGATGGGTTGCTTAAAGGATTTAGAAGGCAACTGTCTACAAGACTGCTCAGAAGGCATATACCTGAATAAGACTAGAAGGATATAACCAGAAATAAGAAGCTGTGGTACTATGTGATGTTAATCATGATATAAAGAACATTTTCTTGTAGTTGATTCAGTGAGCTAAGAATCATAGAATACAGTAACTCAAATTCAGATGCATTTATATGGAGGGCTGGTAGAAGGATATGTAAGGTTGAGAACAAAAACAGTTCAAAAACAAAAAAAAGAAGGATTTCAGTGACTACCTGAACTGCTACTTGTTACAGCTGGGAAAAATTAGCACAGTAGAATGGTGACACAGGAGTGAAATAGCAAAAGGGACAACCAGGAAAGGAATTCTTGTCTGTCTCCAAGGATCTAGGCTCATGGGGGGGGAAAACTCCACAAGGGAGGGATCTCCAACCAGAGATCCTTCAACAGTGGAAGCCAGCCTTTAAATGGGGTCTAAGAGAGGTACAGCCAGGCTCCACCCCTTCCAGTCACACAGCTGAATTGCCTTCACCTGTGTTCCCACAGCTGACTGGTCTTTCTCCATATGATCAATCAGTGGTTTAGGCTGTGACTCAACAGTTCCCATACAGTACTAATGCAGTTGACAAGTCTCAACATAGATCTGTTGGGGAAAATCTGTGTTTCTTGAAGGATCTAGATGTGCTGAGAATGACCAAAGTCCTGTCTTTACCAACTCAGTTGCCCCATGTATTGTCTAGTGTGTCTGGTACTAAACTTGTGGATACTTAGTATGAATGAACCAGTGCTGATCATACCTGATGATCAAAGCATTTGAATGCTCATAGCTCTCAGTAAGCATACAAAAATGTCATAAGCCTGTAAAGAATACCTTGTAATACAGTGAATAAAACTGGCAGAAGGTGGAATTACAAATTCAGCAACCTTTGCAAGTATTTCCTAAAATGCTCATTTAAAAATAAGAATGAAAAACAGGTTGTAAAATCTCTGAAAGCTGAAGACTTATGTTTACAGTAAGTACAATAGTTTTCCTGAATACATAAAAGCCTGATACATAATGGTCTGTATTTTACACAGTGCAATAATTCTACTATGACCATCCATGGTTTCCATTCATGTGTAGAAGATACATGATATTGAAAAGTGTATTACCTTAGAAAGTCCTATGGATAGCCCAGCTGATATGTTCATTTCCATTCCAAGACTCCAAGGTTTGTCAATGCCATTAAGGGAGTACTGGAGTGCAACAGCAAACATTCAGACAGGTTGCTGAAATGATTAGCTTTGCTAACCAAAATATAAAAGGACATCACATTTTGTGTTATTATGAAACAAAAGAAGAGTGACAGATGCATGCTGTTTCTTATAAAATACAAGGTGTGAAAGAGTGTGCTTGTTGAATTTGAACTCAGTTGTTGTGTTGTGGCTCCTCTAGCTGGTACCTTGAACAGGGAACAGGAATGCGAAGCATGTTAAATGCTCAAAAATACACCAAGTAAGATCTCCCAATTCCAGTGCACTGTGGATGCTGACAGGGAGCATAAGACACTAAATGTCATGCTCAAAAAGTGACTTTCTTCTAAATGGATGTTAGATTTTTGACAGAGCTGGGAATGTTGTACCTCTTCTTACACGCTTATAAGCCTTGTATGGCTTGTTAAGCTAATAAAGTCTCATTGAACTGAAACTGCTTTCTAATTATGTTGTGTGGCAATACCTGTGGAAACTCTTTGCCTTCAATAGAATTGCTGAGTGGAACTGATTGGGTGTTAGTGAGGGACCTGATAAACAATGCTCAAGGAGAGATAGGATTCAGCACTCTCGCTCCTGCATCAGCCATTTGCACAGAATGTAATAAGAACAAAATCCAGTAAAGCACTCAATGCGATATGAATGGCTATGCAACCCTGTCGAATATAAAGATTCTGTTGTACAGACATCACTCAGCACAGAAGTACATATTTGTACAGTCAAGTAGACTTAACACTTCTCCAAGAACATTAATAGTTTTGTCATCCAAAATCTGGAAAGAAAACTCTCTGACTACAGTGCAGTGTTAGAAAGTGGCATTCCTTTATGCCTCACAGTAGATACCGGGTGACTTGACAAAACAAGTGCTTCCTTTCAGAGTTCAGGTTCTACATTTAAACAGTTAAGACATATATATGAAATTGGCATACATATTCATAATTTTCCAAGAACTCATTAGTATATGCTGATGTCCCTAATGTCCATGGGCATTCGCAGTTGCATTTAGGGTGGTTGTAAGCCCATTTAATTAACCCTGTTTTTCCTCCATCAGCTTAAACACAGACAACACAGACTTTTGGCTAACCTTAAGTTATTTTTCCCCAATTTGGCAAATTCCAATGCTTGTTAGGCTGTAGTGAGCAACTTACAAAACAATATATGTGAAATCTGAGGATGGTGTCTTTGCACCTGGTGCATGCAAAAGATAAAAGTAGCCAATTATGAGTTCGGTGTTTCTCATGAAGCAGAATTAAAAGAAAACAAAGCTGTTCACACACCAAGCAAAGCTGAACTGAAAAGTTATAGAATTAGCATTTTCTTTTTTTTTTTTTTTTTTTGCTGAATTAGGATATTGGTCCTTGAACTAATATAATGAACATAACACTAAGCAAACCAGCCTATATCAGTTTCTCCCACTCACTTTTAAGCATAGCTTTTATATCAGGGATTATTCTCCTGTGATACTGCTTTGAACAGCATAGACTGCGGAGATGAGCTCTGTGGAGAGGGACCTAAGTGTTCAGACTGCTGTGTCCAGTTCTAGGCTCTTCAGTTCAAAAAAGTTAGGGATCTCCTTGAAGTCTAGCAGAGGGCCACAAAGATGATTAAGGGCCTGGACCATCTCCCATATAACATGGGCTGAGTAACCTGGGTCTGTTCAGCCTGGGAAAATGAAGACTTAGACTAGATCTGATAAATGTTTCTAAATATCTAAAAGGAGGTGGAAGGCAAATAGGTGAAGCTCTTCTCAGTGGTGTGTAGTGACAGGGCAAGGAGTAATGGCCTAAAACTTTAACATAGGAAGTTCCATACTAACATGTGGGTGAAATTCTTTACGGTAAGCATGATGGAGCCCTGTAACAGGTTGCCCAGAGGTTGTAGAGGCCCCTTCTATGGAGATGTCTGTCTGGATGTCTACCTGTGCGACCTATGGCAAGGTACCTGCTTTAGCAGGGGGGTTGGACTCAATGATCTCTTGAGGTCTTTTCTGACCCCTGTGATTCTGTGATTGTGGTGGTTTCACCCTAATGGGCAACTCCACCATAACTCTCAAAGTAAGAGGAAAATATGATGAAAATGGGCTTAAGGATTAAGACAAAGAGGAAGATTGCCCACTAATTACTATAATGAGCAAAACATAGTATAGGAGGATAAATGTAACTTATTGCTGATGAGAGCAGTCTCATCTAACTAAAAACAAGCAGAAAACACCTTCCCCCACCATCCACCCTCTTCTGTCTCTCCATCTGAGCAGCAGAAGGGAACGGTTGCCGTCAGTAAGTAACGCTTTGTCCCTGCCGCTCCTCCACGGTCACTCTCTGCCCATGCTCCATGTGGGGTCCCTCTCACAGGATGCTGTCCTTCCTGACCTGGTCTCACACAGGCTTACCACAGGCTGCAGCTCTCCCAGCCCTCCTATTCCACTGCAGCCTCATCCCAAGCTGCAGCTCCAGGCTGCTCTTGTGGGTTATCCATGGGCCACATCTCCCACGCCATGCAGCGAGCTCTGCTCTGTGTGATGCCTGCAGTCTGCAGGGGGGCAATCCGCTCCTCCGTGGGCCTCTACTAGTAGAGTTACAGGGAGCTGCTGCTGTGTACCTCCTGCCGCTCTGACCTCGGTGCCTGCAGGGCCGTTCCTCCCACATTTCTCACCCCTCTTTCCCAGCTGCGGCTGCACAGTATTTTCCATTCAGTAACTCCACTCTCCTAGGGTCGCTCACGGTTCATCTCCTGGGCGCTGCTGGCAGAGCCCTCCCCAGCTATGAAAATCTTGCCACATAAGTCCAGTACTTCATGACAGGTGAGTTTTCTGTCCAAGAAAGATGGAAGTTATTACATATTGCCTCATTTGCATTTTCATTTGACTTATTTCCCGTTTTTCTTTTTTTTTTTTCCTTTAACATCATCTTATTGTCAGTCCCAGATGAATGCACTACCTTCTTCTACTAAAGGTGCGGCATGTTTGATGGCAGGTTCTCAGCATGTTGTGGTTTCTTACAGAGTAATAGATAACAGCATATCAACAGATTTATCAAGTTTCTCTGAATGCATATTTAAAAAAAATGCCAAATGCTTTCAACTTGGTTTTGGCGAGTCTTTTGAATCTCATTAAAATGCAACCTTGAGGGAGTTTAGAGATCTGAAGCAGATGTAATTAGCTCTTTCTTTAAAGGAAATTTGCCCTTGCTGACAAAGTATGAGCCAAGATGATTATGATTCTTGCAGGGTTTTGTATATATAAACTCTTAAAACTGTAAGAGTAAGTCTCCCTGCAGGTACACTTGAAAACAATCAAAAAAATGATTGAGGATTTGCTCCTGATGTAATGATGTAACTCTGACATCAGAACAAAGAGTGAATGTTTCTCATTACAAGTAAAATCACAGGTATGCATACTGGCATTTCCATCCTAGCAAATTGCTTGACCCACACACGATTTAAATCACAGTAGAGGGTGTGGAAATAGCACTTGTCTGCATACATGACACAGGATTGGAAATTGAAGTGTTTGCAAGCTTTTCCCTTACTAGCATTTTTCTGGTGTGAGATTAACATAAACTGTAGTTGCCACTTGATATTCATGTCAAGTTAGCATACTCATGAGGGAAAGCTGGATTTTGCCTTCAGCCATAGGCAACGAACTCCTTTTTTTTTTTTTCTTGAGATTCACCTCTAAATAGATGCTGAACTGGAACCAGGGAGTAGTGCGAGACGTTCTGGGTACTTTATTCTAAACAGTTATTGCCAAGCTGGAATGTGCCAGCTGCAAGAAGCTGTTTCCAGGACTTTGCAAACCTCCCCCAGCCTGCTATTTCTGATAGCTCAGGCTGCAGCTTCCCACAGAAGCTGCAAATTCTCAGCCCAGCAGAAGTAAATATGGTGTCACACCATAGGTGTTGACTGAAGCGTGCTGTCATAACAGAGAAACTGTGTTTGGCACAATCTGATAAAGGAAAGAAAATTTGGGAGTATTGTGGGGAGACTTTTTTCTTTTAAAAAAAAAACAAAACAAAGCAAAACAAAAAAAAAACACACACAAAACTTATGCAGTCTGCATACATATTTTCTCTATCATTTGCTTGAGTAGATCCACTGTTAGTATTTTGCTCTTTAAATACTAAGTATTTGTTTTGTTTTTAGAGACCTTTATGAAGCAATGCAGTACATGTGTGCATACTACCTCAAATGTTTAATGTTGTCCAAAATCACATAAATCTGCTTCTGATCAAATGACAAAATGAAGCTCATTTTGGACCAACTGAAAATAAGGATTGCATAGATTTTTGCCATACCAGCTTTCAAGTGATGCAACTGATGCTTGCTTTTATCCTCCTGTGGCTCTGCTGATTGTCCAATGCTTCTGGGAAGGGTCTGGAATGCCAGTGTGCACAAAGTAAAGCTGTGTTATCAGTATATCAGTAATGTTATCCCCCTATTCTTGACCAATGACCGGTGCAACTTGTTGCTTCAGGCAGTTATAAGCTTGCCACTCGCTTTAGAAGAGCATTCAGCTAAAACAGAACAAGAGTTTAAAAACTTAATATAATCAAAGCTGAAATATATTTAATAATAGTGAGATATTGTAGTGATAATATGCATCCCGAATGGCACGTCTGTGGGGCAAGAGAGTGATTTTTTTCCTGCAGTTCCAATCTTAAACGTGTGTATCTTGCCCTTTTTTTTTTCTCATGAAGCTGGTTATTTGCACCTCTCTGGAGTTAGTAAAATGATTCCAGCAGTGACTGGTTGTCATGGTTTTATGATTTTTGGCATGATTTGCAAAGTCCCTCTAGCCCACTGGTCATGGGAACCAGGCTGAACCAGCCTGTAAACCATTGACACTGGTCAGAGTAGAATAAGCAGATTTTCAAAGTGTAAGAGATTGCCTTCCACAAATCTAATACTCTCTTATTCACTGTGTTCAGAGTTCTTTATAATTTTGCCTCTCCCTCTTCTCTACTTGCAGTTATCATCTGCTGCTGAATATTACCTTACTGAAAGCCTCACTCTGAGTGATGTTAATATAGAAGCCATGTGTCTTCCATTGGTGTTGTTTTTGTAACTTCATAAATCTAGGATAAGTCTAGAGTGACCTCAGCCTTTAGAGGTGTTGTCTGCCTATGATTTGAATCCTCGCTCGCTGGTTAGAGGAATGCTGATATCAACATAGTTAACACTACATAATTCAAATGAATTTGAGTCACCTACCACTTTTTTTCTTCCTGTCAATCATTTCCTAAAACAACAGTGCATTATTTCATAATATTTTCATTTATTCAAGCTATATGTCATGAAGTCTGATATTTTGCTTTGATTGACTTGTGTTTAAATATCAAAAGGTAACAAGAAGTCCGTGTTTTCTGAAAAAGCTGATGGTGTATTTTTTTTTCATTGTGTACTAAAGACCTGTAGAAGAAGCCTTGAACTAGTTCTAAGGGTTCAGTGCATGCATATATATATGCATACCCGTATATGCACATGTCTGTACTGTCACAGCAGTATGTGGCAGTACCTGCTTCAGCAGAGGAAGTATAGTAACAGTGTTCTCATGGCATTGCACCTAGCCCAATAAGCTCTGCCTCCCAGCAGGGCTTTCTGCTTTTGGACCCAAAAGTATTTCAGCCATAGACAATTTTATCATCACGCTGTATTGTACAGGCACCCAAATGCATGCAGTCTGTGTGCTATCGCACAGTTGTGCCTTGAGCTCTGAGGATCCCATGTCTGAACTGCCAGGCTGCTGTTGGATTTGTGCTGTGCTGGAAGTTGTGATCCTAGAAGGATGCAGGCAGTCACTGTTTTGGTAGCCAAAGAAGCCTAGGAGAAAAAATACCAGAGAATGTTATCTCTCTGTAGGCAATCATAGAACAACATAGGCAAAAAGGCTGTCTTTCACAAGGAGGAAAGCAGTGTGACCAGCCTATTTTAAGCCTGTTTGTCTCCAAGTCATAGTCGTTCTTTCACACAATCATGAGAACAAGTTGTATTGATAGAAATAAGAGCAATCAGAAAATGTGCAGTTTACAGAAGTCTGACACATACTGTAATCATCTCTTTGTGACTGTAAAGCCCTTTGAAGTCATTGCTGTCCATATCGGGAAGAAGTGCTGTTTCCATCTTTATTTATTTATTTATTTTACATTGGAAACTCGGGATTCAAATATTTTTAAAAATGTTTATTTAAAAAAAAATATAAGTATTGCTTTTCCCATTTTGAGTTTTTGGAGGCAAATATACTGTAACTATAGTTATAACTAACTGTATATATTATCAAATATTTATTTGATAATATAATTGTCAAGGTATTTAAACTAGTAGAGGATGTATGTGTAGCTTGCTTAATTCTGTGTCATAGAAGAAGGGAGGCTTGATGCTCTGTCTCCTTTGTGTTGTTAGGCAGAGCATATGTAGGTAATACATAGACTAACATAGGCTGGAAGGATATTCTGATCAATTCCACTGCCAAAGCAAAGCCATGAGGATCTGCTCCATGATCTTCTCAGGCACAGAGGAGAGGCTCACTGTTCTGTAGTTCCTGGGTCTGCCTTTCTTCTGTTCTTGAATATGAGTCATGCTTCCTTTTTTGCAGTTACTGGAGACTTCACCTGACAGCCACAACCCACAGCTTTTCAAATATGATGTAGAGCAGCTTGGGTACCGTGTCAGCCAGTTCCTTCAGGACCCTTGGATGCACATTATCCAGCCCCATAGACTTGTATTCATTCTGCCTCATGGGTGATCCTGGATTTGTTCTGCTCTTACAGTGGGGGGAATTTTGCTGCCTTAACTCTCACCTAGAGGGTCAGAGACGTGAGAGGAATGGGAAACCTGACTGCCAGTGTAGACTGAGGCAGAGAATTCATTGAAGTACCTCAGCTTTCTCCATGTCTGCTGAAGCCAGTTCTCCCTTGTCATTTATCAGAGAGGATACACTCTGTTTTGCCTATCTCTTCTGACAAATATACCTATGGAATCCCACATTTTCCATATCCCTTGTCAAGTTCAGTTCCATCTGCACCTTGGTTTTCCTAATCCCATCTCTGCATGTCCAAGTGGTATCCCTGTTTTCTTCCCAGGCCACCCATCCCTGCTTCAACTGTCTGTACTTTCTCCTTCTTTTCCCTCAGTTTTACCAGCAGATCGTTGCTCAGCCATGCCACTTTCCTGCCTTCTCTGTTTGATTTCTTATGCTGGGGGATGGAGAATTCTTGTGCTTTCAGGAAAGTGTTCTAAAAGAGCTTCCAGCTCTATTCCATTCCTGTGTACCTGTGCTTTACTGTTCAGGTGAAGAAAAAAAATAGTTAAGGGCTTAATTTAAGAAGGTCAAAGTAGTAAACAAATTTAAAAGGGTCAGTGTACTTCCGAGTGTAAAATAGTGTCAGACAGCGGAAAGATTGCTTTGATCCTAATTCTCTGCATCACATGAAGATGTCGATCCTCCTTAGGCTTCCCTGACACTAACAAAACAAGACAAGAGCTGACTTGCGAGACCTTGTTTTGCTGATGTAGACTTTGTCCTCTTCCGGCAGAGTATTTCAGTGTATCAGTGTATAAATAGCCCTTAGAGACCTATGGCTCAGAGTTGTGCTATTTGCTATATGCAAGCAGAAACAATTAGAAGTGATGAGTCTATTTAATTGATTTGATTTGTCACAATGTGGCTTTTTTTGGATGGTTTTATTCTCCCCCAACTGTACTTTGTGGTACACCGCTTCTCTGCACACAAATAAAATCAGAAATCTATTGTTCATAGTATGCAGTAATATATATATATATATTTAGATACAGTTATGAGACCCAGTTGTACAGATTCATTGAATACAATTGCAAATCCATTAAAAAAAAATAAAATTGGCTTGTAAGAGAGGACTGTGTTGGTCGAGGAGCTTTTTGTTTGCTTGTTTTGTTGGTTGGTTATGTTTATTTTCTTCAAGGAAACTGCTCTTATTTATTAAAACAAACAAGCAACAACAACAAAAAATCATACAAAAAAACAGCTCCCAGATTTGTACGCTTAGCTCTGTAATCACAAGCATTGTTGAAATGTTTTTGGCCAACAAGCAAATCCCATGCTGATTTCAAGGCAGGGTCAATTAAAACAAGTAAATGTATTTTTCTCTTTCTAGGGAAGCTTTTGCAACAGAAATGAAACAAATTATGTTCTACTCCAAAACATAAACAAACACCAACTACTGAAAATTTTCATTTGGGAACAAATAACTTATGGCATAGCATGGAAATGAATGGTTTATGTGTGTTTATGTGTAATTCTTTTATTATAGCATTCTACAACTAGTTCTAATAGTCCCATTAGCTTAATCACTCTTGATTTCAGATCTTCTCATTTGTAGCAGTCCCTATTAGGGTACAGCAGGCCTGTGGCAATGAACACAAACATGGATTAAGAGTCATAACACATAACTGTGGTTGATTTATTTATTTTTCAGTGACTATTTTACAGCCTAATATACAATAGTGACAAACTTTGCAGTGTGTTTTCCTAACAATGCTCCTTTGCTGCATAGCCATTTTTTATTTTGGGACATATTGCTTCCCTGGGACAGCAGAAAGCTCACTTAAGCAGCACTGTTCCTATATCTTCAGCAAAGATGGGAGTAACTAATTTACTATGAACGTGTACCAGCAAACTGATGACAGTGATGGCAATGGGAGACTATTTGAACTTCTTCTGAGGCAATATACCTTCAAGTAGTGCTCTTACTTGGGACTCCATAGCTTGTCTGCTGGCAGGACAGAGAATTGGGTGGCTAGGCACTTTGGCCCACTCTCAAACTGTTTTCCTTCCAAGATGGAAGGCTTTTTTTGTTTTGTTTGCTTGTTTCTTTATTTTTTCCCCTTCTGTTTTTCCTTCTCCTGTTAACTCAAATGTTAGTAAGCATGTAAAGTATCATAAAACTAATGTATCTTGATGATGACTGCTAAACTTCTGATGGGATGTGCTACTTCCTAAAAAGAAGGACTGGAGAGGAAGGGGAGAAATAAATAATACTTCCAATACCACCCCAAAAATGTGGGAGGAGAAATAGTTAAATGTGTCTCTGGAATAAATAGCAGAAAGCTCTATCAATATTGACAAATACAGCAAATGTATCAGTGATAAGATTATTATATGAAAATAAATATTCAATGTACTACTCATGAATGTTTGTATTGCTGAGGTTATTTTTGTCATTTTTTTGTTCTATAGTTGTTTCTGTAGTTATAATCAATTTTGAGGGATAGTATTTATAGATTTTCTCCTCGTATCCAGATAATCAGTGCATAATATAGCATGATTGGGTGTTTTGTAACATGATGATACTTTTGAGGCTGTGAAGCGAAAGCTGCTAGTCATCCTATCATGTTTCCCTTCATGTTGTTTTCCTGAATTATGGTATCCATCTCCAGTTGTCTTGACATCCCCTTGCAAGGCTGCAAAGTTGTGCCCTTTTTCATGACCTAATCTAAGAAACACGAGAGTTCACAAGAAGCTTCCAGTCCCAAAAGTAAGCAGCTTTGCTCTGGGTCAATTGTCATTTGAAAACAAAAGTCTGTATAATGTTGAGAGGAGAGGAGCTGCTCACATATCTGTGGATCACAAACTGCAGTTGAGGTCCAGAAATGTTTACAAGAATGCCATCTTGAACTCAGCCTTTAGAAAAAATCACGTACACCCAGTCATTTGAGACATGAAGCTTAGACAGCAATTCAACTTGAAAATCTTTCTTTCCTTTTTGAGCCTGAAATGACAATCACAAGTGTACGTTGTGGGCTGCCACATATGCACAGCAAAATGAGACCATTTCTTCAGTTTATGTAGGTCAGAGATCATTAGATACTCATTCGTTTGTACTCTTATTTTGGTTGCTATCTGGTTAATATAAACCCACTGCCTACCCAAGAATAACAAAAAGGCTGGCTTAGCTTCCTTTATCCACACTCTTCTGTAAACCTAACATGGAGAAGGGTATGTTAGATTGCACTGTCTCATATGCAGCTACAGTGACATATCTGTTGGTGTACAAGCAAGCTAGCCAGTACAGTCCTTGGCTAGCTCTTGGTGTGTAACAGTGCTATCTCTGGTGATAGAATGACATATTCTGGTGGGTTTACTTCTGTTCTTACTACAAGAGTTGAAAAAATTGGTTATCTTCTGGGGAAGAGAAGGAAGAGGGAAAAAACTAGTCTGATAAGAATGGATGCTTACTAGTTGTCTGTGATATCTATTACTGGTTCAAGCTTCTAGGATAATGAAATCAGTATATTATTACCAAACTGACAATTGGCTTTAGAAAAGTAGAACGTGTAACTGTAAAATAAAATCGCATCACATCATAAGGCTGAGGATGTCAACTGGAGGAAATAAAAGTTAAACCAGGATGTTTAGATTTGTCCTTAATTTATAGGAAGAGAAAATCCATATATAAAATATTTGAGAGGTAACAGTCGTAAAGAAACATTTCATAATGCTTTGAGGAGCCCCAGAGCACAGATCTTTGTTATGGTCCATCTCATGCACAAAGTGAACAAAGACCAAATCAGCCAAAGGCAAGGGGAACTTTGGAGGGATTATAAGACACTTAGGGTTTGCATGGCATCATCAGTACAATTGCATGGAATGCTGCAGATGTTTAAACAGCATGTTTCATTGTTGTTATTCCTCTCCAAAAAGAGAAGAGGTCGTTTAAGGTCTTAATACAGAAAAATTTTTAAACCGGCTATGAACAGGGGTCTTATTTTCAGAAACACCTTTAACAATAACAAAGGAAGTCTCAAGATGATGCATGATCAGTGCATTTAGAGCAAAAGACAGTAATAAAGGAATTCATAACAGAGTAATTTTGGGGAAAAAGACTATGGCATCAGTTTAATTATGAGTTACTTTACTAGTTTACTTCACCTTAAGGGAATGTAAAGAAATAAAAGGTTCTTTTTTTTTTAATTTAAATTGTAATAATATTTGTCTTTGGATGCACTGGTTCAGCCAGCAGAAACCACTGTAGACTAGTTGCTGTTTGTTTTGCAGGACTCTACTGTGAAACAGTGTACCTTTTCTGTATTCTTATAATGTTCTTCTAATATTCTGTGCCCATGAAACTTTGAGAGGAAAACTTCAGTTTGGAACTGGTCAGCTGAAATATGCAGAACTCCTGTTCTTTTGCAATTGATCTCCAAACATTCAGGGAAGCCTCTGTTCTTGCTCTTCCCATTCCTTCTCCATGTTCTGACCCCACATCCCTTTTGTATACAACTCCTTTCCAACTGCTATTTCCATCACATAGCTCATACCTTCTCTTTTTGCTTTTAATGTCTTCAATATTTTTTTCTTGTCCCTGCAAAATAATTAGTACTGTCCAACTCAATTTCTTTTAAACTTCTTTTGTCAGCAAATGCCTGTACATCACTAAAAAAAAGTTACCTATAATAAATGAGTGTAACTAATCAATGTAAACACATAATAATGAGTTCTAATTAGTTATATAGTCTGAATAAACACAATGAGCCCTCTCTTCCAGTCTACCTTTTCTTTTGCCACTTAGCTTGTTGCTGACTCTGAAATTGTTGGTATGTTTCAGAGCTAAAAGACAAACCTGTGTTGGATGTTCATATGCTTTATATCTTATGATTTTTCATATAGTAAGGACGACTATATGATATTCTGTTCTGAAAATGCTTGGCAACTGTTTTGCACAAGAGTATCTAGGTGGAGGGTAGCTAAAAACTATTACATTTGTCCTTCAAACTCCAGGCAGAGGTATGGCAGTACATGTACATAGTTAAGTAGTCAAGATGTGCACATCATAGAATAATAGTCAAATTGTAAATAATGTTTTATGCCTCCAAGTGATGTAGTAGGATTAAAAAAAATTAATGAAAACTTTTTCACCCCGTTTTATGCTAGATTTTTACCAGCACAAGATGAGAACTCAGTCAAACTGAGAAGTTCCCATGCAAGTTCTGTGATCTGTGTTAATCAGTTGACTTCCTAATCATTACTGAGGTAAACAGCAAGACTACAATAATACATTTTTACTATTGTAATTTAAGTGTTATTCTAGTGTAATTTCAGGCATAAATCCATGGTATGCTTTAGTTGAAACCTAGCTAGCTCCTTTAGCACCTGCAGTCCTTTCCAGGAGAATGTAAATGAGGATATTGGTAATTGAAACAATTTTTTTGTGCTGTTATGCAAACAAAACAAAACAAAAATACCCAAAACACAAAGCACTAGTGCCACTGACTTTGTTCTATGCTTCAAAACATAAAGGACATACACTGTCTGTAGATGCACAAATGCCAAGTGTTGCAATGTGGCAGATCAGTGAATCAATGATTGAATCTTTTCCCTAAAGAGGCTGTTTACGGGAGTTAATTAACATTTGTGTGAGAAACACTTTAAAAAAAAAAAGTTAAATGAATATTTATGAAATTAAACGTATATTTTGTACAGTTCATGTTAAGATTTTGTTTGTTTCTTTAGAAAACCTTTTAAGAAACATCTACTCAATTGTATGTTTGGGATGCTTTTGAAAATGTTATTTTTCAGGTCTTTCTGCAAATAGATTATATTAGCGCCAAGGGAGCAGTTGAAACCAATTGCTTGAGGCAATGTAAAAATATAAAATAAATGTCTGTCTTGATCCCAATGAGCGTTTAACTTATGTAAGAGTGGAATGTTAAAGAGAAAGGCAATAAAAGAGAAAAGAAATGATTCTCAGACTCATTTCTTCTGTTTTTTGTGTTTGTTGGTTTGCTTGTTTTTAAGTGGATTCATGTCAGTATGGTGTACTTTTAATTGAAAGATGGAAAGAATGTATGTTGGAAGAAAGAATGCTAAAGTAAACGACTAGGAATGTAAATCTAACTGTAGTAAAAACTTGCCTAATCTTTGTATTTTGCTGATACATAAAGCAAACCATGAGGCAGTGCTGTAGAAAAACACCATTATTAGGTAATGCTTCAGTCTAAGGTCCAAATGATGTATGACTCGAGCCAAGAAGGAAATGCCCCACCAGCACTTCCTTTTTTCTCCATTTAAAACAAATTTGGAAAAAAATATATGCTGGCTAAAAAAAATAAATAAAAAAAATCTTGTCCTTTGATGCTCATTCTGTGTTTGTAATCCCCTGAAATATGATCTGTCTCTGACATTTTTAGTTAAAATTTGCAGTCTCAGCCCTCTGTAGTAGTTACTCTTCTCCTTAATTTCCTGGTGGCTGCTAACATTGCTTCTTACTGAGCCTTGCTGTGCAGCATCTGCTGAAACTAGTATAGGTTCCAATTCACTAGATTTGCTGTCAGAGTGCAAAGGGGTTGAAGTTCCATAGGCACAAAAATGAACTTTAGAGAACAAAATCCTTTAATGCACTCCTCTAATGATGGCAGAAGAAGCAGACTTTGGACAGCCTAAGTCCCTCTCAAGCTGATTTGGAACATGAAAACCAGAACCTCAAACTTGCAGAAAGATCTATTTTGCTTACTGAGAGGTAGACTGTTTCCACCCCCCACTCCTCTGCCTTCTCTTCTTAAGGCAGAATACTTGAATTTGAAATAGATTATTTCTCTAGTGCTGCTATATCAAACAGACGGTAAATCTTGATAAAAGACTACAGAGAGGCCTCCCTGTGTGCCCAGTGTGTATGTCTCAAGTACTTCGGTACTGCACTTCAGCAGAGCTATTCCAATGAGTTTCGAATCTACATTGCCAGGTTCTGCATACTTGCATAGTCTGGATAGAGGATGCCTGAATTAAATATCAATAGCATGCAGTCCAGTTACGATACACTACAAAGATTTGTGATGGGCATGAACATGTTTGCAGATATATGTTACAAATGCTGTTTGTGCCCAAATGTATGTAGTTCTTGCTTCATCTGCATTTTCAAGATGATACTGATTCCTAATGAATAGAAATAACAGAGTTTACTTACGGTTAATTAACTGAAGAACAGACTGAAATTCAGTATGCTGATAAATTTTTAGTTTTAAGGAGCAACTTTTTTAAGAAATCCAAACATAGAATGTAAAAACATCAAATGATTTGCATGGCTACCCAGAGTTCAAGGTTTTGCGCATTTTACATGAGAAGATACAGAAATATAAGGAAGACTAAAAATGTGATAGACTTGTGGAGTGTTGCCAACTATGAAGATAAATTATTGTGTTTCAGAGCATTGCTCTAGCTCAGTGAGCATATACACAGGTGTTCCAGGAGGGTTTGTATTCATTTTGCCTCTGTAGAAGTACAGAATTTGTTTCTTTCTTTTAAGCATATTAACAGTGTGGATATAGGACTCAGGCTTATGTCTGAACCTGACCCAAGTCGATGAATTGACTAAATAAATGAAGTCATGTTTGGAAGATCCAAGCAAACATTTACGGAGAATAAGGGCTGTGTTGGCTCAGCAGTCACACAGATGAGAAATAAAGTCAATTCTCTGGAACTACTCAGGATTTGTTGTTGTTCTCCCATTATTAAGTACTTAAATTCAAAATACAAATTAGGTACTAAATACAAAGATTCTTCCTTGTCTTCTGGTTGGATGGGAAAAGGCCACAACATTTATTGGTGATTAGCTTTGTTTTCTTTAGACCTTTTGTGACATAGAGAGAAATTGGGATAGACTGAAAATAATTAATAGGTGATTGCTGCTACTAATATGGGCATTCCAGTACGACTAAACTGGTTCCTCTGTCTCTCTGTATGCTTTCAGAAATGCGTGTTTTTGCAGACAAAATCACATGATCCATTCTCGTACCTTCTGGAGGAATCCATCCCTGTCCTGAAAATGTCCTCCAGTACTCCAACTTGCAAAAGGTAACTTCAAGCTGAGCCTTTTTCTTCTGTTCTGCTTTCACCTGTATTTGAGAAACCAGCCTGAATATATTGTACCTGATGAGAAATTAAGGCTGGAGGAAAGGGGGCACCAGTTGATTAGTCAGAATAACACTTGTTGTGCCCACAGTTTGAGACAAATGGTGAACATGCATGTACTAGTTTCTTTAAAAATAATATTTCTGTGGAATAAGCTTTTAACCTAAATGATACTTATAGATCTGTATTTGTTTCTGTAACACATATTATTGGACATCCTTACAGGTAAGACCATGTTGATAAAGTAAAAATCAGTGGGATGTGAATCTGATAAATGTACTCTTTCCTTCTTTTTTGAAGTCTTACGTAAACAAATTCTTTAATTCTGTTTTGTTCTCCCCCCCCCCAATCTTGGTCTCTGGGTGTCACAATCTAGAATTACAATCTAGTGTTATTGATTAGATCAGAGCAAGTTCTTCTTGGGTATAATGAAAGCCCAAGGTATGTAGGTATAAATGACTCATCAGGTATTTTAGACTACTTTGGAAACAGACAAGCTTGCAGCTTCTTTGAATTTTGCCAATTTCTTCACAGTCAGTAACACTGCAGAAAGCTCAGACTTCAGGAGCAGTAATCCAAATAGGAATATAAGCAAACCAGTGACCACTAAACTTCTTCATCCTCAAATTTCATGTATGAAGCAAAGGACTTCGTCTTGGGAATCATACTGTTGGGAAGGAGAAAATTGTGTTTTGTTTAAAAACAACCAAAAATAGTATGACAAAGAAGAACACACAGAAGAGCTTGCTTGGAATTATGAATGTTTAAGTTATCTCAAATAATAATATTATGATAATTAAAAAACAAGCCATGTTTTTCCGAGAGGAGTGATACTGTTTGAGAATTGAGTGACCTACAGAAGAGCTCTAACACTAATAACAGTGTACTTTAGGATGCTTAAGTCATAAGTGGTTTGCTTATAATGCAGATTCTAGCTTTAAAAAGGCTATTGAATGTATAATACTCTCATCTCCAATACTGTCCACTCTCTCTGGCATTGTTGACACTTTTTACTCAGTCCAAGTGTTTCTTGGAAGTATCTTTAAGTGCCAATAATGAAGCATCTTAGAGGCTCTATGTCTCAGCATAGATGTTTGTATTTTTTCAAGCCTGAAATGTAATGTGCTCAAATTCAGTTTTTCTTTTTTTTTTTTTTTTTTTAAATCAAAAACAATTATTTTCTTTGTCTAGTATTATTGCCTTTTCCTTTCTCTTCTGTAAAATCTTTGGGGTTTTTTTTGGTTTTTTGGTTGTTTTTTTGTTTGTTTGTTTTTTTAATGTGAAGAAATAGATGTTTTCTATGCATTATGTTACCTTAGGAAAGGTCCAGGAGTCTCAGAAGCTTTTATTATTGTTATGGTGTAGAGGAAGGGACTAGGAAATAATAAATCCCTTAGTGAAGAGGCATAGAAGATTTTCATATCAAGATGCACTGGAGTGTCTTTTAATTGGCAAACAGTTGTACTGTCAGATCTTTCTGATGCAATTTGGTCCTGAATGCTGAAGGAGAGTTAGCGAGTGATAAGATTTTCTGTCCTAAGAGCTGATGGACTGGATACATCAAGTAGCAGGAATGATGCAAGAATAATTTTTTTATTTTTGAAATGTTATGCGTGTGCTGTATTGCACATCTGCCTGCACGTGCATGCTGCAGTAATGCCTGAGAGGCACGTGAAGGTGGAGCACAGGCCTGCTGAGGTGCAGGCACTGGTTGCTCCCATTGTTTACATGGTGTTGGGCAAATCGGACAACACATAACTATTCTGCAATTCAGCCTGCGTGGGGTGGAAGTTGACCAAGTAACTTGAATGCAGACTGCATTCCTCAGGTAGAGTGTGGCTTTCTGGGAACAGAAAGCACTGTAAAAGTGAATGCAAACCCTCAGGAAATACTGAGTCATGGCTTGAACCAATGATTGAGCGTGTGGTAGGAAGGCAGAGCCAACTGAGGAGAGCTCAGGCACAAACAATGCAGCTGAGTGATTGGAAGGGAGCAGAGCCAGGATCCACCCCTTCCTGGATTTCATTTAAGGGTTGGCAGTGGGGGGTGAGGATATCTCATCTAGAGATCTCTGTTTACCTGAAGACTTTGCAGTCCTTCTGAAGATGAGCAGATTATTTCCGTGCCCACTGCTATTGTAGTAGTGGGTCTAGTCTAGGCAGATCCTCATTTGTTGCAGCCTGGGATCTTGCTGCTCTGCTGTCTTGTTGTTCTTTCCATGTTATACCCCACAAACAGAGTTTGTACCAATGCTGGTAGTTATGCAGCAGATTGCAATTGTTACAGTTGGAAAGATTAGTGCAGTGGAAAAGTGATACAACAGTGAAATGGCAAAAGGGACAAACAGGCAAAGAATGCTCACCCATCTCCCAAGATCTAGGCTCACAGGCAAAACTCCACAAGGGAGGGATCTCCAACCAGAAATCCCTTCCTGGGTCAGTCAGCCCTTAAATGGAGTCTAAGAGAGGTGTAGCCATACTCCACTCCCAGACTCCAGTCACACAGCTGAATTTCCTCACCTGTGCTCCCAGGGCTGACCCGATCCTTTCCCCAAGTGATCAATCAGTGACTCAACAGTTCCCATACAGCAACTAACACAGGTCTTTTTGAAATTAATTAGTTAAAGGCTTCCCAGTTATAAACCCTGATGAATGGGCAAGGAGACAATTTCTTCAACAAAACTGAAGAAGTTAAGGACTAACTGTGTCCTCAAACAGCAACCCCCAAGCTTACATTCTGTCTTCATATTAATCTTTCCCCTACCTTATCCAGAAAGTTCTTTACAAATAGCAGCTGTAAAATAAATTCATGCACACCAGTTATGAGTGAATGTGCCACATAACATATTCCCTGGGTGCCTACAGACTGCCCGAATGTTTCAGCTTGTACCTACTCTAGTTCTTAGTGGACTTCAGAAAGAGACATACAAATGCACTTTCTGCTTCTGAGAGGTGGCAGAGTTGGAGATGACAAGAGCATGACACAGAGCTGAGAAAGGTGATTGGCTGCTGTATTGTGTTGAAGATGGGGGAAGCATGGTCCATGAAAACCACATGCTCCTCACCTCAAGCTCTGTAATGAGAGCAGGTTCTGCTGGGGGACACAGGGCAGCATCTCACATCAGCCGCATGCATGCACAGATGGGCCCGACCTTATGCCCTCATCTAGAATTAGGTCCTGATTTAGCTGTTTTTTCTAATTAACTGGACAAATGGTAACCAACTTTCAAAGTGATTTGCTTGAGTAAAGAAAGCATTAGTATGTCATTTGGGATTTATTCATATTTTATGAAGCATTTAAGAATTCTTCAGAATGAATTGTGTTACGCACGTATAATATCAGTTACATAGAAGGCTGCTTGATTCAGCAATGAACAGCTAAAAAGGGCAATTTTGTCCTTTATTGCCCTGTTTTTTCCCAATTTCACTTTGTCTGGAGTGAAATTAATAATAATAGTGTTTCCAGCATGTCTGAACTTCTATTGAAATAATAAATCAAGCTTCCAAGGCACACGTGTGATTTTAAAAATACATAAACATTAATGAGCTTCATTTTTCTCAACTTTGTCTTTTTTGTTTCTCGCTTTGATAGCATATCAAACCATTCTTAATAAATCAGATCTCAAAGTTAAATTGTGTACTACATGTACAACAGTTTCTGCTGTGCAGACACATAAATGGCTTTGGCAACCACTTGGAAATATAAAGAGATTCATAAACAAAATATTCATCCAAAAATCTACAGTTCAAAGCATACCCAATTAGAATTCAGAAAGCAGATGAGTTTTAAATGCAGTCTTAAACTTGGAAAGAGAATCTATCAAGAGATAATTGATTCCACCAAACAGAACCAATCATTGAAAATGTTCTGCCACCAGAGGATTCTAGGGGCTATACAAATGATAATAACTCTATACTTTTCCTTATGATATTTCTGACAGATTTCTACAAGCCATTGTCCCATCTCGCTGAGCAGACTCCCCCTCATCTGTCACGCTACGTTGCCCTGCTGTTGTCCTATTTCTTTCCCGGATGATGAGGGCAGCTCTGTGCTTGCCTCCCTTTCTCTTCCAGCAGAGGCTGGGGAGAAGTCTGCTTCTGAGGGGCTGTACTGGCTGTCTTGCCACCTTGAGAAAGGTGCCATTTGTGCAGGCAAATGTGCTTCTGTGACTTCTGGTGTTGAGGATGGGACCTGCCATATGGATGGAAGAGATGAGGCCTGTCATCCTTTTTACCCCAATTTAGCTCCACTGATGGCAGGAGAATAGAGACTCATCCTTACAAGACTTTAGGCTGTTCATTGGCTTCTTTCTGCTATTTTTCTCTAAATCTTTCCTTTTTGTGGTAGGATAGATTTGTCCCAAACCAAAACTACTCCCCCCATGCATGCACACACCAGTCAGCAACAGAAATCACTTTTGTCTGTATATCTACAAGCTCTGATCCAGCTTGCTTTCTATCAGCCCTTTGAGGGTGGGGAAGGAACTATTGTTGCCTTTATTTCAAATGCATAGTTTTAACGTGAATCATTCAATATCTGAATCAAACTGAACAGATCTCTGTCTGCTTTATATTTCCTAACCTACCTTATTTCCAAAACTGCCATGAAAGGCATGGATTTTTCCACATGGACTTGAGCAGGGAAATGTAATAGAAAAGTCCATGTGGGTGACAGATCAATTTTACTAGGCTTATGCAGCGGGACAAACCTAATCAGACTTACACCACCGCCCCACAACAGGGTTAGTGGTGTGTGCTTTGATTTAGTATTCTGCTGTTCTTTTGCCGTACCTGTTCAAAGAATGTGCTTAGACAAACCTAAAAGGAGCCTACAAAATAATTATTCTGGCCCATATATAAATAAGTAATTTTATCTCTTGCTGCTACTCAGCAATTTTACTGCTTTTTTATTTTTCCTCTGACCCCTTTTTCATCATTGGTTTTATTCATATAGAGTGCTTTTAATGGAAAATGTTTGCCTTGTCGAAGAGGTTTGTAGTGGTGTGTGCATATATGTATTTAAAACTTCTGTTTCTCTTTTAGTAAGCATTTTTGTTAATTTATAATTGTGCTGATGTGTTTTGTACAGTAATTTACTTAGAAGTGTACTGGTTGCACAAGAGCATAATTCTCCTTTAAAATAATGAAAAACTATGCAGCCAGTGTTTGTATGTTCTTAACACTTCCATGACAAAAAATTGAGCTTGGATTTTATTATTATTTTTTTAAATTTTATTTCTACAAGTAGTCATCAATAAAAACAACGCACTGCTATCCAGAAGTAATAGGAAAGATTGCCATGACATGACAGCAAAGGATGTGGAAACCTCTCAGGCATACTATGCAAAGTGTGGTTTGCTGCTATTTTAAAATAAGTTATTCTGTGAATAGGGAAACCAAGAATCTTCTTTTTTGTGTCTGTATTCATGTCTTATGTGCTATCTCTGACAACTGTAATCTCAGCCCCTGCCTGCGTCTCCTGTACTGTTCTCTCTCTAATCCCTGACTTTTGCATCCCTAAATCCCTGGAATATCTTGTGCTCCCTTCTGTGTTTTCTAACCACAGGCTGGGCAAAAAGCAGCATGTGTTGCAGATGGCGCTGAGCTGCACATTTGCTGAGTGGCAGCTGATAGACCAAACAGAGCAGATGAGCATTGAATGGATACGGCAGCCTTGTGTCCTAATTTACATTTCTGATCTGCAGAACACAGGAAATTTCTAGTCTTCTGCCCATTTGGCTGATACGGACTGATAGGATTTTCTTTTGTTATTATTTTAAGGACTGACAAATAGGCTGAGCGATGTCAAGATCACACATACCTTGTTTTCTTACGTTATGAGAGTGAAAAGCATCTTGGTTGTCTTCCTTTTCAGTTAGACTCAACCTGAACATAAATCCTTACAGACCGTTAATAAACTCTTGCTTTGAAAAATAAAATAGCTGCCAAGACTTAGATATGTAGGCTGTGGTCTTAGTTTCACAGAAAATAAAGACTTTGGCATTTTGGTATTAAGGCACTGAAGTCCGACTGATCGTTAGATGGATGGGAAGGGCAGCAAATTTCCAAAAGTAAGTGTTGTCCAGAGGAACTACAGCTAATTTAAGACCCAGAGGCACTCCTGCTTTGAGGTGCACTAAATATAAAATATCTTTTTCTTTCCTTCTTATAAGCCATATTTGAAACAGCACTGCAATTAACTTCCTGTAGGTTGTATTTCTCTTCTTTTGTGTCTGGTGCCCTTTTTGCTCTCTTCAGTTCTTCTGAGCAGCCTTATGTTGGGATCATTTAAATATTGATAATTAAGCTATTTCTGTATCCATCTTCTCCCAAATGAAAGGAATATTGCTTCCAACTCATCTGGCTCAGTTAAGAGATTCTGGATGATTTATGTCTTCTTTAAAAGATAAAACGCTGAAGTAATAGTTATAAATAGATGTGTAAAATCATACTGGTGAATCTCAGAAACACCACACTCAAGGAGAGCAATGCAGTTGACAAGCAATTTAAGCTACAGTGTGGAAGGATGCAGAAAAAACAAGATTTGCATGAAAAATATTGAGATCATGAGAACATCAAATTTAAACGGAAAACTCATGTGCCTCATGATTAAATCATGAGAGCTGACATTATTGTTATTACATTCAATATCCTTGGCTTTTGAAAATAGTTTTCTAATGACGGTGGAGTGTATCCATCTGTACAGAAGATGAGCATTGTTTGTATCTAGCTAGCTCATTATGATGAGAATCAGGAATATAAGACTCTCGAATCTTAATACAGGTCAGAAGAACTCAGATACCTCCAGCGATGGCTGAGCCCCTCTTGTCACAAAGATTACCCAATGCAAAGACAGAGACTGACCCTGCTTTTGAATCGTACAGTCAACCAGTCAATCAATCAGTGATTAAACAGTACCAGGAAGTGGGGGGAGGGTGGAAAGCAGAATGAATTTCAATCAGGTAGCTGATTGTCTATTTATTCCATCTTATCTGTGACAATCATTTATCTTAGGACAGAATACTGCTACTCGCATCAGTCATAGAGGCAGTAAGTCTAAAGAAGGGTCATTGCAAATAGAGTATTTCACCTCCATCAGGCTCTACACTTGCATGACCTACAACAACCATGGCAGACTTCTTTCTCTTTCTTTTGATGCTGTGCTTTCTGATATACTGTGTGGTCAGGAAAGCCTGATATGCTTGTTACCTGTGTGGAAATATGGACTTTTAAAATCAGTTTATGCTTTCGTGATGTACTATAGCCGAATAAATCTGGATTATACTTCTGTGGGCACTGTGCTTAATTCTAAGAATGAGAAGCTAGTTGTAAATGGAAGTGCTTCAAGTCTATTCATATTTTCTGAATTTTTTCCAGCAGTTGAAGAATTCAGAAAAAGAAAAAAAGAGAAGAAAAAATAAGTTATCTTTGGAATTGATTTACATTTTTCTCTCTGTTTTAGTGATACTCACTGAGCTGTCTTTAATACTTAGCTTTGAATATTTTAGCTAAATCTGTAGGATGTGTGTTTTCTGTTTGTTTTTAAAATAGCTATCATCTTCATGATAAGAAGCAGCAGCATTTATATAGAGCATTATAAAAAAAAAAAAAAAAAAAAAAAAGGGGGAAGATAAAAATAACTAGAATCTGTTGTCTGGAAGTTGCTAGGCTCAGATGCTTTATAGCACTCTCCTGAATAAGAAATGTACCTCTGGGAAATATTCAGACTGTTCCCCTAAAGAAGTAACTAACTTTTTTTTTTAAATCCCTGTAGAGCTTATGATTTCATGGTCATGTCAGACGAACTTATTTCTGATTATAAGCAGCTGAGTCAAACAGGACACTCCTTGCTGTGCCATAATCCCCAGCAGCCATGTCACTTTTGCCATATCACATTTCTTCATAAAATATCTTATAGCTGACACTGTCAGAGGAATGCTTTTGCCTTGAAAAACTGAAAAAATATAATTAACTATTCCAAAGACTGCAGAATTTGTAAAAAATTTACTGCTGATGTAGTGATGTCTTCACACTGTAAAGCAAAAATCTCTTTTTTTTTGTGTGAGTATAGCAAAATAAATAAATAAATAAATAAATAAATATATAAAACCAAATGAATATCTTCTCAAAAACCTCTTATTTTTTATAGTATACTGTTTTTATATTTTTTAATTTGTATCTTGGAACTAAACATCTCTTTTGCTTTTGATGTCGATGGGTCTTTTGTATGTTTAATACAGGCTTAAATTATTGTGACAACCATGTATCCAGTATTGAAAGAATTATACCAATGAAACTGCAGCGCAATAACATTGGAATAAAACCTATAGAAGGAAAAGTGGATTTTAAAGGGCAGTTTACACTGTTTATTGTGACTCCTCAATTTGCAGTAGGAATAATATTATTTTACATGGAAGAGGAATCTCTTGTGCAAACAATGCATTTTATTTATATCATCCGCGTTACAAAATATCAGGTGAAGACAATACTCAAATTAGAACCAATAATACGAGACTTAGATTGATTTTCTTGCTAGAAATCTTCTCTTTGGATGTGAGGAAGGAGAGAGAAGCAAGCCATTCTCAGTTTGTACTCTCCTGCTCCTATCCCTGCTGCATTCATTTAAACATTCACTGACAGAGTCACTCAACCCTGGTGCTGGCATCCTGCCCCGGAACAAGGGAGCAGTCCCCTTGGTCTCGAACACACCCTCCCTTGCAAAAAAAGATCCTTGCCTCTCCTCTGATCAGTTCAGCATTATGTGAGGCAATAACATTTATTTCCTATGTAGTCTGCCAAGCACAGAAGGGATTAGGAGTCTGGAATGATTAAGCCCTGAAAGAGAGCAAAATTTGCCAGCTGGCATTGAGTGTCTCAGAAGAGAATGATCCAGAGGGACATAGCCAGGGGACCCAACCAACCACTCTGAGCTGGGAGTGTCCCCACTGGCTGCCAGGTGGAGGGCAGCCCAAGGGCACTGACAGTACTGATGCCCGATAAGGAGGATGTGAGTTAGAGAAGACAACTATTCCTTAGATGTGCGGCAGGGATGCTGTGGAGTATTTCATGTACACATTGAAAATTTGAAATTTAGGTTGCATATATGTGTTCCACGCAGGAAATTTGAATATTTACTGAGGAATAGGTAGACTAAAAACCAAATTTTGGCCAAAAATTCAGCTGTCAATTAAAAGTCATCTATATTGGAAGCTTTCAATGTTAAATGTTAGTCATTGATGAGGACATAAATCTACATCTGTAACGCAGATTCCAGCAATAAGAAAAAAAGCAGCTTGTTGGATGCCCTGCCCAATTTTAGTGCATTTCAGAAATGTACTAGTGACATTCTGCTTTCAGATCAGTTCAGTGCCCTGAAGAGAACAGTTCTCTTGCCTGTTCTTTTTTTTGCAATTAATATTGCAAAGAAATCTTTTAAATATAGTTGTCTGGAACTGGCTATTTTTTCTTGAATATTAGATTAGGAGTCAGGTGGAAGTATAAAAGCTTTCTGAGCAAATATTGTTTTGTCTCTGACTTTTTGTACATCAGGAATAGAGTGAACTTAAATTGTAGTTTTGGGATAAATCTACTTTCAGGGGAACAAAAGCTACTTAATTCTTGCCTGATTTTCTCAAAAACTGGAAGAGAATAAGTGTTCAAGTTTTAAAGTATTTCAGCTCTGAAATTTTCTTTAAAGCAAATTTATGAAGTGTACTTGGGAGGATGTTTTGGTTCTCCTTTTGTATTTGCACAACACCTTCTTTATTAAAATGATCCCTAAAGGAAAATTTATGACTTTTGAAGATATTTAATCTTCAGTGAAGGTCAAAGTGCACTGTTATTTTTTACTTCTTTTAAGATTAATCTAGTTTCTGACACTTCACTACTGGCAGTTACTTTCCTTCTCCTAACCCTTTCCCCTTTCATCATCACTATTGCTGCACTCTCTGATTGCTGGACTTTACACATTAAGAAAAGTGACTAAGTATCTGTCAGATGCTGTTTATTCTCCTGTTGTCTCCTCAGAAGAAATAGTATGGACAGTGAAGTGTTATGTCTTGATGGAGATTTGGGTTTCTAAATTGCATGTGTTGCTCTGAATTTATGTTAGAGTGTGCAAGGAAAAAAGAATATAAATAAATAAATAAATAAAGTGCTTTGTCCTTCAAGGGGAAAGTAGTTCCTTCTTTTAACAGTCTCTTCTTCTAACAGTCCCCTTCTTCTAACAGTCCCTTCTAACATCTCAGAGCTTAAAGAAATGCAGTCTTTAGCACTGGTCAGGCTTCCTCTTCCAGCAGAACTAGACAGCCATAGTTTGCATCTTTGAACCGAAGGTAATTTTTCACTCATTAAGCCATTAAATGTTCAAAGAATTTATCCATCTCCTAACTTTAGTCAGCTCTCCTGTGGGAAGCAGAAGAGCAACTGTAGCATATGTATTCATCAGTCCGTGATACTGGGAAGATGAACTTCTCTGTTCAGTGTAGAGTAACCCAAGAGGTGACTATTTTTTCTAATAAGCTCACTTCTTGTAATGTAACCAAAACATTTTGAAGACACAAAGAAGAGGACAAATACTTCTTAATTTTTTTTTCTTTTTTCTTTTCTTTTTCTTTTGTCAAAGTGGAATCAAGACTACTGCACAGAAAGAAATTGTAGTTAAAATATCACTGTTGGAGAACTTAGTTTCAGTTAGAAATCCAAACTAATTCTTTTAATGTGTCATGCCTAGCACCCATCACACATGCATGCACCTTGCTGCAAGCTTTTCAGAGCTCTCCACTTGCCAAAAATGTTGTCTCTTCCTTCTGAGATTTGGTGCCAGATCCAGCCAGCTGCCTGAGCTTTATCTTTCAGCCTCTGCCACCCTAATCCCTAGCATTGCCTGTAGCTGTTGGAAAAAATTATGTCCAATTAGGATTACTCATGAACTTTTGAGTGACAAAGAATTCAGTGTTTTACAGCAGACATTCAATTTTTCACTCAGTGCACTTTGCCTGAATCCTCTGGGAAGAATTCAGACTATGTACCTATGTTGATGTCAACAATCCCTGTTTTCTGTTGGGCTGGCAGTATTGTATGGAAGAGATTTGGGTGTCTAGGTTTGAAAAGTTTAGAAAAATGTTTGGATTTCTTCCCAAACTGTGACAGATACAACCACTGAGCTGCAATTGCTGTACTCTCAGGGCTTAGTGAAATGACTTTCTTTTCAGTTGCTTGAAATATAGTAGTTAATTCTGTTAGTAAGCTCTCTTGATTGCCTATTTGGATTCTAGAGAGAAGCAGACTGTGATTAGTCTGATTTATTTTAGATGTCTACTCTAAGTCAAGGTCAATTGCATCCCTCATTCTCACGGCTGCCTTTGAAGATCTTACAAATGTATAGCTCAAATACAGGTACCTAAAGACTGGGCAAAATGAAACTTTTATTCATATGTTAAAAAAGCTGTTGAGTATCTTACTGTCATTTCAGGGCTGTCATTACATTTGCATTTGTCATCATAGGGCATATCACTTGATTTAGATTTCTACTGTTCAGAAAAGTTCTTCCAATGGGAAAGTGAATAAATCCAGTCTGAGAGGCTGTCATTGATCTCTAAGAAAGGGGAAAACTGTCTGAATTCCTACCTATGTTCTTAAAGAAAAAAACACTTTTAATAGAAACCATTTTTCCTTCTTTTAAAGTCTTAAATCAAATTCAAGTGCAATGAGAATATGGAAAAGCCTTGGGAACTCAGACTTATTTTGGTATTTTTCTCACTAGGTAGACATCTTGATGCTCTTCACTTACCATTTTGCCTAATCTTGATTCACTGGGAAAAATGTACCATTTCTTTAAATTGGATGTCAGATAAGTGTGTTTCTACTGTTCAATGAAAGATGATTATGGTGATGCAACTGATGTGAGTGCACAATTATATATATAAAATAAAACCAACCACGGTCAAAAGGCAGAATTTTTAGAGTCAAGAAAAATCATTCTTTTCTAGAATGTAAGAATTACTGTGAATAGTAGGTGTTTGCCTGATCACAATAAAAAAAAAAATTTTTTTTCTTTTTAAAAAGAGACAGTAAAGCATGCGAACAACCCTGGTGTCACAAATATAATTAAAGCACTTCTGTTAGGAGTCCTGTTTCTGCTAACATTAAATTATTAGTGTTAATCAGAATGTAAGCAGCAGAACTTGGTATCATATAAATTTAGCAATGTGTATCGTATCTGTGATGTACTTCTATCAAGAAATCTATACAAGACATTTTGTTTTGCAGCAGATTATCACAGACATTACACTTTCACAACTTATCATCATCCCTGCTAACGACAAGAGGGAAAAGATCAGGTTTGTGCTGAAAATGACCTTGAAGCTTTTCTAACTCCATCCATTGCAAAGGAAATGTCACAAACCTCTTAGCAGCTGTAAGGGTGTCAGGCTTTTGTTATGAAGAGTTCTCTAATGTAGAAAGAAGATAGAGAAACAAGGATGAAAAGGACAAATAGCAAGACACAGATTTCTTCAGCCAAAGTTTCATGAAACCTTCAATAGTAGCTTACAACTCTGATTAGAAACAGATACTTTTCAGTTCATGGCTCCTGTGACTGGAAAAAGGGCACTTCTGATAGCTATTTGGGATGATATTAATCCATATCCTCATTAAAGTTGATGGAAGTTTTGATAGTGATTTCAGCAGAGATGGTGTTTCACTTTGCCTCTCTCCCAGTATCCTCAACTGGCTGGCAGTCACAGGCAAGAGGAGTCCAAGAAGAAATTCCATTCAAAGTCAGAAAATAAGCTAATTTAGATACTTCTGCAAGTGTGGAATGTTAAAGTAATGTGCACAAAATATTTTATTTCTTTTTCGTAGAAGAGTTTAATATTAAAAGAAAAGGCATAGCAATCAAAACAATCATAAATTCAGATTCTGATTTTGAAATAGTTGATTTTTCTAACAATGGAAATAAGATATCAGTGCTAAAAGAATTCTGTTTAGACAGGAGAAAATATCTTCAGCTGTGCCTACAGTGAAGAACGTATTATAAAGCAGTCAACCTTTCCTAAGCTTGTATAAAAGAGAAAAAAGGGAAAAGAGGGAGAATATACTTTCAAAAATCATTCATGCCAAAACACAAAAATTATCATTTAAAAGTCTTAGATACTTTTTACACTAGTGAAACATCCTCAAGTTGCTCATTTCTCTTTTGTTAAGCAATCTGTTCTATATTGTGTCAAGATATATTTGATGCAAATAAAATGTTTAAGATTCTCTGTGTTATCCATTGCAAAAAGTGTTGGAAATGCATCGCATGTGTTTGCTCCCATCCCACTTATTCTATGAACAAGTGAGAAAGAGGATAACCAGGATAAAAATGATGCAGAAAGGAAATATGACTTGATTCTTTGCGTAGCTGGTGGAAACAAATACTTGAGAGCAACTGCAGCAGTAAATGCCTGTGTTTCCAAGAATTATCTGCAATATGCAGAGATATGGTTCCAAACCCATTCTGATGCACACGTATGTATGTGAAATGCTGACCAAAATTTGAAAAGGTAGCCTTAATCTTTCCAAGACTAGATGCTATCCTTCAGTTTCTTTGTTCAAAGTCATTCTGATAGTATGGAGAACTGCAAATGGCTGAAAAGTGTACCGTGTTAATTTCAGGACTTCTGGATCTCAGGAAAAGGAATATCCTAGTGCCTGATGATCTCATGAAATTAAAACTATGTAGTGAGATTTTTCCAAAATAAATTAAAGTGCAGGTCAAAAATGTGGACATCTAAAATAATTTTGCAGGTTTATTATGTGGAAAACTTTTTAATGAGTATGTGCCAAAAGAATGTTCTACCAAATATAAGCCATCCTCATGTAGTCCCTGTGGCTGTTCTGCTGTTGTGTGTAGAATATGCAGGGTTTGGAAGCAATTTGTATGTGACTTGAGAAACAGATCCTAGGTGGTGGTATACAGAGCTGAACCTGCTTCTCAAGAATCACTGACCAATTAACAGTATGTGTTATTTTCATATTTCAGAGTGTCTCAAAACTCCATAGTAATATATCAAAGGCACTAATGCTAGTGTTAATTTATCTATCAAGTTAATCTGAGATGACTGTTGCAGATCAAATAGGTAAGAATTATTTCTAGGTGAAGTTGAAGTTATCAAACTGTAGTCATTTTCCACATTTCTACATAAATGTAAAATGTTAGTATTTGCAGTGCTTCGCAAGGAAGGTACTTGCTTTTATCCTTACTCCTGATATTTGAAACCACCAGAAGGATATTCCTAGAATGCCTTTGATTCTTCACTGAGATGGAAGAGGTGTGCATTGGAAAGGTGATAAAGCAGTCTGAGCCAATTGAAGTGTGTATGAATAAGTATCAACTGCTGCTCTTTGGTTTCTTCTGTAGTGCCTTCTTGTTATAGAAGGACATTCCTACAGATGGTTGGTGCAAGAGGGCCAAGGACAAGGTATGTGTAACTATGTCTGGAGCCTAGAAGGAGTGTGAGGCACTAGCAAGGAGTCAAAACAAAAAATGGCTGAGAGTAGGTGAGTGAGCTCAGAGGAGATGCAGGCTGTGCAGGTGCTGTTCTCCTCCAAGGCACTCTGTGTTCTGCAGGTTTGCTGGCCCCTACCTGTTGTGCCTGTGTAGCCACAGCTGCTTTCTCTGACCACTCTCATCAGGCATTTTGCATGCTCTCATTTCTTTTAATAGAGATATCTGAAGTGTGGTTTGACCAGAGGAGTAAGGTTGAGTCCGTTCTCACAGTTATCAGAAAATTATTTCAAAACTACAGTAATGTTATTTAAAAAATAAAAATAAATAAATAATAAAATAAAATAAAACAGGTTGCTTTTCCAGAACACTCTGGTGTAGCATTTGTAACTCTCAATATTATTGTTATCAGATCTTTTTTCCTTTTTTTTTTCCTTTTTTCTCACTTGTCACATTGCATGAATGCAAGTAACCCATGTGATCATTTAATGAGTTTAGTTTGGGTTCTCATTATTTGTTCAGAATCTTTCAAATGATCCAAAAGTTCTAAAGTCTCAAAATAAAATTGCCTCTCTTTTTAATCTTCCAGTTTGCTAATTTTTAAATTACTGTTATTGATTGCTGAGGGACTGTCATAAAGAGATGTGAAGAAAGCTGCTAACCTGTGACATTTTAAAATACATGTGTATTAAAGTGAGATAATTTCTACCTTAAGTTTATTGTGTGCTTAGCAAAGAATGTGTTGCTCTTTACTGTTTCTTAAAGGCTTCTACGGAAGGCAGTGAGTATTGATATAACACACTGTCCACATTTACTAGTGATATAAACACAGAAGAGTACTGGGCTACACACACATATATATATACATATAAATATATATGCATACAGTGCTTGTAAAATACATTTAATCGCAAGATGAAGTGCAAATATTAACACATTAATGTGTTTAGGATGGGAGGAAGATGGATTACTCCCAGCTAGCTGCAGTGTGTGATGTTTTTGTGGATTCCATGTTTGGAGATTGCATTTGGATGAGGTAGAGTTCCTGGATTCTTATCCAGAACTTTTACAAAGTCTCTTTCTGATATGTTCCATTATCTAAAAAACGTTAGTTTTACCAAGTAACTGCAGTTTTGATGTTTGTATAGGACGCTGAGATTGTGGCTTGAGTGCAAATTGCTACATATTTACAAGACTCTGATTTAATTTCAGGAAATGGCTCTGAAGAACCTGAGTACAAATTTCATGACCTCACAGAGATGTATCAGACTAAGGGAAGACAGAATCTGGTCTGAGAATGTTAGCTGCTATTTTAATTGCATTAGTGACCTACTGAGAACATCAATTAAGTTCCCATTCTACACACTTCATAGTAAACGTTTTTGGTGATACGTTACTAAGATTTTCTGGGATTTAGTTGTAGTAGTTCTGAAAATCAGAAGAGTATTTAATAGTAACTGGTGTTAGAAAACTACCATTACTAAAAGCTCTTTCAGAAACAATTTATGATCTGTTTTATAGATTCTACCACGCTCATGGATCTAGGCTTAATTCTTGATGAAATTGATTAAACTAAGTCTTGTAAAGACAGTAAAAAGGCAGAGGAATGGGACAGGTTTTTTTTGTTTTGTTTTGTTTTGTTTTTTTTTATAAGAAGAATGTGTTCTTTAAGCAAGCAAGAAAGCTAGGAGAAAAACAACATAATACTGGCGTTAGTAAACTGAGCCAATCAATATCCTTATTATTAGAGAAAGCTGAAACTTCCCAATCCAGAAGTTTTTTATGCAATTTCAAGAGGCCAAGAGTAAAAGTGGTATATTGTGGTATGCATAAGAAAAACAGACACAGAGTTTGGGGACATATAATGGTTGTAGAGAAATTTCAATCTGATCTTTCCTTACGAAGCACTTGTGGTTGGCAACATTAATTACTTGACTCCTGAAGAAAGAGGAGGTATTTTGTTTTTACATTTTAGGAGGAAAAAAAACCTCTATCATCTAGTATTGCTTATACTTTTACCAGAATATGGTATTTGACAATTGGTCTTCTTGTTTTATTTATTAAAATAATAATAATAATTAAAAAATCATTACATGTTGATGAAGCAATAATTATGGTGAATAATAGCTGTTGGGGTGTGTCGGATAAGAAGCATACAAAATCTCTGCTGGTGCCATGGTTGTTATTGTGAGGAGCTGAGAGAACCCACGATGAGCACATGTGTGCCCCACAGTGAGGACAAGAGCTGAGCAGGTCTCTACTGAGGCCCACAAGAATAAAAAAGGTGTGTGTATGGAAGGGGTGGTGGTGGTGTAGAGAAGGAATGTATTGCAGTTGTTTGACAGCCACTAGTAAATTATGCCTCTTACCTATAAACTCTCTAAATCCCCTTTCAGCATCTCACAAAGAACAATAATTGTTTATTGATCTAGACGTTAACAATGTATCGCTTGTTCTTCAATAAGGTCTAGAAATGTAACTCAAGGGCAATAACTGCTTTGGATAAGCAACATACTTGATGGATGTGTGATCTTTTTTCTTTTTATAAAATATGAGCATAATACCTAAGCATTTTGTTATTGTGATGTAATCTCTGTATATAGGTAGACTTTTATGAGCTTGTACCTTTTTTTTTTTCTCCCAAACTGTCATTTTTCTCAAGTGTTTAATACTTCTGTATAAATAACTGTTTAAAATTAATAGCAAAACACAGAATTCTTTTTCAAATCATTCTTCCTACCTTTCTGTAACATTTTGTTTGACACTCAGATGTTGTATGCAAAAAATGAAAAGAAAGATGATGCAAGACAAAATACTTTGTAGCATAAACACCAGTAAATAAATTTTCCTTACACTACTAATATTGTGTGTGCTAGGTGGGCATATTTAAATAGAATCTGAATATATTGCCTTACATTGCATCCAGTAGCACTTTAAGAGGAAGGTCATAATAAAAAGGTATATGTTCATTTATTTTCATACTTAGTGCATTTTTAAAGGAGTCTATTCTGTTTTGCTTCAAGATAGAAGTGATACACTTAAAATTAAAGCTGTTGTCACCTAGCAAAACAGCATCATTGTGGTGTTAGATAACAATGCTGACATTGCCATAGCAGTTGTAATATAAAGTTAATATAAAGTTAGCTTTCATATAAAATGAGTACAGCAAAGTTTTCAAGTGTAAGGTTTCTTCCAGCCTGGTAGATTTGAAAAGCTGATAAACCCTCAGATATCACAGTGACAATTAGTTACTTATCTTTCAGTTCTAAAAACAGAGGTTGAAAGTTAAGTGGCAACATAAAGCTAAACACCTCTGGGACAGGGCCCAGGCCCAAGCTAGGCAGAAATGACAGAAAATCACTGCGAACAGAAGACATTAAAAGGTCAGAAATAAATTGTGATCAAGCCCTGTTTGACCATTTTATCAGTTGGTATTTTCTATCCTTTTAAGAATGAATCGACATTTTCTCTTCTCTGAAGCTGTTTGTGTTGGCAGTAAGGATTTACCTACCGTCTAAATACATCATCTTATTTAGATGTGTTTTGTAGAGTAAAAGGGTCATGTTCTTAGAGGAAACTTTGATTCAAGAAAACTTATAGTGAAAACTTCAGAGATAATATAAGAAATGAGAGGTGGGGTTGGGAAAATACAGCTGCCCAATTTAGATGTCTTAGAGTGACTGGTGGAAATTCTTCCTTTTGCCTTCTATGAGTGAAATTCTGGCTGGAAATGAATTGAAGGTAAAGCTCTCTTTGATTTCAGTGGCATCCAAGGACTTTATCCCATATAATTTATACCCCTCTAAACAGAGACTTTTTATCATGCAAGGACTTCAACCAATGAATATACTGGCGGGGGAGAGGAAGGAAGTGTATGCATGTATGTGTACATTTCTGGATGTATCTTTTGACTAGCACATGTGTCTCTCTCAGATTTTGATCCTTCTGGAAAAATTCATTCATAAAAATGACTTCCTCTATCCTCATTGATTATACATGTTTATTCTATTTCTCAGAATTCAGTTGTGGAAATGTGGGATTTTCCTAGAAGTTTCCCTAGAAAGTTCACACTAGGACTGTCATATCTCAGATTGAATGTTTCCCTGTTGCTTTAACTGTCATTGCAGATGAACTGTTGCTACCCAATATATGAGAGAATTTTACCAGAAATTTCAGTCCATCCTTGCAAGCAAAACTTTTTTGTAGCCTTAGTCACTTCATGTAGCCAAATATGGAGAAAGCAGCTGAATATACTGGGAAGTGAAAAGGATTTTTTAAAATATTTTTATTATGTTTTATTTCTTATATTTTGCTGCTCAATGCATTTTTCTTCAGGAGGCTGGAAACTGCTTTCTACTGTTATTATGTCTCAATTCAGATTTGTTCTTTGTATTGTAAAACCTTGAAAGAGTTCTTAGCAAGAAACTTCCTTATACATTAAGTCATTAAAGATTATGTTGCTCTGGAAATTTTTGAACTGCAAGTGAAAGAAAGTAGAGAATAGCTTCATTAGAAAATCTGCGTGCCTTCATTCCATGTGAACAGTCATCTAATCTGTGACAGCTGGAATCATTAATTATGACCAATTGGCAAAATAATTAATAGGAAGATCAAGATGAAGAAGATGAAAACAACTAAATAAATGGAAAGAAAATAAATTCATATATTTGATTCTTATTGATTTTAATTATTGCAGTATATATTTCTTAAAAACCTTAACACTAGTATTTAAATATGTTGTTTCTTCTCTACTGAATAATATTTTTTTATGTGATAACTTCAGATTTGTTTGCTTTGGTAGGTTAATGTATAATTGTAAAGATTAAGTCATAAGCCATAATTTCTCCAGAGTTTTATAAGAAATTCAGTCAGGGTACTGGTTGGATCACTCCCCTCTCTTTCTCTCAACACTATCTACTTTGCCGTGTCCCTGCAATATGTGCTGTGGTCTCTTTCAAACCCTCTTCAGGAAAAATACTGAGATATATTAACTACACTGTGTCATGTGTCATGTGGAATATAAAGCCAGTCATTTTAAGTAGTGAGCAAAGTCTACATTTTAGGAAGAAACTTATAATTTGTACTCACTAACAGCTATGTGTGATAATGGAGATTTCAACATGCAGATAATTGATTACTACTTGCTTTTCTTTTAGTTACATATCCTGGAACTTGTGAATGTTTTATTTTATTTTTACTTTAACACTGTCAGTACTGAAAGTGCAGACTCATACACATCCAGCTATAATTCTCACTCATCTGTTCTGTTGCCTCATAATGTAAAACAAGTGAACTTGTTTTTTACAAGGGAAAAAATACTGAATTTGCTGTTGTTCTGTGCATCCTCCCAGCTCTTCAGTAGAATCAACTTCTGAACTGGAATCCATTGCTATCTTTGGTATATTAAGAAATTCAGTGCCAGCCAAACCCAGCGTGGGCCAAAATCTTACATGCTTGGGGGTGAAACATCTTTAGGGGTAAATGTTTTGTAGAAGATGAAGTTGTTTTTTTTTTTTTTTCCATCTCTGAGAATTTCTATGAATATTTGCTTGTTTTATTTACATGTTCAATCATCAGTATTTGATGTTTCTGTTTTGTGTGTCTGGATATCTTTGCACCTGATGTTAATATGAGATTGTCTTTTTCCTGTCATGGACCTCACTCTGTAGAATTAGGGCTCAATTGAAATTTATTTTGATTTATTCCAGGATACAATTCAGTGTCCAGAGTTTCAAAGTGATTGTCTACAGATGACAGAAGATTTGCTTACTTATGACATTAAATGGAGATGGCTTTTAAAGTTTGCTTGATAGTGTTAAGGGATGACATCTAGGGAAGAATTATGTTTGAGTATCTTACTTTCCTTTGTTATATGCTAATAAATGGTGTAATTCTCTTTTCTGCATAGTCAGTGTCTGTGCTCTTGCTTTTGGACTGCAGGAAAGGATACATCATATCTAAAAGGCTTAATTTCATGGAAAATCTGAGTGGTCTCTACAGTTGGAAATGGTTTGAATTCTAACAGTTTGCTGCTCTGTACATGTGAACTGGGGTTCGTGGAAACTTTTGGTGGAGTACGAGTATATTCAGTTGGAGAACAATGTGTATACCATCATGTTAGGATGATTCCTTTAACAAAATTACATTATTTCATGTAGTAAGCATAAAAATGTGAACTGAGAGGGGAAAAAAACCTTAAACTCAGGACAATAGCTTAAATAACATATAGCAGTAGTGAACTTAAAAGAGGATCCTGCCATGGTCTCATGTCTCTACAATATGCAATGCTTTTATGGTGTAATAATGCATAGAATTTTCCAACAAAAGCTTGGTTTGTACAAGTGAACATTTCATTTGTGTAAAGTACTTTATAAAACCAGAGGATACTACCAGGATGAGATTTGCAAGAAAAAGCAGAATTTCAGGCATGTAATCTGCAATTTCCTTGACATGTGGACAGCTGTCTGTTAGAAGTTTGCTTGCTGAAAGAAGAATATGCTATGATATGTATATTATTACTGTTTTGGAGTACCATTAGCAATTTATACATGTTGTCATCCTGCAAGGTTATTCCATAATAACCAGGATTCCAGTGTAAGTTTATATAAATACATATGTAACTATAGATATATACTTATGCATTTAAAGATATATATGTGTGTGTATATATTTAAATAAGATAATCCATATTAGTCTGGGATTCAAGAATCGGAAATGTAGGCTACTGAGATGTCTTGTTTAGCTGATAAAAGCCAGATATCCTAGTGCACTGAAGTCATAGAATTAAAATACATCATTTTTTTGAAGACATTTTATGCCTATGGTCACATAGCATGGAAAGCATAGAATGCATGGATCTGTCCAGAGGCAGAAGTGGGAAAAATTTCTGTTAAACCATATTTACTCACAGAAGAAAAGATCTTTAAGAAGGAGTAGATTATTTTACTGAATGATGTAGTTTTTAAAATTTGCATTAAAAACTAGCTCATTTATTTCTAGTTACTGATGATTCTGTTCAAAACAGGAGAGGGGAAATATCCTGTTTTTATGAGAGATCAAACTATGCTGCTAGCATTGCAGTTACTTAAATCTATGTTTTATATTAAGGTAGCTGTGGAAAACCTGGATTACACACTAAAGCATGTATTTTTTCTTGTTGCGTCATCTTTTCGTAAGAATTCACCCTGCAAATGCTTTACTAATTTCCTTAATTTACTTACAGAAATAATATCTAGAGCAAAGCATGAAAAGCATGAAGGATAAGTTGAGATTTCATCTGAGATCTGGGATTTAATGGCAAAAAGGACAAGAATGCAGTGGAATGGTTAAGAACAAGAGAGGCAGAATAGCTGTCCTTGTTTCTGCTTAAGAAGATAAAATAAGTAGGCTTTTTCTCCTTTGTATAAGGATGGCACAATGTGATAAAGGCTTGTGGTAGTGAGAAAATATATTTTGTCTCTTTTTTTTGGTCCATAATATATGTATTTGCCATTGTAATGAAGAAATAATTTCTGTAAATAGTTACAAATTCGTGAGTTCAAATTAAGGAAATGTGAACACATTTCTGGAACAACTTATTCTACATCTTTTAATACATTTGCAATTCTAATTCAGTAGATCTCTAATACTTTCTACAATTACATCACTACTCTGTATTTTAATGGTAGTCATATCCAAGGGTATGTTAATATGCAATATGTTCTTCAACCACTACATACCCTGTATGCTTGGTAGTTTATCAGAAACTATAGTTTACACTTAACAAGGAAGAGAAAATTAGTTTTCATTGTACACTATTTTCCTGAGGAAGTTTCATCTGTTTAAAACAGGCCATATTAAATGAACTATATCTGTTTGTTGTTAATGCTTTTGTTCTTCAATATTTATCAATGGGCCATTGCAGTGATCAACATTGAGCTGTGAGTGTGTCTATGTCTGTATACACAGATATAAAAGAATTGCCAATGATGATAACTGTAAACTTAGGAGATAAAATGTAATGCAGGCTTCCCTGGAGTTCTTTGAGGTATCCATGTTCAGCTGAGCAAATCAAATTAGTGGACTGTGATAATATAATGTGATGACACAGTTATGACTTTAGATAAAACAAAAAAATAATTGTAATTAAAAAAGCACAGCTGTATAGTTTTGGTTTCTTATTAAATGTATGACAACTACAGATTTTCATGTTGCATTTGAAGTTCGATTAATGTCTTTCCAGTGTTTTGCTCACGTATACTGTTTCGTTCATTTCATTCTTGCCCTTTCTTGAAGTGACCACATGGATGAGCTAGCTACATAAGCAGCACTCATTATTTGCTTATTCAAGTATAGCAGGATATTCAATTTCTGGTTGGTTGGTTGTTGTTTTTTTTTTAATTAAAAATAAGAAAGATGCCTTCCAGTTCTCCACGTAATGTTTAAAAGAGCTCAGAATTTTATAGTTCACTAGTTAAGATATCTTTTGGAGGTTAACTATCTGACACTAATACAAAAATGTTAGACTTTTTTTTAAGCTAACTAATATAATCACATAGAACATTACTTAATACTGAAAGCCCCAAGCAGAACTACAGAGCCACAGTACAAGTTTGAGTTTAATGTATTATGCAAAGGTAGAATATTTATGATCCACAGTTCCTATAATCTTCTTTCACTCTACGTAGTTTTTTCTTCACCCGTCCTCCACAGTTTTTGTATTATAAATGGGTTAAAAAGCAGGATATGCTTTTCTGGGCATAGTTCCTTGTTCTCAGCAAGAAAATCAAATATGCAGAGGGAAAAAAAAAATGCCTAAAAAATTACAACATCACTTAAAAACCAACAATTTTTCTGTGATCAGTGGAACGTTAAGGCACAGTGGAATAAGTGATCCATTTTGTGCCTTGCAGGATCCACCTGTGTTGTTTTACTCTGATTCTTCTCCATTCCCTGAACACAAGCTCCATGTGTTGCAGATATGCCTTTTCTCTTTGCTATGGATGGCTATTTATCTTCTAGTAGAACCTAAGGATTCAAGCATTGAGGCTGATTCATCTTCTGTACAAATACCACACAAGTATAGAAAGAAAATAACTGTTCTTCCAATCTAGTTGTAATGTGACACAACTTGTCAAAGGTGAACTAATTCTGAAAAATGTTCTAGTCCACGGAGACAACACAAAAACTGCCCTACAGCTGTGAGGTTTTCATAGGTGTAATAAGGCAAAAGAGGGTAAAACAGCTGAGTTATGCTGCCTTATTAGGATCTGCATCTTCACTCTGAGCAAAACAAATTCTGAATGGAGTTGTAAGCATCGCAAAATTATACCCCGCTTCTTCCTGATGCTATTCAATATTCATTTCTACCATTCTATCTTCAGCACCATTAGTGCTGGTGATAGTGGGTATTAAATGGCTAAGCCACAAATTATGTCTCATACTTGGGGAGGAATTTGTAGAAATAAATGAGGAGGATGGTGCCAGAAATCTATGAGCCAGAACAATAATTTTGGCAGAAAAACTTGGATGGATAGAAGTGAAGACATATGGTATTCAGGCCAGAGGGGTGGAAACTGCAGTAGCTGAGACATGACAGAATGGAAACTTGGATGAAAACCTGTTTCCCCTCTCATTCCAGACAGCTCAACTTCTTAAATACCATGTGCTTGAGGAACTTTCAAGATCTTAATGTTGTTGTGTGGGATTACGTGAAGGGACCGCTCAAAAATGATTACAAGTTGTGTAACTATGTGGGAGGACAGTTAAGGTTGTCCTGAACCTGAGACCAAAGTAAAGGAAGTATATTTGGGGAAGGAAAAGAGAGAGGGCTGTATTTTAATTGTTCTGTAATTTAACTGGACTATAACTGGGCACTCAGAAGAAAATGTTAGAAAATAAGCCAAGCTACACACAGAAGAAAAAAAAATGGAATTCAGTCATCTAGACTTTCCTTTAGGAGATATCCTATCAATAATATATGAAGTGTGCATCTACTCCATAGTCAAAAGATTTTCCTGAGTGTCCCTGGTTGCCATAGCAATGAGAATCTACAGACTGAAAAACTTGTTTAAATTTGAGGTTCTACTCCAGAAAACTAACCGTGATTCTTGCCTTCTGTATGGAGACTCTTTGGGTCAGAGCTGTCAGAAAGTTTGGTGGTATTGGGGAAAGTTTAGTCGTGGGTATTAGCAAACAGCTGAATTGAGTGGGTGCTCTTTTTACTTCTTTCCTAGAGGGGAAACCATTTGAAATAGCAGTTGAGTTGATGAGGCTCGCCTTTTCTCAGACTGAAATGCTCTGACATGAGGAGCAGTGCAAACTAAGCAGGCTTAAGTGTTCTTCCATCTAATGACTAAAGCAAAATGCTTTACTACTGATATAGTAAGGTGATATAGATGTATTCACTCTGTTCAAACAGTGCAATTCTGCTCATTATATGACTATAAGGGATAGAATAATTATTCCTGTTGAGTGATTACAAAACGTAGGCACCAAATTTATGTGACTAATGAAGTGGGAAAATCTGTTTCTAAAGCTGTGAGCATAAAACCTCTTGTTTTCTATGACATGCCCGGAAAACTTATTGTTTTGAAAGCTGAGTATTCAGGAAATTTCAAAAGGGAAGGGGAAATATGTTGTTGTGTTTCTTATTACTCTTCTGTTTCCTTCGTCTGATCAATATATTACTGAAAATTGAAGACAAGCTTATAATATGTACATGAAAAGAAAACTTTTCCTATGACGAATGGTAGGAAGACAAGGTCAATAGCATAAGTGATTTAAGCTTTTACTGACATCTGTTGTATTATTCGGCTACACAGTTCACAAAGCAAGAACACACTGAGACTAATAAATACTAAGCCAGATTCTTCTACTTGTGTTTCTCTGTTTATTAAAAAAAATAATTAAAAAATCTCAAAGTTCTAAATTTAAGTTTCCCACCATCATGTCAGTTGGCTATGATTTTCTGTTTGCTTGAAAGATGCTCAGGATGTGCTCACAGTTCTCTAAGAACCTTTGCAAGAATGCTTTGAAAATGATTAAAACGTTGATTACTAGAGTTCTGAAAAATAACACAACAGTTGCTGATAATTTCAGAATGATTTTACCTTAATGCCTAATAAGGAAAAAATGGATTATTTTTCCTCGTTGTTATCAAACAGATTATCCTTGAGTTGTATAAAAGGATTTGACACTAAATTATGGGCTGAAAATATTGATAGCAATAGCATACAAACACTGGGAAAACATGTTCCTTTCAGAAGGAGCATGTATTTTTATATCGTTATTATAATAGAGATATAAAAATACATTTGGGAGGAAGGAAACAGGGAAGGAAAAAAGAAAATGATATATAAAATAAAAAACATATTTGAAAATTACAGCTGCTTCCTTAAATAAAATAATGAGTGAGAGGTGGTATGAACAAAATTTTCTTGACAAAAGATTATTGCCATGAATCTTCATGTAGCACAAGCTCCCTGCAGTGTACATTTCTTTATTCTACAGTCTTTTTACTGTAGCACTGTGTTCATAATAATTGGATCAGTCAATTTTTGTTACCTAGAGTGACCAAAATATCTTGGCAGGAATCAGGCAGATGGCACTGCCTGCAATGCTTACAGGACATAGCCCTTCACCTGTGTGGGGCAGCTATTGCTTTTGTGGGTCTGTGCAGCTGGAGAGACTCCCCACAGACTGGTAACTCTCTACAGTCAAACTTGCCAGTTGAGGACTCCTTAGACTTATGTTGCAGGAATTCAAAGATGATTGTGCCACTGTGAAACTATTTTAATAAAGACTTTATCTATATTTAATGCATATTAGGTCTTAAATAGAAAATATTTATAAGGAATAAATGGCATTAAATTAAGAATTGTAATTTCCAGTAACTTCTCTTTTTTATTAATACGTAGAGAATTTCTTCTCTAATCCTTTTAACAGATCATTCTGCTCGGGGCTTCTGTTTCAATAGTGCTCCATTCTTGGCCTCGTCATTTAAGTTCCTCTTTTAATTTATATATAAAAAATTCAACAGGTTTAATGTTCCAGTTTCTCATTCTTTTAATTAAAATGGAAAATATGTCCCTTTATATCCCACTTCAGATCATGAAGGTCTGAGCCATTTCATAGTGTTGTAAAGAAATATTTTTGTTGCATTTTGTGTTTCTGTGTTGTTCCTTAAGATACAGTGGATGAGAGAAATGATGATAAGCTTTCTTGAACTGGATGTTGATTTATTAGAAGACTAATGATCAATAATAAACTTTGTTTTAACAAAGAAAACTATGTTTTTCTGTAAATTAACTTAGCAATTTCAGTAGATTTTGGATCAAATTTCCAAATTTCCTTGCATATTTTATGGCACAGATTGCTATAGGTAGTTTATGAAGTTCAAACATCAAGTCTTTGCATTTTATAGTTGTTGCTAATTGCTGCTTATTATATGAAATGCTCAGATTCTGGCAGTGTGAGTACTGTGTCCACAACACCTGCTGCCTCCAAGTGGGAAGCCCTGATTTAAGTAATTAAAACCCAGGAAAGGGGTGTATTAATTACATGGAGACTGGGGTCAGAACATGTGATACCAGATAATGTCTGCAGAGTGCTCAGAAACCCCTGTCAGAGGCTAGTTCTTAATTTATTTCCATTCAAATCCTTAACAAACCAAATCTGGAAGGCAGTACCTATTTTCCCTTCAAAGAAGTACTAAAATGATCAACTTCAGTCAGATAACCTAGTGCTAGATCAAAATCCCTCTGGGAAATATTTACATTTTGCCAGTTTACTCAGAGGAACAGCTCTAGGGATCTGGAGATATCTTTGGCATTTTTTTTCAGCTGAAGGAAACACTAATGCCAGAGCTGAAGCTAGTGATTTAATCATTGGATTGCTAGAGGCTGCAGTACCCTGTCTGCTCAGAAATCGATACCTACACTCTCAGTTATATTAGAGAGATGTTTACTTCTTCACCTGACCAAGATATTAATTTGTATATGCTGTGTTTGTTTTTTTTTTTTCTAAAGATAATGATTTGTGAGGAGAGTAAACTAATCTGTTTTGAAATCTTTTCATGCTGCATGATTTTCCTGTTACTGACTGATCATTTTGCATGTATATATAACACCATTCACATGCATCAAGATGCTCTACAAAGAATTTGATATGCTGTATATGTAGGAAGCAGTGTACTGCTTTGCTGAAACAGCCTTTAGCAGTGTGCAGTAGCAATCTTTGTGTTGCTGGTGATTTGGGCTTAGGAAGTCAACAGGAGAATTCAGATAGTTCACAGGGGGGATTTAAGTAGGTACAATACAATTTTCCACATTGGAATGTGATCAGGATGACAGCTTTAGTCTCAAGCTTTATGAAGGGCACTGTGGGATTTTTAATGGCCACAAGATGGATAATGTTTCATTTCCCATCCTGAGGAAGGGAATCTCTCTTAACAGAGTGCCTCCCACTGCTGGCTGTGGTGTTGGTATAACAGACCCACGGGAAAGGACATAATCTCCTGTGATGAACCCCTGCTGCTACCACTGCTGCCTGCCTAGCAGAGGGAGGGCAAGCCTGACTAAGTGACTTGTCCAGTCTGTGGCAAGACGTGGTGCAGGGTGGGATGGTGGAGGTACTGCCATGCAGTTTCCTTAGTGACTTAACATGCTTCCACATGGAAACACTACAGCTGTCCCCAGAGACCTCCTGTCCACACACTGACCCACCTGCACTTCATTTGCTTAACGAGAACCGACGAGATCATGGCTTAAGGTGGTTGGCTACAAAGAGCACATTAAACATGTCAGAGTAGGTGATTCTCCTGCTATATAAATTGACAGCCTAGGATTAGCTGGTATTGCATTGGAAATCTATTAACATTTGAAGCAGTTTGCTTGAATTAGAAGTCTTGATAGAATTACAATTACTTTCCTTCTCCTCTGTGAGCTTTGTTGCTATCTTTGTGTACCTTGTAATGAGAAGGCTTATGACTCAAATATGAGATTTCCCAAAATCTTATGTGGAGCCACATTCCTATTTCAGATTTATAAGCCTATATAGGTAAGGGAGAAGAAGCAAACGGAGGAAAGAAAGATAAGCAGAAGCCCATTGGCTTTTCAAGCTTGACAGCACATGCTAAAGAATAGAGGTGGGGAAGTGTGGAGACATAAAGGTTATGACCTAGGAACTGGAGTGCATTGGCAGTTTTCAGGATTGTATAGTATATGGGCAAGAGCATTTTTCTCTGTATACACCCAGTGCAGGATGATGCAGGTAGAATAACAAGTTAAGGCATCATCACAGTCACAGAGCTGGATGCATCCCTGTTCTGTTTGGGATTCTTGGTCTTTCTAGGTGCCAGCTGGCAGATAGAAAAGGGCAACTTCTACTAGTGGAACAGGTGGAGGATATTCAACTTTCTTCATAACTGCATCTACAAAGTTAGGAGCCTTCAGTCTTCTACTAAGTAGCTCCTAGATAGATTTATAATAGCAAAGTACAAATTACTACTAGCAATTGTAACATGATGTGTATGGAATGGTACTAGAATTAGTACATTGGCATAAGAGGAGATGAAGAACAGGAGGGGAAGTCAGCTGGATATGGTGAGTTTAGGGCAAGAACCTGGGGAAATAGCATGGAGAGAATAGCAGTTAGTAGGGATTTCTGAGCAGCCAGAGAAAGACAAAATGGGAGAGAAAACATAGTGGCTAACATAATCTGAGATAAAAGGGAGTTCTCTATAAGAAAAATAACTCTGGGGCCTCACAGTCCCATCGCCTGGGAGAAGGAAACAGTGTGCTGGTCTGCAGACCAAGGGGAAGCAAGGAGGGACTGAGAAATAGTCTCAGAAGTCTAGCCCAGAAACAGTGAAGTGAAATACAGAGCACATAAAAAATCTTGCCTGCTATACAAAAGCAAATGTCATTATGTATTTTTTCCCAAATAAGAGGATGCTTCAAATTGGGTAATTTAGATGACAAAAAAAGAACCAGGCTGAAGAGGATGTTTCCCAAATAAGAGGATGCTTCATAAATCTATCTAGGATGCTTCAGATGATGTCAGAAGACAGTTGACCATCAGTGTGAGCTGTAAGAATAAGATGGAGCATCAAGTGATTGTGGATTTATATTTGAAATAGCAACAACAAAAACAATTAAAAATAATAGCAATAATAATAAAAAAAAAACCTTCTACCATATTTCAGTTTTCTTATAGGAACTCAGAAAAATCCTAGATTTCATTTTCATCAGTCCTACTGTTTATTTTTAACCTGAATGCCTCAGCTCATGCCACATTGCTACTTATATAAGAACTTGACCTGTACATGCCACAAACTGTTCTGACTTGTTTTGAAACTCTCATTCCTTATACCAGTACAGTACAATTGTACTCAAGTGAATCCATCCTTTGAACAATTCTTTTTCTGTGCATGTCTTCTGTCCCAGATATTCTAAATTATTTCTGTCTTGTATGCCTTGATCATCCTCTAGGAATGTTAAACTACGATTGAATATTGCATACCCACCATAATGTATCCATCACCTGACACAGCCATCTTTGAGTCATGCCAGAAAAAAATCATACTGTATCTAAACATGGAAAATCATCCCATCCTCATTAGGAATATTCATAGCCTCCAGATATTTCTGACCTAATTTCTGGCAGACAGCATGACATTTCATTTGATCTTCACCCTCTTTTCCAGTCGTGTCTAGGCTACTTGAATTTTTTATTTCTTTACTTCCTACAGGTAACACTTTCTGCATAAAAACTTCTATCATGTTCATTTGCAGGTGTCCAATATCCATGTCATACCTGAAGTCAGTCATTTTCGTTCATAATTCTTTTATCTAAGTAATAGTTCATCTGCTGATAGTTTTTCCAGTTTAAAAGTTCTTGCAGTTTACTGCTGAAGTATGTGAAGAAAAAGCTTTTATAGCACCAAGATAAATTATTAGTATTTACTGAATACAGTGCAGGTATGACAGTGGAGAACTTAAAATTTTGGAATCTTAAATTTGTTATAATTATGGAGATAGTTACTAGTGTCAATAACCTTTACAAAGTGCTCATGAAACTAGTATTTACTAATAGTAACAATTTGGTTTTCCAAATACAATAGGTTTTGATTTTTCTCATTCATTTACAATTTGACTTTGTTATAATAGAAATGTAGAGGGTAATTCAGTCCTGAAAAGTCTTCGCCTATTTAAAAATTGTAACTTTTTATATTTTGAGAATTTATTAAAATTTTGCTGATATTTTTTATATCTTTAATCTATATAAGAAATAAAGATCTCATATTTAATTTATACAATCTGCTATTAGATATATGAAAGAAACCCTGTAGTCTACAAAGGTCATATAATATTAAATATCTTGTAATATGTTTTATAGTACTTGAAGGAATAAAAACATTACTAGATACAGGAATAGTTCTGAAAATTGCCATGCTGTATCTGCTGCTAAGTCCAACAGTCAAGACCTTCTGAGGAAGAATGAGGTGGAATTATGCTTGTTACAAAATCCAGAACAGAAAAAAAAGTGTCAGACATGCATCACGTTTCCAACTCAGAAATGCCAATGAGTCATTATTTGCACTGCATAATCAACATGGAGTTACGAACCTCCTTCAGTGCATAGAACTTGGAGATAAATGTCTCAAAATTTGGGAAATATTTCTCTGACACTTCAGTAATGAATGAGCTTGCAAACTACCTGTGCTTCTTATTAACACAAATATTCCTTACAATATATTTTTCTTAGTACAAAACTATTTCCCCCTTTTCCCCGACTTCCTCTCCATTTTTCCTTCTTTTCCTCTTTTTCCCTAAACCCTCTTTTCCCTCCCCTCTTTTTTCACCATATGTCTTGGAGAACTCAGCTGTAATAATTGGGTAATTTAAATGACAAAAAAAGAACCAGGCTGAAGAAAATGAGTGCTCAGGGGATGTATGTTTGTGTAAACAGTGCTCTGTTACTCCTTATGCTCTCATTATATCTCCTGATTCTAATGGAAGGTATGTGTCAAAATTATTCTACTGGTAATTTTACATCTAGCATAGATAGTAAGAAAGGGAAAGGACTTTTCTGGAATTACCCAGGTTACAAAGACCAGGTGACACAGAGAGAAGAGGGAATTAATCAGTTCCACCCACAGTTCTTGCAGGGAAAGTAAGTGTCTATTGTTTTAGCATATTCATACCTTCTAAATTCACCTCTTTGGTTGACTGCCAAACTGTACCTGAGGAGCACATGGCTCGTTTTTTTTTTTTTCTTTCATTCTGTGATATTGGCCAGAGGGAAATTTCATCTGTTTGCTCCCTCCTGAACAGTATGAAGATGTCTTGATTTTCTTGCTCTAGGAATGGAATATTTTTCACTACATATCTCAGTGTGTGATTCTTCCTTCCCCAACAATAAGATGAACTAAGAAGGCCTTGTGTTACAAATGTTTAAATCAACGACTTCCCATAAGAGTTTTGGGCTGAAATAACATGACAGATTTTTTTTTCTCTCTTAAAGAAATGGGCAGAAATTCAGTCATCTCTCAAATTGCTCAGGAATTACCTTACTTCTAGAGATCATGAAGGAATGAGAAAATCATGACTAGAACTGACAGAAAAAAAGCATATATGAAAATATATATGCTTATTATATATATATATATATAATATAATATATATAATGTAAATATATATATTTATATTTATATAAAATAAAAAAAGTATATAAAAAGTGCTTTCTGATTCTGGGAGGGTGTAACAGTACACATATAGTTATACATATGTAGCATGTATAATAATTACATGTATGACTACACACACTATATATAATAATCTTTGCCTAGATAAGCTGTATTTTATGTATATAATTATAAGAAAAAAAATAAGCTTATATGCTGTAGGCCAAATGTATTTGTTGCAGTACTTTCCACTACTAATGCCGAAGTGACACTCAAAATATCACAAAACAGATAGGATGTCAAATTCTTTTCCTGACAGTTGCGTATCCTACACAGTCGCATTGTCAAAATAATTTATGCCTTAATCTAAGGAAATTATTTTATTTGTTGATGTCAGTGGCAAAACTCTCACTCAGAGGGATCTGGATTTTCTCCAATTGACAACTGTGGCAAAAATGAATTGAAATGAAATAAATACATAGTAAGGAATATGCCGAACATTGTCAACATGGAAGATCCTTTACCTGCTCCATAACTGAACATTCAGTTTGTTGTCTAGAGACCAGAACAAATATATAATGTGGTCATTTTGGCTAACATTCTCTTAAAATATTATGAGTGAGTTTGACATTTTGTATTTGGTGGTAGTGTTTGTTGACTCAGGAAAGTCTGGCTGACTTCTAAGCATTTGGAAAAAAAACATCTGTAAAATGGTTACAATTAACCAAATGCAGAAAAACAAACAAACAAACAAACAAAAAACAACAAAAACAGTGCTGGTTCCATATTTTGAAGCCATAATTAAGCAAAGAACTGTTGCCTCACTTTCATCGTTTTCCTCTGCCCTGGGTTGCAGATAGGGTTACTGATTGCAGCTCTGGGTTACTGATAGGTGTTCAACCAGAGCAGCTCACAAAAAATGTGAGGAAGACAATGATTCTTCCTGTGCTCTAAATGCATCCCTTGACAGCTCTAAAGGGAAGGGACACCAAAAGCAGATGAGGAGACAGAGGAACTAGAAATATCTTTTCATTTGTATTTCCAGTGGTAAATGGATATGGCACAGGAGAAAGATGATAGAAGACCTGAGCAAAATAGCTGCTTTGAAGCCACTTGACAATACGTTTTGCCCATTTCCCTCTTTTTCTTCTTGCAGAAATGATTGTGGTATTGTTTGATTCTTCCCATTCACCCTCCTCCTTTCAGAGATTAAAATGTATTGGGTTTTTTTCTTGTTGTTTTGGGAAGAAGGTCGTTTTGAAGGGAAGGTTGTATATAGAGAAGATTATGTATTCCATTTATGTGAATAATTTGGAACTTATATTGTGCAAAGGTTTGCATTTGCAGGACTCACATTCTAAAGAAATTGAATAGTGCCAGAGAGACTGCACTTCTCTTTCTCCCTCCTTACACAGTTCTTGTGTGATGCTAATCGGAGCAGAGCGCATAGTAAATAAAGCCTGAACAATGGGGCATTTCCTGAGGAAAAGTAGAGAAAATATTGACTAGTTGTTATGAAGAGTGAAGTGTCTATTGTGTTCTCTGAATGGCACAAGACTGATAGGGAAGAGGAAATCATAGAATTAAAGACAGTCTATAAGCATAGGAGTAGCATGACAATTTAAGGTTTCTGGGACAAGGGTAAATGGTGTTTTCTCTGTTTGTTAGTTGATCCCCGTTTTCGTTTTCGAAAATTTGGTTTTGAAAATTTACATCCTTTAAATGCGGTTCAGGGGGAAGACATCTCACTCTGCATAGCTTTATCTGTGCTGATGTGTAAGTACACCTTCCTGATAACAGCTCACCTTCAAGATCTTTGAAGAAAATTCCCTTAGCAAACTGACCTAGGGTTAATGCCTGATATGAAACTGTTATTCCTATCTTCACAGTACACAAGAAATTACTGCCCTGCCTGAATAAGAAATTAATATTTTACTACTAGTTGATTTGCTGGCAATATATATCTCTTTACCTTGAGAATTTTCTGTTTAAGTAATCTTAGAGCAATTTATTTTTGTTTCTAGCTAAACCTTAAGAGTAAATGTGTAACATAAAATATTTGTGCAGAGAAACTGAACATGTGAAATAAAGGATTGAAGATGATTATATTTCTTAAATTACAAGTAGGCAGAGGTTATCTAATAAAGTTGTAAATAGTATAAGAGAGATGCTGAAAATTGGAGAGATCCTGAAATTGTAAGATAAAGGGTTGGTGACCTGGAATAGGCATTATACTGATAAAGAGTATAGAAGACTCAATACCTTCTTTGGCTCAGCCTCTGTTGTGGAAATGATAGTTTTTAGGTCCCTACCATATCCTATGTCCAGTGGAAGAGTTTCTGGTAATGAACTCTATTCATGGTAGAGGGAAGATTAGGCAAGGGACTGCTTAAACAAACCAAAAAAGTGTAAGCCTACAGGATTGAATATTATGTTTTTTAAAGATTCTGTGGGAATTGCCTGATGTCATTGGAAAGCTGCCTTCTGTCATCTTTGAAAGGTTGTGGCCATTTGAGAATGTCCCTGATGACTTGAGAATAGCAAATCCATTTATATTTATATGACAGGTCAGTCAGTCCACCCATGCACCTGAAAGTTATGGAGTTAATTCTACTGATTTTACTTTTCTAGGGATATGAAAAACAAGCCGACTGGGGATGGTTTCTCTGCCAGGGCTGATTTTCTTTGACCAACCAGTTTGCCTTTAAGGATGAGATGACTGTCTTGATGGATGAGGGGAGAGCAGAGTATCCTCTGACTACAAGACAGTCTTGGACTTGGTATCCCATAGTATTTCTGCTATCCAAGTGATAAATACAGGCTCAACATGTATAAAACATTCTCAACTACCAACAGGTAATGGTCAGGTTATGGTGGCATAAAGTTCAACTGGTAGATGTTTAATAGCAGTGTCCCTTAGCAGTTATTATGAGGCAAATAGTGATTACTTTCTTTATTAATGAGCTGAATGTTAGAAATGATAAATCCTGATCATGCTTGTATATGACACCACATCATTAGGGAATCAGTCAGTACATTGGAGCGTAAGACTGTCACTCAGAGAGAATTCAGTAAGGTAGAGAAATAGGCTGACAGAAATGTCAGAGAGCTCTATAGTGGCAGATGGAAGAAAATAAGGCCGGAAGGAGATCTAAATGTCACTTTCAATTTCTTAAAAGGTATTGATAGAGAAGATGAAGCTAAACTTTTGTCAGAGATTCACATCAAAAGGGTAAGAAATAACACAGAGAAGCTGCAGCAAGAAAAGTTGTAAGTAGATTAAGAGAAAAAGTTCTTCCCCATGAGTATTGTTTAACCATGGGCTAGATTGCCCAGAGACCTTTGGAGTCTCCATTTCCACAGAGAGATAAATTTGAGTTCATGCCTGCATTGAGATAGCTGACATATTCAATGAGACTGTGCAGAAAAAAATTGGCAATTGCACTATTCTTGGCTTATAATGTTAGAAAAGACCTGCCAGGTAATTAAGTCAGTCTATCACTTCCCAAGAAGAAAAGGGGACTCGTGTTTGATGCTATAGAGTTTATAAAGACTTTGGTGTTTGTATAAATGTTGGCCAGGAGGAATCATAGTTACTGTTTTCTGCAAGGTATTGTAGACAGCCTTTGATCTTTGAAACACAAACTATGGCAAAACAGCGTACCATATTAGCAGCTTAATTTTACTTTCGGTATAACTAAGGATGGAGCTCATCTTGCTGCTTGAGAAAGGTTTGGATACAAAGTTTGAGTAACTCATTTACTGGCTGAAAAGTGCACAAGTTTACAAGTGACTTCTGTCCTAGAACCTTCTGTCCTAGAATATTGTCAAATGTATTCAAATACTTTGTTTTAAGGGTTGCAAATTTTCTCTGAATGATTTTTGAAACAATTTTTGTTCTGTGTAGTAGTAAATCAATACATAGTCATATAGACTTACATCAGATGTAGCCTAATTCTTACACCTGAGTAAGTCTGTTTCAGTTTTGCCTATTGCAAATAGGCAATCTTTTGAATAACTTAATGCTGATGTTCCATATCATATCTGGTTAGTTCAAAAGGTTTTGTTGTCATTATGGCTATAGTAGAGTTTTAAAACATGTTTAGAGCATTAGTAAAACTCTGGCCATCGTAAGGACATGAGATAGTCTGATCTTTTCTAAAAATTCAGAATGTACGCTGATAGTTACGTTTCATGCTGTGGCATCCTCCCTGAGGATCGGTGTGATACTGGCATATTTCCCAATAACTTACTGCACGTAAGAGAGCTCACATGGTCATCAGAGCCACTAAAAGTCTTTTCTTCCTCTTTTAACTCTTGTGATAACAGTTCTCATGTAGATTAATTGTGTACATGGATACTTGAGTGAATGCTCTGGCAAATGGAAAAGTCTTCCATAGTCCCAGTTACCTAGTAGAGATTCACCTCATCTTGTGCTAAAAATGATTTGTGGTTTGCTATCCTGTTTATTTTACTATAACCTTTACTTCAAGATATGTTACTGTGAAATGAAATTCCATCAGAAAACAGCGCCTCTTTAGATCTAATGAATGATATAAATACAACAAAAGGGGGGAATAAAGGATCTAGAAACCTCATACTAAGACTAAATTGAATTTAATAAGCAAGTTCCATACCTTTCCCTTGTCAAGTTGACTTATTGTGCACTTTCCCAGCAGGCAGTCTGTCAAATCTCTTGGGATTTTATGACCCAGGCTTCAACAGCCAGAAGGAACTTCATGACAAGCCATGCCAACTTTTATAGCCAATCTTATTCTCAAAATATTTCTTCCCAGATCTTATTTAAAGAAAAGCTTTTCCACATTTCTGAAGTAGAATTAGTATTCTGTAGTTCTATGGATGTGTAAATGTCACTTTGACAGGCCAAATATTAACTCCTGCACTTAATCTGTCTAATCATCTCTGTGATTCTATGAAGGCTGAAACTCCTCTGCCCATTAATGGTAGGGTGCACTTGCTAGTATGTACCTATTTTTATGTATCTGTATATTAACAAACACAATACCACTGTCTGCTTGGGACATATGTTACATAAAAAGTTACCTGGGACACATACTACAAAAAGCTACGTGTGTAGTTCCTATAGATTCTAAAGAGCAGACAGGAAGCTAAATACTCACTATTGCAAAATTGTTGATAATAGTGACCTACCTAAGAACATCATTCTTAGAAGTCTGTCATAATATGTCTATCAACATGCAAGTGTAGAAAAAAGAAGTTAATTTAAAATACATTAGAGTAAGTAAAAATCTTGCTTATGCCACTATAATATTATAGGTCAATAGGTAATAAAATCATTGGCAGTCCATACACTCATTTGCATTATAAAAATAAGTTAGATTTCAGCATACACTTTTTGACTTCTTGTATCTGAATAACTTCAAAAAATTCAGCATATTATGCAGTCACCTGACTGGGTCCTCTTTCTTGCTTGCAATAAAGCCATAAGCCCGAGGAATTTGCAAAGAACCATAGCTCTTTCATCATGTTTGGCCATGATAATACTCACTCTGTGTAGGTAGAAACTGTTGTTCTAAAGAGTTTTCGGTTTTTTTTAATTATTATTTTTAGAAAAGATACTTATCTATGATATCCATGGGTTACTAAAGAAAGAGTATTTATTTTCAAAGTTGCTTTGAATAAGTAAATTTTGACTTCAGGAGACTTCACTGATTGTTCAGTCTGTACATGTTAGGTGGCCATTGAAAGAAGAATCTTAATTTTCTAATATTTTGTTTGAAACACCAAGATTTATTCTTTCAAAGATGGATGCTGGACACTGCACAGCTCAGGAAACTGGTAAAACAGCACCAAGCCTATTATTATGCTATTCAATGTCTCAAATTCAGACATGGTGATGACAGAAAGTCATTACCATCTGACAACTATTCCATAAATTTACATCAAAGGCAATGATGATGCCAGTCCAGTTCGTTAAGGACATCTGTCCACTTAATATGATCATCTTTATTATTGGCTTAAATTTCAAAGACTGAACAGGGATAGAAAACAACCATTAAAGAAAAGACTCAAGATAGCAGAGAGGCTGTGCAAATAAATGCTCACTGCTCCCATGTCTCCTGGGAGCTTTCTGGAATCCTTAATTGATTCACAGACACCTCAACTTCTCTACAGCACTGAGCAAACTAAAGGCAGTTTGCTTGCTCTTCTCCTCGAGAGAGTCCACAATATTTCCCCAGGAATATAAAAATATCGCCTTCAATCATTGCTGCCACATTTAAGGCTGGAGTGTGAATTGGTCGCTTCCAAAAGCAGTAATTTTCTAATATAGAAGTTAAACACTTTCCAAGTCTCATGAAAAAGTTTTCCAACTTCAAATTTCCACTGTTGCAGTATAATGTTTCTATGATTACATCTTCAGCATAAGACAGTGATTAGTTCTCTGTTTTAGGGAAAACAGGACATCTGACAAGCTGTCAACACCATATCTCTTAGTACATGTCTTGTGTTCTTTTGTTCTCTGAATAAGCAGCATAAATGTGATTACAGTAAAGATATGAGCATAAAAATACCAAGTTTAAATCTCTTTCACACAACTATGTTAAAAATAGGAATGAAATTTAAGAATTTAGGTCAGTTACCTTTAATACTTGGAAATTTATCTTGTTTATACCACCGGAAAAATAAATAAAACAAAAATATGATATATATATTTTTTTCTTTCTAACCATAAGGGAGGAGGAATTTTGGAGTATTTCATAAAGTAAGATATTTTTGCAAAGTATGTAAAGATTTTTATATAGTTAATGCAGGCTAGATCTATTTTTCTTTTTTTTTTCTTTTTTTTTTTTTTCTTTTGCATTTCATTTCCAAGTAAGATTAAACGTATTATAACATAAACTGATTGTATTAAAAAGTCATAGATGTGACAGGTATAAGGCAATTACAATTTGGCATTTATTTCGACAGTTCTGAAGGCTATGCAGATGATGGCTGGCTTACTAAATTGTATCTTCTTAGGCTTGTTACTCTGCTGGTATAAACTGATACAGCTCCAAGAAATTCAAAGGGTATGTTTGAATTTTACCTGCAGATGCGTTATATTAGAATAGTATACTCTAAGTATTCATTTTAGGCATATTTGGGCCATGTAATTGAAAGCTGAGGCAAGAACTAAATATGAAAGCTACAGACTAGCATCATCTTAAATGAGGAAGGAAATGGTAAATGCAGAGTTGAAAAATATGTATTACAGCTTTGGGATACCTGAGTGTAGTAAAACTGAATTTTTTGGTGTTTGATTTTCCTTGTCCTTCTCTCATGTCCCCATTTTCCTGTTGCCATGCACACAAACATCCTCCGTTTCTCAAGATGCCTGTTTATAGGGTAGTTCTTTCAACCTAATCAAGGAATTGATTTGGGCTAATCAAAAAGGCAGTCAAATAAGGCTTTTTCATTTTTAAGAGAGAATTCTAATCAGAGCCATAGCACAAGCTAGAAAGTGTTTGCACTAAAACAATAGGAAGCAAAGTGCACCGTAGGACAAGGAAAGGAGTAGTTTAAGCTGCTATTGCTACTAACTCTTTGCACTTGAAACAATAGTTTTAGAGGAGTTTCAATGAGCATTTAAGTGCTGCAGTGTGTTCTCAACAGGATACTAACAACTGCCCCTCAATATGTGAAAGGAAAAACAAGCTTACTTATCAGAGAAATTCAAATTAAATGGGAAAAGCAGTTGGTAGCAGCTGAATCTTAGCATAAAACCAGCTGCATGATATTTTAGAGATGCTGTTTCCAAGCCTCAAAGTGTGAGTCAAGAAATTTGACTCAGAGCCTGACACAAAATAAAAAACTAAGGATATGAAAAAGTGGCAGACCAGAGAGATCAGATTTTCTGCCTGTTACCTTGATAGCTTTTTGCAGGTGATAAAGGTGACCTCTGGTTTTAAGCAGCCAAGGGGGTGCACAGCCTGAACTAGGGTCACTATCACAGGAGGAAATAAAAGACAAGCTCTGCTCCAGAGTCTAGCACATAAAATTGAATAAGCTGTCAGCTTTATGTAACTATTTACCCTATGGTGGAAATTAGTAGTTACCTTAGCAACACTAGTATCACCTGAGACAGAGACATGCTGACTGATTTACAGAGATGCATTTACTTTGACAACGCATTAAGTAACCTTTCTGAATGTTTTACTGTGCTTTTATGAGGAATGAGATGTATTGCAGCCAAGAAAAATGGTTTCCCCAGATTTCAAAGTGCTACATGCTGGTCAGACCCTTAACTGGCATAAATCCAGAAGACTTCATCTCCAATGAAATAATGTTGATTTATTACAATGGAAGAACTAGCTCATCATTTTAAGCAGTGCTGTAGTTTATTACCAGTCACTCTTTTTACTTGTCAGATATGGGGGAGTTTGATTTCCTTCCCATTGTATTTGCAATATTATTGCCATGAAAATGAGAGCCATTAAAAACCTCTGGTGCTATCAGATCTATTGCAGAACTGAAATGTGGCTTTCCCGCTAAACTCGGTGAGATTAAATTGAGGTAGGCTTGGATTCTCTTCTATCACAGGATACTTTAAATACTACTAAGGATATAAAACTGAAGTTATTACTAAAAGCATAGCTTCCTATTAGAAAAATTCTAATTTTTTCCCTGTAATACTGCATAGTTCATATTATATGGTAGTTGGATTATTTAATCCAATAAAGTTGTGACCAGTCTAAGCGTCCTTACATATACAACATACAACCATCTTCAAAAGACGCATTAAGGTCTACTGAATTCTATTTTAAAAACTCCAAGCCAAAGCGAGTGCCATCTTCTAGATGAAGCCAATATTAATACCCAATACACGGAAATTGCATCTTATTTGGATGCTGAATTTTTTGAATTTTTAGCTATTTCTTGTTGTGTTGTGGGTGAATTCTGATACTGCAGATATTCAGGGACATCTTTCATCTTTCCCTCTAACAGTTCAACTGCACGAGACAGCGAGGTGTCATTCACAAACTTGCTGAGGGTGCACCAAATGGCACTCTCTGTGTTATAGACAAACATGCCCATTTCTCATGTCTAGCTTTGGTTACATTTTTAACTTGAATATCTGTTGATGGCACAGAATCTTGTTTCAACACCTCTTTATTTTTGTGAGAGGTCTAAATCTGGATTGTTTAGTACTCCTAGCAATTTCTGTACCTGAACTCTCTTCTAATTTTAAAACTTGATCTTGACTTTTTGAATTGTTTAAAACTTTCTCAGATGTATTCATAAGATCATTATTATTTTCCCATTCCTATATTCAACTTGCTGTTCTTTCTGTAATGTTTTATTAAACATGGAAACCTCTTGTTTTGTATCACATATTAATAGAATTGTCAGGTGAAAATTTATTTGCCACTACCTCTTATCTTCTTTATCTATGATTAATAATGCTTTGATTCTTCATCTGATGTTCTGTTCTTTTTCTAACACACTGAAGAAATATATTTCTTCCCTGTTCGTTACAGTTACAGGTTTTGTTGTTATTATTTTTTAAATCTAGGATGGTCATCTTGGTTATTGACTTCTTCTAAAATTGATATTTTAAAAATACTTTTGTAACATAAAAAGGAAAAATATGCAATACATTTTCAAATGATTTATTTGTGATCAATATAATTGTATCAAATTCTAAGACTGATAAAATATTTTGTACATGTATTTTCATTGGGAATGGAAGTTAAAATCTTAATGGAATTAATCTGTCCAGTTTTGGGATGAATTTCTCTTTTTTTAGTTATTTCAGGGTTTTATTTGAGCTGCTTTTTGTGTTTATGAGTTGTTTCTAGCATAACATTAGATTATTATTTTTTTTTAAACTGATTTACACCTTCTTGTTGTTTTTCATATTCTGATTTATTTTGCATATGTTGCTATTACCTGAAACAAGATCAGTTTTTGTTTAGCTTGTAGTCATTCTTTGTATCTTTATTCATTAAGAATAACTTGAAATATTAAATGAGATTCTCAGTGCTGTATGGAACATATTTGATTTGTTTCGTTTCATTTCTAAATGATTTAAAAGATTGTTAATGACATAGCATGACCTTGGAGAAATGGTAGGAACAGATGAATATCCATTCCCTTGTTATGATAATCATATGGAAGGTAAGATTATTTAAATGTATCTGCTTGGGAGTTGACTTCTGGAGTCAGCCATCTTGTTTGTATTCCTCACCATAAGATATTTCAAGTGTTTGTGAAGTGCATGAAGTGGGTTCATTCCTGGATTTATTACTGTGTCACTAAACAACTCCTGAGCAAGTAATCTGATACTGGTTTTTATGGCTCTCCTTTAGCTCAAGATTTTCTCTCGGGTAAGAGAAATAGCTCTCTTCACCTCTAATTTTCAGTTTAAATCCATCATGGACACCTTTTTCTCAAATATTATTCTCACAGTATTCATGCTTTCTTCTGTACACAGGGGTTCATCTCTCAAATAAGCTTTGGCACCCCTTACACTGAGATGATATAATGCACTGTAGAATCTTCTCAAAGTAGGTCATAATGAAGACCGCTTATTTGTTTACACTTCATTAAATTTAACGTGTAGAATGCAGACACACACAGTAGCATATCTCTTTTTTGTAAAATGAGAAACTGAGATGCAAACTGCTTTCAACTTGTAGAAATCTCATCAACGTGACCAACCCCACCTTCTACGACTGGGTGACCAGACTGGTAGGCGAGGGAAAGTCTGCCAATGTAGACTTTCCTGCCTTGACTTCAGCAAAGCCTTTGACATGGTCTCTCACAAGATTCTTCTGGGGAAACTGGCTGCCCGTGACCTGGACAGGTACACCCTTCTGTGGGTAAGAAACTGGCCAGAAGGCCATGCCCAATGGGTAGTGGTTAATAGAGTTAAGTCCAGCTGGTGACCCATTTCAAATGGTGTCCCCCAGGGGTCGGTACTGGGGCCCATCTTGTTTAATATCTTTATTGATGATCTAGATGAGGGGATTGAGTGTACCCTCAGTAAGTTTGCAGATGACACCAAGCTGGGAGGTAGTGTTGATCTGCTTCAGGATAGGGATCCCTTCAGCAGTATCTAGATAAACTGAATTGCTGGGCTGAGGTGAATGAGGTGAGGTTCAACAAGGCCAACTGCCAGGTCCTGTCACTTTGGGCACAGTAACACCATGCAGTGCTATAGGCTTGGGGCTGAGTGGCTGGTAGACTGTGAAGAGGAAAGGGACCTGGGGTGTTGGTTGATGCTGTGCTGAATACGTGCCAGCGGTGTGCTCAGGCAGCCAAGAGGGCCAATGGCATCCTGGCCTGCATTAGAAATAGTGTGGCCAGCAGGAGCAGGGAGGTGATCACGCCCCTATACTCAGCACTGGTGAGGCTGCACCTTGAGTATTGTGTTCAGTTTTGGGCCCATCACTACAAAAAAGACATTGAGGCCCTGGAATGTGTCCAGAGAAGGGCAACAAAACTGGTGAGGGGTCTGGAGCACAAGTCTTATGAAGAGCGACTGAGGGAGCTGAGATTGTTCAGTCTGGAGAAGAGGAGGCTCAGAGGGGACCTCATTGCACTCTATAACTTCCTGAAGGGAGGTTGTGATGAGGAGGGTTTGGCCTCTTCTCCCAGGCAACAAACGGGACCCAGGGAAATGACTGCAAGTTGTACCAGAGGAGGTTTAGGTTGGACATGAGGAAAAACTTTTTCTCTCAGAGAGTGGTCAGGCACTGGAATGGCTGCCCAGGGAGGTGGTGGGTCCCCTCCCTGGCAGTGTTCAAGAGGCGTCTGGATGAGGAGCTATGAAATACAGTTTAGTGGCTTGTGGTAGCAATGTTGGTGGGAGGACAGTTGGACTAGGTCCTTTCCAACCTTGTGATTCTGTGATTCTATGAAACAATCTTCAAGGAGCACAGCCAATGCTTCTGAGCCATGGTTCAGTGATGTTCAGACACCAAGCCTCCTGCAGAACACTGAGAATTTATAAGTTGGACACTTTTCCCCCCAAGCTTTCCATTGCAGGGTTTGCTAAATATTTATACATTCTCTCTTCTTCTGGCAAGCTATATTATAAAGGGTCTACCAGATAGTGAAGTTGTCAGCAGTTACACTGAACTGTAAGGAATTACTTCTTAAAACACAATGAGCTTGCAAAGAAATCTTGTTGGGGGAAAAGAGTTCCATTTTTGACAGATGACATCTTTTGGTTTGCCATGAAGGTGGCAGGAGGGGTCTGTAGAATGGATAAATATGTGAATTCTAGTGCATCTAGTCCAGCAATGCTATGAGGATAAAATAAATGTGCATAAAACAAGGAAGATAGTGGATAAAATCAGAACATGTAACAGTTCTAGAAAAGTAAGTAATCAGAGATTTGTTTTTCTAGTTGTAAACACATGGGTAGCAGTAACTGTTCCACATCTGAAAGTAAAGGTTGAAATTGACCTTAGGCACAGAGGAAGAAAAGCAAACATTTTTTTATGTACGTTTTTGGACCCTATGGGTTTCTCCCATAATAGTTCCCTTGGAATTGTTTCTTTCTTGATTGGAGGAACTAATCTTTATGTACAGGAGCAGTGCCTGAAGAAATCATTAGGGCAATGAATATTTCAGAAAGAGCATGGGGAGCACTTCAGGGAGAAAGGCATATCAGCAGAAAACACGTTCTGAAGAAGTTTATGGCATTTTAAATCATTTCCTGGCCTCTTTTTTGCATATGGAAGATCATTATACTGGCAACATGCATGTATTACAATTTTGAAAGAGAGATGAAATTTTCCCTATTGCAAGGGGGAGAGGTATTGATAGCTGTACAAGAAATGCATAAATATCTATTATCACATTTCCTGCAGTAGTGCTTAGGTTTTTTATTTTTATTTTTATTTTTATTTTTATTTTTATTTTTATTTTTATTTTTATTTTTATTTTTATTTTATTATTTATTTATTTATTTATTTATTTATTTATTTATTTATTTAGTGTGTGTGTGTGTGTGGTGGCAATGATTAATGTCCAAACAGCAGGGATATAAAGCTAGACCTAACCAAGCCAGGAATGACTGGGTGAGAATACACTTGTGAACACAGGAGCAGATTACTGATAACATTCTTGTGAGTAAGCTACCTCACGTAGCTCTTCACCTGGCCCATTTTCACACAGATGCCTGCATGTTAGGGGAGCCATGCTCCTGGGTCTCCTGCATTTTTAGGACTAAGCAAGCTAAGAAGAGGAGGATAATGATGTTTTTTTTTTTCCTTCTGGTCATTCCAAGGAAGGAAAGCAGAAGGAAAGAAGAGGAGGTAGTCACAGTTTTTTTGTATGTGGATTGCCTGTCCACACTGCACAGCCTCAAGTTCCTTTTTTATTATTATTTTTTCATTACTTTTTCTCCTATCACCACAGAAAGTAGATTGGAGTATACAAGAAGCTAGGAGGAGACTCAGCTTGGTCATTTGATCCAAAAGAATCAAGGGGATGTCATCCACAAATGTCTTGCAAAACAAGATTTGTGGTTATTATATTTATCTTCCTGTGGTTCATATTTATCTTATGAAACTTAAGTCTATAGAGGCCTGCTTGCTGGAAAATAGCTAAACATCTGCCTACCAATGGGAAGTAGTGGCTGAACTCCTCCTTTTACTTTGTTTGTGTGTATAGCTTTGCATCACTTAAGAAACTCTATCTCAACACAAACCACATGCCACTGGGAGTGAGATTAGTGAGTGGTTGTGAAAACGAGGATCAAACTGCTAGAAAAAGTCAGGATTTTGCCAAACAGGTGGCCCCCTGAAAACAACAGCTCCTACCTTCTGCTGAGTTAGAAACCTCTTCTTCATCTATAGACAACATACTTGTCACAGCTCAAGACAGACCCTGACAGAAGGAACCTCTCATTACAGTGGAAGAGGAGAGAAACTGTCCTGAGATGAAAGCTCACTAAAAAGATTTTAAAACAAATTTAAAGAAATGAATAGGAATAAATTTCTGGGGCCAGATTTCATCCATGAATATGAAACTCTTGAACTGCTAACTGTGGTTTGCAATATATTCTTCATCAACCCCAATACCTAAGGAAAGAAAAGTGGCAAGCATGACAGAAACTTTAAAAAGACCTCTAGCACAACCCTGGTTAATATAAACAAGTAAATAAGATTTTCATGAGAATAAAACTGGTAGGGACTATGAAATAAAGCAAATTAATTAGCAGACCCATGAATAAATATGATGCAGTGAAAGAAAATGTGTTTATTTTTTTTAATAAGAGAAAGTAATTTCTTCCTCTTTCTGAGATAATGTGCAGATACAGGTGATTCAGTCAATGTGATTTACCTAATTAGGCAAAACACATCCTGGAAGGCATGAAACTATCATTAGAAGGTGTCTTTGTTGACTGGTAAATAATTAAAACTTTAGATTTTGTAGTGTAAGTTCAGTATCAGTGAGGATCCAGATCCTTTGTTTGGGATTATATTACTCAATATTGAAGCATATTTTGAATCTGAAGTAAGGGATAAAGCGTTCCATTAAGGATGGTTTTGTTATGCTGGCCTGTAAAGATTCATTCTGCTCTGAGCACATCAATAATATAGTAATAAAAAACGCAGTGTCATTACATGCTTAGTACTAGATACTCCCAGTATTGGTTGGAATTGGTTGGAAGGTTGCAGCCAGAGAGCTGTGGTCAGTGGCTCTATGACCAGGTGGAAGCCCACAACTAGCGGTGTGTCCCAGGTGTCCATCTTGGGTCTGGTACTCTTTAACATCTATATTTGTTATATCTACATGGATCTCCTGATTGTTGGTTAGGATTCCTAAGATGTGGGAAACCGCTTTTTGTTTGCTTTGGTTGTAGCTACCTCTCTGAAGATAGGAAGGTTGTTCTTTAAGACATTCTGCTGTAGTGTATAATCTTAAAGATATGTATTATTAATATTATACATGCATTAGATTATTTTACTATAACAGATATGTTTAAAAATATATATATTTTCTTTATATATGTGTACGTGTATATAAATGTGTGTATATAAATCTAAGGAGGAAAAAGGGCAAAGGTTTCCAAACTAAAGTAAGAAGGACAAGATTTCCCACCTGTGATAAGGGATAAAGGCCAAGACTTTCTAAAGTAACAACTTAACAAGGAGCTCCCCAGACTATAATTAAGCATCTGTCTGCTTTGCTGTGCTGCCAGGCTCCTAGGAGAAATCTTGTCGAGAGGTTGGCTGCTCAGCGCTCTTCAAAGCAAACAGGTGCCTAAACATGGCCTTTGGGAACCCAACTTGAGGGGTATATATTTAAAATTCTTGTCCAAAAAGCAACACTCTATGTGAGAGGTTTCTAAGAACATTTGATCCTGATCGTGATTTTGACTGGGGGAAGGGAAAGTCATACATGGAAACTTTGGAAAATTGGAAGTTTACTTTTTCTAAAAAATATCAACTGTAAGATACTCATGTTCTCTTCATCTCTCTTTCAGTCTTAGGGATGCAAAGCAACTTTTAAAGAACAAGTGTCTATCTTGCAAAAGTATGCTTCCAACGTTGCCTTATAATGCAAACATATATGCTTCTGTGATAAATAATTTGCAGATTCCAGCTCATCAGAGAGCCCAAAAACTTTGTCTTATGCCAGTGTAACTTTGGTGGTATTTTCCTGGATTCAGAATTAAGTTTACTGAAGCAAAAAAATGCTGATCATTCTGATCTATTTCAACAGTATTGCTAGACAGAAAGATGATTCATTAGTGTTCCTTCCACAGCAGTACCTTAAGTGGGCAGTAAAGAATGACCAAACTGACTATCAGATGGGGAAGAGCAGAAGTTGGAACTGTATTTGCCTTGCTCACTTTGTACTTGACTATATGACCATGCGTTCTTGTCTAGAGTTGCAGAAGTTACTCGAGCATTTAATTACTTGAATTCCAATGAGTTGAAACTACTTGGTTCAGGAGATTGCATAATAAAGTATTCTCCTGTGGTGGCTCTATCATTTTTTTTTTTTTAAGCTTTACTGACAAGCCAGAAATAGTTGCAGATTTTAAGTGTTGCCAAAGATTATATTCAAAAAGCATGGAAAACCTGAGCCTACATTTTCTGTGACACACATGATCCTTCAGGAATAGCAAAAGAAGATAGTATGTGCTACCTAGGTAGCTGCTTAATTATCTGGCTGACTACACACAAGCTTTGGCCTTGTCATAGTTACTGTAATAAACTGCACTTGTTATTAAGGCACTAAAAGGGGACAGTTTGAGCTAAGTCTTCCCACTCCTGCACAAGAAATGGGAAGAGTGACTTCACATTACCTCCTGCTGTTTGGTACTTGAAGTACAGAATAACTTCATCCCAATATCAAGGTGACAGGAAGAATCAGAATAGCCAAGAGAGTCAGGAAAGAAGGAAATGTAAAAATATTGTACATCTGAAGCATGTATTTCCCGTGTTTGAAGAAAATGAATGCCTTCTAACTTTGTATAATTGAGGTCACTGGAGTGTCTGGTGTCCAGCTAAGCATGCAGCTCCCATGTGTCAGTAATTACAAATAATTATTTCACAATTTTGCTACCTGCAGTGTTTGTGTGGGTTTTTCTGTTATTTGTTCATTTATTTTTAAACTTATTTTTTATATATAATTGTGTATGAAGGATTTCCATGTATTAAAAGAAAAAGAGCATGGAATTTGGATACAAACCCAAATGGAGAAAAACATCCCCAAAGAAATTCAAATAGTCAGTGACTCATGTAGAATACTGCTTGATATCTGAGCATGCAAGATCATGTGTGGGATGTGGCTTAAACAACTCCCTATTTTCTATGTTTCTCTACAGATAAGGTTGTCAGATCTGGAATAAAATATGATTTATTTTCATTCCAGGGTAGAAGTAGTCTTTTTGAGTTTTAGTATGCAATTGATGAGTACTTGTCAGTGCACATTTGTAAAAAACTAAAAAAAAAAAAGAAAAAAAAAAAAAGTGGAGCACATACTTGAGTCCATCAAAAATGGAATTAGAATCACGAGCCAGGATTTTTCTCTGCGGTATGATTTGAACTGGTTCATTTATTCTGTTAAATTACATAACTTTGTATTTTGCACTGCTTTAGGTAAGGAAAGGTTACACTGTTGAAATGGGAACACAAATTCTCCACCTGTATCTGCATGATTCTCCTCAGGCTTCCACATGATTATATGCTGTAGACTATCTAAATATGATTTTTTTTTTTGCCAGCTGGGAGATCACTTGAGCTCCAGCCTGACAAACCTAATTTGTACTATGGAATTCTTTCATCTGAAATTTTCTGTATTCCAGGTTCACCTTCTTTTTAAGACAAAATACCTTGTGTCTGTACAACTTCTCTATAATGACAGAAAAGGAACTGCATAATAATAAATGTTAAGTTTGAAGAATGGCTAAAAAAACAACAACAGTAACAGCATAAGCTCTGAATTTTCTCATATTGCTTTCATTTTTCTTGAGAAGTAAAAGTGAAAAGCAGGAGATCTAAAAGCCCTTGAAGATTTGTCTGATACTTAACCATACAACTAAATATCATAGCTGAACAGAGATATACTTTTATTCAAATAATTAGACAAATCATGCTCAAAGCATGTAGGAGGAGCTGTTAATAGCTTGAATTTTCTGATTATTGAATTACTTAAAACTAAAAAGGATATTGCTAGATAGAATGACTCACAAGCCATAGTTTGTCACCCAACAACAAACTTTGTATGTTTAGTCAGCTCCATTGAAAACTGCAACAAAGCTGTCTCCAGGTACCTGTCTATCAGTGTTCTCTGAAGCAGTTTGCTCTGTGCGGTTTCTACACCAACATAGCCATTCTAGATACTATTGCTCTAGGAGACCACCCATGGCTCCTGACTGGGCCCAGGTTAGTGTCTCCCATCGTGTTGGTCATCTTTGAATGGACGTGTCTGAAAGGACTACCAGGACATGAGAACTGATTATTCAGAGCTGCATTGTCTCTCATTCATTTTTTCAAAAAGAAACATAGAACTTGGTAAAAGCTCCTTTTATAGCTCCTTTTATATGAGCCAATGCACAAGGTTGTGCAATGGAAATGTAGTAAATTACTGTCAGAAGCAAAGAAATAGAGAGGAAGGCTTGTGTTAATGCTCAGCTGTTTCTATTATAATTCCTACTAGAGTTACTTCTCTATTGACAAGGTTTATGTGCTGCTCCTTCCTCAGAGGTTTACTTAAAGTCCTAACAAGCACACATGCATTTCTTTTGGCTAACATACTGATATGACTGGGCTGATAGTATTATTTTGTTGTAATAGAAGGCTTAGTGAGAGGAGACATTGTGCAGTGCAACTTTACGTAGTGCCTGCCTATTTCCTTAATATATTTACTTTCACTTACTTCTAATACCATTTTGAAAAGACAAATGCCATAATCCATGGCTAATTATGAGGCCAGACTAGTTCTGTCATGTCAGTACTTTCTTAATCCCTTTCTAACCAGATTAAAGCCCTTAATTTATAGGCTATTGACATTGTAGATAGCAGCATTCCTAGGGAGCTGTTACAGTTTATCATGTCATAGAAGTTATTGTGATTTTAATAGCTATTCATAAGTTTTTCAATGAGTAAAAAGATTCTTTCTCAGGATGAAGAATTCCTAAAGCACATTTTAGCATAATATTCATCTGTCAGATAATTAAAAGTTTGGACTCATCTTTTTTCTGAGCTTAAAAATAGGAGAACTACATTCTTAAGAACTTTCTGCAACTTTGATTCTCAAAGAGTCAAAGCACAAATGCTAGTAGATCAACATAAAATCATTCCACAATTTTACTATAGTTATTGGAATAGCCAAATTGTAGGAAGACTGTTCTAAACTTGGAATTTACTTTTTGTATTCTACCCCGACCGAAAAATCATGATTTACACCTGACAAGTACATGCTTTGATCACAGGCTGATTGTGTGTTACTAATGGGATATTCTGAAGTGAAAACATAAATGATGCCTTAGGTTGAATCAGGAAAAGCTTTCTAGAGAAGAAAAAGAAAATGTAATTATAAAAATGGTCTTCATTTTATTCCTTGAATCAGCAAGCATGGCCAAGTTTTGCTGTTATCTCTGCCTTGAAATTATTTAAATTATAATCAGTAATTTTAAATATACTTTCATTTCATGATTTTTTTTATTCCCTTTAACAAACTCATTTTTTTTCTCTTGACCAGAACAGTCAATTTTTAAAGCAATTGATACGTGAGTGTGTATCCCTGATGATGCCAAAGCCAGTTTTGAACACAAATTAAATTGCTAACTTGACTGTGAAAGTTTATGAATGCTCTGTACTTAGTCTTTGTTTAGAACATCAGCAATTGGCACAACAACGATATACTGTGTATCCTCATTTGAATCTGCTATGGTCAAAGGGTTTGTCTTCTCACTTGGCTTATTCTATCAAGATCAATATTTAATTTTTTAAGTAATTCTTGCTCTCATCTTCAAAAAGAAGGCTATATTTGCCCCGATTGAAATGCTTATTAATCGTATTTTAGTGTGGATTAGTTTATTTCCCTATCTCAGGTTTTAGCCTAAAGGGATTGCTTCTGTAAGTTTGCTTACTGATGGCTCGTATGTGTTTGCAGAAATGTTTTCCTCTTTAAATAATGTCTAACAACTGTTGTACAATGCCTTTAAAATGTAGGCTCTGTGATTTTGAAATATCAATGGACAATTGATGACAGAACAGTAGAAGTGATTAGTTTAGCTCAAAGAATTGAACTCAAAGAATATAAAGCTATTCTTCATGTCTCAGACACAAAGTATTGAATCAGATTTTTCCATTATTAGCTGTATAAACCTTATACTGTTGTCTGCACAAAATGTTCTTATACATACATCAATCAGAGATGTTGTAATCTGAGAAATAATGGTCCTAACTTGTTTCATAGGAAAAAGCTACAATGTTATAAACTGTTCTTTAATATCATCTACTGCTTGGGTTGTTTTTATCTTTTAGGTTTTGCTTTTCACAGAAATGCAGAAGAAATGCAAGGTTTGGAAGGGAACTCCAGAGATCATCGAGTCCAACACTGCTGCAAAGCAGGCCCCCTACAGCAGGCTGAGCCCCCTACACAGGTAGGTGTCCAGGCAGGTCTTGAATATCTCCACAGGAGGAGAATCCACAATCTCCCTGGGCAGCTTGTTCCAATGCTCCATCACCCTTAGTATAAAGACGTCCTTAACATATTGGTGCAGAACTTCGTATGCTCCAGTTTGTGGCTGTTTCCTGTCATCCTGTCCCCACAGACTGCTGAAAAGAGGTTGGCCATGTCCCTTTGACTGCGACACTCAAGGTATTTATAAACATTAATAAGATCCCCTCTCAGTCTTCTTTTCTCAAGGCTGAACAGACCCAGGTCATTCAGCCTTTTCTCATAAGAGACGTGCTCCAAAGTCTTTATCATCTTTGTGATGACCATATGCTGGACTCTTTCCAGGAGACCTGCCTTTTTTTTTTTTTTTTTAAAGGCTGTTAATAAGAGGGGAAAGCAATGAAGAGGACAGGAGGAAGAGAACAGAAATTATTGCACTCATATGAAATATTAGACTAAGAAAATCTCTCCGCTAATTGTTTGTAAGATGGACTAGCTACAGGGTTATAAACTAATTAGGATATAAATCACACTGTGTGATAGGAAAAAAAAAAAAAATCTAGCCTTTATTACCAAGTACATTCTGCTCTACAGATCAAAATTAACATTTAAATTCAGCATACTGACTTCTCACCAAAAACCTAATTCTGCTACCAGGTTTATGCACATTCTTTTTTTAAACTATTATTTTTCTCTTTTTATTTTGCTCACTTTCATAATTCTTGGAGCCGTTTCTCATCATTTAGATGCCAGTTACAATTTTCTTGCAATCCAATTTAGACTGGATGTAGATAGAATCCTAGTATCAAGAATACACTGATTATTTATGAGTGGCTGTTTATTGCATGTTATCCATTCTATTAAATTCTTAAGTTGTGAATTTCTTTTATAGTTTATACATAATGTAACAAATTACCAAAGTCCAGTCATGCACCAAGGTCCAAGGTGTAGTTAAGTTTGTGTGCAAACAAGACACTGGGACCATAATATTGGATTCATTGTCTTGAGAAGCATACCCTTCTCTACTGAAAGAGGCTACATGGTGGTACCTGAATCAAGCAAATTGTGTATGCTTGTACACCAGTGCTGCTACAGCAAGTGACATCCACAGAGCAGTTAAGACATAAGAACAAGGTAAATTAGGAAACTCAAAAAGTATGAATCAGTAAATTAACAAAATTGAAAGCAAAAACAATGAAGTGATAATGGTCAAAAATAGGGTTTGCCCATTTCTGCAAAATCAGGCATGAGACGTCATTGCTAAAACTTAGGCAGCCAGTGCCAATTGAGATGCCCAAGGTACACTGTCTGGCCTCCATCTGAAGCTTCTAGAGTGTCAGCTCAGACATAGTGATATAGATGGAAATGTGAACTAGAAGAATAACAGTCAGGCTGTTCTCTGACTATAACTTGGGAAGGCAAGGATGGTGGTAGTGTTTGAAACTACAGGGCTGCTCGTACCAAGGGTGTTAGGTCAGAATGGCCTTCAGTCTTTCTGTTGCCACAAGAACAGCAGTGTCTGTATATTTCAGATCTCTTACAAGATGGGAGTGTATCAAGGACCATCCTGAGCCAATGTTTTGTATCAGATCAGGGTGATTTAACTCCACTGTATCATGAATACTGCTAGTTTTTATAGCCAGTGGCCTGGAAATAAAGTCCTGTGGGACTATTGCCAAATCCAGCTGAATTCTGCCTCATCAATACAAATAATGAGGAAAGTGTTAGAATTTGGATTTATAGGCATACACCTTAACAAACTTGCTGTCTTAACTGTATAAAAAAGTAGCTATATTTGCATTTTCACTTGTTTTAAAGTTTTTTAGAGAGGATTAAGAAATGAGGAAACTTTCCAACCAAGTAAGTTTTACAAAAGTTCATTTAACCCAACAATTACATAAAGTACTGCATCTCTAATATTATAGTTGTCATGGTAATGTCTGGTTTGTTATTAATTACTTAAGTAAATTGTCTCCAAAGTCTGCCACCAGTTTCACACTGTAAAAGGATGAATTTTAATTCGTAGTTCTTTTTACATGCATTCAATTATACTACACAGTAATTAACAAACTATCACACTTTATTTATGATAATGTGAGTGATTGCTATTTTTTAATCTCCATTCTTGTTCACAATATGGGGGAGAATAACATTCAGAAGTAAAAGTGTAACCCATGTTGAAATTACGTTTTTTTCCTATTGGAGACAAAAATGCATACAATGCTTTTAATATGTCTTTATCTTCTGCTTATTCAAGATTATCAGCACAAATTACTACATATTTTGGACTTGTATTATTACTATTATTATTACATTATTACTTGTATTAGCTTAGACTTTTGAGCTTCATTATGATGATAAAGGTGTTATATCTGATGGATGCCTCCAGTTTATCTGCTCTCCAGAAGATTTCCAGAAGAAACAGTACGTTCTTTAGAATACATTTTAAAGACTTTCATCATAAGAACAATGAATTCTAGGAAACGTTCTAGGAGCATCTCTAGAGAAGGAGAGGAGATATTGGAAATTATTTTTGTGTTAGTGCTTTATATAAACTTTATATTTCAAACAATATCCCTGGAGTATGAACAGGGATAATTTCTTACGCCTTTATTTAAAAAAAAAAAAAAAGCAAAAAAAAAAAATCAACAGCATGTATTTCTGTTGCTGGTTAATGTCATCAGCAAAATTAAGATATTTTAAATACATAAGTGGTTTTTGCCAGTGAAATGTGTACTTGTAATTTATGATCATCTTCCTCTTGATTCAGACAGTACTACAAACAATAGCAGGGCATGAGAAAGACTTGCTTTACTCTTTTACTTTCTTTGCTAATTCTTGGATGGTGATTATCCCCTGGATATCATAGAGGACTCAGAGCATTTTAATTATTTTTCTAGCACTTACATTTTTATTTCTCAAATCTGTTTCTCATGCAGCCTTTGAGAAATGGCAATATCTCTTGTCGTAAAAATTATTTATCATTCTACAGTTTATAAAGAGACTTAAAATGTATCTTTTTTGTGGGAAAGTTATCTTTCCAACCTGCAAAACTTAAATTATATCTGTTTTACTGAAAAAGATGAACAATCAAATAATCAAAAATTATGCATCATATCGTCAGAAAGACTAACTATACAGATAATCTTTAGATATTTATATAACATGGAAAATAGACCCATATGGTAAGCTCAGTTGTCTTATTAAGTCAGTGAATAATGTTGGCAGTTTGCCTCAGAATGTGTACGTAGATTTGTAATTTCTGTTCTCCAGTCTGCTCTCAATGCAGCCATCAGAATTACAAAAAACATAATCTCCAGTGATGTCACACCTCTGGCCTATTTGTGCTGCTGTGTTTAATTTTTTTATATAATTTCAGATCCTCGCAGCTATGAACAGAATGCAGTATTTGGTTTTTGATATTTTGTATTAGACAGTAAGATATGTTTCATTTGGAGATCATTCATGTAGCTCCTTTTGTATCTGGGTGTATTTGGAAAAGAAAATTCAACTGACATCACTCTTCTTTTCTTTCCTCTTCATCTTTTCTACAGGTTTGTTCTTAACATCAATTTTGGTAGCTAACAAATGACAGAATATGTTAAAATCTTGAGCAAATCAAATCTAATTAAAAAATGAGACCAATGCTGCAAAAAAAAAAAAAAAAAAGCTTTTACTTGGAGTTTTCATTAGAAGGTAATGATAGCATCGTTTGAAGAATAAACTAACAATTTGTGGATACTAGTTCTTTACGAAGATATTTTGCAATTTCCAAATTAATCTCTATTGTAAGCATGTGATATCATGTATTTATATCTGATGCATAATTTACATTGCAAGTGTGTCAGTATTAATGCTCGTAATGTATTTACTGCATTTGATAAGGTAAGACTAGGCAGCTAGGAATAGATTGGCAAGCTTGATTCAGGAAGTCACAAATTTATACATAAAGTCAAATAGGACCACTATTTTTTCTCTCTTTGTATGGAATTCTTCATGCTATTGGGATGTAATAAAACTGCCAAACAGAATTTGATTCACCAATCTGGAAGGAATAGGAAAGGAATATGTTTTATGTTTAAGGTATATTTTATGTAATATGCACGGAAAAAAGAACTTTTTTCCATTCAAATTTTCTAAAGGTTTATTAACAAGGATCTTGACTATGGCTTTTCTTTTATAAATAGCAAACTCGTTCATTGAAATGTGCAGTAAGAAATATTCTTTAAATGGACAACTATTTTTTTGTAATTTTATTTATGTGGTAACAGTAACCAGAAAAATCACTTGAGAGCTAATTTTTTAATCTCTCTGGAAAAGTAAAACATATTTAATAATTTTCTGAATGTTTTTGAAAGGTTTGTGAAAATAATGTATTTCTATTAATCAGAACACCAATTGGCTCTTATCTTCTGTCATCATGCAGTATTCTGTCATATCAGCATAGCAATGCTATAAAAAATCTGGATGTTTCTGTGTGAAGCTTTGACTACTATAACCTCTTTCTTTGAACAAGTGAATCCCGAAGTATATAAATAGAGACATGTCAGCTTAAGACAAGTTTTCACCCTTATGTGAGAGGTGAAGTTCTGACTGCCTTACATACCTGACATTTGTGAGCCTAAAATCACAGGTGAATTTAACGCTATTTTACAGCAAGGTACTAATAGTTTTAAAATGTAACAACTGGTAGGATTGGTGTATAAGATTGTTATGTGGTTTTTAAATTACTGGGTTATGCATATCCCATTTTTGAGGGATGTGGCACCGCTATGCATATGCCCAATATCAGTATAGTTATTTCCCTGTCAGCGGGGAAATGAACTTTGATAGTATGAGCATCCTTACCCATTTAATAGCAGTAAGACAGTTGAGGAACCATGCTAATATTGCAGGAGATTTGAAAGGCATGGCTTTTGCTGTGCATGGTTATGAAAGTAACAACTTTATGCAGAAACTGCACTGACACTTTTTGTATACGTCAGCCACGTATAAATGGCTGTAGAGAGAATTAGATCCAGATTCCCTAAGGGATTTAAGCATCTAATGACTTTGATGAACACCAATTGAGATTTTCAAAGATCTTTAACAAGTTAGGTACTTATCTCCCACGGACTTTATCTATTTAGTCACATTGCAGGGAAAAAAAAAAAAAAAAGCCATTAGACTGTTCTAAGCAGCTTTAGATGGCTAGAAGAAAGGCACTCATTGAAAAAAATTGCCTATTTACAGTTAGTGATTTGCTATTTCTTTTAAAGGCTTAAATCTATAAAATTACTGTTATTGATTAAACAAATGCAGTGTTTTTCTCTTTCTAAATAATTATAATAATAATAAATTCATTCCTAAGTAATAGTAATCTAATAAAACTGCATCCCATAAAGACAAATTTGATTAACATGGTTTAAGGGCCACATTGCCATTGTAGAAGCATACATATGTGTAATTAGTTTAATGAATAAAAAATATGCAATTAAAAAACTGCAGAAGAGGCAGGGGCTATTGCTTGAAACTGGGACTAAAGTTTTCTATACTATTGAACAAAACAAGCCAGAGTGAATATGATACTTTTATCTCCAGCACAGAGACTTGAAAGCAAAGCAGGTTTATTTCACACAGCTATTTAGCTCAGTTCAAAGACCCACACATTTAGGTTTCCTGCAGAGCTCTACTGCAGCCAGAGACTGACAGATGAAACGAGTCTTTTCATTTCTGTTTTATTACCTGCCATAGCAGTCAGTTATACCTGATCATATAAAAACATACCATAATTTTTATGAAAGTCCATAATTTAATGTCAAGATGTTAACCTTTTTCCAAAACTATTATTTCCTTCTTTTAGTTTTCTGAGCATATGGTTCTTAACTGCTCCAGTTAAAACCCCCATGTTTTGACTGCAGTTGCCCAGAATAAAATTGACATTTCTCATAAAGATTACATTCATTTTATTTTTTTGAAAAGCTTCTTGAACTTCAGAACTGCCCTCAGCTTTCTGCAATAGATGATTAGTTTCACTTATTTTTATACTTTTCATTTCTGAATTTCAAGGCTACAATTAGAAGTCAGTTTGTTTTAGCTTTTTTACCAGTGAGAAGTGAATGGATAAATCATAAAATATGTAGGTAGGCAGTCAAATATATTTATAAACTGCGCAAAAACTTGGTATTTTCAATTTATAGAGAAAGCTCAGGATTTTGATAGATTGGCATTATGAATTACTGGCACTCCTTTCCTTGGTGAGGTTCACTAGAGAGCTATAAATGCTAAATAGAAGGTTTTCCCATGTGAAAATATGAGACTATTTTTCAGTATACTTTGTTTAAACTTGACCGAAGTAATTTCTACAGACTGTATTTGGCTTTCATGTTATAACTGCCACTGTGTTCACATGAAAACAATGAAAATGAATTAAGATGAAAAATAAGGGTATAATTATGTCTTACATTAAAACGTAATTTGTAAGCATCCAACTATCCGTATGGATTCCTCTCTAGTCAGTCCTTTTATCTGTAATTTACTCCTCATTCGTGCATTCAGACTACTCCATATTTTTCACTTTCAATTACAAGAGCTTTTCAATTTTACAACTTAAATTAAACTTTCAGTTCAGCAACTTACTGCAATAAATTTTGTCAGAGGAAAAGCAGTTTGCTTGACCAAAAGGCTCCAATTTTTAAGAGAATGAGAACTTGTCAATATTTTATGATACTGACTACAATTAAGTAGCTACTTACATAGCATATAGTCACTTCTGTTATATGTTACTCTTGGTACTACTTTGGTAACATATAATCATGAATTCTGTCAGTGTGTAAGCATCACTGGGTAGTGATAATCAACTCTTCATAAGGCAAGATGATGTATTAAAATCTGCAAAGAATCATACTTAACATTTTTAAACTCCCAAGGCTATGTGGAGAACAGAAATTAGTGCACGCTCTCAGAGAAATTGCATTAATCCAAGAGAGAACTTGAATAAATATATTTCAGTTATAAAATGTTCTTCTTGAAAATGGTTAATCCAAATGACTTATTTTTAGTAGTGCCAAGAGCAATATGCAATATATCTACAACTACATTACCAAAGTTCTGTTTAAAGCTGAATATAACACATTTGTATTATCGCTTTTATAGAGACAACATGTATTTGGATGTATATATAGATATGTATGTATCAACACGTCTGTCTTTATGATGTTCTCATTCTGATGCAAAGGAGTTTATATGCATAATGAACATGGACAGAGTGGACTTATGATAGTAATTACAGTGAGACTATGTCAGTTATTTCCAGGAGAAGCCAACAGATTGACATTTGAAGTGACTGATGGCTCATGCATAGGATCTGCAGCATGAAGCATTCCAACAGTATCAGCCACACAATACCATGGGCATGTTCAGAATTACAATATTTACCATACCATTCTGACAGTAATAGAGGTATCTCTTCACAGTAGGAGCAGAAAATTATTTAGTTCTGCAGATGCTGCTGTGTGGCAAAACTTTTAATGGCTTCCATGTACCAGCTGAAATATGCATTTGTGAGTAGTAAAAATAATTTTTTAACTGACATGTTTCTGTGACTGAGAAGTCTGGTAAGAGAATGCCACAGTATGCAAAACAAATACATATATAGAGAATAACTGTTCTTTCTGTGTGTGGGGGAGAACTGTCAAAAACAGGTGGCTGTATTTTGATTTTCATGATGCTGAAACCCTTTTATGTTCTATGTGAAAGTGAGGAAGCTGTAGTAATGGCTTAGCAAAAGCTCTGTGCAGTAAGCTTCCCACTCAGTAAAATGTATGTTTTCTTAGTCTCGGAATCCTTTTCTCCCCCTTTTGACATCCTAAAACAGGCAGGGGTGCTCTCTAGCACATGCTGCAGTGTGACTACTGTGTTTTTACATGCTGAAAAAGCTAAGGTTATAAAGAACTAAACTTGTTAAGAACTGTAAGAGCTAGACATGCATCACAACTTGTGTGAAAATGCTTTGATCAAAGCACTATTGAAGATTTCTATTTCTATGGGTTTTTCTTTTTTTTTTTTTTTTTTTTTTTTTCAGCAATTTAAGAGAGTTTTTGTGCAGGTATACATTGTTCTTCAAATAAATTTGAAGGAATTGCATAGGTACAAGGAATTTAACAGGGAATTTATTTATTTATTTATTTATTGTAGTAAGACGTGTAAAGAAAAAGAACTAAGGCTATTCTCAGCATTTTGCTTTTGCCTTGTTGACATGGCTGAACTTTCGCAAGTACAAAAGAAGATAGGGTTAAGCCAAAGCAGATCATACAGTAAGCAGGAGCGGGGTCAGTTCAAGGTTGAAATGCAGTTATCTGACAAGTTTGATCCAACTCTGTTTGAAATCTATGGCATTGTTTCTATGGAGTTCTGTGTATTTCATAAATTAAATACTGATTCCAAAGTGATTGTTATCAAAGACCACTGTAAAATGAAATAAAATACAATAAATTCATAACTGGTTGTGCAGGTTGCTGTGCCTACATACTATGTCCTATATTTCTCCCTTTTAATATTAAATGCAAACCAATGAAGAATGTGGTTTCTGGTTATATTTTTGGGGAATTAGAGTCCTCCTTAAGTCATTTTCTATACAATAAATGTTTTGTGGCATGTGGCCTTCTAACCTGCTGAGTTCCTAGCTGTCACTTTATAAATTAGTATCTGAATTTCTTTGCTTGAGCTGCTTCACAGAAGAAAATTCAGCATGATTTTTACCTGTGCATATTACTCAAAGATATAGTTCTGGAAAGAGATGTCAATCACTTGAGAAGAGTGTTCTTTAACAGTTTACAATAGTAAGGCAATTTCAACAGCTAAACTGCAACTAATGTTACTACTCATTGACTTATAATATATATTATAATATATATTGACATATAATTCATTTTAATGTCTTACCACCAATTATCTCAGACATTTTACAGAAAATAAAATAAAATAAATAAAAAATAAAAAAATTCCTAGATTACACGTTTAAAGCTTTGCAAAGAAACACAGCAAATATCTGCAGCATAACTTCATGGTCAGAAGTTTTACAATTAGACTAACATTTTTTTTCCCTCGTGGTCTTGTTCAAGACCATCTTTAGGACATTAAATTTCACAGACCCATGTTGTGTTGGTTCAAGGTTCATTTTAATTGTATCGTTCATTTGAGACAGGATTTAAAAAGGTGAGGGGAAAGTGACTATGCAGTACCCTGGTTGCTTGCTTTCCCTTTCTTTTCTCTGTGACTCAAAAGAATTGTGAGTATTTATATACAAAATCTGTGCACCATTTTCCAGCTCAGCAATTCTACTTGGCAATTAAATTGACTTTACTGGTTTCTGCAGGTTATGTTTTTATTGCTCTGGTATTATCTTAATTCATTTGTGCTCAAGATTTTTGGCTTTAAGCAAGGTAGAAATATAGCAGGATAGGAATGGACAGAGGACCTTCACAGATCAAAAAATGACTTGGGCAGCACAGGCATCTTGCCAGCTTAATACAATTCCTCTGACAAGTCAGAGGTCAAAAGAGGAACAGTTTTAAGTGAGAATTCCAATTACGTATTCAACATAAATTCAACGTCTTCAACATTTTTTCTTTAAAATGGTGCAAACATACTTTAAAAATATTGAAAAGATTGAGAAATGTGGAAAGTGTAAATGAAAGTCCGATATTGGAGGCCACAACTGAAAATGTCTAGCATCATGTAGATGCTAGAATCGTAAGATTAATGGTTAGAGAAAATTATATGGTTTTACCATTCTTTTGCTTAATCAAGTAGCTAGTATTTGATGCCTTGTTATTTTCATTAGCAATATGTAATCTGCATCAGTTATCCTCTGTTATAATCAAATGGAATTTACAAAAATGCAGAGAAAGATGACTGTAAAAGAGAACAACCTCTGGCCTTTCCATGGGATTGTCTCCTCCAGAAGTACCTCCTTTTGCATAACTGTTAGCTAACTTCTCTCATTTTTTGCTCCAATAAGTTTGGTTGTTTCATGCAGTTACTAATGCAGTGCAACCATTAGTGCATTGGCCTCTGTATCTGTAGAGTACCCTAAACTAATTTGTTGGTCAGTCAGTCTTTGGATTCATGCTCTTTCCGTGTATTCTTCAGACTATACGTACATCTTCTAAGTAACTTTGCTTAGGAACTGTCTTAAAACTTATGGGTCTGTTGTTGTGGGTTAACCTTGCCTCAGGCCAAGCTCCCACCCAGCTGTGCTCTCACTCTGCTTTTCTTCCCTCACCCCAGGGCAGCTGCTGGGCACAACCCTGCCTTGTGCTGAGGCCATTGGAGTTGGCTGGAACTATCAGTGTCCAGTATGGAGTGGTCCTGGCCTTGCCTTACACAGCCCTGCAGCCCCCTAACACTAATGGGGCACCTGAGCTGTGTACATCTATCCCTTGTCCTTTATTGCTTGCAGCATCTCTAACATTTTAAAAATAGGAATAACTTCACCAGTTACCCACTGGAGCTTAATTTAAGATCAAATCTTTGTGATCAAGCTGAAAATGTGCCTTCTGAAGCTTGTATTCATAGAGGGTGTGGGGACTTTATCTACTTATGGCAAGCTGTATGAGCTCCGTGGCATTTGCTATTGCCACCAGGTAAGGGTGGCAACCCTTATCCATCTTATTCCAAAAAGCAAAACAAAACAGGTATTCAAAAATTCTGTTATGCCATCACTCTTTCTTTACTTGAACAATATTCCAGTGGATGAGTCAGGCCCTGTTTCCCTGCTGCGCACTGATCACTGCTGCCCTGTGCCATCAACCCTGCATCCCCTAGTAAGCATGGGGCTGGTCTGAGGTGGGAGGCAGAACATAGACACTGAAACTAGCATTCAGCTACTGTGCACAGGGTGAGTGAAACTTAATGAGAACTGCAACAGAGTAACCTCTCATGCAGGCTTTTGAGGAAGAATTTGGCCCCGCTTTGGGATGCAGAGCTGTATCTTCTTCCTGAGGGAAGAGGATGCATCCTGTCCCCAACATGTAAAGGAAGGGGTGTATTCACTTCATGCAGCATACCTGTTCTGTTTGGAAAAAAAATATACCTCAGTTTTACAGGTGAGATTTTGAGTGGCAGAGAAAGCAGATTATTAAAGTCACATAGCTGAAACAAGAAATTGCATTAGAATTTCTGAAAACATCAGCCTGGACCTTTTCTCTGTGACCTTTCTTTTATTTTTTGTCTTTAAATAAAACTTGATGTTGTAAATGAGGAAGAGCAGTATAAACCCATTCATTTTTGGACTTCACAGTTATTAAAATAGTCTAGAACTGTCTGAGATAATCATTAAAATGTATGTTTTTATTTGGCTTTCTGTTTAAGTAGGACAGAGTTCAGTAGCATTTGACCCAATCCTGAAGATTGACCCAACTTGCTTCTAATCTACAAACATGAATATTTAAGCAATTTAAAAGCTAATGCTGTTTACATATGCTACATACTAATAATTCTGTTCTATTGTGTAAATGTATATTTACACTGGGAAATCTTTATGAAGCTGAATTGAAGGGAAATGTAAACATTTGGGATAATTTCTGCACATTTTCAAGCATATTATAACAGATAAGAGTAAAATTGGTCATTACGGGTCCATAGTGATGAAAAATGGCTAGACACAATAACAGATAATTTCTTTGGTTTCCAAAGCATAACAGAGTATGAATCATATTTAAAATTAATGGCTGAGAAGGCAGACCATGATTTGAATGTCATCAGTAGCTATTTTACTCCTCCCTAGAGTGGCAACAAGCTTTTTATGAGAGATGAGTTCCTGCAAACAAGCGCTTCTAAGCTATCTGAAAGCTCCTGATTTATAATAGAGAGCTTTAGAAAACGTTTTAGTTCTGCTGTATTTCAGTGTCTGGAATGAAGAGAGCAGGCTGGGAACAGTCTCACTCCCCAGCAACTAGCAAGCAGTTACTTGTTTGCAAGTAATTTTTTAAGTGTAACTTCCAGGGGGTAACGTTGGCTGTATGTGTCTTTGTTCTCAAATGTCATGTACTCCTCTTTTATCCTTTTCTACTTCTGAACTAAATTTGCAATTATTTAAGAAACTTCTGATATTTTCATTTTTGGACAATGCTATATCCCTGAGCCTTCATTTGAAAACCAGGTTGTTTGATAACCTTGAAGACTGCAGACACACTACTGTTTGCTGGCATACTTGTGTCCCATGTGTCAAAATAATGGTGGAACTCATGCATAGGTTTATCTATCCTGGTATTTATCTTGCCTCATGTGCAAGAGTTGCTCTCAGACAAAAACCTTACTGCACGTTTTGCAAGGCTTCTAACAATCATCCAAACCTCATACATATGTAATGGATATACTCTAATGCCTACCACCAACTGGAAGGCATTGACCAACATGACTGATTGTTAATAAGAAGTATAGCAGAGCCATGACCTGAATCCAGCTAGAGGTGGAACCCTTGGTTGCCAGCCTCACCTTCTCCAAGAACCTGGCAGCTCACAGAGCCACTCAAACAATATCTGCATTGACAAGGACTTTCTTGCTTTCTAATGCTTCCAGGGGGAGAGAGCACCTTTTTGTACATGAAGTGTGCACATGAAGTGTGTCCACAACTCCATGATTTCCTAAATGGTGATGAATTCCTGGACTACCTGGAAACAACAGAGATTTAGCAGTTTAGATACATAATCTTTAGGAAGAGGGAAAAATAATTTTGTATATATAAGTATACATGCAATAGGACAGAAGACCTTTCTTCTTCTAACATAAAAAGAACAAGTGCTTATGGCCAGCTCCAGAACAATATACCTAAGGTTTCCAAAAATTAATGTAAGGATGGATTCCTTCCACCAACTTATCTTTCTGTGAAATCCTTTGAAATCAAGCATCTAATTGGCAGAAGTTTCTTGAAATGAACATCTGCAACAATGAGCAAAGCTTTATTTTTCATTTCTTCAGGTCTTGCATTTGGGGATTTCAGGAAATGGTTCTTCCCTAACACAGTGCTACAAGTAATGATGAAATTACAGCATCTCCCGACAGGTTACTTGTGGCAACCATGGTGTTGGAGAGAGGCTGGGCCTAGACCAATGAATGCAGAACTCAGAGAGACATGCTCTTCATTATGGTATCTCAAAATATGAGACAATGTAAGAACCACTGATATGAGCAGTAGGCCGTGTGTATGCCCATCTGCTATGTGGGATGTACTCTCTCATCCTCCCACAACTAAGCTCAGGCAGAACCAGGCATTTGCCCACTTACTAACATTTCCCCTTTTTTTCTGCAAAATATGTCAGCACATCCTGAAGATAGCCAATCAAATCTGCAAAGAAGGACTCATAGCAATCCATACAGCAGCAAATACCTGACTCATTCTTAGGCTGCTGTGCTGAGGCTGTTCTACCAAGGCCCCAGATGACTGAAACCCTACCCATATCTAATAATTAAAAAGTAGACTGAAAAATTCCTCTTCATGAGAGTAAGTGCCAGAACTGTTCTCCAGCTTTCTCCTCATCTTGAGGATTTACTGGTAAAGAAAGCAGTCAGAGACAAAGTCTACAGGTTACAGAAGTATTGTCTATCTTTAAATACACTACTCTGTTAAACATTTCTTAATCTGTTTATTCCTATGTGGAGGGAAAGCATTGCAATGCTGTTTGTTCAAAAATAGTGCATTTGGCCAGAGTGGTTTCTGCTAGTTAGTGGGAAAGGCGAAAGAGGGTAACGAAGCAATGTACCATATCTGTATGAGGGGGAAAGAGGAAAAAAAAAAAAAAAAAAAAAAAAAAAAAGGTAGTGCTTGTCTCGAGCATATTATTCACAAAATAAATGGACCTCAGGGTATGTGCCAGTACCCATTTTAGACGCTGGATAAGTAGCATGGTAGAGAGATATATTCTATTGCTTCTCTTTAAGTGAACCTTTAAGTTCTGCTGTTCTGTCCATATGCCAGGCAATAAGTAAAGATAAGTGATCAACAATGATTTTTTTTCCCCCAAGGAAAAAAAGCAACTTGATGTTTTGGCAAAGATATTAAGTAGGAATTAATGTGGAAAATCTGTATTTGTTTTGTCTTCTATATGCACGCAAACTAATTTATTTTGACTTTCAGTACCAATGACAGTCCTGCCTTGAAGATTGAAGTCTGCTGCTGGAGAACAAACTTTTATTAATAGATGAAGTATGCCTTTTGTTCTAAATGACCATGAGTAAGACCTTTCCTGACATTCAAACTTTGTGTTTACTAGAACTGTTATGTACTTTCAGTTCACAGGCTGTCCTTAAACTGTTGGAATTATTACAGTAGTGTACTACCTTTCATTCTTCCCACAAACCTCTCACGCCTCATTTGCTGTGCACCATGAGGTTGCTTTCATTTTTCAGTAACTTACAGAGTACCCAAGATTTAGACATAATTCTATTTCACTGGCAGACTTCTCAGTTCTGTTCTTCTTAGAATTGTCTCTTGAAGAGAGTATTCATAAAGCATTGCCAGTTAGGAACTCGGTTTAAAAGGATGTCTAAGTTTTACTATTTCAAATCATAGAAAGGTAGGATCATAGACTGGAAGGCCTAAGCAGGCATTGGAATGGCTCATTCTTACAAATGGAGGCAAACCAGAAGGGACACACATATAATTCCTAAAATAATAGCTCAGCTTCCCATTTTAGGGCATCGTTCTTCATGCTGCACTGTCCTGTTTATAATCTTGTAACATTAGAAAAGCACTTTCTACTGTATTTAGGTTTTCCCACTCTTTGATAATATCTAGAAAGACACAGAAGCTGTTCTGCTAAAGATAGATGAAATTTTATTGAAAAATGCTTCCCTTCATACATGCTATCCCTGCAGCAAATATTTTTCCAGGAGCTGAAATGGGTACAATGAAAGTTATGGACTCTAATGATCTGTAGCCTGGCAACTACAGGAGTGGCCTGGGATTTAAAAGATGCATACATGATGAAGTTCTTGCCCTGACAAACACATACATACATATATAAAAATACATGACATACATAAAAAATAATGACAAGAAAGTAAAATCTCTTAACCTGCTACTCCATAAATCCTAAGACATGATATCTTGACCATAATGCAGCAGGATTCTGTGCTCTTAGTAAATGTTTTTTAAAACAAATGAACAAAAAATATTTGAACCCTTCCCTTGACTCCTAATATTTTGTATAATTTCCTTATTGCCAAGAATCTTGTTAAAATTACTTCTCATTTCAGTGTGATAAAAAAATAAATGTCAAAACACTGGAATTTCAAATACATGATTGCTATCTTTTGATCAATTGTTGTATATCGTTTCCTCTCCCTCTACCTGATAGGATTTTGAACTGTGTAGAGTACTCTCTACTCCTGATGATAACCAAAGAAGAATGTCGGCAGAGAAATGCCTCTTTTTCATATATGGATGCTTAGAAGTTGTGTGTTGGGGGTAATAGTGTAAGTTTTGTTGGGATGTGAATAAATGGAAGGAATCCACTGGCTGAGAAGGTGAGCAAAGTCTTAACTGTCACTTCTAATAATAGCTGTCCCTAGGCATTTCTCTGTTGCTCTTCTCCTTAAGTATAAAATAAACCTGACTGTAGTACGTAACATGCAGAAATGAGTCTGATGGTTTGGAAAGCAGCCCAAATGAAATATGAACGGATATTTGCAATGCTCACAGAAATACATTAGAAAAATATTATGTGGAAGCAATTAATTTGGGATCCTAAACACTCTTTTTCCCTTCCATTAATGATATTTTAAAAAGCAGGAAGTTCTTCTGTGAAGTATGAAGGATGATCAGGGTTAGCTAATGAGGCTGACAGGTACAATTGCTGCATGCTTGATCTGTCTTTGATCCTAATGCTCATTTGGACAAGTCTTATTATTGTATGAGCGTTAATTCTGTCCAAGCTCATAATCAACAGATATATGGTCATTCAGAGTGTTTATGTCTCTGTCTTAGATAGCTGGAACAAAGCGATCAGAATGTAGTTCACTAGATTCATACTGAAAAATTTTCTTTGAATATGAGCAAACTAATTGTTGACATTATCAGTCATATGAGCTGTCATAAAGGTATGGATAATGAAACTCATGCCACTGGCTATCACTTTATTATCTATAGGGTCAGAAAATAATTTATTCAACTCTGAGCTGCATTTTATAATTGGCTATTTGTATCTGGAATGACTCTGGTTCCCCATGGTAGCTTTAGGTATCATTTATTGACTGTAAAATGTTCACTGTCAAGGTGTGTTGAAAAAGTAGACTGAAAAAAAACAACTCATCATTTTCAGTTTTTCAGTTTTAAACACATGGATCTTCGAGTTTTAGAGAAAATGGCCAGAAGTGGCAGCTCAGCAGATTTATTAAAACTGTATATCTGTCAAATGATGATGACATGATATTGTGTGAACATACTGAACAAAATCAGGTGGTGCTTTGCTAAATGTACTTCTGTTTTGGTGATGTGACTCCTCAGCCTCACAAGAAGGATGGAATTTCCCACCTTTAATTCTGTGTTGGATATCACATTAATGAAAGTCCCCCTATTGACAGGATGCTAACTCTTCAAGAACTCTTAAATGCCTGAGGATTGACAGTAAGAAAAAAAAAAATCACTTATTTTCTGAAAGCTGAGTCCAACATGAGACACAGCCACAATTCTTTCAGCCTGCGTCTAGCTGCTGGGTTGAGATAAGAATCTGGAAATCTAATTTTCTTAATTGTAACATATGCAGACAGAGAGGAACTGCTATGATCACAGCTCACATTCCTCCAGAAAGCAATTCTGCCTTCATTTCTTTTCCTGTTAGCTGTATAAAAAGCCAAAGTAGTGTATGATTTTAATTTAAGCTGGTTTTACAAAAACTATTTGACTTATCATCATGTATTGAGTTTACTGTCCTAAGCGCATGGACATAAGTGTCTGCCTTTACAAGTAGGTTAAATGTCCCCTACAGCAAAGAATTAGTTATGCATCTTCAGCCTCAGCTGTGAATTGTGGCTTCATAAGACCCAAGACCTTCTCCTAAGGAAGAGGAGCAGAAGAGCCCTTAGGTGGTTAACCATCACCTCTGAGCTGACAGAGTGCCCTCACAGCTGAGAACAAGACCCACCAAACTGCTGTGCTAGTTCTCCATTCCTTAAATTGCTTTCCTATAGTGTCACCTTTGAGAGGTGGAAAGAAAATATTAGTGGTCAAGAGCAGACTAGAAAGAGTTCCAGGAAGTGCACCTTAACTTGCACTCACTGTTCAAACAAGATAGGAGAACTCGGAGAGACTGGTTTGAGACTAACGAAGATGCCCAAAGAATTACCAAATTTGCACTAAGGCATTTCAGTAGTTCAGGTTAAATGCTTAGTCATAGAAAAATTACTTGGAACAGACCTAAGGTTTGATCACTTGGGTCTGAAATATAATAAAAAATCTCCTCTTTGCTGGTTGCCTATGGTGACATGGCTTTTAATTGCACATCCCTCAGGTATCAGCTCTGCTGCTGGATTTAGTCCTCTTTGGAGCAGCTGTGCTAGTAGCTTCAGTTAAAATCAGATCAAGTCCCAGGTAATGCCCACTCTGGTAAAAAATAATTCAGATACTCAGTACACGATCACAAGATTGATTATTATCAATAAGGTTATGGCTACTCTCTTCTAAGTATAAATAAGCTATGAATAGCTTTTAAATCTTCTAGGAAGGTTTCATAATGAACGGACTTATCAGCTGAGATACAGAAGCAGTAAGTCAAACAAGCTATTTCAAGAGTTTTTCTTAATTTTGAAAAAACAACCCAAAAACGTAGCATACATAAAAATCATAAATAGAAAACCACCCTATTTTGAATTTTAACTTTCAAATGAAATTTTACCTTTCAAACTTCCAAAACCACTCACAAATAAAATTCTGTGAATTCGTATGTTTAAGTTCTTTATTTATTTTTATTCCAGTCCATTTTTAGAATAATAATTTGAAAAGCTGTTGCTTGCTTTGTTTTTAATCTGACTAGCTACATGCTACTGATTTGAAGGGCTTAACTCAAACTCTACAGAATTATTGTATTCTGAAAGTCTCAAGAATATTTTCCATTTTGAATTCAATATAAGTTTGGGTTTTAAGGATATGATTTACAAAGGCAAATTGAACTAATCCTATGTTGAACATTTCTAAATAATTCTAACTCATAGAATCGTTTCAAAGCACGTTACTGGCAATAAAGGTTCGAGGCAAGAATTACACTCATAGCATAATATAGCAGAAGTGTATTTTATTCATTTCTGCTTATTATTCCAGTAGACAGCTGAATCATATCTGAAGGTCTCTATCAGGGCTACATTTATGGTGGATCTGGGCCAAAACTTTGCTAGGACCTTACCAGACTATACTTGCTGTGCTTCTTGCATTCCTACAGGATATACAGAATATTCCTACATATTGGTTTTGGTATGTTTTTTTTTTTTTTTTTTTTTTTTTTTGTTCTCTCCTCCCCTCAGTATCTCTGGGAGCAGCTGCACCTACAATGGTTCTTAACTAGAGAAACAGCATCCAGCACCTGACTGTCCTGGCAGAGAGCTGGAAGCCTGCTTACTGCTTCCTCCTGGGCAGCTTTTAGAACAAGGACACAGCATTGTTATATATGCTGAAGCATTTGCTCTAAGCTGAAAATAATACTCCTAGGGCCCGGAACATAAATGTAAACTCAATGACCAAGATGATGTGCTAGGAAAATAGTAATAATAATAATAAAAGGTTTGTCCTAGTGTCTGCGTGTGGTCAGACCTCATGAGAATTTTGTATTCAATTTGCTGCCTGGATTTTTGCTAGTAACTTGAGGCTACAGTACCAGGCAGTTTTACAACTGTGATTGCTACAGTGGAATATTAAAAATATTTTTTTCCTTGTACTTTTGACCCATGAGACAGAAAATTCTCTGTTCTGAGAATTAAAGCATCAGTGCAGTTTAGGTTTCAATTGTAAGAAATGAAGAATTATTGATAAGACTGTTGCTGAGTTAAGAATTTGTTTAAAACCAAAGACGATTCATGAGTAACATAGGCAGCTAAATTGCACCATCTGGAGCAAGAGGCAGATGTAAGCATTTCTATTTAAAATCAGTTTATAAATAATAATAAAAGTTGTGTGGAATTAATTGGCTCCTTTTCTGTTGGTAGCAACATTCAGGAAAAATAGCTTTATTAGTTCACAGTATATCTACTTAGCACATAAAGCTTTGTACAGACATCTGGAATAGATATTTCTTAATCATTATTATAGAATAAATCCATAATAACTTCTAATGACTACTAAACAATATTGCTCCAGACCTTCAGACTATCTAACAGCCTGGACAAAGAGCGAGCAGATGCTCTCCACAGACTGTAAGAAAGACTAAGAATTACAAGGAAGCCACAGAAGTGACCCTTTATTGTGACAGGGACTGGAAGTTTCATTGTATACATAAGCACCATACACTGCACAAAATTGGATAGATACATAAACTACAGACAACTTTGTTTTCTACCTGTTATTCTGGGCCTTTCAATTTTAAGCTGGGTATTCAGAAACTGAGGCATATAAAATTTTCAGTCATCTACTAAATTTCAGGATGAGAGTAGTATTTTCATAAGAATGTAGTCATTTTGTTTTCAGAATACTAATGTGTTGTCAGTGATTAATGAAAAGGTAATCCTTTTTTTTTTTTAGCTTGATTCACAAAATGGCCATTATTCATGCATTCACAGATGGAAGGAAAGGATCCTTAGTAACTTTCATACCATCATCTAAGTTTGTTCAAAGTGAGTCTAAATATAAAAAGATAAAATAAGCCAGTAATCTATGTATATTCAGGCAGGAATAGTGAGAAATAGTGTAAGCTTCAGAGCCTCCTGGGAGAAAAAATAATGAATGAAAAAATTAAAATTAAAATTAATTTTAATCTAAAATTAAAAATTAATGTTAACTTTTGCACTTTAAAAGAGGTGCATTTGATTCAGCACAAGTTATTTCTAGATGGAAGGCGGACATGAGAAATATTATACTCTCAGAAAAAAAAGGAAGAAAAAAAAGATTAGCGAGACTGAGGTAGCCATTAGTAAAGCAACCACTTATAGAGCTTTGAAGGTCCATGATATGAGAGTATTTTAAAGAAGCTGCCACCAAAGAAATATATAGAAGATATGATTTTGCATACATGGCTATCTTCTCATGTCAAGACCTCTGAATTAATTCCAAATGTATTTCATGATCTGTACAATTAAAATATGTGTCTAAATGAACACATGGAATATACTGTTTATCCAAAAAAACCTACTAGCTTAGCTCTTGTGATTTGAATTAACACACCAAGAACAGACAAAACTGTTGCTTGTTAGCGGATCTTTGTCCTTAGTGACTATTAGTCAGCATCAGGAACGAGGATTTATCACCAGGTCTGTTTAGGCCCTGGTAATTCTGCTTGGTGAAATTTAATCTAGATTTAATTAGAGATGGACTGGAGTCAAGACACGTCTTCAATAAGCATTTGTTAGCACTGGAGTGGTACAAGTTATTTTTGTCTGTTGGCTCACCCAGCCAGGTTTTTCTCATGAAAACCTATCTTTCAGGTTAACTGGCTGTGGGCATTATCAACCATCAAAGCAAGACTACTGCCCGCATCAACAGCATCAATCACACATTCACCGTTTGTGAGAAATACAGTTTGGCAGTGTATCAATGCCAAGAGCAGGACTGCTTATAAAAACCTGTGCTTGTCTTTTATTTCCCAAAGGTGGGGAACAAAACTGTGGGCAAGCATCAACCATTTGCTCACGGGCCTCATCCAGCTGTTCTCCACTCTGGATTAGGTACTCAACTAGGCAGCCTCCCTAGCCATGGTCACTTTCTACCACTTCTTTGTCATGGTGCTCTCAGCTCTGCTTAATGCCCAGGCACAGCTCCCTTCTGCACTGTCCTGGCTTCTCTGAGACATGTGACCAGAATCCTGGGATTGGGCCCTCATGTATGTAGGCAAAACTTTAAGGTTTCAATGCATCTTTGTGGTAAACCTAGCATCATATGCATATAGAGGTCCTTTCAGGGTTGGCATCTCGCTAACTTTAAGGATTTAAGTATTAGCAGTAATATTGAGTAGATAGAAGTAGTCTCTCTAGTCCTCTTTCTAAACTTGATTTCTTACTTAACTCAGCTGCACTTTAAATTGATTACTGACAATTATATTCACAAGTAGGAGAAAGAACTTGGCTTATCTCTTGTACTACTCTTGATAGAGATGATTGCCACTAACTCTTTTATTTTGTTTTCACAATGATTATAGACAGGAAAAAAATTAAAGTTCCCATTGTGGTTCAAAACAAACAAACAAAAAAATTGGAGGGAAAAGCAAGGTATAATATTCTCAAAATATTTTCAAAATATTTAAATTTTTAAATTAGTACTTTTGAAAACATAAATTGTTCATTATTGTATATCAATAATTTTTTAATCTCTGTTAAAAACAAATCTTCCTCCTACATACACACAGGTACATCATTGTCTGGTGATCTGAGAATGCTGCAATGGAGTTGCATGGAGTAACTGAAGAATAGCTCCAAGCTCAACGTTTTTTTCCTGTCGGATAATGATTCCAAAAATTTTAAAAGGCTTTCTGTTGCACTATGTTTTCTTTCAGCAGTGACATGGAACTTGAATACCTGGGGGTTGTTTGTCAGCACATGCCTTCTCATTTGTGATTATACCTTTTTCATTATGTTTAAGAGCTTTTCTACAAATGAGCAGCATATGGTATTGGCTAAAGAGATGAGACTTTAATGAGATATAGAACACATAATCAAAATGCATGTTAAATTGCAGTGACATGGCTGTGCTGGTAGCATGTGAAATTAAATTCCTGACAAGACAATACAAACAAATGCACATCAGCAGGCATGCAATAATCAAACCAGTTTGAAAGTTGGTCCAGGAGATGGGGCAAATGAAGTGACACTGGGAGAAAGAGGGATTGGATTCTCTCTTTAGTCTCCCAGAAGCCATTCTAGTATTTTTTCTCATTTTGCACATGGACATAATGAGGCATAGTATTACTTGCTTGAAGATGTAGAGATAACTTGGTAAGTATGCCTGCTGAATTGGAAGTTTTTTTAAAAAAAGGTTGCATTTCTCTTACACTTCAAACATCTAAACAATAATAATGAGAATAATAATAAAAGAATCGACACAATAGAATGTATTTTGTGACATGCTGTAACCTGGAGCCAGAGACACTACTTAATTAGCTCTACTGAAAATTTTCCATCAGGGAATACAAGAACCAATCTTGTGTTCATCTGAAGGAGTGACTATTAGGCTGAAAAAAAGAACTGGTATCAGTACCTCTTACACTTTTGGACTCCCAAATCACCCATTTTTTTGCAAGGAAGAGTTAAAAGTAATAACACTAATGATATTGTTGTGAGTTGTTCACAAGGTTTGAAGGAGTTTGGTAACATCACTACTTAGTCTTGGGAGAGATTAAAGAAATAAAGTGTTGGATTCCTAGCCAAGGAACACAGATCTAACAGTTGTAATGTAGGTTGGATATTTTGGAGGGTAAAATGAACCTGTAGTCACAAAAAGAACTGGTGGAAGTCAATGTGTTTCCACTCTAAAGTCACTATTTCACATTGTAATTTCACAATGTAATCTAGAATTTATGGTAAAAACTGTAAAGCAAGGAAATGAGTGTACAGAAACAGAAATAATGGAGATATTTTGAAAAGAGAAAAAAAACCCTTTTTCCCCTTTCAAACTGAAAGCAAATGTAGATATGCAGTAATCTGTAACAGCAACACGAAAATGTAGTGGTTCACCATCTTATGTCAAAATTTACTTTCTCAAGAGCAAAAAAGTAGCTAGCAATCTGTTAGTTAAGGTAGATATTACAAACTAGGGGAAGTAAAACTTCCCCAGTTTACAAAAACAGAGTGGTTATTAAGTAGGAGGCAACTAATAATCTGTCCTTGTGTTTCACAAAGCTTTTCCTCAAAGTGTCATAAATCCACAGCTTGGTTTCTTGAATGACCAGTTGAAGTTTTACATAATAAAGGGAAATGTAAAATCAGTTTATCTCCGATAGCAGTGGATATGCTATCTGTGGCATGGTCTTGTATGCTTGTAAACTCTGACACTTTTGAGTGCTTCCTAGGACCTCAATTTTTCTTGCTGTAATATATGTGAGGCACATGGCTGGCTTGTGGCAGCTCAAGGCAGATTCATTTGAGAACTTTCCATGCCAAGGCTTTATCTCGATTGCACTGCCAAGTAAAGGCCAGGTAAGAAGTGCCTAGGTAATCTGATTCCCAGAGGCTGTTGTAATGAGATCACCTGTGACCCAGCTCACCTTACCTTCAAATGAAGTGAGAAAGCCCTAGAGAATATCTCTGTTATTTCCTATGTGTAAGCCATTTTTAGAACTCATTCAGATTTCCAGAGTAAATGGTATATGCATTTGCTTTTAGCACAAAACTGTTAGGATCAATATAGTTTTGTTGAGACTTTTACTTACTTTTCCTAAGCCAGCTATTTTCTTCAAAACAAGGTTTTCAATTTTAAGGCTAAGAAAAGGAAAAAAAAAAGATCAGGGGTCGTCGAAAGCACTGAGAGAGCGATCAATGATCTGAGCAAGGGCCTGCATGGAAAGATGAGTGGAGAGGGAGCTGAAATCTCCAGCTTGATATTTTTATTCATACTCACTCCATTCTACTTCATATTTGAAGGAGTCTTCCTGGCACACCCATATTTATCTCTTTCTTTGAGCCAAATATATTATGTTAATAATGCTACGCACATTGGAGAGACAATCCAAAGGAAGTATAGAGTCTCCATGGGATGATGGCCCCTAGTAGAAAGATTATTTTATTCACCGAGTAATGCACAAAACGTTATGCTTCATTATAATAATTTTTCTTCTAGGTTAATATAACAATCAAAATTAGAAACAAATTATATTGTTATTTAGATCTTGCAAAGAAGAACTAGGATGCCTTTGTATTTTTCTATATTTGAAAACTGGGCTAAAGCAGAAATGTTCTGCTGCGTCCACTACTTTCAAGTGTACATGAAGCATACTTAGAAATAATCACAGATGTATATATCATACATTTTAAAATATATGCTATGTTACCTATATGTTTGCAGATATTCCCGTGATACCAAGACATTTAGTAAGGTAGATAAAAACAGGTCAATTTAGGTCATTGCACTGTATCTTATATGCCCATGGGATTTTCAGTTATTCCTATTGTCTTTATTGGAGCTATTATCATCAGCAAAAATCCTCAAATTTTTTTGCAGGAGGGGGATTTTGCCATAATCATCCATGAGTGTTGTATCAGAATATATATTCTGACATAAAAACTCATTTTGTTTTTTATTAGAGAGAATGACAGAGATGAGCAAAACTTTGGGAAAGTGAGTTTCCCTTATTAAATATTTACCATTTCAGTTCCAGAGTCAGGAAATGTAAGCTCTGTCATTACTTTTTATTTTTAGTATCCAATCTACTTGGAACTGAATGGAATGCAATAACCTTCAAATCCTTTAGAAGTTGTGAGTTACATGGAATCATTTATTTGAAAATCACCATGAGATAATAGAGGAGGTGGTTGGGAGGTATAAGGCATTTTATTCATGCAAATCTCATTTTTTGACTCAATTTTTTTGCCACATTTAAAACTGTAACTCTGGAGATAAGAATATGAGTTGATTTTTTTAAATTGTTTTGTGCTATGTTAATTTAAAATGATCAGCTAACAGAGCAGTAATGATCACAGAGGCTTGTTCTTCGGAAACAAAGATAACATTTCACTGATCTGATGCAGCAATTGTAAGCTTTAGAAGACATCAGAGATTTTTAAGGCCACAAGGGAGTGTTTTGATCATGTAGCCTGACTTTTTGCACAAGAAGCAAAGAGAATTTCACCCATAGTTCTTGCACTTCTGAACAAACTCAAATGATTTTGTTTGTAGGAGCTTCTGAAAATGAAAATAAGGCTTTCACTAGGCAATTGTAACTTCTTTTGAAAGCACAGCTGAACATTTCATTACACACTGACATTATATACTGATTAAAATCAGGAGTGGATTTTGGAAGTGAATGAAAGAGATGAATTGCCAGTGAACATTTGAGTACCAAAATTAAGCCAAAAACATTATAAAATGTTTAAGACTTATTGATCTAGTACAGTTTTAAGAAGCTAGGTCTTAGATATAAATGCAAAAACAAACAAACAAACAAACAAAGGGAACAGCTAAACTTTTAATCCACTGGAATACTAAATTATGCTTGTGACTTCTATCATGTGAGAAATTTCATCAAAGGCAATGAGAGTGTTAAAAATTTGAGAAGATAAGCATGGATCTAAGCACTTTAGTAGATTGGAATCCAAGTGCCTATTCAAAATTAATTCTTAATTAATTGATTTCTTTTAGCAAAGAAGTACTATAGAGTTTAAGAGAAGTGCAGTAATAGAAATTGCAAAACAGAAGGAATTATAAGAAAACTTATTTTCTTCAGTAGTCATGTTCATGGCATTACCTAAGGAACCAAAATGAAGTTCGTGCTGTGCAGTATAACATGCTTCACAAAACACTAGATGCTACTTGTCCTGCAGAACACGCAAGCTGAACAGAAGAAAAACATGCCATTTTCATGCTAACATACAATCTTCTGTTATTTTAATGCTTTTTGTAGTACTTCCTCATGTTTTATTCTTGATTATGTATTTGTGTGTAAACCTACATACAAAACTAGTTCTAAAGGTGAGATGACATACCCCGAATATTGCAGCAGCCCTGCAGGTGAGTTATGACATAATACCATTTAAAAGACTGAAGTGCTTATATCTGAAGTAGGCAGAGAACATAATTGAACAGAGTTGCTATCATTAAAACACAATTAAAATTGTGAAGCCCTTGAGCATCTGAAATTGTGGCATGATAAAATATTTACCAGGCTTCAGAAGTCGATCACCTCTATGGCCATCAAGCCATGATTTGCTCTTTCACCAGCGAGAGAACCCCTCCATTACGCTGTAATGAGTCTCTTTATGTGACACAGTTTGAGGTTGAAGACTAAGGATTACAGACTTGCTTAGAAGCCAAACCAATAAACTGCTAAAAACACACACACACTTAAGCATTTGTTTAGAAAGATGTTTTATTTTTTGCTGTTAAAAAATAATGAAGCTAACATAAAAATTTGACAGGCATAATCCTAATGAATGCATCTGATACTGCAATCTATAGATGGTTTGCAAGCAATCAATATAACATTGTTCTTTTAATGCAAGAAATGATCTCTAAAAGGCAAAAAAAAAAAAAAAAAAAAAAAAAAAGTGTAATTCATGTGGCTAATATATGAAGTATTTTGTACTTAAGTCTACATATTTCATTTGATTACATGTGCATACTCTCCCCACCTGGGATAAAAATAAAAAAGTACAAATGACCTTCAGTTAAAAACTTGGCAACCATTTCGAAGTGTACTTCTAAATTTAACTTTGTTATGTATGCTTATTAAGAATATAATTCATCGCCTGGGACTCTGGTCTGAAATACCAGTATCTATCATAAATGCTGGACAATTTTTCAATGTATCTTCTTTCAGACATTGGCACAATACCAGTTTCAATGACTAGGTCAAATTAAGGTATTTGCAAATGACTCTGTAGGCTTTAATGACAGATTTGTGAATCCACTGACAAACAATGCTACTGAAGTTCAAAAAATTCACAGTTATTTTGATTTTCTGTCACATTTAGAAATGGAGCCATGAAGATCTTGTAAACAGTGCCTAAGTCAGGAGAAAACATTGCCATCCCTACACGTGAATGGCCTTAATTAGCTGTTAAAAGTGCTGGAGTGACTTCCTCTGTTTTGTCTTTCCAGGTAGGAAACATATGTTATAGTGGGGGGGTGGGGAAAAAGCAATTGTTACTATTTGGATTTTTTTACTAAGCAATAAATGCCTGCAAACAAAGCAGGGTTTTAACATTAGAAATACTGCAGTGTTTAATAGATTTTTGTGTTACTTGCTATACTTCCATGTGTCATACATGAATGTATGACGGTCTGCATTGCTCGTCAGTCAGGAAAGGAACATAGACATAACGCCTCAGTCTGAAACAAATGATGTAGATCAAAACCAAAATTATTTCCAAATATAGAAGCAAGTGCTTTGAAATAGCGCAATTTACCTAGTAGCTCAAGAGATCGAGGACTGGAGACATTAATGTGCTTTAGAGCTGAAGGCTCAATTTCCAATACTGCCAATCCAACTACCACAATTTCCAAACAGTAGCGACAGCAATAATAGAGAACTCTGCTGGCTGTACACAGTCTAGAAATTGAAAATATGCTTGGTTGGAGAGGCCAATGATCTATTAATTGGTGGAAGATCCTTTTAATGTCTTCCTAATTGTGTTCTTGCTGCAACTGCTGCATCTTCAAATCAGTGCTCATACTGAGGCCCTTCAAGGAGCAGCATACGCCTTCCTCACTTGCCTGAGCACAGGTTCAGCCATAAGCCTGGGAGCTACACATGTTCGAGGCAGCACCTGCCAGCCACTGGTATGAAACTAGCAGGTGAAAGCAAATCTTCCCCTGCTAATGGCAGGCTGGGAACCATTTTTTGAGTCATTAACAAGCAGCACTTAACAGGTGGACAGAGCGCAGGACTGATGGTGGATGCAAAGCAGGTAAACACTATTTAGACTGAGTGTCTGAAAAGTGATTGCTTGTTTCAGGGGAGGGACTTAATATTACTTTTATTTATTTATTTATTTATTTTCCTGTGACTGCAATGCAGAAGTTCCTTTGTGCTAATCTTGGCACTGACACTGAAATTGATGTGTGGCCTTTAGGCAAGTCACTTAATCAATGTGTTTGTAAAATGAGGATAATAACATTTATTTGCCTGCCTGCAAAGGATGTTGTAAGGACAGGCTAGTTAATGCTGTAAAATGTTATTTACTGGTAATTGCAAGTATTATTATATTACAGACTTAAACCGCTCCTTGACCGGCAATTGAAATACCTGAAAAACCAAATGGCAGCCTTAAATGTAAAGGTGATGATGTCTCAGCTGAAGTGGAGGTGGTTAATCCCCCTTCTTTTTCATGTAGCCAATTATGCTTTAACTGCGGCAACAAATACAAAAATGTCCTGAGCATACATCTGCTCTTATTCAGAAACAGAATGAAGAGAAATGTGGAGGGAATCATGTTTGATTCACTGTGCAATTTGCCCCAGATAATAGGTCAAGGGAGTAGCTGGGCGCAACACAGAAAAATATGTGTTGAAGCCCTTGTTCTGGGATGCAGGTGTTGTCAGGTGTTCTGAAAGGAGGGAGAGCACACAGATATGAGAAAATTAGATGCATCATTACCATTTTCAACTCAATTAGCATCCTTGCTCTTCAGGATTAAATGAGGTCACAAGCATACCTTTAGGTATGGCAGGTGAAAAAAAAACAACAGAAAGAAGCCCTGAGGATGAGATAGATGGATGTAATATTGTAGGCCAGCAGGAAGTAACTTAGGAAATGAACTACAGGAAACTGTCTTATCTATGAGCTAAACTCTAAGGACATTACTGAGAACTCTTCTGAGGCCTCATACTGCAAATACATTGGAACATCAGCTATCTCTCTGGGGTTGCTAAAGGTTCAGATTATTTTCCTTTGTTCCTGCTTACAAAAATTCCTTTATGCCACCTGTAATGCTTTCAACACTAACTCCATTAAAAATAATCATGGTTAGTTAATGTAGCAGTTAAAATAAACAGCCCATGATTTCTCTAACCACTGTAGTACAGGGTCATATTCTGATTGTTGCTTACACCGAGTGGAACTTAACTAGCAGCAAAAGTGTCTCCGACTTCCTCAGAACTTGGGTGTAATATCTTCTTCGTAGATATTACATATATTTCAGTTTAACTGCCTGATATTTTCACATTGAATTTGCTTGAAATAAGCAATGAATGAAGGAAGAGAACCAGACTTTCCAAGAACATACTAAGAGTTCTGGAATGAGAAATAGCAGAATTGCTAATTTAGGGATGCCCTGCTTTGCCTATCTCCAGGTTATACCCTTGCTTTTCTATTTTGAAAAGTTACAATCAAAATTCAGGGCAAACCCAGTGTGGGAAAGAATGGGAGGGGAAGGGAATCACTGACCAGCATCTCAAAAGGATGTGAAAAACACAAAGATGGGTGCTGAGTACTAGATCTGTGATATTGAACTATTGCTTGGCACACCTGAGGCAGACAGATTTGTGATGCTTATCACAGGGTTAAGCTTCACAGAGAGATACAGATGGACAAATGTTTTGCAGTTTTCTTTAAAACAGTTCTTTGAGAGATTGCAAGTCGTTGTGCACTGGTGTAGTACCACAGAGAAGCATCATGCAGAGACAAATTGTAGCTTGGCTTGCCATGCGAATAGAGACAGAAATGCCTCTTTGGAGCTCAGACAAAAAGTGGTAGCTGTAGGGCATTCATACTAGAAAGAATACAGTGTACTGCATTTAGCAATTTAAGGGATGTGCTTCTGAGAAGGAGATTTAAATGCAAGAATACAGAATACAGGATGCTGTAGACTTACCGCCAGGTTTAAAGAAGCAGTTTCTTGGGAGTTCTGCTGTGGGTAGCATGTGGGCAGAGGCCTGTCACTCAAAAAGACTGCATTGAAGAGACTGGGTGGAGGTGAGATCCGGCAACGATTCTTTTCCCATGAGATGGTATTATTGAATATAAAGGCACTGTTAGTCTGCCAGTTACTGAATGCTTAGAAATATTTCTTTGTGAATATTTGGTCAAATCAGTAAAAAAATATGCTAAGACATCTACTGATCCATTATTTTTTTTCTTCCATGATTATAGCCTTACAAAAAGAATGAATTTCAATGACTACCAGAGAAAAATCACTCAGAATAATATTTGAACAGGACTAGTGATTTGTTAAGTACCCACATCTAACAGGACTGTCATGTAAGTTCAATCAAACAAGCCAAATGATATCAAATTTCCAGACATGAATGCTAGTACCAGATTATCTGTGGATTACTTACAGACCAAAAATAGTGCACACACCAAATTCTGAATTTATAGAAAAGATATTAAACATGTGGAGAAAAAGTTTCTAAAAGACTTAATGCTTTTTATTTCCATTCATTACCAGATTGGGTGAAAATTAAGTATTAAAATAATTACATTGTATTTTTCATTAGTTCTTGAAAAAAAAAACTGACCAAGTTCTAAGCTGACACTGAGGTTTTTTTTATTAAAAGGATGAAATTATAGAGCATTTTCAATTTTGCTTTTATTCACCACTACTACAGCAGAGTCGGCTATTGTCTTTGATCACGAATAATAAACTCCTTAATCTACTCCTAGTACCACGTGTTTTGAAAATATACTGAAATATTTCTATACTTTATTTGTAACTTTGTGATGATAATGGCCTGGAGATGCCTGTTCTATATAAAATAAATCTACAGATGTATTGTACATCTTAATAGGAACAGTGGATCCTTAAACAGACTTTAAAAAGCACTGTCACTACCCAGCACTGAGCAGCTTCTTGTTTGCTTTGCAGATCTACTAGTTATCCTTAAATCACACTTCTGACAGTCCATAAACTCTAGACATCCATCCACAGACTCGTAAAGAAATTAAGTGTCTTATTTCAGCAACTAAAAGGAAAGTCAAATAAGGTTGCATATATTAATAATTTCTTAGCAATGCATTTTATTCACAGTGGACTGCACACTGGGAGGTGAGTAAAAAAATATTTTATACTGAGCAGAAGAAGGCATTGTAACATATATCTGAAACTGCAGTTATGCAGTTATTTTTCTCTGTGCAGGGGCAAAGAATTAGTAGGGACAAAATAAAATAAAGGGTAAGGTGTTCCTGTGGAAACAAAGACACATAGATCTAATGACATACGTATTCTCTAGTCTTTCTTAATTACCAAGAGTAGTTAAGAAACCACTGTTGGAGGAGAATAGAAGAGGATAGAAGCATTTTACCTGTCTTGTGGCTGCAGATGTCCCTGGCATTGCTTCCTCAAATTCTAAGGTACAAGTACTGTTACGTTTACTTAATAAGATGTTTTACATCAGTGGGAAGCCAGCAATTCAGCAGATGGTCATATAAGGTTCAGAATGGCGGATCAGAATATGAGTTTAGTAACTTTTTCAAGACTTATGTTAAATTCAGATTCTTTCTAAAAAGAAGCAGGTGCTGTTTTGCTTATAGCAGAACTATATATTTTTAAAAAATCTTCCTCTGCTTTCCTTGGTTTTACTGCATTAGAATAGTTACTTGAGGAAAGCAACAGTTTCAATTAGCAAGAAACTCAAATTTTTTTTTTTCCCACTGATATGTAAGCAAGGTATGTCATTTTGTCAGCAAACATAAATTCACTGAGTGTTTTGATAATTAATATGTAGATTGGAAAAGAAGACTCACTATCTTCCTTCAATTCTAAGTTCAATTCTTAAAACTAAGTCTTTCCTAACCTGTGATAGGAGGAGATTGAACCTTACCCTGTCACACCTAACAGTTAGATCAAAAGTGTTATAAGAGGGGGAATTCCAAGTTATCTCAATTATACAGCACCATGTGAAATAATTCTATTTCATTCTAATTCTAATTCTAATTCTAATTCTAATTCTAATTCTAATTCTAATTCTAATTCTAATTCTAATTCTAATTCTAATTCTAATTCTATTCAGAGGGACCTCGACAGGCTGGAAAGCTGGGCTCGGGTGAACCTAATGAGGTTCAACACGGCAAAGTGCAGGGTTTTGCATTTGGGCCGGAAGAACCCCAGGCACCTGTACAGGCTGGGAGGAGCGGTCCTTGAGAGCAGCTCGGCAGAGAAGGACCTGGGGGTCCTGATGGACAAGAGACTGAATATGAGCCAGCAGTGCACTCTGGCAGCTCGAAAGGCAAATGGGATCCTGGGCTCCATCAGGAGAGGGGTGGCCAGCAGGGACAGGGAGGTGATCGTCCCTCTCTACTCGGCTCTTGTGAGGCCCCATCTGGAGTACTGTGTCCAGGTGTGGAGCCCTCAGTACAAGAAAGACATTGAGATTTTGGAAAGGGTCCAGAGGAGGGCGACTAAGATGATCAGGGGGCTGGAGCACCTCCCCTATGAGGACAGGCTGAGGGAGTTGGGCTTGTTCAGCCTGGAGAAGGCTGCGGGGTGACCTCATTGCAGCCTATCAATACCTGAAGGGAACCTACACCCAGGAGGGGAGTAAACTCTTCAAAAGGGCTGACAATAGCAGGACTAGGGGAAATGGATCCAAGTTGAAGGAGGGAAGATTTAGGTTGGATGTTAGGGGGAAGTTCTTTACAAGGAGAGTGGTTAGGCCCTGGAACGGGCTGCCCAGGGAGGTTGTGGATGCCCCGTCCTTGGACGTGTTTAAGGCCAGGTTGGACGGGGTCCTGGGCAACCTGATCTAAATGTGTATGTTTGGTGGCCCTGCTAGGCAGGGGGGTTGGAACTACATGATCCTTGAGGTCCCTTCCAACCTGGGTGATTCTGTGATTCTGTGATATTTATTTGGTTACACTTTAGAAGGGTATGTTCCTGAGGGATAACTTTATGTATTACTCCTCCAAACATGACTATATTCTGACTTCTGATTTTTAAATAGCTCTCACAGCTATAACCTCTGCATATTTATGTCTGTGAATGACAGTATTTTATTTACATGCAGCTACCATCTTCTTGACGATTTTATTTTCTTCGCTATCCAGGTTTAGAGTGTAAGACAAAAGAAATTTAAGCCTTTGCTGAATCTTCTCTAACATAATGGTTTTAAACTGAGACGGGGAGGCTTAGGTTAGATATTAGAAGAAAGGTTTTCACACAGAGGGTGGTGACGCACTGGAACAGGTTGCCCAAGGAGGCTGTGGATGCCCCATCCCTGGAGGCATTCAAGGCCAGGCTGGATGTGGCTCTGGGCAGCCTGGTCTGGTGACTGGCGACCCTGCATATAACAGGGGGATTGAAACTAAATGATCGTTGTGGTCCTTTTCAACTCAGGCCATTCTGTGATTCTAATGGAAAGTTGTCAGAGAATATTTAATATTTTTTACTAATGGAGGTAATTAAAAAAAAAAAAAAAAAAAAACCCAAACTTTTTTGAAAAGAATAAAAAGAATAAAATTAATCAACCGCCTTTTGGTTAATACGCAAACGTACACTCAAAGCAGTATATAAAAGTTATTAACCTGAAATGCATACTGTGCCCATTTTCCAACTTATAAAAAGGCCTTTTTTCCCTTAACTACTCAAGTTGTTGTACAATAATTTGTTACAGAAGTACAACAGAACCTACCTCAATTCATTGCAATTGTTCAGTGCTGAAAGAACTCTCAGTGTTTATGAAAAATTGGTTGCCAACATACAAATGAAATTGTGTGAACGACAGGACAAATGCTAGAAGCCAAAATAAGTTAGATTTATTCCAAAGATCAAAACCTGGAGCAAGAAAGCTGACTTAAGATAAGACCTGCAAAACATTTACAGATTTAAGAAAAACAGTAGGCAATGTGATAGTTTTTCTTAGAGTTGGCTTTTTTCTTTTTGAGAATATTAATGCTACATTCTACAGAAAGGAAATTAGAAAAACAAAACAAAAAACAACAAATGGCATTTATTTTTATATTCTTGGTAGAGTGGCTTTTTTACAGTTCTGAATGCCCATAATTCATTGTACAGAAAAGGAATGACTGCTTTTGCAACTCCTTACAAAAACAAAGAAATATTTTGACATTTGCATCTCATACTTCACAGTTCCATGCTTTTATCAATATGTGCTGTGATCATAGTGAAGTCATAAAGTCTATCTCATCTGTTGGCACGAGGCTCAATTTTCTTCTATGCAGATACAAATTCGTCAAGGAAAGCAGTGCAACAAGACTTACTGTAAAACAAAGAATTAAAAGGACAAAACAAAACATTGAAACAAAGAGTGATAAGTATGCAAGCAAGTAAAGAAAGGGGAATAAAAACGTAGTAGGCTGGAAAATTATAGATTTAATAAAGGCATTATTTATAAAATCAGAGCTAACATGAGAATTTTTAACAGGTGAAATTATGCTGGAGAAATCAGCTGAAAAGTTTTATTTCAAGAAGTATAATAAAAATCAAAACAGAGGTGTTCAGGAATCTTTCTACAAATCTCTTTCAGTCCCACACATCAATTTTAACATAAGCAGAGAATGTCATAATGGGAATAACTTATAGTGCTAGAGTGGTTTCAACCTACTAAAGCGTTTATTTTTGGCAATCACAAACACAGAATTTAGTTTTCTTATTTAAAATGTTTATTTAAAAATACAAAGAATATGTGAGGTACTTTACAGTGCTAAGAAAAGAAAAGAAATAAATAGCCGGTCTTGTTTTTTCCATGTCTAATACATGTCACTGTTAGTCAGCTCTTTTAAATGTTAGCTATCTCAGATGACTAAAGCTAGATTGCTATTCACCATGACTGTCTTTTAGAGGTGTGACTGGACTAACAATTTGATTGTACAGATCATGTTCCTTGAGGACTGGAGGTTTCCTGGATAGGAAGTAGTTAAAGTTCAAGAGAATTAGGTGTAAATACAAAACAAGTGAAAATGTGAGTGTATTTTTTGAAATGACTATCAAATAAATAATTAGAACACAAAAATAACTAACATTTTGGCATTATGTAACACATTATGTAATTGTATGAATGCAAAGAAAGTTTTGGTGTGTACAGATAAATAATGTGGTATACTGATTCAGATATGCAAGCAATTTAAAGTAAGAGAAGCCAAAGAAAAATCAACATAAAATCACATATGTAATACTTGCCCTTAAGCTCTGCAGAGGAATATTTTATGTACAGAGAATGACAGTTCTTGGTTTAGAGAATGACTCAGCTCCCAGGATGGAATCCTTTGTGAGTTTTTCTTGTGCAAGTGTTGAAACAGAAGACAACATAAGAGTTACTGAGGAAAGCTGAAAGATTGCACAGGCCAAGAAGCAATAGATAATTTGTGAACCGTACAAGCATTTCAGTATTTTAAATGTGCAGCTGAAACAGGGAAATAGGGAAAAAACAAACATTACTAATAATTTGGATAACAATCTTATCAGTGAAGAAATCTCACTATTTGCATAAACCAAAGCTTTAACAGCAAAGGTCAAAGAGCCAGAAAAAGAGTAACAGAAAAATAACAGAGGATCTCAATGTGGTCTGTGAGACCAAGTTTTAATAGAGGAAGACAAAGGCATGGAAGACTTTTTAAAGCATTTCTCATTTACAGTGTGCTACCATGGCTGTTATTTGACTACTAATGACCTGACTAACCAGATACTGAGAGCTGTATTACATCTTAAAAAAAAATAAAAAAGTTAAATTGATAAATGGTTGATATTAAAGCAAAAATATATACGTGATAGTAATTTTGCTTAGAACACTATGTTATAAGACTAAGTGGTGACACAAAGTAAACAGCAGATAGATTCCAGAGACTCAGGGCATTCACTGGTCCATGAATTGTCAGATATCTTACCATTCATCTTACTGTAAATAGTTTGTATACTATAACAAATAAATAACTAATAAATTTTGAGCCCAGGTGACTCATGATCACTGATAATCTGAGGAAAGAAGAGAAATAGTAGCTAAATCATTCAGTGATCTGGTTGCAGTTCACTTTGGGCAAATCTCTTTTAGATAGGTGTCAGTCTTTGTGGTGGATGCCAACTGTTGAAAATCTCAGAAAGAAAATGTGGCAGTTTGGCAAATTGGCACTAGGTGGACATTGTATTGGAGGCCCAAAGATTGCTTTAAAGCCTCTGATCATAGCCCTAGGTGATCAGAGATCTTTGTCTTTGCTACCTCTCATGACTCAGCTGAACAGAGACTGTTTTTCTTATGGCTTATTAGTAAAGGACAAGGCCACTGACAGGGGAACCAAGGCTCTGAGGACATGGTTCAGCAGGCATGGTGATGTTGACAGTTGGACTAGATGATCTTAGTTGTCTTTTCCAATCTTAATGATTCTATAATTCTGCAATTCTTAGGAAAGATAAAAACAAAACCAGTCCCTTGCTGGACATTCCAACTCTGCTCCTAGGAATTATCTAGGACCCTGCACCTAGGATCTGTCCATTTCTACTTTTTGGAAGAAATAGATGAGGTGAGGAAACAGTATTAAGCAGGGACTAAATCTTTGGGATCCAGATTCTTTCAAAAGATCTAGAAACTGATTATGATGAGTGGATGCATAACACTGTATGAACTTAAGAAGGAAGACCAGAATTTGAATGATTATACCACTATGATGGTCATAAGCCAAAAGAAAGTAGAGACATAATAGAAGCAGAAAAAAGTTGTCAGACTCTTTAATGTTTTGTGCATGGCAACATAGTCGAAATTGACAAGCCTTGAATGTTTAAAAACGCAGATGTATTCAAGTAACTATAATGGATGGCCTGGAGTGTATTTAGTTTTAGGGCCTATAGATACCAGAACAACATGGAATAAGCTAGCAGCCTATATGAGGGGAGAAGAGATATCAGCCATCATAGATAGTAAGCAGCAAATTTGAAAATATCAAACTGAGCAGATGACTCAGAAGCTGTAACACCGTTATTTTTATCAGTATTTACACTCATTCTTCTTAAGAAAATGTGGCAAAAGGGATATGACAAGATAAGATGCAAAAGCAAAGCAATCTATGCATATATGCACTGGTAGGAAATAGTGTAGCAAGAAAGCAGTTAAATTTAGCACAAACATGCAGATACAGTGAGGAAACTGGAAAAGATTCAATGTACTGGAACAGCATCTCCAACGTCTCTACTGGATTGCGAACTGAAGAGTGACATAAGGGAAAAGGCCATTCATACCTCTCAGCTGCAGCCAAAAAGGCTTATACTTCACCTTTGTAGACTCCAAATTACAATTTGATCATTGGGAAATGTCTACTGTCCTGATGGAACCAATGGACAATTGGAAAATGATGAGGTTGGATGTTGCCTGAGAAGAAAACATAATGCAGAAAGAATGAATACTGGCACAAGCTGAGATCCGTACAATTTAGGTTATTCTGATTAAGCAGACACAAGGAGAATGAAGTGTTAACAAAGAAGTTGAAATATGAAAGTAGTGGAAACCAGAACTGGTATGAGAACCCTGCTGTAGAAGCTGATCATGCAGAATGGGAGAAATATCTTCACAGAGTGGTTAGTTAAACTAAAATCAGAGATCAAATGTTTCTTGAGTGGAATTAGGAGACTGAATCCAATATCCAGGGAGAATTTTGAGAGATTAACAAAAAACCAAAAGAGATACCAAAAAATGAAGGGCATTCGAAACTGAGAAACATCAATGCATAATTCCAGCTGAAGTAGGATAACATTAACTCAGAAAACTCAAAATTAACCTTATATATGATTGTAATTAAGATCTCAAAACCATGGTAAAAAAAAAAGTATATGTTAAGTGCAAAGACTACTATTTAAAGTATAAATGTTTATCTGTTTGTTACAAAGATGAAACAAAAGCAAAACAAACAAAAAGAAATGGAGTATTACTGAGGTGATGTAATAACATGAAGTAAAATATTCTTACTAAGTAGTAATGAATCATAGAATCTTTTGAGTTGGAAAGGACCTTATTAGGTCCCAGAATGTCTCCAAGGACGGAGCATCCACCACATCTTTGAGCAACCTGTACCAGAGCCTCACCATTCTTATTGTAAAAAACTTCTTCCTTATGTTCAATTTAAATCTCCCCTCTTTTAGTTTGAAGCCATTTCTCCTTGTCCTGTCACCACAGACCCTACTAAAGTCTGTCCTCTTCTTTATTACGGCTCCCCTTTAGACACTGAAAAGCTCCTATCAAGTTTCCCCAGAGGCTTCTCTTCTCCAGTCTGAACAATCCCAGCTCTCTCAGCCTGTCCTCACAGGGGAGGTGTTCCATGAGGACACCAGATCACAGCAATACTTCAGTAACATGAAAGCAAAAAGCAGCCATTAGCTAGAGCTTTCATGCTGCCAGAGTATGATTTTGGTTCTGTATGCTAAGTGCAAATAGCAGTCCTATCAAGAGCATTTAGTGGAATTTGACAATCTGAACTGGCTTTTTAGTAGTTTAGATTTCAGATTACTTTTGATCTTTAAAGATGTGTTGTTATTTAAAGCTCCTGATACCGTAGGAGGGCAAAGGTAAGACCTAAAAAGACAACCTCAATGAATAATACATTTCTTAAAACAAACTGACAGAAAAAAAGCCAACAAAAACAAAACTCCCAAACCATAAACTAATTAAAGGATATACTAATGGACTCATGGAATGTTTGCTGTAATTTTCAAGGTTATATCCTTTATTCTTCCTAAGTAACTAATTAACAGTTGAATCCTTACAAAAACTGCAAAACTATGTTTTAATTGAAGAACTCTGACATGCTGCTGAGATTCAGCAACTGCACAACATTGCCCATTTTTCCTCCTGCATCTCAGCAGAGCCTTGGAAAGCTCAAAGACAGGGATAAAGAACTTGTTTAATCTCAGTTGCCATTGTCTGACCTACATGTAAAGACCATGTAGATTAGTGATAATTAAGAAATGTATTGGATGTTTGCAGTACCCACTTTATACCTATACTGGAAGGAAAACACATCACCCTTAACAACTGCCACGTCTGTCTCTTTGCAGGCTCCAGCTAACACCATGTGATGGTCTCTGGCCAATCTGAGAGCCACAATAGTGGGAAGAATTTGAACCAGTGCTTCAAAGAAAGAACCTTGTTCCTACAGTTTAGCATCTCGGCCTACTTTTGCAAGTAAAAGCAAAATATGAGAAAATGAAAATTGTTGTAGTGCACCACATGAATAGTCAGTTCTTGAATGTTCTTGAGTACAAAACTTTGATTTCTTTTTGAACTTTGTACAGAAACCACTCTAAGAATCGTAACTAGTTATTGCATAGCACTGCTATGCAACATTTTAAAGTAAACACAGCTTAATCATGAACATCCTTTGAAAGACTAATTTGAAGTGGTTTGTTATACTCTGTTCTTGGTGGTAACTGGGGGCCAGACACATGCCTCAGATGCCACTCCTTTTATATTGATTACTGTCCCCCAAAAGTGCAGTTATTACCATCCACCCCTTCTTCCTATCTCTACTGGCAGCTGCTATCTTTGTATGGATGTCAGACAAATATACAAACAAACATTCATCTACTGAGACAACTTTTATTGTTTCGAGTGCCCTTTTTGCCTCTAGGTAGAAGACTAAATGGCAATGTCCTCAGAGCCAAATTTGGCCTTAGAGTCTCAGCCAGACTGTGTTGGAATAGATGATCGCAGTAATATATGCCTTTGTGTCTTTGAGCAGGCAGATAAAATCACACCTCAGTTGTAAACTTGAACATGAACGGATACAAATAGAATGGTTATCCATTTCCTAATTCACAAGGTATTAAATATAGCACTTGGGGCTACTTGGAGAATTTAACTTCCTGACATTCAAGGATGCTTGGATGCGAGTCAGGATACTGTGTTATTTCTGCTTACAATCTTGCAAGCAAAGGTTAAGAAAGGGTCTCTGTCTCCAGGGAGCTAGAAGTCACAGCAATATTTGTGCTGTTTACATAGATTGCTAATGCCAATTTATAAATCCCTCTCTTGTGCCTAAGCCAAATAGCTAATAATGGCACTCTGAACCTGTTGAGCTTTCTGATAATTAAGAAAACCAAACAGACTGTGCTCAAAATGAAGCTCCTGTTTCCTATGGTAGTATATTCAAAGACTGCAGGGATTTCCCCCTTCCTTCCTCTTCAGCAGCAGGCAACGTCTCCATTACAGCTGGAAGCCTCAAACAGCAGTACAAATAAAATGTTAGCTACTGTGAAAAACAAGTTACTGGCTCTTGATTAACAGCTGGATTTGCTCCCCTTTTAGCTTGCCCCACCAGATAACTATGGGAATGGCAGAGACAGTTTGCAAAAGAAAACATAGCGTGCATAGCATGATGTCAGAAATAAGATAAGAGTTACTAAACTTTGGTTTAACACAGACAAGGGAATCACTGCTACATAGACAGTTCTGAAGCATGTAACAGGTTTTCAGTCCTGATGGAGACTGAAGAAATCACTGAGGGAGAAAAAAAAAGAAAAAGAAATCCCATTGTAAGCTGGTTATGACAGGTAGCTCTGATGTTTAATGCCATTTATTTCACAAAACAAACAGAAACTGCTCAGGCCTTCTGATGGGGCAAATTATGTAACAATTTCACAGAATCCCAGAATCGTTTAAGGGGTCTTTGAAGGTCATCTAGTCTAAATCCCTGTAATGAACAGGAGCACCTACCAGATCAGGTTGCTCAGAGTCCTATCCAGCCTAAACCCTGAATGTCCCCAGGGACAGGGCTGCCATGACCTCTTCGTGCAATCAGTTCCAGTGCCTCTTTTATGAAAAACTTAACTCTTACTGTAAAAACCTTCTTTCTTATATCCAGTCTAAGTCTCCCCTCTTTAATTTGAAATAATTTCCACTCGTCCTATCACAACAGAGCCTGCTAAAGTGTCTGTCCCCTTCTCACAGCCCCACTTTAGATACTGAAAGGCTGCACTCAGGTCTCCCCAGAGGCATCTCTTCTCCAGGCTGAACAGCCCCAGCTCTCACAGCCTGTCCTCACAGAGGAGGTATTCCATTCTCTGGATCATTTCTGTGGCCCTCCTCTGGATACCCTCCAATAGGTCCATGTCTCTCTTGTACTGAGGACTCCATGTCTGGTCACACTATTCCAGGTAAGATCTCAGCAATGTAGAGTAGAGGGGCAGGATCACCTCCCTCGACCAGCTGACCACACTTCTTTTGATGTACTTTTGATACAGTTGGCTTTCTGGGCTGTGAGGGCCCAATGCTGGCTCATGTCCAGCTTCCCATCCATCAGTCCCCCCAAGTCCTTTTCTGCAGGGCTGCCTTCCATTCCTTCACTGCCATCTTGTACTGATAAAGGGGGTTGCCTTGATCCAGGTGCAAGACCTTGAACATGGCTTCACTGAACCTCATGAGGTTGACCTGGATCCAATGCTCAAGGCTGTCTAGGTCCCTCCAGATGGCATCCTGGTCCCTCAGATGTGCTGACCACACCACACAGCTTAGCATTTTCCGCAAACTTGCTGAGGGTGCACTCAATCCTACTGTTGATGCCATGGATAAAGATATCGAACAGCACTTGTCCTAGTTCTTGGATTTTTGTATGCATACTGCTGCAAGGAAGGAAATACAGTGTAGTTAAATGCGTACCATTTGATGAAACAAATAATTTTGAAAACTGTCACTTCAGCTAATTTTTGGAGAAGCTACAAATAATTGCTGCAGTTTGTTATAGGCTGTCACCTGGCAGCAGAATAGGAAGCCACTCTAAATCCAGAGTAAGCCAAGGCAGGGGAGACGAGTTACAAACCAAGGACAGAAATCTTGGAGACAGTTGTGGAAGCAGTGTCAAGTACCCTAGTGCTGGAAAGTTTATAACCTGTGGCTAAACAGTATTCAAAAAGAGGCCTGTAAATACACACTGTCAGTACGTGTATTAACAAAGCAATATTGCTCTACTGCTGGACGTTGGCCTACAGCCACGGTCAGGCTGGCAAAGAGTTGCCTTGGATATCTGGAGGCCTGTTCAAAAATGAGACACGCTGATTGATAATCTGTCCTTCGTAATCTATCTGTGCTATTCAGCATTTACAGCTGCCTTAGGATCCACTAAACTCACTCTACTTTGTTCAAGCCTCCTCCGGCCCCTGCGAAGCAACACTCCGCCAAACACACGCAGCGTTTTATGAGAGCTCATGGATCCGTCGGAGCCGCACCGCTGCGCTCGGCTGCGAGCTGCCCAGCGCCCAGCCGAGCAGCGGAGGAATCTTTCTCAGCACTCGCACCCTGTACCCCTTAGAGAGCCCGCGAGTCGTCACCCGCAGCCGCAGCCTCCCACCCTGCCCAAGGCCGCGAGGCAAAACGCGGGCGGGGAGTGGCAACGGAGGCGGGCGGCTCCCGGTCCCGGGGCTGCCCCCGCCGGTGGGCGGCGCCGCGCGGTGAGAGGCAGTGGGCTCCTCGCCCGCCCCGATCAGAGACCCCCCCTTCCCTCCCCCCCCAGTCTAGAGGTATATAGCGGCCGTGCCCGGCGCCACCGAGCCGTGGCGGCAAGATGGCCGTCTCCGGCACGCAAGGCCCGCAGGCGCCTAAGCTACCGGAGCTGCTGGAGCGGGACCCCTACCTGGCCCCCTTCGAGCAGGACTTCCAACGCAGGTACAGGCCCCGGCATAGCGGCGGACTAGACCTGCGCGATAAGTTGCGGGCCGGCAGGCGACGGCCGCCCGCCTCCGGGGGCGCAGGATCGGGCGGGGGGCGGCGGATGCACCCCTCCCCTCGGCGGTGGGCTGTCCCTGCGCCGGCGCGGCTCCGCTTCCGGCCCCGGCGAGGACAAGGCGATTTGCACTGCTCTGATGGTGGTGGGGCCTTACAGCCGGTGTGGCCTCTCGGGACGGGCAGGGAACGTTGCACGGGTACCCCAAGCGATGGGGGCGGCCGTCCCGTCCCCAGTGATCTCTCTGGTGGCCGCAGCGTGGCTTCTGGCGTCTCGCTCGTTCCCCTTGGGACTGCCTGAAAGCGGTAGCGCTTCTTCACGCAGCCGGGGCGGGCTCGTTCGCGAGCTCCTGCGCGTCGGAGGAGGGGAGGAAATGTGTTCTACAGTTGTGGACGTAGTTAGTAAGGCCGCTGTTGCTAATTAGACGTTCTTGCAGTCCAGTTGTGATAACTTGTAAATAAACTTCGTCTCTTTCTTTCTGGTGTGTTCCTTCCTTCCAGCTCAGGTGTTAGGCTTGCAGCAGACCGAGCACCGTACTGGTGCAGGTCTCCCTCCAGCGTTCCTATTGCCTTTTCGCGTCCTGTTTAGCTGCCACTAAGTTCACAGTGTCAGCTTTCAAATGGGATTTTGCGTTTTCTCTGCTACACCTCAATGCCTTCCATTTTGTTAGCAGTCCCCTAATAATCAAAAGTATGATACTAATGGCCTGTGTCCTCAAAGTCTGGAAAACTCTGCATATGTGGCAGGGAGGCAGTTTGAGGTTTTAGCATTATCTTGGCTTTTTTTTTTTCTTGTTTTTTCTCCTTGCTGTGTTATGAATAGCATATTTGGTTTAGGGCTGCTAGGCATCCTGTAAACTTCTGGCAGAGCAGTGGCATGGCCACGTCTTGTAAAATGGAATTAAGCTAAGTAAATTGCTAGGTTAGCTTATAGTGCATTTTCTCCAACTGTAATCACTTAATGACTGAATAATGGAGTGTTTTGAGCAGTGATTCCTGGCAGATTTCTTACAGCAGTGCTGTAAGGCACCTGATTATTTTAGTAGGATGCCTGCATGTAGGAAATATGACTAGACAAAAACAAAACTGTTCATTAAAACAGTTTAGAAGCCCAGATGCACCTGCCATCTAAATGGCGCATTGTGGAGAGCAGTGTTTTTGCGTGATTGTGCTGAAAGAGTGAGTTTGTAGAACTGTTGTATTGGTTTTTTTTAGGTTTCTCTGTCTCGCACACAGAACTTCAGGTGATTCTTTTTGTCTCTTCTCTTAATGTCTTCTGGAACTGAAGCCATTCCTTAACAATGAAGTTACTGTGGAAATCTGTAAGCTCATAATTTCTTTTTAAAGAGAAACAATTTCTGTGGCAACCTGTGATAAATAAAATGTCTTACTCAAAGCTCAGTCAGTCCAACTCTTCAGGCTATGGGAGAGAATGCCCAGGCGAAGGAGGCAGACCAAAATGTCTGTTGGTGTCCATGCAATACTTATCCCAGCTCCACAAACTGTGATTTGTAGTGTGTATAATAACTTCAGGTGTGCTTTTTATCAATAGCTCTTGCATCAGGAATGCTGGGGAGGAAGGAGTTTCATGGCCTAATTGTTGCTTGTGTAAAGAACTGGTTCTTTGGAGTGTCCTGGAGCTCCAGTGTGTTGGTTTAACTCTCTGCTCTCAGATTCTTGTGCTGAAAAAGGTGAACAACTCCGCTCGATTCTGCTGTGTCTTAAGATCCTGCTCAGTGTGTAGATTTGTAATCTTTGTTCTAGGCTCAGGAATCCTAATACGTTCACCTGGTTGTTAGAAGGTGACCTGTGTGTCTGTGCCATGTTTTCTGTGACTTTCCCTTGTGAAATGGGAATTAGAACTGAGAGCAGTCCTCAAGTTGCATATTGTATGGGTTAATACAGTTACATAATGATACTGCGCTCATGTAACTAATCCTTCATGTGCAAGTGTGAAGAAAAATAAAACCTGGCAAGCTGTCTAGAGGCGGAAGTGTATTTACCTTTGAAGCTTCAAGTGTGTGTACTGAATGAAGTTGCACATAGTCTTGAATCCTAGTTATGGTACATTTTTATGCCTCTGAAAGGATAGCAGTTATTTTAAGTGGTTGCTTAAATTTGGATCCTGCAATTGCAGGGCATATTATTGAGGAAACGAGTGGATTAGATATATCCCAAATGAAGTCGGAAAGGCAGTGATGAGGCAGCTAGGAGTATGTACTGCTAAGCAATACTATTAGGTGATCGACTGTTAATTGCTTGCCTTGTGATCATAGCTAGGGAGAAAGGGCCAATTCTTAGTGTGTGTTGTAGAAATAGCAATCTTTTCAATGTAGGAAAATTGTGCAGACATAATACAACTCAACTCCTAGATGTTGAAGTTCACTGTTCCTTGTGAACCAACTGGCTGGCCTTCCTACCTGTGCTGCTGATTCTGCCTCGCCTCCTCCTCAGTGGTGTTATTTTCCACTTGAACAGTTTAAACAACAATAAGACAGATAGCTTTCCAGCTCACAGGCTTGAGTTGTTGGTGGCAAAGGGGGCAAAACAGATGTGCTTGGCATCTTGCAGAAAGTGGAAGTACCTAAAGCTTTTCTTGCTTAGGTTAGGAAAGCAAGAAAGGAAACAGACTTGGTGAAATACAGTGTGTGAGTACTTTCTGTGTAGTAGTCTAAATTTCTTTATAAAGTGTACAATAATGTTGAATTCAATATTAAAGAAGATAGGAAATCTTGTGGCTTACAGCTGTGTGTAACCTAGGAAAAATAAAAGCTAGGGTTTTTGACAAAATGAAAGATTTAAAAAAAAAAAAAAAAACACCATTTTGTTTCTCAAACATGGTGGTGGTGATTTTTTTTTTTTTTTTTTTTTTTTTTTTTACTGTGTTTTGTGCATGAACACAAAAATAGTCCTTCCTTTGCCTTGCTTACTAACAGAAAAAGAGAGGGGAAAGAAAAGATTTGAGCTCTATTCCTGGCTGTGACATCAGCAAGCTGTTGACTCACCCTTTGGGCTTGAGTCTGCCTGCTATTTATCCGTAGTGTCATCTTAGCCTGGATTATTGCTAGTGGAAAATTTCATAACTTTTTCTTTTTAAAAGACACACAGTTAACTTCATAATGATGGGCTTTTTCTCCTATTCAACACAGGGCTATTTCTGGTGATGGATCATGTTGTGCTGTGTTTTTGAAGATGCATTTTCGCAACCTCTTTGAGCAGCTTGTCCCAGTGTTTGGCTACCCTGACTATTTTTTTTGTCTTAACTTTGTAATTTCCCTTGCTGCAGTTTTGTCCTTTGTCTCAATTCTCTTTCTGTGTGCTGTGGGAGTGAGCTTCGCCCATTCTTTTCTCTTGACATTTCTCTTTCTACCTGTCCCTTTGGTAGCTGGGGACTGTAAGTTAACATCTGCCATCCACACCTCCCTAAAGTTAGCTTTTTCTTCTTTGGTCAGAAGCAACCACCTCCCATGATTCAGAAATAGTTGCCTAACATGACTTTTAAGATTGTACCTGTGTAATTGAAATGATCGTAGATGATATTCATTTTTCACATCTATTTGGACATGAATCAAAGAATTGTTAACGTTAGACTAGAATCACTTCGTCTAGTCCAGCTGCCGACCCATCACCACCATGTCCCCTAACGATATCTCTCAGTGCCACATTTACCCTTTTCTTGAACAACTCCAGAGACTATGACTCCCATCACCTCCCTGAGCAGCTTGTTCCAATGCCCTTACCATTCTTCCTGAGAAGACATTTTTCCTAATATCCAGCTGTGAATTAGTCATTTAGTCATTGCTAAAAGGGATGTCTTCTGCTTATGTAATGTGTTCTGCCTCTGAATTCTTTCAAGCTAGTAGTTAGATGAAATGAGGCCAGTCATAGGTGGTGCAGCTAGGATAAGATGTATTTTGTAAACAATTTTACGTACAGCCATTTAGGTGTACTTGCTGCAGACACTATTGATATCATTGTTCTTTTGTTTATGCAGAAGATACATTGTGTTTGAGGGGGCTTTAAGTCCTGATAAGCAGGCATTGTCAAAGCTATCTACTAGGGTATTGCTTAAAGTTGTTGGCACTGAAGTCTAAGCAAGCCTTGATGTTATGATCTGTATGCTGATGCTGCTGAATTCTTCTTTCAAGCTATGTTCTGCCATATTAGTAGTCTGTGGTCTCTGAACTAGTGTTCTGCATTGTTTCTCAGGTGGCCTCATCAAAATTTTTATTGCCAAGTACTGTTTGCTCTTACATTCAGAGCTCTTTATAGATAGCAAGATACACTCAAGTAGAACTATTTCTTGCTTAATTGCTGCTGTAAGTAGCTCCAAATAAAAAGTGTCTAAAATGGACTAAGCTACATCTTAATGTGTAGGGCTTCAACACAGCTTTGGACACTTGTATGAGTGGGCTTTCAGTGAACACAATTGGTCTTTACAAAAAGTTGTTCTGCAAATGTTACCTTCTTCATTTTGCTTGACTTCTAGGCTTTGCTTCTTTGAGATGAGAAAGGTGGGGGGGAGGTGGGGAGTGGTGGTGTTAAGTCTATCAGAACCGTGAGTTAACACCATTTAGTAACATCACAAGTGGATGCTCTCTCTACCCCCTTCATTGGAGACTGGATGCTTAAACTATTCCAGCTTGCCCTAGTATGTGGGTCAGAAATTTCTACTTGACTGTCATATTCCAAATCTTGATAGATGAGCGTGCATCTGTGAAACATGGAAATGTTATGAAACACTTTTGTTTTACAGTCTGAGAGCTTCTATAAGAACTAAGTGTTTCTGTGAAGGGAAGCTACCTAAAATGTGATTATAAGTCCTTGCAAGTCATCAGCATGGAAAATGGGTTACTGTGGTTAAATAGATGGATTATGGGAAGAATTGTGCTTCTGTTATATCTTCCTTTTGTTTTTTTTGTCATGCATAATCATTTCATTGCCAGTGGTGTTTCAGGGTAGGGCAGATAGAAATCTGTAATTCTTTATTTCTGCAAATATCTGAAATTGGCCCTGAGTTTTGTGGGCATGTTTTCTTACAAAAGAAAGGAATCATTTCACTTGCATTTAGTGAGCCCTTCAGCTTTGACCTAAAGGCATTTGGTTTAACAGCTGAAACAAGAATATACTTAAAAATAAAAAAATGAAAAAAAAATTAATAGAAAAAGCTCCAAGTGATACCACTGCTCTATTGTTTGACCATCTGTGATATGTTTTCCCACAAGTATTTTGTTAACTCCCAAGTGTTATTTAGTCTAAAGACTTCGTATAATTTAGTGTGTATTTTTAGTCTTTTTACCTCTTAGTACATAATTGGCTCAATTAAAACCATTAATGCCTGTGGTGTAATTGCATTTTATGGAGTTACAAACTGGAATCAGAAAGTGCTGCCCATTAGAATTTTTGTTGTTACAGCGTGCATGGCTTAATATATTTTACCAGGCCCTGTAAGTGTTTTGGTAACTATTAACTATAGAGTCCTCATTGAAAAATTGTTATTGAATAGTTCAATTTATACAGTAAGTGAGTAAAAATGTACTTCTGCATAGATTTAGTCTTTATCTTGACTAAAGCTTCAGAAGGGGTGTTGGTTTGTTCAGCCAGGTGAAACACCTGCCATAGTGCTTGGCAAGGGTTATGAGAGGAGGGAATTGTCCCACTTCTTTTAAAGCGTTGCTGAGTTTTTGGTCAAGAAGACTGGATCTACTAGTACTTAGGCTTCAGTAGCTGGATTAATTAAGAAGGTATCTGTCAACAGGCTCATAGGTCTCTGGTGGTGTTCCTTGATCCCTTCATTCTCTTCTTTTATCTATTACTATGAGGTTATGGGTGCTTTATTATGGTTTTGCCAATTTTAATCTAATTCCAGAGACTCACAGTAGTGAGTACTCCGAGTTTTGAAAATGAAGAAATATAAAATTAGGCTTGATAGCACTGAATGAGAAGGCATCCATTGGAGTCTATTTGAAGTTAGGGAATGATAGCTGAAAGAGTGATTCAGATAGCATCCTAGTCATGGATAGTAAGTGGAAGTGAAGTGTGAATCTGGATAAGTTTTATCGGAATTTACTCAGTGACTTCTCGCCTTCTCTGTAGGGATTGATGCTAACTCTGGAGGGGGGGGGGGGGGGGGAAGGAAGGTTAGCCGCCTGTGTTTTCTCACAGTCTGAAGAGATAGTTTAGTGAACTTAAACCAGAAGCAGGGGCCCTAAGATTAATGGATATTTTTAAAGAGTTGGGATGAGCATAACGTGGGTGAGAGCCACAAACCTAGGTCATAATGTTATTGACTAAAACTAGAAATTGAGAGATTCCTGAAGGAAATACTATGCTAAATTGATGTTAGGAAATTGTTGATGCCATTATGTTTAGAGCTAGAGTTGACACACTGGCACCTACTGACTGCAAAACCAAGTGTATGGTTGGTCAATACAATGCCTTGTTGCCATAGTTGCCATCAAAAGATTCAGGCTGCCTGTTGGCTTAATATCTGCTAGGTTTAGGAAAAGGCAGGAGGGAGAATTAGATACAGATACTAAATTTTATTAGCAGGACAGTTGCCTCTATATTTTAATTATAACTAAGTACTCTTTGGAAAACTGATTGGAGGCCCCCTCAATTCTGCTACTTAGCATTATCCAAAAAAGTTGGATGGATTCTGAGAATTTTGCCAGAATTCTGAAACTATAGAGCACGTGATGAGGAGTCTAATTACTGTCTCATCGTAATAGTGAGAAATAGCTTTGTCATGTTAAATACTTCACATTCAAGTGTTTATGCATGCCTTTCTACTACTCCTATAAATAAAGTGTTCTTATTCTGAAGGACCTTCTTAAATTGACAGCCTATCTCACTAAGATGCGTTTTCTTTCCATTCAGTATTTATGTATACATACTTTCCTATCTTCTCTGCCTCCCTGTTACCTTCTACTTACTCCCACTATGCCTTCCAATCTTGGCTGCTCCTTTATCTCCTGTCTTTCCATGAAGAAGGCTCTTTTCCACTTGTATGGTGTCAGAGATCTGAAACCTGTCTCACTTCTGCTTCAGTTTACTTTGTACTTCTGAAGCTTTGCTTCATACAGTTATTCATTAGCTTAAAAAGAAAATAATGTCTTAAGGCAATATGTCAAGTGAAATAGTGTAAGATTTTTGTATTTAAAATGTTTAAAACATGAGCTTTCAGTTTTCCTTGGCAAAAAAATTTTCTGGAAAAAAAAAAAAAAAGTTTGTAGCTAAAGAACAGCTTGCCTCTTCCCCAACTATCTGACAATTTATTTGACGTTTTTATAGCATTTCATGTTAATGAGTTGAAGGCCAGTTGTTAGTGATGATTCCTGGTCATGCTGCAAAGCATAGGACTCTCAAGCTGCCTAGAACAACAAAGTCTGCTTTGCTCATATTGCTGTCAGAAGCACCTTACTGATGAATGTTATCTTCACGTTATTTACAATTAAAATCTAGTATAGATCTGTTTTCTCAGAATAGATGCCTGAAGACCTGTCTCATTAGACAAGTCAACTAGTTTGTTTGAAATATATATTCATTTATGTGAACATCTTGAGACTATTAATCTAGGTATTTCTAATTCTGAATTTATTTTAATCTATCACCTTGTATAGTTAAAACAACAAATAGAAAAAAACCACAAAACAAACAAAAGAAAACATAAACCTTACTGACAGTTTCCTCAGGAAGCAGCTGTGGGTGGCTCTCATGCTGTTCGATGCTCTCCTTCTTTCCTTGGGCCTGCAGGCACGGTGTCCTGGCTTCAACATGTCCTTACACTCTTGGTGTGCTGTGTTGCTGCTTTTTGTCCTAGCATGTCTGCCATTGTGCTTAGCATTAGAGAGAAGAACTTAATGGGGTTATGAGGTCCCAGTAAAGGTGGATCTACTTTCCCAGGAGTTTCTCTGCTTGGGAGGTATGCCAAGTTCAGAAAATGTTGCCCAGATCTGCAGAAGGAATTGGGTGATGCTTAGTCCTGCAAAATGAACTTCTGAGTACTCAGTTGTTAGAACACAAAGTATGAGTTTCCACCCTTGTTATGTGAGCTAGTCTTAGGTTACTTTTCTTGGGAAGATGATAGAGAAAGCTCTTTATATTGGAATGACTAGTGTAGAGTAACACTTCAGTACTGATCACGCCACTATAAGCAGTTAGTGTGGAGACTATTTTGACAAAGCAGTGCTCTTTCCAAGCAAGTCCATTTGTGCCAGCTGTTTGTTGGCCCAGACATCTGTTTTGAGGGCACTTTTTTATAATCTGTCACTGATGCCACAAGGTTTTTGGTTGTATGAACATTTGGTTAGATACTTAGGAGAAAAGCAGGAAGTTGGGAGAATTGTCTGAAAGGCTCCTATTAAAATCATATATGTAGTGTATTTTATGTGGCAAACATGCCATACTACCAGAACTGCTCAGGAATTGCCCATCTAGAATGAATTTATTACATAAGCATAGAAGTCTAGTGGCACATTCCAGAAGCATTAGGGGTTATCCTGACTGTATTGTAAAAGAAAACACTATAGAGTTTTCATGAATTATGTTGTATGTGATAGTGGGTATCCTGAATACTTCAGGCTAACATGCCTGTAGATCTTTAGGCAAGTAGCTCTTGCTGTTAACATCATTTAATATCTACTGTGGTCAATATCTCTTGTATAAATATTCCTGGATACATTAATAAGTCATCATGACTTTCAAGTTTAGTAAATGGATTTTGTTGTAATAAAATATTTCAGTTTTTTAAGTGTAAATGGTGTAGCTGGTATGCGTCTTATACTAGCAGTGGCATTGGCTCTTTGAACACATATGAGGTTTTAAATGATGTATAATCTGTTGGCAGGGGGCTTTCATTTTTTTCTCTCAAAAGGAATCATATGTTTTCTATGAATTTTTCTGACTGAAAGGGTAAGTGAATTTAGAGAAGTGAGGCTTTAAAAATGATCAATGCAGCAATAATTTCATTTTTTTTTCATTTTGCAGGTAATATGGTGTCTGTTCCATCTTCTCCCTTTGCAGTCTTCAGGAGACAAAACAGTTTTATCTGCTTGCCCTGATTTCATTGCTTTTGTTTCCTTCTTTGGTTAGCTTGTCACTACTTTTTTGCTACTGGCAGTTATTTACCTCAGCAGCAGGTACTGTTTGGATGCTAATTTCAGCATATAGAACCAGTAGAAAAATAATCTTTTCATTGACAAACCTTAGAGGTATGAGAGGGAGACGAGCTAAAGCATAGCATTTAGGCTAGCTACCTTGGATTGTATTCATGCTGTAAGCAGTTTTTTTTTCTTGTTCTATCCCTTAAAAAAAAAAAAAATAAAGTTATACTTTCTGTCAGGAAGTGAGAGGAAAATCTGAGTACTAGAGGATTATCTTATTTTTAAAGTGATTATGGGGAGCTGTGTGGAGATGTCACTTTATCTGCAATTAACTGTTTCTTAGCTGGTGAAAAATCAAGTTAGTTATGTTTTACTTAACTAACTTAAGGCTGTCTTAGCCTTCCATGACATAGCTTTCAATTAGAGAGTGAAAGCAAGCTTTTCCTGTTTGCTGTGCACCTTTCTTGATAGCTTTTGATAGAAACTTGAAGTGGTTTTTGTTAATTGTACACACGCACTTAATTAAGTACATATGCTATCCTTTTTTGAAGGAGTTTCTAGCTAGCATGACCATGTGTCCAGCCTCCATTGGGCTCGTTGGTGAGTTTAACTATGGCTTGTGGAGTTTGTAGTCTTAATGACCTATTTGTAAGTTTTCAAGTAAGAATGAGTTCATTAATGCTGGATTATCATAAAGATCTGAAAGATTCTTTTTCTCCAAAATGTTGCTGCTTTATTTTAATCCTATTTACAACAATTGGGCAATATTCAACAAAAAATCAGGCTTGTAACAGTCCTTTTTACATAGCAGTAGACAGACTTTTAATAGCAAGACTCTTGCAGTGTAATTTGAATGTGATTATAATGATTAGCTCTTTTAGACAGAAAATTATAAATTATTCTTGTTAGAATGTAGATTTATTTGCCAAACTCCTTCAGATTTTCCTCATATCATCTGAATATTTCTGGACAGAATTCTTTTTTCTAGTTGCTTTCTACTTGTCATCCTGAAATAAAATTATATTGAATTATAGTATCAGTGTAAAATAGTGTAATATATGAAAAAATAGGTAACTTTAAAAAAAAAAAAAAGTTAAAGTAGAATATGGATGAAAAACTTTTAAGAAGGACAAGACTTGGTGAGGCTAGACTTGTTAATTATCAGATGTAATCTAAGAAGTAGTGATTATATAGAGTAATAATACCAAGAATGGATGCTATTGGCAAAATTTATCTGTCGTATGTAAATTCCACTAGTCTATCTGCATAACGTGGCACAAAGTAAATGCTGCTTATGGTGCAAGCTGTCTTTTCTGATTTATGGAATAATTGCCCTACTTCAGCAGCAGAATCTTAACCTTTGCAGGAGGGAAAAAAAAAAAAAAGCAGGTAATTTAAGTTCCTTGATACTCATGGAGTTCTTAATGGCTGCAGAAGGCTCCATCTTGAAATCTAAATGTTCAAAAAATACTGTCTCCACCTCCTCTCACTTCTGAAGAAAGCCGTCTCCACTTCTCAGGAACTGGTAGCAGGAAGAAAATGTCTTTCATAGCACAGTGTTTACCTATTCGTTGACTCCTTTAGCCGGCAGAAAGTACTAGAAACTATGAAGCTAGATTCCAAAACTGTTTGGAAGTCAAAAGTCAGTCCAAAGTCAGTTTGTGTATGATGATGTGTTTCAGCTTTAACTTGAGTTTTTTTTAGAAATAAAGCAAAAAATCGTTTACTAATAGATTAGATACTAGAATAGACCTAGTGATCATTATTGCTGTAAAACTTAGCAAACTTGGAAAGCAGTTACTTTGTTACAGCCAGTAAACCATGAGTGTTGGTACTATACAATAGGAATGAGCAGACTGAAGTTTGCTTGGTATCTTCTGATCTCTTTTGGACCATGAAGCTATGGCCTAAGTACTATAACAAGTGATAGCTTTGAGTATGCCTGTCAGCCATTGTTTTTGGCTTAGCTGTTTTTTTTTGTTTTTTTTTTTTTCTTAATGTGAAGTAGTAGAAACAAATCAATATAAAAATAAAACATACTTTGGCTTTGAATTTCTGAACATTGAATAGGGCATTTTATTTCCTAATATTGTAAGTAATGTATTAATATCAAAGTAGGTATCAGACTGAACACTCAGCAGCAGTCACGGTTGACTTTGCGTGGTTACCGGCTTAAAATGAAGGTAGCTGTAAATAGCACTTATTTTTGTTGAGTGTTATTGCAGGGTTCTGACAATAACTGCTTATGACAGAAGTTTCTTCCTGGAAACCCTGTGGAAGTAGGAAATGCAAACTGTCAAGATCTAATTTTTTTTTTTTTTTTTCCCAGAAATTCCTCTGAACAGCTCGTTTGTCCTTAATAGCAGGAATCAGTGTAGTTTGCTGCAGTCCAGTACTTGTCAGTTAATGTAATTCCATTATAACAATATTTTCTCAAAAATGCTTAATACTGTGCTATTGATAATCACTACATTAATTGGCAGGGCAACCAAAAAAAGCAGATACTGAAGTAGGTCTCTTAATGACAGACATTGCTAGCATGGCATAAAATATCAGATAAATGGTTACGCTCTCTGTATAGTTTACAGGTGCAAGAACATGCTTTTCATAGTCCAAGCTGTTGCTGATACCCTCCTCAAACTAGAAGGAACTTTGGATGACAGATTCCTTGGTCTTACTGTTTCTTCACTAATGCCTTTGGCAGCAAAAAAGATATTACTCATTAGCAACTGCATTTGCTGTTGTGTCAATGAGCACTTACGCTGGCTGGGTAAGTAGTTGTAAGGCTGCAACTCGACTTCTTTGCAGTTTTTATTTAGTGTTTAATAAGGTTAGTCTATACAAGCTGTTTACACCTTGATGTTTTTACCGAAAGCTGATGCTTGTTTTCTTTTGGCACAGTGAAATGTACTGCCAATTGGGTAAGATCATGAGCTCCAAACCCTAGCCTTGTTTTTTTTATTGTAGAACTGTAGAATGGCTTGAATAGGAAGGGACATTAAAGACCATCCAGTTTCAACTCCCTCCCATGGGCAGAGCTGCCACCCACCAGCTCAGGCTGCCAGGGTCCCATTCAATTTGGCCTTGAATGCCTCCAGGGATGGGGTATCCATAGCTTCTCTGGGCAGCTGTGCCAGTGCCTCATCACTCTTCAGTGAAGAACTTCTTCCTTACAGCTAATCTAAGTCTACTTCTGTTAGTTTACAGCCAATACCCCTTGTTCTAATGCTGCACTCCCTAATAAAGAGTTCCTGACAGCAGGTTATGCAAAACTCATAATTATCCAGAGAAAAAGTAGGGATAAGATCTTGTTTTTGAAAGACCACCAATTCTTGTGAGGGACAAAAAAATGTAAGGACAGAAAAGTAGGAATTAACAGTAATGTGTGGCTGGTTTTGTAAATGTTTTTCATACTTCGTTTCTCACTCAAAAAAGTGTTGTTTTTTTTTTTTTTTTTTTTGCATGTGTTGATTCAATTTATTTTTTTTTTTTAGTTTCTGATTGTAGTGGGGTTAATAGTAACTTTCTGAATTTGTGTTACTGAAGTTTATGATACTCAAATGTCAATGCAAAGAGAATATACAAACCACAGCATCTTGAAAACAGCTTCTGTGACTTTTATTAAGTCTTTTCTAATAGGTGTAAAAAGCATACAAAGCTTTTTTTTAAGGTGTCCAACTCTGAGACTTGATGAACTGCTTTATGTCAGAGTATATAGGAGGGAAGTAGATATTCTTTATCAAGATGATGTACTAATTGCAGTTTGCTTTCCACTATGGAAGCAAAGAAGTACTGAAGAAACCTCAACATTCAATGGAGTATGAGCTTTCATCTGATAATAAAAAATCTAATGCTCTAAGGTATAAATAGGCATCTAAAAAACATTGTGGAGATAAGGTGCTACTGTTATACATGTGCTTTCACAATGAATATGTGGTTTGTTAGGTGAGAAGATTAGGCTTATGTGTTTTTTTTTTTTTTTTTTTTTTTCTCCCTGTTATTTCTCCTGATTCTTTTTCATCAGATGAGCCACTTGTAAACTATGGAAGGAGCTGTAAGGAAATTGAAATGAGGGGGGATTTTGTGATCTTTGGAAATGAATTTAAGGAAGATCTGTTTGTTGTATGAAATATAGTTGAAAGGGGGCACACAGCCTTTTGTTCAAAAGTATTTGGCTTTGGTGGAAAAATAAAATGAAGCCTTGAGGGTTTAAATAGCTCTTAGTGGGGGGGGAAAAAAAAGTATAACTTAACTGCTTATGATTGCCAGACTATATAAGGCACTGCTTTTTTTTATTTTTTGTCATTCTGTTCTGCTGACTGAATTTCAAGTATCCTGTTGATACAAACAATGTGTTCTGCTTTGGTTCTGATTTGAGATGTTGTGTATTAGACATACAAGCACAAGGTTTTAACTAAGTTTTTTTTTTTTCTTTTTTTTTTTTTTACTCTATTCTTTAGATTTCAAGATCATGAAAATTGAATTTAGGGACTTAAAGATTGGTCTTGTTTTTTCACTAAATGCCAATGTGATCTTATTTGAATGATGGAGGTATTTATTAAACAATCTTCAAATCATCTCCTGAAAAGCCAAACAGGCCTATTGCCTTGTAGGTTATATATGACTCTGAAGCCTAGATAGCTGATGGCTTGTTTAGGATAAAGTACATGATGGTGTATACATTACTGTAAGATTCTCATATTTTTCATGCTCTACCTTTTATAATACAGCCAAAGTCAATTTTGATGGAAAACAGTGAGATCTTATGCATGTATACACTATTGCAACATAAATTTTAATTTCCATATTGCCAAATGACATTCTGCAACTTAAATTGTCTTAAGGAATCAAAGAGTGTGTGAGGTTTGAGTCAGAATGAACTTGGGAGAAGGAAGGGGAGCACAGGGTGAAGGTTTGCAGATCCCCTCTTAGAGACTGAGACAAAAGGCAGGATGCTTGTGTCTCTTTTGGAAAGATCCAGATTTTGCTGCAGCACTCTTTTCCAGCTATGAAGAGTGTAGCTTGTGGGTTGTTTATAGGTGGGTAGGATTTTATTTTAAATAACAGGGTGGTCGTAAGATGACTGGAACAAACAGGCTGTAATTGCAACATGTGGTGTTGTTTTTCGTGATGCTTACTGCAGTGACATGGTAATTGCAGATCACACAAAACTATCAATGGCATTTGTAACGGAGTGTTGCATTGCCTGGCTCATTCCTTTGTGCTCTGCTGGGATAGCTGATGAGAGCTGGTCAAATGCAGGGAACTTAAGAAACTACATAATTATATCATGTATATATGTGAATAAGATAACTTTAAACCTTTGGTTAGAGTAATTCTATATTTCAGTGTGACTTCAGTTGTTCTTACTGTTCTGATTGCCTGACTAGATATTGCTAAGAAATTCTTATTAGTAGATGGGATCTCTTAATGTCTTTTTGATACATTGTTGAAAATACAAGTTACCATCACATTTTAAAACAATAGTTTCAGTGTTATTTGATACAGTGTGTATTGAATATCATTATGTCAATAGCCTACTGAATACCATTTGCTATAAGAAGAGCTTCTACTTTAAACAAACAAAAAATAATGATAAATTTTTAACAATGGAAAAGCTCAATGATTATTGCAGAATAGTAATTTTTTTAGTTAATTGAAAGTATTATGGAAAGGTAAAATATGCAAACTTTTTTGTGTTTTCAGGTCTTGACAGATATTCTGCACTACATCTTCTATTTGCTGTGTTCATTTGTTATTTCATTCATATTTTCTTCTGCTACCGTAACTATTTTTCATCTTGCTTACAAGCATTAGTTGGTTGTATACTGGTACTGGAAGTAATCTGCAGTATGTACTTGAGGTATGCAAGCCAGTGCTTTATATTTGGGGAGTTCAAGGCTCTTAGGCTCCTAATAATAATTTTCATTTTTCATTTTTGTAACTCCTAGTGTTTTGCTATTGTGAAAATTTGTTAATCGTAACACACAATGTAAAACCTGTGGACAAGGCAGTTGAGGATATGGTCAGTGTGTATGGAGGTGATACAATGGGGTCTTACTTTGTAATGAAGATTGCAAACGCAAGCTTAAATTGAAAGCAATTATATATTGCTTAATATTAATATGGCAGCACTTGATCTTCCAAGTTTTTAATCGAATTAGATAAATTTGGCTGTTCAGCTGTGCCCAAGGTATGATTTCATGGGTTTGATGAGGACTGTGTGGTGTGATTTTTGTGGGGGATGGGATGATTGCTTTTGTGTGCTCTTTTGTTGATTACTTTCTAAATTCCTTTCTGAACTGTATAAACTCAGAATTTTCTGGAATCTTTGTCAGCAGACTTCGATGATCATTAGATGGGCATCTGAATTGGCTGTCCTGGATGCAAGCTAAACTTGCTTCCAGTGTTGTTTCCACTGCTGAGAAAATAGAAATGGAAAATAATAATTGCATTACATAAACTGGCATAGTTTCTGTTGATTTCAGTGTCCCTCATCTGCAAATAACTAAGAAAAGCTGTTTAAGAACTAGCTGAGGATGCCTGATGCTGCCTGAAGAGAGCTAGCTGCTGAGGAGAGGGGGCAGTATGTAGTTTTAATTTGTAGGTTTTGTCTTCTGTTCATTTTAGTAAAAAGCTGCCATACTTCAGGTTCACCTTTGCTCAAATTAACAGGCTTTTACCTCTGCCAAGATATTTATTTCGAAACTGTTTACCTGTTTTGCTTGATAGCTTAATATGTAAATAATGAGTTAACTAAAGAACAGCTTTTCTCTTCACGCTACCTTAAACTTTTAACAGAATGGATTTCATTAATGTCTGTGGCTTTAGACTGTGACTGTGTGCAAGCTATTTGAGGTGTTAGATCCATAGAATTGCATCATGGACAGTTGCACTTGTTTTTAGAACTACGTGCAGAAATGTGGGCCCTGCTGCTTGGGGATTTCAAAGCTTGGTTTTGTTCCAAACTGAAATGAAGAAGGGGAAGGAAAAGACCTTGTTAAAGGACAGCTGTGGGCAAAAACCAGATCTTGGCTTTGGGCCCCCTGGCTTGGTGCTTGCCCTGGAGCTGGAGGCCTTTAGAGGGTCTTAGTAAAGATGTGTGGTTTTGTCTGCCTTATTTTCCAGTATGTAAAATTGCTTGGGCTCTGGGTAAAAGCTGTCAGAGAATTTCAGATCCTCTCTGTGAAAGAATATGCTTCAGTAACGTGCTTTGTGTACTGAGCCTGAGTTGTGTGCTGTCCCTGAGCATTCAGCTTTCTGATTTTTATAGGTAGAGAAAAACAAAATGCATTGTTCTCAAGATCAGAGCTCTCTTTGCAGTAATCTTTGTGTGAGGGCACAAGCAAACTGGGAGGGCTGTTTGTAATGTGTGTTACACTGCAAGCATATGCTGGCATAAGAGGCCATCTGAAAAAGATAGCAATGTGGTGGAACACTACTTAGGCAAAGACCTCTTCCCCCAGGAGGGGGGGGCTTGCAATATAATATGTGGAAGTTGGAATCCTTATTAGCTATGTTTTGATTAGAGTCACTCAATTTCTAAGGAAGATCCAGTTCTAGCAACTCCTAAATGGTGTAAAAGTGGAATTAATTATCAATTTGAGCTCTTTTTTTTTTTTTTTAGTGTCAATATCAATTTTTGTTCATGCTGTTTGTTACAGATCCTACTGTGCTTGCAAAATTTTGTTTCTTGTCATGGATTTTTCTCAGTAAGCAATCTGAAAGTTTACCCTTAATTAGGAATAATTGGTATTCTTAAGAGGTTTCTCTCAGTCATCTGGCAGGTTGGAAATTACTTTTTTTTTAAAATTGAATTCAGCAGTATACATGGTTAATGTAAGAAAAGGGGGGAAAAAAAATTTCAGTTTGGACCTGAGATTTGCTTACAGTATTTACACAGTGCAGCACTTCCAGTTCACGTGCTGGTAACCTTGAATGAACTTCTCATGCTCCTGTGGCTTCATGAAGCAGACTGTGTTCCCTTTACCAGCTGTGTGATATTTTAGGACTGGGAGAGAGGCCATGGCTCTGGCCTGCATTTAGAAATCTGAACTGTACTAAAGGTGTGATAGTGAAAGGGGTCTTTTCATGATATGCTCCTGTCTCTTAATGCAGTACAAGAAGCTAGTAGTACACAGGTTGCTCCAAAAGTAACGCCTCCTACTTGTTTCTGTGGAAGCAGATATAAAGAACATAAGTACACTATTTGATAGAACAAATGCTCAGCTACAAAACGCTATTTTTCAATATATTCACTATCATTAGCTGATTTGCATGGATGAGCTGATCCAGACTGTCATTGTCTTGTGGTGTAACAGCTGTGCATGACTGCCTACAATGTGGCTTGTCTTTTATGTTGTAGTATTCACTGCTGATATGTATCACCTACTGCCTCACTGTACTCACACCCATTGTTGGGTTGATCAAAATGTTCAGCAGATGTTGATGAATGTTAGTGGGTGCCATTTTTCTGTATGGAGGAATTCAATCACACACATCTTGATTCATATGCGCTTCTATGTCAGACTGCCCCTCTGCTGCCATCTGTCACATGACAACAAAATGTGATGGGGTATTGGTGGGCAGGTTCAACCTCTACTGCCATACCACCATCTGCCTCTGATGTCTGGGACAACATTATAACATAGGAGGCATTACTCTCAGAGCTGCCCTCATAGGTCATAACTAAATGTATATGTATCAGCTCTTTCTAAACTGAGTTGTTTTATTAACTTTGTCAAACTGTGCACTTACTGATGATCTGTGTTGACTTAATGTTTAAAAGAAACACAAAATATTTCATTTAGCATGGGCGTTTATAAAAGACACTAAATGCTTAGCTCAGGAAATGTGAGAATTACATTTTCTAAAAAATTAGAATGAATTAATAATCAAATATAAGAATCCAGACTTCTTCCGAAAGAACTTAAATTGGTTTAGATAAACCCTCATAGCCTTTTGCTGTGTGACTTAGTATGATGGGCGTTAAGCTAATTCTGATAACCACAGTACAGTTACCCTCCCTGTGATGCGAGAGTACGCTCATCTGTCTTAACAGACCTACCAAGGAGGAAAGACATGTCAAGCATAACTTTCCCCAGTAGATGTGAATACTTTTTCAAAAGCCTCAAAGAATGCTACATCTGTCTTGAAAATGTAGGATTAAGTGCTTTTTTAGCCTGGAAACTAGTCTTAAAAATACTGAAGAAATTAGTGGAGGAAGTTTCCTACAAAGGAGTTCAGTGTTACAGAACTAGGACTGTTGCACTTAATTTAAATTTACTGGAAGCTGTCTGAAACATGGGTAAACATGTATGATCTTCATACAGCTTGTATGTGGGCCTTCAGAATCTGGCACAAATGAGAGACTGACCTTAGTAGCTGAGGGAGTTTTCTGGTTGGTAGCTATGAGGTACTTAAGTGAGATACTGAGTAGAGGTCTATGATGGCTTCACATTGGTCCAGGTTTTGGTGATAGGGATCACTGTTTTTTTTCCCCTATCTTCACAGAATCACAGAATCACAGAATTGTAGGGGTTGGAAGGGACCTCCAGAGATCATCGAGTCCAACCCCCCTGCCAAAGCAGGTTCCCTACACCAGGTAGCACAGGTAGGCATCCAGGCAGGTCTTGAACATCTCCAGAGAAGGAGACTCCACCACCTCCCTGGGCAGCCTGTTCCAGTGCTCCGTCACCCGCACTGTAAAGAAGTTCTTGCGCATGTTTGTGTGGAACTTCCTATGCTCCAGTTTCTGGCCGTTTCCCCTTGTCCTGTCTCCACTCACCGCTGAAAAGAGTCCGGCCTCGCCATTCTGCCCCCCACACCTTAGATATTTATAGACCTGGATCAGGTCCCCTCTCAGTCTCCTTTTCTCAAGGCTGAACAGACCCAGTTCACTCAGTCTTTCCTCATAGGGGAGATGCTCCAGGCCCTTCACCATCTTCGTGGCCCTCCGCTGGACTCTTTCCAAGAGATCCCTGTCTTTTTTGTACTGGGGAGCCCAGAACTGGACGCAGTACTCCAGATGAGGTCTTACCAGGGCAGAGTAGAGGGGGAGGATCACCTCCTTTGACCTGCTGGCCACGCTCTTTTTAATGCACCCCAGTAAGCCATTGGCCTTTTTGGCCACAAGGGCACACTGCTGGCTCATGGCCAACCTGTCATCCACCAGGACACCCAGGTCCCTTTCCGCAGAGCTCCCCTCCAGCAGGTCATCCCCCAACCTGTACTGGTGCATGGCATTATTCCTCCCCAGATGCAAGACTCTACACTTGCTTTTGTTAAACCTCATCCAGTTTCTTTCTGCCCAGCTCTCCAGCCTATCCAGGTCTTGCTGAATGGCAGCACAGCCTTCAGGTGTGTCAGCCAATCCTCCCAACTTCGTATCATCGGCAAACTTGTTGAGGGTGGCCATTATCCCCTCATCAAGGTCATTGAAGATGTTGAACAAGACCGGACCCAGCACAGACCCCTGAGGAACACCGCTGGTTACAGGCCTCCAACCAGACTCTGCACCACCAACAACGACCCTCTGTGCTCTGTATCTTGTACAGATACTGTGTTGTTTAGCAAAAGCTCTGTCCTTTACTTGGGCAAGGAGGCATGATAGCATTGTGTTTCCTGATGGCACATCCCCCTCTGATGTGGAGTGCTCAGAGTATATGGATCTTCTCATTTGAGTTGCTTTTCCAGGAAGAAAGACACAAAAATTGCACCAGTACTACTTAGTTAAAGAGAGAAGAAGGAAAAACAGTCTTTTGTATTGGGTAATTTCTGGTATGAGTTCAATCTTGTATCTGTATCATTCTAATTCCTGAAGTGTTTTATACTTCAGTGCTGAAAGCTCTGGAAAACTGTCAATAGTAATTTGTTATAGTTCCAGAATATTTTGAAACAGTAGTTTCTAAAAAATACCAGTTTACTTATGTGTATATATATAAAGTGTATACTGTACAGCTATCTAACTTGTATACAAGAAATTAAATGGAAATAACCAGGTATATCAATTTCTTGTGAAGTCTGGTTGCTGAAATTGTTTTAGTAACAATTTTTAATGTGATATTGATGTAGAAGATCACTTGACACGCTTCAGTGACTACTTAACTGATTTAAAATCATATGGTAATTGTGCTAGTAAGACATTTAAGGGGAAAAACAATGCCAACCATGACAGCAGCAAAACTTTCAGAGTATGAGTTGTTTTGTCTGTTTTGTTTTATCAATGTAGAGTTCTATTATCTGTGTACATACGCATACAAAGAAAATGAATGCAAGCTCAGCAGAGGGGTATGTGATTCTCATTAACCTAAGATATATTAGAATGTTTTGGCACTTGCATTAGTTGCTGTGTTTCTTCCTTTGTCTGCATTGTTCTTTTTATATCTTACCAGGTTCTTTGTTTTCCTTTTGTAAAACTAGCTAGCTTCAAAAGACAAAAAGTAGTAAATATTCATAGAAAATTCTGGTTGGCAGGATCCAACATTCTGCTCAGAAACAAGTCAATATTTACTTCAGACTGGATTGCTTAGGATTTTCTTCACTTGGATCTTAAACCTGTAAAGATACAGATGCTGCAGCATCGCGCAGATTCTGTTCCTAATGGAATCTGTTTTTTTCTCTTTTTAGTTGGTGCCTCATATGTCAATTATGCATACATTTCACCTTAATCTTACATCTTATACCAGTTCAAATGACAATTGGAGACTTATAATTGACAGTGTGTGAATTCACAGCTGTGGATGCTGAGGCGTGTTTGGCCTTCCATACTCTTCAGAATAGGAATAAAGGGTTGAAGTGTAGAATTTCTGGGGGAGTTTTAAACAATTGGCATATGTATATAGAATAATAAGTTCCTTAGCTACTCTGATATAATTAATATATTGTGATGGAAACATTCCATGATGCCTCAGAAGTCTATACCAGCTTTATGCTGAATACCTAACTCTTAAATCAAGAGATCAAATTCCTGATGAACCGTGAACAGAGCTCTAGGATGATTTCTTTCCTCCTTTGCTATTCCTTGCAGCTGCTGGCCTGGTGCAAGGAGGCTGTGCTGACTGAAGCTCTGAGGCTAACCTGTTGGCCACTTGACTTTGGTAGGCTTGGCAGGCTTTATGTTGGCAGCTCTCCAGTTTGAGAATTGGAGCTAGTGGTGTTTCCCTGGGCTTAGTTCCAAAGATACTACTTGTATGTTTGCTTCTACCTGCTGCAGTTGGGGGAGAGAGGAAGGAGGGATGCTTGTTTAAGTACCTAGTGTAAATACTTAAAAAATAACATACTCTTGACTGAAGGTGCATGTATGTATAGTGCACTGCTTTTTTATAGTTTGTACTTCAGAGATGGAGAGGTACTTTGAAATAGAATTTATCAAGCAGATATGCCAGTGCTGTCTACGTTTCTCTACAGGAGAGAAGTAGCCATAGGATGTCATAGTTGGAGCGGAAAATTACTGAAGAGGAAGTTCTTTTCAATGTGTTGTCAGTTACTATGTTGCCCAACCTTTGTGGTGTTCAACTCATCCTTCTGAAGTGAATACTTACAGAACTAATTTTTGATACAAGAGGTTTTGTGTGAATAAAACTTTTGTCAAAACTTGTCATGAATGTCTTCTCTAACTTATGCACTGTCTGAAGCAGGTACTAGCAGAGTCTAAGCAGATGGGAAGAATATGCAACTGTAAAAATAGGTTTCATCCACCCAATAGACAGAATGTTAATCTTGTATTTGTAACTCCTAGTGTTAGTGTTAATACTTGTTTTTTTTGTTGTTGTTGTTGTTTTTTCTTTTTTTTTTTTTAAGCTTTCTCAGTAGCCCTGTTCAAAAGATGATGCTGTGCAGCAAGTCAGAGTGACTCAGCCTGGCAATACAAGGCTTTCTGAGGAGAGGTGTGTGTGTTTGTGTATGTGTGTGCGTGCGCATGCTGGTGGAGTTAAGGTTTTTCTTCTTACTTATCCTGTTGATAGCTTCAAGTGACTTCTGTGTGTTCCAAGCTACTTCACCGCTTGAGCTGTTGAAGACTTTGATGTGTCAGTGTCTCACTTGAGCCATATGTACAGTGGTTGATTTGTGAGTCTTGAACAGTAGTGCTATATTAGTTGTCTAAAGGTTTACAACTTTATCAATTCAATACTTGAACCATAAGTTTTCCAACGCAGTGACAAGGAAGTTGAATTACAGATAAGCAACTAGCATATGCTTGGAGGCTGCAGAGTAGCAGTGACTGCTATGATTATCAAGCTGTCTCTGATAGCTTCAAATACAGCCATGATCAGAAGGCAGATGTCTTCAAAGCTGTCATGTCCTTCAGAGCTCCAATCCAGTGGAAATGGATGTGGTTGAGATGAATCCAACAGCTGTTGAGTCGTGCTCACTCTGCAGTTATGAAGTCCTTAACATATTTTTGACATGCAACATCTCATGTACTTTTATTCCAGTAAAAAGATTGTTAAGGACACACAAAGTTTCAGAATAACAGTCAGACTCCATATTTCTGTTTTCTAAAGAGATGTGAATATTCAGGCTAATACTGTTTGTATTTGATTTTGATTTGAATTTGATGTTCATGCCTCTCCAGATGATGGTACAACTCACTTAATGGCCTGTATTTCTCAGCTTTGTGTTCCTTGCTGCCAAAGTTTGGAAGAGCTTTTTAGAGTGGAAATGCTTGATTGTGAATGAAGCACGTCTTTGTATTGTAGATTGCTTCTGTGAATAGTTAAATGCACGCTTCTTGATTGCTTATCTTCCTTGGGAATAGGCTTGATTAGCTGGGGCTAGTTATAAATACTTCTGAAATACCCAAGGTCTAATTGTTCTTCTAGTTTACTGATATTGAATTATGAGCATTTTGCATCCGTTTTGCACTGTATACAGTACAAATGTTTGACTGCTTGGCTTTTTTTTAATTGATCTTCTCTACAGTGAAGTCAGTTAATAATAAAATATAGGCAAACTCATGCTGTAAAGATGGTATGGTGCTTCTCCTAAGGTGCCTAAGGCTGTCATAATTATTTAACAGATAAAGGAGTTCTGTGGTGTTCCTCTTCTCCAGCTCCAAATCCCTCTAGGATCTTACAGTCTCTGAAAGAAACACTTTGTTCCTTAAAAATCTATTCTAAAAGGGCTGCTATTCATCGGCATAACAGGGAACCTAGCAAGCAGACCAGGTTTGCTTGGCAAGTTGAATCTGCAGTCAATATGAATTGTTGTGTAGAGCCACTGAGCCTAAATAGAAAAGACTTATTGATTCAACCAGTGAAGACTGATCGAACTGCTACATTGGTCAACCAGAAAAGCAAAAGTATACCTTCCTTCCCATCTCATATTTAATAGCTGTTTTTCTATCTATGCTTTATATGTAAAATAATGTTTGCATTTCTGGAGTATTGTGAAGTTTTCTTTGCGATGTTAAAATACAGAGAGGTAATCTAAGAATGGGTTATTAAGAACTTAAAGGCTAGGAAATAAAAACTATGTTGGGAATAAAGCTGTTTCTCTGTGAAAGCAAAACAGAATGCTTTTTCAGTTGGTATACGTGCATATCTCAAAATTGAGGCTGAGGTGGTAAGGTTTAGTGCTTTTTGTAGACAAAAATCAATGCACTTGCAGGAAGATTGAATGCAAACAAATTACTGGTGTTAATTGTCAGTTTTTTGCAAGTAGAGGGTGGAATGCTCCAGTTTCAATGAGCAGCAAGATGTGGCAGGAACTCAGTGGCTGCTTGGGCACCCAGAAGACTGGTAGTGTGGAGTTGCTCTGAGTGTGGGCCTCAGCTCCTGAGCAACTGCTTGCTGGTACTGGTGGTACAGGCTGGAGCTGGTAAAGTCACTGCCACTGGAGGTGTTCGAGAAATGTATAGATGTGAAACACGGGGATGTAGTTTAGTGGGCATGATGGTGATGGGTTGGTGGTTGGACTGGGTGATCTTAGAGGTCTTTTTCAACCTGAATGATTCTGTGATTCAAAGGGTTATTAAATGTGTTGAGGATGTAGGTTTTACACTAGATGAGAGGAAAAGTGTTGCAGTGAACAACATTTGCAGTAGTATGGAACCCAGGCACAGCTGTGGGTGCCCTTCCTCTAGCCAACTTTTTTGACAACTCTGGCTATTTATATCTGTTCAAGCCACAGCTTGACATGTTTCTCTATGAAGAAACATCTCTGTAAATAAGATTTTTGTTTGCTCTGTGGTTGTCAGTGGATGACAAGACTTCTGCTTACCTTTCTGGCTTGACTTTCAGGTTGTAAACTAGTTGAATATACAGCCCACTAGATTTGATATATTAAGAGTTTGCTTTTAATTTTTGAGCAGGTTTTAATAGGAAACGAAGTAAGGTTTATGAAAGCCAACCGTTAGGATATTCAGGTTGTTGTTGTGTAATGTGTCCTCTAAAGCAGGTTGGGAGGCTAATGTGATGATAAATATCCAATGTTTTGTTTGAAATAATGGAGAGTGACTTTGACCTAGAAGCTTGGCAGGCCAAAAATTTGGTAGCCAGTCAAATCTTTTCATTCTTAATTTCTTGGGGGTTGTTTAAAAGGATAAATCATTTTTAGTATTGTGTCGAGCTTCATTTATGCCAATTAAAATTACTTGCAGTATTTCTAAGAGTATGAAAGCCAAACTGATGCAACATACTTTGAATCCAAATTTGAGAAGAAACAGATGGCTTTTTATGTTTACTGCTATGGAAAGCTAATAAAAAAGAAAATACATTGAAAATGGCTTCTTTTTAACAACTAAAATGAAATGAAATAGTTACTGAAGTCCACATTATCCTGTCACAATGTGCAGAATGTTTAAAACTCATAGGGCACAAATGGTCAGATTCTTACTATGTGGGTAACTGCATTAAGATTGGGACTGACTGATGCTCTCAGGTTGATTAAGACCTTCATGATGCAGTACTTCTTGCCTAGCAAAAATTGTATTATAATTTTTTTTCTAAAAAGTTCCTGTGTCTTTTTCTGAAACCTCTGCTGTGACTTCTGCTTTTGGACTGTGTTTTGATTCCAGTGTGGTGCTAGTGCTATGGGAATCATTGCCTCTGTTTTTTAGCTTCCCTGTTAACTAACTTTGGTACCTGTTAATATGAAGGAAGTATCTTAGAAATCATTGATGATAGGATCAAATGGGAATGGGTATGGTGTTATGTACAAATTCATTCTGATCAATAACTCATTTGAGTGAGTTATCTCCAGCTTAAGGGGGGGGGGGGAGGGTTTAAGCATATAAATAGTAAAAAATGGTTTTGGAGCTTTCTAGCAATGTGTTTTACTGAAAGGAAAAAATGAACTATTTTGTGTGAGGGGAGGCAAGGAGGAGTAGAGCTCTACAGTTTGCGGTTAAATAATACTGAATAACAAGAGTTTTTGTACTTAAATTAAAAATGCATTAGTACTCCAGATAAATTATTTTTTTGACTGTATTGGGTCCCTATTACAAACAAACCAATAACTGATTTCCCTGTAATTTACCTGGGAACATGATTAATGTTAAGCATTAGTTATTCCGGTGTGTTTGGCAATATGAAAACCTGAATGGTTAGCAAGAACGCTAATTTGAAATAAAAGTGATAAAGCAGAGTTGCAGAAGTATGGCCTGTGGAGTGCCACGTGGGGAGTGTGTTGTGTCCCATGTGCCTGTGGCAGCGCTGCTTCATCAGCACCCGTCTTTCCAGTCACGCTCGTGTTCACGTCTCTGCTACATGCTCTGCTGATTACCTTGGAAAAGGGCAATGCTGTAACTGTTCAACTGACCTTTCAGTTTATTTTCTCTTGTGTAATATGAAACATGAGCTAACACAGTCTTAGTCTGCTGATTTCGAGAAAGAAATCTCTTTACATTCCTACAGCTTTCTGCTTGACTATGGAGTTTCTCTCTAATTATGTTAATCTAAAAAGCACTACCTCAAATTGTTTTGCTTCTCTATTAAGATGGCATCCAAAGTTTTACAGTAGAATTTTTTTTGGAGCATAATTTATGCATAATTAAGATTACTTTGCAGAGATAGTGAGATGATGACTATGAAATGGAGAAATCTGATAACTGAAGTGTTTAACTGCCAACTATTTAGATGTGTAAAACAAAATAAAGAACACTATTGCTAAATTTATACTTTTTCATTTGTATGTAAAGTCGCAGAATTGTGCTTTTAGACAGTAATTGCAAACTAGTGTTTCTTCAGACTGTTCCTTCGTGATGGGGAAGTTGGTTTCCGTGCTTTGGCATATACAGAGTATGCACAGCCGTTTTGTTCCAAAAAGATGTAATGCTGTTAGTATCTTGAAGGAGGCTGTCATTTGGGAGTGTCTTTAAATTTTTAAACAAAAAATTGTATAATTTTAATCTCTAAAAATGTAAAATAGCTTACTCATAGGAAGTGTTAATGCTGAAGTATTTCTATGCTTTTCTCTCTCACTCAAATTGATGTCTTTAACTAATTCTCTAGACTTCCCACTTCCTCCTTCTAAACATTAGTGTTTTGCTATACTTACTTTGAGATGCGTCCAGGTGTTTCTAATTCGACTGAAGGGGGTGAGATCAACATGTGAGATTTAGGTAAGGAAACCTCTAAATATTGTGATGAACGGTGTTCTTACAAGTGGATTGGTTTAGGTAATTCAGAGGAGCAATTATTATTAAATGATTGCATTAAGTTTGGATTTGATACACTTTGTAATTGCTCTTGCATTTGGTTCTGAATCAAGCAATCTATATATTTGTTATGGGACATTTGTCAACTGTATTCTTACTGTGCAGAAAGCTCTGTGCCTGAATATGTCAGCAAATAATCTTGCAAAATACTGCTGAAATTTGTCTTTATTAAATTTCTAGTTTATTAGTCTTCACATTTGTGAGAAACAGCAGCTGCTGATAAGATGCCAAGAAAGCCTTTATAGTTGCTCTTTATTTTCTGATAATTTTTATAGTTTGTGCTCATGAAACAGGCTGCATAGTGTTGTTAGACCTCGACTTGCAAATCACTGCATTATATTTTGAAAAAAGCTTATGCTTCATCAGTTATTTTGTCGGGTATGAATAAGTTTTAATAGAGCAAATATTACTCATTAATTATCCCAAGCAGGTATCTTCCTAATGTTTAAGATACTGCATTTAGTTTGACACAAAGCTGTGCTATCTCCTTATATTGAAGTAATGGGACATCCAAGGTGAGTTGGGATTTTGTATCCCTTTACTCACTATGGAAGATGCCTGAGAATTTTGACTGAATTAAGGTGTAGTGGAATTTTTTCTGCTTCTTTAACTTTTTTTTTCTATTTCCATTTCTTATGTAGCTTCCAGTATTACAGTCTCATTCTATCTGGAGAGATGTAGCACAGACACTTAAGTTAGTTAATTATTCGTTATTTGCATACTAGATAAAAAAAAAAAAATAGAAAAAAGCTGCTTTTGAAACTTTCTTTTTTGAGAGGAGGAACCAGATCTTGAATTTTGAGCACTCCCTTAGTGGTAGGAATAGTAACAAATGTTTTAACTGTGTAAGTTTCCTATTGGAATACCTGTATATCCAAATTACTTGTGTGACACCTACTATAAACTGATTATCATTGGACAATCTGTGAAATCTTCCATTTTTAGCTGAAAATAGATGTTACATTGCTTTGAGATTTTTTTGAGATAAAGAGGCAAAGTATTTGTATAATGAAGATTTTTAATAATTATTGCTGGAGTCTGATTTAGCCACCCACAGACAGTGATCATGATTTCAGAAACAAAATCTTTGCTTGTAACGCTTAGAAAAACAAAATGAAATGACAGACTTTGTCTCTTTAAAGGTCACCCATTGGTATCTTGTAATTTTAAAGCGTACACTCCTGGAATTCTTTGGACGCTTCAAGGGTTACATGATGTTCAACTGTAAATGAATACACTTAACATTTAAATGGGTTAACCATATCTTTCTCTTTAGATAGTGCAAGTCAGTCATCTAAAACTATGAAGTTGATCTAGGTTACAGTGCAGTTAATTTTTTTTGTCCTGAAATAGCAGTACTTACCTGCTGGAGAGCAGCCCTGAGGAGAAGGATTTGGAAATGGCAGTTGATGAAAGACTCAGTGTGAGCCGTCAGTTTGTGTTTGCAGCCCAGGAGGCTAAGTGTATCCTGGATTGCATCCAGAGAAGTGTGATCAGCAGGTCAAGGGAGGTGATTTTGCTCTTGCGAGACCCCACCTGGTGGAGTACTGTGTCTGTTTCTGGGGGCCCCCAACACAAGCTGACACTGAGCTGTTGGAGCAGGTCTGGAGGAGGACCACAAAGATGAGCAGAGGGCTGGAGCACTTCTCCTATGATGACAGGCTGAAAGTGCTGGAGTTCTTCAGCCAAGAGAAGAGAAAGCTGTAAGGTGACCTGATAGTGGCCTTCAAGTATCTGAAGGGGGCCTACTGGAAAGCTGGGGAGGGACTTTTTAATAAGGGCATGCATCAACAGGATGAGGGGAAATGGTTTTAAACTAGAAGAGGGTAGACTTAGATTAGATGTTAGGAGGAAATTCTTTACTGTGAGGATGGTGAGATGCTGGAACAGGTTGCCCAGTGAAGTTGTGAATATCTGCTCCTTGGAAGCATTCAAGACCAGGCTGGATAGGGCTTTGAGCTAACTGGTCTAGCAGGAGGTTCCTGCCTATGGTAGGGGAATTGGAACTAGGTGATCTTATAGGTCCCAACCCAAACCATTCCATGATTCTATGAGTCTTATACTATGATTAGATGAAAGAAAGATGAGTAAGAGGAGGTGGAGAATAAAATTAAATAAAATACTTCTGTTTTGATATCCTTTCACTAGTGACCAAAACTGCCAAAGAAAGAAAAGGGAATTTGTTTTTGCCACGCTCTGCAAGTTGTGCTCAATTTCTTGTACTGCAGAAATCTCATTTGGGAAGAATTTTCTGTCTTTCTCCTGTCTTCTTTCAGGCTATTCCCTTACAGGAAGCTAAATGAGGACAGTGTATGAGAATAAATTATTGATTAAATGAGAAATTGAGATGTGGGGACTCAGTAATCATAGCAATAGCTATCTGCATGGACTTTACTGTTGTTGAAAGTGTAACTACATCTGCAAATTAATAGCAGCAATATTGGAAAAAGTAATCTGTAAATAGCCATGTTCTTTATTTTGAAGTATTTAGAGATGTTGAATCTATATTTCTGGCTTCCACTTTCATCTTTTCATTCCTTTTTTCTTCTGTGAAATGGTAGGGGGCGTAGAAGGAATAAAGATGGACACTATTAGTGGTGATTGTTTTGTGATCATGTTCAATATTCCCACATGTTCCTCCTTTGACTACTTGGAAAATGTTTAATTCTACTCCAGCTTTCCAGGAACACATAGTGAGAATGCACAGCTGCTTTTGTATAGAATTTTGTGACCGAAGTGTTAACACCACATCTTCAGATACAGAGTTCCTCTTCTTACATGGCTATCAAGATGTTTTATTTTTTTATTTTAAGAAGCTGTTGCTGTATAAATATTCAGTGTGGGCGCTTTAAATGATACCTGTCACTGCTAGTAGATGATAGCATTGAAAAATTTTGGACATCAATATCTTAAAGATGGGCTGTCTGTGATAACAGAAGGGAACTGTAGCTCCTAAGCCTTTTTTGATATATCAGTCAAAACCAGATATTAATCCTTTCTGTTGTTCTCACTGTAGTAATCTATTTGAGCTAAAATAAACTTTTCTTCAATTCCTCGTTTGCCAATTTTTGAAGTGTCTTCATTTAAATAAGCCTTTAAGAATGATGAGTTTTAATCATCCTATAGAGGGGTGATCTGTAAATGGTATGATGTTGGTGAAAGTGTGGTACAGTGACAGTTTGGACTTTCCTGTTTGTTGGAAGCTTTGAAATAAGACCCAGCATTCCTCACAGAGGTTTCAGGAATAAGTTTATGAACAGGATAAATGAATAAATGACATCTCAAAACAAACTGGTTCTGTTTTCTTTTTTGTTTTTTACTTCCATAAGGTTTATTGTTTTAAAGGAGAGGACAAAAACCGAATAATTACCCAAACATTCTACTCTATTTCTATCTTTCAGTCCTTCCAATATGTAATGGTTTTATGATTTTTTGGTTATCGGCATTCCACATCATAGCGTCATGTAGTGCACTGGGAATTACTGTTAATGCTCCAGTTCCAGGTACCTGTCCCGGAAGGGAAGAACTACAGAAGACTGTTAGCTCTGCTGCTATCACTTCTGCTCGGGGGAGTAGATAGAAGTCTTTGGTAGGTCATCTGACATTTCTTTTTTTCAATCATCAGGCCTCTCCTCACTGCTGCTCATCTCAGCTGCACGCATCTCCTCAGCATTAGTGTAAGGCCTATAGCTTTCAGATACTCTTTCTAATTGTATTTGATATTAGTTTCAGTTTTAATTATATTGTATTATAGTGTATTATCTTGCATTCTGATACCATTTTTAGTAAATTAGTCTGTTTCTTCTCAGATTGTTGCTGCTGGTTTTTGATTATTCAGGGTCCCCTGTTTCCCCTTTCTAGAGGTGCGGATCTGCAGATTCCTCTGCCCTGCTAGTCACAGGCCAAACCAGCCTGTAAACTGTTGACGCAATACCTACATTAGAAGAAAGGAAAAGAAATATAACAGACTGAAGTATTTGAGAGTTTTTTCTTTCCTTTTGGCTCTACTTTTATTTTTAACACTGACATTCCTGCAAGTGTTGGTGTTTGTGTTTTTTTTTTTTTTTTTTTTTTTTTTTTTTTTTTTTTGTTGGAAAATGAGAGGATTTGGTTACAGAGAACAACTTACTGCGTGTTTTCTTTCATATCCTTTCCCCTTTGGTGTCTGCAGAATTGGGCTATCCATATGGATGCCAGATATCATCATCAAAGCCTCTCCTATTTACTTTCATGTTTTGAATAAATTTGCATTAATATTGGGCCAATATTGTGGAAATAAATTATGGCACAAAAACTAATGTGGACAAAAAAAAAATCTAAAAATGAACAGCTACTGAAATGTGAACATCATAAGCAGAAGAGGGATGAAAGTGATTAATGTAAGTGTTGACACCACAGGTCTTAAAATAGGCTGATTGACTGCTCTATAAACTGCAATAATTATGACTTCCTAAAAAGGTGCAAGAGTGGGCATAAAAATGTTCTGAAATTATGCAGCCATATTAGAGTGCAGCACCATGGTGATTAAATGAGGATATTATGTATGCTGCCAAGACCTCTTTGGTTATATTAGTTTCTATTTAGATTCCTATGAGACCTAGGAAATTCAGTGTAAATACAAAGATTTAAAATTTTATAATACAAAGTGGCTAGAGGGGAGTAGAAACCTCCAATTGTTTTAAAAATTAGAGGTCTGAGGGCTTTATGTGGAGACGTAATTCATTATTATGACTTGCCGTCAAACTTCAGTGTTCTGCCAAAAGTGATATTTCACTGAGACAGTTTAGTTTGGGAAGGAGGAAACTTAAATTTTATTTATTTATTTTGCCATAAAGAAATTACTATTTTAAATGTCTTTTTTCTCATTTTTAATGGGATTAGCTAGATGACTTAAGTCAGTGATGATAGGAATTGAGGTATCACAGTTACAAAATAACTAGTACATTTATTTCTTTGAGGAAGAGTTGTCTAGCTTTGCATTGAACTGATAGGCTTTGAGAAGCTGTTTTTTAACATCTACATACTTCCACTACGTAAGTAGTTGAAAGGCAAAACATTTGAGTCTTTTGAAATGATAGCTGCTTGCATGAAATAGAACTCTTTAAAATGGCCTGAGTTAATACCATCTTTAAAATTTTCATTCATCTTTATTCTCTATGAAACTGTGTTACTGGCAAGGCACCTACTTTCTGGATAGTCACTGTGCAATATCATATTTTCAGGTTTTAAAATCTGTGCCAATTCTTACATTCCCATTGTATGGTTCCAAACAAGGCTGCATATAAAGCATAGGAATCAAAGCAACAGAGTTTTACGATTCATGAATATAACAGCAACAGATTTTTGTGACACTGTTCCAAGTTATGTTTATGGTTACCCATACTTCACTGTGAGATACCAGAGGAGAAAAGAAAGAGTGCTGGTGTGAAAGTGCTAGTCTGCTACCAAATGTATTTCATGTTGGTTGTATGTGTAGTAATGCCCAGTCTGAATCTGTTTCCATTAAGTCTGGAGAAAAACACTGAATTTTTGATATTTTTAGCTTAAAACTCATTGGCCTCTTAATGGAGATGAGTTGAAAGGATGTGGGATTTGAATTGAAAAAGCCTTTGGTGTGGTCCTATGATCCCATCATAGTACATGAGCTTGCTTTTTCTTAAGAATTCCTGGAGCAAGAAATGCACCACAGCAGTCCTGGTCAGCTGTACTTGGCGTGTTTGTCATCCCCGATCCTGTAGTAAAGGAGCTAGCATACATCTTCCACTTACCTCTGACCAGAGCCCTGGAAAATATGTGGATCTTCTTGTAACTTTTTTTTTTCCTTTTCTCTTTAATTTTTGTCACAAAGGTAACAGTTGTACTTTTCGAAGTATCACAATGTTGAAATCATACTTAAGTATACCTCTTCAGTGTCAACTTCAATATAAGGAAGTAGAAAAATCTGATGAGACTTTGCAGTTGCTCGTGAAGGCATAAAGAAAAGTTTAAGAGGTGGAATGCAGAACTTGGCTTCTAATCCTGGCTTCTATCTTTGAATGCTGCTGGCAATTCCTGTCACATGTCCGGAATTTTGCAAGATTCTCTCACCTTCAGATTGTTCCCTGTTAACAGTCTGGTTGTAGTCTGTATAGCTACATATGTCATATAAATTTGTGTGCATGTTTGCCAGTGGTAACATGTAATATTCAGAGGAGATTGCTAAATGTGATGATCAGACAGATATCCACCTCTTTTTAACGCTTGTGTGCCATGAATGAACATATCAGCCTTTGGAATGGTTCAAACAAAAAGGTTTTCCTGTCATTTTCTTTGTGTGATTCTGGGCTTTCAGTCTGAAAGATGAAAATGTTTCAGTGATGTAGAAATGAAAGAAGATTCTGTGAAAGCAAAACCTTAAGGTTGCTACACCTGGATTACAGGAACACTCTTAAATGAATCCTCTCCTTTATAGCAGATAGAGAAATACACTTCTGTTCTGATTTACAGGATCTTCAAGGGAAGGTAACTTTGTTTTGTGGCCAGATGTATTTTGTCTCCTGAGATGAGTTTTTCAGAATAGTTCACAGCACAAGTAATTGATCCATTTTGAAAGCCTGTGGCTTTTTCATGAACATCAAACAAACCATAGTCCTATATTTGATCGCTTCAGGAGGTCACTGACAGAATTAAAACTGAATGCTTTCTGGAATATCGTGTAAAACAAACACAGAGGGCACTAGTTGTTCCAATTTTCATAATTTCTATAACGATGGCACAGCAGTTGTCTGAATGAACTTTCTCTGTCACAAGCACTTTACTCTTGTATAATGACTATATTTAAAGTGTAGCTTTAAATAAAACAAAAAACTATATTCCTTCCCCAAACTGAGCAAATTAGAATACATTTACTGTTCAAATAGAACCTTTCAGTAGGGAACAATGTTTCTGTTACCAAATGCTATATGGTGAGCTTCTGAGCCTGTTTTAATTGCTTGTTCTGTTTCTGTATTTAACTTTCATTTTATTTATTGATATAAATATTTCTGATTGCAATTGTTTAAAATTCCATTGACTGGATGTGTATATATAGGTTATACACTTATACAAAGTGTAAATGAAATTGATTACCAGAGTAGTTTTTTGCAGTGTGTTTCTGAGGATTAGATTCATGAGTAAATTTAAAGGAATGGTGCAGGTAGATGGGCAACATGTTATAAATGTTTTTTTCTGTAGTGAATCCTGAGGCATCTTTTTAATCTTGCTGTTTTTAAATGTGAACATTGTAATACGAACCTGCTGGGAGATTAACCTTGAAAGTGGTCATAGTACTCAAAATTAATATGTTATTCTGTTTAACCAGTAAATTGACATTTTGATCCCTTACTTTGAACTAATGAAGACCAATTCTGAAACAAAACTTTAAAACAAATCTGAGAGTAGTGCACCAGACCTAATGTTACAGGCAGAGTAACTCTTTTCTTTTTTCTTCTAAACCAACGAAGCGTAATATTGTAATATTGTTAGCTTTTTTTTAATGTTTATTTTTCCTTTTTCAAAATACAGTAAGTGTAATGAGGCAGACAAGTTGGTTTTGCTTCAGTTCTTTCCAGTTTTTATACATTTCAGAAGCCTCCTTTCCATTTATGAAGAACACTGGTACATGTCTAAATTGCAAATAAAATAACCTTGCAGATAGCATTAATAAAATTCTCAATTGAAGTTCTTCAGCCATGCCTCTTCACATAGTAGCTCACACTTGGGGAAGCAAATCTAACACTCTTTTTTGTGTACTATCTGGCTATAGCGTGTCTGGCTATAGTGTGTCTCTGAATTGCTGGGAATGTCTGACAGGAGAACTCCAAGCTGTTAATATCAAACTTTACATTAGAGGCTTATTGCATTTCTAGCCCTAACAGGGGTAAGTATGGAAGTAATTATTTTGTATTGTCCTCTAAAGTTTGACTGTAAGTAAATGTATATACTTCTCACCAACTAGTTCCAGTGGCAGAGGACTACGTAGTTTTGCTGATGATCTTTCTAGATAAATTGTTTAAGCAGTGCCAGACTATTTCCTCCATGCTTGCTATTTGCTGTATTGCAGATTTTTCAGTATTCAGAGTTTGTCTATTAAAATTGGTCATAATAGATGTACCAGGCCTATGGAATTATCCCTATGATGTCCTTGCTCAGTATTAATAAGATAGATGAAAATGTATTAAGCTGTTCAGAGTATGAATTTCTCCTGTTGTGTTGCAACACCGGGATTTTTGAACTGCCAATCAGGAACTGTAGACTCCTTAGAGTCTTAGACTTTAAGTGCAAGGACTTCATGTGAAGTGGAGAAAACAGAAGTGGAAACTGCAACTTTTTTCTGGATTGCAACTATAAAAAATTGTGGTTTGATAATTTATTTTCTATTTCTGTAAAGAGAAATGTCTCAGTTATTCTTTTTTTTTTTTTAAAGGTATGCTCTGTTCTACAAACGTTTGAAGGGCATTGATGACAATGAAGGAGGTCTTAATAAATTTTCAAAAAGTTACAAATCTTTTGGAGTTAACCAATTTGTGGATGGTGGTGTATATTGCAAAGAGTGGGCACCAGGTGCAGAAGCAGTGTTTCTCACAGGTGATTTCAGTAAGTATTTCAGGAACATTTCCTCTCCCTTACACTGTGTTTTAGATCAATATCCTTTTCACTTAAAAACAGTGCTGTGGCAAACATTCAATTCTAATAGCAAAAATACATATGATGTGTTGCTAGTATAGTGGCATTTAGTAACTTAATCTTCTGTATTAGAATAACCTAATAATGTGTTTCCATTGAATTCAGTATTATGTATCAGAATTATGTATTTCTATTTTTATGTCCATAAAATGACTTCTCTAAAGACTCTAGCCTGATCACGGTGCAGCATTAGTTGAATATACCTAAACTACTTGATAACCTTTCTGAAGATATACAGTTAGGCTTTTGTAGTGTTGTGTGAAGGGAGGGAGAAAATAACAGGTGAAATAACCTGATTTATCTTCTCTACTAATCTAACAGCAGTGTTACCCAAGAGCCAAGGCTTTTTGTGATTCTAACTAATCATGAGAGTGTAGAAACAAATGCTGCTTCAAAATGGTAATATCAAATCCTAATTGAACGTGCTCATGAAAAAGTACTATTCTCTTCTGGGAAAAGAAGGGATAGTGTTGGCAGAACAGGAAGGTGGCAGGATCACAGTGGAGGAACTGTATTGCTTAGTTTGAGAACTGGGAAGACATTGATTTACTTACGTAGAGCTTGAGACAAAATCATAAATTTGCTTGTTTGTCAGAAGGCTAGCCATGCTTAGGTCATGTTATGCAAACTCTTAAATACAAGTCAGGTGCATTTTTGCTCTTAAATCCTGCAATACTAGTTCAACTCTCTAATTTTTTTTTTGTATGCCTATATAACTTTAAAATGGTAAGACTCTTTACCTACACTGTTAACTGTAGTATCTGGTGGTAGAGCAGTTAAGCCTTTGTACTAAAATGTGCACTGTTAGAAAGAAATTTAAGTAGATTACCCTCACAGTACTTTTTAGATATGTTTGAGATTTTTTTTTCAGTATTTCATAGTTCCCAGACATCAGGCCTAAACTGTATCTATTTTAATTGTCACTTTTTTTTTTAGTTTAAGAACTTGATTAAAGGGTCTGTGTCTGCTATTTACTCTTACAATCTGAGCACGTAGACAGTGATTACTTTTAGGAAATCTTTAATGCAGAAGATGAACAGAAAGGTTTGTGTAACAGCACTTTCAGCTGTGGTCCCATTTGATACAATTTGACCTAACATATGACAGGGTAGCTTTCCTTCAAACAGTCCCTGTCTTTAAATTTGAATAGATGTTGATAAAATAGGTTGATACATCATGTGAATTTTAATACAAAAATCAGATGCATCTTTTGATTCCAAAACTCAGTAACAACTCATGGCTATAGTTCACCTCCTGCTAGATTACAGTGGTGCTAGCTGTTAATAGTGACTGTAAGGCGGCTGCATGAGGAAATTTTAAAAGCTAAACTTTACATTTATAAACACACACGATTCTCCTTTTCTCTTTCCTGCTTGCAATCTTGCACCATCAGCTACATCTTAGGCCTCTTCTTTGTAATGGGCTAAATTAAACAATGTAATCTAAGATTAGCTGTTTTGAAAACAGACTTAATGAAATTAATACCTAAGATTTTAAAATGAGGGTATATATTGTAAACTGTCTTGGAGTAGAGTTTGCAGGGAAGTACATGTATTGGTACTGGGAAGACAGTTAAAAAACAAAGCAACAACAATAAGCTCACAAGAACAAACCTATTTCATTTAAAAAATATTTCATGTAGTACATCATATGAAGCAGAATTTTAGGAATGAGAACTTAAAATAGTTGTATCTGTGTTAATGAAATGTGGCAGTAAGAAGTCAAAAGATTAAAAAAGTTCACTTTAATGTGGAAAAAAATGCATTTGTCCTATATATCATATTCATCATCAGTCGTAGTAAAGTATTCATTCCCAAAGGGAAGATAATGTACTCAAAAAGCCTAGAGGAATGGGAGATTGTCATTCAATTCAGATGATTTGGCTTTAATAATATTCTGATGAGAAATTGGGTTGCAAAACCCTAAGATTTAGAGTCAGGTTGCTATAGGTGCATTTAATTAAAACTGAATCCCTTTAACCTTTCTTCAAGTTTTCAAACAGGTTAAAGTTTCAAACTAAATTTATGATCATATTGTATTTAAATTGAATATCAGGTTTTCTGTTAATAAGATTTTTTTTTTAAAAAAAAAAAAGCTCAGGTTCATAAAGAGGAAAGAGTAATTGAACTACTGGAGGGAGAATGGGTTGAATTGTTACAAGGAAGCAAACCAAACTTAAAATAGCAGCTCTTCAGTTTTAAACTGAAATTTAATGATATGTGATTTAAAAACAAGGCAATTCATGACTTGCTTTCAGTTTTGCTGTGGTTAAATGGATAATGGTGTTTTCTCATAATAGCTTACTTCCTTAAGTATTATCTGTGGATCTCTTAGGTGTTTGGTTGAAAGACAGGAAAAAACAAATGAAAGAAAAAAACAAAAACGAAACACCACAAGTATTAATTCCCACTACTTAACCTTTTAAGTTAATTATATTCAAGGACAGAAAACAAGTAAAAATTGATAGTGCAGACAATAAGAACTTTGATATTAAGAACTTTTAGCTCAAAGTATGAATATGTGAGTTTTTTGGGTTTTTTTAATCTCCTTCTTTGACATTTGTATGGACTGAGATAGTCCATAAGGAGGTACTTCTAGTGTTATATCTCCTGCAAAAAGGCGGAATGGCACACATCTGTATTCAAACTGAAGAATGAAAAACATGAATTTCGGTTAATCCTTGTATTTTCAGAGCTATGTACAGTGAAATGTTGAATCATGTTAGATATCAAGTGTTACTCTATTTTTTTTTAATAAGTATTCAAGTAACTTATTCTTCAGCATCTACTACTGCACACTAAGAAGAAGAAGAAAAACAAACAAACAAAAAAACGAAAAAAAAAACCACCACAAACCGAACAAAAAACAATGGAAAACCTAACAAAAATAAGCAATCAAAACCTGTAGACAAGTAGGCTAGTAGTTTCAAAGTAGTGTAAATAGCTGCTGCCCATGGAGCAAGGCTGTAAGTTTTGCTGTCATGTCTACTTTTTCTCTAATTACTTTCAACCACTAATATGTTTAGTAGAAGTATTTATCAGCTGTTAGTGTATATACTTAGTCTTATATATAATTAATATACATAGGAGCTTGCAGAAGACTGCTTATGCTTCTGTACTTGAGGTGAAAACCACCTGTCATTTTACTGTAGGAAATATAGAAATAGATCATCAAGAAGGAAATTGTGGTGCAGTTCAGTTTTCTGTTCAGTTAACTGAAACCAGTTAACAAGACTGGTTTCTTGTTAACATGAGATTTGCTGTTACTGTGGGCTATGTGAGGTGGACAAGTTTCAAGGCAAAAATAAGAAGTCATTTTGAAACTTGGCTTAGCATTTTCTTCTAGTTCAGAAATAGTTACATTGCCTTTTGCTAGTCAGTTCAGAAGCTGTATATTTGGTTGCATTCATAAGAACTAACCTTGAACATCTTTAGAAATGCACACGATTTTCTTGGCAGGCATTTATTCAGTTAAGCATGTCATCATGACTAACCTCACACCTCTCCAGAGTTCAGTGACTCAAAACAGTATGAAGAATCTTGAATTATATTGAAGAATCTTGAATTATATAATCTAAGCTTGGTTCAGTAAATGTGTTTTGTTTTTGTGTTTCTTTTAATGAAAAGGGAACCCTCTTCAGGATTTGATTAATTATAACCGTGGCATTTCAGGCTAACATTCTTAGCTGTTACAAAGCATTTAGTTTTAAGTGGTTTTGTGGTTATTGCTACCAGGTTTGTCAGCTGCTTCCTTCCTCATTCTCCTCATTTATATACTTTGTGTTATTAAGGACATCAGTTAGTCAAAACAGAAGCAACTATAAGTATGCGTGTCCGTATCCAGAGTTGGTTTAGGTATATGGTTTATGGAGATGGCTTTTATTTTGTCCAAGAATATTTTTTTTCCCTTTTCTGTAATCAGAAATTGTCGAAGTAGAATTGGAGTATGGTTTCCCAGTGAACATCATATTGAACCTCTCCTAAAGGAAGTGCGCAGTAGTAGCTGATTTAAAAGTATTTGTTTATATATCGCTGAAAATCAAATGTATTCTGAAAAAGATTGAAAATACTGTTATGACTTTGAATTTTAATAGGGCATATTTTAAGATAAATACACTTAATTCTATGTTCCTTTTACAGATGGCTGGAATCCATTTTCTCATCCATATAAGAAAATGGATTATGGGAAATGGGAGTTGTTCATTCCACCTGGACAAGATGGTTTTTCTCCTGTGCCCCATGGATCAAAGCTAAAGGTCCTAGTTCAAACCTTTTTCTTTTCAATTCTTGTGACATTTCTTACTCATTTTGTCCTGTTTGTTTTCTCCTAAATATCTTGTGGTTGTTACAAGAAACAAAATCAATTTATCTTCTTGTGCAAGTGACCCTAAATGGTGAAAGAGTAATGTCTAGTTTTCTTTGTCTATATTTTGTGCAACTACTTAGTATTCTATTCAAATCTTAGCACCCTGGTGGCAAGTGCTATGCTTTTAACTATAACTTTTCAAGTGTTCTGTTTGTATGTAGTATATCTAGCCTTTTAAAACTTAACTCTTAACGCTTAGTAATTAAGAATATTGATCCGTAGCTTAAGGAATTTGAGCTAAACACAGAATGATGGAAAGCTTATCACCAGTTGTATTTCATGAGCATGAAGTCCTGACTTTCAGAAATTAACTGAATGTTTCTTCGAGCTGTCAAATACCACAATTTTTATGCCTCGTGTCATTATATGCACAGCAATACCTATCACTGGATGTGGTTATTTATACATGAATACTGATTTCCCTCACTGTGATATACTTCTGAAAATTTGGCTGTTGCAATTTGAGCTTGTGTTCTAAAGATGTCAAATGATAACAGGGGTCAGCAATGAGTAATTAAGGAAAGAAATATATGAAATCATATATAAGAGAACTAATCAACTGGGAGTGCTTGTATAATACATATACTACAGTCTCAGGGCTCCCATCAACAAAATTAGCACATTTAAAAAAAAAAAATCCATTAAAAATCTGATCTTAATGAAATGGAATCTGCCAAAGCAAAGAATACGTACTGGAAATGTTTGCTCAATATATGTACTTAATGCTGTGTTTATTATGGCTTAGAAAATTGTCTCAGTAATAAATATGAATGAATTGAAATTTAGGATTAGTCATTCAGGGGTGTGAGAAAGCTGATTTTATTTTGCAGAGCAGGGGAGAAAACTTTTCTCTGCAACAAAAATGTGGTGATTAAACAATAATTTACGACACTAGAGAATGGTTACTGATATTTTCTATAATTTAGATATAAATAGGTTGTTTTCTAATTGCTGCTATACTGCCTTTTATTTATGTTGCATTATCAAAATTAGTGTGCTCAGCTACTATAGAATGTTCTATGCTCAGTGTAGAGATAAAAGGTGAGAACGGTAAGTGTTGATAACTATTAGCAAATAATGTGTATTCCAAAGAATGCTTGGCAAAATTGAGTTGTGTCTTTGTATAATCATGGTCATATTTCCTACTTTTAAACAGCAGATCTGTACAGTACTTACTCTCTTTCCATTTGCCATCTGTAAGGCATAGACAATATTGCTCATAATTGGTTTAATGTACAGAATTTTGGGTTACCCAGGATGACTGTTAATATCAGTCATGTTATTCATTGTAGTTCTGTAGTTGCTCTGAGCCTTCTGAAGAGGCTGGCAGAACAGAATGTGGGTTTGATTTCTTTTTTTTTTTTTTTTTTTTTTTACTCCTCCCCCTTGTCTTTAATTGTGCTTTTGTGCAGTTTCTCTAAACAAGGACATAAGGACATGCAGTTATCACTGACACTCAAAATGTTTAATTACCAAAGAGATCCATTAAGGTATACTGTTGTTATTCTGTCTGCTCCTGAGTCTGTTTAGCTTTTGAATGCATACATCCTGATGTGAATCAAATTTTGGTATCTTTGCACTTAACATACAAGTACATGTAGTTATACTGATAATTTCACCCACACAATATTCATTCAAACATCTTATGTAACTTTTCTGATAATATTTCATGATTATTTTTTGTGTTATTGGTGCTTATGAATCTAACACATCATTAATATTCCCTTTCTGTGCATTTATGTATCATAAAGTAATGCGTGAAAAAAATCCCTCAGTTAAGGTAAGGTGATTCTGAGATGGCTTACCTGTCACAAAATCTGAAGCGAGGTTGGAATATTCCATGTGCTAAGAGTGTACATTATCTTCATGTTATGGGTCATCTTTTTGTCTGCTATCACTCCAGTAACAGATTCATAGAACTGCTGCTCTTTTATTAGCAGCTTAATTAGCCATTCATGGATTTGTTTGTTTTGGGGATCGTTAAAATTGTGTAGCAGAACAATGTTTTGCAGTTCTTCATTCATGTAAAAGCTAAGAATATTGCATTTTATGTAGATAGAAATTATGCAGATTGCAGAGGTAACGTTTACAGACACAGGCAGTGTTGTCTGTGTATAATATACTAGCAAGAAAAAAAGTTGTTGTTGGGGTGTGTGTGTGTATTTATATTGCATTACTGTAAAAAGCGTAAGGGCATCATAAGTTTTTAGAACTTATTTTGCTAGTATTAATGTTTAAATATTTAAAGTAGTCAGTTCCAGACATTCACATACAGATTTGAGTAATCTGCTAGGAGGAAAACAGTTCTTCCAGAAAGTCCTTATCTTTAGCTTCTCTCTATACTATTTTTGTATTGAGTTCTACACAGGTGAATGCCAAGTTCTGGAATTGTGACAAGGTCATTTCTTTTAAATAAGTAATTTCTGTACCCGAATGGAAATGGATGCAGTGTGGCTGGTGACACTAATTTAGACCAGGTCACAAAATATTTTTATAGGAAAATAAATAAAGAACAGAGGTCAAACATTTTCTTGTTCAGTATAGTAGACCATCTACTGCAGCTCTTCAGGCAGCCTTCTCATAACCAAAGAAAGACGTTAGAGAAGGTGAGTTCAAAAAAAAAAAAAAAACACCACAACAACCAATAGCCTTACATTTTAGTATGCTTTTTACACGTGTGTGTGTGTGTGTGTGTGAAGGAATAGATGCTTATAGCAGTTAGGCACCTTCTTTTTTCTTTGAAAATAACAAAGTATTTTTTTGTTGTTGTTACTTGGTGATAATACCACTAGGTATTTCCAAAGCTCCTCCTAGGTCCATGAGGGAACTTATAAAGAGTTACTTTGTGAACAAATATGGTTGCTGTTTTGTTATGAGTGCTTTTTATTTTCAGATAGATGACCCCCTCCTTGTGAGGAGGGGGTGAGTGTTATCTACTTTCATTGTCAGAAATGACTCAATTTTTCTTTCATTGACAGTGTTCCCAATTTCTTTTTCATAGTATATAAGCAAGCTATTAGAAGAATTCAGATGGATAGGCTTCCTTAGGAAGTCTTGTTGTGATGGACGTGCAGGAATTTGTGTTCCACGTCATTGTTTTTGCTTGTTATTTGTATATCATAGAATCTTCAAATTGCTCAGGTTGGAAAAGACCTTGAAGATCAAGTCCAATAACAATCCTCCGCTAAATCATGTCCCTAAGCACCACAATCAAGATGGTTTTTAAACCATCCCACATTCAGGGATGGTGACTCCACCACCTCCCTGGGGAGCCTATTTCAGTACTTAACAACCTTTTCTGTAAACTAGTGTTTTCTGATATCCAACCTAAACTTACCCTGGCACATCTTGATGCCATTTCCCCCCATCCTGTCACCAGTGAGAAGAGACCACCACCACCCTTGCTGTAAGCATCTTTCAGGTATTTGAAGAGAACAGTAAGGTCTTCCCTCAGCCTCCTTTTCCCCAGACTAAACAGCCCCAGTTCCTTCAGTCTCTCCTCACAGGCCATATTCTCCAAGCCCTTCACAAGCCTTGTTGTCCTTCTTTGGACCTGCTCCAGCACCTCAATGTCCGTCCTTTCTGTCCTGAGGTGCCCAAAACTGAACACAGTACTTGAGGTGGAGCCTCACCAGTGCTGAGTAGAGGAGCAGGATTGCTTCCCTAGTCCTGCTCACCATACTATTCCTGATAGAAGCCAGGATGCCATTGGCCTTGGCCACCTGAACACGCTGCTGGCTCATATTCAGCCTATTGCCCATCAGTACACCAGGGTTCTTTTCCATCAGGCAGCTTTCCAGCCACTCCTCCCCAAGCCTGTAGGGCTGCCTGGGGTTGTTGTAGCCAAAATGCAGGGCCTGACACTTGGCCCTACTGGAACTCATACAGTTAACCTTAGCCCATTGATCCAGTCCCTCTGTAGTGCCTTTTTCTTTTTTCCCCTCAGGCAGATCAACACTCCCTCCGTAACTTGGTGGAGTATTGTATCTGCTGAAAGTACCTGTAAATTCAGTTTTTATTGTAGCAGTCTCTAATTTTGAAATAGTGCCAGTGAAGCTCAGGTCTGGTGATAACACCATTAAAAATTGAAATCTTATTATCTGTGTTGGAGAACTTGTTTAATGTTCTTCATAGGAATACAAAAGATCAAAACAGAAAACGAAGAACAACTGGAAAATAGAAGCTAATAAAAATTCAAATCTAGAGAAAATTACCTTCCAAATTCATGACTAACAATCAAATTCTAAAACATTTTGACACAAATAATAAAGCATAGTAAATATAAAATATTGGCAATTACAATTGTGGACTATCTGCTGCTTCAGAATGTTGGATAGAAAATAATTTCTAATTTGACATTGGTGTAAGATGAACTGTAAAATTTTTCTTCTGTGTGCTTGAGAAATTAAATAGTACTAAAATAATAATTGTTAAACTTTCAAGTAGCAACAGTTGACTGTGATTTTTTGAAGTGATATTGTTAACCTTATAAGTTTATCTGGTGCTTTATCTGACAACATGTTGAGTAGGTGCTTGAAATAAAAACACTGTGTACATCCAGATCTTATTCATATCTTAATGAAATTTAGCTCCATGTAATTGATTTAGGTTTATTCCTCTTAACTTATGCAGGCAAGTGTTAGGATGTCTTCAGAGTGTAACTTTCCAATGGTATGGTAAAGATTAGGAAAATTGTCTGAAAAACTTCAGGGATGACTGCATTCATTGGTTTTGTGTAGTCTTCTTGAGGCTATATAAATTAACTACCACTGGGTAGCTTTCTTAGATAGCTTTTATGTAATTGCATGTGGATAGATGACAGTAAGAAAAAAGTATATCCAAAATACAAAATTGAGGCTGGCACCATGGCTAATAAGTCATAATTTCTTATTCTGTACAAAAATACCATCTCTCCTGGTTTTGGATAGTTTTCTAGATGAAATATATAATGCTTTTTAACATTGAGTGCAAAAGCAGAACTGCTTTACATTGCAGTGCTTTAACACACACTAACCACATTTAAAGTACCTAAAAGTACATTTTTGTACCTATGAGATTCTGGGGAAAGGAAAATTGGTTGGAAAGAAAAACTTCATATTTACAATTTTTTACCACTCTATCTAGTAACTCATAGAGGTGCATGCTCTGTGTTGAGCATGAAAACCTTGAAAAAGAATCAAATGTGGTGAGCAAGTAGGTTAATCAGTGTCAGGGAACCACTGTCGGTAAAATTCATCAAGTGTAATTACTGACAATAATGAAATAGATGATGTTGCAGCTGACCTTACTGATCAGGAAGTCCAGTAGCATAGTATAAGACAGGTTTCAAGTTCAAGTCTCATGTGTTTCAAGTAGGCTGCAGTCAAAGTGTGAAAGCATTTTTAATGTGAACATGAAAGAATAGTAGAAGTGAATAAATGAGATAACAGATTTGTAGCTAGGTTGCTAGGTATAGAAGTGTTAGGGATGTAGTGGCTTTTTCCTTTAAATGTAAGATGTAAATGGATTACATGTAGTCAGACAACAGTCTACATACAAAGGGAGCCCAGATACCCCTAGCTGAGGTAATTCCATAAGTTTTCTGAAGAAGCGTTCCTTGCTTTCTCATACATACAAATCTAATATTTCCTGCTTCCACCTCAGCTGTATGTGGGGAAAATATTCTTGCTCATAGTCTAAGTGCAATGTCACTTTAAATTTCATGTCTTCAAGTGAGTGAGAGGAGTAAAACCTCAGCTCTGCTAAGTTGAACAGTGATTGGGATGAGTGTCTTGAAGCATCATGCTGCGTCATTTGTGTGCAGCAAGGAGCAGACATAGTGTCACTGGCATTTTGAACTATAGGGAACAGGACTGGGGTAGCATATCTATGTCCATATCATTTCTATAATGAGGTACATTCAGTACCTCAGTGGAGCTAAATGGGGAAGTAAAGCCTTAGCGTATGGCACTGCCTTTTGTTTCATTGCATGATTGTTAGCAAGTTATTGTCAAATTCGCTGTTAACTACAGATTAAATTTACTGGCAGGAAGAGTTGTTTTCTCAGTGGGACAAAAATGGTCTCTTACTTTGTTTATCAAATCCAAATAGGCAACGTGCAACTACTCATGGGCACATAGAAGTTGTAGCAGCCATAAATCATTGTGATACAGTGGACTGTTGCTCTTCAGAGCCTTTTAGAGACTTAGGTTGTGTTTTTTTTGTTTTTTTTTTTTTTTTGTTTTTTTTCCGGATTGAGCCCAGCACTTGAGAATGTTTTTGTTCAGTTATTTTGGCAGGCTGAGCTCTCCTGTGACTTGGTGACTGCACAATTCCTTGGTAGGAGGTTTTGCCATTTAAAAAATTGTTTCCTTTTAGTTTAGCCATACAAAAGATGAATTGTTTCAATTGATAATGGGTATGCTCTAGAGCAAAATGTAATTATTATTTTTATTTTTTTTTTAGGGGAAAGAATTCAAAGCTTCTTAAAAAGAAGTCTTCAAATAAGAATTTGGAGCCTGAGGGTCCAGTTTAAGTCTACACATATGACTATGCTCTGAGTTTTTTTTGGTTTGTTTTTAGGATAGAGTCACTAATAGGTTAAAGCTGTTAACCTATGTTAACCTGTTAACTATGATGTGACTACTGGTAATTTAGAAATTCTAGTTCTCAGCTGTATTTCTCTATAATATTGTTAAGAGAAAATTGTAGGCAGAGGATGAAGTGGAGGATAAACTCTTCTAATGGAACTATTCCATGTGGTTCCATATGGTTGATGCTCAAGTCCTGTCTTGGAATCTCTGTAGGTAACACAGGAATTGGTAGAAGTAGACTTTTTTCTGAGGCATTATAATGAAACATTAATGGTATTCTCTTTTAGGTTATCAAAAAGTAGCTAAACTAATGCAGCTAACAATGTATAGAGAGACTTCCAGGGGAGCTTATCCCTGGAAGATGACATCATAATGCAGAAAACACATCAGGATGGTGGAGTGGCATGGATGGTTTGAATTTTTCTCCGTATTATCTACCAAAGAGGCTGTGGCCAAATGTGATCAAGACTGTTACTGTGGAGAAAAATAACAAGAAGAGAGATGGACAGTGAAAGGGCCATTGCCAGAAGCTACCTCAGTCATCTGTAAAACACTGTGGATGTGTCACAGGAAACTGCTATTTCATCTAAAAGCATTTCTTCATTGCTTTGAAAGAACTGTGAATGTGAGCACCAAAAAAAGAAGCAGCAATGCCACAGCCACCCAGTCACAAGGTTCATTATGCATCAGTTATCCTTTACGCAAATGCTTTAGAGTAGAGGGTATGTCATAGTGCTTTAATATGCCAATTATGTACTTCAGTAGCTTGTTTTCTACTTGACGTGGCTTAAAACAACTCTAATAAGTTGCACTTATTGTGTGTAATCTGCTTTCTAACTATGATTGCTTTTCAAATCATGCTGTCCCAAGCCTCTTAATTATTTAATACATATGAATGTTTTTATATAGTGTATAGAAAAGTTTTATATTTTTTAATCTTCATCACTGTTGTTATGGTAACGTGATTCAGGTTAAGTCTCAGTGAGAAAAAATATTTATTGATTTACATTTTTAGAGATTCCAGTTTTACTTTTATTGACTTGGCTTTTGAAAGAGTTTTTCAAAATCTGGATTCTAGATTCTAGTTTGAATGATGTCCTGAAAGGTAAATACATGGTGTTCTCTTTTTTATGAAGTATTCTAATTGTCTGTAAATACCTAATAGCTATTAGCTACACAAAATATGGCACTATTAGCTTATTGTATTTTCCTATAGTAGCCCATGAATTTTTAGAGTAGTTGATGGTTAAGTGAAGCGGTGTCTGTAGACTGGTGCCTGTTGAAATATACTGGGCATATTTCCATGTTATAGTGCTTTCGTTATTAATAGTTCTCCTGTTGTTCGCTTGATTTTGATGGTCATATGTTATTTGTATCTCTATCTATATGGAAGTTTTTGTAATAGTAGGCTACTGTATCTGTCTCTTGAATTATACTGTATCCAAATAGATACTGTATTTATTTTCTGTACATTTTTGTTAGTATACATGTCTAAGTGAAGCAGGGAAATGGAGGGGGGGAAAAAAAGAACAATTTTCTTTTTTAATTTGTTCTAGTAAACTAGTTAAACACGTTTTTAGATTCTTCATTGAAATAGAAATACTTGCTTAATTCACAAATGGAGTTATATCTCCCTCTTTTGGAAAGTCTGAGCATGGCTTAACTTTGGAGTTAGGCTTAACTTTGGAGTTAGACTTTTTTCCTTCTTTCATTTATTATTGATTTTATTTATTTATTTTAATTTTGCACAGTGAGAGGGATGAAAGGGAAAATTCTGAATATCCCTGATAAGTTTAGAGTCTGGTGTGATTGAGTATTCTCAGACAAATGATCTGCACGGAAAATTTCACCCCCACTCCCCCCAGTGACTTCTGAATCAAAGATACTACTTCACAGAATTATTGTTAAACATAAAATCACCTGAGAAGTATTCAAGTGTGTCCAATAACTAGACAGCATTTTTTTTTCAATATCTGAAATAGAGGCTTGACCACTTGGCGACTCTTTATTTATTTTTCTAAAGCAGGCAGCTTTGTCTTGACTAATTTTGATTTGATAGTAAGTTGAAAAGGGTAGACCTTGAGTAATGTGACTAGAGCATTCCGTTACTTTTTGTTTCCATTTTAGCTGACTTGCAATTTATGAAGAACAACCTGACAGACAATAAATACTTTTATGTGTTTTCTGAAACATCTTTTCAGAGTCTACACTGAATTAGCTTTTTAACAAATAGCATAGAATCCTTAGAGTCTAACTCCCCTGCAATGAACAGGGACATCCACAAATATATCAGGTTGCCCAGGGCCTTGCACTGAAAGTTTCCAGAGACAGGGCATCAAGCACATAACTGGGCAACCTGTCTCTGCTAGAATCTACACCCTTCTTTCCTGTAGCTCCCTTTTAGATATTGAAAGATCACTGTTAGATCATCTCACAGCCTTCTCTTCTCCAGGCTGAAGAGTATTGGCTCTTTAGCCTGTCTTCATAGGAGGGCAGTTCCATTCTATGGATCATTTTTTTTGGCCTTCCTCTGGACGCACTCCAATAGGTTCATGTCCCTCTTATACTGAAGACTCCACAGCTGGATGCAGTAATCCAGGTGAGGCCTTAGGAGCACAGAATAGAGGGGCAGGATCACCTCCCTCAATCTGCTGGTCATGCTTCTTTTGATGCAGCCCAGGATACAGTTGGTTTTCTGGGTTGTGAGGGCACACTGCTGGCTCGTGACCAGTTTGCCATTCACCAGTGCCTTCAGGTCTTTTTTGACAGGACTGCTCTCAATTGTTTTATTCCCCAGTTTGTAATGGTAATGGGAGGTGACCCAGGTACAATACTTTGCACTTGGATTTGTTGAACTTCATGAGGTTCACCTGGGCCCCCTGCTCAAGCCTGCATAGGTCCCTTTGGATGTCATCTTGTTCCTCTAGTGTGTCAACTGCACCCCACAGCTTGGCATCATCAGCAAAATTGCTGAGGATGCACTCGACCCCACTGCCCCACTATTGATGTCATTGATGAAGATATTAAAGAATATTGTCCCCAGCACTGGCCCGTGGGGGGATACTGCTTGTCACAATAGCAATCTAAACATTGAGCCTTTGACTATTGCTCTCTGGACTTAATCCTGCAGCCAGTTCTTTATCCATCCAACAGTCCACCCATCATTATTTTCTAATTTGGAGAGAAAGTTGTGGGATACTATGTCAAAGGTTCTACAGGAGTCCAGATAGATGACATTGTCCACTGCATCAGTGGACACCATCATAGAAGGCCACTAGGCTAGGTTGATCATGCAGGATTTGCCCTTGGTGAAGCCATGCCGGTTTTCCCATCTCACCTCCCTGCTTTCTGTAGGCCTTAGCACAGCTTTCAGGAAGATCTGTTTCATTATCTTCCCTGGCATAGAGATGAGACAATCAGGTTTGGTAGTTCCCAGGGTTATTTTTTTACCCTTTTTAAAAATGAGTATGATGTTACCTTTTTTCCAGTCACCAGGGACTTCATCTGATTGCCATGATGGGGACCTGGGCGTCCTGGTGGATGGAAAACTTAACATGAGCCAGCAGTGTGCTCTTGCAGCTTGGAAAGCAAATAAATGGTATCCTGGGCTCCATCAGAAGAGGGGTGTTGGACAGCAGGGACAGGGTGGTGATTGTCCTTCTCTGCTCTTGTGTGGCCCATCTGGAGTACAGTGTCCAGGTCTGGAGGCCCCCAGTACAAGAAAGAAAGGGAGCTGTTGGAGAGGGTCCAGAGGAGAGCCACAAAGATGATCAGGGGACTGGAGCACCTCCCCTACAAAGACAGGTTGAGGGAGCTGGGCTTCTTCAGCCTGAAGAGAAGGCTGCAGGGTGACCTCATTGCAGCCTTTCAGTACCTAAAGGGAGCCTACAAACAGGAGAGGAATCAACTCTTTGAGAGGGTAGATAACGGCAGGACAAGGGGAAATGGTTTTAAGTTGAGGGAGGAAAGATTTAGGTTAGATGTCAGGAGGAATTTCTTTACAGAGAGAGTAGTGAAGTGCTGGAACAGGCTGCCCAGGAAGGTTGTGGATGCCCCATCCTTAGAGGCGTTCAAGGACAGATCGGATGGGGCCCTGGGCAGCCTGGTCTAGTATTAAATGTGGAGGTTGGTGGCCCCTGCCTGTGGCAGGGGGGCTGGAGATTCATGATCCTTGAGGTCCCTTCCAACCCAGGCCATTCGGTGATGACTATTTAAATGCCATCAGGAGGGGCTTGGCAACCACATCAGCCAAGTCCATTAGGCCTCTGGGATGCATCTCATTGGGATTCATAGACTTGTGGATCTTCAAGTTCCTTCCCCAAGCAAAAAAGTACCTCAATCTTCTCCTTTACTGTTGTTACCAACCTGCCTAACCCACTGCCTTTGTGCCCATCTTGGTCTTTGTGAGGCAGGGATGTACAGGGGCAAAAACAGTGCAGCAGTAGTGAAGCAATGTCTGCTTGTTCTTTTTTTTTCTTCTACTGCAGAGGCTGCTGAGGTTTTGCTCTCTTTGTGTGGATTCTCTGAAATTTATCAGGTTGAATTACAGAATAATGCTCTTAACAGCGTTATGTCCTTGTTTGCTTGCTTGCTTATTTATATATTTTCTCTGGGCATTTGAATTTTCTTTGTATCCTCTTTTAAAGATGACTGTGGGAGACAAGAAACCTTGCATTCTGGTCCTATATTCTTCAGCAGTTTGCATTGCCTTACCAAAAGCATTCCTCACTCCAGAATAGGGAGAAAAGCCAGTCCTGGAGTAGTTTGAGCCCATGAACATGAAAATGTTGGATATGCAACATCTGCCAGCTGTAAAGCTGCCTCGGTTTGCTCTGAGAGGTTTAGTTAAAAACACATGGCTGAACTGGAAGCAGCATACTGTTTTTTGGGGGGATTTTCTTTCCTTTTCTTTTTTTTTGGTATCTGGTCAATATTCCCTGAATAGGAAAATTGCATTTAGATCAGATGTAGGGTAGAAGTACTTTGCTTATAAACTGGTATGACCAGTAGAAATAATGGTAATATTTGCCCTATTGTTTCGTGTGTGCAGAATGCAGAATTGGTGTTCATTTAGTCTTGTATATATGGTTAGTTTGAATCAACCACTAGCAAAAGAAGATAATCTTAACCATGTATTCTATTGAATATTGAGGACCTGATATGTTTGGTGGAATAAAAGTCAAAGGTGTCCAGGGAAAAGCTATTTTCAACTAATTATAAAACTTCACTTCTCTATTTATGTGGTAGCTTGAGGTAGCTGAAAACAGAAGGATGATCAATTTTTAAGAAAAAAGAAAAATGATCTCATAGCAGGATTGTATCAATGACTTGAATACAGAAATAGGCTTTGAAACCAAACTGCATTTATGAAATAAAATGTAAGGCCAGTTTTTTTTTTTTAATGTAGCAGAAAGTTTCAGGTACAAATATTTAGAGATAGAAACTTGAGTTGGTTCAGATCCTTTTCTATTCTTGTAAACCTGTGCTTTCTAACTTTTCCCTTTTTTTACTGATACAGAAATTAAAACCCTTGTTTTACAGCATTTATTAGAAAAAGTGTTGGTGTACAAGTTGTTTTTTCCTTTCCATGCAACTGAGGAAGGGAAATACCTTGATGATTAATTTCTAATCATAGAGTGTTAAAAAATTGTCATATTTCAGTATCTAACTTGTTTAGACTTTCTGGAAAGTCTTCCAGACCTAATCCTGACATAATTCTAACTTCTCAGTCCCTTTTTTTCAGATCGCATGCATGCAACTGAGTTGAGATGGTGTTTGTGCCTGTTTTTGTCTTTCTTTTTTTTTTTTAAATTCACATTATCTTTTCTCAGAAATGGAGGAAAAAAAAAAAAAAAAAGCTAATGAAAAAATGTTATAATGTATGAACGTAATAGCTTACTGCCCTTGTAAATAGCAAATCACTGACACTTCCATATTTGTATTAAAGGTAATCCACACTCTCATTATGCGTTAGCTATTGTTAGTTTGATGGTCATTCTAATTTCATTGTTTTATTAAAAGCCACATGTACCAATAATCATTCCAAGGGCTTTTGAGCCATTAAAGTAATGAAATAATGATACAGTGTTTCAGAGCAGTTTATTGGTTTGCATGATATTTTCATTATCTCCTCCTCTTTTCTGTCTGTCTCCTCATCTCTAATATATACGTCAAGGCATGGTGTAACAAATTCACTGAAGTGCAAAATATCACTCTTAATTCTTTAGCATCTGCAAGAGTGTTTTTTCAAAGAAAATTTTCTCAGGTTTTTAATTTGAAAACTATAAATCACAATGTCTCGATGACAATTCCTTGTTTTCAATTTTTAGTGCTTGACTCTGCATCACCATTAGTGAGAAACAGGGGTAGATGACTTAAGTAATGTTGTAACTGAAAATAACACTTGCATGTTGAATTTGTATGCTTTCAGGTCAGGAGTTTGAGGGGCATGGAGGCTATAAATGGGAAAGAAATTGTGTATGATCTTGTATGTAACTGTTAGTTGAGTGATTCTGTCATCCTGTTTTGAAGATCTGAACTTGTATGTGTGCAGGAAGGTGCGATAGCCAGGTAAAGCCAACATGAAAATAAGGATAGAAGAGTAATACAAAAATAAAGAAATGAAATTCATAAACATGTATGAATTTTAAACAGTGTTTGTTGCACAGTCCAACCTGTCAAAAAAAAATAGCATGATCACAAGAATCTCTATTTTGTATGTAGCTTTATACTTTGTTTAAACAATTCTTATTTGCCACTGAACAAGTATTGGACTTGAAAACCTTTCAGACTGCTCATTGTCATAAATGATTTAAGAAAGGACTGTATGGTTTAAAGGTCATAAAAAGCCCAAATTTTTCACTAACTCAGAATAGATGGAAAGCTGACTGAATCTAAGAGCCTACTTTTAAATCAAAAGCTAGAGACTGCTTGTACAAGGGACTGACAGATATCTTGTAGGCCATATGGAAAGACAGAAAGAATAGTGGGGTATTTGAGAGGATCTAAAATGTTTAATGTATGTGTAAACTGAGGTCACTGAATCTCACTTGTCCTGCCTTGGAAGCACCGTTAAATTAAATGGAACTATTTCAGCTTCTCAGTTACTCCAATGTGTTATTGCCTTTCTGTAAGGCTAGGCTGCCCTCAGAGTGTTTTTTGTTTTTTTTTTTTGCTTGTTTGTTTGTTTGTTTTTTGCTAAGTGTAATAGACTGCTTTTGAGAATGTACTTAGTTTTATCCTACAGCTTACTCTCAATTTCATAAATCTCCTGTACTCTAGTGGGACAGGCACCTTGTCATTTTGATACTAACATTATTCTGAGATTTAGTTCCTACTTTTTCTTGTGTTAGTTCAGCATTATTAAAATAATGCATTTTTGCTCATCAATTTTAACATACCTTCAAGGTCAGAAATTTCTTTATGTGCATTTGCTCTTATTACAGCTGTACATTCCAGTTTTTTTGGTGATTTTACTTAGATGCGGAATTTCTTACTTCAAAATTAATCACTTTAGCAGCATTGATGCCTCAGGTTACCAGGGCATCTTTTCACTACATTGGGTGTACTCATCTGTGAAATCTACTTCACTAATCATAGTGGTCTTGGATGCTAAACTTCAGGTGTGCTGAAAGTTTCAAACAGGAATGTTTAAACGTTTCTATAATGGAAAATGTAAATAAAACACCCATTTTAAAACGTTCAATATGAGAGGTGAGCAGCTTAACAGAAGCTCTTCGCTTTTTATTATTCTACAGTTACACATATATGATTTATATATCTGTGCCCATACATTTGTTGAACAACATAAATGTCAAATTTTAAAGAATGCTTTCATTCTATCTTTCTGACATTTGCATGTTTGTCTGAGAGCATTTATTTAATGTACTTATGTGTGTACTTATACTGATATTTCACTTTGAATATTGTGTGCTTCTGGCTTTTGCAGTTGCCAGAGTTTATACTTCTTGTGTGAATATAATTACCGCTGGAGGGGGAAAAAAAAAACAATGGATGAGGTATATCTAGTGTTAATGTAGGCAAATTCTGTATGATTAATTTTGAATTTTCTGGAAGTTTGTGCTGTAAAATAGCAGTGGGTAAGCAACTCAAAAAGTATGGGTAAGTAGATAAAAGACTTATATATAAGATTTTAAATATGAAATATGCACTAGATTAACTAATGTGAGATGCATCCTCCCCTCCACAAAAAAAAACTTGTCAAACTGCCTATGTTTTATGCAGTTTGCTGGTAGTATGTAGGTTGCTCTGGAAGTAATGCCTTGTAGTATCCATGGAAATAAATATACTATATACAAAGAGTACAATAGCACTTTTTGATAGACTGAATTCTCAGCCACAAAACATTATTTTTCAACAGTCACTATTGTTAGCTATGTGTTTTTGCCAGTGATGAACAAGAGCTGGCAAAACACAAGACAAAATAAACAACCATGGCTTTCTGGAACATGGCTTGTCTTTCACATCACTGTCACCACTGCTAAAACGTACCACCCACTGCCTTAGGTGTTCACATCTACTGTTTGGTTTCCATAAACATACAAAAAGTATCAATGAATGTCAGTGTATGCAATTTTTTTCCACATGGAGGAATTCAGTGACACACCTTTGCTTCATATGCTCATCTGTGTCAGATGCCATTCTGTCAGACTGCTTCTCTGTTGCCATCTGTCACATGGTAACAAAATGAAACGTAATTGATGGGAAGGTTCAATCTCTACTTCCATACTGCCAACATCTGCCTCTGATGTTGTGGGTCAACATAGTAACATAGGAGACATTACTTTTAGAGCAGCTCTCAAGAAATAATACTCTATTGGTAAGGAAGATAATCTTCAATCTTAATGTAGGTGGTAACAAGTACATTATCTGCTTGTTTGTTTACTTGTTTACTCTGTTTTTCTGCCTAAGTATGGACAGTATGTATGTAATTCTTCTGATGCATAGATTTCTTCTTAACCTAGATTCAGCCATTTCTTAACAGATTATTTTAAACATAGAATGGAAGCGGATGTATTGTTTTGCATGAAAAACATGAGTTCCCTTTTTCGCTTATACTTGACCTCTTGGAGGTTCTTTTGTAGTGACCAATGATAAATCTCTTTTCTGATTATTTTAACATAGTTGGTATCTAGAAAGGAATTTAAATCCTAAGAGCCAAAGAAAGAGGTTCATAACTATACTCTCTTCTTCAATCTGAACAACACCAGTTCCCTCAGCCCCCATTTGGAGTAGAGTTGTTCCAGCCCTCTTATTGTTTTCTTGACTCTCATCAGGTTCAAACAGGTCCATGTTCTTAAAAGCCAGCAAAACAATGCTGTATATTCTTGAAAGTCATCAGTAATTGAAGAAATGGTAATAAAATTGAAAATATTGAATATTTTTATCTACGATTTTCTTTAAAACTTCATAAGGGCGAAAAGGTTTGTTGTCATTAGTAGCTAGACTATTGCCAGTTTGCATATCATGTTATATTATTATGCATTTTGGTGCTTTATTAATGGGATTAGAGGGTTTATACCAAATAGTATAATGTCCTTTCACATATACATTAAGCAAAGAATGGGAACCTCTTAAAAATGAAGTAGGTAAATCCCAAGACCATTTTGAATCAGCCTGTTTAATGAGCATCATAATTTTATACATTTTTCTGTGGAGAACATTGGTTAGGTAATTAGGAAATGTAAACTCGGCTATAAAATGTTGATGGACTAAGCTGTGTAACTAGCTTAGGTTATGCACAATAACTTTCAAATACTATTTTTAAATGAGTAAAAAATCAAATTTAGAACAGAAACTAAGTATCTGCTAAGTAGACTCATAGTTACATTGTGTAATGACTATATTCAGTATTCTTCATGTATATATAACCTAGTGCAGTATGTGTAGCCTGTGTATGGTGGCTACGTCTCATCTGTGAGCACTGAAAAGAATGAGTCATGGGTAATACTGTGGACAAGTAGAGCATGGGTTATTTATGCATCTTTTAGTTTTACATGCATGTTTTATAAAAGATGTAATTATAATAGAACTTTAATTTTAATTAGTTGTTTCAAGAAATGCTTAGATAAGTAAGAAAACAATAGTTATTGGACCATTTTTCTTGAAGAGTTTTTATTGCTCTTGGTCTGAGTTTCTATTTGTGTTGGGGCACCGTTCAAGATTTTGCAGTGTTTTGTCATCCCTCAGCTAAACATAATGGTATAGGAGTCCTATATTCAGGTAACACTTTAAAAAATTTAAGTCTTTCTATTTGTAATTTATGAATCCGTTTTCCTTAATACTATCATGTAAAGGAATAATAGGATGAATTATAGAACCTAGTAGTTACAGGAAAGTTTCATAAATGGCATTCATGTAAATTTGAGAAAAGGGTTAAGTAAGCTTATGAAACAATCACTGAAAATGCTGGGTTCATAACTTGGAATAGCTCTAAATAAACTTTTTTTTTTTTTTTTTTTTTTTTTTGTAAACTAGAGAAGTGAATTCAACTTTACTAGTGTAATGATTTATTTCCTGAGTTAACTGCACTCATGACATTAAAAGCACGTGGGGGGGCATTAAGGTTTCTACTAGTGGTAATCATGGTGAAGTTTGAGGTGCGACCAGATTCAGCCATGGCTGTATCTGAAATTGCTCTTTGTTTTAAGAAGATTTAAACTGTGAATAAAGTAACAGAAGTATTTTCTAACTACTTGTGTAACTGAAGTGCTTATTCCCGCTCTTTAGAGGTTTTCTGATATTTGCAGAGTTAAATTGTACCACTTCTGTTGTTGAAAAAAGTTATTTTCTTGAGTTTTCTTATATTTGCATAGTCAAACTGTAAGCTGAGTTGTCCTATATTTAAAGGACAATTTAAATATTTTATATTTAAAGACAAAAATTTAGATATTATTAGGGATGAAGAGCAAAGAAAATCACTTCTTTAATAAATTTAATTGTGTAAACCCAGCATTTGCAGAAGATGGTGTATTAGCACAACCTGCTTATGAATGTTCAGTATTCAGCACAGAGAAAATCATCTGTACCTCTGCTACTCAATAATTTTTTTTTTTTTTTATTGCAGTTTGACTTCTGGCTATTAAAACTCATAGGGATTTTCATTGCTCCTACAAAAGTCTGTAAGTTCATGAAAAGTCTAACAAACTTGACTGGATAGATACTCATCAGTTCTTCAAAAGTCCATTTTGTATAAATTTAGAGATGAGGAAAAAGTATAGTCAGTATGACGTTAGTGTCTGTGGAAGAAGGAAAATTCTGTAATTTCAGATGTATGGAATAGAGATCAATTGAATTCTCATATGTGCAGCATAAATGGGAAGTGTGACTTAAAAATAGGGAAATAGCTGTGTGATCATATTTAAATGTTTGTAATCTGCTGTTTTCTTGAGAGTTTTTCATTGCTTAACGAATTAAAGAGTACATGTGTCTGTTTTTGATATTTCATAACTTTTTTCTCTCCTCATTCACCTTCCCAGAATCATTTTTAAATCAAGCCTGACCCACATCTAATCAATTGATGTTTTATATTTAGTTGAATTACCTTATATAAATGCTCCCACTTCTCATAGTCTTATATAGCATAAATTCCACTAGTGTGTTAGAGAGAAAAAAGGAATGTGAACATGGTTAGCAATAGTTATTATATGCAGTAATACATTATTTCTAATAAATTGGAACAAACTTAATAAAACAAGCAATAACATCATCAGAAGTGTGCTGTCAGGAGGAGGTAGTTTTTAGAAGTAATATGCGAATTATATCAGTATTGGACAGGAGGATCTTTATTGTTGATTCAATTTGCAAAAATACTTTTTAGTGCAACTTTCTAGCGCAGCACTTTGGCAGAAGGGATTTTTCACGCAGCTGTACAGAGTATGCAATAGCTTATTCTCAGCAAAGCCTGTCTTTAATTGTCAGTGAAGCTAGGGTGCAATAGCCTTTTGGTATTATACACTGAAAGACATTTCCTTCCTTTGTTCAACCAACTTCCATTAAACTGCCACGTATATTTATTTGCATCTTGTTTTCTCATGTGATTGGATTGAGGATACAGATAATCTATCAAAATAATAATAATAATAAAAAAACTTGTTACAGGCAAGAAGGCAATTGCTGATAATTGTCTTCAACCAGAGTTCTTGTTAGGAAATGACAGCAATTTTATTTTTACTTATTTTTTTAAATTAAAGATGAGAAAGCTCAACTTCTACCCTTCATTACTATGTATACAGCTCTCTTCTACAAACAACTGAAACCAACACAAAAAATAAAAATACAACCAGTTTCCTAACAAATGCAGAATAAAGTTTAGGTGAAAAGCTTCAATGACTTGTGCGTTTCTGGGTTCTAAATCCGCAATTCTTACCTGTCATTGCTTGAATGGCAACCAAAACAACAAACAAAACTAGACTGACACTTGTTCTGCACTGAGGAAATGAGTGAGATGAAGCAGACATTTTCAGGATCTTTGTATGAAATCCCTAACAACTGATTTTTTTGTTAACTGCTTTAATAGCAGCCAGACAGAGCCCTTGATGCTGTCCATCACTTTAAATTTGCTTTTGTTGTGTACAGTGATGACAAGCAAAACAGATTTCTTTTGTTTGACCACACATTCTGGCGAAGTGAAGTTTTGTGAGATTTTTAATAATTAAAAAGTCATTTTTTTCAGCTCTGTGTAAAATAGGTGGCAGCAAATAAGAAAGGTAAAATAAGTTATATGCTTACCTTTATTTTAGCATTAGATTGGTGAAAACAACTGAAAGAACTCAAAGCAACAGACAACATCCAGCAATCTTAATTTTCTTCTTTACCATCTTCTTGGCTTAGAAGTTTTCCTGTGCCTTTTGTGTAAATCCATGTTTCTGATCTATACAGCTATTATCTATGCAGCCATGATTGGAGAAGCATAGAAAAGCAGAGAAATTAAGATATCAAAATTGGCATAGTAAACAAATCATGGTTCTCGTCTTGGTGACATTATACTACCTGTCTATTTAAATTATTTGAATGTGGTGGTGAAACAGCAATGATGGGAAGTAAGGGAATATAGCAGTATCCTGTTCAGAAAGGCTCATTTTCCCATTACTTAAGTTTACATATATTTTCACTTTTTAACTCTTACTTGTGAACATCATTTGTGTGTCTGACATGCCTGGTGTGCCAGCACTTTACAAACTTTGCCTATGAACAGGGTCATTCTTTCTTAACTAGCGTTGCATATTTGTTTATTCTTTAAATTAAATTTCTGTGTGCCTTACTATTTCATTCTCTTCTATGGTTTACACAGTGAATGTTTCGTGAATTTTATGTGACTGCATTGGTATGTTATGATTGTTTTATAGGTGGTGATTCGTGCTCAAAATGGCGAACTCCTCTATCGTATTTCACCGTGGGCAAGATACGTAGTCCGTTATGAAGGAAAAGTGAATTACGATTGGGTACACTGGCATCCACCACAGTCATATATAGTAAGGCTTAAATATTATTTTTGAGAGGTGTATAAAAACATGCATCATATCATATTTGTAGCCCTATTTTGAAAATTTAAAGTTGCTACGTGAAAAGAGTAAAATACTGGCTGGAATAGCCACCTGAGAAATGGTTTGTATTTGACAGAAACACCTGACTTTAATGGTCTCCCAGTGGTTATCTCTTAAAATGATATATTTTGCCTTGACTTTCCACATTATGGGTAAGTTTGGTAATTCTTCCAGGGTTAAGTAGTTATGGTCCTACTTTGCACTTGAGGAGGGAATTAGGTTTAGAATTAGCTACGTGTATGAAGTTCAATGCCAGTAATAAGTTAACACTGTATGAAGTCAAAAAGTCCTCACAATTAAGGTGCTTGTGCTCCAATATAATTCCAGATTTTCAGATTGGGAAAATATGTATTTTATAGCCCATTACTTTTCATGCAGTGCTGTAAGTTACAGAGTAGATTCTGATATATAAATACCTTAGGAAAGTGTTCAGAACTTCTGACTGGCAAATTGTTGTACTTTGATATTGTTTTGTGTTTATTTGTTTGTTTGTTTTAATTAAAATAATATGCAGGGCTTTTTGTATGAAAGGTACTGCAAGTTCTGTTTTGAGTTAGATTTTAGAGCCCACCTCAAATTATGAAGTATGTGCTTGACAGAAAAAGAATAATTTTCATGTAGAATCTCTTTAAAAATTATATAAGCTACAGTAACTTTAGAATTTATATGTACAAACCCTATGAATTGATTGATATACTCTATTTTTTTCATGCTCGGTAACTCCTAATTTTTGCACAAGAAGAAATAATTGAGTGACAAAATCGATGAATAAGCAAAGCAGGACAGCCCTTTCCCTCACACAGCTGGCAATGCTGAATATGACTGGCCCTTTGGGCTACCAGGGCATCCTGCTGACTCAGATACAACTAACTGTCAGCCATAATATGCAGATCCCTGTTGGCAGGACTGCTCTCCAGCCTCCGTTCCCGTCTTTATGCAGATTCATTGTTTCCCTGTCCCAAGTGATGAATCCAGCACTTGCTTTTGTTGAACTCCATGCAGCTTGTGATTGCCCAAACCTCTGATATGTCACTATCTTTCCGCAAAGCCTCCCTGCCCTCGAGGGACTCCACAGCTCCTCCAAGCCCAGTGCCATTCTAAAACTCAATTAGTAACTGCTGAGCCTTGCGTTTAAGTCACTTACAAAACCATTGAAGAACACTGGCTGAAACAAGAAACCCTTTGGAACCCTACCAGTGACTGACTGCCAGCCTGATATAACCCCATTTACTGTAACCCTTTGAGCTCTCATGGACTGGTTGTCCACGTATCACATTATCTTTTTGTTAAGCTGTATTCGGAACGTTTTTGTCCAGAAGGTTACTATGAGAAATGGCATTGAAAGCTTTGCTCAAATCAAAAAGGATTATTTCCAACAGCTGGAAAAAGATCAGTTTTTATGGCCCAAAGTAAAAAAGGAGGCAAGAACATATAGGTTGCAGACTAGCCTTTACTGAGTTATGTCAGATAAAAGGAATTGACTCTTTATGAGTAAGAGAGATACATAACTTCTGCTTGCTCTTTGCAAATATGTATGACTGTGTTTATTTTAATTGGTTGTTCTAACTTTGACTTCACTTAAGTACTGAACTGACAAGTAGGAAATAAAGTCTTGCAACATTTTTTTTTTTTTTAATTGGGAGAAATTAGAAGAGAAAAAACCTTGGAGGAAAAGTATATTTCAAACAATAGTTTATCTGTTTCTTCATGTAAGATTTTTGTTTTTAAAAAATAAAATCCCAATTAGATGTAAACTTCCCGCATTTCATGTTGTATACTGTTGACAATTAGTTTTTATTTTTCTTTGTAGCGTAAGCATCGTTCTCCCAAGAAATCGAAAAGCCTGAGAATCTATGAATCTCATGTGGGAATTGCTTCCCCAGAAGGGAAAATAGCTTCTTATAAAAACTTCACATTTAACGTACTGCCCAGAATAAGGGATCTTGGTAAGTAATAACACAGATGCTTGCAGATATGTGCTTCTACTCTTATTAGAATATGTAATTATCAAGTGTCTGTGAGGTGTTTTTTTTTTGTTGTATTTTCAGATAAAAGGCACTGCAGAAATAGATTCTTAAGGCAAAGCAAAAAAAAAGTTAAATTTGTGGAAAAGGAATGTGGACTGAAATATCATTTTGAACCAAAATCCATTCAACAGATTTTGAAGTAATATGTGATTTCAGAAATCTAGACAGTTATTGGAGGGCAATTTGCTTTTGGCATGGCTTGCTTTTCATCTGAAAATAGATCTGTTGCATGTTAGTCTTTGGAAAATACTGAGTTCTTAATTGGCTCTGCTATGTATATCTTGCTTTTTAGAAAAGACAAATATCTGAATAGAAAGGATTGTCATTTTTATTTGCCGTACAATGTGTGCTAATTGTTTTTTCATTTTTTTTTATCCCTTAATAGTTGTAACAGTTGTTACGAGGTGTCAGAATATGGAAATTCTAAACATGAGAAATCCTCTCTTGCAAAGAAACTTCCATTGTTGTGGAGGGTATATGTGGAAACAGCTCGTGTGGTTAAATTAAGAAGCATTGCAAACTGTTCACCTCAATTTGTTTAATGATACATTTTTTTTAAATTCCTGTGTCACCTTTGCACAGTTTATGCAATGGACAATGTTCTAACTTGTTAACTTTGACTCACTGTGATTAAATATGTCTTGTTACACTCAAACGTCACATAGTCTTGCCATACATGATTGATTGCTTTTAGATGTTGGCTGTCGTTATCTGTAGATTGATTTTTATTTATCAGAGTGCCTGAAGAAGGTTTTTTCTTGTAGGTTTATTTGTTGAGCCAGTGTTTCACAAAGCATGATGGGAGTTGCAGTCTGTAAATCTGAATGTCCTCAAAAAATTCATTTGGAATGCCCATTAAATACCTGTGCCTCTTTTCCTCGAGCCGGAGTACTTCCTTCTTTCCAGGAGGTTGATAGGTTTAATGGAATTATGACAGCTTTCTGCTCTATGTGCCAATTTTTTTTTTGGGAAGAGAAAATGTTGTGAAAAGACTGCTATACCATAAAAGCAATTCAAAGTTTAGGCTGCGTCTGCAGCATATATGATAGGTCGTTTTCTTTCTCATTTAAATAAGTAAGCTGTGTGGGAATTGTCTTTCTCTTTCTCTCTTTTTCTTTTTTTTTTAAGCTGTATTTTTAAGTGATATTTGATTCAGTTTTGAAATGTCTTAAACAAGCTTAAAGACATAAGTATTTAGGAATAAATACTAAGATAAATAACTTGTAGAAACATGCATGAAAAATAGCAAAGTAGACTAAATCATACTAATTTGATGCTATTCAACTTTTTATTTACAGAAATGCTGTAAATAATAATAAATGCAATGAGCTTGAATTATGAAACATCAGTTTATCTGACAAACTGCTGAGCTTATGCCAACTACCTGCTAATAATAACTCATTCATGGGTGAAAAATTTTAAAACAAAACCAACAACATAAGTTTCTGGTTTACACTAAAGAATGAAGAGCTCGGTTAAACTAATAAAGAGAAGCTATATAGTTGTAGGTGTCTCAGCAGATTGTATATTAAACTTGAAAGTTACCTTTTGCTGACTGTCCTTATTTACTAGCTAGCTGGGGCACTTATTTGCTAGCATTAATGATAGATTGGGTGAGGTGTATAGTAAGTAGTTTCATTACTTGTGCACAGTTTCTTCTTTAGATTTCCCTCTTATCTGCGCTGAAATACTTTAGTTGATGTGAGAATGAGTCACTTATGCTTCTGTTCTGTCTTGGTTCTTTGGTAAACTCAGAACAAAAACACATTACTCCTGTATTTTCTTTCTTTTGAAAGATTTAGTTTTATATAGACTGCTTGATGATTGAACTTTCCATTTTCATGTAGGTCATGTAAGTATGAGCTATTAGGTAAAATTACCTCTTGAGAGAGAACAAATCTGTAGGTAGTTGTTAAGTATGCATGAGAGTTAAACCAGCTATAATAGGATAAAATTAACACAATTTGGAACTGATAATTTACAGGAGTTGAATTTTTTGGTTAACTGTTCTTGAGGCAAGGGTGTATTTGTTTATTTCTTATATTTCTATAGGTTATAACTGTATTCAGCTGATGGCTATTATGGAACATGCATATTACGCCAGCTTTGGTTATCAGGTCACGAGCTTTTTTGCAGCATCAAGGTAGGTATAAGTACTTAATACCTTTTGTTCCTTTACTTTTCTTTCCGTTTGCTAAAATCAGTATGTCATTGATTGCAAGTACAAGTTTAATAGAAGAAGAAAGTATAGGCTTAGGCATTTGCAATAGAGTCTGAAATCTGCTATCAATTTGTCATAGTCATCACCTGTTTTGCAAAACACTTAGCATAAAAACAAAAGTTGTAAGTAACTGTAGCCATCACAGTATATTCCATTTAATTCAGTTTCAGCTGCCTGCTTGTGTTTTGCATGCATAGGGGAGATGTTATTTCATAGTTAAAAAATCTTTTTAACTGTTAGTTTGTAATCAAGTTACTAATTCAGAGGCTGAAAAAAAAACCCAAATATACAAACAGTTGGAATCTAGATGATGAAGAACTAGTGACATTGATGTACTTCCTGTTAGTGATGTTAACTATTTTTTGCTTAAGTTGGGTGGCTCCCCTCATAACACATTTATTTTTTTTATGCCAATAGCCGTTACGGAACTCCAGATGATCTGAGAGAATTGATTGACGTTGCTCATTCGATGGGTATTACTGTTCTGCTGGATGTTGTGCACAGCCACGCGTCAAAAAACTCAGAAGATGGTCTCAACAAATTCGATGGTACAGATTCTTGTTTCTTCCACTCTGGTCCTAGAGGAACTCATCAAGTCTGGGACAGCAGGCTCTTTGATTACGCAAAGTAAGTATACAATATAGTTTAAGTATTTTAGTGATAATAATCTCTTAGCAGTTATATTAAAGCTTCAGTACTTGCCAAGCTGAAAAAAAATCTTTTGGATTGCTTAATGGCTAAAATATGCTGAATTAAATTCATCTGCTTTACTAAATATTTAAAATCTGAGATTAAATGATTCAGTTTCTCTTACTCTTCTGTGATCTATTACTATGTATGTACATAATTACAAAGCTTGTGCAGGTGTGTAACTTTTTTATATGTATGAACATGTACAGGTAGTTATATAAATCTTATGTGTATAGATTTAAATACATGTATATGTTAAAATATATAAAATGTAATATAGATATCTACCTATATACACGTACACATTTAACATAATGTATTTGTAAGTATATATATGCATTATATTTAAGAAGAAAATATGTTTACAAATAAAAAAAAAAAAGAAAAGCTGAAGAAAACTTATGAACTCTGGAAGTCTACTATCAAACTATAAGATTGTTAAAATTCAGCAAAGGTTGTGGCCCTGGCTAGCTATATTCCAAAACTTTCCAGAGGTAGATCAACAGTTAATACAAAGAAGGGGTCATTTTCAGTAGGCAGTTTGGATGCAGGCATCTTGTTTCAGAGACTAAAGTATTTCTATGTGGAACCTGTTCTGAACAGCATGGCCTAAATCTGGAGACCCAGGCCCTGTGTGGGCACATGTAATTTTCTAGTAGAGATTCAGGTTAATGCCAGGTAATGTTTAGCATTTAATATAATTTACTTTGTGTTCTCTGAGATAGTGGAATGGGGAGTGATTGGTCTTGTGTGCTGAGTATTTATAGTTCTTTTACATGGAGAGAGGATGAGAGAGAAAGGCAACCAGATTATTTCTGTCTCTTCTCATTTTGCAATGCATATTTTTACTTGAACCACCTTTATTTCCCCCTTTTCTTGTCTTTAGTACTTCCTTTAAACATCCCCCTGAAATGGGTTATTTTTTTAATCTTGTTATTAGTCACAAAGTTCTGGTTTAACCTCTTCAAGGTTTTGCTTGAGTAGTTCCTTCAACAGCTCATCAGTCAGTGACTTAAGAGTTCTAGTTTCTTGTTAATATGTTATTTATTAGGGTTTGTGTGCCTGCAAGTTCAATTAACTGCTTTTTTTTTTTTAAACTCATTTCTCTACCCTGCATGTCTATAATTGCAATTAACTAGTTATGTTTGCAGTGCAAATACCTTTAAACGTTAAATCAGAATTCTGTGTGTTCATGTAATGGATCCCCCAAAAAAGCGTGTATATATGTGTATATATAGGTAGATAGAGAAATCTACACATATTGTACTCAGGCTGTACTCTTTACTGACAGTTTCATAGCTAATGAGGATTATAACTGTTTAAGAATGTCACTTTTGAAGAAGTATTGTTATAACGTCATTTTTTTTAAAGGAAACTCTCGTCATAACTCACAATTTCAATTAAACTGAGTGACGAATTTAATAAGTGATGTACACACTGTGTTACTTAATAGGATAAACTATTATGAATTTCATTCCTTTTAGCTGAGATAATTTTATGATGAATTCAGAGGGCCTATTTGAATTGTGCAACAAATGCATTTTAGTAGGACTCAACATAACCACTTCTTGTTTGGGTTGCTTCCTATTAATCTTTGAATCTATGTTCAAGTAAACTCCATTTCAAGTAATCTTAAAGCTTGAGTATAATACAATAATGCTTCGCATTTTATTACCTTCTATACTTATGTATAATCAAACAATTGCATGGTGGCACCAACCTCTCCAGTGAGAAAATAAGTTGAATTGAATACTTACAGGCATTTTATTCCAAGCAGAGACAGGCTGTAAAGAAAGTGGTGATGCTTTTGAGTGTGTTGGAAGGATTCATAAATGAAAGAAACAGGACGCTGCTGTCCAAGTGACGTAGGTTGGTTGAGATAGGCAATATTAAGCTCATATTCAGAGCTGAAGAACTGCTTACACGGTTCTTTATAGTTAATGTTATATGCTTTATTTGTTGAGGAGGGGCATCTGGGATAAATGCTAGACTGCATGCTGAAAAGGGAGAAAGTGAAGAGATGTGAGAGAAGAGATTACAAAACAGTGAAGAGCAGAGCAATTGAATATATTTTCTATTGAAGAGAAAAAAATGATGTCCTGGATGTCTGATGATGCCTTTTATGTCATTCCCCATCCCCTGTCCTCTAGTGAATTGCAATAATGAGTTCAGTTTTCCTTTTTTAAACTTTTAGAGAAATCCATCCTTCTCCTTTAAGCACAGAATGCTGTACAGTGAACTAGGTTTAGTCAGAAACATTTTCTTTAGTCCTAATATCTGAAACATTAAATATTCTATACATACTTACAGTCAAAGCTTAATGCTTAAAAGATATAACAATCACGTTTCTTCTAGGTTGCTCAAAAATTGTTAAAAATATATGTTATTTTCTCTTTTATGTGTATAAAGATTGCAAACAAAATTGGAAGTGTTGAAACTGAAAATATTATTTTTTCCATCTATGTTTCATTGACATGCATGCAGATTTCCATAGCAGTAAATGAGCACCTACTCTTTAACACAGGAGAGTACAAAAATCTGTGGGATAGACTCAGATTGTTTGCAGTTGCACAAAGTTCACTGAAAATAAATGATGCCAAGCACAATGTATTGAATAGCATACAGAATAGTGTCTTTGTTGTTCTGTAGTGGAAAAAGTTAAATCTACATGTACTTATACATCAAATACAGAAGATGCTCAATTTATTTTGGAATTGAGAGAAACTAAATCACTGCCATGAAAGAGATGGAAAAAACAATTGCTTTATCAGTTTAGTCTGTCTATATTTTCTTTGAATGCAAAGGCATAAGGAAATTGTCTTGCAACATTTGCAAGATTATTTAGTTGTCTAGGAAGGTGACTGTGAGTGCTGACCATAGCAGAAGGAAGCAAAGATCTATATTCATGCAAATTGTATTGATGGTGTATTTAAAATATTTTTAGCTACATTCATGTAAGTAGTGAGAAGGTCTGATAAAAGTGGTATTAAAACTTGTGCTTCATTTCTAGTTCAGTAATATAATTTAAGCAGATAAAAACAGGTTTTCTATTGTAGACTTCACAGCAATACCTAATGAGTATGTTTATGTAAGACTTGTAAACTGAAGACATGTTTAAAATCATCTAGTTTCAAGGAGTGTGATGTGAGGAACAAACCCTCAATTTCATAGAAAGATAACTTACAGATTTAAAAAATGGATCAGTAAAATAGTATTTTCTGCCTAACTTTTATTTGGGAAGAAAAAAAAATTCTTAATGTGAAAACCAAATGAAAAGTCCTCCCGAAAACCAGCTACCCAAAAAATCAATTCAGAAATAAAGTTTCACAGTTCTGAATTTTTTTTTGCCATTTTTTTCTAAAATCTGGATCTAGGCATTGTATTCTTAAAATATAGTAATTTGCTGAATCTACTGTTTTCCTCCATCCTGTTGTTCTCTTCTTGCATTCCTCAAGTCAAAGTAAACCAAAAGCCTATCTAACAAATTCTTAGCAGGTATTGTGTTACATTAAGACAGGGACTTATATTCTTTGCCTTGATTTCTAATAAAATGGGGCTTTCCTATCCCCAAATTCAATAAAAGGGCATGCTCTAAGGTAGTGGTGATATCAAATACTCTGGATCTGTACTTTACCTGGCACTGTCTATTTCATTTTGTGATAAATTAAGTGCCTTGTCTCTACTGTCAACCTGTTTTAGATGGCTCACTCAAAATGCATGCAAAAAGCCAATTTTCTCTCTTCCCCTGTCTTCATTTTAAGTAAGGATTCTGCTTATAATTAACATAACACAAGCTAAGTGTATCTCTGCTTTCCTCCTCAAATTGTGTTTGAACATTATCCAGCTGCCAAATACATTAGAAGTGTCGCTATAGACCAGGTGGGATCACAACTAGAGTAGGTGATTGTGTTTTGATTTATATTCATTTCTCCAAATAGCAAATGTGTCTAAAATACTGATTAGGCAAAACAATTTAAAAATAACTGAGAGCAAAGATTTTAGCTTGCAAAGATTTATGCCTCTTTTTTTTTTTCCTGTAAATGAGTTTGCTTTTCCTTAGCTTGTTGAAAACTGAGAGTATTATTTTGAATTATTTTTTTTTTTTCTTTCAGTAGGTTTAGTTAGATTTTACGCTTTATCTAATTCTAAGGGACAATAGGTATCCTGTTATATTTATGTGTAAGGTGTGCCTTTAGGAAAATGGCAGAAGTAAAACTTTGCAAAAATCGTACTATACTGTTTATGCTTTTTTATTTGTTTGGTTGGTTTTAATACTGTGACATCTGAGCATTTAACCCAAATTTTAAGTTGTTCAATCTTGGAGAATACTTTGGCACAAAAGTTAGAGGTTAGATTTAATCCTGTTTTTAATTAGTGACTCGTTTCCTTGAACACAGCAATGAGAGATGATGTTAACTACAAGATTCTGGGCCCAGAAGACTTCCTTGGAATCTCTTTTCAGGCTTTTTTGAGGTTCTGTTTTCAGAACCAAATTTCTGGACCAAATGTGAGCCTGTGCTTGGGTTCTTTTGTGTAGGCACCACAGTGAGTGGCAACTCTTTGGCCTGTGCACCTATAGATTTTGTCTTTTTTGTACTTGTTGGTAACAATCTTCTTTTTTGGCAATAAAGGCTTGTAAATGTTGTATAATAACTGTAGTCTTCTTAACTAAGCCATATTTTCTTCATTCTTCCCTCTTCAGTTCTATATTATTCAACTCAAGTGATGTTCATATTTAGTGTGCTTTAAAATGATGTAAGTAGGGTTCAAAGTATAAACATTGTTTTACAGCTCACAGCAATTAATGATATTCTGGTTGTCTGCTGCACTGTCTTCTCCAGTGAAGTCTTCAGAACTGTTCACAAAGCAGCTCCTGAACTCCACAGAGTTCATTACAGAGTTCATTTGTTCTTTTTTGCATGTATATGTGATTTTTTTCTCTTTTCTTTCTCTAGTTATTCTTAAAGTGGATTATAAACTACTGTAGTTCTGAAACAGCTTTTAGCCTGCAGTCAGTACAGCAGAAGTAGGATAACTGGCTGGGGAGTGATTCAGATGCCCAAATTTGTGCTTTGCTATGTTTTAGACTGCTTGTCCTCCAGCTGCCTCTCCAGAATGGTGTGGGTCATCTGTCAGTTTTGTTCCTTATCCTGTGTTCCAACCTCATGCAGGTACTTTGGATGTCCCTTTGCGTCTGAAATGGTGCGTTACACCTATATTTGGATGCTGAGACAATGGCCCTTTCTGGCGCCCAGTGTTTAAATCTAGTGTAGACTTCAAACTGTGTTTTACAGAAAGCAGTGATGACCATAGTAAACTATGCAAACTATTACCTATTAGTTATCATATTAAAAGGATTGATAGGATTTAAAAATTGCTTGTATAGTCACAGTATCCAATAAGATACACAAGGAGTCTTTGGCCAGGCAGGTGTCAGTCAGGTATCAGAGAAGCGAATCTTCCACCACTTGATATAAAAGATCTTTGATGGTGCTGGGTAATCCTCTTCAGAGTCGCTGCTTTTTTTGGCTTTAGAGTTTTGCGCCTTCCCTCTTGAATCCTTGAGCAATCCTTATCTCAACAAACTTGTGCATAACTTCTCATTTTTCACCTTTCCTGGCTGTATTCTTAAAACTCTTTTGCTACTTTCTCTCAGCTATGCGATTTCTGTGACAGTTTATTCCATTCTCAGTTTGGGACATAGTTGATCCTCCAGTCATGGGAATGAGAAAGGGAAAAGTGTAGGGGAAAGTTACAAAGCAATCTATTTACTATTATACAAAAGAGAGGATTCTCCAAATTGCTGGTAAGTGGCTAAAGTGATCTCTCCTGCAACTTTTGGGGACTTAGCCAAATACAGTCAATATTCTTCCAGCTGCATTTATGCAGTAGCAGTAACATCCAGTGGCAGGTCATGTTTATCACAAATGTATTTTTCCTGGAGAGATGTCTTAGATATCTAGCTTAAACTATGACCATGTATTCTACATATTCTATGTATGTATTCTACCAGTCTTCTTTCACGAAGTACAGGAAAGCGCTGTGTTCACAGTTCCTATAGTATGCATTAGCACTGGAGTTGGATTTGACTGGCAAAGATTCCTTCTTAATGACTAACAGTTTTAAGAAAGCACCATTTGTGATGCAGTAGTGAGATTTGTATTTTTTTTTCCGCAAAGCTCGTATGTTTATTTTGCTTATAGAGTGGCCTTTTAAAAAGCTGTTTCTGTGTGTAATTAACACTATTTCTAATAGACTGGACTTTTAGAAAGTGACTATGAAAGCACCAAACTACTTCACAATAACGTAAATGCTGATAAGCGTTTTGAAAATCTTGTTTTCTCTGTATTCTCCTCCTTTTGGTAATCATTGCAGATGCTGGCAAGAAGGCACTTTCAATTGCATATTTGAGAATGTAGTGTTAATAAATTCCTTTCCTTGAGGGGAATAAGTAGTAGATGCATCAACAGAAGGCATTGGAATTAAGTGCAGTATATTTTAAATAATTAAAATAATAGTGCTCTGTAATGTTCCAGCCATGAACATACTCATATGTGACTCTAGCCTTGTTATATATAATTTATTTTTAATTAATGTTCTTCTATAAGCTTGATTGTTTTACTGCACTGTACTGATATGACAGAAGGCTTTAAATACACAGATGTTCTGAAGCTTAGAAGATCAGGTGTGAATGTACAAATTTCCTTGATGGATCCAGTTCCCTATAGTAACTTGCTGTGCAAGCTTTACCTGAAGCTTCTGAAATGTGTGTTATAGTAATGAAATTAATACAAGAAGAAGAGGCACACTGAAAAATTGCAAGCAATTGTTCTAAATTTTGTCAAGTAGTCAATCTTAAAATATAGAGGTCACTGCCTGTAGCCAATTGAATTCATTATTCTTTTGAATAGACACAATAACTCTTTCCTGAAGTTAATTACAGTATTTCAGTAAAGATGTGAAACTAGGATAGTTTCAAGATGCTGCAGAGAATCATTGCTCATCAGTCTAAATGTCATAATGATCTTGCATTTAGTAATCCAAACTTAAATTGACATCTTTCACAGGATTTCTTATGTGATTACTTCACCAAATTGCACGAGCAGTTTAAGAGGTACAATGAATCTGTTGTGAATAGGACCTTTTTGCTGAGAGGAAAAAGGGTGATGGCTATACAGATTGGAGATTAAAGAGAGGTGTTATGGAAAATATCACACATGAAGCAGAGAACGTAGACTTTATCCTAGTAGTGTTCTATCCAAAGAAGATCCAAGTAGGAGAAAAATTAGGCATGCTACATCTCATTGCAAGGCAAAAAAATAGGAACATTAAGAGAACATTAAGAACTTTGTCAGTTTGTCTATTTTTTTTAATTCTAATGTATGTTTTTTGTAACATACAGATAGTTGAAATCTGATTTTGGTAAGATCACTGAAAAGAGACAAAATGGATAATAACGAGACAATAATTAAGAACCACAGAAAGTAGGAAACAATCAACTATTAAAATATTGTATGTGAAGTAACAGTTTTCCAAAGTCAAGTGTGTATATTAGGCAAAAGTGTATATATGTGTTACTTCTTAGGTAATGCTTACATATTAAGGTATAGAGCATGTGATCTGGAATTAGATGCACAGACAATCAGCGTTCAATACTTAGAGTCAAGTTTACATATTCTTAGTACTTTTCCTCATGTTTATTTGTTCTCAAGTGAAATTAACTGATAAGGGCACAGCACTGGATCATCAGGGTCAGTAACAGTGACTTCGGGAGAATCTCTAAGAAGCACAAGATTACCTCAGTATCTCTTAATTTTAACTAGAGAAAAGGTTAGAGCCTTTGACTGTTCATCCTATACATGTTTAGTCATCTTAATTTAACTTCAAAACACAAATTCTATAAGTTGCACATAATTACTTACAAACTTTTACAATTCATCTGCTGAGCACCCGTAGAACAGAGCTCAGTGAACACAGTGTTCTCAGTATGTGGTAGAAAAAAGGGTAGAGAGCTCATTTAAATGACAGCCCAAATATATGACATCTGAAAAGTGCATCCCTCAGATTTTTTGATGGATTTTAGAAAAAAATAAATCAGGTGCTGTTATTTATGCTGTCAGCACTTTAGATGTAATGATACCAAATCTGTAGCGTGTTTGAACTTTTCATTTACCTTACAGCATAAGTCATTTTTCAAAGAAGTATTTTGGAATTGGCATCTGTTAAAAGTTTATTTTCAAAATCACTTAGTTTATGTTTAGAAAATGTGGAGTGTGGATAAGCTCTCTTTTTAAAATTTCGAAGAAATTTGGTTCTTGAAAGTGATTTTTCATATATTTCAACAACTTCATAATTGTAATGGAAAGTGTCCACAAACCTGTCATCTAGCACCACATAGCTGAATTTCTTCTCCTCCTCTACTGTTATTCTTAGGAACTGAATGAATAGCCTGCCCCCATGCCCTTGTGTTCCTATTACAGGTGGGCGTTCTAAGTTCTGGAGTCAGGATAGATTTAGTTCTTTCCTTGTTTTGCAGAAGAGAAGATCTGATCTAGGTATGAATTCAAATTTAAAAAGCATGAGAGCATTATATGGGTGCATTCTAGTTAGTGTGAGATTCTGTACTAAGAGATCCTCACTGATTAACACTTCTTTGCAGCAATAGATGAAGTAGAAATTTTAGACAAGCGCTATTTAGGAATATTTTCAGAATTGCTACTTTTATGTGAATGAAAGAGCTTTCTAAAAAATTTCCCCTAAGTAATTATTGAGTATGTATCAAGTCAAGGTCAGGGTGGATCAGGTTCTGGGGAACCTCTGACCTAGCTGTAGATGTCCCTGTTCATTGCAGGGGAGTTGTACTAGATGGCCTTTAAGGGTGTCTACCAAATCAAATGATTCTATGAGTCTGTAAGTCTAATAAGTGCATGTTGCTATTGTATCTTTTAGAGTGACATGAATGAAAGTTTCTTCTTCCCTCATAACAGTGAACGTATGGGAGTCAGGACTGATGCTTTCAGAACGGTCATTGTCTGATATGGAACTGTGGAAGTCTGGCTAAAACTAAATTGCAAAATCCTCTGCATCTTCAAAGATGTTTTTCTGTTCTTCTTTACTCGTAAAGGAGAGTGGGGAGACTTTTAGTGAAATAAGATACTTTCAACTAAAGCAAGATGAGGAAAACTACTCTGGTGGTTTCATTTTTACTTAGAGTGATCAATATTTTATACACCTTTCACTTAGTCTTAGAATATCAAGCTATGGCTTCACACTCTCTAAAACAACAATTAATTGTGAGTTATGAAAAATAGTTTGATTGTGATTAATTTTGATGAACATAATGCAATGTTAATGATTCTTAACTAATAGTCTTTGTGCATTGTTTTCTGTTTCTTTTCCTTTTGAATTTTTTTTAACCATCTTTACTGCAGCAAGAGTTGATTATTAGTTATCAGAATATGCGAGAACTTCAAAGGTAACATCTCCTATTTTATTACATTGGCCAGAGACATCAGAGGCTGACGTTGGTGGTATAGTGGGAGAAGTTGAACTTTCCCACCAATATTCTGTTTCACTTTGTTGCTGTGTGACAGATGGCGGCAGAGGGGCAGAATAACAGATTAGCACCTGACATGGAAGTGCATGTGAAGCAAAGGTTTGTAATTAAGTTCCTCCATGTGGAAAAAATGGCACCTACTGACCGTCAACAATACTTGCTGAATGTTTCCAGACACCAGACAGTGGATGTGAGCACAGTGAGGTGGTGGGTGGTGTGTTTCAGCAATGGCAACTGGGATGGTGGGTCACTTCCTCTAATGCAAGTTTTTATTAGCGTGCAGGCTTCTGTTCATTGCTAGGACAAATGCATAGCTAATGATGATGACCATGTCTTGGGCCCCTTGTGAAAAGAAAGACATTGAGGCCCTGGAAATTGTTCAGAGACGGGCAACGAAGCTGGTGAGGGGTCTGGAGCACAGATCTTATGAGGTGTGGCTGAAGGAGCTGGGATTGTTCAGTCTGGAGAAGAGGAGGCTCGGGGTACCTCTACAACTGCCTGAAGTGAGGTTGTAGTGAAGTGGGAGTTGGCTTCTTCTCCCATGTGACTAGCAATAAGAATAGAGGGAATGGACTCAAGTTGTGGCAGGGAAGATTCAAGTTGAATCATAGGAAATACTTCTCCAAGAGATTGGTCTGGTGCTGCTATGGGCTGCCCAGGTGGGTGGTGGAGTCACTGTCCCTGGAGGTGTTCGAGAAACATTTAGATGTACTGAGGGACATGGCTGAGTAAGAAATATTGGTGATGGGTGGACGGTTGGATTGGATGATGCTAGAGGTCTTTTCCAGCCTTGGTGGTTCTATAATTCTACGATATATTAACCAGTGCTGCTCTTATTGGAACAAAAAATATTAAATTCTTTATATTTAAAATATGAAAGCATAATATATAATTATTATTAAAAAGTGTAACTTCTTTTAAAGAATTCCTGCTTTTTTATTTTAGTATTAAAAATGAATGAATTTATTATGTCTGTAGAGAGGGTGAGATAGAATTGTGGAATTTGGAATGCAATTGATTCATCAGTGTTTAACTTCTTATGTTGTTTATTAGAAAATTCTATGACCTAGTTCATGAAAGGACTTCAGATCTTCCCTGAACAAATGCTTCCAAACTTAAAAATAATCCTTCTTTCACCTACTCATGATATTTTATAATGTTACTTAAATATTTAATGACAGTTTTTTGAAGACTTATTGAAAATCAGAAATACTTTTGAGCTTTTCCTTTGTAAGTTAAGGGATGAAATAACAACCGAGCAAAGATGTGTTCTGACAAAAAGATTTTAAAAAAATCTATTGTTTGTGTACCGCTACAGGAAGCTTTTAGTCTATGACTCATTTGAAGTAGTCTTTTAGTGTTATAATATTGTTGATTTTCTTATGTTGAAAAATTCTGAATTCCTGTGGCTAAAATTAAAATCTGCCTGGACTTGCATGTGCTATTCATGTAATCTTACACATGCAAGATTCATGCATTTCTTGAAAAGAGATTCAGAAGAATCAAGGAGCTCAACTGCTGCCTTTGTTTTCTTTTTTAGCATCGTAATCTCCCATGCTGTTCAATTTAATGAAATAGTGTTCTATAAAACCATATAAAACACTTTCCTATCAATCCTTTTCAGTGATCTATATCTTTTTGTAAAAATGCTCATAAAAGTTGAGCATTTGATACTCAAATACCTGACCAGAAGAAGACTAAGTAGTATATTAACATGTCCGCTTTGTGGTATTTTGGCACCTCACTGTAACAAGATTGATTAAGAATAGCTGGTCTTCCTTTAGATCTTTGTTTTAAGTCTATAAGGGTTAGTTGGCTTTAAATAAATAAATAAATAAATATATGCTTTTCCAGTGACAAAAGACTCCAGAGGGCCACAGTATAGGCTGTGAGATTACAGGAAACTTTTATATTGCAGTTATTCACAATCACTAATTCATCCTGAGACCCTGAGTCCTAATCTAGTGTTTCAGACTTTCATACTTTACTGCATCCTTTTCTGGCCTCAAGGTAGGCTACGTACTTCAGGCCACTCTAGTCTTTGGTCACTGCTGTGTTCTGGTGCAGATATCTACTCTTCAGTAGAAGCATGATTATTTAGAACAGACACAAATGACTGTTTGACAAGTCAAGCAATCTAGCACTGCCTCAGAGGGATTTTATATCTCTTGAAATTAAGATCTGGTTTGCTGTCAAATGTGTGTCTCTGAGTATTTCACCTCTGTTCATCTTTTCTGATTTCAGACGTGTAGCATTTTTGTTTGTTTATTGATTTGACATTCTTCCATGTGTCTATAATAAAGGTCTTTTTCTCCTTTCTGGTGTTGTAGTACTGTTAACTTGTGCATTAATCTAAGCTGGCAGATCACTTTCAATATTTTCACTGCATAGCAGCTCTGGTTTACCAAAACCTTTCATCCACTTGCAGTGATCTGTGTGCATTCTTTTTCAGTAGAGAGCTCTCTGTTCCACAATTGGGTCCTAAGATCTTGCAGCGTTAGTCCGGAGTTTCTTACTGAGGCCGGAAGGAAAGCTGGCCGTGAAACCTTTAGACTAAGCTATCTAATTCACAGTTGAGAAGGTTTTGGCTGTCACAGTAGACCAAAAGGAAAGATAGAACTCAGAGAGTTGTGATATTACTTGTGTTATTTAGTGTAATGCTTTCTTAATTTGAAATAGCATTTAAAAGATAAAGCTATTTTGCACAGTAAAGATCAAAGGTTATAAGTCTTGTAGCATTGTCAACATCTGTGATGTATCTCAGAATATAAATTATGTGCTTTCAGTGTTATGAATTCCATGCAGGTAGCAAAGTGAGCATAATCTAATCAAGTGAAACAGAAGAGTCATGATATGGATCCATTTCTCTTTAAAACAAACAAACAGAACCTCACAATGCAGGGAGCATTGTGAGTGATAAATGTGATAAACGATTGTAAGTAGTAAGTGGGTATTGTGGTTTCGTTGATTCTATCACAAGTGATGGGGCTTCACAACCTGTTCCTTTTATTCCCTCTTCCAGAGGGGAAGAAGTATGAATGATGTGATTGAGATAAGGAAGGATAACTAATTTACTACAAATGATAAGAGAATGTAAGACAGTATGACATGAAAAGGAGTTACAGGTAATAAATTAAATAAATGGGGGAGAGTGAAGTTTCGACCATGTTGCTCGTTGCACTACTGTAAGTGGAAGAGAACTTTCTTCTCCATGGCTGTTCTCTACTACCTCTTTTACCCAGAGTTGGAAAATGTGGAGAATACTGGAGACTTCTGGGAACTGTAGTTTGTCTCTTCTTAGTGTATCTTCCTCCCGCAAAGCTGAAACTCACATAAGAGCAGCCAATGCTGCCAGGACACAGGAAGTGCAAATAGACGAGACTGCTACGAGCTGACTGAGGAAAGTGCAGCTCTCTGGCACCATGTTCCAGCACGAAATATCTTGTCATGGTATAGAATACTGCTAAAACCAAGACAGCGGGGAAGGAAAAAAATAGTGGGGCAGTAGTTAAGATATGTAGATTGTCTCCCGTTTATTTCCATGGAAACTACTGCAGATACAAAGAACATAACACTTTTTGATAGAGCAAATTCTCAGCCACAGAACATTGCTTTTTGACATGGTTGCCACCATTAGCTATGCATTTTCAGCAGCAGTGAACAAGAGCCTGCCTGCCGTACTCATAAAAAATCTGCATGGCTGTCTGGAATGTGACTTGCCTTTCATGTTGCCATTGCTTCTGCTGAAATGCATAACCCACCACCTCAGTATGCTCTTATCCACTGGTCTCCAGAAATATCAATAAACATTTTCAGCAAGCATGGAAGAATGCCAGTAGGTGTCATTTTTTTCTGCAGGGAGAAAATCAGTGACACGCATTTTCTCAATCACTTCCATGTCAGATGCCATTCTGTCAGACTGCCCTGCTGCTGCCATCTGTCACAGAGCAACAAAATGTAATGGAATACTGATGGGAAGGTTCAACCTCTACTGACATACTATCAGCATCCACCTTTGATGCCCTGGGCCAACATAATATAGGAGGTATTACTTTTGGAGCAGCCCTCATGTTTTCTAACTGTGAAAAAAAGCTTGATGGCTAGATCTAGAGCTAATTTATTTATTTTAAATTCAGAGACTTCATGGGAAAAAAAGGTAGTTCTTCATCAGTGATATGACTGAAGATGTGAGTAGATACTGTTTAATGATTCAAGCTCTCTATTAAGTAACTCTTGAGCCATTAGCATTGGGAAGATGGGGGAGTTGTAAAGTTATCCTTGTAATCCTTCCCAAGAAAATATAACAATGATATTCAATGCGAGTGTCATCTTTTCAAGTTTCATGCCAATAAAGGTGTATTGTTGTTGGAAGTGTTAGTTTCAAGCTTCACCCATGTCTGAGATTGTGATGGACAGAAGTAAAAACTTTCCAACTTATTCATGTAACCTCTTAAGTTCTCCTTTGGCCCTCAGCTCACTTTCACAGTGCAACAGCTTGAACTACTTGACCAAAGGGATTGTGGCAACACTGATTATCTATTGAGTTAATAGTCTATAGTGGAAATATTTTTTAAATAAAAAAGATTAATTTGTTCATATTCATTTAATGATATCTAAAATACTGTCACACTAAAGAATTGACTAAGAACTCTGCAACAGCATTGCAGTCATTTAGAAGACTAATTTCAGTTAAATTTTCCTGTAACTGGAATTTAGTTTGAACGTAGAAACTTTATACCAGTCTGTCCTCAGAACTTTTGTCAATTGTCTTCTCTCTATTTTAAAATAATCTTAAAAACTTAGTAAGTGTTGAACTGTAAAATTCTAGTGTTTTGTAATTTCTCAGCTCTCTATTTGTCTACACACTAAGATTAATTAGCAATTTTTATAGTCAGAAGAAGCATTTTCCTTAAAAGTTATTTTGTGTCTGAATGTTAGTTTTGAAATGTAACTGAACTCAATATTGATGAAATGTAATGGCTTAATGGTTTATTTCACTGTTTAAAAGGCTGGTTAAAAAGCAGCCATAGCAGTGCATTCCCAGAAATCCCATCTTTGGAAACAGTACCCTATGCTTTGCCTCTGTGGTTTTTACTGGGGGAGGAAGAGTCAACTCATTGTTTCTGGAAACTGATAGAGGGGAAACGACGAAACAACATGTCACTGCTGCCCTCTTCTGCTCTCAGATTACTGTGCCCTCCAGGAGGATAGCGCTTTAGTTTTTAGTACTGGCTTTTATTTTGGTTTCTAGTTTCCACACAATTCACTTCCAAGCATATTGCCTTGGAATTCCAGAGTTATTTGCTCTCTTTATTAGCAAAGGAGGAAAAAAAGTAAATAATGAGGATGACTTACTCAAAATTTCACAGGTTTTCTGCCGACCTAGTTGTTTAAATTCCTTATCACCTTGTGAAACCAGGCCATCTAAGCAGTTTTATGCACATTTCACTAAAAAGGTGGATTTGTCAGTTGAAACATGTAAGTTATCTTTCACAGGAAAGGACAAAAACCAAGATTTCTTTGCAAAGACCACCTTTGTTCTGAGTGGTATCTGAGTGAGTTCTCAACTGCTTAAATTCCTTATGTTGTAAATCATTTTGTTAAATGCTAATACAGCTCTTTTTTTTTTTCCTCTTGCCCTCTTAGTTCTTGCAAGGAATAAAAGAATGTTCTCAATTTTATGGCACATAAAAGTGTGAGAAACTTTTAGGATGTGATTTAATGCACAGCTTTTGCCCAGAAAAAAATTACATTCTTAATGAATGCTATCCTGTTTGCATATCTGTTAAATTATGGGATCTATTTCTTTTAGAAATGTTACTGAATTATTGCTTATACTGTGGATGTGTTTCATTTATGCTATGATTTTGCAATTCCACAATTTTTTGTTACTTCTGTCAACTTCTATTTCTAGTGCTGCTGTTCCCATGAGCAAATTGAATTGGATGAACTAATGAATCTCTGTATAATTTGTTATTTGCTTGTTTCTTTGAAAGTGTTATTCTGGCTCTTGTTTTGGAGCTGTCACCCTATAGAGTGAAAATTACACTCTAGAATTGCACCCTTTCCTCAATTTTTTTTTTTTTTTCCCCTCCAAGTTTATATGAGAAACAGATTTCATCTGTTTGTTTTCTTGTTTATTTATTCATGATCTTCTCTCTCATGTGCAATCAGATGGCTGGAAAACATCTCCTGCTCCTACACAGGTTTTTAAAGTCATTGATTTGTTAACTAATGTTTTGATTCAGCAAATCCATCTTGTTTACTCTTCTCTGTAGTCACTTTTTAATGTAAAAGTAATTACAAATTATTTTCATACTTCCTTTCCATCTTTTTCAAAAGATCAGTCTTCAGTGCCCGCAATGTGTGAAAAATTGCATGTTACCCATCTTGGGAATTCTGTGTATGTCTTACAAATCCTATTTATTGTCATAAGTGCTAGAAGGTTATAAAGTCAAGCAGTCTGTAATAAGGAAAACCAGTTTCTAAGATTTGTTGGTGCTTGTGACAATTAATCTACTCTTTGTACATGTATTATCTTAATCAGGAGAGATTATTTTTATCACCATACAGTTACTGTTGATGTGACTCATAGTGCTTAGCTTACAGTAAAGATCTTACTGCATATTTGATGCTGGCCGGGAAAAGGTTCATTAAGCATTGGCAAGATGTTGCAATTTGAAGGGACAAGTTTGCCAATTCACAAGAACGTTGGTTATTTTTCTAGTCATTTCACCATCAGAGCATTATCTTTTTTATTTTTCATTCATTGTAACTCATCTCACCTAAAAAATAAGAAATATCTAAGAAGTTCTACAGATAAGATGTTGGGATCTTCCTACTATAATGTTATCTTGTAAATTAAACAATTTTGAGGAAAAAAGTTATCAAGTAATACATGTTCAAAAAGGTATTAATTGATTGAATTGAGGCAATATATTGATTTGCATTTCCTAGCTTTGGAATTTCTGATTTAGCAACATTTCTGTTTTTGTATGCACAAATATTTACATGCAGTGTGTGCAAAGAAAATTAGAAATGAGAGTTTTTTATTGAATGAGATCAGGATTTTACCAGGTTCATAATGTATCTAGGATGCCTCCTCTATTTTAAGATTTAAAGCAGCCTTCATATGAGGAGGGTTCTGGGAGGAATGAAGGTGAAAATATTTCTTTTGTCAAAACGGAGTTTGTCCCTTTGGTTGCAATAGCCTCATGAGTGCGCTGCCTCTTTTATCTGATAAATAAAATATAGAAAAGATCAAGGATATTCTTCACTGGCTAATTCCTTCTATGTGGATAGATAAATTACAATAGTGATGCTAACAAATGCACCTTGAATTAGTACCCCTTCCATCTCACCTTGCCAGAGGCTGATGAGTGAGGTGTCCTGCATGCTTCTGTGTAGCTTTCTCTTTTGCCTGAGCTCAAACTTGTTAATGGGTAGGATTGTAGTTATGCTTTATTGGTAATTGTCGTAAGCATAGGCAAAAAATACTTCATGGGAATAGTTGAGGTGGATGAGCTGTCTCGAACCTTAGCTTGCAGGAGATGCATTTGTTGCAGCCTGTACTGAGGGTATCAGAGTACAGGAGTACAATATGGCACAACTGACAGAAACAAGATAGGAGTGGTTTTGAAACTGCTGAGGTCAGAGTGCTAGGAGTAGGAAGACTTCTGGAAACTGTTCTACTCTTTGTTATAAATTTTGTTCACAGATGCCTCTGTGTTTACTTACTTGGGAACTTCTTCTATATTTTCGATTTTCTGTCCTTGCTTTGTTTGTGTATTTATTACATCTCATTCTTGTTGTTCTGAATTGCAAATAATACCTCTTCAATTTCCATTACTTTGTGCTTTAAGCAATTTCTATAACACAATACATGATATGATGCTAGTAACTTACTGATGACGTGATTTATATGTATAATTGGGGTAGGGAATAAAAAAATATCACAGAAGTTTTTGAACTTCTATTGGGTCTAGAAATTGCTGTAAATCCATAACATCTTGGGAAGTAAATGTTAACTAACAATTTCTTTTTCATTTTTATAAGATCTATTTCCACAGAGTGTAACTATTTTTAAAGATGCAAACCATATGTACAGTAACACATTCTGTATTAAAATGTGTTAAAACAGTAACCTATAAAGATGTGTATATGTAGATAGATTGTAACTTTTATCCTAGCTCCCATCCAGTAGCTTAAAATTCTGTGCAGTAAGAGACTCAGATTCAAGGAATGGGAAAAAAGTCATTAAAAAAGTAATATGTCCAATATGGGTAGTATACATAGTGTATTCAAGTAGATGCATTGTGTAAGGAGCAGTAGTTCCTTCCAAGGTTTCTAAAGTTTTCTGCTCATATTATTTCAGCTGGGAAGTTTTGAGATTCCTTTTGTCTAATCTGAGAATGTGGATTGAAGATTATGGTTTCGATGGCTTCCGATTTGATGGTGTTACGTCTATGCTGTTTCACAGTCATGGGATTGGTAAGTAATTTAATCACTTCTGATGTAAGCAGTCCTGTTGCAGCTCTGTTGTGGAAATTGTGATACAAAAATTAACTGAATACTCAAAAGCTAATCCAGATTTGCCAATATCTTTTTTTCTGCTGCTATGAAGATAGATTTGAGATTTTGAATAACAATTTACGTATTACAAAATATGTTTTTAAAATGCATCTTTTTAAACTTTCTATTTTAATAGGCAAAGAATTCAGTGGGGATTACAATGAATATTTTGGCCTAGATGTGGATGAAGATGCTTTGTGTTATCTGATGCTGGCCAACCACATGATTAACTTCTTGCACCCGGAATGCATAACAATAGCAGAGGTAAAATCAGAATTTTCCATACTGAATGAAATTAGTATTGATCAGTTTGTGTTTGGATGTGATTTCCTAGTAATTATCAAGTCATCCTTCAGGGACTCAAGAAGTGACATGAGCTGATAAATATTAATTAGAGGACAGACTGCACCTTAATGGGGGGAAGGGAGGGGGGAAGGAACTGGAAAACACATATTGGGAATTTTCTCTACATTAATGGGTCATTAACTAATGTGAGGATTTCTGTTCTTTTTTTTTTTTCCTCTCTCTCATTTTCTTGAACTTGTAATGAGGCTTGTTTTTATTAGTTCGTTAGTCTTTCATGATTGCTATTTGTCACTAGCAATTCATGCTACTAAAGATTAACAGCCCTTGTGCTGATTTGCATATTTTGAATTATATTGGCATAATTGACAATTACCTTTCATAATAAATGTGATAAATTTACAAATACTGAATGTGTATGATAATTAGTATTTAGTGTTAAATTCCTTCAGGTTTCTGAGGAAGTAAATAAGCTATATTTAAGCCATTTGAGTTCTCTTGAGAATTCATCTGTTGTTATATTTAAATAATTCTTTTTATTAAAAAATCTCATTATGGGATGATATGAATTGTTAATGAAACTCTTTTGTATTAGACAAACAAAATATAAACAAAATCATGGTACTTATGTAAGTTTACATTATAGACTAAAAGATTATGGAAGGCTATCAAAGCCACATCTGGTAAGCAATTCATAATGAAACATCTCATTACTCTGTGAGTAAGTGAGAAGGCTTATTTTGTAGGAAGCTATAGATTGTAAGCATTCCTACCAATAAAATTTTGAGTTCAATCTGCTTGTATTTCCAGGCTTAAGAACTCTTAATCATGAGTTGTGTGTGTTCTTAATCATGAGTGTGTTGAAAACTGCTTCTCTTTCAATTCATCAGTCTTCAGCCTTTGGGAGTCACTGTACAAAATACGAATTTGATCCATATGGATCAAGAGGGGAAACTTTTGGCATAAATGAAAATTACAGAAGACAGTAAAGAATTTCTGTTTGCCTATAATGATGATAGAATGAATGCAATAGAAGTAAAATATGGTTTTGCATAACCGTAATTAATCATAATATATATTGTAAATACTTTTCTCATAATTTTACAGATTTTTAGTATTCTGTGTATTCAGTATCGTAGTAGCTTCTAAATGTTTAAGTATTTCTGTCTGTATGTTTGTTTTTCATTTTGTCTTTTAAATAAAACTGATTAAGGCTTTGTATAATTGGAAGAAAAAAAAATGTTAAAAGCTGTATCAGGCCTGAAGGTTTATATAAACAGACATAACTGCAGTGGTTTCATTCTTTACATACAACTCATGTCAAACAAATGTGAGCGAGTGCTTAGGCTTTGGCTGCTTACATCTAAAGGAAAGTACGCTGAACAATCTAATATTGTCTCTATTTTTTCACTGTTCAGGCAAACTATAGATATAGATGGGTATAAATATTAAATTTCAAATTTTGCTTCCCCAAAATCTGATTTTGGAAACTGCAAATAAAGTCAGTGGGAGGTACTTAAATCTCAGGCTCCCACCCTTGATCTGGTAGAAACCACAGAGAAAAGCGTGTGTTTCAAGTCTGATGTCTTGGAAGGCATTAGTCATGTTTTTGTCCTTTGACTGATTTAGAAGAACTGTTTAACTTTTAACTGTTTTCTAGTTTCCAAACATTTGGAAAAAAAAATCCACTTTACTACACTTTGAGATTTGCAATATATAGAATCTCTAGATTTATTTATCTTGACATGAAGATATCTACATAAAGAGATTGAATATTGTAGAATGCTGTTTTAGTACAGAAATTCTTTTGACAGCCTGTCTTATTTTTAAAGCTGTGTGCTTTCCTACTTTCCTAAACTTAACTTTTCTTATTAATTAATCTTATTAATTTTCTTCAATAAATTGAAAGAGAGAAGTTTTATGTGAAAATCATAAATACATAAATATTGAAAAATACTTCAAAAGAAAAGAAATTTGTGCATGTTGGAAGGTAACTAGGATAATCTAGCCTTGCCTCTTGCTCAAAATTTGTTCATAACTGAACTTACATAATTGGAATGCTCAAAGGCTTTTTTTTTTCAGTTGGTCTTGAAAACCTCCAAGGACGTGTCCCCACTGCTTCTCTGGGCAGTCTGTTTATTTAACCTCCCAATGATTTACATTTCTCCTAATATCCATTTAGAACCATCTCTGTATTGATTTAGCACCTGTGTCACTCATTCTCTTGCTGTCTAACTCATTACAAAAACAGTCTCCTCAGTAACCCCGCAGGCACTGACTGTCGTTTGATCCCCTGCTGTCACTTCTTCCCCAGGCAGAACAAGGCCCAGTCTTCAGCCTCCCCTTGCAGGGCAAGGGCTCCAGCCCCATGTCCTGCTAACCTCCTGATAAACTCCCTTTGGTTTGGCAGTATCTATCTTTAGCTGGGCAGGGAAAAAAGTGGATGCTGTTTTTTCTGCGGTCTAATGACTGCTGAGTGAAGTGTGATAATCCCTTCCTTTGATCTGTCTGTTCATTCAGCTGAAGATGCTGCCAGCCATCTCTCAGCATGCTGCCAGCCCAGGGCCTTTCCAGCAGAGCAGCTCTCTGGCTTGGCAGGTCCTTGCCTGCCCTGATAAAAGGGGTTAGTGTTTTAATAAAGTTTGATAAAAGGGTGTTGAAACTTTTGTCCTGCCTGGGTTGCATTCGATGAAGAGGAATTGTGGAGTGGCATATAAATAGATAATATACTTTGTATATATAACTAATAAAACTTTTTTTTTTTTTTTTAATTAAAACACAAGAGAGCAACAAAACATAGGACTAGCATGATATTTTGATATTTGACCTTGTTTTGTGAAACTAATGCATCAGGGTGGTTTGATGGCAGTGGTTGCAATTCTTAATGTGCTCTCAAGGTGTTTGCCAGGGATTTTTGATGAAATTTTAATTGTTCCTGTGCTTCATCCTTGAAAAGATTTGCTCACAAATGTACATACTGCCAAAAAGCGGTAACATGTAAGGCGTGACTGTGAATAGGGGGAATTTTTTGTCTGGGAAGAGAAGTCTTTAAAGTCTGGTAAAGAGGCGTGATCAAAATGTTGAAATGGGTATCTGATTGCAACTCTGTATGTTCCATTTGAAAATTTGTGGTTAACCATATTTATATTGACTGATAATGGAGTCACGAATATGCAAAACAATTGATTTTTCTGTCAATCTTGAAACCTACCCTCAAATTCCTTTATTGGAATGAAAAGCACAGCTGCTTGTTTTTACATTGTTCACAGAACTGTGTTTTGAACCAGTGGTTCAAAATGCTTAAAATGCATAAAATCAAAATTCATGTACCTTAAGTAGAGTTAGCACTGCACTGCACTAACCCCATGCCCTGGATTTAGCCCAGAGAGTGACGATTGCACATTGAAGATTGGTTGTTGTGAGAGATGGGCACATTGTCTGAATTTGGTTGAGCTGCTTGGTGGGATAGAGCTGCCAGCATGGTGACTTGGGATAGAGGGGGACTGCAGACCTGTAACCAATAAGCTGTGGGTTAGACATGTCTGGGTTATTCCATCCCATGGGCATGATTTGGTATTTGCCTTTGTTGAACTTTCTGAGGTTGCTGTATGAGTATTTATATGCAACTTCACATGCAAATACCTTTTTCATTCTGAAGGAAATTCCACATCTTTTGATTACATTACAAATTTTGCATTGAAATAATGTTCTAGTTTAAGATAAATTCAGTTCCATATAAACACTTGAGTAGACACAAAAGATATGTGTGTTAATCCATAGCCACTGTGGTGGAATGACTTCTCACTTATGTAATGTGGTTCAACTGATTGTTGGTAGATATTTTGCAATTATTTTTGGATTTGCATTTTCTACTTGGATAATCTAACTTTATTGGAAAGATGCTATGTGACATAACTGTCTAATAAAATGATGATGTAAACATTAAGACCTTTGAATTATAAAATTAAGAGTGACCAGCCTCTATGAATATAAAGCTGGAGAACTATGCAACGAGAGTGTGTTACTTTCCAGGGCTAGCTGAATCAGTTTTATGTGTTTAGGAAAATAGTAGAAATTGTATTCCTTGCTGTACTTAATTCAGCCTTTTACTTTCATGCCATTCTTTATGCAGAATATCAATAAACAAAATGAAGGTTTAATTTGTCTTTTGTTGATTACTTTTTACTTACTATTGATTACTTGAAACTCAAGAGAGCTAATTATTTCAAATTCTGCCTCTGCTAAATTCTCTTTCTCTTCAAATATCTATTCTATGAAATGCTTTATAGTGAAATATTTGAGATGAGTCATAATACTTCCCTGTAACTTGCATTCAAAGAGTAAGTCTGTGCTGCAATCACACATAGACTTTTCTTTCTCTTTCCCCTTCTCATCCCCTTCTCCCCAGTCAATCACAGAGGCTGTTTAGAGTTTACATAGCACTTGTGTACATTGGAGTACAACTGTATGATGGAAAAGCTGAACAAATAATTACTATGCTAGCCAAATTATGTTGTGTATCATTTAAGGATGTTTCTGGAATGCCAGCTCTTTGCCGTCCTGTTGCAGAGGGAGGAGGAGGATTTGATTATCGACTAGCCATGGCTATTCCAGATAAGTGGATAAAGGTGAGAAAATGTGTTTTAAAAATACATTCTGCTCTTCAGAGTGCTGTGTTTCTCTAACTGCACATATATAGAAACACTTTTAGGAATTCTGCTGATGAATTCAACTGTCTCCCTCATCCATTAACTTAATGCCCTATTAGAATAAATTCTGACAGTCTTGAGCACAGATATTAGTGGATGAAATGAGAGCTGTCAGATATCATATCTCAGGTTTGAGAAGATGAGAAAGATTATGGGCTGTTCTTTGCATTTTAGCTGATTTCATTTCTTTATTCAATGCAACAGGCATACACTGATTTTATTTGAAGTAACCTATAACTTGGAGCAACAGTAGAATGTATAGTCAATATTGAATGTGAACACGTAAATAATAAGATAACCATATGCACATAAGTTAGAGAGAAACAAACAAAAACATACAATGAACTTTTCTGAATTGGCACTGAGCATAGATAGGGCTATTTAAAATTTAACCAAAGTAAACATGAGGTAATTACTCTAACACCAACAATCCGCAGCATGGGGTTACAAAAAGAATAATAACTCTGTAAGTGCTCTTCAAGAACAATAACATGCCAATGAACACTAACTATCATAAAGATAAAAATCACCTTTACCTTGTTACAGAGAATCACAAGAAAGAAGAATGAAACAATAAAAGAATGAAACAATCTTAAAAGGCTTTTTCTAATGTTTTAGAGAATGTTTTTTCAGTTAGATATAAGATTGCATCCTAATCCCTGGGGCTATCATGATAATCTGAAAACAATAAATGTTTTATATGAGCATTAATGCCCCAGTAAATGTAGTGAGTAGCTTAAAATAAAAAGTGAATTAACTTATCTTCAGAATCTTTCATTTTTTGTAACTAGTAGGTAGAGGGTCGATCTGCTGAAAAACAGTTTGCTTTCTTTCCATGCAGAAGACAAACTTACCAGGCTTCCTAACAGCATCACTGAACTCTGGAGTGGGAAGAAATTTAGATCCTGAGTATAGTGTGGGCACATAATTTTATAATAACCTATTTTGATGATGTTTTTTGTTGTTTGTTTGTTTTTTTATTTAATTTAATTTATTTTTTATTCCCATTTTATTTATTTATTTAATCCCATTATTAGTTCAACTTCCCTGCCACACCTTGACAGACAAAAATTAGTGATTTTCTGCATAGGTAAAATAAATGTGGCTGAATTTTATGTTGTACAGGAAAAGAATCTTAAATTTTTAGAATCAAAATGTTTGGATTTTTCTATTATGAATGTATTATTGTACTATTACAGCAATTTCTGCTGTAGTGTCTTATTTTAGTTTACTCTTATTTTAGTTCAGGAGCATGCTGATTTTACAAAAACGTATGTGATGCAAAAATCTTCTAGATAAGGTAGCTGCAAATAAGTAACCACAGAGGACAAGCTTGAGTTATGTGCCTAGTTTGTTACCACATTTCTGGGACAAAAGTAAAGCTAAAATGATTGGGAGTGTAAATATTGCAGTCTATCAATTCCTTAATGACTTTTCTCTCTAGCTTTTGAGTATATATGTTTTAATCACCTGTTTTTCTGAGCAACTTTCTAAAAGGAATTTTAGATCTGAAAGATCTCCAGGGTGCCCTAAACTTGTTCTGATGGATCTGTAAAAAGTAGCTAAGAAGTGATAGCTGCCATAACAGTGACTGTATTTGTTCAGATTAAGGTTACATTTAGTATTTTATATGCTGCATCAGTGCCTGAATGTTTTCAGGGCTAGAATTTATGACGGGGAGAATAAAAAAGTTGTTGAGGAGTGCGTAGCCAGTTACCATGAGAATGTTAAATTTTACAGCATCATATCAGTGTTCTTTATGTCATTGCTAATTTTTATTTTTATTTTTGGTCGGAATATCATATACATAGAAAGACATATAATGAACAGAAATCTTTCTTGATTATCGGAGAAAGCTCATAACTTCAAAATTTAGTTCACCATTCATTGAGAATTTGTATGCCAAAATAATGAAGAAAGGTAGTACTACACTTTCAGTAGAGGAGAGAAAAAAAAAAAAAGCAATAACTTCTGATCAATTTTTTTCCTTTATTTCTGTAGATAATTAAGGAGTTGAAAGATGAAGACTGGAATATGGGTAATATTGTGTATACATTAACAAACAGACGATGTGATGAGAAATATATTGCATATGCAGAGAGTCATGACCAGGTATGGTAGACAATGCCTATTTATTTATCATATGTAAGTGCACAGAAGATGAGTTTAGTTTAGTTGGTTTTTGTTATTAAAATTCAATCTTGACTTGGGAAAGATAGGAAACAGCTTCAGATATGTGCAAGACTCAGACACTGCATGTAGGCTTATTGTTGTGTTTCTTTTGTTTGTTTGTTTTGATTTGTTTATTCTTGATCCTTCCTTGCATTGGGTGGGTGGTGTTACTTTCAGTTTTGTAATTTAACAAACAAATGCTACCTTCCAGTTTTGCCTGCCTGTCAGAGGACATAAGAAAGCATGTAATTTATAATTTCAAAAATTCTAGTTTCCATAAGGTAGGCTGGAGCACTGCTTATGATAAGCATAAACAACATGACAAATTAACAAATTTACTTACTGAATCACTGTCTGAAATGGTTTTATTCCCGTCAGAAAAATGTTTCATCTCTTAAAGGTTTGCAAGCTCCAATTCTACTTCGAGATCTAACTGGCATGTTCTTTAACAACTTGGTGCAAAACACAGCAATTGTAGTGATTCTGCATGTGGAAAAATAAAAAATAATGTTTAGTTAGATAGCACTCAATTCCCACTGTCTTTGTAGTTGTTATTTCTGAGGTATCAGTAAATGTGATAGCTTAGAGTTTCTAATATTAAAACCTAAAAATAAGAACAAAGGAAAAATAGTTTTCTTATAAAAGGTTTAAGTAACCTTTATTCAGATACTTCATTTACATAAGAGACTGATGTGTATTTTCTGTGTTGACATAAGTCAGCAAAAGTGCCTAAAACAAGATCTATATTGTCATATAAAATAAGAATTTATCAACTTGCTTTTGAGTGCTTATTTGCCTTCCTATTGATGAGATTGTTTCACAGTGTTCACTTAAAGCACAAGAGCGGAGTCCCTATCCTGGCAAAAATTTGAGGTATTACTTGGAAATGCATATTTTTCTGCTTATATGCTTTTATAAAAGATGAATCTTCATCCTGAAACATGAAGGTTGCTCTGAATGTAATACCTCCCATTCCTTTCCATGAAAAATACAGCAGATACAAAGAGCACAATAACACTATTCAATAGAGCAAATTCTCAGCTCCATAACACGATTCTTCTACATAGTCACCACCATTAGCTATGCATTTTCACAAGCAATAAACAAGAGCCTGCATGCTGCTGTTATAAATATCTGCATCTACTGTTTCTAAGACAGCAGTGTTTCTGAAATGCACCATCCTCCACCTCATTGTGCTCACATATCACAGAATCACAGAATAGCCAGGGTTGGAAGGGACCTCAAGGATCATGAATCTCCAACACCACTGCCACAGGCAGGGCCACCAACCTCCACATTTAATACTAGACCCGGCTACCCAGGGCCCCATCCAATCTGGCCTTGAACACCTCTAGGGATGGGGTATCCACAACCTCTCTGGGCAGCTGTTCCAGCACCTCACCACTCTCTCCGTAAAGAACTTTCCCCTGACATCCAACCTAAATCTTTACTCCTTCAACTTAAAACCATTTCCCCTTGTCCTGCTGCTATCTACCCTTTCAAAGAGTTGATTCCTCTCCTGTTTGTAGGCTCCCTTTAGGTACTGAAAGGCTGCAATGAGGTCACCCCGCAGCCTTCTTTTCTCCAGGTTGAGCAAGCCCAGCTCCCTCAGCCTGTCTTTGTAGGGGAGGTGCTCCAGTCCCCTCCAGTCCCCTCCAGTCCCCTCCAGTCCCCTCCAGTCCCCATCTTTGTGGCTCTCCTCTGGACCCTTTCCAAGAGCTCTCTGACAAACCCAGGCACTGCAGATGGGGCCTCACAAGAGCAGAGTAGAGAGGGACAATCACCTTCCTGTCCCTGCTGGCCACCCCTCTTCTGATGTAGCCCAGGTTTCTATTTGCTTTCCAAGCTGCAAGAGCACGCTGCTGGCTCATGTTAAGTTTTTCATCACATCCACTATTTGGTCCCCATAAACATTCAGCAAGCATCTGCAAATGTCAATGGGTGCTTTTTTTTTTTTTTTTTTTTTTTTTTTTTTTTTCCATGGAGGAATTCAATGACACATCTTTGCTCTATATGCACTGCCACGTCAGACACCATTTTTGTTAGACTGCCCCTCTGCTGCCATCTGTTGCATGGCAAGAGAAGGTAGTAAAATGTTTGAGGGAAGATTCGACCTCTACTGTCATACCATCAACAGTGGCCACTGACACTGTGGGCCAGGGTAATAGAATAGGAGGCATTACTTTTGAAGGAGCTCCCGTATAGCGTTACAGTTTTATTTCATACTGGATTTTATTAATTTTTTCGTATGACAATGTATTTTTATTTTAGAATCTTATTCTTTGGGCTAAGAGCTGTATGTATATTTCAAATTTGAACAAAAAAATAGCTTTGTGGATTGCAGATGAACACGAGGATGATATGTGAAGAGGTGAAAAGTAGGACAGAGAAGTAAAACAGGATGATAGATAAAATGTGATGTAATGATATGTAATGAAGCACATAAGAATCTGAAATGATTCCAATTTCTTACATGAAATAATGGTTTATGAACAGACTGTAAACACAGTATAGGGCCCTGAGATTATAATACACATATGAAAATATCAAGTCAATGCTAATAGCAGTCAGAAAGCATATATTTTTCAGGAAATTATGATGAAAGATAGCAAAAAGCAAAATCAGTATATCATTGTAGCCTTTCATAGTTTACTTGCACCTGAATGTTGCAGGCAGGTGTAGTCCTGTATCTCAGGACAACCAGCATAACTGGAAGAGAAGTTGACAGAGTTGATAAGAATAATCAGATGTATGGAATGGCTTTCAAAAAAGAAAACTATATAGACCGAGACTCTTTAGGATAGATCATTAAAATTGGAAGAGCATCAGTTTACAAAGCCATGACTTACATAGAAAATGTGAATAGTTGCTTCAATTTCTAGGAGAAAGATTAAGGGATGTTAAATTAAATGAAGAAATACCAGATTATGCATAAAGAGAAGAGTTGTTCCTCCCTAATTTCTTCAGCGTGAAGCAAATTCTGTCATGTTATGCTATGTTTGTACCATGTTTACATAATTTCAAAAGAGTTTGAATTTGTTTCACAGAAGATTCCTGAAAAACTTCTGAATACCAACATTATGTTTCAACATCTGTCTATTTGTGATAGTGTTTTTGGGAAGTATTGCTAAAAGTTTGGCTCCCTTCATGCTCTGTTCTTTCACATCTGCTATTGGCTGTTTTTGGAGACAGTGTGCTAAGCCAGATAGACTACTGTCTGTTGTACTACAGTTACACTTGTTGTATCTGTGTGAATACACAAGTCTGCTTAATACAAAACATTTTAGCACTGCAGTCTTTCCATTCCTAGATGGGAACTCTCTCTTTTTTTCTCCTCCCTAATGAAATAAGAGTACTTTGGGGGAATTATCTATTTATGTAATTATATTGCCAGTCTGAAAACTAAAGGTTGATGGGTTTTTCACCTTCACCTGTTTACAACTCAGCTGTCTCTGGGAACATAGTAAGTTTTCATAATAGAGTATAAAATGAGAATTAAGCTGATAGAACAAAAGTTACAGATTTACATACAAACAATCCCAAACATTTCCAACTACCTGTGTGCTAATATATTAGAATAATTCTTGTTATTAAAAAGATTTGCTTGGCCTTAAGTACTGTAAACACTAACAAATTAGTAATTCAGTTACTGTTTTTAGGTAGAAATACTATTTTATATTGCTCCCTTGTGTAAAATCAGAAAACATCATATTCTTGATAGCATATAACATTTATTTGCGCATCCCAGGAACTTTACTTGAGGTGTTTGCTTTCTCATTTTATGTTTTTCCTATAGAAATTCTAAAATGATAGGCTACTTGTGGCTTATTGAGTAGAAGCTAACATTTTACGTACATAAGCACAAAGGTATTCAGAATTAACTGTGTGGTTTGATATCATCATGCAAAACATAATACCGTAGCTGGAGTTAGGTGGCTGGGAGCTGATTTATTATATACACACCAGCACAGAGTTGCACAAGTGAAGTGGGCAGCTGGATCAGGGATTTGGGCAGGGCTCAGCTCAGGGATGTCCCTGTCTCAACTTAGGCTTTTCTTTTTGACAGCAGATTGTGTAATCATATGGGTGTGGTATATATCAAACAATATAATTGCTGCAGTAATTAGAAAGCAGGGTTACTGTGACCTTATGGTCATAAGTAGAGGCAAGTTGTTTGGTTTGTGAGCTAGCAGTAGGTCATATTCAGCAAGCCACATTCTTGACTCCTCACAGATTTTTCAAGTTCTCCCCTTACAAAACAGAAAAAGCCAAAAAGAAAAAAAAAAAAAAAAAACCAACAAAAAAAAAAAAAAAAAACCATTAGAAACTCTTCTAGTATTCCTAGGGGCTTTCACATTATTTTGTTTTTATAGGCACTTGTTGGTGATAAGACATTGGCGTTTCGATTGATGGATGCAGAGATGTACACAAACATGAGTGTGTTCACACCTCTAACTCCAGTTATTGATCGTGGAATTCAGCTTCATAAACTGATTCGCCTCATTACTCACACACTTGGAGGAGATGGCTATCTGAACTTCATGGGTAAGTAACCTTAGGAGCATGCCTTTCATTTTCTCATCTACAGAAGGCTTGACAGAGAAATAAAAATATATGATACCATCTTACAACTATACTATTATTTTTTTTTTTAATAAAGATTTAGCACAAATGGTAACACAGATTGTTTTCTGTCTTTAAGATGTATTGTAAAACAAGAAAATAAAATCAGTGGGGCCCCTATTTGTAAAATAAATAAGTTTCTTTAAAGTTTAAGGTTACTCATATTTATAGTTCAAGTGAGTATTTTAATTGTAGTTCTTCAGGTCTGTCTGTGTAAGTCTTACTTTACAAAACCAGGTTGTCTTTTGTCTCAAGATTTTTTAGAGTAGCATTGAAATAACTGAAGATAGTTCTTATTTCAGTTATTCGCTATCAAACAATTAGTGCCAGAAACTAAACTATAATCAGTTGTTTTGTTTCATTGCTTCCAAGTTAAGAGCAGGAGTTCAGTGAGATGTAGGCAAAGATGAATCAGAGACAGGATGCACATCCTGCCATGGAAGCAGGGAAATAGTGAGAGCTAGCAGTACTTCTTTCTTCATAATCTCTAAAATACAACTGTTGCATTGCTTTCTAAACTATTGCTACAAGTCCATCTCTTAGTTCTCATTTGATCAGCCAGTTAAAGTTGCATGTGGTCTTAAAAAATTAATATTGTTATTAGTTTTACATGCAATATTGAAACAATTTATGCTTGATAACCTCTTCCTTAATTTCTTTGCAAAATAACCCTTATGTTATCTATTGTAAAAAAGAAAAAATAAAATTACAATCCTGTAACGTGGCATGCCAGGTTTTATACAGCAGTTCTGTTAGTCACAGGAAAGGCAAAAAAATGCTGAAAGCAGTCATCTTGGATGATTTTCAGGCAATGAAATACTTGAAAATTATAGCTTATATTATCTTATATTGCCTTCAGTTTTTGTTGTTAAATGTCATTTACTGTCATGTTTGAGGAGAACTGGATGTACTTTATTCTCTTTTCTTAATAGTATGTTTTACATATACATAAATACATATTAATATGATTCTAATTAAAAAGAAGAAACCTTAAAAAGAGAATGCTGGCATTTCAGTACGCCTGTACTGTTCTGCTCCTCATCAATAAAAGAGCACTCGAAAATTTAGGTGCCCTGGTAGTGAGTTTGGGGATTTTATTTTTATTTTATTTTTTGAGAACTAAAGTAACTTTAATACAATGTATAAAAAACTTCATTATGTGCTACACTAGTAAAAATATTGCTTTCAATATTTTTTCTCTAGAGTGAAGAAGAATTAGTTAAAAAAAAAAAAAAGTGAGTTTTGTAGACAGGCCAAAAAATGTATAAGGTATGATGTGTGCTATTTCATTCAAACTAGTGATACTATGTAGTAGTTGATGAAGCAGGTGTTTAGAAAATATGTCTACTAAACTGCAGATGTCTCTGGCTCAGATTGACTTCATAAGGTTAGAGAAACAATAAGTAATTCAATGTGACATGTTAAATTCAGTATGTCGGTACAGGTTGATTGAACAGCTAATACTGTGTATCCTTCAGTTCTGGAAATGTTTCAGTAAATTATAATGCTATATGTAAAAGGTGAAAAAAATTGAATGTTGGATGAGAAAATGTATAAATTTAGTGTACTTAAAATGCACATTGTGACACACTATTTAATTAAGCAAACATAATGACAAGCAAGTTCTCTAATTTTCTATTTTGAGAGAAAGCTAAGAGTTAGGAAGAGAAGACTCAAGTGAGGTGGAAAAAGACAAGGAATCTCTTTTCAGAACTGGAGAAGGCACTCTGGTTGCCTCTGTGCATTCTTAAGTTTATTTAAAAAAAAAAAAAAAAAATTTTTTCTGAAAATGAAGATACCAAAGTGTCACAGAGTTAACTGGATCAATCTATGCCCATGATGGGGGGGGCAGTAGGCCCCTGCCCCTCCGACCCCACAAAATGGGAAGGGAAAAGGGATAGGGAGATGGGAGCTGGGCTCAAGGAAGGAAAAAAAAAAAAAAAAAAAAAAAAGCAACAATCTATGGAGGAAAACTTATTTTACTAATTATGATATCGGAATGCAAGATAACACAATATAATACAATTTAATTGAAATTAAGACTAATAAATCAAATAAGATAGGAGAGAGAGAATTCTTGAGACTGAGTCAAACCTGAAAAGCTTGCTACGGCTAGGAAAGCACCTTCCAGCATCCACTGCCATGCAGTAAGAGACCACCCCACCTGGAAGGGCCAGATCCCATGACTTCCATAATGAACAGGGGAATAGGTATCCAGAATTGGAGCATTAACACTTTAACTCCCAGTGCACTACATGATGTTATGAATGCAGAATACTGGAAACCAAAAAACAAAACCATGATACAAAGATACCCTACCAATGAAGATACCTTTCTCAATGCTTTGTTTGCCTTAAAGAAAAAGAGACGCCTTCTAGAAGTATTTTTTAGCAGAACTATACATGGGATTAGAAATGTGCTCTCAAATATATGCTTGATTTTCTCTTTGAAGACATGGAATAGCATTTGTGTACACCTGTATTGAAGTATCATTCATATTCTGTATGTGCAAGCAGATTCTTACTGAGAAAGTTCTTGCTATCAGATACTGATGGTGACTTTCTCCTGACACTAATACTATCTAGTTCTGTGCTTATTACAGTAGGAAACCACTTCAAAAATCCAGGAAGTTATCCTTGTTTGTTTTTTTCCTTCATGTTTTCAGGCTGTTTCATTTTTACTGAAGGCCTAATAGAGGAAAGCAGTGGCATATGGAAACTTAAATACAAATATAAACATTCTGTCATGTCAGCAAGTTACTTTCCTAGTAATATAAACCATTGGGAGTATTCTTTCCTTCTGTCCTTCTGTTTTTTGGGTTTTTTTTTTTTTTTTTTTTTTTTTTTTTTTTTTTTTTTTTTAAACACAGCTTCACAAGTAATCTCTGGGGTTTCTTTTGCCCATCTGGAATGGAAACTTAACCTAGAAAGGAAAACTTAATATTCTTGGCTGAATATGAGCATGACAGTGATTAACATTCTGCTTTAGGGAATGAACACAGGAAGGACAGTTTGCTTAATAATTATCATCATCATGAAGTAGTACTTGTTTTGATACTTGTGCTTTCATAGCAGGTAGGGAACAGCAATTCTACTGTTGTTGTAATTGTAATTTGTTGCCCAAGTGCTCTTCTTAGATGGAGATTTTAATACTGAGCAGAGCCATTGCTATTCAGAAAACGTTACAGGATTTTAGTAAATCACAGAAGTCTCGTTCTTTTGTGCAGTGCCTAAGTAATGCCACAGCATTCTCTCCTCCATGACAATGCTGACGTATGTAGATCATACACCCATGGTTGTCTGATCTTTAATGACACTTTAGGAGAAGTCCAAAGCATTCATAGTCTGTGCCTATATTATACAGTAAAAGTAATTTTTCTGTTGGCGATGTTGGTAACACTATTCAAATGCAAATGTATATGTTTGTAAATGTAATGATATTGAACTAAAACAAGCATATAATATTAATGTAATTCAAAGCAGAAGAAAAGTGATATTTACCTTTCATAGCTTGAAGATTCAAAACCAAAATAAATACCTTACAAACAGCTACAAGTTCAACAAAAATTCTTTTGATTTGAATCTAATTGCTAAATTGCAAAACAAGAATAAGTAGAAATTGTTGTAAGACTTCTAGAATATTACTGGAATATTCTCATCATACCTTGTGAATTCAAGAAACACTGCTGACATCCACTGGATAACATTTAAATAACAGTTCTAATATTTCATGCAAATTAAAGTTGAAGTTATCACTACAAAACTACCACATCTGTACATGCCTTCACTTGTATTTGACTTTATTTTCTGTTCTTGAAGAAAAACTATAGGCAATGTAGTAGTTCCCTCCAAGTAGGGAAAACTCTGCTGGGCATGCAGCTCTGCAGGGCACACAGAAGAGCTGTAGCAGTTCTTCTGTGAGTTTGTATTTCAGTTGGAAAGATTAACGTGGTGGAATAGCAAGAAACAAACGGGAAAAGAATGCTCACCTGTATCCAAAGATCTAGACTTGTAGGGAAAAACTTCACAACAGAGGGATCTCCAAAAAGAGATCCTTACCAGCTGGCAGTCAGCCCTGACGTGGGGGGGGTCTAAGAGGAGTGACGCATTGCCTTCACCTGGGCTCCCAGAGCTGACCTAATCCTTTCCCCAAGTGATCAATCAGTGGTTCAGGCTGTGACTCAGCATTTCCCATGCAGCTTGTTTCCCTGGATCTCTCTAGTACTATTTTGCATGGCTTTTCTGTAGTAAAATAGCTCTTAATTAGGGCCCTAGAGTCTTTCTCTTCCTGAAGGACAACTTTTTTCTTTTTCTTGCTTTTACGTTAAATAAATAAATAAATAAATAAAAAATCGGTAACTACAGAATTCTTTGCAGTCATGATCGTTGAGTGGTGCTATTTGTTAATTGAGTTGACATTTATCTGTTTCACTAATATCATCAAATCAATCTGTTCAGATTTCTATGCTTCCCACTTGTTAGTTCATTTAGACAGCAGTTTATCTATTTTCTCTATGCTGTAGGTTTTCTAATGCACTAAATAGTTCTTCTCTAACGTTTGATGTAATGAAACCTTGTTTTCTCCTGGGCCTTTAAAAAAAAAAATGCTATGCATCAACTCTTCCTTCAAATGAGCATTTTGCAGAAAGAAGCATAGATTTTTGTAAACTAAGGCATTTCAAAAGTAAAAAGCATTTATTAGGCAAAAATATATCAACAAACAAGGAATGGTATAAAAAGCATCAGTAGCACCAATATCATGGTGGGAAATACACATACAATTTGCTTGAAGACTATTAATTTCAAGTTTGAAATAATAAGGATGAATGAGAATGCTTTTGTTTAAAGCAAAATCTGTAGTCTCCTGATGCAAAACCTGAAATGCTATTTTTGTGAACTACTTTGGATAAAAAATAAACTTTATCCAAAACAAGGATATTCATTTCAAACCAAAGGTGTGGGTTTGTTTGTTTGTTTGTTTTTGTTTTTCTTAGGGATGTTGCAAATAAACCACTAGTAATTTTGTTGTGCTTATTACTGCTGCGTTCTGGTTTCAGTGTTCCTTATGACTTTTTTGATTGTGACCTAAAAAATGGCCTTTTGCAAGAGCAGATTCTCCTTGAACTAGCTCACTTTTGTCAACTCTTTTAGATGAACAGTCTTGAAATTGTCAGCTGGTAAAAAGACTGGGGATTAGGATATGTATTTTGAAGTCATTCTACTTAATATCTGCTAGTATTTCTGGCAAATGTGCTTTCTGTGTTGCCAGTTCTGCTAGATGTTTTAATATCCTGGTGTCTGGACAGTAACAATTAGAATCATTGAATCATTTAGGTTGGAAAAGGCCTTCAAGGTCATCAGGTAAGAGGCAAAATAAGAAAGATGTAATTATATATGTATTTTTTAGTAGTAATGGACCAGTTACAAAGTTGTTCTGCAATACGCTGTATATCAAAATTTGAGGAATGGGAGGGACTATCCAGTTATATAGGATAGGCTTTGTTAATTGCATTGAGAGTTTCTTCCAAAAGGTCTTCCAGTACAAATTGCTAATACTTGTATTCATTTACAGTTATGTGAAATAAGTCTCATTTCTATGCTTGTTCAAAACATGTTAGAAACTAGAAGAGAAGCAATTAGAGAAAGACTTTCATAAAGCAGAGCAATGCTGATATTTTGTTCCTTTGTATGACTCAGGTCTGCAAAGTATCAGGTATTCAGGTGTCATGAGTGGGGCGGATTTGTAGTCCATACTGACATTTTAATTACCATATATGGTTGGGTTTTGATGGATGAATTTCTAGTGTTTTTCTTTTTTTTTTTTTCTTTAACTGTTATTGTTTTAGAGAGATAATTTTTACACCTGAGTTATTTGGGGAAATTCTAGATCAACTTCTGATGCTCTTAATTAGAAGACGCTGTACAAAACCAAAAGGAAGAAAACAGTATTTTTATTGTGTAACTAAGTTGATCTATAGATAAGATTGTAATCCAACATTAAGGTCCCTGTTTTAATCAAAATGAATGTCTGCATTTCTGGAATAAACTGGTCTTGCTTTTCTTCCCTTCAGTTCAGTTTATCTCCAATAAATTTGTGTAATAATATATGCTTTTCATATAGCACTTAAGCAAAAACAAGGAGTAATGTTTATCTTCTAGTTCATCAGCTTCACTAATCACATGTGTAGTATAGGAGGCCAGTCATTTTCTGAATGCCATACGTCTACAGAAATATTCTACCTGATTAGAAACCCACTGGAGTTGCTAAGTCTCTCCAAGGCCATCATTTGAAGAATTTTATGTGTAACTACAGGGCATGGAATAAGAGTGCCCAATCCAAACAATGATAAATACATTGTTTGTGAACAATTTAAGTCATCAGCAAGGGTGGCCATTCATTAAAGAATGCATATGTTACGAACTGTGTGTCTCATCCATATCTATCCTGATGAAAGAAGCTATATGTGCTAAATGAAACCTAGGTGCTATCATGTTAAAGTTTGTCTTTTCTCTCACTGATGTTCAGAGTTCTTCATACAGTTTTGATGCTGACAATTTGTTAGTAGTCAAGTTTTATATTGCTTTGATTTTTTTAAGCTACTTATTTCTGAATCTCTCAACACTGAAAACAACTACAGCAGCCTTTTACCACAGCCAGATGTGTTTTATTTCTGCTTTTTGCAGTATATCTGTGTTCAGTGATCCAGAAAATGTGTAAGAATTTCATGGTCTAGTGATAAATAATTTTTTTTTTGCCCAAAACAGTGTACCAAAAAGCAAATAATTTCTTCTTGGTTATACTTAGTAGGCTGGCTTTAGAAGAGAGAGATGACATAAAATGCATTTTCCTTTACTTCCCAATCAAATAATAAAAATAACTGTAGTAAGCTGCTGTAATAGCATGCATAAGAATCTGTTCATCAGCAACCCTCCATTTGATGATACGTTATTCTTTCTTAAGGCTGGTACAGGGCAGTGAATAGCCAATTAAAACTAAACTGTATGGGTTACTCAGTAAGAAATTGTTATTTTGAGTCGTGACTGAACAGGTGACATTTTATATTAGTAAAGTCTGAATAGTAGACCTTTAAGCATGCATTCCAATTTGGATTTTAATGTGTGCTTTTGTGCTAATTGTGAATGAGTTCATCTCAGTAGCATCGTTAAATCTTCCAAAGCAATGTAGTTTAAACTGGGCTAACACCTTCTGTGGTGACACTGGAATAAAACCTTGTGTCTTTGAGTTCAAGAACTTGCTGTCTTCACAATCCCTATTTGCTTAAAATCTTCTCATTGTCTCAATTTTCTGAGGTCATCAATCTGACACTTACTTATAAATTTACTAGAATATGAATTCTAACACCATTGCATTGATCTTCAAGGGGCAAAGTATTTTCTGTGCAAATTTTCACAAGAAGTGGTAAATTCTGCAGTGGGAAGTATGTTAAGACAACTTTTATAAATTCTGAACTGTCTCTCTTATGTCTTGAGATCTTCAGTTTGAAATTTAAAACTATGCAGGCTTTGTGTCATTAGAACTATCATGCAAACTTAGACCACATACTTCTTGTGTCCTTGTTCTGAGGGCTTCAGAACTGGATGCAGTATTCCACGTGGGGTCTCAAAAGAGCAGAGTAGAAGGGAAGAATAACCTCCCTCAACCTATTGCTTTTCTTGATGCTACCCAGAATACAATTGGTCTTCTGAACTGCTAGCACACATTACTGGCTCAGGTTGAGTCTTGTGTCAACTGACACCCCAAATCCTTCTCCTCAGGGCTGTTTTCAGGTCATTCTCCACCTAGCCTGTATCTGTGCTTGGGATTGCCCCAACTCAGGTGCAGGACCTTGCACGTGGCTTTGTTGAACATCACAAGGCTGACATAGACCCACATTTGAAGCCTGTCCAGGTCCCTCTAGATAGCATCCCTTCCCTCTAGGATGTCAACAGCTTGACTTTGTCTGCAAAGTTGCTGAGGGTGCACTTAATTCCACTAACCATGCTGCTTACAAAGATGTTACATAACACCAGTCCCAGTACTGATTTTTGAGGAATGCCACTCACCACTGGTCTCCAATTTGACACTGAGCTGTTGACTGCAACTTTCTGAGTGCAACAATCCATACAATTCCTTATGCAGCATGTGGTCCATCCTTCAATTCCATTTTTCTCCAATTTTTTACCAGGATGTAACATGGGATAGTGTCAAATGCTCTGCACAAGTCTGGAAAGATGATGTCAGCGCTCTTCCTTTGTCCACTGACTTTGTAACTCCATCATAAAAGGACTTGACTTGTGCAGATTTCTACATTATGTGAAATTTGTTGTTATGGCTTCAAAAATAATAAATAGGGCTCTGCTGTTGTTACAATGCTAGCTGTGACTTGTCTTAGAAATTTAAGAAGCTATTAGTTGATATCCTTTCTTCCTGTTTATGGTGCAGAAGGGGGTCTCAATTAAAAATAATGAAACAGGCAGTCTCTTCAGAAGATGAAAACCATTTTTAATTGAGTAAGTTTTTAACTCATTGCTGTTTTTCAGATAAACTGTGAAATTTCCTTTTGCATATTTACTAGTTGCATTTATACTTACAGAACAATAGAGCAGTGTAATTTTTCATTTCCTCCATGTTTGATTTGAACACTGCGCACGGGAATTCATGACTATATCTTTTGCTTTTCTCTGAATTCTTAAATACAAGAAAAGAAGAACACATCTGAAAACAACACAGATAGCTGCTTTAAGTTCACGCTCATAGAGTCATAGACTGGCCTGGGTTGAAAAGGACCATAGTGATCATTTAGTTTCAACACCCCTGTTATGTGCAGGACTGCCGACTACTAGGCTGCCCAGAGTTCAGTTTTATAATCTCTTGGTAAGCTCCTTTGTTCTTGGTTTCTTCTTTTACATTGAAAATACTGACACAGATACTCTTGAACAAGAAATAGAAAACACCATGTTGTATGTATGAAGAAGTATTATTTTACCTCTTCAGTTCCCATTATGATCTTAATAAGAAAACAAGTAGTGAAGTGCGTGACCAGTATTTTTTGGCTTTGTAAAAGAATGAAATGAAACAAAAGTAATTATATAGGTAAATAAAACTTTGGGTAGTAAGTATGCAGTCCTAATTGTTTCAGAAGACTGACTTTTTTTTCACCTCAGTGACTTCATTTCTTTAAATATATTAAAAATAAAAAAAAAAAAAAGAAGAAGAAGAAGAAGAAATTAAAAATCCTTAATGAAATATATTAATCTGTCCAAATCAAAATTTTCTCTGTCAGTAATCTGCAATGATTTCTTCTCTGTATTGTGTTTTACTTTTGTTACTTTGAATTTCCATGCATCATTGCTAAAGGGGAGAGGAGAAATTAAATAACAGTTCTGGAAATAATGTTTTAAAATGAAATAGTGAATATATGCATACAAAATAAATTCCAGTAAGTACAAAAACTTTGGAATTGGAGCAGGAGTGAATATTAGAAACATTTTTCTACTAAAAAACTGCTCAAGAAAAAATGTTGGAGTGACTACTTAAATGAGTTTGGTCATTTTACACAGTTCAGAAATATTTGTTTCAAAAATTAAATTGTCATGTTTTAAGCAGCCATATTGTAATCTAGACCTGTAATTTGTTCTGATTCTCATTTATCAGTGTAAATTTCTGTATCTTAACTTGGTGTCACAGGGAAGACCTAAAAGCATTTGTTAGGTGTGTCTTGAAAGGATCCCAGTTCACCTAATCTTAAAACTTAGGGCTAAACTAAATGTGTTTCTAGTACAAGAGGAATATTAACAATTGTGGATATAGCAAATTCTGGAATTCCAAAACCAATGTAGCTGTAATTTGAAAATAAAGAACTATGACATACCCTCATAAAAACAGATAATTCATGGTGAATCCCAGTTTCTTGGAAACTAGATCTCACAGGTCTGTATAGTTTAAATCTATTTATTTACCTGTTACCTAAATCATTTGAACAGCATTTTTAGACTTTTTTCTAGCTTTTCTTAACGTTTCAAAAAATAAAAATAAAATAACCATCACGATTATCTTGAAGTCTAGAAGGTATCTGCTATTTCTGTTTGTAAACTCACACAGCTCAGCTGTTGTAAGCATACATATACCTTGTAGTAGTGTTCTTAATGTACGGGCTGATGCATGTCCAGTGTTATGTATGTAATAAGTGCTTCTGCCTGTAGTGTGGTTATTTGAAAGAACAGGGATGTACCAGTATCACTTAAGACAATGTATCTTTCAGCTCTTCTAATGTTTCTTAAATCTGTTTCTTTAAGCTATTACCTATGCAAAAAAGAATGTTTTCTGGTACAACTAATTTTTCAAAGAAAATATGGTAATGTTTAGTTGTGATCTAGTATGTCAATTACAGAATTCCCTGTAAATTTTCCCCTTCCTTATGTTTGGCAAAATTTAGAACAATTCATGTTTTAAGTTTGTTCTCCAAATATTACAATGATTTTTTTCTTTTCTCACTTCATGGAAACAAAAAGTATGATGAATGCCTCACAGGACAGTTGTTCTCTAATCTTATAGATTTGGTATGGTATTTTATAAATCTTGCTATCTGTAGCGAAGTTACCATCAGTACCAATTCTCTACACTACTTTTCTTTTTTTTCCCTCTGAGAAGTGATTTTTCACTTTAGTTTCCAAAGCTATTTCCTGCTGGACAATTGCCTGATGGGCTATACCTAAACCTGCTAAATTGATTTTTCTTCTTTCCTATATTTTCTTCTTTCCTGTGTTGTTTCTTCACCCATTTCTCAATTGTGCTGATGCTGATTAAATGTACACACAAGTTAAGACTATCTTTAAATTACTGTTGTAAATACAGCCTATCCATTTATCAGGACACTTGTAATGGTCTGCTGTAGCATCCTTGTTGCACTGCATGCCATCCCCAGAGCAGACTGCTGCCATGTTAGAACTGGGGCAGTGAATTCCAGGCCAATTACTGAGGTCAGAACTAAATAATCTAAGGTTTTTGTGAATTAATACAGACTTTCCATGCATCTTCATTAGTAGAACATAGAATATACACCTACAGACGAGGCATTTCCATTCACACTGTACCTTTTCTGTTCTGTGACTATCAGGACAACTTTTCAGTCAGCTCAATAAAGTGCCTGATATGACTTCTAAGTATTTAAAACTTGCCTATTTTGTAGCCTGGCTACATACAGAGACTCAGCCTATGAATGTGCAACTGTTCTTACTGAAAATCCAAACTTGCAGGCTTCAATACCCTTTCCCATGTAGTAAAATAAAGGAAGAAAGTTATCAGCATAAATATAATTTTGCCTCTAAGCATTCTTGTTTTGATTGACTGTAATGAATAAGGATCTTGGAACAGACTGCGCTGTCACCATGCAATTATACTAGCACTTTGGAAATACTCTAAAAGTAATAACCATCACTTATAAAACAAAAAAAAAAATTTCAAGTGCCTGATTATATTTTTGAATAAGCAGTCACTTTCTTTCATCTCTTATGTAAGTGTGTCTCAGACAAGCAAAAATCAGAAACAAAAGAGCACCCTAAACGTAACAGTGAAGAAGTTGAAAGGAAGAAAGGAGACTCAGAAGCAAAGAATGCACAAAGTAGCTGGATTGATGGAAAGTTTTTTTGATAGGCAAGCTAATTATGTACATATCAGCATAAATATTTGTGAACTACTAAAGATACTGCCTATGGGACACTCTCTGCAAAAGCAAATTTTCACACTTTGGAATATCAGTATATTTCAAAGGTAGCATTCTTTTCAAATGGGAATGACACGTGAGATGAAAAATCAGTAGTTTCCATATGATAGAATTTAAACTACTTATATTTCTGTTTTAATGTACTTACTACTAAGCAGAATGGAAAGCAATCAGAATGTAAATGTAATGCTTAATTTGGTTTAATGCAAATGAGAATTTGAAACTCACAAGGCTTCCTATATTGCCTCAACTTTTATCCCTAAATTATTAGATAAAAATTACTTCTATACCCGAGCAAATCTTAATGAAATTGCTGTGATTTGAGTGGGAATGCCAAATGAGCAATGCATAATATTATGACATGTTTAGGTTGGTGAGTTTATTTTGTCTCTAAGTAGAGCTAGAAAACATTAAATCAGTGTGTGTTTTACAAATTAAGACACAAATTTTATCTCTCTTTTCCAAGAGAATATTTTAAGCAAAGTTACTGTGGTATTCAGGTCCTGAAGTGAAACTACTGCTGTAAATTAGAGAGCAGTGTCACCACTGCTTCAGTGACACACTGCGAGGTCTTTGGATCAGCAGCTGTACTTGAGGACTAAGCAGTTTCTGCCCATCACTGCAGGCAGTCCAGGTGGACGAGGCTAGACTTATGCAGAGTTGCTTATCTCAGAACAAGGTAGTGTGGGGCAGCTGATAAGCCATACCATGAATCTGTATAACGCAGTGTCTGTCAGCTCAGAACTTCATCAGAGTTTTTGCCTCTCAATCTGTGTGAGCTGTGGAATAGGCTAATTTCAGCTGATTTTGGGCTCAGTAAGGGCTTCTGTCACTCCTGCCTTTTACAAGGTCTCGTCCTTCCTGTAAGTGTGGTTGTATGGTTTCTGCAGGGCCTGATCTGCCCTTCCATTTTATCTCTTCAAAGTGCTGTTGCATTAGATTACTTCAGTGGCACAAAGTAGTCATCAATTTTTAAATTCAAGCATGTATTTAGACCCTTCTACAGCTCACTCTGTATTTCTCTCCAAAAAGACTTTAGTATGAGCGTTTGCGAATGGCAGGATGAAGTGTTTGCCCACACTCAAGAGTCTTTATCTGTGCATATAATTATTTTCATTAATTTTATGTACTACATTTACTTTGATAACTGTACAGGAAAGTATCTTGATTAAATCAATGTTACCTCAGAATTGTTCTAAACTGTTAGTAAAAGTTACAATCCTCAAAGTATCATTTTTGCATCATCATTTGTATTTTTCTGCAGCATGCTTGGATTTTACAGATGGCTAACATTTCATTTATAGAGCAGCAGTAGCCTTGAAGCAAAGAGAATAGTTGACCAAACTTCTTTTCTTCTTTTTCATTGTCAGTGGCTGACATCTATTTTCATCTGCTGTGTATATTTAAGGAAAAAAAAAAAAAAAAAAAAAAAAAAAAAAAAAAAAAAAAGTGATCTAACCTGAAATCTTCAGTCCGTTATTATTTAACATCAACCTTCTACATTATTTTGCCAAGAAGAAGAAATACAATAAAAATTCAAATCTCTTCCTGCAAAGTAGTGGAATTGAAGTAGTTGTAGAAAGAAATTATGCTGTGCTGAACAGTAGGAATGCTGAATTATGCCAAGACTGCGCTTTTTTATCAGCTCACTGAGACAAGTCTATTTTTGAGAGAATTGTGTAAAAGAAACCTGACTTGAAAATGTTTGCAACTCTTCTCATTTTTGAAGGCTTTCTATATTCTGAATCATTGTTAATACGTAACATTGGGTCAAATAATTTGTGTTTCTTTTTAACAATGAGCTTGGATGTGCTAGCCAAGCACTACATGGAATGGTGTTGTCAAACTCTGTAACAGTTAATTAAAAGACTCTAATGAAAACTTCGTAAAAAACAGACATTGTATATTCAGATCATTTTTTCGAAAGGGTATATAATTGGAAGATGTGATTATGTTCAAAAACTTCTTTGACATATGCACCCATCTTGTTTAATTGCTGAGTTAGGAACTTGTAAGAACTTTAACGTAAAAAGTTTCATACTGAATGTGACATATGTGACTGAGTTGAGAATCATTTTACTGTGCATTTTTTTGTTTTTTTTTTTACACTTCAATGTTGTGAAATTCTGTGCCAAAGGTTTTTTTGTATGATAGAAGCTTTCTTCTCCCCCAGTCCTAGTAGTCAGAGAAGGCAGTGAATTTTCTAACTTACTTCAGGCCTAAACTAGGTACAGACCTAATTATGTGGTGGTTTGCAGTCACTCACAGCAGATGAATTAACTACAAATTCATTAGAATTCAGCTGGATTTTAAAGCCTAGGCTATTTAAGCACAGAAAATTCATATGCCAATCAGCTTGCCTTGACAAGATGTGCTGACAGTACATCAGATTTACTTTTCGTTCTTTGTATAGGAGTTCTGCACAACTTTTTTGTTTATTCCATTTTTATTTTGTAAAATATATGTAGGGTTACTCTGAAACCTATTTATTATTCCTATTTATTTCCATGGAAACTGCAACAGATACAAAGAACACAATAACACTGTTTTCTAAAGCACAGTCTCAGCTACAAAGTGGTATTTTTCTACATCATCACCACTGTGAGCCAAGTTGTGCAGACAAGGTGATTGAAACACTCTCCTTTTAATGGTGTGAACATTGTGCATGTCTGTCTGGAACATGGCTTGTCTTTCACATATCTGTCACCACTGCTGAAATGCACCACGCACCTAATTTTACCTAATTTTAACTGCATTTGCTTCTGTTTCAAGAGCTGAATGTTACTGAACAATTTAAACTTCCACTGTTGACTTACTTCATGTGAAAAACTTCAGCTTTTTCTTTTATCGAATACTATTCAAGTAGTCTTCTTCTTTAGTTTTCACTTAATTTCACTAGCTTAATCCTTTATCTGTTATCTCAAAATTAGAGGATGACATTCTGAACTAACTGGAGCCAGAAAGAACTTTTCCATTTATTTAATGTATTATGGCAAAAAAAAATCTGTCATTTTTCTGTGAACTTTTCCTGTTACTTGTCTTTGATTCACCTTTAAAATCCGTTGACCTGTTAATTGTGGTATTCACCAATAGCTAGCAGTATGTCACACTTAAAGAATTAGCTAGAACTTCTTTGTTGACATTTTCTGTTTGAAGAAAGCTCCTTTTCATCAAGTTTTGTTTTGCAGGGGATTGTTTTCAGTGTTTTTTGTTTTTTGTTTTTTGTTTTTTGTTTTTCCTCTTCTTTTTCAGATTTTGTTGTTATTTTAACAACACTGTAGTATGAGAAGATGTATCATTGAGTAGGCATGCAGTGTAGTGGAAATGTTACAGTTTCCATGTCGATCTGTTGTTTTGTCAAGATGCTACTAATAGGAAACAGCAAAATGAAAACTGTTGCAGTGTTGCAGCAACACACATAGTTTGCATTGTTAGTTAAATGCAGTATGTGATCTTGGAGTAAGTTTTATGTCTAACGTTTATTATTCTACACAGTGCAAGGCATGCTGAAATACAAACATTCATGAATTTAGAATTAGAATTAGAATTTTTTAAGAGAATATTAGTAAAATCTGAGCTAGATAACTTCTCACGGTCATCCTTTTTTTGGTCAGTACTATGAACTAACAAAGCTCCTGAGTTCCGTTCACTAAAGCATTTAAGGAGAAACATTTGTCTGCTCCTGAGAACCAAATATTATTAGTGGCATTAATAATATTTGATTGAATACTCTTTTGATGAAACACTGCAGATAAGTAAATGAAATGTTTATTCTAGAGAAATACTTTCCTATTTAAATATAGTTCTACTGACTGCGAACACACTGCACTTCACCTCTGTTGGAGATGAATGTAAATCATACCATACAGTTTCATGCTCTGTTCGCTCTTGCCTACATCGAGCTGTTCTTCTATGTAGGCAAGCTTCAGCATTGTCCTGCCTTCCCAGATACAGATATAAAGAGTTGGTGCTTCTGGGTAGAATGAGTTGAGATGTGTTGATGGTTGGACTAGATGATCTTAGTGATCTTTTCCAACTTTTTTTTTTTTTCCAATGATTCTGTGATTTTATAACGCACATGAATATACTTACTGGTAATGTCAAACTCATACACATCTTCCACATTGTCACAGACTGTTTACTTTTGAATATCTATGCACAACTGTAAAAGAACATATTTCTAATCTGCACCTGGGATTGTCATCCTTACTACAGACTTGAATATCCCTGTTGAGTGCAGAATGCAAAAACAGACAGAATGCTGCTATAAAGCAGTGTGAACATTTATGCAATAATAAAACTCAAAGAAATGTATTTGAGACATTACCTCTCATTTCTTGCAAAGCAAACTTCTAGCTATGTTTGAATGAGTCGGGTTAACAGTCACTATTTTTAATGTTAAAATGCCTTAGGGAAGTTACAAAACTCATCAGATACACAGTATAAAGTAAGCTTAACAGCATAGGTTTGAGCACTCTCAGTGTGTTTGATTCTGTACAAATGCATCTCTGTCCTAATAAGGGAGGTAAGGATTACTTGTGCTTGTTTTAAAAAAGTAAGCTCTTAGCTGGGAAGCTAGGAATGCCTAGGCAGTATACAAGACCCTTTCTCTTTCTATGAATGTTTTATTAACTATACTAGTATGCTTTACTAGCTATACTGTGCTTTATCATGAACAACAGCAAAAGAATTGGGGAGTATAATGAAAGAAAGGAGCATAAAAACCGTGAGTTTTACTTGTGTGGAAGTAGCCAACATGTGTCTCTGCCCAGCTTCTGTCAACAGGGGCATGATCCTGAGCATTGATACCCCTAGAACTCAAGTGTTTCTACTCCATGTCATGCAGATTTATGTCATGCACAAAGATCTTAATGTAATCCTGCAGTTCCTCTACTACAGCCATTCTCTACTACAGTCATACTCCCTGAAAGACTTCCTTAGATAAGCCAGATATAACCATGGGAAATACATGTGGGAACCAGGGTGTCAACTGTATCATTTTTGTGGCATATAAATCTAATAGAAATCAAGTAAAATATATTTCATAGAAGTCTGGGATGATGGCTTATTTCCTTGGCTTTACAGCAGTATTTTAATCCTGAATTCTACTGAGATTTCAAAACATTTATTTCTCCAGCTTGAAAAGAATGTGGCATTACTGGTTGTGAAAAATGTCTTTTAATGGGATTTCTGTTGATCTCTCATTTGCCAAGTAGACTGCGTAAGGAATAGATAACAATGCATACAATTTTAAGAGAATCTTTCAGGGTATTTGTCATCATGAACTTTGAAAGTACGGTGATCATCCAACATAAGGAGGAAAGAAAAAAAAAAAAAGCTAAATGGTGCAAATTGTAGCGTACTTCAAAAAAGGAGGCCCTCTGCTAAATTCCATAGCATCTGCGTACAGGTACAGGTTAACTGTATTTGTCTAGGCTTGGCAACCTGTCTACAAAACAGTAGTCTAATGCAATGTAAAATGGTCAGCATATAAAATAGGAAAAAAATGAGAGTACTAAACTTAATAATATAAACATAGTACAATATCTTGCAAGAGCACTGATTTGGTAACCATTTGTCCATTCCTATGAAATATAAATTCAAGAGGCTTCATAGATTTAAACAAAGTCTCTGATATCAGTATATTTGCTTTTCTGGGTGATTTATTTGTATTAACCTGTGGCATTTTGCCTTAATGACTGAGAGAATGATGAAGTAGATCTGTTTGCTTTGACAAGAAGACATTTATTGTAAGTGACATATACTGCAAATGTATCTGTTTTGGAGGAGAGAAGGTCAGCAACCAGTAAATGATCTTTAAATAAGTATATGCATATACTTATATATATACATATATATATAATATACTAAGTATATAATTTGTATATGTTTATACTATATATTATTATTACTGTGTGTGTATATATACATATATACACACACAGTAATAAAATTCTTAGACTGATGAAGATAGCTTATAAAGCTAATGTTTTCCTGCTGAGTAATGTGTATGGTTTTCATAGAATCAGAGAATCACCAAGGTTGAAAAAGACATTCAAGATCACCCAGTCCAACCGTCTGCCTACCACCAGTATTTCCCCACTAAGCCATGTCCCTTAGTACCGTATCCAAATGTTTCCTGAATGCCTCCAGGAACTGTTACTCAACCATCTCGCTAGGCAGCCTATTTCAGTGCCTGACCACTCTTTTGTAGAATAAGTTTTTCCTAACATCCAACCTGAATCTCCCCTGGTGCAGCATGAGGCCAGTCCTATTGCTAGTTATGCAGCAGAAGAGTGACCCCCACCTCTATACAACCTTCTTTCAGGTCATTGTAGAGACCAGTAAGGTGTCCTCTGAGTCTCCTCCAGACTAAACAATCTCAGTTCCCTGAGCTGCTTCCTGTAAGACTTGTGCTCCATACCCCTCACCAGCTTTGTTGCCCTTCTCTGGACATGCTCCAGGGTTTCAGTGTCTTTGTTCTAGCAAGGAGCCCTAAACTGAACACAGTACTCAACATGCAGCCTCACCAGTGCTGAGTACAGAAAAACAATAACTTCCCTACTTGTGCTGGCAGCGCTGCTTCTGATACAAGCCAGGGTGCCATTGACCTTGGCTCCCTGGGCACACTGTTGGCTCATGTTTAGTCAAGCATCAACTGGCAACCATTTCTTCCACACAGAAGAAGCTTTGATTGCCAGAAGCTTTGGTACATGTCATAGGTAGTATGTTTATCTACATAGTTTTCATAGGCTTATAGTATATATTTTTTTAATCTTGTACTTTATTCTTTCCAACTTGAAAATTCACATTAATAATCCATAGGAAGTAAGAACAGAAGACAATTTTCACAATTTTTGAATTTTTTTGACTTTTAGTTAAACCAGCCAAAGGTTGATAAAGGAAGGAAGGAGAACAATAACACTCATAACAGAGTTGACACCCTAGTTTTGTTCTCAAACTGACAGAATACAGAAGCACTTTCTCTATGACCCAGTATTTATTTATTTTTATTAGCCTCAAAGAAAAGCATGGAGAGTATTTGCCCTAGTTAAGATTTTGCCAGAGTTGGTATTCTCCAGCACAAAACTGTTTCATAATGACTGAGCATTTTTTTATTATTCAGTTGGATTTGCTTGTATATTACCTAGGTATGGCATTCCAGACCCACGAATTTGTGTTGAAACTATGAATTCAAACTGTTGGCTGTGATAAAAATTGAGATTGAGAAGTACTGAAGAAAATAATGAGTCTATGAAAGTAGGAAAGAAAGTTATAACAGAAGCTTTTATTTAGTACAGTAGAAATATGTATGCTATACTGGTGTAAGAACAGAAAAAACGTATAGTTAACCTGAAAGATGTTTTGAAGCAGCAAGTCAGACATACTAGGAATTCCTTAGAATTTCCATTACAAAAAGAATCATCGAGTACCTGGCCTGACTCATGTCAGCTGCTTCTGGTAGAGTACTGTATCTCTGGTGTGATCTAGGGTTATCATTTTATGGACCGAGTATTTTCCTATGACTTTGGCACAGTAGAGAAATGTGTGTGTTTTTTCAACACCAGAGGAGATGCGCTCTTTTGTTCCTATAATACAAGCAGTGACCCTTCCTTTTTTCTCTGTCTTGAGCCTTTTTCAGCTGATCCACATACAGCAAATCAGCAATGACTGCGTTTTCCAGCTGGAGTCAAAGATCCCAACAGAAAACGTCATAACTGATGTGTACACGTGTGTGCACAATCATGCAGTGCAGCAAAGGTTTAGTAACAAAACAAGATCAGTATAGATCACTCACTATATAGGTGAAAAAATATTTTAATCTTGTATTATTATAGTCTGCGACAGGAATAAATGTCTGTTACCTTTTATCGTCTCCCTTCATGCTGTTTTTCAGTCAGCCTGAATTGCCACACGCTCATCTGACTTTGGGAATAGCCAGGAAACATCTTCTGAGTACTACTGCACAAGCACAATAATGCTTTGTGTTGCCAGGCTTGATGCTAGCAAGTGCAATATCCATGGTTAGCAAAAGAGGCAAATGACACTCAAAAAAAAAAAAAAAAAAAAAAAAAGGTCTATTTTTTTTCCATACAAACCCGTTTTAGTTTCTGATTAAATGAAATTGTGCTTTTCTGTGATATACTGTAGAATTAGATTTAACTTATTGTACTTCTTAAGACACTATCAAAAGTTAAGCTTGTCTAGAATGCTGTACTTCTTATAAGCCCTTTCTTTACTTTGTCATTTTCTTAGATACATTCAACTTAGTATCTCAAATGTGTTATGATGTCTTGCACATCATGGTATACTTAATGGAATTTATAGGATCAAAGATCTTAATTTTTTTTTTAATAGATCTTCTACAGATATTTACCATTTCTGCATCGTAGTTGTAATTTCATTCATAATTAATTTCTAATTCTTCCCTAATTCTTTCAGCAATATAAGTTGTTAATTATTTTCTCAAGCCTGTTTAATACTCTCAGGCTTTTGTTCTGATGTCCAGTATGATGTCTCAGATCTTATTTACTGTCTTGCCTTCACTTCTGTTAAAAGCAGAATTGTTATCACAGGTATGATCATGAGTCTATGTATATCTGCCATGTTATTTATCAGAAGTAGATTGGTTACCACATAGCAAAGGAAACTGGTCTCCATAACTCTGACTGCAGGACCACTAGCCTCCTCACTGTACCCTTGTGACCTGATATTTTGGAGATTGGCCTACACGTGATATCAGGCCAATATTATATAACAAATACTCCTGTCTTTGGTGTTCAGAGGATTGGGTAATTTTATGAAGACTATCTACATAAACATCAGATGATGTGGTCACAATGGCTAAAAAAAACCTGTGGTTAAAACAACAAAATAAATCTCTTTTATTACAATAATGCTAATAGAAAAGTAGTATCACAGTATTTATAAGAAAAAGATACTTGAATCCCCTTATGCTACCTGAAAATCAGTCCTAGTGGATTAAACTGTTTGTGCAAACTCAGTGAAAGACTTTTTGATCCTACACAAAAAATATTTATTAAACTTACATAGTAGTAAGTAGGTTAATCCAAATCACTGTAATGGAGCTGAAAATGTTCAACTGAAATATTTTCAAACAAATTTTAGCTTCCAGCAAATTTGCATGGTTTTTCTTATGCCAAGGATAGATGGTAATTTTTTCATAAGTTGTTGGGTTGTTTTTTTTGTTTGATTTTTTTTTTTTTTAATGAGGAATAGAAATACCAATTCAGAGCCTTCAAAAATATGTTTCAAAAAAATATTTACAAGTGGCATTGCACATATGAGAAAGTTCTAGTGGAGATGATGGTAAGTGGGAAGAAAGAACTGTCCAGTCAGAGGTTTAAAGAATCCCTTTGGGTATGGAAGATCTAAGTTTCAAAACAAATACAATACTTATCTTTGTCTCTTCATAGATTTGAAGTACAATATCAGATATTTTCAGCAGGTTGAAAATGCTTCTTTCACAGAATTTGTTCTATATCTCTTATTGCTACCAACTTAATCATTATATTTCCTCTAAGTTATATTTTAGTTTCCTCTAGGTTGTGTTTTGGGCAAGAACTGTACAGTAACTTTTGACTGAACTTCCGTTAGTCTTTACTGGACGAATTGAAGGCTACTGAAAAATTGGAAAATATAAAAGTCTTCAAGTTGCCTAGCCCACCTGTTTCAACAGCAGTCAAATTGGAATTTATTATATTTTCATTTGATTGACAAGGTTAAATGACTTGTAATGAATGAAACTCATTCTCTTGTATTTTGAAGGAAAGACAGAGTTTCTTGCATTCAGGTTCAGGTAATAAGAATGTTGTTGAGTTACGTAAGGGACGGAAGAAGATTAAGTGCAGCAATGATTAAGTACAAAGGATTAGAACTGCATAATATCCAAGGGCTCCACATTTAGGGAAAATGAGAATTAATTGTTTGAAATGTTTATTTTTGAAACAGGTCTATCTAGGTCTGATTTACACTGTCTCTGTATTCTGCAAATTGCTATACTGTGATCAATGTTCACGAAGGTAGTGATCTTAAATTCAAATTAGTTGTAACTCACAAATGAGCTGAATACCTGGCTTGTTTAAACTACCACTTAGTTTGGTAGAAATGTAGTAAGGTAGAGAAGCTGAGTATCTTTCTCAGTGTGTCTGATCTCTTGCTCATATGCTTTAAGTAGGATCTTTTTATAGTATTTTAGATCATTTATATACTTCTTCAACTTTGTACACCCACTAAAGCTTCTAACTTTTGATGTTCAAAGTAGACTACTTGCTTAAACTCCTTTTAAAGATTTAATGTCATAATTCATTAAAAAACAACAACAACAACAAACAAAAGCAAACAAAAATACCAGACATCTCTTAGCACTGCCTTCATCTTTTAAATATGCCTTCACTTTTGTTTAGCCTTATTCTTTGAGAGGAATAAACTAGTAAAGATGTCTTAAGAGGGGAGATCAAGAAAACTTTAATGACCTGTGGGGCTCAGCTACAGAGTAATCATCATCATCATAAGTACTTTGCGTTGTAGATGTATTTCTACCCTAATAAACAAGTGAGAAGTAAATTTTCATTATAGTAGTAGTGTTAATTCCTTTGTTGGAACTATGATCTTGAAATCTTGTACACAGTGAAGTTGCACAATATGTAGGGAATAGCAAACTTGAATTAATTCCTAAATAAAATTAGTATGCATTGCACTTCAATGATTTGTCTTTGTTTTGTTTCTCTAATCAAAATCCCAGTTAATTTCAGCCTTGTTCTCAGCCTCCCCCACATTAGTTCCATTGTCTAGATTTGCATCATTTATAGCAGCTGGCTTCTTGTTAATCTGTCCTTTGGACCTTTACATCAAACAGCAAATTAATTACAGGAAAAGAAATCCCAATAGTACTTCTTCGCTTGGAGGTTTTCACAGTTATTAAGAAGCGAATGCTTCTGATTCTCATCAGAAAGGAGAAATGGTACACAGGAGAGGATGAAGCATGTACTTCACAGGTACCTTTGCCTAGAAGTAAGCATCAGTCAGTTTCCCTCTACTTTCCATTTTCTAGCTCCTCCCTTCTTTTGCTGTAAGGTTAAAATAGGACAAAAAGCAATTGGAAAGATTGAAAAAAGTAATACAAGATTTGTGTTTCTTCTTAAGGGCTGTGTAGCATTAATGCTTTTCAAGTTGCAAGAACATATTTAAGTTTACTAGAAGGCCCGCTGGCATCATTAATGTTAGTAATGTGTTCTTGTTATTGAGTTGCTACATTGTGTATTCAGCACCTGTGAGACTGCGTCTTGAGTACTGTGTTCAGTTTTGGGCTTCTTGCTAGAACAAAGACGTTAAAGCCCTGGAGCATGTCCAGAGATAGGCAGCAAAGCTGGTGAGGGACCTGGGGTACAAGTCTTAAAAGAAGCAACTCAGAGAACTGAGATTTTAGTCTGGAGAAGAGGTGACTCAGGGGAGACCTTATTGATCTCTACAACGACCTGAAAGGAGGTTGTGTAGGGGTGGGGGTCAGCCTCTTCTTGCAGGTGATAGGACAAGAGGGAATGGCCTCAAGTTGCACCAGGGGATGTTCAAGTTGGATACTAGAGAAAATTTCTTCTGAGAAAGAAGGGTGAGACACTGGCACAGACTGCCCAGGAGATTTTGGAGTCACCGTCTCTGGAGAAATGTGCGCATATTGAACTAAGGGACATCATTAGTGGGTATGATGGGGACTATGTGCTTGGGACAGATAATCTTAGAGTTCTTTTTCAGTCTTCATGATTCTATGATTCTGTGTTAAATTTCTTATTTCTTATTGACCATTATTAACTTTTTCATTTTGCTTTTTTTTTTTTTTTTTTTTTTAATCAACATAAAAGCACAAACAGCATTCAAACAACACTAGCTACTATGATGGGTAAACAAGGAAAGGAGATGGAGACAGGGGAGTTGCTGTGTGGTCTAAACGTAAAGAGATACACTTCTGGTGAAATACTCCATTAAAATAATTTGCTGGTTCAGTCTATCTTCACTGTCTTCCATTGCTTATGTCCCCATTTGTATGTTTTCCTTGAATGAAAAGTTGTGATTTCCCTGGCTATCTTTTCAAGATACATATCATCTCTGACTTTCTGATTTTTTTCACTCTCTAACTAAACTATCTTATGTAGTCCATCTTTTCAATAGTGCATAGATCATGAATGAAGGTAATGCCTTGTCCAGCTCTTAAGAGAATATTCAGCTATGGTATGATAAACTGTTTTGCAGCAATATGTTTTTTCCATTTTTTTACCTTACTGTTATCACTGCTTAAGAGCTCAGTCCAGCATTATTCCAACATCATTTTGAGAGTCCTGCTGTGATTCTGATTCTTTTATATTTGTCTCTGGTTCTGAGCTGAATATGAAATTTAGTGACTTAGCTTTTGAATGGGAAATTTAATTTACAACTTGTCAGCTTGCTTACAAAACAAGTACCAGTGCAGAGAATTCTCCTAAATATATATGCAGCCTCTCTCCTTTGTTTGTTGTTTGCTTCTTTATTCCCATGAAGTGTGGAAATAGACAAAAACAATTTTGAAAATCTAAATTCATAGTTGTCACTCTTGACCACATCCTCAGAGCCTCCCAGGCAGCGCAGGCTGTATGACACAGCAGATGGTGGCTACACGTGCAGAGTATCCATCCAGGAAACAGTGCACATCTTCCCTCAGCATCCCTGTCCTTCATCTGCCCACAAAACTGCAGTTTATTACCAGAAGTTGAGTAGTTCCTTGTAGAAAGATTAGAATTTTTCTTAGTAGTAAACCTTTTACGTCTGATTGTGTTACTTTACATATTTCCATGTATTTGTGCGTATTCCATGTATTCCCATATACCACTTGTTGCCTGTGTTTTGGAGTGAGTAGGTATTCTCTGTACTCTCCATAAAAAGTTTGTGGTGAACCAGCTGTTGTAGACATTGAAATGTGTCTAATTTTCAAAATACTGAATGCCATCTAATCTTGTTTAAAATGAGTAATCAGAATTGGCTGGGAGTATACAAGGCAGTAGTTTATAGCCTGAGTTAGAAACATTTAAGTTCTTCTGGATTCGCATCAAAGCGTAATAATTATGGGATATAAACAAAACAAAACAAAAGTTTGCATATGTAAATGACATTTGATATACTATATTCCATTTGAAGTGTTGACATGATTCTTTGGCTTTGTCAGCTGAGATTTGCTTTGGAGATTCTACATAAGTGAAGCTTTTTCTTATTTTTTAACATAGAGTTTCAGCTAAGTCTGAATAAGCCAATTTCATTCCTTAAAGGGTTGTTGTGTAGGCTAGGTAATTGTGATGAGACTGGTAAACTTACAAAGCATTAGCACTAGTGAAAAACAAGATTGCTACATTTCCATAGTCAGTGGGACCTGAACTACTGTATGTAGGTGAATTCAGAATTGAAACACGCATCACTCCAATCCTTAGAAGGGTCTTGTGTGTGTGTGAAACAAAGTATAACGTATAGGAAGGGAGCTCCACTTGCAGAGGGACTCACTCAAGGTGTTATGTTGTATCACTGAAGTGTCATGCCCATTAAGTCACTTGTTTTCTATATAAAAGACTGAATTTTTCATGTTAAAGCACTGTGCTTTTTTTATACAATCTAGCTTACTCCTTAAATGAGGATATCTTTCTGAATTTTCCTGGGAAGTGAAGAACAGTGATTCCGGTCACTTTTTCTAATTGTTATTTTTATACCACTGGAAACAATGATGACAGTATTTATGGCCACCATTAAAAAAGAATCAGAAGGATGGTCAAAGTGGGTCCCCGTCTTATGGCATTTTTGGGGGGAAAGTTCTGCCTCTGTGGTTATGGAAACTGACAGTGCTGATTTCTGATAAGTTCTCTTAGGTGATGGACTTACTGTGGTGATAGTTTTATAGCAACGGTGAAGCTTGTATCCTGGCTGACTGAAATCCTGTTGCCCTTATTTTAAGGAATTGCAATGAGAAATGATCATGGTATGATAGCGCAGAGGTTAAAATGCATCCATGAATTCAGATTTCCCTTCGGCTTCATGGATATTTTGCTCTGCTAGTTTTATTGTCCAAACAAACCTATTACAAGCATGAGTGTTCTAAAAATGATTTTAATAATAAAAGGACCAATTCATGTATGAATTCTTTGAAATTTAAAACTTGTAGAAAGGAAATACCTTTTAATTTATTTTATTTCTAAGATTTTATTATTATTTTTATCACATGATTTCACAGCTCCTTGATATTTTTAAATACAGGTAATGAATTTGGGCATCCAGAATGGCTTGACTTCCCCAGAAAAGGGAATAATGAGAGCTTTCACTATGCCAGAAGACAGTTCAATCTTACTGATGATCATCTTCTTCGCTATAAATTCCTAAATCAGTTTGACAGAGATATGAATAAATTGGAAGAAAAATTTGGCTGGCTTGCATCTCCTCCGGTAAGCTGTATATAGTAAATGATAAGTTTTTAGTCACCAGTTGTGTACGTGTTCAGAATAACAACAATACAAAATTTGCATGCGGAGATTTTAAACAGCACTTTATTATGCGCTGTGTAATGTCTCTCTATATATTTCAAGTTGTCAAAACTTGTCTCTGAAATATCTTCCACAGATAACGGAAATATGGAACAGTCTCCTTCTAGCTTCATAACAAGCTCTTTTTGTATTATTTTTGCTATTTTTTTTTAAGTAACTGCAGATTGGATAAAGCAGACTATGAAATTGTGCGTAATCCAATCGAAGGATTGCTTTGGGAAAGGGTAAATTGCTCTGACAAGTTACTTTTACATATATAATTATTTCTGAGGAAACATTTTTGATCAACTGTAATGCAAGGTGTATTTTCCTAGTCTTCAACTTGTCACTTTTGTATTTGCCTTTTTTTTCCTAAATATTGCACTGTACTTACTAAAGCAACTGAATTATAATTTCTCAGTGTTTAAATTATTTCATAATATAGTCATAATCTATTTCAAAGATTATTTTTAAAATGTGCTTCTAGTCATTAATAGCTTACGTAAATACAGCAAAGGTGTTTTATTTAGTTTATCAGAGCACTATTAAAAAAAAAAAAAAAAAAAAAAAAACCACAAAAACCCACCAAGAACTGATGCTGATCCTCACCCCATGGAAATGGATACATTGATTTTATAAAAGGAAAATGTGCTTCTTCCTCGTTAATTTTGCATATCCTTTTAAAAAGTAAGCTACAGTTCGTTGTTCATAAGTTTTCTATTATGTAGGCATAACAGTAACAGTTTACATTTAATGTTCATATCTATATTGCTTGAATCTGTTATTGTTTTACTTGAAATGAGGTATTGCAGCAATTTGTTTTTTTTCTTATTTTTGTTAATTCAATTAGAAAAATCTGCAACGGGTTGAGAGGCTGTGGGTTAAGATTAGGGATGAGACCAGTAGAGGACTGTCTACTATAGGCCACTTGATCAAGAGGAAGCTGTTGATGAGGCCTGACGAGGTATTTCAGTCATCCAAATAAGTGCTGGGAAAGCAATGCAGTTTGTTGCAAACTATCCAGCAGACTCCTGGAGTCCATCAGTGATAATATTCTGGTTCAAGTATTGGACCTATCAACTGGAGGTGAAGTGCTGTGGACCTAGTGCTCACTAATGCAGAAAAGATTATTAATGATTGGTTGAGTTCATGATCTTAAGGAACATGAGCCTGGCAAGGAGTGAAGTCAGGACCCTGGACTTCAAGAGACCAAACTTCAGGCTGTTTAAAGAATTGTTGAATGAGATCTCCTGGGAAGCTGTCCTTAGAGACAAAGGAGTGAAACAAAGCTGACTACTCTTTAAGGATACCTTACTGAGAGAGCAAGAGCTCTCCATCCCCCAGTATAAGAAAGCAGGCAGAGGAGGCAGGAAACCAGTGTGGCTTGGCAAGAACCTGCTAGTCAAACTAAGGGAGAAGTGTGGGATATATCAGCAATGGAAACAAGGACATGACACCTAGAAAGAATACAGGGATGCTGTCCAGACTTGTGTGGGTGGGATTAGGAAAGCCAAGACACAGATGGAACTCAACTTGATGAGGGATGTTAAAAACAACAAGAAGGGGTTCTGTTGGTACAATGATCAGAAGAGACAGGCCAAGGAGAGTGTAGCATACTTCCTCTGATAAATGACAAAGGAGAACTAGCTGCAACGGATATGGTAAAAGCTGAGGTACTCAGTGGCATCTTTGTCTCAGTCTTTGTGATCAAACAGGATTCTCATATTTTCTCATATTCCTGAACCTCACATCCGTGTACCTCTTGGCGGGAAATGGGAGAGTTTCCTCCTACACCCTGTAAGGGCAGAGCAAGTCTGAGACTACCTTGTGAGGCTGAATGTGTCTATGGATCTGGATGGCATACATCCCAGGGTCCTAAGGGAACTGGTTGATGGGATTGCTGACCTGGTCTTTATCATATTTTTGTCAACGGTTTACGGACTAGTTCAGCCCTGTTCCATGACTAGAAAAGTTGTGGCTGTCAGGTGAAATCTTTGGTGGCTGGAAAAGGGGAAACATCACATTCATTTATAAGGAAGTGTGGAAGGAGGACTCAGGGAACTACAGGCCGGTGGTCCTCATCTCTATGCCTGAGATCATGGAACAGATCCTCCTTGAAGACGTGTGAAGACACATGAGGGGTGAGCAGATGATCAAAGACAACCAGCATAACTTCACTAAGACAAAGTCGTTCTTGACTAATCCACTGGCCTTGTATGGTGGATTGACAGCATAAGCAGACAAAGGGAAGTCAACTGATGTCATCTACCTGGACCTCTACAAGGCCTTTGACTTGGTCCCCCCACAATCCTTACCTCTAAATTGGAGAGAGGTGGATTTGAAAGCTGGACTATTTGCAGCCAGAGGGTTATGGTTAATGGTTCTATGTCCAGGTGGAGCAGTGTGGAGTGGTGATGAGCAGTGTGTCCCAGAAGGGCCTGTCCTGGGGTCAGTACTTTTTAACATCTTCATCAGTGGCATAGAGGATGGGATCAAGAGCACTCTCAGCAAGTTTGCTGATGACATGAAACTGAGTGGTGCAGTTGATAGAACAGAAGGTGGGGATGCCATCCAGAGGGACTTTGATTAACTCAAAAAGTGGACCCTTGTCAACCTAATGAGGATCGATAAGCAAAGCAAAGTGCAAGATTTTACACTTGGGTCAAGATAATGTCAGGTATGTATACAGACTAACTCCTTGAGAATAGCCCTGCTGATAAGGACTTAGGAGTACTGGTAGATGGAAAAACTTAACATGAACTAGCAATGTGCTCTTGCAGCCCAGAAGGCCAATGGTAACCTGAATTGCATCAGAAGAGGGGCAGCCAGAAGGACAAGAGAGGTTATTGTCCCTTTCTACTCTGCCCTCATGAGGCTCCACCTGTGATAGTGCATCCAGATCTGGGGTCTCCAGTATAGGAAAGATGTTGAGCTTTTGGAGAAGGTCTACAGGAGAGCTACAAAGATGAGCAGAGGGCTGGAGCACCTCGCCTATGAAAACAGGCTGAAGGGTCTGGGCTTGTTCAATCTGGAAAAGAGGAGGCTATGAAATGACCTCATTGCAGCCTTCTAGTATTTAAAGGGAGATTACAAACAGGAGGGTGGCCAACTTTTTACGGTACTGGATAGTGATAGGATGGGGTAATAGTTTTAAACTAGAGGAAGGGAGATTTAGTAATCTAAATTAGGGGAAAGTTTTCCTAAGAAGATATTGAGGTGCTGGAACAGGCTGCCCAGAGAGGCTGTGGATGCCTCATCCTTGGAGGTGTTCAAGGCCAGGTTGGATGGGGCCCTGGGCAACCTAATCTAGGCTTGATCTAACGGTTGGCAACCTTGCCTGTGGCAGGGATTTGGAACTTAATGATCCTTGAGGTCTCTTTCAATCCAATCCAAGACATTCTATTACTTTGTGATTGATTCTATGAAGGAAAATATTTCTTAGCATTGGATTTACTTTTTTTTTTTTTTTCCTTCCTAGGCTTTTGTGACTGAAAAGCATGAATCCAACAAGGTCATTGCATTTGAGAGAGCTGATCTCCTTTTTATTTTCAATTTCCATCCGCATGAAAGTTATGTGGACTACAGAGTGGGTGTTGAAGTTCCAGGAAAATATCCTTTTCTTACTCTTTCATTTCTGCAAAGAAACTTACTTAATTAGCATGGATGTGTATATATATAAATATAAATGTATATATGTTTTCTAATATTAATGCAAACTGTAACTAGAAGGTCAGACATCACTTACTCCTCATCAGTAGAGTCTTGCTTTAATTCTTAGTGCACAACAAAAGCAATTACTAGAAGTTTATTGTCTTCATGAGATCATTTTGTAGAACACAAGTAAAAGTAAAGCTTTAAAGGCTCCATTTGAAAATTTATTTGTGAATCTTCCTCTCTCCCCTCACCACCACCCCCCCCCCCCACACACACACACCCCAAAGTATTGCATAGAAATCAAGGAACTCCTGCTTCTTAAATTACAGAAGCTGACCACAGTAAGATGCACATGCTTGCACAAGGAAATGCGTTAGTTTGAACCTCCCGGAAGATTGTGCAATTTCTGTTTTATAATTGGGGGGACTGAGAATGTGCTTTTAGCTCAGCTGAGAAACAGTAAATGATTAATCTCAAGTAATTGGCTGGTTTTGCTTGTGTCCAAATCCAGTTTTTCAAGTGCATTGACAAGTGAAGTCTAATGAATCTTGTTGTGTCATTTTAAAGTACTGCAGCTCCTGATTTTTTATTTTTTATTTTTTTAATTAGTAGTTTCAGCAAACTGTTGCTGTATTTGAGTTGCCTTTGTGCAGTGTGGCACCTTATTACTTGAGTACTGCTTGAATTTACTGGCAGGAGCTCAAAAAAATTGCAGGATTCTGGTTTAGAAACATCAGGTCAAATCCTTTTTCACTACTGTTCTCTGCTGCCTGTATGGTCCTAGCTGAGCTCCTAGTAAAGATAGAATGGAGTAATAAATTGGATTAGTAAAACCTTAACCTGATGCTGTGAGATATACCAACACTTCACTGTCACAGGTATTGGAGAGGCTAGAAAGGTGGGTCCAGGTGAACCTGATGAGGTTCAACACGGCAAAGTGCAGAGTTTTGCACTTGGGCCAGAGGAATCCAGGCATCCATACAAACTGGAAGGAGCAGTTCTTGAGAGCAGCCCTGTGGAGAAGGACGTGGGGGTCTTGATAGTTGAAAAACTTAACATGAGCCAGCAGTGTGCCCTTGCAGCTTGGAAGGCAAATGGAATCCTGAGCTCCATCAAAAGAGGGGTGGCCAGCAGGGACAGGGAGGTGATTGTCCCCCTCTACTCTGCCCTTGTGAGGCCCCATCTGGAATACTGTGTCCAAGTGTGGAGCCCCCAGCACAAAAAAGACAGAGAGCTGTTGGAGAGGGTCCAGAGGAGAGCCACAAAGATGATAAGGGGACTGGAGCACCTCCGCTACAAAGACAGGCTGAGGGACCTGGGCTTCTTCAGCCTGGAGAAGAGAAGGCTGCGGGGTGACCTCATTGCAGCCTTTCAGTACCTAAAGGGAGCGTACAAACAAGAGAGGAATCAACTCTTTGAAAGGGTAGATAACTGCAGGACAAGGGGAAATGGTTTTAAGTTGAGGGAGAGAAGATTTAGGTTGGATGTCAGGGGGGAGTTCTTTACAGAGAGAGTGGTGAAGTGCTGGAACAGGCTGCCCAGGAAGGTTGTGATGCCCCGTCCCTGGAGGTGTTCAAGGCCAGATTGGATGGGACCCTGGGCAACCTGGTCTGGGGAGGTTTGTGGCCCTGCCTGTGGCAGGGGGGTTGGAGATTCATGATCCTTGAGGTCCCTTCCAACCCGAGCCATTCTGTGATTCTGTGATATTCACCTATTGTGGTTGTTGCTACCATAGTTCCTCTGTCTTGTATGAAATGCTCTGAGTTTGCAGATGTAAAAGGTGTAAAATCAATTTTAAGGACTACAACACAGAACAATAGATTTAACTTGACTTTTCTGTGATACATGTATAGATAACATTAAACCCAAAACACATTTTGTTGCTCACTTTCTTTCTTTCTTTCTCAAACATACTGGAGTTTCAGTTCTCAGAAATGCTTGAGAAATATTTCAAGAAAACTCACTCTCAAGATCTTCATTTATTTTCTTTCTTCTATTACAAATGTGCTGATGAGGCCTGGGTTTAAGTGCAATTTCGTATGAGTCTGCTTCCCTAGCTTCATTTTCTGCTGTGTACTAAGTGAATTAAATACCCCAGCTTTATTTTTGCACGTGTACTTAAATGTGCTATGTACAGTTTTTCAAAAATTTTGCTCTGTATCACATACAACAAAGATGGCACTAAGCTGTGCTCAGTCACTTTTGAAACTGATCTTTCATTATGTTTAGGAAACTATTTTTATGATTAGCCTGTTGACTAAATATTTTATATAAGCAGTCTTCTGGGTTTTTTTTAACCAGTGCTCTAAATTTTTCAGTCATTTTGGAAGCATTTCATGAATCTATTTTACAGCACCAGAATTTCCTTTGTCCTTAGGCATTTGTTGTTTGTGTAGGATTCTGAATGCATTGCTCCTGTTTCAGCTGAGACTGCTCTGTAGTAGTTGTTGAGAAGCAAATTGCAAAATCTGGCTTTCACTGCTTTTGCTTTGCAGATCACAAGGCCCAGTTGGATTTCAGTAAGTTGGTCTGAGAGTAGTTCACTCTGGTCATTAAACAGCTTCCTGTACTGTTTCTTGGTGAGCAGAACAGTCGATGCAGATTGATTTTTTCATTTTCATTAAGCAAGTGGAAATTTACTGGGAAATGTTTGTTTTTCACTTAGTGGTAGCTGATCACATTTTTTCAGATGCTTTTTAAAAAAAATTTAATTCACTGACAATCATATGAGAAACAGCAGCTCAAATATATATAAAACAAGCATGTTATAAAAAAATCATAAAGATAATTCATAGCAGGGGGTTGGAACTAGATGATCTTAAAGTTCCCTTCCAACTCAAACCATTCTATGATTCTATGATGTTTCATATTTACAGTTTACATTACATATTTATTTTAATATGTTACTCTCAGTACACATTGTTTTTTTTTTTTTAAGTGAATGCAATATATAATTTTACTTACAAAATATATTACAGGTAGTTTAAATGTAAAAGGCCTTTGTTAAGTCATAAAGATACGTAGTAACTTTTCCGTTCACTGAACTGAGTTTTTAAGGCTAGTAGAACAGCCAGTTATAAACACTTCATCTGCATTTATTAGAGATGTTTTGTTGTACTCATCCCTCCCACACTAATCAAATAGTGAAATTTTTAGTTCACATTAGCTGCCTCCTCTGGTAGAGCTGAGGGTTCTTGGTGCAGTCATTCTACTACTTTTCTATAAAACATGCACCCCTTTACCTCAGGGCTTTGTTCATTTGATTAAGAAAGTGTCTTGTTTTACTCTGCTATACTGCTCACAACACTCAGTGGAACTAGTGAGCTTTTTGTAAAGTAGTAGTCTTATTTGAGAATTCCAAATATTGATTCTTCCCATCAAGTCACCTTCTCAACAATCCTTCTCCTGGTAGTTTTATTCTACGTCAGTTTAGTGTATGAGCAAGGTGAGTGAACTTTGGGAATTAGCTATTGCCAACTGTATCACAGCCTGATTAATGTATTTTTACATCTGAAAACAGGAACCTTCTCTTCTTTACAGTAGGATTTTAAAGATGTGAATCATTCCAAATAACATGTGCGCTATCTCTTGCGATATATCTTTCTACAAGCTGTGGCTTCTGAAGTGCCTGTTGCTAGTACAGTCTGTGGGCAGTAAGTTGTTCATAAATACCTTCAACATATCTGTTTTTTGTTCCTGTTCTGTATAGGTAAAAGCCAAGCAATATTAAATCTAACAGTTACATTATTTATGTCCTCTTCATTGGTAAACAAATGTAAAAGCAATCCATTATTGCTATGTGTAAAACGTTTGCTTTTCTACTGCTCCAAGGAAAGCCCTGGAGTTGTGGAACTGCCATGACCAGGTAGTGCCTGATCAGCATATTAGGGAACTACTGAAATCCTAGTAGTAGCTGGTATGAGATGTGTGTAATTGTTAACACTTCTCTGAATCTGAGCTCCAAAGCAGAATCATGTTCTTGATTCTTGAAATCATGAAGGATTTGCGTTTATATTTAGAACTGAAAGTTAGGAGTGGTTATCAACAACAGAAGATCATAGAAACTCTTCTCTATACCCTAGTTAGCCAGGAGAGCTAACAATTGTATCTTCATTTCTTTTGAGCATGTTGGAAGCTGTTCTTGATGGAGTTTTCTAAACTACTCACCATAAACAGCTTCCTTTGAATAATACTTTGCATCAGCTTATAGACAACAAAAAAATCATGAAGGTTTATTCTTGCATTTTTAGTGTTCAAACATTTGTAGTACAGAAACAGTGCAAAACTGTTTATAATAACAATTTTTAACTGGAATGTAACCCAAAGTTAGCAACTGCTATTACTCTCCTATTCTACTTTCAGCATCTTCTCTTCTGCCTGCCAACATTCAGCTGACCTATGATTAGTATCTATTTTCTTTAGAGATGCTGGGGTGTTTTTCATGCTGAACCTTTTTTTTTTTCTTTCTAACTCTTGTCCTGCAATTAGAGCAGTGAATTTTATGTGTAGTCTTGTAACTTTTAACCTGAGATTTTATGAGATGTATATCTTATAAATAGGAAGTGTTGTCACATGTGACCTTCAAACATCAGAACAGCTTCTCCACTTCTGAGAGCAGTTCTTTCCTCTCCCTTTGAAACTTAAACATAAAGCAGAAATAAAAGACAAGAGCGTATTGTTATTCTGTGTTGTTCTTATTTTAAGAAATGAGTGGATTTTTTGCTTGGTAACTCTGAGAGGCAATTTGCTGAGTAAGCCTTAAGAGGCAGCTACTATAATGCACTGATTAAAATCTTTTTAATAAAAGGTTTATCTGAATGACACAGAATTGTAGGAAGTATAGTGATGATCACTCCACTTACTCATACCTGGGTTTCTAATCTGTTTAGTGGATTGGATTAACCAGATTTATGTCTTAAATTTATCAGTATTAAGCGGATGGCTGTGACACATACTCAAAGAAATGTGTATATAACAACACTGTTGTTATTTATAGCTTGTCAGGTATGCTGTTAGTTACATTAAAGGATACAGAGCTTCCTGACGCTCTGGCATTGGCATTGTTTTTGTAGTCATTTGGCTGTTGTTATCTCATTGAAGATGTCATCCTTCTGTCAGCAGTTCTTTGTAGGCTATTGGTGTAGCAAACTTCACTTGTTCTTTTGTAAGAGAAGTCATAGTAGACTTTGCAGTCCTTCTGGTATTGGTTAGCTTGGACAGTCTTCTTCTGAACAGGCAGCTTAATGAAGACTCACAGCTAGCTTGAAGTCAGTTTTTCTTCCCTTTTGTACCATTGTCTTCTCTGTTGATGTATTTCCCTTAAAAGTGAGTTGCTCAGTTGTACATCTTGTTTGCCTATTATCATGCATCCTAGTGTGAGATGTTCAAAGACTGAGACCTTAATAGTGGACGTGGGCATGAAAGTCTGTGTTGTTAAGCAGTACTGAATCTCAACTAGCATATGTCTGTTTTTCTTGACATCTTATATTGTCATACATTACACTACTAAAATAGAAGGAGATAAAAAATATTGTGAAAAGAAATGGTTACCTCATTACAGGCATTGCCATTTTTAATATAAAATAATGTACCAAAGCATTGTGAAGCTGGGGTGAATGAATATCAAAAAGTCATACAGTTATTGTTGGCAGTTAATATACAGAAAGTCAGAGTTATTGATATGCAGGTAGCTAGATGAGGCCTGAAATATCACAAATATTGTCACTGAAATGCTGCAGAATTATTCTTTAAAAAAAAAAAAAAAAATGTTAACTCAAGCTCTCTGACATTTGCAACCTGCACCAAGAGCTTCTAATGAGCAAATAAGGTCACTTGAATGAGTCACTGGAGTGTGATTGCTGAAGGCAAAGATGCTGCTTTGCAGGCTGCTTTGAAGTGCAGTTATGTAACTGTCCCTGCCTATTAGAATTCAGTGTATATACACCAAATGAAGACAAAGAACTTAATTTAGGATCAGCCAAATGCCAAATTCTATCAAGGTAGTTCATACGTTAAGGTTAATATGTGTGAATAAGAAATATAGCCTACTAATGCATCTTGAAAAAGTTTGATCTGAGTAGCAAAAGCCATGTGTTTATAGCACCATGAATCTGTGTAATTATTAGGGCTGCACGTGCTATTTCTCAATTTCTGTTTTTTTATGTGAAGAAAAGAAGAAAACATTTCTATGCTGAAACTGGAATTCTGCCTCATAAATTATGCTCTTTCAGAAGCCTCTTCATGAGAAACAGGCAGCTTGAGTTAACAAATTATTTCTGCCTAATTTGCTTCAGTTTGGAAATGGAAGAATAGTCAACATCTAGATCATCTGTCTCTAGTTCTGATTGTAGATAAAATTTTGAATGTTAACAGGAAACCATTCATAAATTTCCTCTTTTTTTTTTTCTTTTTCTAATTTTGCCAAGACCTTTCTGTGGTGTAGTGGTTAATTTGATTCAAAGTACAGTTGAATTGTCTGTCTACAGTAAAACTTACCTCTCTTGAGAAAGATGATGGCTGAAAGGCGGCAGAAAAGGAAAAGGAAAGGAGCTTTGGTTTTCATTTAAGTTAATAATAGGAATTTGAAAATAACTTTCCTACTTCTGTAGTAAGATCTATTCCAGTGTGTTACTGTCTCTACTATTAGAATGGTTTCCTTATTGTGCAATTGAGTTCTGTTCAAATACATTTTAAACACTGTTTATTCTTGGTCCCATTTTTATGGAGAAGAGAGATTCTTTCTGTTTAGTTGATACTGCTGTCACTTTTTTGATCTTTTCTTGTTAAAATTTTTCAACCGTTCCTCTGGAATCAGCTTTCTTGAACTTCATTGTCAAAACTGAGTCACAGTTCTGACAGTTTACCAAATCCACAGAGCTATAAAGATTCATGGTCTTGAAAAATTAAATTGTGTGATGTTTATGCCAATGTTTTTCAACCATTTACTTCCTCTCATTTTGTACTATTCCCTACAGTTAAATAGTTCTTATTCCTACTTTTGTAGCTTTTTGCATTTATGCCAGCTGAACTTCCCTCCTTTCACCCTGGACCGTTCTCAAATTTACTGCAGCTCTATGACAAAATGGAAGCAAAAGTATATTTCACCATCTCCAAAATAATAGTAGATTTGTAACAAATGTATTACTAATATGGATAAAATGTGTGAATGGAAACGTGTTTGTGAGATTACTGCCAGAGACAACAAAATAGAAGTTAAAAGAATGATGTGTATTGATAATGGAGATTGTTGTTCCCAGCAGCAAAACAAAGGAATCAGTTTTCTTATCAAGACAGCAGGGTAGATAAGTGTCACCATCTCTGTTGTGGCACAGCTGACTTGTCAGACAACCCTGCATCCTAACAGCAGTGGGATGGCAACAAGATTTAACATATGCTATTCCTTTTCCCATTAGCACAGTAGGAAAGCAGACACATTGCAAGTAAACAAGGATAAGCAGACAGTGAACAGCAATCTTTTCTAACGCTTACAGTGACTGCAGTGAGGAAAATTCCAAAGCAAAGAATAACAACTCAGAACAACTGTAATCTTCAGAGAATGTGAAAGACTTGTCCAATAGCTCCATCCTCATTATGAATCAGGAAGAACCTAAGAGATAGAATGAAGTGTTATTAACTGATGTTTCTTTGTTTTAAGTGTTGTACTTGGACACATGTGATTTGGTATAAGAGTGAGAAAAAATTGTGACAGAATGAATGTGGCTAAATGCAACCTTCTTAAAGATTTCAAAAATAACTCTTTTTCCTTCCTTAAGATTTCATGCTGACTTTTGTTAATGTCAAAAGTCTCATTAAAAATTACTCTGTATTTATTTTCGTTTTTTTTTAATAAGACTTGTTATCTTGCAACAAAATTAAATCAGCAGTTTATCTTCATAGTTATCAGCTGATATGACTTTATATACATCCACGTGTAAATTTGATTGAAGCAAAAAGGTATAGTACTTGTCCTCTTCAGTACTGCATCATTAGTTAACTTACAAATGGCTTCAGCTATCCTGTAAATATTCTGAGCTGAAGATCATCAAGCCAAGATGTTTAATTGAAAACTTGTCTAAAAACTTTTTAATATGCTCTTCCTCAAAGTTGACACCTTAGCCCTCTCAAAAATTTGAAGTGTGTTTAGAGAAGGAAAACAGGTACCCTTTACTGTGAAATCATGCTAATTACCTGGTTTGTTATTGAAATTCAAGAACCATTAAAAACAAACAAAAAGGGATCCTACCAACTATGGGCTTTTTACAGTTCTTCTGGAAGCTTCTCTTATTTTCATCTTTCCTCATTCCATACATGTTGCATTTAAAAAAATGAGTTTTTGTTTTACTTAGTGTGTTTTATTACCAGCATATGATTTTGTCCCTTTAACATCCTTATTATTACCTGGATATTCTTGATCTAGCTTGAAAATCTGCTTTCTGCTTTTTAGGATTTGAGGTGATTAAAAAGTTCATTGTTTAGTCTTATGATCTATGACTGTGTTTATTTGTTTTGTTGTGCATTTTAGTAATTTATAAATTATGATTGTGGCCATAGCTTTTCTTTTACAAGATCGATTCAATGATATAATAATGATTTTCTGTTCTACAGCTGCTTTTCTTTCCTTTTTCATTTTGTTTCTTATCTTCGCTCTTTGGCGAGGAGTCTTCTTCAAATGGTAACATTTTGGCAATGAAAATTGCTGCCAAGACAGCTTATCTGTTCTTGCTTTCTGTAAGTATTTTGCTTTAGCTCTTGTTCATTACTGTTGGCTTTGACTGCTCAAGCCGGCTAATACTTTTTGCGTAATAGTCAGGTAACACCTTCACTGTCATCCTCATGATTTCTATATATCAGTGCTTTTTCCAACAGCTTTTCTGCATAATTTTGAAAAACAGAATGATGTTGTCTTCCCAGATACGTTTTGCTCTTGAATAGGGCATTGTTCCAGTAAATCCAGTCTAAAATCTAAGTTGGAGGAGGTTAAAACCATGGTTCAACTTTATTAGCTGCAAGTCTAATTGCAGGAACGTTGCTTTTCCAAACGGAAACTTTCCACAGTGCACACAGGCAAGCACGTGCTGAAACAGATTGCCCACAAGGTTGAGCAGGCTCAATCTTTAGAGTAACCTTTTTAATATCTTGCTAGACAAAGCCCTGAGCAACTTGGTCTAACCCTGTAGCTGACTTCCAGAGATTCTTTCCAACCTACATGTTTGATGATCCCAGTTTTCCCGTAGGCTGTCTTATGATGCTGTTTTCTACTCTCTTGTGTGAGTGTAAAGTCCTGTGGTAAGTGGGGGCATCTCTCTTACCTAGATGAGCTGTTTTTTCTAATTAGCTTGCATCTATTTAGCTTCCATAAGTAGCAGCTTTGTGTTATTTCTGTAAGCAGAGTTCTTAAAGATGAGTAAACATAAGTAAATAATTGGAACCAACTTAAATTTGGGAAACGCACTCTTGATCATGCCAGAGCACTCTCAAAATTGATTTTAAACAAATTGAAGTAATGAAATATCTAAATGGAACTATGAAATTACAAACAGAAGGGAAATCAGCTTTTTACAGGGGTAGATAGTGGTAGCACAAAGGGGACTGGTTTCGAACTAAAGGAGGAAATATTTTTATTAGATGTCAGGGAGAAGTTTTTTCCACAGAGAGTGGTGAGGTGCTGGCACACGCTGCCCAGAGAGGTTGTGGATGTCCCATCCCTGGAGGTGTTTAAGACCAGGTTGGATGGGGCCCTGGGCAGCCTGATATAATGGTTGACCCAGTGGTTGGCAACCCTACCCACAATCAGGGGACTTGGAACTTGAGGATCCTTGAGATCCCTTTCAACCCAGGCCAATCTATGGTTCAACATGAAAAGGTGCTTGTGGTAGATTTCTTAATTTTTCAGGACTTCAGTTAACAAAAAACACATTGCTTTCGTAAGGGCTCTGTTGAATCTGGGATGTTTTTCTTCGTTTATAAGCTTCTGAGTCAAATTCTGTATTTCACATCTTCAACCTTTATACATATAACTTGAATATTCAGATGTCATGGAAAGAATACTGAAGTATTTTCCTGTTAATTGTTTTTCTTCTCTAGGGAAAGTTTTGTGTATGCTTTTTGTACTATCTTACTAACTTAAGAATGCATACTCAGTTTCAAATTCTGTTAAACTGATTTAAAAACAAACAAATAAAAGACACAAAAAAACAGATCTACAGGTGGCATTCTTTGAGCACCAAAATGGTGTAGAACTGTAAATTGAAGCACAGTAAGGGTTGATGGATGAGATTTACTCCAAAAGTGTACTTCCAGGACTTCTGAAATGTTGAGGTTGATGCACCTTCTCATTCCCCTACATCTCATTATCTGATGATAATGAGAATCTGTCCACTTACAAAGAGTAAACATATAAGATAAAAGTTATTTGTGGTAAACAAAAAGGCACTTCTAAAGCACTGCACTTCAATTTTTTAATATAGGACTTCTCTAATTCTTTGTGTAACCAGTTTTAGCTTTGGAGAAAGAGATAGCAACTTGCTCTAAGAACTGCCCTGAATTGAAGCCATTCTATTTTCATTTTTTCTTAGAATAACCCTGGGTTGCATCTTCAGGGTGAGTAAACAGGTACATACAGCCCTACTTGTTCTCACAATAAAACCACAGTATTTCTCTTCTGCCTTTTGAGAAATTTAAGTAGAGAAAATTAGTATCGTGTCTTATCTGAACCACTGGCTGTATCTAAAGAAGAGAAAAATGTGCCAAAGTAAAAAAGCTATTTCAGATAATGGTGCATTTAAGAACATATGAACTTCTGGTAGTGATTGGTATCTGTGAAGGCTTCAGATGAAATGTGAAATCTGTGAACTTCATATTTCGCCTCTTGTAGTTTTTAATTTTGAATAGACAAATATTGAGAATCCAGGATAAGCTATTTTTGTTTTTGTATTGAAATAGTAAAAGGAAATTTTGGTGCATCCATGACAGATTTCTAATCCACACTTACAAGGGCTGCCTCTTATTTATTTCTGTGCTATTGGCTTAGAGTGACTTTCAATGAGCAAAGTTGGAAAGACATGTAGATTCAGCTTTTCAATGCTGAGTCATCCTACTGCTTTGTTAGTATATTCAGTCTGACCTCTAAGCATCCACTTATTATAATATTGAATTTAGTTTAGATGTAGGCTGCTTGTATGCTAGTTGCTAAAACAAGACAAAAGAGAAATGCTGGTACAATGCTTGGGGGTGGCTTTTGATTCTTATTTCAGATGGGCAAAAGTATTTTACCATACTCTGAAGGATAGATTGGTTGTCATATTTCCAACTTATTAAAGGTTTTCATTTGGATGTTTTTATCTTATGCAATCACTGTGTTCGTAGCTCATAAACTAATTGTACTAAAAAGCAGTTAAAAGCTTTGCATCAGACAGAGTCAGCCTTGATTTTCATCTGCTACACTTAAGGATGATTTTTTAAGTTGCTAAACATACCTTCATAAAAAAACTTCAGTACATCCAACTTGAATAACACCCAAATTCTTTGTCTTTTCAGATGAGAGTGTTAGATAAATGTGTATGGAAACAGTGTCAACTTATTGCTGCTGTTCAGACTTTCTAATTTGATACATCAAGTAACCTGTCGTGTAAGGAATCTCTCTAATAAGACTGCTAAGTATAATACAGAGGACTCAACTGTACTTAAAAACCTGTCATAGATCAAAAACATTCAAATAAAATTATGTGAATTGAACTAGACTATACAGAGAAGAACAGTTTCTTTATAAATATTCAGTAAATCTTACATCATTTTCCAGCTGGTCACTAGAAATTCCTTTCTGCTCTTCTGCAAAGTTCCTAATTATCTGGAGCCATCATCCCCACAATTAACACTGGTATTCTTTTTTCAATACTAAAGGTTGAGGAACAAAATACAAATTATTTCTTTTTATAGTGTGCCTTTACTTGGTGGTGCTTTATGTGTCATTAAGCATGCAAAAGATTAAATTAAAAATCTGTGTTAAAATATGTATTTCAAAATATCATAAAAGCATGGTAATTCAGTAATTAATGTGGTATATAATGACAGACTTTCCATTTCCAGCTCAATCTGTACAAGAGTTCATTGCTTTTACTGTTCTACTTCACTGTAGTAGTTAGGAAATTTACAGTTAGAGAATCAAATTGAACAGAAATTGGGCTTTTTTGAATCAGGGTAGTATTTCCAGCATTCTGTCACTGAAACAAGAGACTTCACTGCAAAATGAAACGCTTCTATTATGTGCTTAATTAAATTGCAAAGCTGTTGTTTAATGTGTCTATGAAGGTAGCATTCTAAAACTTAAATGCTCAATTAATTAATTAATTTTCAAAATTCTGAAATGTGAATGCAACTTTTTTATAAGGTTTAAGTCGGAAGGGAAATGGTCTTGTTTACCAAACTAAATCTTCTTCCTTCTAATTTATGAAGATCTCAGAATGCTTCTGTCCCCATTTTTCAGGATTAACAGTAGTTCTGCCAAATAAGCTGTGTTGTGAGGTGTGGAGAGGCAGTGATTGCCAGAGAGAACTGCTAGACATACTTTGATAGTGTAGATTAAGGACACTGGATAATTTGTTTCAAATTAGTATAGCCATAACAATTGCATTTGCTGTAAGTAGCTTTAAAGGAATCATCAGAGATGTCAGGCCTTTCAGCAATGTTGATGAATTATTAAATTTAATGTATAATGTAGATCATAGTAGCAATGAGTGAAATGCTTGAGGGAGATTTTCCCCTGCCATGTTCATAAAATATACAATGGAATAGTAGCAGCCCTTGTTGATACTGGCTTTGGAAGGATACTGCAAAGTCGGAGCTGTAGTTTGTGGGTATGTTGTGCACGGCAAGAAATGACTGACGATTTGGGCGTGTTTATAAAATAAAGGAGAGGGAGTATATAGTGAGCATACAAGGCACTGAGAATTAAAGCTGATAATGAAGTAAAATTTTCCAACATTTTCTTAAAAGACACTTCTTTCAGAATTTCCACTTTGATTTATTTCCCATTTAACATAATTTTGACACAATACCTTAACAGTCTTTTTAAGTATAAAATCGTTATGGATTCCGATGCTGCAGAATATGGAGGGCATCAAAGGTTGGACCACAATACAGAGTACTTCTCTGAAGAATATCCTCACAATTATCGACCTAATTCAGTTATGGTAAGAAAGATGTTGTATTATTAATCTGAATGATTGAATGATTTTAAAAGTCTTCAGACAAATGGAAACTATTCCAGGAGTATTTCTGTGGTAGGTTTGTTTGCTTTTTAACATTCTGAAATTAGCCTGTGTATGAATACATAGGAGGTGATATTACAGTTTTATCATGGCTAATAATATTATCTGATTTTCTTTGGACATTACCTTTGCATTTGCATGTCATCTTGCACTGTCTTGCATTGCCACATGATATGCATGAAAACCTTCTAATGTACTTTTGAATTGCCTTTTTTAATATAAGCATTTACTTTGTTTTCATGTCTGAAAAACTCCATCTTCATGCTTTCTTAGTGAATAAAGCTATAGAAACTAATTTTTCATTGTTTTCTTAAAATCATTTGCCTAACTTGACAAAGCCTTTATCCTCCTGTTTACAGAAAAACATAGAACAGACCATCTCTATTTGCATCAAGAATGTTTAGTCCTAATTGTTCTGAACAGTGAACAAAGAGTTTCCCTCAAATCACTTCAGATCAACTTCTAATCACTTTGCTTGTACAGTTGTATATACAATTTCTGTTAGCTGAGGTGGTGACTAATCAAAACCAAATCAGTGCCTATTGTCATTACTCTTGAAATCATAATGCCTTACCACAATTAATTTGTAAATCTACCATTTCCCATTCTTTCTATATGTATACAAATGCATGTATGCATATGCTATATATATATATAAGTGCGTGTGTATATATATGTTACACACTTGTATGTATTTTCACTAGTTCAACAGATACTAAGATTCGAAAATGCTATGAACTGGTCAGGCTTCACTGGAAAAGTTCTGAGAATGCTTATGTTGCTGGCCACATTTTTATATCTAAACCATTTAAGTGTGTGAAAATATATCTCTATACACAGGTATATCTGTATACACTAAAATTGTATTATTTTTGTAATGTAACAGACTACAGATACGGAGTATCTATACTGGTATGTGTGTGACAGTCTTCTTCAGTGTCAGAATGGATAAATGATCTTCTGGTGTCACATTTCTTGTGAGATCCCAATTCCTGAGAGTTATTGTACGTTTTAATCTCTGCCTCTCACGCTTTCTTTTACCCTCTTTTGTTACACTCAGAGTACTGACAATTCTTTTGTTGGCATGTTTTAAAATAGTTTTGTTACATTGTGCTTTTATTCTGCTTGGCCTGGAGGATCTTGGGAACATGCTGTTTTTTTAAAGTGTTTGTGTATGACAGTGCCCTTAGATACCCTTAGGTAAGTATCTATTATCATAAGCACTCTAAGAAACTGAGGATCTAAAAGTCCAGTCCTGCAGGTTACACATCAAATTAATGCTCCCAGAATTCTTGCTTCCTGTGTTGAATTCAAGTATGATGCTTTAGTGATTAGAGAGCATTTTAATTAGCTGCCACTAACTTAACTTTTGCAAGCCAATTAACTGTAATTTAGAGTGTATATTTCACATAAGGGCTTTTAGATGATAAGTGCAAATCATTCAAGACAGAAAAAATACAACAAAACTTGAAGGTGCATCTTAACTAGGAGCATGTGGAAGATAAAGCATGTGACAAGCAAAGAAGCAAATGCATTTTTGCAGCATAAGCTGTGGCATGGCAACGGCACTTCTGAGTCAGATAGAAACCCATCCAAGTGGGTCATGACAACTTTCCTTTATGTCCTTCAGCAGTCCAATTCACAGACCAGCTTCAGCCAACACTCCAGAAGATGCCACAAGCGCCTCATAAAGGTAAAATGGTAGTAAGAAGACACAAAGCAAAAGTAATTGGGGGAAAAAAATGTGGAAAATCAGACCAAATCCAGCAAGATATAACACCAAGTAAGAAAGAACAAAAGTTATAGTGAATACTACTAGTTGGTATTTTACAAAAGAAACAAATGTTTTATCATAAGTAGAAATTTAGATCCCAGTTCTTAAATAATCCGTCATCCTTGAGAATTGTTTTAGTCCTGGTTTAACATTAAGAAGTCTAAGCAGATATCTTCCTCTCGATTTTTCTTTTTGATGGCACCACCCCAATGAACTCAGAAAAGGTTTTTTTATTGCACTTCAGCAATTATCTTATTGTTTGTACATAATGCATGTGACATAAGTGTCTAGTTTCAAAAATTTTAGTTCTCCCTTCACCACAAACACATTTTTTATAGTGAAAGATACACTTCCCTTAAGGTGTGCTAGATAAACACTGTCAGTAAAACATACCCACAGGACTATGACAAAATGAAATTACATGCAATAATTCTGCTGCTCAAGTCAAGCTTAAATAGTGCACAAACACGTTATAGAAGTAGGAGATTAGACATGACACAATTCATTCTAGAAATATCACCTAATAAAAGAAATATTCAAAGTGACATTGCAAAATGAGAAGAAAAGAAATGTGAAATACCTGGAGTGAAGAAAACTGAGTGAAGAGTAAACTTTGTAAGCACTACTCAGCACTGTGAAATTTTGCTGATAAATATATGGTAATTCAAGTTCTGTATGAGGCCAGATTTCAAGATCATCATGCATGCCTTGAAAATTCTGTAGGAAAATCTAAAGTATTCTTTGTAAATAATCTCATTTTTCTGTTTCGCTTCTTCCTCTGCTGCGGGTTGTTAACAATTGCATGAAATGCACATAACTTTTCATGTGATCAAACCTTCTTAAAACAAGCTGTTAATCTATTTGTCATTGTACAAAACAACTTTTAAACCATCATATTTTTGTTTGTATTGCTGCCATGGAAAAAAAGGCTTTAATAGTCTTTTTTGAGCTATGTTTGTTGTGGATGCTTCATTTCTGGAGGCATTTTAGGTCAGATTGGATGGAGCCCCGGGCAGCCTGATCTCATGGGTTGCAACCCGGCAAGGGGCAACCAGGTGACAGGGGGCTGGCACTAGGTGGTCTTTGAGGTCCCTTCTAATCCAAGCCATTCTATGTTTTATGACAGATGTGTGCTTTTTCTATGCTTGCATAACCTTCTAGTTTTATATTGTCTTCACATTTCAAATTAACTGCTGCAGATGTGTTTCGACTCCTGTAAGATCCTGCTGCCCCTTTACATTTGTACCTTACCTGATTATCGTAGCTGGATATGAAACTTAGATTTGGGGCAAGGAGAGGGTGGGGGAAGAAAAAAATCTGTTTCTAATAACACTCATCATTCCAAATGTTTTATCAGGCATCTGACGTGATTGGTTTATATTGAAAATGTAATTAGATATCAAAGTGTGTGTTGTAGTAACTTAAGTATTTTTTTTTAATAAAAGTAGTAAGTAAGAAAGAAGTAAGGACTTGTACGGATGTACTGGGTTTTATACATGTTGCACCAACAGAACTGAGTAATAAGTAGTCTAAATGTAAAGTTGCAGACTATGTTATATCATGGGCAAAACAGTATGCAGTTAAAGTGTAATTGTTTAACACATTTCAGTTTTTATATATTCACTTTTCCTGTAGTTCTCATCAGTTCAATTAGCTAAACTAAAAGTGGAAGCTGAAATACTCTTTCTCCCTTTCATTATATCGACTAATAATTATGTAGTTTATTCTAAGAATATCCTTATTGCTGGGTTGGGCTTTTTAACCTTGACCTTAATATATAATACTCAGTGTCAAAGTGCAACTTCATGTCTCCATGAGTCTATTGACAAATTAAAAATATACACATAGATTGAAATGTTCTAAAAGCTTTTAGTGACCTTAGCTTTGAAAATAGTAATTTGAAAAACTTTCATGATAAGGATTTATGTATTGAATTTTAAAAGAATGATGTAATCTTTAACTATTTTCTCCCTTAACATGCATAGATATACAGAATATTTGTATGTATTTTATACTGTATATTTGTTGTTAGAAAATTGACTGTTCTAACTAGGAAGATGAGATAGCAGCAAGATCTTGCTTCTTCGTGGTTAAGATAAATCAACAATAAATTGATAAATTAGTTTGCTTGTATTCATTGATCATTTCAATTCTTCAACAAACAAAAACTCAGAAACAAGTATAATTATTCCAAAGTTAATCTGTTATCCACTTTCATTCAGTCCTATTTTGTTGGACTGCATGTTTGAGTTTGTCAGGATTTAGTTGTCTTTTTGAAGTAACTTTTCTTACGGAAGAGTGCAAAAGATAATAGAAACTTTGAGATAGAGCCTGGAGATCTTTTGCATAAATGAAGCAAGACAGAGAAATGATTTTCTGCATATTCATGCTTTACTGTTGTAAATTGAAAAACAGATTGGAAGGCAGTGCTTCACATTATTTTAAGCATACCTTCCTTTTCATATGCAATATCTAGCAAAATAAAATCTGAAATATAAAGTTCTTTATAACAAGTTGCAGTCAGAAAGGAAAGCTATCATGTACCTTATTCATTGATGGTTAATTATATTCTCAGAATAGTGTCAGCGTCTGACAATTAGTAGTGATACAGAGACATGAGATTGTCCAAGGCCCTCATTTTAATTAAAAGTTTGGGAAAATGTTGGCACAGACTCCTGTGATATTGCCTTCTGCATCCACCAGCTGCAATGTGCACTATCAAATATTTTTCTGCAGCGCCTGATCTAGCTCTGAGTTCCAGTAATTCTCCCATCTGCTGCAAAATGACCTTGAAATGATTTTTAGGACTTGATGTTTTCCAACCCTCAAAGTGGGATGAAGAGTAGTTCATTATGGTTCCAGCCAATTTCAGTTGTGCTTGCACCTGGTACAGAATCTACTCTGATGAATCTGGAAGTAGAAATGTAGTTTGTAGAATTTCTTGCACATGTGTTTTTGGGGTTTTTGTTTGTTTGTTTGTTTCTTTGTTTGTTTGTTTTTTTTTAAATATATATTTAGAGATTGTTATATATTGCAACCCTCCTAAAATATCTAAGGTGAGCTTCATACTTAGAACTGCTGCAATTCACAAATACTTCCTGTATTTTCTACTTCTGTATTCTTAACTATTCTGGTCTCATGTTTCTTGAAATTATCCAGAAAAATAATAAAAACAAAACAAACAAACAAACAAAAAAGTAAGAAATAAGTATTTGAATACTGAAAAGCATTTTATGTATTCCTGTCAAATGGTTGGATGACCAGTTTCTTTTCCCTGTTTCCGCGATAGCCCACATAAACAGAGTATGATCTTGATAGAACACCATGTATGCAGGTGGAAAACAGGTTGCTTGAAAGAAATGTTTTCGTGTGCGTATTATATTCGCTATAATGTATTAGTGCTAGAAATTCTGATCTCTGTGAAATTTGCCTAATTGCAAACACTATGACTGCCTTGCATTTTAAATTGACAAGCGGTATGAAAAGGTCAAAGAGGAGGTAATAAAAAATATGTTGTATGTATTTGACTTACAAACATTTCTGTCCTCAATCATCATCTTTCTTAGCAATTCTACCTGTGAAGTCAATCACAACTATTCCACTTTATTCCCACTGAATACTCCATTGGGAGTAAAAAGACTTTCAATAACTTGATGACTAAACATCTGAAAATTAACTTTGTCGAAAACTTTTTTTCACAGCTGAGTCACCCTAACTGTCCCCGGAGGATCTGATGTTCTCCTTTCTGCATATCCCACTTCCTCCATTAGTAAAGGCCTTATGAATCTCCTGATATGTTTTTTGATGGCTTCCTAAAATACCAGAGTTAGTATGACAGCACAGAGGGTACGAGGTCATAATTAAGCAATTGGTATAAAAAACAAAGGTTCAGTTCATTGAGATATCCAAAGTCTTGACTAGCCTGATTTGACCTCATAGCTGGCCCTGCCTCTTGAGGCCCCTTCCAGTGTGAATGAGACTGTAATTCGGAAGGGGAGAAAGGACTTAGAAGGGCTTGTAGAATGAGCACAGAATGCTTGAAACAACATTCAGAGGATGATACAGTTGAAAGGTAGTCAAGAATTTGATTAGCTATGAATGTATTCTCCTTAATATTCTGTACTTTGTTTTCACATATATCCATGTTCGTCAAGTAAGCCTTGTGAAATGATGAAGAAGACATGAATGAAATAAAAATCTGTGATCAGAAAGGCAGGATATAAGATATAAGGATGTAAACCAAGCAGAAGCTGTTAATTGAAACTATATAATTCAGCAACAGTATATGAAAGGAAAAGCAAGACTAGAAAATACTTCTGTACCTCTCCTCATTGGTGTGTAGAAAAACAAGAAAAATGGCATTTCTCTATGATTTCTTTTAATGATAAATGTCTGGATTTCCTGTTGTGCTTTGAATCAAGATGCTTTTGTATACTGTTACGTGATCTGAACTAGACAGACATTTTGAAGTTGGCAACTGGGGCACAAGGAGGTGAACATCTTAAGAAAGACTTCCAGAAGTCTTTTCTCATTGTCCACATCTCCTGACTTTTAAGAGATGCACTTAGGATAAAAAAGCCTGGGAAAAGGAGATCAAGTTTTTAACTGTTGTGACCAGCATCATGAAGAATAATGCAGTAAGCATGGTGAGAAAGAAACCAGGGATGTTGCTGCTGATAGTTCTACTGAGCTAAAATGGGAAAAACAGTTGTTTTTAAATCTTCTTTTATCATTATTTCTGTAGCTAAATAAAGGTAAAGGAAAGGTAAGCTAGTATAATGTAGTAATACTTCACATTAAATTGTCTGTCTTGAGGTGTTTTTTTTTTTTTCTTAGAACTTCCCTTAACAATAAGTCAGTTATCACTTCTAAAGTGACTTTTGTTTTCATAATTGTTAATTGGGAGTCAGCACCTCAGTAACTGTTCTATGTCATAAATCATAAATCACAAGAACACATATGCTGAACACAGCAATAAAAAATGAAGAGCCACTTGGCAAACTTTATTACATGTGAAAAATAAGGGAATAAGGCAGATAATGAAGGAATATTAAAGCAAGGTGTAGACTATTAAGAGCAAAATCAGAGAGGTCAAAACCTAGTTTGAGTTAAAAACTAGTTAGAGATATAAAGGATGGCAAGAAAGGAGTTCTACAAGTGTGCAGAAAGTGTACAAATATCAGAAGAGATCAAGAAAAAAATGCAAGATCCTTGAGAAGAGGAGGAGTTATGTTTTTTTGTTGTTTTTAAACCTCAGCCTCTGAGGGTAAAGCCTGTTTTCCAACTCTTTTGTGTACCAGTACACTATCAAAAAGAATGTAGCAGCAGCAGAGCAATAGGTTAGAGACACCTTAACGAGGCTGGATAAATGGGATATATGCAGAGATTTGGAAAGATTTCACTAGCATGGTTGCAAGGCTGAAATCATCTGTGAAAAATCATAGTGTCCAGGGGAAAATTTTGGAAACTGAAGAAAGGTTGTAGTAAAAGCAAGAAAAGAAACCTGATGGATCTGGAGGCCAGTGAGCCTTACCTGCTCAGTCTCTTAGGAGATCATGGGCCATATCCCTTTGGAAGGGGATAGGTATGAGTTGATCAGAAGGACAGCTCAGATTTAGTAAATACAAAGCATACCTGATAACCTGGTTGCTTTCTCTGATGAAATATCTAGCTACGTGCATGAGGCTACTACAGTCAATGTTGTAATGTTTAAACTTTGTCTCCTGCAAGGGAAGTACAAGCTGAATGGGAAGATTGTTACGCACATTGAAATCTGGTTGGGCTGCTGCACTTTTAGTAGTCGGAGGTTCAATGTCCAGGTATTGACTGATAGGAAGAAGACTGCTGTAGCAATTACTGCCAGGGCTGGTGCTGTTTGATGGAGTCTTTAATAGTAACAAAGCACATCCCCAGCAGATTTGTAGACGACACTGAATTAGGGTCAGTCATTGATAAATTGAATGTTAGAGGTCCAATCCAGATGCGTCTTAATAAATCTGAGGATTTAGCCAATAGAAAAATCAATGAGAAAAAGATCAGGAGAAGACTCCCATGTACTAGTAAAGATTAAAAAACCAGTATGCTGAGTAGGAGACCTCATAAGAACTGTTTATGCTGGATATCAGATTGAATTGATTGGACTTTGTCACAGACACCTATCATAAAATGCCAGATCTCATCTTCATTAATGCATTTCATTGTGTTGGAGTAGTTGTTAAAATACTTTAATATAACTTGGACAGTCTTAAAAACAAGTGAACAAAAAATATACATAATGGCTTACCTAGGAAATACAGAAAGAAACATGGTTGCCATTTTCTTCAGTATTTAAAGAAGATAGAACTGAGTAGTACAGGAGAAGCATGGATGTGTGTGTCTGGGGATGATGGCCTTTTATTGTATGCTGTTGCAAATTTATTTTTCTACAATATGGAGTACTATATGTATGTGTTTTGATATGATCAGAACAATGGATTAAAATACAGTAAGCAAACAGTTCTTGATCTAAATTTGATAGAGAAATGAAAATGTATGTATTGTCAATAATTAAGGCATGCTTTTATTTGCTTTTAGCTAGGATTTATCTATTCTTTATATGTTAAAATGTATCTGGACTTAAATACAATCAGATGCTTGCATTTCAGTTTATCCTGTCAGTAATGGATTTCTTTCTTTTTTTTTTTTTTTTAATTTTTATTTTTTTAATTGTACCATTTGATGGCAAATTCTAGCATGGGCAGAAAATATGCAAAATGCTATCTCCTATTAAATGTTATTGAATTATATGAATTACAAATTCAAGACGTTGTAGTAAATTGTAGGTTGTAGTAAATTACTTAGAGACCAATAATCTAGATAATTTAAGTTTCTTGTCAGCTTTTCCAATGCACTGATTTTTTAATTTTTTTTATTCACATATGTCACTATTTCTACCATAGTTCTTTTTTTTTTTTTTTTTTTTTTTTTTTTTTTTTTTTTTTTAATTTATATCCTGACTTTACAGAATTATTTAAGGTTCAAGAACTTTTATAAGCTACTAATTAGGCAGGATGCTGTGATCCACATGGAGGTAGGTGTGAAAGATAGACTAACTTGATCGTATACTTAAAATTTTTACCCTTCATAAATGAGTCTTTCAAAACAGAAATAATACTAAGTTTGGAATTTTCTCTTCCACTTCCCTTCTTCAAAGGAGAGATCCAAATTATATTCTGACAAAGGCTAAGAAATGCAGCTCATATGTCAACGGGTGAATGAAATTGCACACAGTCCCCCAACCTTAAACCCATTCTACTTAATGTCTTCATTACAAATACACTTCACTATACAGAGTAATTTTATAGTTTTGACAAAGCAGTCAAGATTTTCCAGTAAATTCAGAAAATATTGTGAAGTACTCCAATAAACCATTGAACAATCTGAAGACATAAACTTATTAACTGTTGGAAGACAGTATGTGAATTGAGGTTGTATTGTATTTTCATGTTTTAATAGCTGCCTTCTCTACTAACCTGTGTTTTCTAAACAACAATAATTATATGCTCAAGAGTATTGCATTGCAATAGTGCAAACAGAAGTGAATATTGTATCAAATAATCAGCTGCCTGAAGGATTTGCATCTAGCCAAAAATAAATTTATAATATGCTGATTGTGGACCATCCTAGATGAGCTCACACCCCTTGAAGCGAATGTTCAAACAAAAGCATGTTAGCTCAATAAAGCAGTATTGACTAGTCTGGTCAACTTGAAGCACAAGGGAGCAGTTCATACAGATATAGCTTCAATTAAAGCCACCTTAAATTTTATCTCTTGATGTTGGGGGTTTAGTATAATTTAGTTAACTCTGAGAGGGCATACCTTTCTGTAGTACAGCTTTATGCTGTTCACATGTTTTCAATATGATTAAGAATTGCTTGGAGAACATTGAATGCTTGTTCCTCTGGTTGTTTCTGTATTTACTAGTTGCAACAGATGAGATGTAATTTCACAGAATCACAGAATCACAGAATCACAGAATCACCCGGGTTGGAAGGGACCCCAAGGATCATGTAGTTCCAACCCCCCTGCCTAGCAGGGCCACCAAACATACACATTTAGATCAGGTTGCCCAGGACCCCGTCCAACCTGGCCTTAAACACGTCCAAGGACGGGGCATCCACAACCTCCCTGGGCAGCCCGTTCCAGGGCCTAACCACTCTCCTTGTAAAGAACTTCCCCCTAACATCCAACCTAAATCTTCCCTCCTCCAACTTAAAACCATTTCCCCTAGTCCTGCTATTGTCAGCCCTTTTGAAGAGTTTTCAGAATTTTTGAAGGTCACTTTAAAAATTTGGCTTCTGGTTTTTGTTTTGTTTTTTTTTTAATTTGTTTATTTTTTCTTCAAAACACAGGTAGTGTATAATCTAACCAGTACACCACTACTGCCAGGCTGCCAAAGGAGTTCAGTAATTACAGATATGATGGCTCTTAGTCTGGACAGAGAAGGAGTGTGTATGACTAGGAGGAAATCAGGAAAAGAATAGAGAAAATAAAGCAAAATGTGTGGGGATGTGTTTTTACACAAGTGGTAGTTAAACGTGATGAAAGAAAAGAAGAGGCTGGGGAAGCTTTGGAGATTGAGTGCCAGAAGTGGGAAGAGTAAAAAGTTAGAAATCTGGACTGGGAAAGATGAAAGTTTTGCTGGATCCTGAGTGAATAATCTTTCAGATTTCACCTCATGAAAAATGGGCAATCTTTCCAACCTCTTTGGTCACATTTTTTTTTAACATTCCCTTCACCCAGATGTTCTGAATTCTTTTAAAACAAAGTAACAGGAATTATCTAATGCTTGTGTAATATTGCTATTTTTAAAAAATTGTATTCCTACCAGTGGAATGAATACTTAATGTACAATTGAGAATATTCCTTGCTCATGCCCTAGTGGTTTTCTTATTTCTTATAGTTTTGTGTAGGCCTTAGAGGCAATTACACTGATAAATGATATAAGTTGATCAGACTAGGAAGCAATGTCATAGCTGATTTTTCTGTTTTAGTAAAAAGACCACCAAGTCAATAAACATTAGAACCTATGTTTAATTTTCCAAGGTATGGAAATGTTTGACTAAAGTAATAAGCTTGCAATTGAATCTCTTCCTGACAAGCAGAAAAACAAGCAGAAAATTCTTATCAATCTAAATATAATATATTACTCAAATTCCAAAATTGTACCTAAAACCAGTTCTAAAATTTTGATTGACATTGTACTGGTGGAGTGATTCCACAATACTCTTAGATTCTCATTTGGTGCAAGTTGACTTTATAGGCACTGAGATAATACATTTCTCCTAAGATCTGTTATATTATTGACCTGGCTATAACGGAATTGATATATCCTCTATTAATGTCAGTCTTTGTTGGCTTAACCAAAGTAACTTCTTAAGAATATTTTCTTAGAAAAATTATTCCCTTTAGCTCCTTTCCATTTTCATCGTATCAACTCAGAGTGCTGAATTTCTCAATACACAATTTAAAAATCTTGGCATTATCTATACATTCTGAGCTAGTTCATTAAGTATTTCCTCCCCTGAACAGTGGAGCTATTTATCACTGAAACCTTAGGGGAAATCATTATGTTCACTGCCTTTCAAGAAGCACTGGACATGGCTCTGTCTGATTCAATGAAGATCAGCTGTTCTTTTCTTTTTTCTCCTTTTCTTAAAGCTCTTTGCTCTGTTCCTTCATTCTGTTTTTGAAAACTATGAAAGCCTTTCATGCCATCAAGCTCTAGTTTGCAGATAACATAGTTGAAATTGTGGGATATTAGATATTCCACAGGGATGGAGAGTAGTCTAAAGGAGGATGTTGTCAGAATGAAGCCGATAATCTTCAATCTTGTGTTACCTTTTATAATTGCGTTTTTATTGACTTGTTCAGCAAACACATTCATACACTTGACAATTGATGGAGTACCATATATCAAGGTAATTGGTAGGTAGTGCATATCAGTCTCGTTTTCAGATTGTGATTCTACTTTGCTTAGAAGGAATGTCATGTAAAATATATTGCCACAAGCTCTTTTGTGATCTATGAGAAGTCTTTTGATTATATGCATATCTTTCTCATGGTAATCAGATAAAAAAGGGTAAAACAAAATGCAGTAGTGTAATGGCTAATATGCATCTATATCTAGTTTTTTGAGTAATTTTTAGCAACTGGCACTGAAATTCCATAGATGCCAAGATGGAGAAGAATGCAATGCTGTGTCATAATGCTGTTACTTACCTGTATGAAATGATATCATATGCCTTGAGGACTCTTTACTTCACAGCGGAGGAGTGTTCGAATGTTGTTGTAAAACTTTCTCATTTATCATTGTATAGTCTATTGACCTAGATGTCTTCAAGTATTATAAATTGGACTTTGGAAGTCATATGAGGCCCTCTACTGGTAGCCATTTTAAATCTTTCAAAGCAATATTTATAAAAAGAGAAGAGAGGAGAGATTGCAATTAAGATGTCTTTTAAACTTTTATATTATCTTGTATAACTCAAGTACTGGAACTAAGCAGCCAGTCACATTTAAAATACAATTAGAATAACCTACAAGATCGCAAATATGAGAAATATTGAATGGCTAAGAATTACATGTGTTTTTTCATATACTGTTTTTTTTTCTTAAGAAAATGAATCCTGTGACATTCATGGATTTTTCCTTGTTCTTATCATCTTTTTACTAGGTGTACATTCCAAGCAGAGTGGCTATTGTGCTTCAGAATATGGATGTCCCACGTTGAAGATCTCTGTACCTATCACTGAAGAAGCAAGTGATAGAAGTGCTGATACACTGTACTACTAAGTGTAACAAAACTAGTTCTATTGAATCTTTCTGAAGCTGAATCTAGTAATATTAACGTTTTTAAAATGCAAGATTAATATCCACATGCAAATGCAGAGGTTTGTGCTTGTTAGAACCTATTTTGAAGAAATGTTAAGGAAGAGAAAGAAGAATGTTATCATTTTGGTAATAAAAATTTCCACTAACAATACTTCAAAACAGCAGGTCTTCTCAATAAAATGTTGTTTACAGGATTTTATGAGGAATAACATTCTTACCAAAAGTGATCCTGCTCCAATGTTTGTAATTTCTTGAAATCTTCTTTTTCAAAAAGTGAATTAAAATGCTCATTATATGTAAGTGCTGCTTATTAATAGTTTTGGTTTGCTTAAATGAAACAAAGGTTTTTGGCTGAAAGGCAGCCTTAAGGATTCATGGGACTTAATTGGATGCTCCTCTTCTGCAATGAGTTCTAACACGCAATTTAAGACATTTGCCCAAATTAATGAGAAGATCCTTAAGAGTGTTGTACTCCTCCATTTTTTAATTTGATTTAAATTGCTAAGAAGTGCTTAAGAACCAAGTGGGCAGACAACTCACTGCCGATGTGCTGATGGCACTGGGTTGCTTGCTTGTTCTCCATCAAATCACTTAGTCTGTGCACTTCACACTTACTGCAGCTGAAAAAAAAAAAAAAGATACTTAACTGTTTTATTTACACTGCTAAGGTCTTCACTAAGAAGAATGTTACACTGGAGAATGTTCTAAATACACGATTCATCTTAATGCTTTAATTTCAGTGATGTTAGGACGTTGTTATACTGATTTCACCATTTCCAGAAGCTGCCTTTCAGCTTGGAATATGAGCTTCTTGCACTTTCGTAACTTCTAAAATGTTTATGTTTTGACAGAAAGCTGTCTCAAAATACAGTAATCAAGGTTTTTTTGTTTTTTGTTTGTTTGTTTTCAATAAAATCTAGATAGTTAATTATTGGAATGCTGCTAAGATTATTCAAGAGAATTCTTTAATAAGTAGAACTTTTCTTTTTGTAAGGATTAAGATTCTTTATATTTGAAAATGTATTGAGGAATACTATGAAAAATTAATACCAAAGTAATGAAATGGACTTTATTTTGTTCCACTTGTTCATATTAGAATGGGGTATGAAGTGAATGTCTCTTATACAAGTCTGAATTTTGTGACTTTAAATTGGCCAAAAAGGAAGATGCCTGTAACCATTTCAAAAAGTTCTTTTTTCTTTGTTTCTTGTTTTTTACCCAGCTTCCTACATAAACCATTGTGTAAATTACTGAAAAATTGTGCCAGCACTGAAAGTCTTTCACCGTTCTTGAAATGCTTACTTGCATTTCTATATAGCTTACTTCTTAAGCTAAATAAAGTACATGATGGAATTTTGCAGCATGATAGAAAAGAGTCTTTTAGTAGTGTTTACAACAAAGGGATTTTATGAACATCCCTAGTCTGCTATATTCGTTGTGACAGAGAATTCTGTATTGTGGTGGAGTACTACAATATTGTCTACTATCATGCTTCATTTTCTGCTATACCAGTTTGATCACTGCTTGGTAGTGAGCTAATAAAAGCATTTCTATACTGAAACTTTGAAATAAAGTCTTTAAAAGAGAATACATTGAACTATTTTAGCAACTGGAACTGATTATCTTTTTTTTTTTTTTTTTCCAAATTGTTTTCCTTGTATTGAAATAATAAGGAACTTCTAATATGTATGCTATACTTACATTATTTTATTTAGTAGGTGTTCAGTAGGTGGGGTGTTGCTTTATTGTTTTTATTGACACCAGTTCCAGGTTTCCAAAAGTAATGGAAGGCAAGTCCCCTTGTCAAAACTTTTTTCAAGAGAAGGAATAAATGTGTGACATGAAGGAAAAAACTGTAAAATTATATGCAAATAAACTGAGGAGAATAAAACAAATGCATATATGGTTTCATTGTTTGTACTGTGAAAAGATTGTGTGGTAGTCCTAACACTGGATAGACCAATATCAAATACTGTCTTGGAATCAGTAACTTATCTTGGTCAGAAATGATCTAGGGAGAATAGTAGATTGTTTGACATACATATATCACTCTTCTGCAGTAATAGACTTAATAAAAGCAAACTAAAAGATTTCCAAGGTAGGCATGTAAATATGGGAAGCATAATAATTAGGGAATTTTTGGAGTCCTTGTGTACATTCAGCCCCCTCGAGATATGAGAAAGGAATGAGGAGCAGAATAAACACCCCCCCCACACCCCACAGTTCAGGAGGAACCAGTTCGTGACATGCTACTTCACCCAGACTGTCATAAGTCCGTGGAACAAAATCCACCCAAGATTACTGAGGGAACTAGCAGGAGTGACTACTAACCTGATTTCCATCATTTATCTGCTGTCCTGGTCAACCAGGGATGTCCCAGATTACTGGAAACTTGCAAGTGTAATGTTCATCTACAAGAAGAGTTGGAGGGAGGAACTGCAGGTCTGTCAGTATTGGGAAAGGCTATAGAGCAAAAATTCATGAGTGTCATCACATGGCATGTGCAAGACAACCAGGTAATCAGTCCCAGTCAACATGGAATAATGAAACACATGTTGCTTGACCAGCCTGATATCCTTCCATGACCAGGTGACCTGCCTTTTGGAGGAGGATGTAATCTACCTAGACTTCAGTGAAGCCTTTGACTGTGTCTCCCATAGTATTCTCATGGAGAAAATGGTAGCCCATGGCTTCCACAGGTGTCCTCTTCCCTGATTAAACAACAACCTGGATGGCTGAGCTCAGGAAATTGTGGTTAATGGAGTAAAATCCAGCTGGCAACCAGTCATGAGTAGTGTTCCTCAGGGATCTGTACTGGTGCTGGTCCCCTTTAATATCTTTACTGATGATCTGGATGAGAAGATTGAGTGTACCCTCAGTAGGTTTGCAGATGACACCAAGCTGTGAGGAAGCGTTGATCTGCTTTGAGTGTCAGAAGTCTGTACAGAGGGATCTGGACAGGCTGGGTAGCTGGGCTGAGGCCAGTGAGATGAAGTTCAACAAGACCAAGTCCTGCACTTTGGTTGCAGTAACCCCAGGCAACACTACAGGCTTGGGGCAGAGTGGCTGGGAAGCTGAGCAGAAGAAAAGTATCTGGGGACGTTGGTCAGTGATCAGCTAAACATGAGCCAGCAGTGTGCCAGGGGTCCAAGAAGGCTAATGGCATCCTGGCTTGTATGAGAAATAGCATAGCCATCAGGAGCAGGGAAGTGATTGTCCCCCTGTACTCAGCCCTGGTGAGGCTACTCCTCGAGTACTGCGTTCAGTTTTGGGCCCCTCACTACAAGAAAGACATTGAGGCCCTGGAGCATGTTCAGAGAAGGGCAGCAAAGCTGTTGAGGGGTCTGGAACACAAATTTTAGAAGGAGAGGCTGAGCAAACTGGGATTGTTTATTCTGGAGGAGATTCGGGAGACTTTGTTGCTCTCTCAAATGACCTGAAAAGAGGTTATGTTGAGGTGAAGGTTGGCCTCTTCTCCCAGGAAACAGCAATAGGATTAATGGGAATGGCCTTAAGTTGCACCAGGGGAGGTTCTGGCTGAATTTTTGGAAAAATTTCTCAGAAAGAGTGGAACAGGCTGCCCGGGAAGGTGGTGAAGTCACCATCCCTGTAGATGTTCAAGAACCATGTAGATGTGGCGCTGGAGATCATGAGTCAGTGGGCATGGTGTTGGTGGGCTGATGATTGGACTGGATTATTTTAGAGGTCTTTTCCAACCTTTATGATTCTCTTGGTGGATGTTCTCCTGCCTATTTTAAGATGCTAGAAATTTTCCCTTGAGAGTACAGCTCTAATCAGCACTCTTCTGTCAAAACTGCTAGCTTATCTCTGTCACAGAAATAAATTAAGTGTCTATGGTCATTCATCTGAGGGCAAATAGCTTTCCACAGAGATTTAGGCATTGCGGAGGAACTACCTTTAAAGATAGCCTCTCATAAGGTGGAAGATTGATAAGAGTCTGTATTCCTTTAAAAAGAGCCTTTCTACTTCCCTATGATCTGGAAGAATGTTGGTGATTCTTGGTAGTTCTGGCTTCAGAAGTTTTACTATGGTCTCTCTAGCAGTTAATGAGAACTCAAGAAGTTTTTTGTCACTTAAAGATGCAGGCTGATGCTTAAGGACCCTACCTCTATCTTGCAGCCTTTGTGCTAACTGGTTCTTTGTAGTAAATAATTAAAGGTCTTCTTTAACTCAGGTGATTCTTACAGTGACAGGAAGGTGTCCACTCGGCTGGTATATTCTCAGAGCAGTAACTTAATTTCCTTTTTCTTTTTTAAATTTATTTTTCCTCCTCCTCTGACAAACTCAAGCCATGTTGTCCTGAAGTTTATTTTGAAGATAAGGAATGGAGTAGTTATATCAACTTGGTCAGTATTTCTGAAAAACAGACTATAGTGGAAAATCCATTTGACCTTTCTGTTTGTTTTTCTCCTATGAAATTTGTCTTGCATGTTATATTCAACTTAGTAAAGAGTTTGTTAACCAAGTTTTCTGAAAGACAGGAATGTGTTGTAGCTAACCCTCTGAAAATGGGAGACCAGCTATATAAACAGTAAGAAAACAGTAGGTAAATTGTTGTGTGGTACTTGAACATAATGTAAGGTGATACTTTCTGTATCACTATGTCAATCACAATTCTGCTTTCAAATGAAGATGATTTAAGCAGCTGAATAAGTTGTAGTTGCTTCATTGTTTTTTCATGACTCCAGGTTCTTTTCAACTGCACATCAATGGATAAACAAATAAAGTTCCTATTTATTTAAAAGTCTTGACTCTCATGTGCAGAAATAGCTTTATTAATTAAATAATGAAAAGGAGAGTTATCTGAATGAACAGAAACCTTTCCTTTAACCCAATAAAATGTAGCGATTCTGTTCCAGACTCATAGAGGTCTGTGACTGTCCTCCTCCATAATTTGATTTTGATTAATATAAAAATATAGTGTTTAAAAGTTTCTTCATTGACTAATGTTTCCTAACTCTTGCCGTTCTAGGTCAACTGCTAAAAAGCCAAATCAGTTTTACATATTTTCTTACTTAGTCCGTGTATGGGAACTGTTAGGTCACATAATGAACCAGTGATTGAGCACCTGGGACACAGCCAGCACTGGGAGCATAGGTGGAAGCAATTCACCTGTGCGACAAGAAGGGGAGGACACTGGGTCCATCCCTCCCTAACCTCATTTAAGGGATGGCAGGTGCAAGGGAAGCATCTCTACTCCAAGGTTGATTTCTTTGGTGTATTTGGTGAGCCCTGATCCTTGGAAAGGGGTAAGTGATTCGTTCTTTATTATTGGATTGTGGCCTCTACCTTTCTAAGGTGACCTAAAACTGGCTTGAAGCATCTGTATCTGCCATTGCCCATTCTCATAGTCCCTTAAGTAGGTTCTCAATTTTATAAAGTCAGTCTTAACCACCTTTGTTGTGGTTAACAGAAAGTTTTCTGCTAAGGCTATCTTTGTGCATGTATATGTTTTCAGACCTCATAGTATATGCTGCAAGTTTTTTGAAAGGGGAAGTGGGGCTATTTGCTGTGATGGGGAGCTGTCTCTTATGATGGAGAAAAAAATCTTATTTCTTTGAGGTTTCCAGATTACTTAGAGCATTACTAGACTTCTTGGAGAAAGAAACTGCACCTTTTCAAAAGTTTCATAAGCATTTAATGAAATTTTAAAATTCTAGAACTCTTGGTCTTATTTACTTTGTTTAGAGAAATACTTTTCCCTTCATGCAGTATTTCCTTTGTGGGCTCTTTCATTTCTGCTTTATCTGAAAACAAGTTGTGGTAATAATGTGAGTCTGACATATGACTGCTCTTATTAAAAAGAACTATATAAATCTTGGCATGAAAATAACTCCAGTTGAATGCATTAAAAATATTCTTTTGGAAAGGTAAAAACAAAAGTTAATTATGACTCATTAGATGAGACAAATTATGTTTTTCATGCCTGTGAGTGCAATATGTACCCTGTAAATATAAGGAACTCGTGGATGTTCATGGTAAATTAAAGCTTAAAATGAATTAAGAGAAAATGTTAGAACTTACAGGCATTGAAATGATAGTCTTAGCTTAGGTAGTATTCTGCATTTTTATAAAGCTATTCTGAACCCTGGAGTTGGTCCAAGTTTAATTGAACTTTTTCTGAAATCTGTCTTCGAAAGACACTCATTTCTTGGAGTATTAGGAGAGTATTAAAATTGATGCAACACTAATTGCTCATGCCATTTGACTCCAAGGTGATTCTCAGTGTTGTTTAGAAACTTGTGGAACTCCCTCTAAGTTTACCTGTCTTTTTCTGACTATGCCTCACAAAACACAGTTTAAAAGTATGAAGTGAGCATAGTTTATAAGATGGCATAAATTTAATTGGTTTAATTCAGTCTTTGTTCAGGAAAAGTATGATGTTTATGAAAGAAAATAGAGTGCCTTTCAGGTAAATAGTTATGTCTGTAAACAGTGCAGAAACTAAATGGCAAATGCGATGATGTTATACTGTTTTCTCTACAGTAGTTTTGTATTATTCCACTTCTCAGTAGTCTGCTTAAGTGTTTCGTAGTGAAGGAAATGGCTTTGGTATATTTTCTACTCTGTTTACTATTGAGAAGGAATTGAGCATGTAAAGCTAGCTGTCTTACTGTACTGGTTATGGCTGGGATGGTGTTTGCCTTCTTCATAGCAGCCATATAGTACTGTATTTTGGATTTGAAGCTAAAATGGTATTTATAACATATCAATGCTTTGGCTGCTACAGAGCAGTGCTTGCACAATGTCAAGCTTTTGTTTTCTTCCCTGCCTTTATCCACCCCAGCAAGTGGGAGGATGGCCAGGAGAGCTGACACAAAGCTGCCCAAAGGCAAGCCAGGAAGTGGCTGGATGTCTTCCTGATGTCAAGTCATGAATAAATTGCCTTTTCCATTTTGCTTGTGCATACAGCTTTTGCTTTGCCTGTTAAGCTGGCTGGCAACGTGAAATTAGGTGAAGTCACTTGAAATTCATTGAAGGAAAATGGAAGGAGTGAAACTCAACCTTATCTGCCTTTCAAAAAGCATTCAGTGTGTCCTGTGTGAACTTGACTTATAGTGCAAGATAACTGGGGTGCTTTAGTTATCCTGCTGTTAAGGTAACATCTTTGTGAATGATCAGACAAAGCTGATGTATCCAGACTATTTCATGGTAAAAATTATTGGACCAGTTCTTTGTGTAAGTTTCGACTTGCTGGCATGTATTCCTGTAGACGAGGTTTGTTTAAAAAAGAAGTATAGGAAAACTTTTCTGCTTTAAAAAAAAAAAAAGAAAAAGTTGATGTTTTCAATGTAAATTATACTTTGTAAAAGTATATTCTCTGTTAAACACAAATTTTATATCAAATGACTATACTTTGTAGGGATATGGAAAATTAACTAAAGTGAGAGCCCGTTCTGTAGAGTGCCTGAAATTCTAATCACTATTTTTGTAGAGAGTTCCTTTTAGGTATTGGCTGTTGCTTTCACTGTGGTATTTTCTTATTTGGTTGAATACTACTGCAATGAACAAAACAAACACTTTCTTTAAGTGTTTCTGTATTACACATCCTATCTAAATGATAGTTAATTTTTCAGGCAATTGCGTGGTTGTTGGTTTTGTTTTTTAAGAGTTGGAGGCTAGCTGTTATTTTACGTAACTAAAGCTTGAAAATGGGCTCCTTGCTATAGGTGTCTCAGTCATCTTGCTGCTTGCAAGGGGGGTGAAAATGTGGTATCCAGTATGCATGTGTTTGTTTTTCTTTTTCTAGTTGTCCTGTGTAACTAAGTGCTGTGAAACAGAACTAACTTCATTCTGATTTCAAATAACCCAGAGAAACATGTCCTTGTTCCTCAGACTTATTGGACTAATGTAATGCAGTGTATAATGCATGGATTAACACAGTAACTGTGTGTCCTTCATAGCAATGACCTCAAGGAATCATTTAGTAATATAATTAAGTATTTTTAAGCAAATTGAGCCCGAGCTGCTCAGATAGGGATACCTGGTTGGGAGCGATAATGGAGAAATTGTATTCATTTAGCACATTATTAGGTTTTTCCTTCTTTTTTTTTTTTTTTTTTTTTTTTTTTTCTTTTTTCCTCTCACTCTTCCTGTGGATGGAATTGGCACAGGATATCAGTGGTTAGTGCATCCCTAGGAATGTTATCACACATGTTATGGAATATAAAGCTGTATTAACGTACAACTAAAAATTAAGAAAGGAAAGCTATTCTCATGTCAAATTAAGCAGTTCGTTGTTGGACTGAAGTACTGGTAGAGTGGAGGAAAATCCTAATCTTCCATCACTACACAAACAGGGTTACTTTTTTTTTTTGAAATCTTTGTTATTGTATGAAACATGACAGGAGCAAATATCCCTCAGTTATACATCTGGTACTGTTACAGAAACTCTCTTCAGGAAATTCTTGCCTTGCAATGTGTTCTTTCTACGCAGGCTGATTGTAATAGCCCAATTTAAACTTGAGTGGTAATATACAGCATGTTATGTGAAACACTGTACAAGGATATTTAAACATGAAAGATAGTTGCCGATGTTTTGTTGGAGGTAACTCATAGGTATTCATTCCTATGAATAATTAAATATACTGGCCTTTTGTATTAACAGCCTTGATGGGTGTCAAGCCAAGACGTACTTTGATGCTAGATACAGCTTTCAACCTGTCTTGTTTGCATTTGATTTTTTTTTTTTTTTTTTTTTTTTTTTCTCCCCAAACTAGAGCTTGTGGTCCTTCCTGTTTATTTTGGCTGATGTGGGCAGGTGCCTAGTGGCTTGTGACCCTTACAGAATCCTGACACTGTTCCCTGAAGAACTTTTCCAGGCTTAGTCCTGGAAGCTTTTAGCTGAGTGCTAAGCAGCACTTGTGTCCTGTTCCTAATCCCCACTGCCTAGCAAGGCTATGTTGGTAGAAGTACTTGCAAGGCTTTTGACTCATTGAAAGTTCTGCTAAAGCCCAATCTCTCTGGTGCTCAGAGTCAGAGAGGATTACAGCAGAGATAAATGCACTGGCCCCTATTTCACCCTATCTGTAAAGGTCATGAGGGGTCCAGCTCCTAACTCTGAACTTCCCTGGGTCCTATGAATTCTGTCTTACTAGTTTGGTGATTTTTTTTTTTTCCCCCCCCCTTTCAGGTCTGCCTGAGCTGAGAAGCTTCATAGCAGTGTTTCTGCTGTTGTGCTCACAGCGATTGTTAGAACAGCACAGACGTAAGCTTCAATAAGAGATGTACAAATGAACCATTTCTTCAACTTCTTAAACATTCTCTGTGTCATTTGCTGATTAATGCTTGTATGTTGCTGGTAGGGAATTCTCCCTGTGAACAAAAATTCTAGGTGTAAGCAAGTTCTTGCATATATTTAGGGGACTCGGACTCTTTTTTTTGTCCTGTACACCTCGGCTCTGAAAAAGCAGATGTGGCAGATGACTCGCTCAGGACGAGAGAATATCACACCACAGGTCACTATGTGCAGCTTTTTGTAGTAGGATACTGGGGAAGCAAATCAAGCACGAAGGTGTGAAGACACATCATCTTCTAAGGCTAGTTTCATGCCTAGTGGATTGAGATAATCATATAAACCCTCTTACCATCCAAGGAAGTTCTCTTGTATCCATATCAGTACACAGATGCTACATTTGCAATTCCCTGAGCACATGCAGTGGCAGGAACTCAGACAACAGAAGGGCCAATGTGAATAAGGGTACACAACCTAAAGCACGTTGCGCAGATGGTTCTTACTAAGATCCATCAGGTGCTCATCCTTTCATGGTGATCTGTGCTGGCAGGAAATGCAAGGAGGCAGTAGTAGGTATTTAAGTGATAATCCTGCACAAAGGAAAGGCCAGACTTGCTTGGGGATGGACATGATAGATGCATTTGTGCAGAGAAGGAACTGCAGCGAGGAAGTAAGTATTCAAATATATCAGATATCTCCAGTGAACCCGTTCTTGCTCTTATATATTCTGTTGATATGTCTCTTTGTTACAGAAACGTGGAAGTTGCACTCTATTGTTTAAACACTCATTCAGCAGTATTTTGTATCTATCTTTGTATCTTTTCTACATCTGTAGGTCACATCATTAGCACCAGCAGCACACTGCTGCATAGTATTTCCACAAGTGATACTGCTTAATCAAGTGATGTGTAATAATACTGTGTCACACCCTTCTAAATGTACATCCTGAAAGGCCTGAACCTCTTAGAAATGATAACAAAAATGTGATAGCATATTTATCTTTCTAAACTGTACTACAAAAGATTTGGTGTGTGTTTGTAAGGCTGAGTCTATAACTATGATTTGGATCAGAGAGGTAATAATTCCACAGTGAATAACTTGAGGAACCCCAGTTACTGTGTGCTAACTCAGTTCAAAGAGCTGTTTTGGGGCAAACAGTGTTTGTTCCTTAGAAATTGAACTAAACAGCTGTTTATTCTCCAAAAGCACTCCAAATGTCCATCGGATGTGGGATTTGTTGAGACCCTAATATGTCCATGCATGGTCTCTGCCTCCTGCAACGACTTCCCACAGACATCTCTACGTGTCCCTGCCAAAAGGCTTCAAATTACACATGGAGTACCATAAGCAGTAGCAATGCAAAGAGCTCGATGTCAGCCACTTCGTTCTTCTGTTCCTAAAATATTTGCTCCACAGATGTAAACTTGGGCCAATACCATTGTTTCTATTAAGCTACCAGATTTACTATTGTCGATCCATATTCCTTGGCTTAAGTGGTGTTCTTTATGTAGCACTGCAAAACAAAGACACAGAAACAATTCAGAAAATGCTTACAAAGAACTGATGATGTGAATCTACAGTTATTTCTACATTTATCTTAATGCAGCCATTTTGGCATAACAGCAGCCTTTAGTCATTGCTCTTCAGCCCACTAAGGCAAAAAATGTTCTTGTCTAATATAACAAGCCACAGTGAACAGCAATATCTTTAATTTGCTAAACCTTATTTTGTACTTTTTCATCTGAAATGAAGATTTATAAATTGAAGCAGTGTATGTAACATTTCAGTACACAAAATTATTACCACTAAGACATTTGGATGGCAGTTGTCATTTGGTCTTGTTTTGTTTCTTTTTTCTAACTGACACTAATTTGTCTTCATGCACCAGAAGATTTTTAAGTTAAGAACTTACATAGCTTTTTCTAAATTTTAGAAGCGCATTCTGGAGGTCAACTAATTCCTCCATCCTCCATTTCTACATTTGTAAACTCAAAATCTGATACTTAATCTCAGTCCTGTTTGAGATTGGTTTGTAGCACAAGGAAACAACAAATGTTCACAGAAGGCATAGCACAAGGGAAGTAGAAGTGGTATGTCCCATTTTATAGTCAAAGATCTGTCACTTGGAGTTCATATTTCATGACACACTTTGTGGTGCTTTGCCGATAAAAAGATTCACTGCTTCCAGATCTTGCAATGCTGTTCTCTTACTAAGTTCTTCCTTACTTAAATGCACTGAGGAAGAGCATACCTGTGGGTTAAGTGGGCCAAATACTGCCCTTGGTGCTCTTCAAGTGTTTTATATTGTGTATGTTCTCCTATACTTTTATCATTGCTCTAAAAATGCAGTAATCGGGGAGAGTATTAAGGAGACATCAATTTCTGCGTTTGGAGTATGTAAATGATTATGCTGTGGTACTTACCATGTCAACACTTCTTGCAGCTTCCCAGCCACTTCTCAGTGGAGTTTTGGGCTCAACTTTTCTTTTCTGTCATGCACAACCTCTCTTGGAGCCCATACTGCCATAGATATGAGCAGAAAAGTGAGACTTCTTGGTAATCCCTGTGCTCAGTCCATGGTAGCATACATCACCTAGGCACCAGGGGGCTAAGGGATGGGAGTCATCCTACAAAGTGTGTGGGATAACTGCTGTAGATTCATGGTAGGAATAGATATTCTGCTTCAAACTTGCTGGAGCTGCTGCCTGACACCTGAGAAGATTAAATGTGGATATGCTTTATTGTGCTGTGATGTCCTGCCAGATTGTAAGTGCTTGAGAGGAAGATAGTGTCATCAGCACAGAGCTCAGGTGTAAAAGCCACATACAGGATGAGTCTTATGTCTGTGGGATTCAGCTGAGCCCTACAGCAGACTTTCCCTATATAAGGCTGCATGGGCAATGCTATCCCTCTCTCCCAGGTGCAGATGTGTCATTGCAGAAGAGTGGGAGAGTGTAGCATCATGCTGTAGCTTTCTGTCAGTTTCTAAAGAAGTTTTCTGCCTGCTTTGCACAGCCTTTAGTTGGAGCAGCTTGAACTAGTGCAAAGTTTATTTTACTGACGTGTAGGATCTTCATTAACATCAGGGATGTTGTGATGCATATCACTAAACATAAAACTGAGCTTTCTATTCAAATATGCATAAGTTGTATATGCAGGGTTATGCAGATAGTGTTTTCTCTAGCACTGTGTATGAGACCTCGATTGACTTATGCAGCATTAACTCTTTTTTTTTTTCCTGTGTAAATAGACCAAATATAGCTACTGTAGGTATCTATGCACTGTAATGAAAGCAAATATACCTATGTGGCCAATATTAGTCAACATAAGCAAAAACTAAATTTCATTTAAATATCTGGGTAATCTAGGTGAAAATTTACAACTTTGTTAATCCAAAGCTCACGTACATGGTTGGAGCACTGTACCATGTAGTAAGTACAACATTATAGAAGAGTTTGGGGAGGAAGTTTTATTCTTTTTCCTGCAAAATGTCGCATAGAAATCGATACTTTGACAGTTGAAGTAGTTCTATTAATTTGAATTTTTTAGAGGTATGTTGGCTGAATAATAGCTGTCCAGTAATTCACACTTACTGTTACTGTAAGGAGTCTGAGACACAAACCTCTCCAGCACAGTAATAGGTTCTGACCTTGCTAAGTACAGGCTGCAACTTAACAGTTAGGAAATACTGATTTTTAAATATATTTGTTGCTTATACAGTAATCCCTGTTTATGTAGTCAGTTGATACCACTGAAAGAATATTATTTATAAATACATTTTAACTTCCATTAAAGCTTAAAAAACTTATCTTAGAAAAACTTTAAGAGGGTTAAGCAAATGTATTAAAGCTGTCATTCTCATTCTAGTCCTCCAGGAAAAGTCATCCTTCAGCTTTCATAAAAATCCTGCAATAACTAAAATGGATTTGTTCTAAGTAGAGCTCAGTGCCTCCTCTCTGGGTGAATAATTGAATTTATTGCCTCATTCAGCACACCAATAAAGTACAAATGTTTAAAGATAATATTAGCAGTTTTTATCACTTGTTATTGAAGTAAATCACAATGTTTTGTAGTACTAGAAACACTTCCTTCGACCTAAAATAACAAGATTAATTTGGAAACAGATGAAGAACACGAGAACTGATGGATGAGTTCTGCCAAGGGTCAGATCTGAAATGTGTTTGGAAAAAAAGGGGTTTTCAGCTAGAGATGTTGGTGTTAATGTGAAACAGGCCCCAGTTTGAGATGAGGATCATATGAAATACTCAAATGTAGATTTGCTCAGAAAAATGTCACGAATCTGTGCCCTAGAGATCTATAGACTCACAGGGCAGGTGATAGCTGTGGGGTACAATATCTTATCCAGGACCTACTGCTGATCGTGTGTCCTGATAATGCTTTTAACTTCATGTCCTTGACTGAGTCCAAGGTGTCTCTTGTTCTGTGGGTGTGGGCACCTGTCTGAGAAGTGGACAGATGAGGCACTGAATGATAGGGTTCTTTGCCCTTTGTCAGCCTCAGTCATCTACTTGGTTTCCAGGTGCAAAAATTTGATTCATGTGGGTCTCTAATTCATATCCATGGTCTAGCGCATGGGATACTAAAGCACCCATTTTGTCCTGCCACCTCCAGTACTGCACTTGTAGGCCCTGTACCTGTGGTGCCTTTGCATCTGCTGTTTCATCCTAAGGGCTGCCCCGGGTCCTACCTTTCAGGAAGACACAGCCTTATTCCAAGGAAATTTTAATTGGCCTCTCATCAAGGAATTAGTTCAGAAAAGGAAAAGGGGGAGATTGTAGCACAGAACAGTGTTTCAATGAATAACAAAACTGAAGTCTACCTGTGGTACAAGCCACTATAAAATGATTCAGGTACTACATACCACCAGTAGGTGGTTCCGTGTCCCGTGGCTTCATCTTGGAAAATCTAGAAAGCGATTACAGCATTTTGCTTAATTTGTAGTAAATTAGGGATGCTAGTGAGATAAAAGCCTTAAACTTGAATATATGCTATATGTTTCTCGTTATTTTCCTTTTTAACCAGGACTGGAGAGTTCACTTTCATACAGAATTGGGGTATGGATACTCAAAGAATCTCTTCTTAACTTGTGTTAAACCATGCTGGACCTCCTATATCTTGTCTTTTGAAAAAACATAGAATTACTCCATAGGAAACACCCCCAAGCCTCATTTAAAATCAATGAAAGCAGCCAGAGTGCTGTCAGTGATTGTCAAATCCAGCCCATGCCATTTACTTCCTGGCTCCATTTACTTAATTTTTTTCCCCTTAAATACTGCCAAGTGCAAACTCTTTATGTTCTCCTGATTTATATATAATTTTAAATTAAATTTAGAAGCACTGCAGTGCTTATGATGAGTTAAACATATTTCAAATCTTAATAAGTCTGTTTTCATATTAGGCTGCTAGAACTACAGTCATAGCAAGGAATGGGGTGTGGAGGAATAAAATTAATAGGGTCCTCTTGAAGTAGAAAAATTTATTCGTTTTTGATAAAAGATCTTATGATAATTTACTCTTGACTTTGCTACTTGATTTATCTCCTCTTCCTGCATTAATTTCATTTTAATTTTTTTCCCCTTCCTTTCTGAGGTTCTGTAGCAACTCAGATAGTTGGCTTGATGGACTACAAAACTTAACATTTCTGAACTGAAAGAAAGAGCTTAAATATTTGAGCTGGAAAGCGATAATTTCATATAACAAACTAAAAATTTAGCTTTCTAGTGCCTTGATCTAGGATGTTGGAAATTGATTTACTTCATCTGCTCTATGCCCCTACTAGGCCAGTATAGTTTCAAAATGTAGAAGTTTTTTTTATTTGCTGGGTCTTTAGACTGGATTAAGTGTTTGTACTTTTCATTATTTTTCTGGAGATACAATTCATAGGCTGACACATACTGTTGACTTTAAGGCTTCTTGCTACGTCAGCTTCTAGGGTATTTTTCAGAATTGCTTAGTTCTTTCCTCAAGCATTAACAATACATCTTCCTAAATCCTTGCTAAAAGACTGTGTGTGAAGTTGTCACTGTTATTTCAAGCTATCAATGCATTCTCTGTATACATTCTTATTTTCAGCATGTTAGTGTACTCTCAAAATAAGCTGTACTGGTCAGAATTAATAATTCAAGAGTAGACATTTGTTGTTTAATATTAGGTATTTTATATAATGTTAGTTATTTAATACACAGTCAAGGTAGTACTTCTATTATTTTAATGACTTTATGAAATAGAGTAACTGACAACTCATCATTTCCCTGGTGCTAAGACCTTGAGTGCCTTGGCTTATAGTTTGGTATGTCAGTGCTTCAGTGCAACCTAGACATTCTGATGAAACTATGGACTGCTCATTTAGGACTGTGACTGATATACAAAAGTAGGATAATTTCTGAGTCAGCTGAACATGTAGGTGACATGTCAGAAATTGAACTTCTCTGAATGGTAAAATCTTCTATCATAACGTTTGTCAAGGTTAAAAGCAAACAAAAAAGAGTCAAGGGTGTGACTCCATACACTGCATGTCCTATTCTTTCTTCCATCATTTTCATCCATCCACTATTCAGTTCTTATTCATTTCTGTGCATGTGCTTTTCTCTATTTTTTCACTTAAAGCTGAGCCAAATTTTCTTTGCTGTGCACAAAGAAAAGCCCAGACAGCACTAATAGGTGTTAGGGTGTCCAACGAGGCACAAAAACAGGAAACATTTTGTACCAGATGGTTGCAAGAGGCAATCTTAACTGAGATGCAGAGAGTGTGTTCATGGATGATGGATCACATTTTATCCTAAGATGCATAAAAGCAGCATTCTTCCTTTTACTAATCTGTTGTTTGTGTCTGTGTTGGCAGCAAAATAGCACAAGTCACTTGAGATTCAATAAGGACACTGTTTCTTCTTTACTAAGAAAGATCTCTTGATGCTTGAGAATACTGAATATCTACTCTCTAGCAACATAAATATGATAAATTCTATTTATCTTGTGCAAGTGTTGACTATTAAAGTCAAATGGTTTTGCTATAACTCCAGTTTCTTCTTTTACCACAGAATGGCTTGGGTTGGAAGGGGCTTTTAAAGCCATTTAGTTCCAACCCCCTTCCATGGGCAAGGCTGCCCTTCAGCAGCTCAGGCTGCCCAGGTCCCCATCCAACCTAGCCTTGAACGCCTCCAGGGATGAGGCACCCACAGCTTCTCTGGGCAGCCTGTGCCCATGCTCGGCACTCTGAGTGTAGAATTTCTTCCTAATGTCTAATCTAAATCTCTCCTGTTTTTAGTTTAAAACCATTTCCTCTTGTCCTTACACTATCTGCCTGTGTAAAAAGTTGCTCCCCTTTCAAATTATATGCTCCCATCAAGTATTAGAAGGCTGCAATGAGGTGTTTCCAGAGCCATCTCTTTTCCAAGCTGAGCAACCCCAACGTGTTCAACCTTTATTCATAGGAGATGTGCCACAGCCCTCTCACCCTAGTGGTCCTCCTCTGGAGCCCTGCTCCAACAGCTTTGTAAGTTTCTCATGCTGGGGGCCCCAGACCTGGACACAGTACTCCAGATGAAGCCTCACAGGGACAGAAACAGATGGGGACAATTCCCCCACGCTCTCCCCCCCATCCCTGTTGGCCACCCTTCTTTTGATGCAACCCAGGATATGACTTGCTTGGGCTGCAAGAGTGCACTGCTGGTTAATGGCTACCTTTTTGTCTACCAAGACCTCCAGTCCCTCACAGGGAGAGGAGAAACTGCCCTAGCTCAGATCTTGCACTTGACCTTGTTAAGCCTTATTATCTTCCTATGGGTCCTCTTTTGAAACTTATCCAGGTACCTTTGATGGGCATCCCTACCTTCTGTCATCAGCTGTACCACTCAGCTTGATGTTGTCTACAAAAACATTAAGAGTGCTCTTGATCCCACTTGATCTTTATCTTGATTTGTCATCAACAAATATTTAAATGGTACCAGTTCCAAGATCACAACCCAAAGGACACCACTCCTCACTTGTCTCCACCTGGACATTCAGCTATTGACCACAACCCTCTGGCAGCAGTCATCTAGTTAGTTCCTTATTCACCGTATGGTCCACTCTTAAAATACATATCTCTCAAACTTAGAGAAAAGGATGCCATATGGAACCACATCAAAGACCTTAATTTTTTGTGGGTCTATGTCAAAGGTTTTTTTGTGCATTTTAATTCTTTTTCTCTGTTGTATTTTAATTAATGTTATAAAACTTTTTTTAGGGAATCTGTTCTGTTTTACCATGTAATAATGTATTCCCTCTTCTTGGATCTTAAAACTTATGTGGCTGTAAAATGTGGTAAACTAGCACTGAGAGAATTGCATCTGTATTCAGGATATTGTAATGATATGTAATCATTAAAGGATCCTTATTTTCAGCATACTGAAAGTTCTTGGGCAACAGCACTTTTCAAGTCTTAGATATAGCATATCCATCTCTAACATTTTCTTGGTTTCATAGCATGGTTGGTGCATTTGATTTTGAACTAATTAATATAATTCTCAATTTATAAAGTTTTTTCTATGTTTTCATACCTTAGCTTGTTGGTGTCTATAGAGAAATACCTTAAAGCTTTACTGTTCAAAAACAAAGGAGTTTTTAATTAATAATGATCTCTAAATTTGTCATCTCCATTGTTATATAAGGCAATCTGAGGAAGTATAATTGTCTTCTTCCTAGATCACTGTATCTTAGAAATGTTTGTTGGTTATCCCATTAACACATATCTACTATCTTCTCTATGCCTTTCTTTTCAGTTGATTCTTGTCCAAATAGCACATTTTCAGTCATTTTTGTCGTTGTTAATTGCTTCCTGAGCAATCATTGTTGATGTTCCAATTTTCTGAAACATTTATTTGACTGGAGTTATAGCTGCGTTGAATATCATATGTCCTAGATACTGGGCTTTTCTGATAAACCCTGCAGTTAAAGTAATGAATATAAATGTGAAAGAGAAATAAGTAGCCCATTATATATCACAGCTTTTTCAGTCTCAGCTCTAGCATTTCATGTCATTTGGCCATTTCTGCTGCTCAGGGGAAAAGACAATCTTTTCAGCGTACTCCTGAAGTCAGTGACCTGAGGTTGTTCCAGAGAAGGAGGGGTGATGAGCCCAGAACTGGAGCTGCCCAAGTGACAAACACTGTTCACAGTTTTCCCCAAATTCAGGAGGAGTTGCAGCTGTAGTTGGAAGATATTTTAGATGCCATAAAATGGCTTTGGCGGGGTAACTTTCCATGTACACCTCCAAGGAGTGATTGTATCTCCTGGAAGCCTGGTGTCATTTTCACAGCCTAAAAATTTCCCTCAGTGTATGTCTCTTTGCATTATCTTCATCATTCAATTCAATTTATTTTGTTGCAGATTTATTGTGTTGAAATCTTCTTACCCTTAAAATGAAGTACCAGATGGTACTGTATCTTCAGTATATAACTTCTATCTTGCCTGAACTTTTGCTAAAACATTCATTTTGAATTTTTGCTACCAATTTCATGTCCTGGTATATTCACATTTGAACATGAGTGATTGAACTTATCTGTAACAGTATAGTGAAGGGGAGTGCCAGATAAAGTTTGAATTGCCCTCATTTTGAGTTTTCTGCCTCTGTGGGGTTTGCTAAGTAGTAGGTTTTTAACAAACCATTAAGAATAAATGGAGATGCACATTAGCTTCCTTTGCTCAGGGGTTCATTTGTGTCTGGCAAATCTCTAGATGTTGCCTGCACGTTGTCCACAGGAAAGAAAAAACATAAATCTGATATATGTTTGACTGGAATTTTTGCAGACCTTTAAAACCTCTTTAATGTTATGCTATCTATTACATCCATTCACTTACTAAAATCTACTTTAATTGATGGAAGGGAAGGTAAACTTCTTGGGAGTAGATTTTTGTATTCTTACTTTACTTACTGTAAATCTCCATGCATTAGTAATGAAGAAAAGTAGATCTATTGCCCACTAAGCTGATAGGGAACAAACCAACACTTTGTGAACCCTCAAACAATATTGGTAGATAAATAAACAGTCCGGTGGTAACTTGAAGGGAAGAAAGAATATATGAAGATGTATGTGTTTTTGAGCAGCTTAACTTTCCTTTTTCTTCTCCAGTGGCTGTGTCTACTGGGTGAATCTGTCTGCTTAGGAGCTAGATTTCTCCATCCTCACAACAAAGAGCAACTGAATAATCAGAAGGCCATCTTCATCTGTCACTGTTTCATTTTTGAAGAAGTCATTGTATACCTATGCTTTAAAAAAAAAAAAAAAAAAAAAAAAAAAAGTGTAACACATTTCAAAATATTTTCAAATCTTCTCACAATTGTAGGCAATTCAATTCTTGAAGGATTCCCAGTTGTGCAGTGTCTTAGCAGCGGCCCTGCTTGAGCTTAATGTCAAAAGTCTAGTAGAAGAAAAACAATGTAACAAGAAAGAACAAAACAAAAGACTTACATATTAGATAAGATGGGTGGGTTGAAAGAGAGTGAATTGGCTAGATTTAGATCCCTAATCTTTTGAAAAGCAAATTGAATTTTAGAAATATTTCTCTCTGCATTTTTCATGAGCACAACTAATCAGAGTCTTTTTTAATTGCAGTGGAAAGTTATGGTAAACTATTCAATAGGTGTACTAATTTAAAAAAGAAAAAGAAATTTGTCTGCATGGAACACTGTATAATTTTACGAAAGAAATAAGTATGGCTTGTAAGTAGCCAGTTTCAATTTTGCCCACTGAAAACTGTAGACTAAAAGTGTAGTCTTCCCAAAACTAGTTCAGCTTTACCATTCTCTTTTAGAAAGCTAAGACAAAAAAAAGTCTACTTAAAGGATAGAGAGTATTTGTACTGTGAACATTTGCAGCAGTTTTGATAAAACTTCAGAATCATCTCACTCTTTTATTTAATCTTCCTATACATTCTACTACTAATTTTGTAGTTTCATGCAGCTTTAATTCTAGTGAGAGTTAGTTAAAAAGTTGTATCCTAAAGGGGTTTTGTTTTTCTTGCTTTGATTTTTTTTTTTTCTTTTTTTTTCTTTTTTTTTTTTTCTTAACTTCCTGGGGGATGGCAGTGGCTAGGTTTCCTTTTTACTTAATTTTTAATTACCACTGGGGAAATTGGCGTCTGAAAAGTCAGAATAGTTTCTGTTTCATATGTGATCATCTGTTCCTGCTGTTTATGCTTCACCTGGATACCTAATCCTTTTAGCAATGCATAAGATTTTGAAGCAACAGACAAGAGATTAAAGTTCCAGGTGAGGGATAAGCAGCTGATCAAATGAATGAAGAAGAAAAAGGGATTGTTTCAATGCAAATATCCCCCACTAATTAGTGCCAGGGTGAAGAACTATGAAGAAATTCTGCAGAAGCTGGCAGCCCATTGCTTGGACAGGTACACTCTTGGCTGGGTAAGGAAATGGCTGGAGGGCTGGGCCCAGAAAGTGGTGGTGAATGGAGCTAAATCCAGCTGGTGACTGGTCACAAGTGGTGTTTCCCAGGGGTCGGTGCTGGGACCTGTCCTCTTCATTATCTTTATTGATGACCTGGATGAGGGCATTGAATGCACCTTCAGTAAATCTGCTGATGACACCAAGTTGGCTAGAAGTGTTGATCTGCCTGGGGGTAGTGAGGCCATACAGAGGGATCTGGACAGGCTGAGAGCTGGGCTGATGTCAGTGGAGTGAAGTTTAGCAAGGCCAAATGCCAGCTCCTGCACTTTGGCCACAACAACCCCAAGCAATGCTGCAGGCTTGGGACAAAGTGGCTGGAAGATTGTGTAGAGGAAATGGACCTGGGGGTTGTAAGAGATTATTCTTTTACATCATTGTCTCAAAGCTTGCTGAGAACACAGATGAATAAGTCCAAGCAAGTCCTGGACAAGGGTTGAGAAATCCTTTACTGGAGAAATTTGATGGACGAGTCCTGAGCAAAGGTTGCAAACCCTTTGTCTGAGGGACACAGATGGACAAAGCCATGGCAACGAGAGAGAGATAAGACACATTAATGGCTGTGGAGCAGTCTTTTGTGTGGACTTATCTCAAGGAAGATGGTCGTCTCAGGGGCTACTCACATGACTCTTGCTCAAGCACCCAAGGATGTCACATAGGCAGAAAAAGAAGGAGGATAAAATGGGGACCTAAAATCATGAGGTTAAGGTTTTTCTAGCAACAGATTTCTTCCTCATGAAGAAGAATGGAGGTTTTCTGACAACAGATTCCTCATGAAGAAGAAGAGGTTTCTGACATGAGAAGACTCACAACTTGCCTCTCTCCCTCCTGGACTTGCTCTGCGCTCTACCATGATGCTGAAGAAGAACAAAGGTGTCTGCTATCAGATTTCTCACTACGGAATTCCTGCATGCTGTCAGACTCTCCTGGGCCAGCTACCTGAGTCCTGCTGCTTCCTCCCAGATTGGCTTTGCGAATTCTTCCTGCTACCTGCTTGCTTGCCCAAGGCCAGCCACACTGCTGCTCTTCCCCCCTGCTGCTTCTGCCTCAGACCTTCAAACATCGTGCAACAGGATGCTGCTGGATCCTGGTGGTGACTCTCCCCGCTTTATGCGATTCTTGCTTTTTCTTATCTTTTATATTGCCCTCCTTCCCTTCCCTGATTAGGATTTATAATAGGCTGGTTGGATCAACATTTGAACCGTTGTTTCTTGATCTCATGCCGGGTATACAGATGTTAAAAGAACCTCCTCTCCCTCCTATAAATTGGAGTGAGACAGGGGTACTGATTGATACTTGGCTGAAAATGAGCCAGCAGTGTACTGCCCAGGTGGCCGAGAAGGCCAATGGCATCCCGGCTTGCATCAGACAAAAGTGGTGCCAGCAGGAACTGGGAAGTAATTGTCCCGCTGTACTCAGCTCTGATGAGGCTGCTGTGTCCAGTTTTGAGCCCCTCACTGCAAGAAAGACCCTGGAGCAGGTTCAAAGAAGGGCAACGAAGCTGGTGAGGGATCTGGAGCACAGGCCTTATGAGAAGTGGCTGAAGGAGCTGGGATTGTTCAGTCTGGAGAAGAGGAGGCTCAGGGGAGACCTTATTGCTCTCCATAACTACATCAAGGGAGGTTGTAGTGAGCTGGGGGTTAGCGTCTTCTCTCGTGTAACTGATGATAGGACTAGAGGGAATGGCTTCAAGCTGTGCCAGGGGAGATTCAGGCTGGACGTTAGGAAATACTACTTTTCTGAAAGAGTGGTCAGGCACTGGAATGGGCTGCGCAGGGAGGTGGTGGAGTCGCTGACCCTGGAGGTGTTCAAGGAATGTTTGGACATTGTGCTGAGAGACATGGTTTAGTGAGAGCTATTGGTGGACGGTTGAACTGGATGATCTTGTGGGTCTTTTCCAACCTTGGTGATTCTCTGATTCTATGAAATGTTGGTAGGAGTCTCTGTCTCCGAATTTATTTTTTTCAGTGGCAATGCCTTAAAGTTTTCAGAAATAGTTAACACCATTGTTAATATACAATTCTGTGAGAGATGTGCATAGCTGTACAGTTCATACCACGCTCCTATTCCATGCTTTGTTGATGTTTTTCCTCTCACTTGTTATATTTATACATATTCTAATCTTCACTTGTACAGGAATTTCACAGGGTCATGAGCTAAGCATCAGGAGGACATACATCTGCCAAGTCAGTGTCTTCCATTGTTTTGCTTGCAGTGCAAGAAATCATCAGTTTGTTTTAGTTAGTATTGCAAATGTTCCTAGTGGTATTTAGTACATGTTAAGTGAGGTTACAACATGATTTAAAAAAAAAAAAAAAAAAGCTCCTTACTACTGTGTCATCCTTCTCCGACACAAAATTTTAGGACTCCCCAAGAGCAGCCAGTACTTCGGTATGATTAATGTTCTACTGTTACTGTATTCTGTGCTCTGATTGTTCACAAAATGGCCTTCATGTCTGGTTTTAAAAAACAAAAAACAAACAAAACCACTAAGAACAGTGATAAGCTAAATAGTCATAGGATTACTCCTTTTTTCCCAATCCTATCCATCTGAGTAACACACCAGAACAGAGGCAGTTTTCTACTGACATTTCCATGGAGATATAGGTGCTACTGTAATTTAAACATATGCATTTTTTCACACAGATTTAGTCACTCGTCTTCCCATTCTCTCCACAAAAAGTTATGACCATGGTTGGAAACTGCTGGATTTTACTCATTCTGATGTACAGATATATTGTCATAACACAGGGCAGTGCCTGGCCCTCTGCAAAGCAGTCACCTAACACTTTGTTCCTAACTGGAAGTTTCTGTTTTTTCTGTTCTCCAAATAATAATAATAATGGAAATGGAGAAGGACTTATTTACACATCAGTGCAAATTCTGAATGGCAGATAATGAGACTGATCTGTCTCCTACTGCTTACCTGGTGCAGCTGGGAAGAAAACCCAGTTATCCTCTTCTGACTACATGCCCTGAACCACGCTGCTGTCTTGGTACCAGAAGAACATATCTCTGTGTTTTTCATTTTTCTTCTAAATAAATAAATAAAAGCAATGCAAGAAATCATTGTTCCAAGTCAGTAGTAGGCAAGGTAAGTACCTTGCAAAAGGGATGATTTATTTTGTGAGCTGTGCTGCAAACTCCGTAAACCTCGTAAATTGCTTTGCAATGTGTACGTACAAGAATTGATTAAAGGAAGGTAATTAAAATCTCTTTCACAAAACTGGCAAGAAAACTTCTTTACCTGTGGAATCATTTCTTTGGAAAATGAATTACTTATTCCCAAAAGCACTTGAAATTAAGACAAAGGTTTGCTGAATATTTTCATAGCCTGTTTTAAGAAGGGCACACTGTTGATTTACTTGTGACGGGCATGCTATTTTACAGTCCTGTTCAAGCTAACAATAAAATTTGTCATGTTCTGCAGAAAACAGAGAAAAGATATTTGCCTTTATGGAGGATTTAAAGTTTTGCCACATAGCTAAGCACAGTTTGTGAAAGTGTAAAAATGGGAACTCCATATATTAAGTACACAATGCTATATCAGAGGAAATAACAATTTGTGATGTAATTAGGTGGCTTGTATGAGCTAATATATTCATCCCTGGAAAAATATATGAATGCTAATACTTGAGTCAGTATTTCAATCTGAGAGTTGCTCTATTCATAGGCAAATTCATTAACAACTGTATCTGTATATATGTGTAATTAATTGACTGTTGCATAATACTGGCCTTTGTACAGCTTTTGAAGTCAGACAGTATTTATAGCAAATAAGTTCTGCTGGGGACTTTTAAGTTGTAATTAATATTTCTTATGTCTCATCATTTAAAGGGCTTGTCCCATCAATACTTTGCCTCAGGTTATTTTGTGGAAGTCTTGCAATAATTAAAAGGAAAATGGTGGAAAGTATATTCCACATCACAGAGACATTAATGAGGAGCAGTTAGTCCTTGTATGATTAACAGGAAAGAACTGAAGTGTTTCTTTAAAAATAAATGTTATGCTTCTGTTGAAATATGTGCTTGACTTTAAAACACAGAGCCTTAAATGAAATTTACATTCGCCACATTTGATTACAAAAGATGGAAGGATACAGCAATGATATGTAGACTTTAGATAGCAGTTGGAGATAAGCAGCAGCTCTCAAGATGTTTCGCAGGTGGGAAGGCAAAGGCATGAAGCAAAGAAGTGACTTTTCCTAGTTCGCAGCTGATGGCAGTGCTTCAAATAAATGATCAAAACCCAAGAACTTTTACTGAACAAATAAGCAATTGTGCTTTGATCGCTGATGCTGACTTCTGGTATCTTTCTCTCTCTCCCATGTTAAGCATATGTGAGCCCAACTGTTTCTTACTGCTTCAGCTGGCATAATGGCATGGCTGGTCATGACCTCTGCTAGTTAAAAAAAAATGTTCAAGATTTGAGAAGAGCACCTTTACTGAGATAACTGCAGCATACCTGGTGCTGCTGTGCTTTTTCAACCAGTTTGACTCAGGCTTCAGAGTTGTGCATTAGCAAGGAAAGCTTTTTCCAACCCGTAGAGAAATGCTTAGGTTGGACTGTGCAGACAGCTGCCCCAATGCCCCTGATTCCTCTGAAAAGGAGATGCTGCAACATGTCCTTGTGTTCATCTCCACCTCTGCCTGGAGATGGACAATCCTTTCTTAATTATATTTATGTGAAAGAAGTCTCTGATGCCTGATTAATCTAAGGTGTCTTTGTATATTTGATGTTGGGAGAAAATGATCAAATTTCAAGAGCTCAAGAAGACTTAATTATTCTTATTTGGTAATGTCTTCCTATGAAATAGTAGTTCGCTGGCAGTATTGAACAGTTCATCGATAATTTCATGAATCACTTTTTGTCCTTCCGTGCATTACGTTCTGAGAGCACTGATAATCCTAAATTTGGGCTTTGTTTACAAGCTCCTAGGGGCTGTTTCATTTGTGGTACTACAATAAGCTATTCCTCCCACAGGCAGATGAGAGCCAATGGCAGAGTTCTGTGTGAGAATTTTCGAGAGGATGTCCACCTTGCAGTGGTCTTTCAGAAGTTGAAGCATCTACTGGTGAAAGGTGGGTACCAGCACGGCTATTTTTCCCCCCACAGAGTTTTGAACCTTTAATGCTCTTAAATGGTTTCAGATATTTAATACTTCTAACGTTGGGTAAGAGCCAGTAATGCTACAGGCATGCAGTCATAGAAACAGATGTATGATTCATTCACCATTTTCTTTTTATTTTGCCTACTTAAAGAGCATGATGTATCCTATGAGCCCCTGACAGACAGAAGATTCTAAAAATATTACCAGTACGTGCTTCCATTCATGCTGTCCCCTGGATTGTTACTAGAGGAAGAGTAGTGTGAGATGGCTGAGGAATTAACCACCCTTAGCTGCAGAGTGTGAATAACCTCAGTACAAATCACCATCTGATGCCATTTACTCTGCGCTGCAAACTGCGGACAGGTTGGTTCACGGACAGCTTGGTGATCGTCTGTTACATCTTTGATGTAATGGCAGGGAAAAAAATCAGCATTCAGAACTGTCCAAAACTGTACACATAAACTCCCTACTGTTTTCTGTGTTGAATTATTCTGCATTACTTTTATCTCCTTACTGCCCTTTTTCTTACAGAATCACTGTGCTTCTTTGAGGAACAGAGTCTGAGGTTACAACCGCTGCTGGAATGGTGGACCACAGGCAGAATATACTGTGAGCTTTCTGTCCAGCAGCATTTAGTATCTGGAGGAAGCAGGCACTGCTGTTATTTGCTGTTGCTGGCTGTCATGCTGCACGTAAGTCTGGCACCTCAGAGCAATTGCTTTGGGTTAGAGATGGAATTCAGCATACAAAGGAAAAATGGTACTCCTATATAAATAACTGAGAGTCTCACAATGGCCCTTTGAACCAGCTCATTTGTTCTAGTCACTGCCTGTGAGTAGCATGAGTTTATCTAGTACATGCAGCCATTGAAAGTAAAGTAAAAAAAAAAAAAGAAAAAAAAAACCAACAAAAAAAGAAAACCTGTTACATTCAAGGTTGTGCAGATCTATTCTGTGGGCTAGTTGCCTGTGTCCAAATTATATAAGAACATTTGTTTATCCATGTAGTTTTCTGTTCATCTTTGTGCTTGCTCCAGTAGCCAGAAATCGCACCCCTCTCTTCGTAAGGGTAACCATGTGATTGCACAGCTCTTCCGTACTTCTACAGCATGATTTATTTTTATTTTGCTTCTTTAAGTGGCCTATTGCACACTGAGAAGCTTAAGCTTCCATTATCTTTGAACAGCAGCAATTATTTATATAAATGAAATCATTGTATTTGCGTTATTGGCAGTGTAGAGGATAGGAAATCAAATGGCTTAGTTTGCTGGAGTATTCTGGCATTCACTTCCAGCATCATGGGGCCTGCATCAATCATTAGCTTTTAGAAGCTAGTACTATCAGTATTTATTCTGGATCTTAAATATCTCAGTTTTCCTCAAGAAATACAAGATAAAGACAACAGGAGGATTTGAATGTTCTGATGTATTTTTTTTGTTTGTTTTAAAGAAGAAGCAAGCTGACAGCTGAATTGTGTAGTTCATAACTTGTAGTTAATTAGTAGAATTCCCTCAGCTGTTTGCATCAGCTGATGGTGAAAGAGTCACAATGTACTGTTAAAGGGCAAGTAGAATAATTTGTTCCTATAGAAGAGACAAAAATTATATGTTTATTGTGCATCCAATTTTTCCTTTTAGATGAATAGGAGAGGTCACCAAAATAGTTGTTACTCTCCCCCTATGTATATATAAATATTTTTACATTAGACATGAAGCCTTTCTCCACTAAATAAACAACATATGGAGACTTAAAAATGTACTTCTGTTCTATGTTACCAAAACTATTGAGCTTGAGACTTTTCTTCTGTGCACTTTACCTTTTATCTGATAAACTATTAATGAAATAAAGCACCCTTAACAAACCATGGATGTCATATAACTTATTTTGCAGGAAAAACATAATTCTAATTTTGTATTGCATTTCTGCATTATCTTTTCCTGAAGGTATGTGTGAATCTATAACCTCTTCCTTGTGAATCCTCTCTGCTACAAGTATATTCAGACATCCAGTCCTGCCTTGTTATACTTGCAAGAGATAAGAGTCACTAAATCGGTATTTTACATAGTCTCAGAGATGAGGAAGAAAGGAGGAAAAAAAAAAAGGAAAAAAAAAAAAGAAATTATGAACAACATCTTTCTTTAGATTTTTTTCCATTTTATATTTTTAGAAGGCTTTCTTTATTTTAAGTTTTATTTTATTTTTCCTGATGCAGAATAAACATATTCAAGTCTATGTTCCATTAACCATTTTCACCTCAATTGTCCACAGCTTCCTCAGCCAGATCTCTTTCTCTTTAATGTATTCCATGGTTGGCTTCAGATCAGAAGTGACATTTCTGAGAGTAAATAAAATTTAGTCAGTCAACTTTCGGATTTCTCCATACGTTTTAAATCCGGAGAGCTGTCAAGATGTCACTTAATGGATGACTTGGTACCCAATTTTTAGATCTTAAGAAAAAGCAAATGAGATTTGAATTTCATAGCTTTAAAGTTTTGAACACATTTGATTTTCACTTGTTTTTTTTGTTACTTAATGCAAACTTGCTGCTATTTTTTCATATTGTGAAATGAATCTTTAAGTGGGCTAGAAGAATATTTTTCATACCTGATTTTTAATCTAAACCTTTCTCTTCAACTGTGATCAATCATATTCTAAATAAACCTAAATTGCAGTGCTGACTATAATAAAAGTCTAGTTGATGAAGTTATAGATCTTTAAACAATCAGCTGACTCTTAGTCTGACTTCAGGGAAAGAAGCACTGATGCTGCCTGTGCCTCACTTTGTTAATATGCATTTAAAAAAAAAAAAAAAAAGTTTGCATTTGAGTTCACGTTTGGAAAGCACTTCTTGTTGTTTCATACCAACAGCCTCTGAGCAACCTGTTTCAGCACCTCACCATCCTAGTAGAGATACTACTGATGTGTAGTCCTCCTCTCCTTTAGCTTAAAGACATTTCTGCTTGTTCTATGACTATCTACCCCTGTTAAAAAGTTGATTTTCCTCCTGTTTATAATCTCCCTTTAAATAGTGGAAGGCCACCATGAGGTTTCCCCGCCACTGGGCTTAACAAGCCCAGTTCTTCAGCATGTCTTCATAGGAGAGGTGTTTTAGCTCTCTCATCCTCTCTGTGACACTCCTCTGTCCTCTCTCCAAAAGCTCAACATTCTTCCTGTGTTGAGTGCCCAAGACTGGATGCAATAGTACAGGTGGGGCCTCACAAGGAGTAGAGAGAGGAAACCACCTCCCTTGGCCTGCTGGTCCAACATCTCTTCTAAGGCAGCCCAGGATACCATTGACCTCCCAGCCTGCAGTTGTGCACTCTGCTGGCTCGTGTTAAGTTTTTCTTCTACCAGGACTCTTAAGTCCTTCTCAGGAGGGCTGCTTGCAAGGAGTTCTTCTCCCAGCCTGTGTATATTCCTGGGATTACCTTGACCTAAGCATAAAATTTTGCACTTTGTTGAACCTCAGTGTATTCACGTGGACCACCTTTTGAGTTTATAGAGGTCCCTCTGGATGGCATCCCTTCTTTCTGTTGAATCAATTGCACCACTCAACTTGATGTCATCAGCAAAGTTGCCTGCACCCGATCCATCATCTGTCACTGATAAAGCTATTAAAGTGTACCAGTCCCAAGACAGATCCCTGGGGGACACCAGTTGTCACCAGCCTTCACTTGGACGTAGAGCCATTGATCACAACCCTCTGGCTGTGATCTTCCAACCAATTCCTTATCCACTGAATATTCCACTGTTCAAATCCATCTCTCTCCAATTTAGAGATAAGGATGTGGTGGAGGACTTTGTCAAAGGCTTTGCAGAAGTCCAGGCAGATTGCATCATTTGCCTTTCTGGGTGTGCCATGAGCATACCCAGCACTGTTTGTGGCTCAGATCTGTCAGCAGCAAGTCCCTGTTGGAGCAGCTAAAGCTATACTCCTCTGACATTGGAGCAGCGCTGGTCATTGCTCACAGAGATCATTCCTGCAGCTCCCCAGCTACAAAAACCTTGCCACGTAAGCCCAGTATCACTTCAGTCAACACTAAGCGTTCATATTATATATATGCATGTGTGTATGTATAGTAATGTGTAAATACATGCTTGTGTATGTATGTACATGTCTACATAGCAAATGTATGAATGTTTTTAAGCAATTTTTTTTTCCAGAATTTTTTTTTTTTTTTTTTTTACACTATATAGATACACGTGCATTTTTTTAAATGCAACTACATTTAGAGTCAACAGTTCCTTTTCTAATGTGTTAGTTGGGCTCAGGTTCCAACATGTTGACTGGCAGTTGCACACTATGCATCCAGATTGATTCACAGATTTGACTAAGGGAAATGGGTCTCAGTTTCCAGAAATGAGCCATGAAGATATCCAAAAATGAAATAACTGTACCTGATTTTAGGCAGAGGTTAGAAGTTCCTCATAATAAGCTAGAAGTAGTGAAGAGAATCGAGTACTTTCAATAGCATTAAGTCCCTCAGCAGTAATCCTTTAAGCACCCTCCTAAGCAGATTGAGAAGTTGATCTAACCTTTGCTGTCAGTATCTGTCACCCAACCCTGCAGTCTGGAAATGCATTAGGGGGAACACGTTGCAGACTCAATTACTTGAAATTCCTGCAGCATGTGGTGTCTCATTCCAGTTTCATAGTTGTATGCTATTGCTTAAGAATCGTTATGGAGGGCTTGTTTTTGTTTTTTTTTTTTTTTTTTTTAAATCTGTATTCTTTGCTCTTAAAGAGGAAAAACATTAAAACATTTGCATCATATTCAGGATATTTTCAAAGCTTATTATTTCAAACCAAGCTATATGATTTTGGGGTGCTTGGAATTAACAGTACTGGAGGAAAACTGTATCACTGTTGATATCCTTCCCAAATGTAAGGATCCCTGCCTTCACAGTTCAGCGAATGTTTTTTTATCCTACTTAAACTGCTCTCAAATTAGAAGAACTAAAAAGCAGAAGTACATTAATGATAATTTTGACAGTTTTCCTCAACCACTTAATTAATCTTACTATGATAATGTGATGGCTACCATTGTACCACCATCGTTACAGGTGTCTCGCTCCAATTTATAGGAGGGAGAGGAGGTTCTTTTATTATCTATATACCCGGCGTGAGATTAAGAAGCAACGGTTCAAGTGTTGGTCCAACCAGTTTATTACAAATATCAAAACAAAAATCAGGGGAAATGGGGAAGGGGAGAACGGACACTATTATGAATTAGGGTAATGGGGGAAGGGAAGGAGGGCGATAGAAAAGATAGGAAAGAAGAAGCAAGGGGTCTTTATAGGCAGCAAGAGGGAGATAGTCACCACCATGGATCCAGCGAGGTTCGTAGTTCTGTCTTTGATCTTCAGTAGCAGTGGATCATCAGGCAGAGTTGTCCTGTTGCCAATGACGACGACGACCATGGTGATGATGGCCCTTTTTCAATGCTTCAAAGTGGTTGAGTCAGCTGTTTTTGGAGTGACAGCTCAAATCCAAAGTGGTCGAATCAGCTCTCCTTTGAGTGACAGCTCAAACCCAAGGTGGTTGAGTCAGTTCTCCTTGCGGTGGCAGCTTCTGGCTCTGGGATCTCAGCAGGAACCTCCTTTGTTCTTATCTTTCTGGCCTTGCCAGCAGATAAGAGGAAGCAGGGAGGCACCAACTTGCATCTTGCCTTCGCAAGATACAATGGTATCTTCCCCCAGCCTTCCATACTTAGCTGGAGCGGTTTGGCCACAGACCAGATCTTCCGCCAGTGAACACTGCTGAGCACTCTCTTCCGCTCTTCTACAGAGCAAGCAGCTCTGGGGGAAGGGGCTTTCAAATGTTCCCAAAGCAATATCCATTGTCACACGGTTAGCACCCATTAGTTGCCTCCTCAACAAATCATTCAGAGTCTTATCGCAAGAAAAACCTCAGGAAGCAAGCTTTGAGCCAAAAAACAGAGAAGGATTCTCACACCACCCCGTTGCTCAAAGATTGCTTGAAATGAAGCATAAGTGACCCTCCACAGTTGTGAGGAAAAGGCAGAAAATAAAAAGACAGCAAAGAAGCAGGGGGGGGAAGGAGGAGGGGGATAAGGGGAAGATAATCGTTACATAATTACTACAAAAGATTTCTTGGGCTTGGTTACAAATGTTGCCCTGATCTGCAGGACTTGTCCATCATCAGTTGAACTGGTTACAAAGTACATGGAGGATACAACACGTTGTATCAGTTGAATGAAACATGGAATCATACAAGGTACAAACATAAGAGTTGCAACAACACACAGTAGATAAAACAGGATACGTTTGACCCATGGGCCACCTGGAAGCCAGGAAAAGAAATCAACGTCTAGGCCCTTCCAGGTTTGGACAGGAACATTGGCTATCTTCCGTATACCCTGGGCAATTTGTTTAACAACTTCACCATTATCATCAATCTTTAGACTACAATTAGAATCATTCAATTTGCCACATACACCACTCGGTGACACCTCAGGAGTGGTGACATGAATGTTACATGATGAATTAAAGATAGAAAGTGAAAAGAGACAACTATACATTTGGCAATAACCAATAATAATAAACAAATAAGTAAAACAAACTTAGGTATTTGTGTCAGCTGCTTTCCCCACCCAGGAACTCCCAGTGTAAGCCAGGATCCAGATGGGAATTCTTCAGTAGAGGTTGTGGTGTTTATGAATAGCTCCACAATATTACACTTCACTTAATTTACTAAAAGCATATCTAGTCTAATTTGACAATACGTGGACTTGAGAACTTTCCACTTGAGCATTTCCAAAGCAATTCAAATGCTAAGAGATACAAATATTAGTTTGGCAAGTTCAAGTATTGTTACAGTCCACAGAACTTTTCACAGGATAGCGTGTGCAGGATACCCCCACAGTACAAACCATCAAAGAGGGGTAATCCCAGAAACATGCATCTGTGCAAAAGGCTTTATGATAGATTTCTTTTGTGACCACATCTAACAGATATTAGATGGGTCCCTTGATTCATTTCCCAGTTTGTTAGGAATTTGGAAACACTGTGAAGGAGTTACATGCAAATCATAATCAGTTTGGTAAAAAGGGGTGAAAGAAAGGATCAAAAGAAATGGTATCACTGTGCAGGGAGTACCAGTAAGCCAGGATGACCTGTAAAAACCCTGAACTCAGTTGTGAAGTTTAACAGATCCAAGGACTGATACCAATCACCACCCACACCCACAACAACACAAAACATAACACTATTGCAACCAAAAAATGTAATCAAGAGATACATTTAGTATTCTAGCATGATCAAATCTTCAGCATTTCTGTCACAAAATACAAATAGTTAAAATCAGCTATTAGCCTTTTTGTGTTCTGTCAAGGTCCCACGGGGATCTTCTGTGAAATAAAACAAGACACCGACTTGCCCTTTTTGGGCTTTGTTAATATGGTTAAAAAATGAGGGAACAATCCAGCAAGTGTTGATTTCATATTCCTTTTTCGGGGTGTCTTTAGCCTTCCAAAGATTTTTGTTAAGGGATCCTGTTAAGGTTAGGGGAAACTGGCCTCAGGCTAGCTGAGTCAATCGACACAGTCTGGCCAGGGAGGTTAAGAGAGTTTCCCTGGTTATCAGCCACTGGATCGTGACTCACAGGGATAACTGGCAAGAGTGGTGGGGCCTTTGGACAGAAGGTGTTAAATCGAGGATCTTGTTTCCCTTTGTTGTGAGCTTTCTCATGCACCCACCCTTCACCGCCCCCACCCCGCTCACTTGGGAGGGGCGAAGACATCAGTTTTCTGACGGCTTGGAGAGCCGTTCACGTTCCTTGGGAGAGACCCTAGGACCTGGAGTCTTGCTTTCCTCAGGATTCTGGAGCTTTTGTTCTGGCCACCAGTTAACTAATTTCTCCAACCTGACAGTGGGTAATCCATTCATCAAATCTCATGGAACACCCTTTTACCAGCCCAGTATCCAGAGACAATTACGTTTATGATCAATATTTCTCCTACCTGTTTTCACTGACAGTGAGACCCTTCCAGTCCCACTGAGTTTTGAGCTAGGAGGCCTGGGGGCAAGGCTGACTGCTGCAAGTCTTACTTCTCTTGGCTCAAATTTAGTGGAGGAAGAAACCACTGGCCCATATTTCCTTCCATAGTTAATTAACTCTTGGGCAACCTCTCCCCACGTCCATGCTTTGTTTCCTGACTGCAGATGGTTGGGGGTTACAGTTCCTTCTAACACTGGCTGGGTTCTCTCTCCCTGAGACATTACCTGTATTTTTCCTTGCAGTTGTATACCTATAGGTTTTAACGACTCTGGAAGCCCCCTAATTAAAGCAGTCATTCTCTCCGGATCAACAGGCATCATCATAGGTGATTCATGGTGTGGCTGCAGCTTTCTATCGTACGTCATTTGGAGACAAGCAGCCTTTTGAACACTCTCTACTAACTGATCAACTGTTCCAGTAATGGCAAGAGGGTCTCCCCGTTCTAAAGGGTTGAGACCACCTGCACAATAGGCAGCCCTTTGCGTTAAGGACCAGGGAGCACGATTGTCACCATTAGTTAAAAATACTCCTGGTCCCCAGTAACCTTCTGCTTCCTTTTCTGTTAACCGAATCTGGTCGCCACCAGTGAGGCTAATCCTCCATACATATTCTGTCTCTGATTCCTTTGGAGAGCGGCTGAAATCTTTTTTCAATTTTGCTAGTTCAGTGGCTGAGAAGGGAATTTCTTTAACATTAATTTGAGGATCTAGATCCTCACTGTTATCGAATGTGTATTCAGTTTTTAATCAAAGGATGCAATGAGGCTATTGGAATTTCTAATTTATCTAGCCTTTCCTTCATTCCTGGTAGTTCCACCTGAGGAAAAGTTTTTTCTCGAGGCAAACTATGGGTGACGGTATGGCTGGCATGCTTACACGTTAGCAGTTCCTTAAAAGCCATTTGCAACAAAGCCGAATTACATTTCTCTCTTTCTAATTGTTCCTCAAGGTTCACTATTTGATTCTGCAGAGTTTTCACCAATTCTTGTGTTACTTTAACCGATTCCTGCAGTGCTTGTATAATTTGGGTTTCTGCCGAATGCTTTTCATCTCGGAACTCCACGGCTGCTTTTAAAGTAGCCCCGAGTACGGCACAAATAAACGACTTTCCTTTTCCAGCTCGGGTACGAGCATTCTTTTGCAGGATACTAATACGGTCCGAAACACTCTGCAAGTTATACCAGTTCTGTCGTGCCCAATCCATACCTGATAAAGAGGGTCGAGCACCATGTTTTTCTAAAAGATCAAATAATACATCTTCACTTTTCATGTTGGCAATGCTGTCGCTCATTTTTTTCAATACAATGAAAGACCAACACTAAGGGAGGAAAAGGTACACGTATTCAAAAGCTCAGTTACTCCTCACCGCTCCTCCCAGGGAGATACACCACACCTAAACAAATGCAAATGATCCAATCACTTCTCCTTTCTTTGGGGGAGCACAAAAAATGCGAAGCTAAAGCAACACTTTCTAGGTTTCAATAGAGTAAATAAACTTTCTTGGAGAGGCACACACGTTTAAGTAACAAAATATCACTTCCTCACTTCCCCAAGAGGCACGCGCACACAGACACACCGCACTTCAGTTACCAAATAATCACAGAGGTCTTCCCGAGGAGGCACACACGTATTAAACAAAATGCAAATAGTCAAAATACGTCCCCGAGAGGTACACACATAAAAGGCAAAGTTTCAGAACATGGAGCGGTCTTCCTGGAGAAGGACTCACATCTAAATTTTCAAAACTATCGCTCCTTGCAACTCCAGGAGGTGCATACAGAAAAAAAAAAAGTTTCAAACTAGATCTGGAAGGACAACACTCTCACAGCGGGTATCCTGCAACGACTACGCCATTAAATAAATGTCTCGCTCCAATTTATAGGAGGGAGAGGAGGTTCTTTTATTACCTATATACCCGGCGTGAGATTAAGAAGCAACGGTTCAAGTGTTGGTCCAACCAGTTTATTACAAATATCAAAACAAAAATCAGGGGAAATGGGGAAGGGGAGAACGGACACTATTATGAATTAGGGTAATGGGGGAAGGGAAGGAGGGCGATAGAAAAGATAGAAAAGAAGAAGCAAGGAGTCTTTATAGGAAGCAAGAGGGAGATAGTCACCACCATGGATCCAGCGAGGTTCGTAGTTCAGTCTTTGATCTTCAGTAGCAGTGGGTCGTCAGGCAGAGTTGTCCTGTTGCCAATGACGACGACGACCATGGTGATGATGGCCCTTTTTCAGTGCTTTACAGTGGTTGAGTCAGCTCTTTTTGGAGTGACAGCTCAAATCCAAAGTGGTCGAATCAGCTCTCCTTTGAGTGACAGCTCAAACCCAAGGTGGTTGAGTCAGTTCTCCTTGCGGTGGCAGCTTCTGGCTCTGGGATCTCAGCAGGAACCTCCTTTGTTCTTATCTTTCTGGCCTTGCCAGCAGATAAGAGGAAGCAGGGAGGCACCAACTTGCATCTTGCCTTCGCAAGATACAATGGTATCATTCCATACTTAGCTGGAGTGGTTTGGCCACAGACCAGATCTTCCGCCAGTGAACACTGCTGAGCACTCTCTTCCGCTCTTCTACAGAGCAAGCAGCTCTGGGGGAAGGGGCTTGCAAATGTTCCCAAAGCGATATCCATTGTCACACGGTTAGCACCCATTAGTTGCCTCCTCAACAAATCATTCAGAGTCTTATCGCAAGAAAAACCTCAGGAAGCAAGCTTTGAGCCAAAAAACAGAGAAGGATTCTCACAACAGGTTATACGGACTCACTTTGATCCTTCAGCTCTGGTTACACTTTGAGATATAAAGTCTAGGACACAAAGACAGGCAAAATGGAGCCCCAAAAACAGGAGTGATGAGCACAAAATGTCATTGTTGGTACTGAAAGGCCTGTGAATATGCACCTGCATTTTCCTAGTGGAGTATTCAAGATTGCTGCAGGTTTTGTCACTGAGCATGGACATATTTACTGCTTTCTTGGTAAAAGTACTAAATTATCTAGGCTTGATTAGATTCCTTTGTATCATAACTGGGGTCAGAGGAAGAGGGGGAAGAAGTACTAAGAGGGTTCTCCAGGCCTGGTATCCATTGCATTATAGTGAAAAGGTCAGAGCTTGACTTGATCCTCTGCCCAAGAATGCAAACTCCCGTTCGTCCTTTCTCATTAAAGCATTTGAACTGAAAAGTGAGGGGGCTAGATTGGATAATCTTTAAAAATGGCGAATTAATGAAAAGAAGAGTCTGCAAGAGGAATTTGCCTCTGTAGTCCCACAATAAGGCAAAGGGAGAACTGAAGATTGATTTATGCTTCCCAAATCAAGTTCAAAGCCCAGGGCAATTCTAATTACTGTGCCGCTATGACACATTTGTCATTAATCATTCCCATGTGCTGTCTCCCCTGAGTGTTTCACAAGACAAGGAGCAAGCTGAGAATGCCAGCCCTGTCACTGCGCTCCTGATCTAGAGAAGGAGTAAGGCATGGTGATACTTACTCATTTTGTCCATTAACGAGATGCCATGCTTCTAGGTTGCTATAAGAAAGCAAAATAATGGCACAAGTTCCACACTCTTATTTCTTGCTGTTTTTAAGAGGAAAAGTGTAAGTAGCCTTCATGTGCTAAGAAAGTTCCTACATCCTGCAGGACTGTAGATCCTGATCTCAGAAAAACTACTACCTCAACTTGCACAGAGTAGCCTGAGAAAGATGAGATTTTAAGTACTTCTCATCCACATTTCCTTCCAGCTGGTTTAGATGTCTTTTGGATTACATGGAAACTGACTGCTTAAAATAAGTCTTTTGTAAATTCTGTGGAAGGATGTGCATGTCAAAAAGCCAGCCATCACCATACTTTAGTCCTGTCTAGATTTGGACTGCAGTGACAATGCTGGCATTCTCAGCTTGCTTTTTGTCTTGTGAATTATTTTAGTAGAGCCAGTGGATAAGAAAGAGTAATTATGGAGGTGTCATAGCAGCACCATAATTAGGATTGCATTGAGCTTTGCAGTTAAATTTTATGCCTAATGCTCCCCTGCTGTCCCCCATCAGCATACCACATTTGAAGTACAGCTACAATTAAACCATCATAAAACAGAGTACACAGCTAGACAAAATGATTAAAAGGAACCCAAAATCACGTGTTGTGAAGAGGAATGACTTTCTCATGACATTGGTTGCTCTTGCTATAGTTTGTAGACTTTCAAGCATTTCAATTTCACGATTTCCCCCTCTTTCCCTCTACCAATACTATAGTATGTGTCACCTCGGGCCCTATTATTTATCCAATTGCAAAACAGCCTCATCCAGTATGACACAAAAGAACTATAAATAATCTTGGCTCTGTTTATGCTTGAATAGTTCAACATGCCTGAGATGCCTGGGCACAGCTTGTGAACACAGCTATATAATAATCCATGGGATATAAAGCCAGTTCTTTTTTTGAAATTTACATTGGGCTTTGTTTTCTTTAGCTTGGATATTCACATCAGCATGGTTTTCCAGGATGCAGGCAAAACATGAATGAAAAATCTCACTGTGCTGTTGAAGACTAGAACACCTGCAAAAAATCTGCTGGAGTTTACAATAACCCCAGGGTACTTTTGGCTTGTTCTTGTTTTGAATAGCATTTGTTCTTCTCCAATGGTATTCTGAATAAAGTATGCAGTACCATCCATTCACTATATATATAAAGAAAGAACATACATGGCTTAATTTAAGGTAGTTAAAAACATAACACCTATGTACATACTGGATCAAACATAATTAACCAATATTCAGTCTTTTGAGGCTGGTTTTCAAATCTACCAATCTCACAACTATATTCCTAAAGAAAAAAAACAAACACAAAACACACATGTAGAGTTACAGACCTGCAGAAAGGCAAGTTGTGTGCTTATGGTCTGGAAACAGGAAGAGATCATGTGCAGCCTCTTCAGACCATCTGTACTAGTGAGGGCCTGAAAGCAATGCAGGCACACAGGAACCAGCCCCAGAGCATTCAGTAAGAGATCAGGATCAGCATAAGCTGACTCCAAGTGCCAAGTCATGTGCCCTAAAGTTCTTGTGCTAGCATTGGTTTGACTCAGAAAGCTTCAGCCATAATATAGGATGAAAGGGAGGAGAATCATGCAGTAATCATACTGTGTCCAGTTCTCATGCTGAATTAGCACAAAAATGTCTTGGATCATGTATACATTTGAGAACTTGCAGTGGGAGATTGTCACTCATCTGATGGCCATGACAGTCAGCATCATATTGACTCCTCTTTATCAAGACAGACAGCCTTACTGCTAGGATCCAATTCTGTAAAATGCATAGCACTGAAAGGTAGGTTATATCTAAATGCAAATTAATGGGCTCCATGTAGCAGTAACACACAGCTTGTATTACACAGAAATGTGTATCTTCTGATTTAATTATACCTATATTTGGGAATCTACTAGAAATTAATGCAATATTCTGGTGGAATAATGTGCAGGGATCCTAGTAGTAAGTTTCCATTTCCCTTATTAGTGGTTCTGCTTGTAAAACCATTCAAATCTCTACTAGATAAGCCACTCAAATTTATTGAAGTTTGAAGTAATTAAAATTTTTCAACGGGAAATTTGATTACAATAACTTCTGCAAGCCCATGTCCTGTTCTGGAAAAATATTTTATAGTCTGAAAATACTGTTGCTTTTATTCTCCCTGGAGTCTGCAGTGCAGTTCAAACTGATAAATATATTTTATTTTAGGAACTTTTGTAATAAATGAAATGTTATTTTATTTTCTCTACACTTTGCACTACAAAAGCATGAACATCTTTTAATAACTCATTAAACTGACAGTCATTACAGTAGGTTAACTCAAAAACATTGGAGAGAACACTGTAAACAGCTTACTGAGGCCAAAATGCCTGTGACCATTAAAGTTTACTAAAGTATGCCATCTAGAGGTCTTTGGCAGAGCAAAAATAACAGTTCAGGGTCTTCAGAGAAATGCCACAGTAGCATCACTCTGCCTTTTGTCTCAACTGTATGAAATCCTAGTTAAAACTCACCTTTCTGCATGAAACTGGACATGTGTATGTTTTGACTGGTGGCAAGGCACAAGCTGAGGTTAGTTTCATCATCTTTCTGCTCTGAAAAAGCAATTTAGAATGAACTTGCAGTTTATAGTTCAGAATTGTTATCTTCTATATATATTACAAGACTTTCAGCTTTTATGCACTTAACCTTTTTGATGTAGAACATAGAGAAACGGGACTTTTTGAATGCAGGTATATGTCAAATATTAGCATTAGTTTTGCAGTAAAATCTAAGTAAATGCCCTGTTGTAAACAGAGGTGATTAAAACTGTAAACAAAAGGAATGAGTGTACAGTAATGACTTGTGTTCCTAGGGGCTGCCTGTATCTTAACAGATAATACTGCAAGCAAGAAAACTTCTTGAAAATACAGTAAAATAAACTGGAGTAGCAGCAAAGGGTATTAATAAAGTTCATTTGGCAGAAAGGAATTTTGTAATTGTCTTGTGAGATAATAATAAAAGATCTTGTCACATGACTTTTAAAAAGCTGTAACCCTTAGTTGCCCATTTTATCATTAAACATGTGGGATTTTTGTCAAGATGACCATGGATGTTGTACTTATGTGGCAGAACTATAGTAATATTACATTAAAACCTGAGAACTTTAGAATGCATTACTAGAATATTGCAGGAGTGCACTATAAACATTAGATTTTGAATTAGAATTGAATAATGCTTGTGATTATATTAGAAAGATTGCACCTGAGCATTTAGATATAATCAGGAAAAAAAAAAGTAAATATCCTGTTGTGTCTCTCATAAGTGTTATTTATTACAATATGTTTTAGGGTGCAATTTTTCATCTCAATTTCCAAGTGTATAATCAATGAATATAAAGATGTTATAATTACAAAATACACAAAAGAGTTTGATAAAGCAGGTAATGATAGCAACAACAGATAGAAAGCTTACCCTTATCCTGGGCTCACTTACAAAACACCAGCAGAGGCAATCTCCAGAAGAGATCCTTCCCCACTGGTAGCCAGCTCTTAAATAGGTCTAGGAGAGGTGGAGCCAGGTTCCACCCCTTCTGGCAGCACAGGTGAATTGACTTCACCTGTGCTCCTCTGGCTGACTCATGGCTCGCCTCAGGTGATCAGTCAGAGGTTGATTGAGGTGATCAATCAGCAGTTCCCATACACCAAGGTAAAACTTGACTATGCCCTTAGTTCTTACTGGTGAATTTCTGAGATCAGTGACAACGAGAAGTGAAAGCAGTAGCTTCTATTTTTCTTTTGCGTGGGCTGAGGATTTAAAATGGCAAAAAATATGCACATCTGAATTTTTTGTATAACTTTAAAGGGTACGAAGGCATGAGCTTTTTCCATTGACATCTTTATTTTCAGATTAGCCTGGAAGCAAGAAGTCCCAATAGGAACATCGTCATTTCAATGCAGAGAAGCGCAAAGGCATGCAGAGATTTTTCTCCAGCAACTCTGAACTTTGATTCCAGTTCTAAACGTGGTTAATTATGATTTTTTTTAATATTTTTTTTTAAGGAAAAACCTAAATGGAAGATTGCTAGAGTGCTAAAGAAAGATTTGTCTCCATTTCTTCTTGTATTTGTCACTTTCTGACTTCACTATAGCTGTAAGAGAGTACCCCTTGTATTGAGAAAGGGCTAAGAACTATATTCTGATGTAATGTAGAGTTTGTGCTAGAAGTCCTAGCTGAGAGAAAGGAAGATATTGTCAGTTTTGCTTTGTAGAAGAAAACAACTAAACAACAACACACGAACCTTAGCACTTTCTGGACAATCAGACAAATAGACGTTAGGAAGAAATTGTGTGCTTTGTTGTTGTTAAGTCTAGATTTGGCTCAGGATAAAAAATCATTTTAAGAGACACTAATGAATAAATCAGAAACAAGACTGGGTCTCCAGGAAGCTCTGTGGTTTTCTGGAAATGGAAGCTGGATTTAGTCCTCCCAAATTAAAAAGAAAGCCAGTCAGCCTTGTTTATGTCGTGATGAAACATGAGATTGCACGTATGCATGTACATACGTATGTATGGGCTTCCTTTATGAAATCATTCTCTGATGTTTTGCTTCATTTATCACTTCAGCAGACTCGTCTTACAAAAACTGCAGGTCACAAGTCCACAGGAGCAGCTGGTGCAGAGGTGATGTGCAAATAGCAGTGAGCTATGTTAAGCCTCTGTTGGAATTGCACTTCTTCTGTGCACATAAGGAGCTGGAAAGAAGCAGAGCTGCAATCAGCTCCATAACCTAGATAGTGATATTAACCAGTAATTAAAAATTGATTCCCTCTCCCCCTCTCTCCACCTTCCCCTCCACTGTTCCTCACCTACCTTTAAAAATAACCTAGAATATCAGTTATGAATATTAACTTTTCTGTTGCTTCAGAGAAATGCAACATGCAGTGGTGAATTAATAATTAAAATCAGGAAAGTAAGAGCAGAAACACTCAAGGGAGTCAGCAGCAATGATGTTATTAAAACAGTCAATTTAAGAGTCAGAATTTCTCAAATAATTTAAATGTTAACTTATAAGATGACCTATAAAAGATGAAGCAACATATAAATAATCAGCTACCATACCAACTTTTTGCATAATTGGGTAGTTTATAATCAGCATGTTTCTTCTCTCTCTGTTTCCAGAAACTGCAAAGCCTTGTAAGCTCAGAAAGCTTCTTAAAGATGGAGAACAGAAATAAATGAGACTTTGACACTTCAAGTAATATATAATTGCCGTCAGAGAAGAAGGTGTGGAAAAAAAAGGCTAGATGTTGAGCTCATTAGGGTTTTACCTGCGATCAGACATATTGTATTACAAAGGTATTCTGATCTCTGCACTGTATTATGGACAGCAGTATATATAACGAACGATATAAGATATGTGGGTCATGTAAGCACTTTTGGAAATTGCTAACCTTGTTCCAGAACTACAGTTTGTTTTTTTTTAACCCCCTTTTTTTTTTTCCTATTATTAGCGTTGTATACATTTTATTTCTCTCTTTCAGCTGTTCATGAGAACACCTTTGTCCCAGCCCTGCTCGCATTCCCCCATAAAGATGTTTTCTCCAATTCCCTTCCTGCCCTTGCCCTTGGATCAGGCACTCTGGATTTTTCATTCCTTAGGAAAATCTCCTGTGGAACTTATGTGTCATACAGTGCATTCCAAACTCAGTGTGCTCATAATGAAGCCAACTAGTTTACGCAGAAGGTTGCTTTAGTCTTACTACATGGCTCTGACTGGGGTAAAGTAAATGTAGAGGTCTGAACTAGGCCTTTTCTCTGTTCTACCTCTGAATCTGCTTGCATGAGGTCTTCCTGTGACAGCTCAGAGAGAGAGAGAGAGAACTGGTGTTGGTTTTCTTTTTTTTTTTTTTTTTTGCTTCTCTTTAGTCCTGATACAGTGATCATCATCAGAATTATAATTGCTGTCTTTTCAGTTTTCAAGGTGGTGCTGCTTCTTTGAATAGCTCTTTGCACTGGGAGAACACTAGATGTATTTCAGAGGAAGCCTGCCAAAATGTCAGAACTCTGCATCTTCTCCTTGAGGGTAGACCACTCTCCTAGGTATTAATCTTAATAATAAAGTCTTGCTATCATTATCAATGACTACTGATAATAAAGACATTAAATCTTGTGGCTCTAAAGCTAGAAACATTTAATGCAGTGAATTTTATTCCGCAAATGTTAAGGAAAAAATCTCCCACAGTATCTGCTTCTGAGTACCCAGAAAAACAAGAAGCCAGAGGTGTTTCACAAAACACCTCTGAAGTGTATATGTCTGTTTTGAAAACACAGGAGTGCTCCCTTTCACAAGGGGGCAGAACATTTCTTATTCATGAGTGGAAAAGTACCTTCAATGCCTTTTACCCTGTCCAAATAGTCTTGCTATTGTCATGTTGATTAAAAGTAACAAACTGTTCTACCTGAGGTGAGCCCCTGCTACTAAAGAAATGATGGACATGGCTGTGTGGCGTTCTGTTGGGAGCTTTTCTAATTGGGATCCTGCCCATCTACTTGATTTTCAGAAATCCAGGAAGAAACCTTAATTTCCTTAAATCATCACCTTGGAAATAAAATATGGATGTGTGTGGGGAGATGTTTTTAAGAAGTTTGTTTTTGATAAGAATTTTTAATGAAAAGAAATGCAGTGACAACTTGAAAGTTTGATTTCTTTTTCCCTCTCATCATTTGTGTGGTTAATCTACGGGTTAAACTATTAGGGCTACACACTCCAGTCTTTCCAACTTAAGGGGTGTTCTCTTTTCCTACTGCCATAACAACTCTGTCAATCTTGTATATTGCAGTGGCCTCCAGAAGCCTGTATCAGGATCAAATCCTTGTAATGCACTTTGCTAAGCAGTGAAATAAAAAGACATGTTTTTTCTCTTTCCACTCTCCAGAGTTCCTGTCCTTTACTATCTTTTAGAGGTAATGTAATTTATGTTTTACGGAATTAACAATATTACTGTTTTCATATATCACCTCTCGTTCATCTCTCCCTCTAACAATTGTCATTTACTTCTTGAACTCTTGTGGTTATGAGAGCAAAAATCAGGTTTGGGGAAGTGCCCAAAGGAATAAAATAGTAGAGTGTGAGGAAGAGTTAGAAATGAGACTTTTTGAAACTTAATTGAGAGCAATTTGAAAAGAGCTATGAACTCTCTATCACATCTATTCTATTTACAGGTGCCTCTGCACTGCCTTCATCTTCCTGCTCTCTTTTCTCATTCTGCACTGCACAGCTCCTACTCATCCTAACAGTCTGCTATACCCTCATTTGTATACAGTGGTTTTTTTCTTCTGTACCAGTGCTAAACACATTTCTTCCCCTTGAGCTCTTCCCTTTCTCTCTCCACTGCTTCCTCCTTGCCTGAGATTTTCAATCATCTCATAGCAGCAGGCTCTGAACTTCCCTGCACTCACCATGCGGCACCTGCCACAGAAAGAAAAACGCACTACTCCATTCATTTTAGAAATGATTTTACAATACGTCAAGATAAGAGGGCCTGGGGATATAAACAAGCTCAGAAATATTTCAAGATCAGGTAGACATAATTAGAACACAGAAGGTTGATTAGATTGTTTCATTTTGCAACAATGAGAGTTTAATCATGTTGGAAATTGATTATGGGATTTCTTGTGGAGATTAGATATTTCTATTGCATTTTAGCATCCTTTAATTACACAAATAAATACTGGTTGTTTACTCTATTTTTTACCCACTTTTTCCCTGCCAGTTTGCATGTGGTAACCAGATCTGCTGCCCAGTGGTTTCAGGGCTTCCTCACAGCACTCACTGTAGGGAGGAACGCTGCCGTCTTTTGTCTTCTAGGTGATGGTTGCTCCATTGCTGACTCCCTGATTCCATCCTCCTTCCTATTGAAGATTTGTTCTCTCTGGTCTGAAACACTGATACCACAGAAGAAGTCAGTTTTTCTGGTTCCAGCTATTCAGAAGTGCCATTCTTGGGCAAAACATCCAAAATAAGAAGAATGTCTCAATGCACAAGGATACTGAGTTGCTCAAGCATGTGCAAAAAAGAGCAATGAAGCTGCTGATATGTCTAGTAAACAAGATTTATGAGGAGTGGCTGAAGACACTTGTGCAGGTTAGTATGGAAAGGAAGAGTCTGAGGGGAGACCTCATCACTCTCACTCGAACACCTGCACTGCAACAACTTGAACGAACACCTGAATGAATGGAAAGTGAAGTGACCAGAGTGTTGGTCTCTTTTCTCATGTGAGAAACTGACAGGAGATGAGGAAACCTTCTTGAGCTGTGTAAGAGGATGATTAGATTGGAAATTAGGAATAATTTATTCATGGAGAGGATGATAAAGCATTGGAAGGGGCTGCCCAGGGAAAAAAAAAAGAGTCTGAATCTCTGGAGGAGTAATTTAAGAGAGGTTTGGACATGGCTGTAAAGGACATGATTTAGTGAGGGATTTGGTCAGTCTGATGGTTGGATGTGGTGATCTTGGTGGTCTTTTTCAACCTCAATGTTTGCATGATTTCATAAAGCTACAGCCTCCCCTAAGGAAATTAAGTTGCCTTCTTTCTTGGCAGAGTGCACTAGCTCCCTACTAGTTTCTGCATCACTCCTGCTAAGCATGGGACTGTTGGCTCCTTAGGGGCATGTAGCATAGCGGTTTCTTGCTTTTCCTGCCACAGAACAGCACATATGGTAATAAACAATGGCAGGTTTATTAACGCCCACCTGGATTGCCACTTCTGCAGGCCAGGTTTTATGTCATGGACATACTAATGTTAAAGTAGTTGCAGCTTGAATCCTCATTATCCTGCAGTATGACAGAGGAAGTTTATAAGATTGCAGGAGACAGAATGAACTAAGCTAGAAAACAAATTTGTTGATTTCCCCTGAGCATCCCTCTTTTTGTGCCTCTGAGGTCAGTTTCAAGCACAGATCTAATCAGATTCACATGCTGGCACATCTTCAGACTATAGACTTATCAGATACTACTACTATGGCTTTAATAACATCTCTCCTTCCATAACTACTTCCTGATTGCAAATCTTTTATGTTTTTCCCTGTATTTTTCTTCTCCATAGCTCCACCCTGATGTGAGAAACTCATCTTTGGTGACACAGGTCTGAAAGCAGTCTGCTTCAAAACTGTAGGTACACATTGTCTTGTGGGCAGATGTCACAATTTCAAAAATGTAGCATAACATTAAGAAATGGATAACCTGCTGCAGGATTCTGTATTATTAAGGTGTATGAACTCTACATTTAACTGTGAGCTCCAGTCTATACAGCATGTGCAGGACAGCTGGGGGTTCAGGCCCAGCCAGCATTGGTTCATGAAGGGCAAGTCCTGCTTGGCCAACCTGATCTCCTTTTATGTTATACTGACCATCTGGTAAACGAGGGAAAGGCTACTGGTGTAGTCTATCTAGACTTCAGCAAAGCCTTTGAGGCTGTCTCCCACAGTATTCTCCTGCAGGAGTTGGCTTGGACAGGTACATTTTTGGCTGGGTAAGGAGCTGGCTGGAGGGGCAGGCCCAGAAAATGGTGGTGAACAGAGCTAAATCCAGCTGCCGACAGGTCACAAGTGGTGTTCCCCAGGGGTTGGTGCTGGGGCCTGTCCTCTTCAGCATCTTTATTGATGACCTAGATGAGGGCATTGAATGCACCTTCAGTTAGTCTGCTGATGACACCAAGTTGGCTGGAAGTGTTGATTTGCCTGGGGGTAGCGAGGCCATACAGAGGGATCTGGACAGGTGGGATAGCTGGGCTTAAGCCAAAGGGATGAAGTTCAGCAAGGCCAAAGGCTGGGTCCTGCACTTTGGCCACAACAACCCCAAGCAATGCTACAGGCTTGGGACAAAGTGGCTGGAAGACTGTGTAGAGGAAATGGACCTGGGGGTATTGATTGACGCTCAGCTGAACATGAGCCAGCAGTGTGCTGCCCAGGTGGCCAAGAAGGCCAATGGCATCCTGGCTTGCATCAGACAAAAGTGGTGCCAGCAGGAACTGGGAAGTAATTGTCCCCCTGTACTCAGCTCTCGTGAGGCCGCACCTCGAGTACTGTGTGCAGTTTTGGGCCCCTCACTGCAAGAATGACATTGACGCCCTGGAGCGGGTTCAAAGAAGGGCAACAAAGCTGGTGAGGGATCTGGAGCACAGGGCTTATGAGGAGCAGCTGAGGGAGCTGGGATTGTTCAGTCTGGAGAAGAGGAGGCTCAGGGGAGACCTTATTGCTCTCTATAACTACCTGAAGGTAGGTTGTAGTGAGCTGGGGTTTGGCGTCTTCTCTCGTGTAACTGATGATAGGACTAGAGAGAATGGCCTTCAAGCTGTGCCAGGGGAGATTCAGGCTGGATGTTAGGAAATGCTACTTCTCTGAAAGAGTGGTCAGGCACTGGATTGGGCTGCCCAGGGAGGTGGTGGAGTCACTGACCCTGGAGGTGTTCAAGAAACGTTTGGACGTTGTGCTGCGGGACATGGTTTAGTGAGAGGTATTGGTGATAGGTGGGTGGATGGTTGAACTGGATGATCTTGTGGGTCTTTTCCAACTTTGGTGATTCTGTGACTGCAATTCTGTGATTAAAGAAAAAAGCCATTAGTAGATTCAGTCAAAATGGCTTCATCCAGTGTCTTATTAATTCAATATAATTCAATAATAAGATAAGATTATAAAAGAACAAGTTTCTCTTAGTGAATGAAGAAGTGGTGGACATAATCTTCCTAGATTTTAGTAAGGCCTTTGGTACCATCCCTTGCGGATCCCTTCTGGAAAAATTGTCCACCCCTGAGATAAACATCTTCATGCTTTGCTGGGCAATGAAGTGGCTCAACAGTAGAGCTCAAAGGATTGCAGGGAATAGGGCTGCATCTGTTTGATGGCCAGTCACAAGTGCTGTTCCCATTTCTATGGCCACTTCTGTTCAACATTTTTGTCAGCGATCTGGAGGTAGGAGTGATCGCAAAGGATGATTGCATCCTTTGCTAGGTTGATGATACTAAACTGGAAGGTACTGTTTTTTTCAGTGGGGTGAAAAGAGGTCTTGCTGAGGGTCCTAGATCAATTGAAGCACTGGGGCAATCATCAGTGATGTGAAAATCAATGAAGAAATGTGCTGGGTTCTGAACCTGAGATGGAGTAATTTGGGAAAAAGGTGCAGATTGGGATGGAGTAGCTCAGCAGAATCTGAACATGAGCTTCAGTGTGTCCTGTGAGGAGAAGCTAAGGAAACTTTGTTGTCCTGGTGTGGAAAAGAGGAGGCTGAGAAGCAGCCTCAGAGCTCTCCATGACTTCCTGAGGAGGACAAGTTTAAAGGGAGAAGCTGATGTCTTCTCCCTGGTCACTGATAAGAGGACATGCAGGAACAGCATAAAGCCGTGCCAGGGAAGTTCAGACTGACATTAGGAAGTATTTGTTTGCCGTGAGAGTGTTCAAATACTGGAACAACCTTCCTAGCAAGGTGGTTGTTCTCCCATCCCTGTCAGTACTGAAGTCATCTGGATAATGCCATCATTAGTGTGCTTTAACTTCTGGTTAACACTGAAGTAGTCAGGCAGTTGGATTGGACAACCCTTGAATCTCTTCTAAATAAGACATAAAAAATAGAATACAAAGAAGAGATGAATATAAGAGCATAAATGCTCTTTTGAGATCCATGTTTTGTCATGGGTGGAAGCACATTCAGATAACAAAGAAAGACCATTCTGTTCATTGCCAAAAGTCGAGATGTCTCACCATATTTGGTATTTTGAAACTAAGTTCTTCTCAATTTGACTGATATTTTGCCTAGACCAAAATCCAAAGTGCACAAAATGTCAGGGTCTTTGCAGGTGATAACGGAGGATGTTTTGGAGCATAGGAGCAGTTTCCTTGCAAGAAGGTTCATCATGGCCAATGGGTTGCAAGAGTTTATTGCCTGACTGGATGAAGAACACTGCCTAAAAATTGCCTACCAGCCCCTCTTATAAAAAGTGATTGCACTTTCAGAATAGGAGTCGTGAAGAAAAAGAAGGTAGTAAGTATTGTTCAACTACATTAAAGAGTAATAAAAATGCCCTATTGTTCCACATCATTTTCAGTCGAACAGTGTCAAAATGTATAACTATTATTAGTAAAAGCATTTTTACTAAATTTATTATTACTAATTTACTAATTTATTATTAGTAAAAGCAATTTTTACTAAAAACAACATTTCTCTGATACAGAAAATCTGTGTTCTTATTTTGGAGATGCAGATGATGAAGGAGAATATGTTAATGTAACTGTCCCAAGAACAAATGCAATAGGTCTGTGGCAATGGCAGAAACATTAATGATATTTTTCTGTTGTAATCAGAAGATGAAGTTCCAATAGACCAAGACCTGGACTCTAGGTTGAAAATGAATTGCACAGACACAGACGCTTTATCTAACTGGGATATATGTTTTCAAACGGGAGGGTATCAAACAGAGCTAACAAAAGCCATTTTAAACTTCCTAAAAGGAAAAGTACAAAAGCTGTTTTAAAATATAAATAAAATAATTTAATTTAAAATTAAGATAAAATATTTATTTTATATCCATGTGAATCATGCCCCTGTATGTCCAATTATTAAATGGCCAGTTGTCTTTCAGCTGTTTCTGGATCTTCATACGGTTGAAGACAACCAACCAATGATAATTTAAGAAAATCACAAATTGCCAAAAGGCCTACAATGAGCATTAAATTTGTATTTTAATACCCAAACTACATGGTCTTCTAGTCTGAATAAACCAAGTGAGCACTGAATAAATAACTCCAGCATTCATGATTTTTTTTAAACAAGGTATTCAGTCTATTAATTTAAAATTCATTTATATCGTATTGTTAAAATTTTTTTTAGAAATGTTTATTTACCATTTAATTTTTATTCATTTTTCAAATGTCAGTTTGCACTTTTTTTTTTTTTAGTTCTCCTGAGATGTATGATTTAATTAAATGAGCAACTGTTTTCAGCTCTTTTGTGGCTCCCATTAAAGAGCACATAAGTGCCTCTCTGTGCAGATTTTATCCATGCAAGCAAACAATATTCATTCAATTCAGTTTGGAATTGCTACATCTACGTGGAAGCAGATTCATCCACAGTGGGCACCCGGAAGACCTCAGTTCCTGATTTATGTGCCTCAGTCACATGCCAAGTCTTTGAAGGGTGACACTTTGCACAAGCCTTCCTACACTCCAAGTATTTTTGTGGTGACTGAACCATCATGAGATAAAAGCTTATGGGGAGTCAGGTGAGCTACTTCATGTCTTCACCTCCAGGAATGGGGACGCACAACTGCATGCAATTACTTCATTGTTTATGGTAGCAAAGAGCAAGTCTCCTTGCAGTCAGTTAATGTTTGTGTTTGTAGATGATAGCCAATTCTGGCTTTGTTCAAGTTCTAGGAAAAAAAGTGTTTTTGATTTACCCAAGAGATAGTCATCCAATTATATACCAACAGGATAAGCACTGAGCTGTTGATCTGAATCTAGCACCAATTTATTGTGGATAATGGTGTCTGGAGAGAATGATACGTAGATAAATACTAGCCTAATAAAAGATAACATCAATCTTAAAAGCTTTGTATTGCTTGCATCCTTAAATCACCAGGAGCTACAAAAGTACTATCAGAAGGTAAGTTTTTGCAGTTGGATGTATTTCTGTGAATTCACACTGAATCCATTAGACTGACTATACAGGAGATCACACTCCAAACCAACACTTAGAACAGTAATACGTTTCCAGAAACTAAATTAATTACTTGATGTGTTCCAGGGCTGCAGGAGAGTGCAGCCATGAGGAATGTTCAGCAGATCAGAACTCATTGCTAGTTGCAAAATCCTTCAAGGGATAAATGAAAACAAAAAATTCAAAATTCATCTTAGGTTTAAACTTTGGACAAATTAATTTAGGAATAATTTGATTACCTTGACAGAAATAAGTTTGGTTTTGATTATTGTTGTTGTTGTTGTTTTTGCTTTAATTTTTTTTAAGTGTTGTGTCTATGCCTATGTATTACACCAGTCATTAAGGGCAGTATTTGTGGACTATGAACTGTGGTTAGGACTTCACACTCCACCAATGCCCCACCTCACAGCTTCCAAAAGAATGAAAAGCCTACAGATAAAAAGATGTTGTGCTCTGATTCAAAGATACATATTCCATCTTTGACAAAAACTATATTATTTCTCAACAGATTAATTTTAGCAAAATCTCCAAATATGTCATCTCTGCCTGTTTTTCTAATATTTTCTTCTTACTATCCTCCTCTTGACAGTAATGATGAGGACAAATAAGGTCTTACTCTTTTACTTCTGTATTCTAGCATGTTCCTTTAGGTTTGTATCTTTAGAATGACAGAGAGATGTTGGTGATGGAATATCCAAAAACTGCATGAGGTATTTAAGCCACTGTGATCAGGTTGAAGCAAATGAATTCAGCTTGGTAGTTTTGAAAAGTGTCATAAACACCAGGAAACTGGAAGGAGGTAAGATTTTTCAAATTATACTGTTCATTACTTTTAGTTATGGGTACAATCAAAACTTAAGAGATGCATAAAATAAAATATTACGCTGACTGAAAAAGATATCTGCGTGGACAACAGTGGCTTTTTTTCTTCACATACGTATTTTAATCTTTTTAATTGTATCCAGTGTTTTTTTTTTTCTGACCTTCATATTTATTACAAGCAAAAATTCAGTATTCATGGCTGTATAACCAAGATGTTATAATCACAATATAATTGTGTATAATCAATAGATATCAAAATGTTATAATCGCAATATAATCAAAAGAGTAAGGCAAAGCAAACAAGGATCACAAAAGAGAATAAGTGGAAGAGCTTACCCTTGGGTTGAGCTCACTAGAAGATACCAAAAGAGGGGATCTCCAGAAGAGATCCTTCCCCTCTGGTAGCCAGCTCTTAAATAGGTCCCGGAGAGGTGGAGCCTGGCTCCACCCCTTCCGGCAGCACAGGTGAATTGCCTTCACCTGTGCTCCTCTGGCTGACTCATGGCTCACCTCAGGTGATTAATCAGAGGTTCAGGCCGTGACTCAGCAGTTCCCATACAATGGCTTTTTTCATCAGATTTATTTGTTATTATATATTGGTTTTAAAATTACAGGTCTCACCTAGGTTCATATGTATTTTTCCCTGTCGCTAATAGTATTGCATGTGGTCATGAGTGTGCTAAAGTATTTGCACTGCTGCAAGAAAAAAGAAATAAGCTTATTAAGATATAATAAAAAAAATCACACCCTTATTTAATTCTTCCATAATAATCCTTTAATTTTAGTAGGAAATGGGACAACCTGTAACGTAGATTTTATACCTCTGATACACTAAATTACTCTTTATTTTTTTTCCCTATTTTGCTGCATCACAATAATTGTACTGACTGTGTTATGGTGAATGAAAAAGATTAGGGTATGTAACATTACAATGTTTTTGACAGCCTGATGTATTGCAATTTGAAATGTACAAGTCCTTTCAGTGTTATTCTCTCTTACTCATTAAAACTAAGAACAAGGTTTATGAATGTGAGGCTACTTTTCTTGACTGCCTTTATGACAGAACTAAAATAAACTCTTTGCACTGGTGATGCAGATTCCATTCGCATGTCCATACTTGTGACCAAAGGGCTAATTTTCTCTTTCATTTTCATTCTCATTTTCAGTCTGAGACTGAAGGACAGTGAGGATGGAGAGGATCAAATGGCATCTCCAATATCTGTGAAATCAAATGAATTTTAGTATTCTTTGCTGGCTACTAAGTAAGGGCAATACCTGGCTCTGCAACAATTGTTTTTGTGAGGTGCTCGCCTAGGAGGACAAATAATACCTCTTTGTGTCTAGCACAGAGGACCAAGTCCAATAATTTTTGTCAAATATGAACTTCTAGTGCACTCTATAGAGCAACCTGGAACCTCTATCACCACCTAAGCTGTTATATGTCTCTTGTATGATTTGCCAGATTTCTTTTCTGTAGAAATAGGAGAGGGCTAGAGAAAGAAGTTGGTGTCTGTGTTCTTCTACATTTCAGAAAAGGATTAGGATGTTATAGAGTATAAAATTCTGTTTGAGGGGAGCCAATGAAACAGCATTCTGGGATGGGCTAAATTCTATACAGATATGCACACACACACAAAGTAACTCATAAGTAACCTCATAGCAGCCCCTTTCCTCTGTGAAAACATTCTTGTCTTCAGTGTGATTTAATAATTTTCTGTTTTCTTCCCCATGATTCAGTGTGGATAACCAAGCAGGAAACTTTGTGCCAGAGAGAGGAATCGATCACATGGTCACACAGCATAAAAAGTAAGTCCTGAAAAGAAAGGAACAGTCCTGTCAAATGTTTAGACACTACATGTATTTTTAGTTACTAGATGGGGAAAAATAAATGGTGATAATTCTGTCACGCACCTTGGGATCTATGTTGCCTTGTGTCACTCTTGTACTTCCAGAGGACCTGATTAGAAAGGTAGTTCAGCAGAAGCAAGTGAAAGGTGAGCAATCATTCCAGCAGATAAATGTCTCAATAAGTCAACCTGACTTTTGTAGCTAGTTTAATATCTACTGCATACCAGCCAAACAAACCATTTAGACTTAATAAGACAGACTCGGCTTTGTGAAAGTTGCAGTTCACTGAGCATTATTCCAAAAAGCATCTGTTTCCAGCACTGAAATGACTTTCAGGATCAAACCTGGTTTTGCATCTCTGGTTTTCACTAAGATTATACTGTATCTATTACCCTATCAAAACTGAGACCAAGTAAATATGTCTTTTCTCTCTCTTTCTCATTTAATCATCACTGATAAGAGTCATAGTTATAAGGGCAGTGCCCAGTGGCAAATATTCACATTACACAGTACTGCAAGAACTGCCTGAGCCTGACGAGGGAGTTTTTATATAAAGTGTCATGTGAGAAGTATAAGAAGCAAAGCAATCTATCTTCTGTGGCAGCCTAATACTTATAAGCTAAATTCCAGTGTCATTAAAAGTTTATAATTTTTAATCAAGGTCCAGTATTCAGACTTCAGTAAGCAATTACAGAGCTCAGCCAATTAACTAGTAAAGCTTCTCTGTTGTGAAGTAGACTAAGGGCTTTGCTGTAGCCCACCCAGAACAAGAATTTCTGTGTTTTCCCCTAAAGGTGAACAGTTAGACTTTTAAGTGCAACTTAAAGCTGGATGAATAATAACTAAACTAATTAATGAATGTTTGGGATAATCCAGAAAGTAAAACAGCTGGCCATGTTTTCTTTCTTTTCATGTTTATCTCTTCTCAAATATTTGTGTTTCAGTGAGTAAAATTTTGTTTTGTATAAATGTTTATGAGAAATGGATGTTGAAATCTGTTTCATAGTAAGCAAAATCCATTTTGGATGAAATGGAATTAAAAGATTTTTTGATTTTCTGATTCAATTTGTCAGAAGGCTCTTTTCTGTCTTCCCCTGCTCCATCTCACTCTTCCTCAGGTAGAATACAGAGTGGATAAAGTCCATGAAGCCCAGTTTCTTGCTTTTCTAACCACTGCCATCATATACATTCTTATACTTTGAATGAGTACCCACTTATTCAATACTCCATATAAACTCCATATAACAAATATATATTCTCAGTAGTCAACAACATCCATAATATTTTCCTTTTTAAAATAATTACAGAAAACTCCATCTAACTCAGATTTTTTTTTTAACAATCTCATTGTAAAAAGTCTTTGGTATCCCTTTCTAGGGTGATTTTGGTCTACCTTGGTTGTGTTTAGTCCGCAGTATCTCTGTTTCTTTCAGACTGTCATTGATATGCTTCTTCCCAGTTAGAGCTATCTTGCTGGGAAGAGAGAGACATGGTGTTGATTACAATTTAAACCTTGACCTTGAATATTTATAAAAGGTCTTGAAGGATCTGTTTAAAGAAATTCTTCCCTATTTGCCACACATTTCCCTGTCCTTCCCGCTTCCTGTCATTTGCATGCAGATGATATTTGCGTGCCAGTGACTTAGAGATATCAAGAAAAGCAGTGCTCCTTGAAACCAGGCAAAGCATAATTGAAATGAACTCTACCAGAAGTTCTATAAGAAGATATTCTTGTAATACATATGGATGCTTTCCTTTACCTTCTCAGAAGCTGGAGTAGAAAGCTTTGAGGGAGACAGGACTCCAAGTGACATAACCACGTACTCTTGCAACAAAAGAAAGCTAAGGATTCAAGTTTACTTACAATAATCCAAATTTTCTGTCAATTGATATTTAAAAAAACCAGAAAGATATAGCTTGAGAACATTTTGAAAAGAGAACACCCCTCCCCCTTCCACCCCCCCATAACTTTTTAATTCATTAACCTCAGTCCCTTAATTGCCTTTTCTTCACTCTCTTTCCTCTGTGAATGCACTTAAATATAATGAAGTGTATCACTGAGAAAAGAAAGAGCAGAAAAATATCCCAAGGTGACCCAACACAAACAGCCACATTAATTCTCTAAACACAATTTGCAAGCATGTCATAGGCCAAATGTTACTGACTTAAGATCTCCAAATAATTATAGGCTGCAGTCAGATTCATAAAAATAAAAGTATGTTTGTGAACAATTCATTTTCTTAATTGTTTGCTTCACATAGCCTATACGTGGGACAAATGGTGGTAGGAAATGTATAGCTCTTGTTACTTAGGAGTGGATGAAGGCTTTCAGTAGTAATGAGAAGACCTTGAGTGGCGGTAAACATGAAAAAACAGTGTGCCTAAATTAACCATGAGAATATTTTTTCGTAAATTTAACACTTAACAATTTAAATCTATTACAGTATTAATATTTTGCTAAATTCTACACCTAGTACAATTTGACTGAATTCTTTCTTTGATGCCAATAATCAGACATATAACTCTGAGATCAGGTCATTTGAAAGTCCTTCAATACATTCAGTTGGGTGTAATTTTTTATTGATTAACTTCATGGGGCTATTCAGCAAATGTTGCAATCTCCTGCAGGCAAATGACATTGCAACACATGTCATAGATTTTGATATACCTAAAATACTTTAAGTTTGTTTATTTTGAATGTGGATTATCTAAAGTAATTAAAAGTCTGTATAACTCTTAACTACATCTACATTATTCAAACTGTCTTTTTTTTTTTTCAAATAACATTTAATATGCACATCTGGAAAACAACAGAGAGACTAGCCAAATTGATTGGAAGTCTAATATTCCTGTAGTCAGCACTGCCTCGAGGTAAAAAGCAGTTGAAGTGTTAGAATCAGACAGCTCTTCTACTTTCTCCAGCATATCTAGCTCTGCCTTGTGAAATACTGAAGTGCATTTTTAAATGCTTTGCAAAAACAATTAGTGTTGTGCTGTGTGGAAGACCAAAGGAATAGTCCTATTCATCTTTAATCTGAAAAATTCCTGAGAATTTTTCTGGAGTTCCTTAGGTGCGAGCCTCTCTCAATCTCAGCTCTACAAATGCACCCATCCATAAATATCAGCAACGCATGGGCTCCAAAATTCCATGTTTTTGCACCTTTGAACTCGTTTCCAGAGTTTGTGATGGGCCTCCCTAACCCTAGATGGCAGGCAGCACTTGAGGTATTTCCATTTTTTTGTTTTGTAATCTGTATTTTTTCCCCTCTGCTTTGCTGCTGACTTGTAGAATGCACAAGCAGATGAGTGCTGAGAAGGGCTGAGTGACTTAAGGAAAAGATGCAAAATCTTTACTCAGGTAATGAAAATCTCTCTGTTGAAAGGGCATTGGCCTTATGAATGAGATATTCATCTAAGTCAGCTTAAGATGCAGCTGTAAAAAAAGACAGCTTTAAACATAACTCCATATCTCTGTACTACCTGTGTTGTTCTTTTAAGTTTTTTTGTTTGTTTGTTTTTTGTTTTTGTTTTTTTGTTTTTTCGTTTTTTTGGTTTTTTTTGTTTTGTTTTGTTTTTTTTGTTTTTTTTTTTTGTTTGAATACTGCACACTGATGAAAAGAAGAGGATTCATGAAAGTGTTATGTATTGCCAACATTTTTATGCATAATAAGTGCTAGTTCAGCTTGTGGGTTGATTCATTTTCTATTCTTTCCAGAACAAACTGCCTTGCTGGGAAGCTTTATTAGTTTTCTTAGACAGGAAATAATTTTACTTACATCTTTTGCAGGACTTAGGGATGGGGTGGGACAGGATAAAATGCTGAGATAGCATGGTCTATGGAGGGAAAATATTTTGTTACCTTCACTAACAGTTAACAAGAAAGACTGAAAAGCTAATGACGGATCTGTCATGGTCTAGTTTGTGTTTTTTGTATATGTATGTATTTTTTTTTTAGGTTTTTTTTTTTTTTTTTTTTTTTTGCTTGCTTGATTCTAAGGAGGAAAGTACACAGCTCCTAATGAAAGCCTGCTGGGTTTAGGCACCCTTGAATCTTAGCCTTTATTTTATCTTTTGGAATTAGAAAGTGGATGTGTGTAGCAGATGTTCCCAGCCTGCTTTGCCTCATTGTAATTCCTACAATACTCAGTTCCTTATCTTTAACCCATTTCTGAAATCGATGGTGTCAAGCCTCTCTGGCTTCACATAATCTAATATGTTTTAAAAAATGATTTTTCTATCCATCTTATTCTTTCCGTCTTACTTCTGCATCTTCCATCGACTTTAATTAAGCTTTCCTTGGGCTTGTGACCTTGGCGAGCTTTTAAAAATAAAGTGAACTGTGTTGCAAGGTGATTTTTTCCAATCTTTTCATAGCCCTGCTGGAAATTCGCTTTGTGTGGTGTTTGAAAATATAGGCTGTTCTTCTGGGATCATCATACGTGCATGAAGCAGCAATGTTGAGAAATTTCAGTCTACTCATTATTACACTGTAGTAAATAGCTCATTTATCTATAATTTATGCTTTGACTTTTCTAGCCCTGCAGGTCCTAACTATACACAGTTGTTTTTTAAGAGAATAAGTTCTTTCAAGCAGGCGGTTTTGAAAGAAAACCTTTAAAAATAAGTTGCAATGTAAAAGACCATTCTTGTTATCTTCCTTACCATTTTTTTAACCCTAATAAAATCTCAGAACAAATGGGAAGAAGTAGATGACTCTTCCTAATTCTATTTATAATTACTGGGCTGGCTCTCTCAGACATCTGAATAGCAGCATCTTGTCCTGATTTTCACTGCTATGGAATCTACATATAAATCACAGCACACTGTTGTATTCTGTAAGGCTGAACACAAAGTGCTCCTAATGCTGGACTTACAGGTGTTATGTCTACAGATAGTTTTACATATAGAATGAATAAATGGGGCTAAAAATTTAAAGGATTTTTTGTTTGTTAGTTTATTCTATTCTTTCTTGCTTGGAATAGGATTTTTGTTGTTTGGTTTCCATGCCTTGAAATCTCCGTGCATGAAATCTACAACCCTGCACAGAACTTTATGCAGCATTTTATCTGCTTGCCATTGCAGAGGCTTCTCCTTTTGCATTCCTTACAGAGTTGGAGGAGTAGGTAGTGTGTTGAACCTGCCCAATGCTGGCCCTTTAGTGAAAATCACTTGATGCTGGAGCAGCCCTTGGGTTGAGTAAATAAAGACAGTATTAGTTGTGACTGAACACACAGAGAAAACTCACAGTAGAAAAAAAGGCTTTTATAGACCTTATATAATAGAGTAAATAACACAAGAGAAATCTTGGTAAAAGCTGGCATTTTAGCATTAGGCTGAGGTAAACATTGGGATGAAGACTACAGTGTGCTTTGGCTTAATGACCTATAGTCATACAAGCATTTATTTGTTTTTGCTAAGAATGTATTTTGGGTTATTCACTACTTGTTAAGACAGTAAGCTCCTTTCTTTTGAAAAAAACAACCTCTTGTGAGATTATGCTTAGTGTTAGCAAAGACTAACCTTAAATTAAGCATGACCATCTGAAATGCTGCTAAAGTTAGCAATCTTTTTTGAACTGGTGCATTTAAAACTCTCCTAATTACTAGTACTCCTCATGTCATACACTAGTGTGATGTCATTTTCCATCTCAGACAGGGCTTTTAAATGAAAACGTGAACAACGTCAGATCTGTGTTACTTAGGTCCCCTAATACATGCCCCAGAAAAATGCATCAGATCCCTACCGTGGCATTTGGTATTCTCCTTTGAGAACTAGAAGCAGCGCATCCGTTCAGCAAAGTGTGATACCTTTCTAACGCAGCTGCAATGATTTTGACATGCACCTCTATGCAGGTGTGTTCTGTGCTAGCAATGAGCTCAGTATCTCAACCATAGTGCCGCAGTGCTCTTTGTAGCCTCACTGCTCAGGAGAGGATGAGTCACCACTATGAAATGAGGTGTGTGACTTCATATAGTGCTAGATCGAGGCATCACCCTGATTTTAAAGAGCATTGCTTTAGTCATTTAGGTCAAATTTAATGTAAGATATTAATAATGCTGTAAAATTATTAACAGCAATGCATTGCCATCTATGAAAAGTGAATGTTTCAACCAGTTATGACATTAAAGTCGCGCCACCTTTCTTTTCTCTTTTTAATGTTAGAAAAAGAATGCTGGCAGCAGACAGGCTGCAAATTATTTTCCATGTGTATTTTTTTTCTCATATGAAGCACTTCTTGATGTGTAAAATAATATTTGAATGTGTAAGACTGCAAGCCTTGAGACTTTGAAATAGACTTATATTGAAAGGCTGGAGAGGATGAAAGGCCACTTCTCAGAAAAGCTTGGACCTTTGGATAATACTGATACTGTCTTTAGAGAGGAACTTTCAGATATTCCCACTGTGATAAGAGGAAACAGTTACTTTGTCTGGACCTAAGTTTTACCTAAGTAACATCCATTGTATTGTGTACAAACATTCTGCTATTAAAGAGCAAATACCTTTCCTTCACATATTTAATTAATTCATAAGTTGTTTTTACAAATTGGGAGTACTTAGGAGTGGGGAATTCTTTACCTATGCTAAGAGATATAAAGACACTGATGTTTTCCTAGGCTTAATGAGGATGAATGGCAGGCCTTTAACTGTCTGAGCATAAATCAGTTTTAGCGTTAATAAATCTTATAGATATATGTGTAGCTTTTTTTTTTTTTTTGGTGTCATAATCTGGAATGTGTACAGTATCACAAGAAACACTCCAGCAATCTTGTTTAGAATCTTTGAAACTAAGGGTCTCTTAAGCAACTTGGAAATAAATTATCACTTTTTACAATCCTCTTCAGAATTCAGATTTAGTCAACAGCATTTAGAATTCAGTTCAAAAGAATTCACTGCTCCCTGTCCTGTTAGTATGAGTTAGCATTCATACAGGAAATATTTATCAGCCTGATTTTCCAGTTATATTTGCAGGGATGCATTGGAATTTTCTCTTAACATGTAGATCCAGATCAGTAAATAAGAACCACGTTTCCAGGGCCTTAAATTCTCCCGTGTTAGAATGAGTGGAAGCTTAAAGTGTACTACAGCAAAACATCAGACTTGTCTGGTAAGCGTTTAAGTAGATATTTACAATTTAAAAATACATATTTTCTATATTGATAAATAGATCCTGGTTTAGAGGTGGATTTCCTGAATGTGACACTGCTTTAATAGCCAGCATTCTGAATCTGGTGAAACTGGTCTTCAAGTGTGCTGCTCTCCTTTGATGCAGAGTAAAGCAACATGAGAGAAAGGGGGCAATGGTGTATTCTGTGCTTGTTATAGTGTAGAAGGTATTCTGGGTTTAGTCTGACTGTTCTGACACTCATAATACAGTACATTTACCATTCAGATTTGTACAGGCTAAAATACATATTAAGTCAAATCTTTGACATTTTAGCTAAGTCAGGTTGAAGTAAATGAGAAGCTCATTATGAAATTCCCAAGCAAAATTGAACAAATGGGGATGAGGATGTCAGATGACCTCTACATGTTCTATATTCTCGGGTATAAAAACTAATCCAAGGAGATATCTGAATCATTTTGTTTTTATCATATCTTATGAAAAAATAACTTGGCTTTCTTGCATAATCATGTTAATATTTGGGAATCTCCTTCCAGTTTCAAATATCAACCTATTTTCTTGACATGTTGTTTACTCTTTAGATAAAAAGTAAACTTGCTTTCAATTTTATTTAAAATGTGTTCTTAAACTGTTATCTGAATGGCACATGATTATAATTCAGAGTATTCACAGTGCATTTGAAATAATTTCAGCAGAACATGATGCTGAAGCTTGATGCTGAACAGATATGCAAGGAGGTACTAGCACAGTGAACTGTACAGACATTACAGATTAAAGTGATTGACAACTATCATTCTCCAGATAAACTTTGGGTGGTGATCAAATGTCTCTCCTCTTATTCAGAATTGAAGATGTGTCTTTTGGTATTTTAAAATCTGCGTGAGGTTCTTTGCCCCTGCTGTATCAAGATTACTGTTCTGGTTTTGTCACTATTTTCACTTTTCTATGAGGATCTTTGTCCTGACCTCCATATGGTAGATACTTCTGAAGGCTTTAAAGAATCTATCAGTATTACTCTGGATTCATCATCTCCTCTAAGGTGAATATTTTACAAAAAGGAGACTCTTCGTAATAAGTTCTGACTTTGGTATACTGACAAAAAGGAGACTCTTCGTAATAAGTTCTGACTTTGGTATACTGACATTAAACATGGGAAAATAGTCCTAGGATTCTGAAGCAACTCATGACAGTTCATGTATTCAATCTGATGCAAAAATGTCAAGAACACAAATTTGCTTTAATAGTCTGTCTGATTAATATCTGCAACTGCAGACAAAGAGGTTCTGTATCTATACTCACAGGGATGCATATCTGTTATGCTACAATAAGTTTGGAGACAAATACATAGAAATTTATTCTTTATCATTTTCTTTTTTTCTGTTTGACTCAAGAGTTGTCATGATCAACTTGTCACATCTATATTTCTTTGAAGAAAAAGTTATCTCTGACAGATGAATACATGTGTTTCATAAGTATGTATACATGCTATACATCATCATTGTATAGCACATCATCAGTCACTACTGCGGATATTTGCAGAATATCTGGATTTTTTTGAATTGCAGTAATTTGCCTCTGACCAAAATATCTAAAAAGCACCATGTTGCTGGAGTGTCTTCCATCCTCTCCTATATGAAACATTAAGGGGGTGGAGAGCAGCCAACTGGGGGGACCAAAATGAGAGACAAAGAGAGAGTCTCAAAGAAGAGAAGTCTGCATAGTTAGAATATGGTGAGGTGAAATGCTGCTGAGTACAGAGGGCTATAATTACCCAAGCTGCAAGAGCAGAGTCAAGTTCCTGCAGCATATACTGCAGTTATTTTATTTGTATTCAGGCCATGACCGAAGGCCTTGATGAGTTCAGGCATGGTAGGTATTGGACAAATGCATGCCATTCATGCAATTTCTGAACAATCTACGACCTAAACAACACAGCCGTTGGGTTATCCCATTCTATACTTATCATTAGGAGGAAAGAGCCTAAGCAGCTTTGTGGATCTGTTTTAGAATGACTGTCAAGGTCAGATGGACATCTGAGGGCCACTCAGAACTGAGCTCATGGGCCCCTACCAATGGCCTCATGTCTGATTTATTTGCTGGAGTGAAGGCATCACTGTAACTCCTCTCATTCCTAAAAGAGTGTGAAAAGGGAAGGACAGCTTTCACGCTTACTTGTTGACATTGTAACAGCACATTAATATTTTGAATACTTAAAGGAGGTACAGTGTCTGGAAAAACTTAAATATTTCTTGAAAGTAGATGATGGCAAACAGGCAACTTTCTCCCCAGTAGTACTTCTTCATGTTTTGACTCCTTGGCACACTCTAAAGATGTATTTTAAACTTTCATGACAACCAGTGCAACCGTCAACCACTTTGAGTGGGGTGGATTGCAACTTCTGAATTTCCTGATGAACTGTCTAAGAATGTGCTTTTATCTCTTATGGTAATCGTATGCATTTAAAAGATACAAGGGAAGTAAAATAGCTTAATGTGTCAAAAAGAACAATATCTGTGTAGGAAAAATGTCAGTCACTGTAACATTATTAAACCTCAACCCCTATCAGCTCTGCCAGTGGCGCAGAGCAGTTGTAAAATGAATACTAAGACAGATTTGTCTTGGAGCATAAAAATACTACCAATAAGAATCATTGTTAAGATCCAACAAGTTATTTAAATCTTATGAGAATTCTTCCTGAATATTCTCCATAAGCTCACAGGCATCTTCTTTTTCATCTTATTGTTTCTCTCACTTTGTCATTTATGTAAGAAAAAGAGGAATGCATTTGAGTGCATTGTTGAATCAGATTAAGGACTAATGCTTAGCTGTCCTAGAGTAGTTAGTCAGCGATGTACAAAATAATCACAGAATCACAGAATTGTAGGGGTTGGAAGGGTTCTCCAGAGATCATCAAGTCCAACCCCCCTGCCAAAGCAGGTTCCCTACAGCATGTCAGTCCAGTGGGCCCCTCAGTTTCTCATTTATTCAATTGCTGCTGGCTTTAGCTGGTCTGAAAACTTTGTTGGTTTTAATTCTTGTGTGTGTGCTGTGGGGAGCAGGGTTTTTTGTTTGTTTGTTTCTTTGTTTTTCTGTTTGTTTGTCTGTATGTTTTTTGATGGAGAAAGTTCTGCTCTTCCTGTTCCCAGACAACACAAACCAGATGCCAAGTCATACTGCTATTTATTGTTCCAATTAAGAGCAAAGATCATTTCTGCAGAGGTTCTTGGGGCAAATTTATCTTATTGATGTTAGGAGATGTCAAGCAACTAAATTGTTTATGACAGAACTTTCCTATTTAAATCTCTGCTGCTGCTCTTTTAAGTACTGCTACAGTTCGTTAAATGCAATGAGTGGATGTACTTGCTCCCCCATTCCCTGAATTACCTCACTCACTTTTTCTTTTGCTTTCCAACTTTTAGTGTGATGGTAGTTTAGATCAGTTAAATATGTATTTCAGTATGCTCAATAAGGAACACATATTCCCTTCATACAAAACTTGTCACATGTAAGTAAGAATTTGAAACAGTGTGTTTCTCTAAGTTTTGATACTTCAAGTCAGTTCTATCTAGACTACGTTTTCTGAGCTCAGGATGACTTGTCTTGGTAAACAAGAATTTCTTGCTCAAATTTTGTGTGTGTGTCAGTTTGTTAATGCAAGCAAGTGTATTGGGTCATGGAATATTCTCATTTCACAAACCTAAAAGGAAACTCTAGCTGTCAAAATGCAATAGAAATGCGAGACAGGCAGTCTTCTCATATAAGAGGGAATTGAGGTGCACAGACTGATAGCATCCAAAGAGGCAATGTATACTGCTTAATGCTTTTGAAGGCTGACCATTTGAGATCTGTCCTTCAATGTTATATTTTCTGTTCCTACTCCAATTACACTTGCTTAAGAGAGAGGGGAAGTAAAAAGACGGAACAAATGGCCCATAACAGGTTTCTGGTTGAGAGCACGGATTCAGGGGATCTTGTTATAGTGAACAGATATCACTTTCCAATAGTTTTGCAATAAAATTTTGCTGTCAGCAGGAATCCATGTTTTTACTGAAAAATAAACCAAGATTGTTTAGCCAGATGTATTACAATAAACCTTGGAGTGTAACTGGGGAAGAACATATGGCTAGTAAAGAAACAAATCTGTAAGATAAACGTATTTATTGCCAGTTGATGTAGTGCAGGTTTTTATGTACTGCATCAACTTAGATTTTATGTAATCAAAAAAGAAAGCACTTTAAAAGTAATAATTTAAAGGAAAGAAAAAAAAAAATTGTGCAGTCAACGGAGTTGTGAAGTTAATGTGTATTTCTAGAGCTGCAGAAAAATAAAATATATGATCACTTCCTAAGGAGATTAGTTTTAAACTGACTTATATGGCTACTACATTTTCTATTAGATACAAATCTCAGAGATAAAATTAGCCTAATTTGTCACATCTTTTAAGATTTGGGGATTTTGTACATAATTTTGAGTTACTGTATAAATCATCTACTATATATTTAAACACAGTACATAATTTTGTCCTCTCTTTCTTTTAGTGTAGTATGAATGTAAGTATTTCTCCAATATGTGCAAGAGTTTGATTTTTTTTCATTTCTGTAAACTGGCTACTCAAGAGAGTCACTGGAGAGTATCAAGGCAGATAGTTCCAAAGTAAGTTGCGCACTTTGCCTGTGTGCTGAAATTTTTTTTGAATATTCTCTTCTCTTTCCTGAAGTGCTCTAAGTTTGGATGAAAATAGTTACTAAAGTAGAAATCTTTGAGAATTGTTGATGGGGCATGATACCAATGCGAGTTCCTGCTATAGTCATGCTGCATAGTAATAAGTCATGCTGACAAGACATTGAGTTACAGAAATTCTTTGCCTTGTTTCTTCACCTGGAGTATAATGAGAATGCTTTTGAACTCTAAAAAGATATTGTAAGACTTAATTAATTAAATATTGCCCTTTACAGAAGTGAAACTAAATTTTATCAATGGAGCATGTGTTAAAGTCAGCTAGAAGCTGACTTGAAGTCGATAGTGACAAAATGTTTTATTGAAGGGATTCTTTATAGCCTCTAATAAAAATTTGAGGCTTTCTTTTTGTTGATATTTTGTAGGTTCCTGAGACTCTCAAGTTTAAAAGAACTGTAAATAGCTATTACTGGATGCTGGCTAGTTAGTTATAATGGCTAGGCTTGTGGTATAACCTGGCAGCAGCTCAGCACTACATGGCTGCTCACTCCGAACACAGTGGGATGAGGAAGAGAATTGGAAACAAAATAGAACTTGTGGGTTGAGATAAAAACTATTTTCTATGACAGGAAAGCAAAATGGCCCTGCTCCTATTTCTCAGCAACAACCAAAACATCAGTGTGCTATTTGAACTGTCTCAGCTGAAATCAAGACAGCAAGTTAAAGGCAAATCCCATCATACAATGACCAAGAAGGGGAGTTATCTTAAGCATCACTGTGCTGTGGATGCTGCCACAAATGAAGTGCGATGTTAGCAACAGATCTGTTCCCATTAATCATCCTAATGATGATTCTGGAGATGATGATTCTCATTATGAAAGTGATTGCCTGCGTTCAGAGGATCTATACCTGCTTTTATTGAGTTCAGAGGCAGTTCTGACAAGGGTCGAAGTTAGCTGGTAACTTTAGTTGGTATTTGCAGAATAGCAGGAGTGAGTACACTTTTATACCCCCTCCTTCCTTCTTTCTCAGTTTAAAGGACCAATTAATTTCAGCAATTACTCTTCTTCCTTTCTAGTTTATTGCTTGGATACCACTAAGGCTACCTTTGCACCAGTGTTGCAGTAGCAGTATCAGTTTAATTAGAAGCTTACTGTGTGACTCCCGCAGACTCAACTGATTACTGACATGGGGAAACTACTGGAGCAAGAAAGTTATATGAAGATAGAAGGGAGGGAGATTTTTAAGTCTAGAGCTGCTGAAAGGAGCATTTGCAGAGACATCTAAAGATCCAGTCCTGTTGAGCAAAACTGACTTATAAGTAGGCTACAAATATTCAGCCTTTGTATAGCTTCAGCATCATTTTCAGTGAGTTCATATCCCTGTGCAGGGGCGGTCATGCATCCATTCATGCTCGGAGAAGATCAGTCTCTGTTCTGTTCTATGTGTTCAGGAGTGGCCTTGCCACAAACTGGATGAGAAACAGTGCATTTCAGTTTGGATCAAACTTCACTCTGCTGTGGCTTCCTGACCAGAGCTGGCTTGTTTCTAATTGATTTGGAAAATATACTGTTAGAATTAGTTCCCATTAGGAAATGAGTTCTGCTGACTGATCTCATTGGTCAGAGTAAAATAATGCACAGTGTAAAATATATGTAGTGTGAAAAGCTGCAAAGCAATTAAAGAACAAGTGTGTTTTCAATGAAAACCAGAAGAAAAGCAATATTTATCTTCTATTGTCATTTTTCATAAAATTGAATATGCTGGAATTGAGATATTTTTTTCTTTTTGCTGTTTTATGAAGTAAATTGGATAACACGAATTTCATTTATTTTTTTCATTTTTTTTAACTCATGTTTTAATCAGTTTTTATTAAAAAAAAAAAAAAAAAAAAAAGGCTGGACAGACAAGTAGCTAAAAATCTTGCTCATGATAGTTGGACAGCCATATGAAAGTTTTCATTAAGCACAGAATTCAGTTTGGATAAAAATCTAGGCATGCCAGTATTTTCTCATGTATATAAGAAGGCTTTTAAGGTCAGAGTAAACCATCCTGATCAGAGCTTGATCTCCTGTCTACAGCATGTATCATAAAACTAAAGGAAGGTTATTTTTTCATCTTGCTGTATTTAGAGCACCTTGACCAGTTTAATGTGACTATTCAAGAACTACGAGGCTGCAAAAAAGATATTCTGTAGTTTAGAAACCAAGTCAAATCAGGTGTTTAATTAGCCTGAGTCTAATGTGATATTTTCAGTAGAATCAATCAACATAGAATTGTTGTCCTTTAGTACATGTGCTTCATTACTCATCCTGTGTGTTTAAGAATATATTGAGAATGGCCTACCTTCTCACAGATTATGCCGATCTAATTACTACAGTAGACAAATCTATCTTTCCAAATATGTTTATTTTGTGTATCTTGGGTTCCTCACTTGAGACTCGTACAGGTCAAACACATCTATCATAAGCCTTATGTTCTCTTCAAAGACATGAAATCTATATAGGTCGTTTTGAAATTAGTGCCTTCTATTTATTTCCATGGAAACTACAACAGATTAGAAGAGCATAATAACACTCTTTGATAGAGAAAATTCTCAACTACAGAATGTTATTTTTCAACATAGTTACCACCATTAGCTATGCATTTTTGCTTGCAATGAACAATTGCCTGCGTGCCACACTTACAAAAATGTGCATGAGTGTCTAGAACATGGCTTGCCATTCATATTGCTGTCACCACTGCTGAAAAGCACCACTTACTGCCTCACTGTGTCCACATCCACTGTTTAGTCTCCAGAAACATTCAGCAAGTGTTGATGAATGTCAGTGGGTGCTATTTTTTCTGAATGGAGGAATTCAGTGACATATCAATGAGACATCCATGTCAGATGCCTTTTTGTCAGACTGCCCCTTTCTGCCATCTATCACATAGCAACAAAATATAATGGTGAATATTGGTGAAAAGGTTCAACCTCTGATGCCATACAACCATCTGCCTCTGACATCACAGGCTAACGTAAGAAAATAAGAAGAATTACTTTTGGAGCAGCCTTCATGCATAAAATGCATAACCAAATACTAATTTCTGGCATGAAAAGAGGGTAAGGGAGTCATCATTACCAATTTCTTTTTTTTTTACTTTTTCCTTCTTTTTTCCTGAAAGCAAAACCAAGCAGAGAAGAATAAATTTAGAGGTAGCATAGATGAAATATATTGACTAGATAATGGATTGCAGCTGAGATCCTCTCACTCCATCAGTTTCTGAAGCCAATTCTACTACTACTAGTTCTTTTCAAATTTTATCAGATCATTATATTTTAGAATTTCCTATCTGAAAAACATCTGCCAAGAAATGCTATATTAAGTCAGGTTAGGGAGGAGGATATTCTTTTCTTCTTGCCTGTCTAGCATTTTGTTCGATCTTTAATGTTCCAAGTGTGGAAAAATATTACTTAGACAAGCATGTTTGTTTGATTATTATTATTATTATTTTTTACCATTCAGGTCTAATTTGGGAGCTCGTCTGTAATGGAAGATGACATAATGATGATGTACCCTTGGCTAAAAGTTATGGTATATGTACAGGTAGTTGAGTTACCCCTTGGTCAAGCCCAGACATCTGAGGAAAAATAACAGGCTAGCTTTGACAGTCAGCATGGATTGATGGCTTTTATGTGTACTTAGGGCCTATAGCAGGGATGACCTAGTTAACAAGAGTGCCTAAGTTTAACCACATTAGTACATCACATCTGTGTGAGGAAAACAAACAGATCCCCTGAACTAATCATATTAACTCTGTTGACAGTCTTCACTGTACCGTGAGGGTTTTTCGGCTTTGTCACTTTGCCAGTGGGGTTGCATGTGGGGCTCGCGATAGCATGAATCAGGCTCTCCTTGGGCTTGTCAAGTGTGTGGTAGATTACTTGTGCAATTTCTTCTTTCAGCTGTACTTGCTGAGAACTTCTCCAACAGCTAGATGCTATTTTTAAGCAGCCACAAGGAACTGATTTATCTGTCAGTACAGGAGAATGTGCTTTGCAAAGCAGTATCTGGGTCACACACAATATCATATGAGGAAACTATGTTCGGTTCCATCAGGAATTTGACAGTTATTGAGAGTTGTTTTTTGGCAAAGGACAAAGAATCCCAAAAAAGCAGGGAAAGAGGGTTCTTTGGGTTAAAAATCATTGTATGATAAGCTAGACATACTTGGAAGAATTCCTACAGGATTAAAGTAATTCAGTCTCTGTATTCGACTATTTTTAAGGAAAGGTGAGCATTTATTCATTGATTGAAGTTTTGTTATGAACATAAATGACAGGACTAGATACCCTAAGCCCTTCTCTAAGACCACTGGATTACGTATGTTATTAGTATAATTACAAGGGTATTTGGAAATGGGGTGGGGAGAGAATTAGCTTTCTTTGTGGTAGAAAAGCAATCTTTGCATCCTTGGTGGGGTCTGAGACAGGCAAGCTTGTTAGCTCTGCCATGTATCTTGAATAATTTCACTGGAAAATGAATTTGCAAAGCATTGGCTGTATGATCTCACAGAGAATTGTGTCCTTCAGCTTTCCCTAAGCTTATGATCGTAGTCTTGGAATGTTTTGTAGGTGCAGTGGGGAGTGCCCTTGCTGGAGGACTGGTTCTGGCTCTCACAGGAACTACAACATCAGACCAGTTGCCTTCAGCTCCATGTTGGATTTGATGAAAACCAGGAAGATCTGCCCTATGCCCTGCAGAGTCCAATAACCTGGGTGGTATTGCCAATTGATAATAGTATTTGTGATAAATGAAATGATATATTTTAAGTCTTCAGCAACAGTTCCTATATCATAATGTAGCAACCAAACAAAATATGCTTTCTTAGGCTTTGTAGGAAAAAAAGAATAAAGACACGTGGTAGAAATTTTAAAAATATACAAATGAACAAAAAATCAGTGCATATCTTGCAAATATGAAAATTTAGCTTTCAAGGAGGGTGTTGTATGCAGATATGACCAGGTCTGCCCTGATACATATGTCTGATACAATATATTATTTTTAAGGTTTTGACAGCATAGCCCTTTGATGGAGATAAATAATTATTTCTTTTGTGTAACTAGGCAGTCCAGACATCTCAGAAACAGGTCTAGTTCAGGATCCACCAGAACTGCTGAATTCTTCTAAAGCAGTTTCTGGTAAATTCTATTTTGACAGTATTCCTAAATTAAAGTTTAAAGTTAGCGACTTTTAAATGACAAAGAACATATGTATGAAAGAAGAAAAATCTCTTTACTTTGCTGAGGACTTCTTGATCAGGGTTTTGTTGATGTGGATTGGCTGGGGTTAGAAGGTGAGGTAGTGCTGGAAGAGCTTTGGCAGAAAGTACGTGGACAATACAAAGCAGAAGCAGAGGGAACCCATGAATTTACTTTTCTGTACCTTGCAACAGCATGGGAGTAGCGGCAGCACTGGCACAGTCCAAGCACAAGTACCTATCTGAAAACAGAAGGCCAAATCAGGGGATGCTGAGATCTTGAGTTTGATGAAGTCCCATCACTGAACTATGTTTGCCTAGCACGGCAAGGCTGGTGCAACACAAACACTACATGCCTCAGAGGAATATGGAGCTTATGGCAGAAGCTCTCTAACAGGCAGGTAGAAAAGGAACAGGATGTGGTGTAAGAAAAATGTGTAAGAAATGCTGCCTTATGAAAAGTTAAAAAAATAATAATCCGTGGATTGTTGCATTATATTATCATCCTCTTATCTTTTCCGATTTTCTGTAGTATAGCAGAACATTTTAATATATTATTATTTTACCTTGTGTGGTACTATGATATAGAAACTTTGAGAGAAAGTGTATGTTTTGATTGGATTATGGCTGCTTTGGATTCCTGCTTTTTTCAGTGTTTTCTGAGTGATACTCTCCAATTGGCTCATTCAGAACTGAGTTGGAAAATATAAGAATTTCCTTTACTATTTCTTATGAGCTCATTGAACAAGATTAATGCTAATCAGTCTGTATAAAAGTTTTTAAGTGTTCATTTTAGTTCTTCTATGATAGTGAAATGATAATGAACTAAATTTAGTAGCTGGAAACTAAGAACTGTATTTCCTGTGTTAAAATGTAAATGATAGATACATTATAGCAATGTCTTTGTTTTGAATGCTTTACTAGGAAATTGGACTTCCCTTCTTCGTTTTTTTCTCCTCTCCTCATCAATCTCATCACATTCTTGTTGGAAAGAGCACAATGTTTTGTTGTGTCAAGCTTCTTGGTTCAGAAGAAGTTCACTAACCATCAATCTATTTCCATAAATACATACACATTCTGAATTTTATTATATCTTTATAATGAAGTGTTTGACTAAACTAAGGCTCTGGTTGTGTACTGATGTGTACCTCATGTTATTTATCTGAATATTATACAAGAATTTACTATTGAAATACCTATTAGAATCTTATGTTTTCCAAAGTTAAAAGATGCAATCTTGTTCTGTCATTCCAAATGCACCTCTGTAGCACCATTTGTGCTTGCTGGATTCAGAAGACAGAATCTAGTTTGCATGGTTTTGAATAACTGCCAAAGTAATGGAATTCAGTTTGTTCTATTTCTGGAGATATGCCAGAAGAATTAGTATGGTTACATGAGGAAATATCTAATCCAGGTATCTGTCATGAAATACATGAAATACAGTATGTCATCTGTGTTTTGATAATTTGATAATGAATAATCTACTTTAATTTGAAAATAAAACTGTTCTATGTTTTTCATTTGTGGAGACCTAGGAGCAGGACTATGCTTACATTTAGATAAAGAAATGAAGTTACATTATTAACAAATTAGAAAACTTTGGATTCCTATTTTGTCAGTAAGTTACACTTCTGCTCTAACATTCTGATCATAATCTAGCCAAACGTCCTCATGATGATCAAGAAATGGGCTTCATGCCCCATTTTTCTAGGAGTGAAACTTTACACCTCTTACATTCTGCAGGTCTCCAAACTAACTCTGGCTCCCTTTAAGAGATTCAAACACCTCATTTTCACAACCTATTACATTTTTCTCGGTAAAAGTTTATGCTGGATTCAGTGTGTGGAACAGCTTGCATGGAGAACTGTATGTCTTTCCAGTGCTTTTATGCAGATATGTAAAAATCTCCATCTGGCAATATCCATTGATACCTACTGGCCAGTTTTGTTGCCTAGAATGTAAAAGCTATAGCTAAGATTATTAACCTGTATATTTTAAATCTTACATTCAGATTCTGAAGTTCATAGAATACGAGATATAGTTTCGCAAATTCACTTTTGCTTTCACATTGTATGTGTAGTACAAACCAGAAGTCTCTGTTTAACTTGTACTTAACTGTTCCTATTTGTAAGTATTTTGAAATTTGTAAATTCACAGGGAATTACATAAATCTGGTGTCAACCCTTCAAACTCCCTAGGGGCAGAGTGTAAAACAGTCTTTTTGATTATGACCATGATTTTTGTTTAAATAACAATAATAATACATCGTCAACTCTGGAAGTATGTGGTGAGTTAAAGCAGATCTCTGAAGCTTCTGTACTGTTCCAGAAAATTATTACTGAACTTAAAAAATATTCTTCTAGGATGAGAATGAGATTGCAGAGTAGAGGATGCACTTGAGGTGAGTGTTTTTATTACAGAATTTAATATGAGCTGCTTTCTCTCTACCTCAGCATGTTTTGATGTAATTACATGACTTAGGAAAGCTTGTGAAGTGATGCTGAACTTGTAAATTTCATTCATTTTCATCTTTCCTCTCCATGTCCCTTTTGTGATTTGTGATTTGTGATGTCTAGTGCATACACATCTCAAGTTGTGTAGTAGTATTTATATTATTAGTGACCTTAGATTATTTTATTATTAAAAGTATTGTACTTTTTGTACTATTGTATTTATTGTACTAAGTTATAAATTCCAGGTAGGTAGTATTACAAAAATAGAACAGTAATTTGAATAGCCAGAATCATTGTCTCAGGGGAAAAACTGATTACATGTATTCATGTCCACTTTCAAACAGCATGTAAAATTTTTCATTTCAACAAGGTGTAGTGTTCAGAATTTTTCACTCGAATGCATTTTGTCCTGGAATCCTTTTGTTTAAAGGAGAGATTGTTCAAAACTTTTGTATATCACATTGTAAAAATGTGTATTTTATATTTACCTGTTTAATTTAACTGTGTAAAGCATACTTTATATATAAGTATAGAAAGAAGTACATGACAGCAAAGGAGTATCTTTCATTAGCAAAAAGAAAGAAAAATATTAATTCCAGGAAAGAATATCACTTTCAAGTTAAAGCTGGGACATAATGAAGTTGGCTGGACATACAATTTTGGAATTCTCTTTTGTGAGCATTTCCCTTAATAGCCTAAAATTCCATTCCTATAATTGCTACTCAAGTGTACTGTACCTGGTAATTATTGCAATCTGATCCAGTAAAAGACGACTTCATAGAGACAGTGAGTTATGTGGGTTTTTCTTATAAAAATTGTAATGGAATTTGGGTTAAAAGATTGTAAATCCATGGAGAAAGCATACTGTTCAATATTTCGCAGGAAAAAGTTCATTGTTTTTTGTCCCTTCCTTATCATTGCACAGTTCCACATGTTAACTGTGTACCATTTATCGACAGTTTTATATTCTGGCTAGATTATATCAGAAGCATATCTTGAAGTCTCTGCTTCAGATCTCATCAGCAGAGGTGGCTGTGGGGATCCCAGAAAGCTTTACTGACTGATCTTCTCAGAGGTACATTAACTGGTAGTGCAGTTACACCGGTAGAAACTTAAACTCTCTGAAAATCAGGTTTCTACCAATACATGAAAGCTTTTCTCTCAGTGGAAGGAGAATTTGTTTCCTACTGGTGAGCTGAGGACTCAGAATATCCCCTGCCAACTGATGGTTTTATCTGCAGTCAAAAGGCAGAGCACAAGAAAGGATGTGGAGCATGATTGCAGGGTTGTTCTGTGCCTCTAAATGTGGCCAGTTTTGGGTGCTGCTTAGGACCTGGGGTAACTGCAGATCTTTCCAGAAAGATACCAAATGTGAAAAATCCAGCAGTGAGGATGAAAACCTGAAAGAAGAATTGCCTTATCCTTCGTTTTAGTGGAAAGAGGCCAGGCTACTTTTTGATGATCCAAACCTCCTGGATCCTCCTGAAAACCAGACAGATACATGCTGCCATTTGCTTTTCAAACTAAGCAATATGTTTTTGCCCCAGGCACCTCATTATAGAAAAAAAAAAAAAAAAAAAAAAAAAGAGCTGAAGGTATTTTGGAAAAGGTAATCTGAAGCCAGGAGAGCTACTTAGGGAAGTAATTATTGACTTAACTGTCAATGTATCTAACTCTTATGTATTAAAACTGTATGCCTCCTGAGTCCACAGCCTTCCTACTAGTGAACTGGATTACAAGTGGGTGATCAGATTTATTTTCAAGTGGAATTTTGCCACAATAATTCTAGAAAGTTGATATTAAGAAAAGAAAACAGATTTTTCCCAAACCATACTTAGTAATTGTAGTCTTCCTGGTGCTAAAATATTGGTCTAACTCCCTTTTACTGCCCAATTCCTCTTTCTTTTGTGCAATTAACTTCAAATAATGCCCATGCTAACATCTTTGAGAAGTTTCAGAGTAATTAAGATCACATTGCACAGTCTGCCCTCTAGGCTTGCAAACTGTGTTCTTAGCTCTTCTGGTTGAGTCCTCATCCCCGAATTTTTAAAAACCATCTGGATGTGGTGCTCAGGGTCATGATTTAGCAGTGGGTTGTTAGAGTTAGGGTAGTAGGGTACTATGGTTAGTTTGCTGGTGGACTTGATGATCTCAAAAACCTTTTCCAACCTGAGCAATTGTATGATTTTATGATCCAGGAAAAGAAGTGGATTAACAACCTTGCCAGGCTGTTGATAACTAGAAGTACCTCCAGGTATTTCTCCATATTACTCATATACCTCCATATTACTTAAGATTACTGCTTCAAATCTAGTCAGAGACCTTTATGTCAAAATGATTATTTTTCAATACAGGCACAACCTTATTCATTTCAAAAGACTGCTTGTTTAGACTTCACATATAGTTCTGAGCTGAGGCCGACAAAAAATAAAAGATGTAGTTTGGAAGATTAGACAATTATACACTCTAGTTCTGGGCTATATTTTAATATCAAAAGAATTTCCTTTTTTGAAGAAGAATTACTAAAGACTTAGTAACATTTTGGGCAATTACAAGTGGAAAAAATAATACCGAATGTGTTAGATCAGCATCACATTGTTATATCATCATAGATTACTACTCACTCACCCAAGTAGTAACTGAGGAATACCTGTGTCAGTGTTTGGTAATAAGTAGCTATTTTGTACTTGAGTTTCTATTCATCTATCTGTTGATTGGCAGTGAGGGTGAAGTGATGGATGGAAGAAGCTGCAACTGAAGCATTGTGATGCTTGCCACTGAAATGGCATGCGGGAGAACAAGGAACAGAAGGTACTGAGCAGAAGAACTAATTATAGTACTGTGGTGTTTTCTGGGTTTTGGGGGAAGTTTTGTTGCCTTAACAGTACACACAAATTTCCACTTAAATGTGGAAATAAGCATTTCAGTTTATTTCCTACAAATACTTCTATGTATGCTGAACTTGGTTGAACAGGAACTTTCATTTCGTTTCTAATCTACATATGCTAGGACATATTCATATGTTTACACTAAGCTTACTAATTCTATAACCTACTTATTGTGATGTATAAACATCAAATGCTGAGGTTGAAAATGTACTCGTAAAGATTACCTTCTACCATAACCCTCATCCTGTGTCCTATCATAAAAAATATATCTTATTTCTAAGAGGAATTACAGACTGTATTAATCTCTGCATTGTGTGTTATTTGATAACTAATTATCCCACTAGTGACAACATTAACTATACTGTGATTCGTGGCAGCATTCCTGCAAGTATCTCTCAATAAATCAATGTGGATGTGCCAGGTCTGTTACTCAAATTCCTTAACAAATATTTACAAAAGTATATCAAGCCCAATGAATTATAGCTACTAAATTGTTGGGAATGTACTCATGAAAACAAATCCTGTTTGTATAAGAAGAAAGGCACAATCATTCTTTAAACTGTACAATAAATCTTTACTGCTGTGAAAAGGTTTAAAGTCATTTGCATTTGGCAGAGGTAATGAAATGCATCTTAATAGACTTAAATGCTCAGTCTTTTTAATACAGAGCAGCAGAATATTATCGTTTTATGGGTGTGAGCGGGTGAGTTTTACAAAAACAAGTTTTTGTTTTGCAGTTGGGTCATGTTCATTGCTAAAATTCTTATTCCTATGTGGCAGCAAATCATGTAGTAGACTTGCAGGAAAATATAGCATCAAAACTATTATCTCATGGAAGTAAACAAGAGTCATTTGTTTAGTCAGCAAATATATGCTTAATAAAGAATACAGATTACTGCAACATTTTCAGAATTGTTGTTAGCTTGATTACTAAAATGATTTCTGTAAAGAATTTCACTGAACTCAGGAACAATAAAATATAATGGAATCAGTGTCCCAAGGGGCTTTGTGATGCTGTATGTGAAAAATTATTCTTGCCGCGGATATTCAGTGCAGCTTTTCTTTTACAAAATAGCTAACATTTGAAAATATGCCACTTTCTTCACTTGTTTTGAAATTTGTTTTGAAAGAAAAGGCTAATCCTATCAGCAGTGTTGCAGACTTAAAATGCAATCCATTCCTGTTAAAAGTGATATTATGCCATAATGAAATCTAAATGCTTATTGCTTGTTTGTGTTAGGAAACATGACTGTCCCAGGTTTTTCCTTCTAAAGAAAAATAGTTTTTCTGCTCTTCTTCCTCCATTAAATCTTGAACTAGAAGGCTGCTATAAAAATATTTTTCCTTTGGTCCTGTTCACTGACAGACATACTAATTAAAAATAACCATCTATCACCATTTCCATTTCTGTGTTTGTACACAGCAATGTTTAGACACTGAACAGGCAGGGAAGAAGAATGTGGCTATTAATAATTCATTTGATTCAAAGTATAGGAGTCTGTATGGAAAGTCAGATTTTTTTCCATCTGTTATAAGTATTTGATATATGTTTTAGTTGAAATGTTAGTCTTTACCTATAGACACTGTGGATAAGACTTGAATGTGTTTTTTCCTAATTATTGACTAAGCAGAAATTAAAACAAGTAATAGACATTGGGATAAATCAGCTTCCAGATCTCAGCTTTCTCTTCTGTGCTATTTGAAATCCAGAGAAACTGACTGAAAATCCTTCCCCCTTTCTTGTAACAAACAAAAACTAAAAAAATAAAGATTTCTATTTCTACAATACCAACCTGTCTTTTAGAAAAATCAGAGATATTCATATGTGAGATCCAAGAAATGGTAAGCTTTGCTTGCTATTTGTTGCACATGTATCAAAGGCAAACATACAACTCTTAGAGGGTCACTCTTTTCAAAGAGAGGTTCCAATGAACTTTCCACTCTGTGTCTAATTTTCTTTGGGAGTGAATTCTTGTGTAGATTTTTCTATTCCATCGATATTGAAATCTAAATAAAACTTTGTTTAAACTGCAGCTAAATAAAAGGCTAACACACCTTCAAATTCTAGTAATGCCCATCATGAATTAGAGAAGCTGGAGCTGAGTAAATGCAATCTCTTTTTTTCAGCCAGAATTTGTTTTTAAATGAACAGAGCCTCGATGAGAGCAGATCTGCCACTGCTCCTTTAAAAGTGTGACCTCATATTATGTAGTCTATTTCTTGTCGCAAGAATCTCTTTGCTGCTTTATCTGTCTTTGGTGCCAACAAACTTTCTGCATTGCAAGATTCCTTATTCTTTCTGTACCTAGGTGCCAGGCTGCAGCCAGGTCTATCATCAGTCAAAAGCTCCTGTTTTGTCAATCTCAAGAGAGATTCCTTTGCAAATCCCTGTACTGCACAGTAAATACCATCCAGCTCCTTAACAGGCCAAAAGGTCTTTTGAGAAGGTCTTGGAATTGTTTAATCCACCTGAGCTTTCCTTTCTGAAGAAAACAGTTTTGATGCTCTAAACACCAGCATTTATATAGTCCCCAAAGAGCAGCATTTTTTTGAACTAAAGAATCAATGATGTTAGCAAGGTGGATTATCTGAAGACAGTTTTGTTGTTGCTATGTAACCTTAGTTCAGTGACAGACACTCTATGCTGGGGTAATTCTTCTGATTCATTTGCTGCTTGCTTGTTCATTTGTTTTATCATGTTCAGCTAACCTGTCCTTTGCTTCTAACAATAGCTTACATGATCTCTCTTTCAGTTAGATTGTCTTGTGTGACTACAGAGACATTTGATAATGCTTCTCTGATTTTCAAATGCAAACAGTACAATAGAATATATGACAAGGTACTGTAGCTTAGAGCCAAACTGAAATGAAATAAGAAAAAGGGTTGATTTTTAGTCGTTTGACAACATGAAGTCTTTTTTTCTATCATACTGCATTGTTTTTAGTATAAAGTAAGCCTAAAAGTTGCTTATATTCCTTGAATACTTAAGGAGACAGCAGCTGAGTATGAAGGTGGCAGACAAAGCAGTATAAATTATGTAAACTTGAAAGTAGAGGAATTGCAATGGAAATCAGCAACCCTGGACTGTATAGCAGTCAGGTGTTTTAACTCAAGAAATAATGTGGGAAAATAACAGCAGAATTATTCTGTGACCTTTGCTCTCTAGATAATAGTAGAAAAATATAGAGTGCTTTGAAATTCCCCACGTATACCATAAGTATTTTTAAAAATAGAATCACTATTTTCTCCGTCTTATTAAGTACTAAGCTACTACTCAAGAAATGAGATGTATTTGAAATTTAAAGGATTTCAAGGGGTCACTTTTCAGCGACAGTTTCAGGGGAACTCTGTTTTGAATAACAAGTATATATAAAATTTCCTCTTCCCCTAGGATGGCATGCTATGATTTTCTTCCAGTTGGTCTCTGACCAGCAGGAAAGGCCAATCTCCCAATGCAATTCATTCAGGACACAGCTTCAATCTGAATCCCGAATTAGGTTCTTGTGGTGTGAACAGTGCTCTGAATATTTACATTTTTTCTTAGCATAGCATTGTCCCAGACTGTGCTGTGTTTCTAGATGGCTGTAATTGCTCCATAGGAACCATTTGAATTTCTCAGGTAAATGCAAAACTGATATGTAAGTCTTAAAATATGTATTACGTGTACTCCCTTTACTTGTCTGACTAACCTGCATTTTAGGAACCGTTATAATCTGTTATGTATATCTGTGATTAAAAGATCAGTCAAAAGGTACATTATAAGACTTTCCTGATTTATTTATTTATTTATTTATTTATTTTTGGAAGCTCTGGAGTAGCATGTCCATGGATTTGTACAGACCTTGGGAGCCATTGATTATTCATCTATCGTGAATGTGTGCTAAGACTGCAAGCTGAAAATCCCCTTGAGAGTTTTATAGGAGATGGTACTGCATTTTCAGCCTCACTTTGAGACAAAATAACATCTCAATCATTTTTATTTTTCCCCTTGAATAGTCAGTGCATAACATTTGAAGAAAGGCCTGTTGAGGTAGCTTTATTGCCATTGTGTTAGCAAAGTAATTTCTGCCTCTCTCCCATTTTGTAGGTCATATTCTTTCTTACTGAAGCTGGCCAATGGAAGCTGTGAATGTGTGTGTGGGGATTGCCCCTTGCTTGGCAGCTAGGAGAGTCAGAGCAGCTGGCAACAAGGGAGGGAAAGTTTGATATTGTAAGCAATGATTTCTCCCTTGGGACGGGGAGAAAAATGATCACAAGTGTATTCAAATATTTCCACAGGGTGGAATGATAGATCTTTCTTTTTAATCAGTTTGCCATTTACTTAGGTTCATTTATTGTTCCACTATGTTTATACATTAAAAAAAATAATCTTAATTTATTTGTTGAATTGTTGGCAGAATGACAAAATAACTAACAGTTTTATATATTATTTAAAATTTTATTTTGTACAGTTTTTAAATTTCCATAACTTTCTGCTACAAGCATAGATATGAAGGATAATTAGGAAATTCTGTAGAGAGAGAAATCTTTTCTTTCCTTCTGGATCTGACTGCTACTACCATACCAAAAGAGGATAGATTCTCTTTCCTCTTGCTGTAATTTGAATGTGAATTTGATCTTCCTACGGAAGGAAGATCTTCCTAAGGAAGGAAGATCAAATATCTTCTATCCAAGCACAAATAAAGAAGGGGAAGTGGAGAGAATTCTGTTTAACATTGTCAGTGGTAACACGTAACCTACTGCTGAGCAGATGTTAGAGACCTACCTATGTAAATATACAGAGTGTGTCAATTATAGTCTCATCCAGAGACCTTATATCTTTGTTTTGGACAGTAGCAACTGAAATTTTCAGCTTTACAGATACAGCTGTACTTTGACAGCTGTGACCTCAGTCTATATGCAAGGGATTAAATGTGTTTATTCACGCTGTAGACTGTGCAAAGGACTTGCTTATTGCTCAACTATGCCCCTATTTTCGCTTTGTTCTAACAGAAATAGCAGCAAATGGAGGAATAAGGTATCAAGACGAGCTTGCTGTTTGATACAGTACGCATGGCTGGCTGCAGGTGAACTCAAGCTGCATCTCTTCATTCTGTGTGCTTAGTTAGGTACAAGTCTGCTATTCCTGGGTGGTATAGATAGCTATCATCCATTTGGCTCTGATAGTTTAAGAGGACAAGTTATAACAATGAATTACCTACACTAGAATGAAGAATAACCTGATGAGGACAGCTATTTTGTAGCGAAGCTAAGCACTACATGAACAAGGAATGAAGGAGTTTTGTTTTTTTTTCCCCAGAGATTTTTTTGACAGACTAATGTGCCATGAAGTTTTGTTGGGTGTTGAGGGAGAAAGCATTGGAGATGCTGCTGTAGAACAGAAACAGGCTCTTCTAGAGTCTCACTGCTCTCTCAAGGGTCCAGCAAGAGATGAAATTGCAGGAAGACCTTGTGAGAACTTTTCAGTGAGCCACTGGCTTTTTGATATTTTTTTATGTTCTTTTTCTTGTTACTTTTTTAATTTCCTCCAGATAAATCTTGTAATGATAGAAGCAGAATATTTTCTCTGTATTTTCTGTATTTACTTTCCTAATTCTCCTAAAATAAATGTGTTTTCTACTTAAATTTTTGTACAGTGGCAATCTTTATTAAATTAATATATATATATATATCCAAACAAACAAACAAAAAAACCAAAAAAAAACCAACAACCAAGTTTAAATTCCAGTGGTTCAGTGGTTGTAAGTTAGAAGAAAGACATTTGTTTTTCCAGGTCTAGCTGAGAAATAACTTCTCTGAAGGAAACTATAGTCTCTTTTTTCTCTTGCAGAGTTCATCATCAAGCAGCTGTTTTTATAGTTGTGCTCTGGACATGGTTAGCACCATAATTTTTGTAGATTGAATGTATTTTTCCCTCAGAAAGGTATGAACATTGAGTAGTGTTCTCTACAAATTCTCTGTTCTCACAGATCAATAAGAATATTCAGACAATACACCAGTTTTATTTCCTCATGTTTTGAAACAAGCTCCCTTTGTAATTCCTGAAACATCTTCAAATGATTTCTCTTATACTGTTTACCTTCTAAGAGACATAATATATCATTGATTTTTTCTTTCTTTCTTTCTTCTTTTTTTTCTTTTTTCTTTTCAAGCCAGAACTTCCTACTGAAATCAATGAGGAGTTTGCTTAAAAATCAATGGGATGGTATAGCCCTGAAACATAAGACAATGGATGCTCCTTAATCATATGGGGAGAGGTGATTAAGATATCAGAAACAAACTATTAATCTGCATGCAAAGAAGTATGTGCTACTTTGAAAACAACCGTCTTTACCAAAGTGTAATTCCTTTTGATTTCAGTGTGAGCTCTGCCTGAAAAGGTACGGTAGAATCAAGTACAAAATGTGAAGCAATGTCATCAGAATTATTAATCAAACATTTGTGCTGAACTAAGGTCACTCTCCAAGAGAAGATTGGTCTTTAAATAAACTACACAAGCAACATCACTGATTTCTTGGTTCAAAGAGCTTCTGGTCCTTTGGGACTGGGAAAGCAATGAATGAATGTTCAGAGCATCAGGCTGCATGTTCACGAAAGGACAGACTAAACTGATGAAACGATAACCAGTCTTTCTCAAAAGACCTTTTAGACCTTCAAAAAGCTGACTGGGCTTTGACATGCATGGTAGGGATTTACAGAATTATTCCCCTGGGAAGTAAGGAAGGTGGAAGTACAGATTCCTTCTTGTTATTCCAAACATCCTAGCCCTCAAATATTGCACTTTGATTCTTTTGGGCAAGCTAAAAACAAACAAGTTCTTTAACGTTTCTTACCAACTATCTTTTTTTTTCTTTTGTTTTTGTCTTTCTGCAATCTGTAGCTCTGATACTTCATATATGTGTGAGTTTCCTCATAGTTTTCAAAAGACTTTCATCCTAAAGCAAGGGACAGAAGCCAAGAGCATCCTGGATAGAGATTTTTGTTCACCATTTGTCTCTTTATTGGACAAAATTTTACATATTATATATTTTTGAAGACCAAGGAGTAAAAAAGCCAATTAGCATCCTTAAAAATTAGTTTAGAAAGTGGTAAGTCAAAGCTGGAGGTGAGCATCGTTAAATTAATAATAATTAAAAATATATTACAAAATAGAATTTGAAGACCAATTTTCCCTGTTAAAATGTAACACATGTTATTTACAGTGTTGAATATACTTCTTAGAATATGACTCTAAAGGAACAATATCAGAAGAAACTGTATGTGTATAGCCGCTATTAGAGTCTGTTGTTGCCTTTATCTAATTATATCGTACCACTCTACTTAAGATTAGAAAAATGATCTCAAAAGAAACCTGGTTTTAACTTCTCCTCTTGATTAGTTCCAAAAACTGAGTTTAGAGAGTTATCAGATGAAAACTTGAAACTAAAATTGGAGCTCAGATTAGTCGTTCATCCTGTGAGTCAAGAGTGATTTAGTATCTAAAATCTGATTACATTATTTTGCCAAGAAATACTGAGAAAGTCTTTTGTTCATTTTCTGCATGTGTTCATTACTGCAAACAAATGAGCTTAATTTGTTTTATAAGCAAAGATGCAGTGGAGAGCAAGGACTCAAAAGGTCTTCTGCATGTGTGGTTTTATTAAGGATTGTTTTCTCCAGAGAGATCTCATGCAGCTAATATAGGAATATAAAGAGACCTTTTATTGTAACAGCTTTCATAGTTATCCCCTTAGCAAAGTTTGCTTTTGTGATAATTACATTTTACCATCTACAGTTGTTTACTAAATGAACAGCTTTTCTCTTACTGCTCAAGTAGTTTTCCTTTGATAATTTGTGGTTTCAATGAAATCTTCAGAAATATGTATTTGCCTCATGTTTGTTCTTGTTCTTGTTTTGTTTTGATAGCAAATGGCCTTGGTTGTTGTTCTGGTGCATACGAGCCACAAGGGTTTCTTTAGGAATTATGCCTGAAGTAACATGACATTAATGATGGTATTTCATTGAGAAGTAAACTGATGGCTTACTCATTTTCCCAGTTAACAGAAAAGGATCTTTCTGTTGTGTCTACAGCTTCTAGGATACATCACAAAGGCAAGACATCAGACCAAACATTGTCTGCAGTACTGAGTAATGCATTTTTGTGGTGGAAATGCATCATGTGTGAATGCGTGCATGCACTCTACAAAATATTTGTTTTTTAATATATTAATTAATTAATATAATTAATATATATAACCATCACACTATGTGGTTACATACATATATAAATATATGCATACATATGGGGGATGTTCCAAAAGTAGTGCCTTCTATTTCATTATGTTGACCTAGAATTTCAGAGGTGGATGTTGGTGGCATGACAGTAGAAATTGAACCTTCCCACTAACATTGTTACATTTTGTTGTCATGCGACAGATGGCAGCAGAAGGGCAGGCTGACAAAAAGGCATCTAACATGCCTGTGCCATCAGCAGTATAAAGATAAATCTAAACTGTAATTTGGAAATTTGTTTTTTCTACAAATGTAAGACACAACTTTAGACGCAGTTTTCAGATTGTACAACTAAATTTGTATTTTGAGTACATCTGAACATGCAGGTTAAAAAAAATAATCAGGAAAATATCTCAGGATACTCTGAAATCTTTTTTTAAAACTTCAACCGTAAGAAGGTCCCAGGCCTTCTTTTGCCCTAAGAATAGGGCAAAAAAAGTTTTCATAGCAGTGACGTAACAAATTAGTAGTGCTTTTGTCAAACACATTATAGTCTTTGGAAGCACATTAGTAATCGTATAGGTGGTTTGAGGAAATTCCTTTCTTTATCACAGTCTCCACACTCACTGTCTCCCCTTACTTTCACCAGGATCTTTGTGATAATTTACTAGGAAGGGTGAATCAGCCTTGCTGAATTCCATTAAATGGAGGGAGGGGGCTTTCCAGTGATGAACAAAACCACACTATCTATGACATCTTAAGCAAATAAAGCTTGTAAGGCAAACTATATTATTGATGGTATAGAAACCAATGCACTTCTTTTGTCACAAGGTTATCAGGGAATTCTTCTGTCTTCCATGCCATGTCTCAATATCTGTCCATTTCATTCACCCTCAAAAAAGTATCATAAATTATCTCACTGAAGATGTACTGTCAATATAAGATATAGCTTGGTTCTAGATTTTTCTTAATACAGAATTAGAAATCTCTGCAGTCATGCTTTGTCTTTGTCGTACAGAAGTAGCTGGCTAGATTAACAAGTTAGCAATCTAACGGTATAAATTATGATATTGTTACCCATTTTGGGCTGAAAAAGGGAATATTGTGTGTCTTGGCCACTATGCATATTATCACCACTGTAATAAGTAGGAACAAAATAGTGGTAAACCTACATAATCTATTAAAACTGCAATAACTATGTGCTGAACAAGAAAGCTGGGGAGCTCAGTGGCAAGGCAGACCGTAATCCCTTTTCCAGCTGCAGGATTCCCAGTTGTCAGAAACCAAGGATAGACGTGCAAGGCTGCTGTAACTTCAGAGGCTGACAGCACAGTATCTATAAATACAGGCAATGTGAAGCAATTTGCTTGCTTTTTAAAAGCATTTTAACCTTTTGTGCTCCCTCTGATAGTGATGAACTTCAATTCACATAAAAAGAATAAATTCTGAACTGTTTTATGTAGGTGATTGATATCTTTATATTGATAAATACTGCAGTACTAGAACTTCATGCAGATAACCTCCACCTTAAAGAGCATACAGTCTAAGCAGACAAAATGAATAAAAAGCAAGAAATGCAACGTTATTCTTCCCTTTTTAGAGCTGAGAAAACCACAGCACTGAAAGGTTAAGTGGCTTGTCTGTGGTCAGGCAGGGAGCCCATGGCAGGGCTGTGAATTAAATGCCTGTTCTTGCAAGAACTGCACTGTCTCCTTAGGAAATATGAATAGCATAGTACAGAGAAACTACCCAGCATGAATTTACTGTGTAGTACTTGAATAACATGGTACTGGAACTGAAATAATGAACTGATAGCTGAAAGTAGACAAAATGTATTATAAGACTGAAAAATGTGAGAAACTTGATTATTTCCCTCTCTAAAGCTGTTTTTCCTCATGACAACGAAATGTACAGTTTTTCTGTGTCAGTCTCTCCACCTCTCTATTTCTGATAGATCTTTGCATTCAGGCAACAGGTTCAGGAGAACCATGTTCCTATACACATGGTTAAAAGTCACCTTGATGACTTGCATTTCACATCCCCTAAGACAGAAATGCTGCACTGTGGCTCAGAGATTACCTGCTCTGCTTGGCTGCCCATGCAAAAAGCACCAATGGTACTGAGAATGCTGTGTGCTGCCTCCTGTCCTGTCCATGGCTCAGATGTAAGAGAGGAGCCATGTGTTGGGCTGCTGTAGCAAGGGAGCTGGAAGAACTGCAGGAGCTTACTGCATCTCTGCATGGGAAACCAAGCTGGTGATGGCAGGTTATGATCCATGGGTGATCCATGTTCCTTACTAGACTTACAGTGATTTTCTTCCTGTTTGTCCTACAGTTGTTACTTTGTTTTTCATTTATTTTTTATCTCTATTTTTAGTTTTTCATCCTTTAGTGTCCTATGCATTTCTAGTAGAGGTACTAATTGTTTTCAGTTGATACGTGTGTAAATTCAAAGTTTCACTTAGATGCTCATACTTAGTAAAGTTTAGTTCTAATTTCAGTTCTTCTTTCAGACTTCTCAAGAGAGGCAAGTTGGCCTAAATTCAACAACCCCCAAAGTTATCTGAGCTGCACAAAAAAAATTAGTACATGGCTAGTAATTAGCTAAACCCTGAGAACAGGTAGTTTAATTAGCTAGTATGAGAGAACCACTTCAAATCAAGGACTTTCTGAAACCCCTACATGAGCTTAAGGACATTTAAATTTCTGCAACACTTCTAGTTTCCTGTAAAAACCCTACAGCTTTCCATTTTATAGTTGGAAGTAATATAGGTAATGATAATTTTGAAGCTTAAAGACAGTACTAATTCTAATGGATACAAGCAATATTTTCTATCTGCACCTTCAAAGTTGCGGCCTTGCACAACTCAGTTGTTTATAAGACATTTTTCCCTTCTTTTTCAGTAGGCTTGAAAACATGCAAAGGATGTGGAGTCCTACCATACAAATTTATTTTATACTGGCTTAATGTTCTTTCCAGTAATTAACACACATGCAAGATCATTGTCTCTCCAGATAAATTATTAAAATAGCCATAAGGACCTAAAGTTTCCAGAATTCATTTTTTTAATCAAGATTTTTATCTTTTTTTTTTTTTCTTCTTCTTCTTTCATCTAGAAGTTCTTCCCTAGAAATGAGAAAGGACAGCTACTTCAGCATTTGATGGTGATTCAAAGATATCTTTTAAAGACGTAAGTTCCAGGAGGCATGTGAAACCAAAACAGGTTAACCATGTTGTCAGGCACAATGTCTTTTGTTAATTATATTGCTTTGTATACAGATAAACAGATTATTTTTCAGTATCCCTCTACAGAAATGTGATATTTTCATACCGTGTTGATAGTTGCGGAAATGCTTGTCTGCTGGCATGTTTGTTGTTCATTCTAAGGGAAAGAAACAAGAGGTAAAAAAGAGCCCCCCAAAATCCCAATATTTCTTCAGAAAAATAAAGATGATGGATGAGCTGGGACAGCTTGAGAAAGTTTTTCCTTACAAAGTAATGATAAGGGTTTGGATAATTTAGGGTGCTATCTATTTGTCTGCTGTAACTAAACCAAGAAAATAGTTGAATTTAGATATTAAATTGCTCTTCCACTTCTCATAGTGTGAAAAGTTAAAAAAAGGATATGGCAACTCCTTTTTGAGAAGCAATCTACAAGCACAAAGAAGCATTATTCAAATTGTTTGATGAACAAGCATCAACTTAAATTCTTGGAGCCTGGTGTGTGTCACCCAAGTGAGCACTGCCTCATCTTCTGTGTCTGTCAGTTCTGTAGGTATTTCTTGATCCGGCACACACTGGCTGCTTGTTGTGTATTGTGCCACTTGTTACAGAGTTGCACTACCACTTAGAGATGAGGAAATATCATTACTGCTTTATAGCAAAAGACTGGCTCAAAAATTTCTGTGGCTTTACTATAACCTACTCTTTTCTTCTTAAATATCCTGGATTTCTTTGTTTATTTTCAGCTCCCTGCTTGAAATGGCTGTGATCAAGAGGCTTTCTTTGAGAGTATGGAAAAAAGACAGTAGGATAGCACGGGCACTCTCAGTGCTGGAACTGGAAATAGATGTTTCTCTGATTCTCACTGTGCTCCATTTTATCTATCACTTTCTTTCAGTGAAACAAAAAGCTTGGTTGCTTTCTTGACATAAAACATTGGCATCTCCTTTGGAAGAGAAGACAGTGGAAATTGGAAACAATTTCTGTGAAAGCTGTACTCCTTACACCTCTCTGGCAAATCATGAATAGGATCTTGGTTAAAAAAATAATATAATGTTGTCTGAATCACACAAAATCTCCTTTTCTGTTTAACTTCTTAGTACCATTTCTCATGCCTCATTGAGTTCTTACTCTGATTTTTTTTCTTTTAATCTTGTGCCACAGGCACATTTTGAAAACAGGTTTATGGGAAATAAATGCTTCCTGTGCTTTGTGTAAGTGATGCCGGGTGACATACCCATTGCGTTCAAATTGGATAACCTCTGCAATCATGCTATTATTTGTCTGCTCTTTTCAATGATGTCTGAAGACATGAGCTCAGGTCTTCCTAGCAGTGCACTTGAACTGATGAAGCTGTCTTTATGTGTGCATTCCTGCAAGTAAGATCAAATGCCTGTACCTAGTGGGAAAATTTGCTGCTATATAATTTACATTAATGAAACACGTGGAACATATTTCTGTATGCTGGGTAATACCTGCAGCTGAGCAAAAGAATCAGCATTGTTTTTAAGTATGCATATAACAAAGGACAGCAGGATGTTCCTGGTTAAAAGAACACTCTTCTCTTTCCTCTGGTTTTGCTTCTGGCTGGCAATTTTTGAGAAAGCTTTGAAAAGTTTAAAGACTGGAATATCAGGATCCACTACAAAAGGGGATGCTTATGGGCACTTTGTGGTGACCTGTGATCAAAAGACAGAGCTTACTGTTGTTTAATATGCTTGTGAGCCTGTATACTTGAATGAGGAGGTTTGACTTTCAGGTGTTTTGCTTTTTGAGGTGCTGGCGTGGTGTGCAGAGTAGAGACAAGCTGCAAAAGACAGAATCACTCTTTCCTCCTCTTCTGTTTTGCCCTGCTGTATATAGATCTCCTGCTAGTTAGAGGTTGTAGATGAAATGAACACATTCAGATTTCTGCTCTGAACTGGGCTCAGATCCTATATCTGCCATCCTGTAGCGAGCTCTGGTCACAAAACTCAGCACCTGGCTTATGCTCTCTTCTGACTAGGAATTCAATCTCTCTATGAAATTCTTTAATGTTTTCTGTTAGAAACTATTTTGTTAAAAACTAGCAACCCAAAGCACCAATCCACATTCTGTGCAACTGTGTTCCGTAATAGTTCTTGGAAGTGGTTATGAAAGGTGTGATCTGACATTTTATGATAGGCAAAGTGAGAGAAACAAATGTGGAGCCTCTTGAGATAAATGCCTCATTTAACTTCTGTACATTCCTTTTCTTTTTCACTTACAGTGCCTGATACTGAAACACTGTTAGTTGCTTGCAGCATTCCAGGAAATGCTTTTCCTGTCTTTTCTAAACTTCTGGGTTAGAACAGAAAACCGTTCTGTTGGTTGGCTTCAAGTGGATCAGTAGCACTGCTCTGTTCCATTGTGTGGCACTTCATTGACCTTCAGTGAAGATACAAGAGAGGATAAATTTAGCCCATCCTTTTCCCACTGATAAGAAGGAACCGCATATATGAAAATAATTCCTAGTCCTACTTTCTAGTTACCAACAGGATCTGGAGGTCAGACTACTTCCTGAGGGAAAGAAGGAGCAATGAAAGCTAAAGCTAAGGCTACAGAGATGAGGACCTGGGGATGTTCTTTCTAAGTATATTACGTACATTTGAGGTGGGAGAAATATATAGTGTTTTTGTCTTTAATTTTAACTGTGAATTATGTGCAGTAAAAATGACTGGATATTAAGCAAATGAAGCAGCAACTTTATTTGGGAAATTGTAAAAGTGCCCCAGGAATACTTTGTATTTCTATACAAAAGAAAAGTGAAATATTTTTAGATACTGTTCTGCAGCTTGCCCTCTCTTTCTGTAAATATTTGGTATTTTTCTGTTAAATTTGTTAATTTCGGAAAAAAGCTGGAGAGATGTAACTTAAATAACTCAGTACTGTCTAGCTCTACAGCATTCACAGGAAGCACTCCTCTTCCAGCGTCAAACTGTTTTCTCACATAACTTTCCTATTTAGGGTAGTGATTTGCAGCTGCAATCTCAAAACTTTCCTCCTCTTTCTCTTCAAAGGTTCTTGAAAATTTATTGTATGTAAAGACTGACAGAAGTGACCTTACTGTTCTTCTGGTCCTTCTGTTTTTTTCTGCTTCAGTGTTTTTGGTTGTTTCAGTGGCTCGCTTTTTTTTGTTGTTGTTATCTTCTTGGCTTTTTTTGTTTTGTTTTGTTTTTCCTGATTTTATTCATTGGTATTTCATCCTCACTCTCCTTTAATTCATTTATTCCTATTCTAAATTAATGCAGGTGTCTCATTTGACTCTGTCTGGGGTATATTAACTGTGTTTCCATTCTAGCTCTTCTAAAATTTAGTTTCAATCCCTTGCAGCCTGTTTTTCACAAGCTTTTGATTTTGTTTCCCAGCCAAAGCTTGAACTACTAATTGCCTTTCATGCTTTCATCCATACATGTCCTGGGATTTCTTCTTTCACTGGCTTTCTTTCTTTGGTTCTTAATAGATTGTCCTCTGACTTTTCCTTCAAAGTACAAAAAAAATAGGGAATCATTTTTCTCATCTTCCCTCTTGACACTATAACTTTTGCAATAACTGCAAGTAAGAATGACTGGAGCCAAAAGCGTAAGCTAAGTTAAGCTTACCATGTTCACAGGATGAATCTTAGAGATCTAAGTGGATTAGTTTTCTGAAAGAGTCATATGTACTTCTAATACCTATTCAGAGGATAAGGATATTATTTTAAAACAGTAATTTGTGGAAAAACAGGGAACTGCAACTGAATGCTTCCTTGCAATATAGGGTAAAACTGACAAGGGAATGTCAGAGACTTACACGTGGTAAACTACATTCACGTTGATTTAAATTGCTTTTAGAATTAGTCTCTAACCAGACAGTACTCCCACTGTGCCATGTGGTTTATAACTAAACAGATGGGGAACATTTTAGAATGACTAAGCAAAATATGAGAAGAAAAATGGTGCATTAAAAACAAAAGTCAATATGTTACATTTCAGAGAAGACTTCCAGATTGTCTACAATTTGCAGATCATTTTTTCTAAGCTATGGTGATTGCTTGGCCAAATGAATGCAGGTGATGTACTTAGTTCTTCCAGTGTGTTGTTTCTTGCCTGCTCTGGCAGCCCCACTTGAGCCTGACAGAAAAATATCCTGGTGCTCCCTGCCATGAGATGACTGTTCCACTGCAGTACAGTGTAAGAGTGAATGCCAAGGGAACTAAGTAATTGAACTGATGAGGCTTTCAATAATCAGGGTCAAACTAGCTGACAAACAGATCTAACCAACTAACCTTTTCCTGTTTTCTGCAGCTGGTTACCAGATCTCATGTCTCTCATCTCTCTGTCTCCATTTATCTCAATAATGCATTCTGCAAACATTAACTTAGTTCCCTTTTCTCTCATCTACTTAGTAATATATTTTCCTTTGACTAGCCTTTTTTACCGCCTTTACTGCATTCATGTAGGTAGCCATCAGGCAGGCTCAGTACATCTGAAGAGCTCATTGCCCACTGCCCACTTGCACCTGTCACTCTGACCTATGGTCTGCTCATTTTGACTAGCGAGGCTTCTGGACAGTGTCTCAGCCCCACCATTTCTTCCTCTTCAGCACTTCTGAAAACACTTCCATACAGAAGATTTTCTATCCAGCTCATTCAGCCTCTTCTTTTATCTCAGCTATAGCACCATCCTTCACCCTGGCCTTGACAAATAGCGTTCTGCTCCACTTGTAGCCATGAAGGATACTGCTAAAAAGATCACTCTCTTTTGGTATCCCTCTCTCACAGCTTTCCTTTTTCTATAATGCATCAGAAATAACTGCTTTTGCCTTCCAGGTTCTTTAGAGTCCAACCTTGCTGTAGCTATTACTACTCATTCACTGTCAAGATGCTGACTCTTGCCTTTGATCAACCTATTATAGCAGCCTCCACTGCCTACTTGTTAAATTTTTAAACAGCCACTTGTGTATGTACTCCTGTGCTGCCTGTCATGCTTGGAGGAGCTTCTCCAGCCAGAAACTTGAACTAAACAGGCACTTTCCACTCTTCCTCTTTCTAAACTCTGAGTTCAAAGCCCAAAATATTGTTGTTGTCCCTTTCTTACTGTCCCCAGCATAAGTATTTAACTCCCTGTAGCTCTGTATCTCATGGTGGGCATTTATCATACAAAACCCTGAGGTCTGGTGTTGTGGGTAACTAGAGGTCCACTATGATAAGTTACTAATCATCTTATAGCACACTGTACCATCTATTTAAAGCAGGTATCTCTGCTCAGTGCATAAAGGAATTTATTCAACAGGCTATTGTGAAGAGTGGTGTGAATCTGAGCAATGCTTTACTGTCCTTCACCAAGAAAAAAGGAAGAAAATAGATCTGTTGCCTTTTTCCTTCTGTATTACAACTTCTAATTGACCCAAGTGAAAAGAAAACAAAATATTGGCTTATTTTAGTAGATGTAATAAAGAGACAAGATAGAGGCAGCTCCCTAGTGTACATTTTAAATAAACACAACAGAAAAAGAAGGAAATTATTTGCTGAAGTAGTGAACAGCAAGATGGTTTCTGAATTCAAGGCATTTCAGGAAAATTTAGGAAAAAAAAAAGAGTAAGTTTAATGAGCAACAAATAGAAAGGAAGGGGAGAGGAGTGGACTCTATGAAGAAGAGGCAGAGGAAAGATAAGCACGTGACATCTCATGTTGATTAAAATCCTGTCTAGCTTTGTAAAACTGACACCTTTCTTTGGACAGTTTTGCCTATCAGTGTTCTCCCTAAGATGGGTAAGGTGAAGTGAGACCAAACAGCTTCAGGAAATTAAAAGCCTGCAATTCCCATCTGTTTCATAAGCAGGTGCCAGGTGAGAGTGCTGCTGAAGCTGAGGCAGGAAGAGCCAAGCTACTTACTACTGGCTGTGGCCCTTCTTCCTTAAAGTGCTTTCAGAGCAGGCATGGAGGAAGTCTTTAACCATACTCTCTGCCAAGATACAAAAGAACTCTGTTAGATTTGGGAAAAGATGGAAAGAGGAAAGGGAGAAGAAGATGGAGAGGAGGGGGGAGGGTAGGGGATAAGAAGGGCTGAAAAGGGAGGGGAGGTAAAATTAGCACACTTCACTCTTTATTAAAGAAAAAGTAAAGTTTGTTTCAAAGTTAGTTATTTTCTAATAACATAATTTTCCTAACTAAAAATACAGAATACTTTTTTTATTTCTGAAAGTATTTATAATAGACTTGCTCCAGAAGAGCAACTGATGTGACCAGCACCCACTGACATTTATCAATGCTTGCTGAATGTTGATGGAGACCAAACAGTGGATTTGATCACAGTGAGGCGGTGGGTGATGTGTTGTAGCAGTGGATCACCTCCGCTGGTGCAGATTTCTACAAGAGCAGCATGCAGACTCCTGTTCATTCCAGATGAAAATGCGTAGCTAACATTGGAAAATGGTGTTTTCTAGCTGAGAATTTTTTCCATCAAACACAGTTATTGTGCTCTTTGTTTCTGTTGTAGTTTCTATGGAAACAAATAGGAGGCATTACCTTCAGAGCAACACACATACATTTCCAAAATGGTATAAGAAAGCTTCAAAAGCTTCTTACTCCAAAATGTTGTTAGGGAGGGAAAATCAATCCTCATTAAAGCTAGTGTAATACATTTGGAAAGCCAGAAAACTGGTGGAGGAGTGTACGTTAATTAGGAATTACAGATACATATGAAAAGTTAAAGATAACAGCGTGGGATGAAGAGGAAGAAATAATTTCAGTATTGCAGAAAGATGGAATTCTAACAATGGTGTGCAGCTGATACTAGATAAGGATGGTAAAAGTATCAACCATCAAAAGGCAGAAGAATTGGCTATGAATTTTTCTACTCCGATTTGGAACAAAGCAAATCATATCTTTCACGTATATCAATCTTGATTTACTCATATCTGACAGTGATAAGAACTACTTCCTATTCAATCAATAAGTTGGGAAGGTGTTAACCAGCAACTGTCAGAGCTAAACATTTTTTTTAATTGACAGAGCCAGATAACTTGCACCCTAGAGTAATAAAAGAGCTCACTGTGAAATTCTCTGAACCATTAATGTTGATTTTAAATAAACCACGGAACAATGAAGAAGTTCCAGAGTACTAAAAACAAATTCAATGTACCAATAATTTATGAATTAAAATATATATGGCAATAAGTCGAGTTGGCAACCTGACATTAATCTTGAGCCAAAACTCAGAAAGGCTGATTTGGAACTCAAATCTGTAAATATATGTAGCCTGCTGTGATAAACTGTTTAACTGTGTATGGGAGATGTAAATATACATGTGAAATCATTATCATTTGGTGCTTTGTTGTGCCTGGGTTTTTGTTTTTTTTTTTTGGCCTGGAGCTGTTCAGTGCTGCTGTTAAGACTGCAACAAGCAGTACAGGATAATGCTTCTCACCAGTCATGGCCCTTCTGTGGGCCAGGGAGAGAATCTCTAGCTTGCACTCAGTTTAGCCAGAGCTCAAAAATGCCCTGGTGCATGATGTTCAGTAGAGTGTGCAAAGCAGGAAGACATCCTTGCATTTTACTAAGATTTCTATGAAACCTGGTCAGGGGATAGGTATAATCAGAAGTGCAGCCATTTCTCGTGATCCGAAAATAAATCCCCTTCTTATGTTCACTTATCACAAATATTCTTTTGTCCTTGATCCCCACTGGGTTTACCAAAACAGTCAGACAATGCCCTACTGACTACCCCAAGCAATTCTAAAATGGGCTTTTAGTGATACAGCATCAGATCTACAGCATTAGTGTGTGTATGATTATGTATACAAATTTAAATGTGGGATTAGACATATTGGAAGGATTGAAAGAAAACAAATGACAAATACCCAAATTATAGATGTGCTTACTTTCTTGCTTGTCCTTGGTTTTGAAGCTATCACTTATTATACCCTGAAGGGGTGAGATGAAGCTTAGGTCACTGGGATTCTGTGTATCTGCCTTCAGGAATTACGGTCCTAATATGCTTCAGAGCTGTGCGTACTTCACTTTACTGTTCCCACATAATGCTCCTGAAATAAAAAGTCTTTTCACACGTGATAAAATGCAGACTGAGACAAAGTGAGCATAGGCGGGAAAGACACAGTTGTGTGCTGCTGAAAAAGCAGAGTTTGGACACTGGAGCATCAGGGATCTTCCACCAAAGGTCTGTTGTGGTTTTTGACATGTCCCCTTGCTTCAGTTTCCTTGAGTATAGTACTTGGTTAGGCCAGAAAAATACTTAGATTTCATTAGAAGATATTTTGTAAAGCATCCTTACTACAAATTAGGAGAGCTTTGGTAATGTGCCTACTCAGTATTTCATTCCTGGTATGTTACTAAAAGCAACCTCACTTCGTTTGTTTGTTTGTTTTAGATTTGGGGTCTGGAGACCACAGCATATGTAGATGAACTGATTTTAACTTCAGAAATGAGAGGCAGAGAAAGGCAAGACTTGTAATCCATGTGGAATGCAAAAAAATAATTGCATTTTTAGTCTAGAAAGTGTCACTAGAAAGTGTCACTGCATCTTCTGTAAAGAACACAGAAATATTTTCTTGTCAGTAGCGGTAGTCTTAACAGCCTACAGCATGTGTCAGTAGTGGATCAAATATTAAAAGTAATTTTTAATAAGTGGGAATCAAAGAGGGATTAGAAGAGCTCGGGGGACTTGGAGATGAGACCAGTTCAGTGAATCCCACAGCTCAGGGGCGTAACAGGCGAATGCTCTGCTACCCACAGATGAGAGACTTGACAAGCAGGCTGATGAATTTGAGATTTATTATTAGAAAGTAGGGACTGAGGGTATGTATAAATGGAGATCAGTTTTGATAGGTATGAAAGGGATGTTTCAGACAGGTAATGAAAAACTCACAACAAAATTTTAAAGTTAATGTGTTGACTGAAAGGAACCAGATATAAATCTGCTGTAGCTGAAGTAATGTGATTGGATTTATTGCCACTAGTAAATGTAAAGGGATGCAGTATACTGAACAATGTGGTCATTTGTGAATATTATTTCATATAATGTATACCTATTGTTGCAATCACAAAGCTATAAAAATGGGCTTCAGAGCAAGGCAGGCAACACACAGGGTAGCAGTAATACCTGCAAAGTAGAAGCATGTTACCCAAGTGACTGCTTTTGAGAAAAGCTTTCAAGAAGTTATCCATAAATGCACTAAGAAACCGAAGAAGAATATAAAGTTGAAATTTTTGGAGGATTCATCAGACACACATAACTGCCACCAGATGGGAAAACAGAATATGACAAACTGTACATAAATAAAAGACAGATGAAAAGGGCGAGGGTGAATTTGGGAATTTGATTTCAGAATGCATTGTCTTATGTATCCATCATCCGTAATGCCTTCTATCTCCTTCATGTGTGCGAACGTGCATGCCTTTTCCTCCCTTTCCTTCTTCCTCCCTCCCTTTCTTGCTCTTCCTTTCAGAGATTGACAGCCCACAGTTTGAAGAGAAGCTCGGAGAGAAATCCATACCATTCTTTGTCATACTCCATGAACTGAGTGATCTCATGAGAAATGAGACCTTCAGCAGAAGACAGACCTGAGAAGAATGTGGATATGGATCTCCTACAAAATATTTTGGTGTGTTACAGTAGCAAAGAACTACATCAGTTGGGTCAGTGCTGAACCTCTGCATGGCTTAGAAATAATGTTAGAAGTCATTACTCTTTGAGCAGAAAGCATTAATATAAAGCTACAGGTTATATTAATGTAGTTTTTAACCATTTTATTGCTATTATTGTGGGCTTTAAAAAAAAAGAAAATCTCTCATACCTTTGAGAAACAGTGGTTAAGTGATTATTTTTTCTGTCCTGTGCAGAATTCAATACAGGTATTATGATTTTATGATTTTTGGTTGTTGGTATTCCACATCGTAACATCACATAGAGCACTGAGAGTTAAGGAGTTAATGCTCCAGTTCCAGGCACCTGATCGGAAGAGAAGAACTACATACCCCAGAAGACTTTGTGTTCAGAGAGAGGATATAACCTTTTATAGACCATCTGACTTTCCTTTCCCTTTTTCAGCTCTCCTCCCTGCTGCTTGACCTGACTGCCCATCTCACCTCAGTGCTATGGTGAGGACTTTCCACCTTTTGGACACTCTCTCTCATTATACTTGATTTATTAGCTTCAATTCTAATTATACTGTATTATAGTGTGTTATCTTGCATTCCAATACCATATTTAGTAAATCAGTGTGTTTCTCTTCAGATCATTGATGCTATTTTCCATTATTTGGGTCCTCTGTTTCCTCTTTCTGGAGGCACGGATCTGCTGATCCCTCTGCCCTGCTAGTCAGGGAACCAGGCTGAACCAGCCCATAAAAAACTGACAACTGGAAAGTTACATCTGCCCGAAACTGCCACTGTCTCCTTTTCTGAAACACTTTTTTTTTTTTTTTTTTGCTAATTTGTAATCAAAGTATTGAGCATTTCTCAGTCATGAGATATTTATATTTCTCAATAACTCATCTATATAATATTACATTCTTTATCCATGAAGACTTATGATTTAACTGGAATGTTGTATTATTTTAATCTCCACTCTTCAAGAATTTTTAGTACAATAGCTTGATGAGCCTGATTCCTCATGAACTGCAGTCATCTAGTAAAGCTTATTGTACTGCAGTTTATACCCTTCTTCGAGCAGGTTGAAAACGGAAAGACCAGATGCCTATGATCATTTGTGTCTGGATGGAGGCAAACACCAACCTGTGTGTGTTTTTTCTTCTATTACCTCATCATCATGAAGATATGGTTTTGAATCTCATGATTTTAGTGATCTGAAATGGAGCTAGCAAGTAGGAAAGTCTCTGAAGAGATGATCTATTTGATCACAGAGAAGATAATTCATAGCATGGCTTACTTTATATACAGTAATATATTCTGATGTATAAGTTCAAGAAAGGCAATGTTTTCCTTTCAAATTCTTAGTCAGAAATAAAACAGTGTCCTCTAAAAATGCTCTGGTTGACATTTCATTTCATTTATCATGCAATTTGCTCCTTATTTTGCTGCCCTGATGTCACTCACTAGTGACAGACAAAAGATTGATATCTTTGCCAATCATTTTAGATCTCCTCATGACTTAAAATGTCTTTGAAACAAAAGGTTTTTTATAACTCAAAGGTAAAGCAAATTACAACATAAAATTATATTTTCTTTCTATATGTTAGAAAAAGGGAGAGCATTTCTAGATAGCAGATAAAAGAACCTCAAAACTGTGAAAACTAATCTAGATCTTCATTTAAAGCTTTTAAAATACTTACTATAAGCACTTGTAGGCAGATCTGTAAAAAATATTTAGATACCTAAATTTCACTGATATCAGATAAAGATTGGAGTCTAAACATCTTCTATTTCTTAATCTTTTTTTTTTTTTTTTTTTACTGTTTGTATAATGCTAGGAAAAACACATAGTTGATAGCAGTATTTTGACCTCTTTAGTCTTTTTAATGGCATATTGTTGACTCAAGCAGATGTTTTTGCATCTTGGAGTTCAATTTCTACTAATAATTGCCAAGATGCCATTTATGAAATTAACATTACATTTCCATTGTTTCTTTTTTAAGTTTTCTACCAAATGCATGTACTTAGGTAATTTTGTTCTTCAACAAATTGACTGTGCTACTGAACTGTTGTCCAGTGACTTTTCTTCATTCTGGCATACTGAGAAATTTGCATTCAGTGAATTTTTGCAGTGTACTTTTTTGTATGATGTATCTCGGCTAAAGCCAAGCATCCATTCAAGAAAATATTGAGGAGTTTTGACCCAATTTTGGAAAGTATGAAGCTTGTTAGGAATTTGCTATTAAAGGCCATGTATAAAGTCCCAGCTATTTATAGAACTCCAACAGATGGCATGAAAAAGTATCTTCATTCTGGGAAACATACAGTGGAAGGCATGCCAGAATATGGCAACATGTGGACTGATGAATGGATGGGAGATGACTGAAATTTTTGCCACCTTCTTTAGTGTAGCAATGTGGAATCGTAGAATCATTTCACTGGGAAAGGACACTTAAAGGACATCTAGACCAATTCCCCTGCAGTGAACAGAGACTAGATCACAGTGCTCAGAGCCCTGTCCAGATTGACCTTGAACATCCCCAAAGACCGGGCATCCACTACATGGGGACGTAAAATTAAGTCACCAGGTAACTGGGTCTAAACAAACAGCATAAATTACTAACCCAATCTGTAATCATGCTATGGGTATGCATTGTGGTGCACTTGTTTTGTTCTTCGGTTGAGTACCTTATTTTTGGCCTATCTTGAGGCAGAATACTAAACCATATGGACCTTTGATTAGGTCTGACTTAGTATGAAGCTATTATGATGCTTTATTTGTATTTCATGCATAACTCTCTTCATTTATTCCCCAGATGCATGTACAAATGCAAGCTTTACTAACATTTCCACTCAATCAGGACACAGCACGTGCTTCACTTCATGATTACTGTTTCACATCTGAACTGAGTAGCATCCAGAAATAGGAAACATCACTCAGAAACATCAGCATGTTGCAGAAAAGAAGGATGAAACATCTTCACCCATGTTGGAAACAGCGTGAATATATATTTGTCTTGCATAGTTTATATATTTTGCTAAAAGTCATAGATTTGATATAAAAGGAGTGATCATGGGGAACAGCTTGATATTCTCTTGAATAAATGAGATGTGCCATCTGCCTTTCCTTCAATATGTGGGCATGTATTATGGGCTTAGTGATAAAAAGAGGCAATGAGGTTGGTGATGAGCAGGGTGAGTGGAAGCGTTACACAGAAAGACTGGTGGCAAGGTTTGAGGTGCTGACACCACCTAATGAGTGCCACTGCTGCACCAGGGCTGGAGAGCTTACTTGCATCCCCAAGGACACAGAGGAATGGGGCACATAAATATGCATATGATGTGCTTCTCAGGATTATTTGTGGGCCTCTTTGATAAGGAAACTTTGTTTCCTCTGCTCCTCCATCAAGAGAGAGAAAAATTAAGCAATGCTTTTTTTGTATTGAGGAGCTGTGTGAACATGTACATATATATGTGTGTGTTTATATATATGGCATGTGCATGAATGTATTCCAACATTCAACTAAGAGTGCAGACAGTGCAGGATGTGCACTGTCTGTACTATAGCACACTGAACTGGCACAATGAGGAATTACACATGTAGATGTATGTTGTGTCATTTACAGTGTGTAACCACACAGTTTTTACTATGTGATCAATCTTATAATGAAATGTGCTATGTGAATTCATAGCTCATATGGGCTAACAGTGAAGGTCAAATGCAAAAGTTTGTTGAAGTGTCACCGGTGGAAGGACAGAATCAATTGTTCCCACATTTTAATAAGTATTCAAATGGATGGTTCTTTCTGTCTCTCCACCACCCTTTCCAGCACTCATATTAGACCATAACATTTGTCTGGCACTGACTTTCAAAGAGAAGTGAAATTATTTATTCATACCACTAAATTTATTTTATTTTTAAAACATATTATTGCAGAAATTTTTGTATTATATATTAGAATGTTTATAGATTCTTTTACATTACTAGTAGGTAACCTACTACTAGCTATTAGGATTATGCAGTACTGCTTTTTCTGTGTGTCTTTACAAAGCAAAGTCAAAATAATATTTTTCTAATAAATACTGAGAGGATTGAGTTAGAGAAAGCATTGATTTAGATTCATTTATCTTTTCTTTTAACTTCATAGCTGTGGTAAGAACTGAAATTTACTGTAAATGTGCACAGAGCAAGCGTTAACAGATGTTATCAGCTACATTGACATTTCTGGGTTGGGTTTCCTACTTTGGACTACAGGACTTGAGTCACAGTCCTATCAAGCAGTGGACTGATGCTAATTAGATTTTTATCTGACCTCGTGGGTATTAAAGCAGCTACTAGCTAGCTGAAAAAGTACAGAACTGGGTCCTTGTGTCTTAAAAAAAGGAGTATATATATATTCTAGCTCACTGGAAGAGATTTCTTTCTCACCTGATTTATTTACCATTCTACCTTTCCTTTCTTTCTTTAGGAACTTCTTTGCTCATCTACAAAGTTCATCATTATTCTTTGAACAGTCATTTCTTCAAATAAATAAAATGCTAGGAATGTCACTGCAAGCAGAAATGTTACTGTGCATTATACTCTTTTCTTTTGTTGATCAACTTGATAGAGGTTTATTGAGGGCTACATCTTTCCAGTTAGCATACAGGGAGAAGCACCATTAAAATGTGGTTCTGTGGTGACACAAAGCTGGTCAACATTCTAAGTAAGGCACTATTAAAGTGGAAAAGCAAATTCATTTTATGAAAAATTGAAGGTTTAAAGTAACTTTCATTTTACATTATATTTATTTTATGATGAGTGTGAGACTGAGTTTTCACAGAAAAATCTACTACTGAGATTTAGAGCATGGAGTCCAGCCAGGGGATGGCTGAACTAGATTCTTTATTGTTTTTTAGGAATAAAAGGGTTTTTGTTATTTTTCTCCATTTGCATTCGAACAATTGTTATTTTGGATCTGACAGATTCTTTCCACAGCCTCGCCTTTCCTAGCTCTCCCTTGAAGCCTTCTCTGCATAAGAATTAATCCTAGCAAATGTATAATTGAAATTGATTCATTTTTGCAAAACATTTTGCTTCAGCCAAATTGCATTTTTTGTAGCTGAAAAAAAAAATAATATGACAGGTTGTAATTATATTCTCTACATAGCCATTGGGAAGAAAGTATACAGGATCAAAGTGGTAAATGAGAATGTGAGTTACTCATAATTTTTTATTCTCCTGCATAGAATAATAGTAAACCTCATCTATCTTAGAAAGACATGGCACACATCCAGACACCAGGTATTGTCTATGTCTCTGTTTACAGCGATTGCATAAAATGATCAGTATTGAACATTCAGTGGAAGCAGATTGCAGGCACAGCATAATTAGGTTGCTTAGGTGACTGCCTTTGGATAAACCAATTTCTAATAAACTGTGTGTTGGTATGCTTATTCTCAACTTCTCCAAAATATACATGCTGCTTACTTATTACTGCTCACCTTTTCTTGTGCAAGGGTAGATTTTACTCATGAAATGCCCTGAGAGGAGATTTTAGTGAAGAAAGGAGCTATGCTAGTGCTGAGCTCTTTAAGATATCTCAGCTATCAAAATCAGTGATTGACATTTCAGACAACAGACTTGTGTTTCCTGACATTTTTAGTTTTCTTATATTCCCCTCTATCTCTTCTTCCTTCTTGGCAGGGGACAATATATTTTTCCCTCTAGATATAGACCTTGTTATAGATATTCCAGTGATATGGTCTGAGTCCAAAAGCAGTAAGGCACATATGCACATATGGAAATCATTCTAAAATCACGTCATATAATGTTGTCAAAACTAAGAAGATGGCTTTTTAATGAATCGATCGGATTAACTAAACTGTAGGGTTCTGCAGGCCTGAGATTTCCCAGCTGGCTTCTTGGTTTGATAGTAAACAAACAGTCTCAGTCAACATATTTTCTGGCAGATCTTCCTCCCTAGGAAAAGCCAAACTTCTACACCTGAGACAAGGCAGGAGAGTAGTCAGAAAGATCAGGAGTTGGAGGGAGGCAGTGAGACTGTCTGATCTTCAGTGGATGAGGTTGGACACATGGGAGTCTGCATCTCAGGGTGGCACATAAAAGAGAAAAGTCAGCTAGGTCTGGTATCCTGAGCCTCACATCGAGGTGTAACAGCCAGTATGTAAAGCCACCCTGTAATGCAGTGTACAAACTACCTCAGGAGCTAAAGCTCTCTCCTGGCTGTTTTCTGCAGTGTCTTCTCCCCTGACTACTCAGCATCAGTTCTAAATGCCTATTTCTTTTTCCATCTTTTTCCTCTGAAGCAGCTGAAAATGGTTTCTCTCTTCTGTGTGGAAGTCATGTGCAAGTTGACAAGAAGTACTCTTTCCAGTTATCTTCGCTTTAGTTGTTCTGAATATGTATTGTATGAATTCTCTTGTGGCTGCAAAATCTAGTTCAGGTTATCAACAGTACAGTTTTGTGGGCATAGCATTTCTAAAAATATATTATAAGCTGCTGTATAATCAGCCTGTCTCCTTCTAAGTGTTCTATTGAATAGTTACTCAATACCAAGAAGGTACTCTCATCTTGAGGATGCCAACTACATGGCGCCAAACAAAGTCTGAGCTTTGCCATACTAATACTGGTGGCAAGCAGGGACGTGGTTTAACGACTTTGCAGGTCAGACTGACTGTTGGATTAGATGTTCTGGAAGGTCTTTTCCAAATAAAATGATTCTTAGATTTCTACAGATTTGTAGAAATATGTAACTGAAGCCTGTGTTCTTAAAATGCACTAAAAATCATATTATCAACAACATTTTAAAATGCATAATAATCAAGCTGTCATCTGTTGTATGTTTTTTACCCCAGCCAAGCTGTCAACTCTAATAGGTTATGCATTATCCTGCATGCTAGATATCTATATTTTTAAATTCTTCATCCTTTAGATCACAAAGGAAATAACCTTGAACCTGTACCTATTCACCGTTTTACAAGAGAAGATTCACCACATAAGGGAATCTCATTATCATTCATTTAAAATGCCTTTGACCGCATTCACACACATAGCACCACTTTCTGCTTTTGTCTTTGTCATTTTATTTTCATCATTTCTACTTTTTGTCTTTCTACCATTTGGTTTTCTGTTGGCATTTCTCTACTTCTGCATGTGGCTACTTTTAAAATCTTCATTGGATGCCATTTTACTTCCAAAGTATTTCTTTCAGTGAGCTGTAGACTTTGCCGTGTTTTCTACCCAGGGATATATACTTTCTCCTGAAACCTGAATACAAGCCAGTTTTTTAAGATTTTGTTTTACAACAAATGTGTTCATTCACAATAGGAGTGTTTTTATCACTGTGCAATCTGAGTTTTATCTCTCCATGTTCAATATGACTGTCTTTTTATCAACATGATTTAATGAAATACAAGAGATCATATTAAATTATGTATCAGTGTCTAAATTGTAAGTCATAAAGCGTCTTTCGTATTCAAGGTGATATACAAAGCCTCTCAATGTGGCCTTATCTTGAGCAGCTCCTATTAAAAAATTTAGTTCTTTGTTCAATGTGTATTTGGTTCATATTTTGTTTCTCTTTAGGTAGCTTCAGTTCTTTGAATGCATGCTTCTGCAGAATGTTTACATTTCACATATAATGACCTTGTTCAAGCACAAAATACTGCTAAGGGTTTTGTGTCACCTTCAGGATTTTGACTTACCTTTTGTGCCATCTTACTTCAATTCATTTTAATAGAACTTTGCAAATATGTCCTTTTAACCTTCAGCTGTTTTCCTTTTTCATGCTTCTTAAGTCTTAATATTTACTAACTAGGGGCACTGTTTTGTTTTCTGTCCATCAGTTAGTTTGGTCAGTTTTCTTTTTATTCTTTCTGATACTGCCTTATTTTATTATGTAATTAATTGTTTGAGTAATTTATTAATAATTCTCAGGTAAAAACTTCTAATAATCTCACTCAATGGCCTGGATTTCTAAAGCCATTACTGTTTAAGTTCAGATTAAAGATTTCAAAGGAATTTCTATTCAGCGGGTGTTGGATTGAGCTTCAGACTTGTTGTAAAGGCTTTTTCCATGCTTTTTCCCATCTTGGTGTTCCCAGATGAAATTGTTCACTTTCAAAAAAAAAAATTCTCTCTAGGGAAGTCATATTTTTGAAACTTATAGACTAAACTGATAACTGGTTTTGATATCTTTCATTTTGCAGTAGGCTGCTAAACAAATTCTGGTTCTCCAAAAGGTCATTTTAAAAAGCCAAAAACTGTATTTCCACGTGGCTTCATGAGAAGCCAAAGTCCTACTATAATTTCTTCCAGTTTTCTGCTGCACTTCTATGCTGCATTTGTCCATATTTCCTTCTATCCTTACCTTTTTCTTCTGTTTTGTTTTTAGATTTGTTCCTCCTTATACCATATATAGCCTGACAGGTTTTTCAGGGACAGAAGGTCACCACTTAACAGCTGCTAAGGTATCTTGTAATATAGTGTGAGATAACTCTGATGAGGCTTCAAACCAGCAGGCAAAGCTGTCAAGACTTTTTTTTTTTTTTTTTTTTCTTCTGGATAGTGAGCTTCCCAAGGAAGATAAAAAGACATTTATGTTATGTTTTGTTTATTTTTTTCTTAAAAAAACCCAAACAACTAGAGACCTGTTGATACAAGTTTTAAAAGAGAAAAAAAGCAGATAAGCCAACTTATAAATGTCTTATAACCAACTCTTTCTCCAGTCTCAGTGTCCTTGTAAAAGAACAGGTTTCTACACTGGGTTTTAGCCAATTTCTGGCTTCCTGGATTGTGGCAAACCCTACTGAGCTCCCTGAGAGAGACCAAGTAGTTATTTCTAATGCTAGACTTTTCATACCCTGCTTTTCCTAGCATTTTCTAAATTTCATAATCATTTACAGACTTCTTGATCCTTTCTGTGTCCCTTTTCTTCCAATACCCACAGGAGACTTGATGATTTCTTTCCACCAAGAAGGTTGACCTGACTCGTCACTCCATTTGTCTTAAAATAACAAAATAAACAAATCCAGAGCAAGAGAAACAGAGAAGTTATCACAGAAGATGCAGAAGCTTGCCTCTGACTGCTAATAAATATAAGTGATTACAGCAGCTCTCTCAAACCAACCTTTCCAGTCTCTCCATTGCAATTAACTGTGCAACCAGGTTAACCATGATATACATGTAACTTTCATAGTAGTTGAAAGTGATATTTGTTTCTGAATCTGTGTATTTCTAGTTTGATTGCTGATGTTAAGGAAAACCTCTCCTGTCTATTTCCCTTCTCATTTTCTGGTATCTTAAAAATAGAATTGGTAATCTGAAAGACAAATGATATTTGTGCCTCTTTTGTAGTTATGTCAAAAATCCCAATAGGCCATTACTTCAAGCAGAATTGGATCCATGAGATGAATATTTGTACTCTGTCCTGCCCAAAACCTGGATGCACACAGGGGCAGTGACCAAAGTAGAAAGGACAAAAACATACCTGGGCAAAAGTTTTTCATTTTTATTTTCTCTAGAGACATAGACTAGATTAGCATAAATTAATTGTGAAAGTTCATCCCAGTTCAGAGGCACGAAGCTTACTGAATTCAGCCTTAAGAATGACTTTCTCCAGTGTTCACAAAAAGTGTCTACTCCTGTCCCCTTCAACTAAGTGCAACCATTATCCAATCCAAAAACTCATACAGTTGCTCTATCATGCTATACCATGGCCAGACAGGCAAGGGAGGCAATTGTCCCCCTCTACTCTGAGGTGCCAGCTAGAGTACTGCATCCAAGTCTGGCGCCCCTAATACAGTAAAGGATCTGTTGGAGAGGGTCCAGAAGAGGGCTTGTTCAGCCTGGAAAAGAGAATGCTGTGGGGAGACCTTGTTGAAGGCTTCCAATATTTAAAAGGAATTTATAAGCATGAAGGAAGTCAACTTTTTACATAGGTAGATAGTGGTAGGACCAGGGGGAATGATTTTAAATTAAAGGAGGGAAGATTAAGATTAAATGTCAGGGGGAAGTTTTTTACTGAGGAAGTGATGAGGAGCTGGAACAGGCTGCCCAGAGAGGTCATGGATGCCCTGTCCCTGGAGATGTTCAAAGCCAGGTTGGATGGGGCATTGGGCAACCTGGTCTAGTGCTTGATCTAGTGGCCAGCAACCCTGCCTGTGACAGAGGGGTTGAAAATTGGTGGTTCTTGACGTCTCTGCCAACCCAAGCCATTCTATAATTCTATAATAATTTTGTTGCTAAACAATATTAATGCATGAGTGTAATTTCCATGATGAGGTGATTTGAAGCTGTTTGATGTGATGCATAAGTTGAGAAGTTTATACGTGCCTAAATATGCTTTCCTGAATTCTTGACTGCATAATTTTTTTGACAAAAAGTACTGTATCGCTCAAACACAGGTTCTCAACAGCTCTATTCAAATGATGCTTTGACAAATGTTTCAAATAATTAAATTTAATGAGGAGCTCAGGAAAAAAAATAAACTATTCATACTGTCCACTGGTCCACTTTGTGTGCTTAAATATATTTAACATCCATGGTGCATCTTCTTTCTAGAAAAGCTTCCCAGGTGGTTCCTGATGCAAAATTGATGAAATTTTACATCTTAATAAAAACAGTTCCTGCAGATACAGAAAAGGTCATGTAGGAATTTTGTGTGTTAGAGGTGTTTTTAATGTAGTTTAACGCAGCCAATTTCAGTGCATTGTGAATGTGCTAGTCTGGTAACATTAAGACTATAGACCAGCTGGATTATAGGAATTGAATGAAACAATGGTTCAGGGATCTTTGCCCAGCCTAGATGAAGGCGTCATTGCAAGGATCATTATAACAGAGGCTTCCACTGACCACACATTTTGAGAGATTTGATCCCCCTCTCCCCTGCAAGCCCTACTCTCTGCAAAGATCTGAAAAGTAAATTAGTTTTTTAATAAATGCTCTGCCTGTGAATGTCTGTGTAACAAATTATAGGTCTACTACTGTGATTTGAGCAATGGTCTGGGCAGATTTTCAAAAGAGCATTGGGGCTGATTAGCATCTAGCAGTTGATTTTTGAATTTCGGGGAACTGGAAATGGAGAGGACTTTATCTTCCAAAATGAGAGCTGTGGAATATTAAACACTTGTCAAAACTTGCACAACCAAGAGAGAGGTGGTTCATTTGTGAAAATCTGGTGTTAATTACTGCAGTCTTGTGGTAGGACACACTTTTCTCCCAGCTGAAAACTAACAGTTTAGTGTAAGCTTGTGAAGCAGTCCACTGCTCAATGAAGAAAAGTAGTTATAAGGGAACTCATTAGAAGGAGCAGCGTTTGAAACCAGAACTTGTAATTACATGTATTTTAGAATTTCTTTTCCATGTTTATTAGATGCTTCTTTTTCTCTTAAAAAGTATATTGTTTCTGAAATATATATCAGTATAGCAATATAAGTATTATAAAGACTGTTCCAAAAGTAATGACTCCTATTTTATTATGGTGGTCCACAGTGGCAGATAGTTTTTGTTGCTATGGCAGTAGAAATTGCACCTTTTCACCAAAATATGTGTTGTTGCCATGTGATAGATGGCAGCAGAGGGGCAGTCTGACATGAAAGTGCATAGAAAGAAAAGATGTATCACTGAATTTCTCTGGGTGGAAAAAAAAGGCACCCACTGATATTCATCAACACTTGCTGAACATTTACGGAGACCAAACAGTGGATCTGAGTACAGCGAGGCAGTGGGAGGTGCGTTTCAGAAGTGGTGATAGTGACAGTGAGTCACCGCCGCTGGTTCAGATATTTATGAGCACATCATGCAGGCTCTTGTTAATCACTGGTGAAAATGCATAGCTAGTTAGTGTGACTGTGTTTAAAAGTAGCATTTTGTAGCTGAGAATTTGCTTTATCAAATAGTGGTATTGTACTCTGTATTTCCACTGAAACGAGGAACCTATGTAGTTCAATTGGGAAAAAAAAACATCTTCTGTGCCTTTGGATGTACTGCAGAAGTAAACAATTATAAAATTCTCTGTTGTATTACTGCTATCTTTCTTCTCAGAACAGAATTATTTTTAAAACTACATATTGATTTCCTTCTTTCCACTTCAAACCTCCCCAGAAATGACCTCCACTGTCCTGCAAGGACCCCAGTTTATAATTTGTATCTCAGTTTCACGGTAAAGCAAAAGTTTCCTATTGATCCCTGAAGGACTACTGATGAGTTCCTCAGGGACCTGGGGCCAGAACAGGAAGCACTGCTGTAATGAGCACCCTTTGAGATAAACACTATGTGAAATAAAAGAGTCTGCAAAATGTCCTTAAATTTATATTTCTATCAAGATTTCAGATAAAGTACACGACTTCTGGACTTTAATTACATTATTGTCACTCAAAAATAATTCACTTAGGATGCTGTTGTAAGAAGACAAAATCACCTTGTTATGATAGTTTTTGCAGAATTCTCCTCATTTTTGTAAAAAAAAATGTGATTTCTCCTTTGAGAAGATATGACTGTGGGAATAGCACCTTATTTCTTGGTCTGAGTGTATTCTCCTGCTCAAATCTAAAATTTTTTAGCAGTGCATTCTTCCCCATCATGTACCTCATGAAGATGTTGAGGATAGAAGAATAGAAATGCAGCTAGACATGGAGGCCTAATATGTTTTACAGTAAGACTTTTGCAGGACCAGCATTAGAACCCATGTATCTTTTAGTTTAATGACTTTTTGCCCAGCTCAATAGATGTCAGAGCTGCATAGCAAGACTGAAAGTAAACTTTGCCTGGGGGAAGAACACATAAATGAGATAAAATTTAGGAGATTTTAAAGTTTGACAAGTCTTATGTTTACCAAGAATGTTCTTTTCCTTCAAAAAAAGTACAAATTTTAATCAAATTAGGTATTGAAAGGGCAAAAACACTTTTGTACGTGTTTGTATATTTATGTGTAGATTTTGTTTAAACTGACTCAGATCGTCCGCCATTATAAATAATGTGTATCACATTGGTTAATCTGCCATTAACTACCTCTAGGGACGTTGTGGTGAAGACGATATGGATCTATGGATCTCTATTCTCAGGTGACAAGTGAAAGGATACAAGACAAAAGCTTCAAACTGCACTGCAGTAGATTCAGACTGGTTATTAGGAAGAGTTTAGGAATGGTGGTTAGACGTTGGAACAGGCTGTACAGAGGAGTGATGGAGACACCACCACTATTTGAGAGCCGTATGGGCGTGGCATTTAGAAACTTGGTTTAGTGGTGGACTTTTTTAGTGTTAGGTTGATGGCTGGACTTTCGATCTTGAAAATCTTATCCAATGAAAGTCACTCTATGACTGTATGTCTCCTCATTTTGAGTTCTGCCTGTCATGCTGTGAGGTACACCAACAGAGTTGTTCCTTTGGAAATTAAGAACTTGTGGATTTTTTCATACTCATAGCACTTAGTGCTATGATTTAACACTTGTTGAAAATAATTTCTCAAGGTGTTTCTTGCAAAAGGAAATGATAGGGAAAATTACTGCACAAAATGATTCCTTTCAGAATCTTTGAAAAAATGTCAGAATTTTAATTTCCAGTAATACTCAGATATCAGTTGCATTTTGGTTGCGGATTGAATTGAATTTGGTTGCAGATTGAAAATCATCCCAGACATTTCCAGAATTATCTATTCAGTTTGCTTACTGGCTCTTGCCGTGGCAAAGTGTAATACTATTTCAAAAAATGTGACATGGATTCTAGTACTTTGTCGCTGTATGAACAATGTAGATACTGCCATTGGGTCTGTGACATCGAAAAGAAGGGTCACATTTACAGATTAACCAGGAGCAATAGAACTGTATTGGTGATAAAAGGTCACAGAATCACAGAATCACAGAATCACAGAATGGCCAGGGTTGGAAGGAACCTCAAGGATCATGAATCTCCAACCCCCCTGCCACATGCAGGGCCACCAACCTCCACATTTAATACTAGACCAGGCTGCCCAAGGCCCCATCTAACTTGGCCTTGAACACCTCCAGGGACAGGACATCCACAACCTCTCTGGGCAGCCTGTTCCAGCACCTCACCACTCTCTCTGTAAAGAATTTCCCCCTGACAGCCAACCTAAATCTTCTCTCCCTCAACTTAAAACCATTTCCCCTTGTCCTGCAGTTATCTACCCTTTCAAAGAGTTGATTCCCTTCCTCTTTGTAGGCTCCCTTTAGGTATTGAAAGGCTGTAATCAGATCACCCCACAGCTTTCTTTTCTCCAGGCTGAACAAGCCCAGCTCCCTCAACCTGTCTTCATAGGGGGGGTGCTTCAGTCCCCTGATCATCTTCATGGCCCTCCTCTGGACCCTCTCCAACAGCTCCCTGTCTTTTTTGTACTGGGGGCTCCACACTTGGATGCGTAGTCCAGATGGGGCCTCACAAGAGCAGAGTAGAGTGGAACAATCACCTCTCTGTCCCTGCTGGCCACCCATCTTTTGGTGGAGCCCAGGATACCATTTGCCTTCTGAGCTGCAAAGGCACACTGCTGGCTCATGTGAAGTTTTTCATCCATCAAGACCCCCAGGACTTTCTCCACAGGGCTGCTCTCAAGGACAGCTCCTTCCAGTCTGTATGGATGCCTGGGATTCCTCCAGCCCAAGAGCAAAACTCTGCACTTTGCCGTGTTGAACTTTATCAGGTTCACCCAGGCCTACCTTTCAAGCCTGTTGAGTCCCTCTGAATGGCATCCCTTCCTTCCACTGTGTCAACCACACCTCTCATCTTGGTATTGTCAGCAAACTTGCTGAGGTGCACTCGATTCCGTCATCGATGTCATTGATAAAGATGTTAAGGAGCACCAGTACCAATACAGAACCCTGGGGGACGCTGCTCATTACCGGCCTCCACCTGGACATAGAGTTATTGATGACCACCCTCTGTCTGTGGCCTTTCAACCAGTTTCTTATCCATCGAGCGGTCCACCCATCAAATCCACATCCCTCCAACTTGGAGATAAGGATGTTGTGGGGGACCATGTCAAAGGCCTTGCTCAAGTCCAGGTAATTTACATTGATCACCTTTCCATTGTCCACCAATACTGTCACTCCATCATAGAAGGCCACCAGATTGGTCAAGCATGACCTTCCTCTGGTGAAGCCGTGCTTCTGGATTGCTACCCTAGTCACCACCTAGAGGTATAGGGATGCAGGGCTCAGGGACATGAGAAGTACTGGAGTCTTGGCTGTACACTTGCTTTGGCCTGTCTCTTGTGGCCAATGTAACTGTAGAAAGTCTTCCTATTGTTTTTCACATCCCTTGCCAAGTTCAGTTCCGCCTGCCCCTTGGCTTTCCTGATCCCATGTCTGCAAGTCCAGACGGCATCCCTGTATTCTTCCCAGGTGACATGCCCTTGTTTCCAGACACACCTTTCTTCACCCTTAGCATGCCCAGCAGGTCCTTACTGAGACTTGCTGGCTTCTTACCACCTCTGCCCGCTTTCTTATTCAGAGTGATGGAGAGTTCTTGTGCTCTCAGGAAGGCATCCTTGAAGAAGCCAGCTCTCCTGAACATCTTTGTTTTTAAAGACAGCATCCAAGGGGATCTTGGCCAACAGTCCATTGAACAGCTTAAAATTCACTCTTATGTTTAGTAGGATATGCTTGAAAAAAAAAAGAAAAGAAGTTAAATATAAGACAATATTGTAGATAATCTCTGCTGCTGGAAATGCACAATGTTTCCATGTGGACTAAAGTAACATTATTTGCTCAGGTTATCTGTTCAAATGTGTTTATTCTACAGCAATGTATATTCCTGGTTGTCGCAACGTACAGGAATTATCTATCTGGAATTCAAAACTTAGTTGTTCAGTGTTTTGATGTTTAAGGAGTACAGAAACCAGTGTATCAGAAGTCCTATGACAGAAAGTCCCCACAAGATGTAAAATACCACTGCTCCAAATTCACTGCACTTAGAGAAGGGATTTGGGAAACAGTGAAGAGAGAAAAGAATGTATTCTTTGTTATAAGTGGCTCTTAGGAAATTTACATGGTACATTTTCTGTAACTATGGCAAGTGAAATCAAGAGAGCATGAAGCTGACAGTCATATGATTACATGACTGTTAGAAAACTTATGTATTTACATAAGCTTTTAAATACCTAGACTCACAAACTGTCGTGGTAAGATTTGTGGGTGAGTAGTGAAGAAAACGAGTGACAAAATGTGATACCTTTAACAAATCATAAGTCTCTATTCAGTCTACTGAATTTGACTACAGCAGTTTTGGTGGTGTCTTTTGCTCTTCAAGAATAGGAAAATGAGGTAGTATCACTCTTCAAAATCCCTATGGAATTTTAAATGCTACTACCAGTGGTAGCATTAGGGACATATTTTATTTAGACAGAGCCCCAAATGTTTCTGGAACTGATTATACTCAGCGACTCCTGAAGGCTTCTTCATCTGTCCCTGACTAATGGAGGTGCTCTGCCAGGAAATCTGCAGGTCTTCCATTCCAACCTCTGGTAACTGTCTCTTGTGTAACAGATTTCCTCTTATTACTCCATTTGTGCCTGTCAGTTGTTCTTTTGCCAACGAGGTCTGATTTAAGAGGCTCTCAGGCTTTAAGGTGCCTGTAAGCACAACTGTACTGGGGACCCAGTGCAGCAGGGGTGCACAACTCCTTCCTCAATCCTAAATACAGAGAGATAGCAATCAGACCTGACTGAAGATTGTGGTATCAGAGCAACCATAGAGAAAACATCTCTTTTACGCAATTCCAATCTTTAAGATGAAAAAAAAAAGCAAGAAGGGAAGTTGGCTCATTCAGGCGAAGGGCAATTTCTTGAGAGTTTTTTCATGCCTAGAAATGAGGAAGTGAGAGATAGAAGCAAATGGGTGGGTATTAAACCAATCTGATTATTAGTGTTTTTGTAAAGATGAGAAGTAATAAGCTAGGAATCTGCAGAAAAATGTAGTTGTTTATTCCAGTTCTTGATATTTTAATTTCAAAGAAAAGCCGGAAACTAACAAACACTTGAATGCAAGTCACAGACTACTAAACTGCCTACAAGAACGTAACATTTAATAAGAATAAGCCATTTACCTCCTCACAGTTCTGGTTGTTAAATAATGGCATTGTCCATTTTTAGATGCCTGCCTTGCTTGTTTCTTTCTGAACAGTCATTCCTTACCTTCAATGAAAAGTTTTTCTGCATCAAAGTAATTTGTTTTGTTCTGTCATTAAAATAGCTGTGATGTTATTTCTGGTCAAATTCCAAAATATATTATCAGGGTTATCTTTCAAATTTTAAAAAGTGTCATGCCATTTGGTGGCATGCTTGAAGATTATAGCCTATGAATGATCATGAATAATTTAGTTCAATTTAGTTTAAATGATGCCTCACTGAATTGAAAGATTTAGCATATCTAGATGATGAACAATTGTAAGGTAAGTAAATGCATACAAATACAGAACATGGCTCTAAATAAATGCCTGAGTGACCTTCTGACAGGTTTGCTCTAATGTTTATAAAGGATCACCCGAATTTTAAATCTGGAATTGATCAAACCTCATTTATTTTTTTGTGTGTGTTGGTTTTTTTGTTGTTGTTGTTTTGGTTTGGTTTTGGTTTTAGTTTTTGGGTTTTTTTTCTTTTTTTGTGTGTGTGTGTGTGTCTGTTTTTAAAGAGCAGTGGGGTTAAAAATGTCCATCGATAGAAAAAGATAAAATTTCTTTGGACTAAATAGAAGAAAATAAAGATTGCTATTTTTAGCAATAAACAAACAAACAAACAAACAAACAAATAAATAAAACAAAAAGAGAACCCCAAAAACATGTGAAAGCATGTCTAAAGTAATTATATATTTTAGGTGCAATATTTCAGGCATGTAGAAGAATATTGTCATTAGGATGACAAATGCTTGCATTGTGAAGAAAGGAAAAATTAGGCCTGTACTCTTTATGAAAGATTAGGAGGAGACATGATGGAGTTGTTTACTGTTCTGAGGAAAGCACTGAGGATACAGATGAAATAGAACTGCTGCAGAGTGTGAGTTTTGGATTTGTCATTTCCTTAGGAAGAAAATCTTTGATATATATGTGAAAATATTTTTAAATCTTGGATCCTTGAATATGTCAAATGTAGTTTCACATATAGGTAGAAATTTGCATGTTAGCACAGGCTCCAAAGTCATACTGGACTGCATGAGGTATGGAATTATATCACTTGTCTTCAATACTGTGCCTACAGCACAATGTGGCCTTTGAATGAATCTGAAGTTTCTTCTTTCATGTTTAGAAGGATGTGTTAGTTCTGAAGACATATGGCTTACTGAAATTCTTTGATCTGATTCAAGTCAGTTGAACAATAAGATGTTTTGAAGAGTGCTGTCCATTATTGCTGGATAGTATCCATGGTGGGTAAAGATTTGGCCACTATTTGACTTGACAAAGGTCAGTTATTTATCTTAATACATGAGACATATATCCCAGTCTCAAGTTCTGTCTCCCTACATCAAAATAATTGAAGACGATAATGCCAATATTGTCTAGGACAGCAATGTTTTAGTTCCTAAAAGTTGTGGAGATTTCACCTGCTACTTCAGACTTCCACTGAGTGTCAAATAGTCCACTCTACTGAGAAGCAAAATTGCAACTTCTGACATCATCTCAGATAAAGCTAACATTCTAGACTTGTGTTACGATTTTATGATTTTTGGTTGTCAAGTATTCCAAATCACAACATCACGTAGCACACTGGGAATTAAAAGGTTAATACTCCAGTTCCAGGCACCTGTTCGGAAGAGAAGAACTACATACTCCAGAAGACTTTGTGTTCAGAGAGGGGATATAACCTTTTGTAGACCATCTGACCTTCCCTTTCACTTTTCAGCTCTCCTCCCTGCTGCTTGACCCTACTCCACATCTCACCTCAGCACTATGGTGAGGACTTTCCACCTTTTGGACACTCTCATTACATTTGATTTATTAGCTTCAATTCTAATTATACTGTATTATAGTGTGTTATCTTGCATTCTGATACCATATTTAGTAAGTTAGTTTCTCTTCAGATCATTGCCACTGTTTTTCATCATTCAGGTCCCCTGTTTTCCCTTTCCAGAGGCATAGATTCTTGAATCCCTCCGCTCTGATAGTCATGGAATTAGGCCGAACCAGCCCATAAACTGCTGACAACATGAAACAGTCTGGAGGTCATGGATTTGCATCGGGTTTAGTATAACTTAGCTCTGCTTACTTGCCGTTAATAAATGGAGGACCATTCCTCTATTCAAATTAGCTTGGACCCATCCTTTGCTTCTGGCATTGCCTGCAGTGATATAATGTCCTACCTGATGGAGATTACAAGACACAGAAGACAGGTGCTAAAACAGTCTGGTTTTAGATTGATTATTTTTGTTGTGCTGTTCTTAGCAACATTTCATAACATTATAGAAACCAGTGAGATATTTTGAGTTTTGACATTAGTATCAACAATATCATTAATATGCAGATGTAATTTTGTTTGCTTGTCCTTCACAGAGCATGAAAACATTGTTGCCAAGCAAGCCCAGGTACTTTTTCATATCTGTCATTGGTAGTTGAAAGCAAACCAGAATGAGGCTGAGCTCCTGCTGGTTAGCAAAAATGAAAAAATAAGTGTGCAGTAGAAATATTGTTGCTGGTGGCAAATATGGTGGCATATGCTGTTTGACTTAGGAAAAAATTGTTAGAATGTCATTAAGTGATTATAGTTTCACAATTTCTGAAGTGGTAAAATTGCTAAAAAAGTTCTAAACTTCTGGAAGCCATCCAAAACAAGCTTACCCTTGGCAGGTTTTTTTTCATCATTAGTACTGCTCATGCCTTTCTTCTGAAGCAGCAGTTTTTACTCCTATCTAGGCTGGATGTATACAGCATCATGTTTTACAGAAAGTAAACTATAAAAAAAGGTATTCATATTTTTGTCAAATTACAAACTCCCAGCACTGCAGAGTGCTGGAAAATAATAATAATAATAATAATAAAAATTACCATTTTACCCTGGAAATTTATTGAGGTTTACTTTGTAAAAGTGGGTATCATGCATAAACAAATGTTAGAAACTCCTGAAAACCAATCTAAATATCCTTAAAAGTAAAAGCACCTGAGCTCAAGTACTTAGGATTGACAGAAACTATAGTTCTATGTGCTATTTCCAATAAACGAACAGAATTAAAGCAATAATGGAAGCGTTCTCCTATTCAGTCAAGGGAAAAATGCCTTTTGACTTAAAATGGACCGAAACTAACATAATAGTCTTACACATGTCTATATTGCTTTGTGCACTTGACTAATTCTACTTATATTTCACGTTAATAAGATGAATGATTGCAGAAAAAATATTTCTAACTTGTGCAGATATTACAGAATTTGTTTACATGATCACTGTGAACAGTATATGTAATGGATTATCAACATAGTCATTTTAAAAATTGCTAAAAAGAGTTATTGGAAGAAACATGAGGGAATAAAATTTATATATTAAATTTGTGTGTGAAAGCGTAACTAATTTTGAACAGTGATACCAAAGAAGCAGAATTCTAGGACTCAAGTTCAAACTTGAACAAAACATTGCTAAATCAGAAAATCATAAATGCTAATCATAAGAAAATATAAATATTTTCATAAAATAAGAAGAGGAAATAAACCTGTTGTCTGATCTTTTTTTGCATCGTTGGAATGCAACAAACTGTTTGAAACTACCTTCCTGCCTAATAATCATTAAAAATAAAAACATTTGCACTCTAGTTAAGAATGAAGTTTCACAATACCTATATATTGCAGTTTAACACACGTACCGCAAGATAAACTCATACCAAAACCAATTGCTAATTAGAAAGTTATGGAACCTGGTCTTTAATGCCTTCAGTCTTCCACACCTTCTGTCTCCTGCCATTCTTCCTCTGGTCCCAAGCAGAAATAATTAGCCCTCCTGATCTTGAGTAAAAAGCACAATGAGGAAGTAGGGACCAATCTTAAAATAAATCTTTATATACAGATTTTCACTCTAACTTGTGCTTAATACTAGGAGAGACATTTCTTCAAGTCTGAGACAACTTTTTTGCACTTCTGCAAGTACTTAAACACTGGTAAGAAATCATCAAATACTGCAGGTGAGGGGAGGTAGTGAGGGACTGGAAATTTTACAACTCCAAAAACTTGGAACCAAATCAAAGAAATATATCCTTAGGTGAAGAAGGTATTTTTATGCAGCATATGTAGAGGACCACTGTTCACACTGCAGACTGTGGAGGACTCCAAGCAGGAGCAAGTGAGTATTTCCTGAAGGAGCTGCAGCCTGTGAAGATCCCATGCTGTGTCAGAGAAGAGTATTATGGCCAGAGCCTCTGCTCCCCATCCCCTGTGCTACTTGGGGAGCAAAGAAGCACAGGACTGGGAAATGAAGTGACACTGAATCTGGACAAAAAGAGGAAAGATATCATTTTAATATTCTGTCTATGTTTCTTACTACTCAACTCTGTTTTTACTGGCAATAGATTGAATTGTTTTTTCTTAAGCCTGCTTTGTGTGTGATGGTAAACAGTAAGTGCTCTCCTAGTCTATTTCAACCCACAAGCATTTTCGCTTTATTTTTCCCCCTTGGTTTCACTCAAAAGGGGATATGAGAGGGAATCTGAGTGGGCAACTGGCAGCCAGCTGAAGTCAACCCACCATAGTACAGCTCACTATATAAAGTATTTCTAGGAATCCTGCAATATTAAGAATAATGTTCAAATAGTAATAAATGTTCTTTAGAGCAAAGAGATAGTATCCTATCAAAAATCTTCCTGTATATCTTCCTGAACGATGTATATTTCTATTCACATACTAAGGCGGAGTATATCTAGAAGATCTTTAGTGTATTTTTCACAGAGCAGTTATCACCCCAAATAACAATAGAATTATACAGAATACCTGTTTAATAAGAACATTGATTTCAGCTGGAACTGATATTTTAGTTAAACACCTGGATTATCTTGCGTTAAAAGTGTAGCATATTTTGAAACAGTTCGTCAGCCTCTATTTACAATGAGGAATGTAGTATAATACATAAGAGCGTTGTAACCAGAACTGCTGTATCAGAACAGTAATAAAAGGCTGCGGTCAAAAATGGAAACAGGAATTCTCCTCACTTCTAAGACTCCATCTGCATTTAATACCGATATGGTATATCCATGGGGAAGAGAAAGTGACATCTAATATGGGGTGAAAGAGTACGTTTAGTTCAGTGAAGATTGTCTTGATATTTTGCAGCTTCTGAGTTACATTTCATGGTAGAATAAATACCACCTTAAAGCAAAGACATTACAGAAATAAAACAGACTCTGGTTCCACTGAGTTATTGCTACCAGTATCTTATTCTTTCCAATACATATATGTAAAAATGTTACTTGCAGTCTTTAAATAACAATCTGTGAAGTGAAAAACTAAGTAGCTTAAATTTTATGCATACATTTAATAACATATTCGAAAAATTTATTTGTAAAGCAGGTTAATAAGAAAGTTGTTCTGAATTAGTAACACATTATTTATGAAGTAGTTGTACATATCTAAATTTCACTAGATGAACACATAGGAATATGCATTGGTAGGAAACAAGGCAGCTGAGTTGAAACTAATTGTGAGACTCATAACATTGCCAGTTATAGCAGTTAACCATTAGAACGGGTTGGGGAGACATATCTTAAAACCTCTTCAATGCAGAGCCTTTAAATTGAGCATGAATATCTTTCTGCAGTTCAACCATAAGCTGAATTTGACTTAAGAATTACTGAAATAAATGCTATTTCTTCTTTGGCAATAATATCCAATCCCACTCACAAAATGGCTGATTCTGATTTAAACGTCTGTGAGTTTATTTGTGTTCTGTGCATGTGTAAAGAGACAGAATAAAAGTGTACATTGAAAAAAGTCTCACAGACACACAGATATTAGGGGAAAAAAAACACCCAAAAATGTTAAACATATTAAATTGTTGGAAATCAGCAAACTCAAACACCAATCAGGGGTTTAACCAAATACAAAGGAAAATTTTTGCTATAATAATATTATTTAACATGTTATTTATTTTGTTTGCAAGCAGATAAAGTTGTTTTGGTAAATTATACTTGAGAATGTCTGAAAGATGCCCAAAATAAATACAGTTAGCTCCCAGGAGCAAAAGACAGATCTGGTCTTATCTTACAGGAAGTTAATTTATTTGTACACATTTTGTGATTGGAATTCTTATATTTTTGTTTCTATGGGAAAGATAATATGATACAGTTTTACACCAGCTTTAGATAATTCTGTGAACTTGTGTGTTTTGAGAGCCTCAAATTTATAGAACTGTCCATCTGATCCGTGTTTTATTCTAATCATCCCTTGAAGAATCTGATAGTTTTAGTTGGAAATGAAATACTAGTATAGATGTAGTGTTCTTGTGTTTGCAATGCCAAAATCGTGTGTTTCTATGGCAACAGAGTTAATCTATACTGTTTCAATTGGATGAACTCTGATAAATTTTTCTACCTAAAGTAATCTCAACTGTAGTTCTAGTGACATTAGATTGCATGAAATGAATTGTCTGAGCCTAGTCTTTGTCACCATTTAACCAAGATGCATTAAAGAACTTGAGTAAGGTGACACGACACAGGAGCCATACTATACTGTGAGATACAAATGCTACTTCATCTAAATTATGTTTTCTTAGCTACTGAATTAACAACGTCAAATCAATCTACCTTCTGTGTGATCATCATAAACTGATGCATTTTGAAAGATAATCTCTGTAGAAATTCAAATTTTAATCAAACCACTTTGCCACACAAGCTTAATGAAGTTCACATAGGAAGACACCTTCACAGATCTAGGTTTTCTTCTCACTGCCTTGCATCTGTGAGCTCCTTAGGAAAACAGGATATTGTGTCTAGCTCCTCTAGATCCCCAGATCCACTATAAAAGGCTTCAACTCAACCTTTTCTAGTGTGCCAGCAATGCAATTATTGTAGTTTCAACTTTTAGGAATATATGGTCTTGAGCAAAATGGAGACAATCATAGATTTTTATGATTGAAAAGGAAAAACAACAACAACAACAAACAAGTTCCTTTTTACTGCAAGGAAATGGAATTCTCATTTATGAAATGAACACATGACATGTTTTCTCTTAATATTCTTTGCCCCTAATCTATTATTTCTGGGTTTTGTTCCCTGTTGCATTTCCTGGCCATGGAATCCTTCTCTCCTGTGAATTCATTCTTATTCAGACAAACTTAACACTGATAAAGTCATTTCTGATCTTATACCTACTCCTTTCCAGATCTGCTCTTAATCTTCTTTCTCAAAAAATGACTTCCCACCTATTTTTCTGAAAAGCTTTAGTGGGAACTAATAGCTTTCAAGTTTCCTTGTCAAATGACCCTGGATTGGTGTCATCAGTTTATTACATTTTCTTTGCAGGAGGTTTGTGGCTTAACCTTTCCATTAATTCTTCAGATTTAGAACTATAAAGCAGCAAACACAGCTGTTTTGTTGTCCTTACTTGGGCCACTCAGTTGAGGAAGAATGATGGGAAAATCACCTGTGTGATAAGCATAACATTTGTTTTTTACTTTACAGGACTCTTGCTCACTGTAGAGAAAAATAAAACAGAAGGAGTTTAAAAAAAAAAAAAAAAAAAAAAAAAAAAAAGCTTAATTTCAAACTCAAGTTCATACACTAATTCAAATATGTGCAAAGTCCTAACCAAACTCCATGCACATTACATGAGAGAAGCTTTGAAGTGTGTAATTCTTCCAGATAAAAGTAATCAAAGTACTCCATAGACTTCACTTTAAAACTGCAGTTCAATCAGTATGCTCCAGATGGCATACAACGATGATAAAATTATGCATATGTTACATTGAAAGATGGAATATGCAAACTGAAGTAGCTTGTTAACACAAAGCCTCTAGAAGCTGCCTTCAGAACCTACACAGTCATCTGTATAATCAGGAAGGAAACAGATCTTTTGACTATTAAGATGATAATGTAAATGTAAAAAAAATATATATATAGCTGTTCAAATCTCAAATATAATGCAGGAAACACTGATGTTTGAAGAATTAGCAATATTTGTATTATACTAAATATTGAATGGTATCTGTTTTCCAAGTAGACAGCTGACTAATTTGACCCTAAGTAATTACAAAAAATTACAATATATGTTTGTAAGATTAAATGTTATTTTAAGATAATAAAGGATCCACAGAAAAACTTCATATTTTAAAGTAATTTTGAATTACCTTTCATTCAGTGTAAAAATTTCTGCTCTGATTAGTCCTTGTTAAACTGAATACTGCAGACTACAAAGGAAAGTTACATTCGAACATTGATGAGCCTGAATTTCAAGAATAATTCTGTGAGATATCATTACATGCCTGTATGTATGGTGCAAGATAGAAGAGGAATTCCCTGCTTGCATTTTAGCAACTGATTAAAACCCATTTTTAATAGCAAGCTTACAAGGTATAACTATAGAGACTGATGAGACATGAATTGTGAGTAAAGCCTGTATTTCAAGAGAAATGCTGAATTGTATTTACTGTAAGTAATGGTTCTGACTTTACATGAACCTGAGAACTGTAAATGCTGAATAAGGAATATGTTTTTAAATAATTATACATAAAACAGATTTCTGGACTTCTGTACATTCAATGTTAATATGATTTCCAACAAAAGCACAGTTACATAGCAGAAACCATTCAAAGGGCTTGGAAATCAGCCTTCCTGCATTACTGGCTAAAAGCCTACACTCAGGCATCACAAAAACTGTTTTCTCAAAGCACAGAACACACCTCAGGCTGGTCACACTGAAATGTGGATGTCTAAGAGCTAAAGAAAAAGGCTCTAGTAGAGTAGCTTTTCCTGCAACTATACAAAGCATATTTATTTTAAATAGTAGTCTGGATGGTTTTGGATAAATGCCATAGCAATGCTCTTTGTAAATGCGCAAATCTAGGTAAGTACTGCATTGTGTGAGGGGGCAAGGTTTACTTTTTGTAGTTCTGCATATTGATTCTGATGAACATTTCATGCAAAAGGAGTTTCTGTAGTAGAACATTTCAGAATTCATGAATAGTAATTGAGCCCTTTAGTTCTGCACTAAACTTAAATCCATTATTCTCCATTTAAAGCAGACACATCATGTTGCTCTACAGAACACTGCTCTGTCAATTCAGTGCTTTTTTCAGTGAGCTGGGCTAGAATATTAAGCACTCTTTGCTCTCGGTATTCTTGCTGTGCTTGAACACGTTTGGATTCCATTTGAAATAGGCAAATAGCAATTCTGTTGTTCATAATGAATAGCCTATATGTATATATGCACCTTGCCTTTGAAAAGGGGAGCATACATAATTTGCCACATCTTGTATCTTTGGCTTCATTTCCTCTCTCTCCTTCCTCAACTCTACATAACTGTGGAAATGTGAAGTACAATAACAGGCATTGACGGATATCTGTCTTCTGTATCAAACATAACATTCTACTTCAGCGTTCAAACTGTACAATTTTTTTAGTCATAAACAAATTAAATAAACACATTTAAAGACAAAAAGTCAACTTAAAAGAATAAAGTTTCTAAAAGTATCCTTCTATGCTGAACAATTTTCATGCATTTTTAGAATGTAGTTATTACTCTGCCAGTTTTATTATGCTGATTCAGACAGATGTCTGTCTCTACCATGCTTGCAGAGATACAATTCACACTCTTCCAACATAAATTTTTTTGTTGTTGCTAAAATTGTATGAATACATAGCTTAAATCCTCCTAACATGTCCTGTTAAGTTTCTGCACTAGAAGGATTTTATGTTCAGCACAAGCAGCAAATCATGCAGTTTTGCTTAAATGAATTATCTTGTCTGAGAGCAGTGTGCTAAGCTGAATTTTATAAAAGCATGCCAAAATCTAAAATTTCCAGCCTGCCAATTTTTTCCCTGTTAGTTACAGTCCTGTTACGTTTAGAACTCCATTTTTAAGGATTGCCTGAACAGAAGCAGAAGAGAGGAAATTGAATAGAAAAAAAGTACATACCTATCTTTTGCTTAACACATCTCCTACAGGGATACCTACAACTAAGAGAAATAATTAGAAGAAATATCTCATTTCCATACTTGATGTTCAAATAGCCTTAAAATCATAAGATTCTAAGGAAAAATTATTACAGTATGTATATGTTAATCCACAAAAAGCACAATGTTTCTCTCTTCTGTACTGGCAAATTTGAAATACATTTGTATAGAACAGTTCCCTGATCCTCCCCGAGCCACTCCTTTGTGTGTAGAGTTGTAGAGTTGAGATATAAAGCCTACAGTTCATTGTCTTCTTTGAGTGATGGTATTTTTATCTGTACATCAAGTGGATGTTAAGGTAAAGATGATCAGCAAAAAGTTGAAGCTGCTGAGGTTATGATGATGGTTTAAAACCTAAGATTGTTTAAAATGGCATCACAGGCCTTAGCAAAAGTGAGATTGAATTGCCTGTGTGAAACAGACAAAATGGAGACAAAGTAAGGGCTTCTTCAGCTCAACACATTTTGGATGCAGCTATCAGAGCACCCATTTATGTATCCTTTGCAAGTAGCTGGTGATGCTGAGCAACCTATGTGTTTTATACTTTGTGGAAACAAGTATGCAAAAGGACTCCCTGTTTTCCAGACAGGTAGCAGGACAGAACAGCTTGAGAAGACTTGCAAGCATATTCCAGGCTTCCCAGTTCAGGAGGTGTTAATGAATTACCAATTAAGACTGTTGTTTGAACTAAAAGATGACTGAGAAATGGGGCTGCCAATTTAGAAAACTGTTAAAAATGCAAATCTTTCCTCACAATCAGTTTTTCAAGAAAATAAGATAACAATTCAGGATTTAAAGACTGTAATTTGAATTTGGTATTATTGCTTGGATGCTTGGATTGCAGAGGTAATTGACCTGAAGGCTCATATAGTGTACAAAGTAGATGCTCACCCAGAAAAAAACCTTTTTTTTTTTTTTTTTTTTTTTTCAGAAAATGGAGACATTCTGCTATGGGCTCAGTTTTGTTCCTTGCAGAGGTCAAACCAGTGTCTGCTTGAAAAATTCATGATCCAGAAAAGGTAATTTTTAATGAATATTTATGAGAGATGTCCTTTCTTATCAGAGCTCTGCAAGTTTTCAGAAGCTTGCCACTAAGTCAGGCTTCTGATTTTTAGAAAAAAAGCTTATGAATTCAGATTGAGGAATACTCAAGTTACATTTTTGTCTAGGTTTTTCTAGCTTTTTCTGGTATGTATCTTTTTGCATAGTGAGATATTTCACTGTGATGCTTGTGTAATACATCACATACAGTTTTAGATACATTTTTTTTTAGCCAAATAGTGCTTTAAGAAGGTCAATATTTTGAATTAATGCTGTTATTTCAGTGTTAATCACTTAAAAATTCATCATTAAAATAAAAACAAGCCTATGATTTCATATAGTTAATTTAATATAGTTCATTTCTGAAATAACTGTGTAAAATTGTTCAATTGGACTACTTTGTTTTCAGAGTACTGCCAAATAGTAGGCAAAAAGAGTATTTCTTTTTCAGTTGCTTTTGTTTTTAACAGCATTATAGCAGTGCCTAGAAACTGAAGCTGAATTGGTACCTGATCTTGTGTTCATATTGGCTATTAAGCAATAAGCTTTTGAAGAGCTTGTTGTGTATAGAACAGAGGAAAAGACTGGGCTGGAGCCAGAAGTGATGCAAGGTGAAAAGACTTGCCAAGCCCATGCAGCAGGGAAAAGCTGAAACAATATCAAGAACAGCATTCAGAATGAGTCTTGCATTCCTTCAGTGAAGTTGCCTTTAAATAATTTTATTTGCTTGCAAAATATTTCAAGAAAAATATTGCTCCTAAACATACATCGTTATAAAGAATAATGAAAGTATTGGATTCTGATTTCCTCTCAGAGCTTTACAATTTACAATTACTATTTGGAATTTAACTTACGTTTCCTTCTTCTCATTTTTTTGTACTTTTAGTGTATTGAAAAGACTTTACATTTTTGGGCCAAAATATTTCTCATTTTTGACAAGTATAGTGAGCAAGTACTAGCCTCTCCATCTCAAATTATATATATATTTTATCTTTTATAACTTCCTACTGCATATTTTGCTACACAAGAAAATATATATAGGTCACTCCAAAAGTAATGCCTCCTGTCTTTTTCCTTGGAAGCTACAACAGATACAAAGGGCACAATGACACTATTTGGTAGACAAAATTTTCAGCTACAAAATGTTATTTTTTAGCAGTCATCACTGTGAGCTGTGGTATTTTACCAGCAATGCACATGAGCCTACACAATGTGTTTGTAAAAATGTGCACCAGTGGAGGTGATCCACTGTTGCTGTTGCCACTGCTGAAGTGTACCACCCACTGTCTCACTGTGCAATTCACTGTTCAGTCTCCACAAACTGCTGATGACTGTAAATGGGTGCAATATTTTCCACGCAGAGGAACTAAATGATACACGTTTGCTTCATATGCACTTGTTTCCCCAAGAGCTTTACTGTCATATTCTTGTTCCTAAAAAATGGGGAACATTCAGTAAGTAAAAAATAAAGCATTTTTAGAAATAGCAATAACAGCATAATGAAACATGCAGCCAACAGTACCCCTTTCCACATGTTTTACTTCCTTTTTGTACAGTCTCACATAACATATAATTCCAGTCTCTCTTCTTTATTCTCTATTGTACTTTTTGGGATTAAGTATCCATTATTTTTTTCTTTTTCTTCTTCTTTTTTTTTTTTTTATGGAAAATAAATAGTAATTGATTGAAAACTCATGCAGATACTTTTTTTTCTTCCTCATTAGTGACTTCATTGAAGGCCCATCTTTAATTGATGGCATAACTGATTAATCCTATTTAGGAAATCATTCCTTCCAGAATAAAATATATGCCTCCTCTTTTTGCACCAGGCAGTCTTATTCCATCACTACCTGCTCTCCTTCTCCGCCATCCTGCTGCACTGCTTTCTTCACTTACATTTTTGTTGCTCAACTTATCTGGAGTGGACTCAGCAGATACCATTCAGTATGCTGACTGAAATGAATCCTCTCCTCAGGTCAAATGCTTTTAAGAAGCTAGTAGTTTGCTGCCTTAAAAAAAATAGTTAAAAGCTTTGATGTTCTAGTTCTAGCTGGTTGGCAGGCAGTGGATAAGCAAAATAATAGAAAAACCAGCTTTTTTTTTTTTTTTTTTTTTTTTCCTCGTTTCTTCATTTATAATATGTAGGAATTAATATGTAGAGATAAAGGCAAAGAAACTTCCTCTGACAGTTTACCACTATACAAAGGAATTATTGTCACAGAAACGCAAAAGAGCATTGAAAGACGTTCAGCAGTGACCTGAGATTTTAAAATTAAATGTATGTTTTATAGAGAGAGGAAAATGGAGAAATCACAGCAGGATTTTTTTTTTTTTCCTTTTGTAGGATCTGTTAGGAACTTAATCAGAAACAAAGAGTAGGTTTAAATACCCTCCTCCCCACTTCACTCTGTGGGTGCAAAATACAAACAGCTGCATTTCTGATGATACAGGACAGCCTGTTTCCCAGAGTAGTGAGGTGCATCTGAAAAATTGGGTGGATATATGCTTAAGGTCATGAGATTACAGGTTTGTCTCTCCATTTAGTTCTATGCAGTGTCTGGGGGGCAGATCAGCAATGTGGGAGCTCAGTGTCAAAACTGAATTGATAAAAAGATTGCAATCGATCTTAACTGTCTTTGGTGGTTATTTTTGACTGTAGGTTTTTTTGAACAGAAATGCCTGCCTGCTAGCTATAATTTCTTATTGTCCTTTAAAGACAGTAGTTCTTAGAAGCATCTTATTAGGAAATGCTTTTATGCTCATTTTGGCCTCACACTTGAATTGACAGCTAAGATTTAACTTATATATTTCAGCTGTCCAGCTCTGCTCCAAGTGCAATGGTATAGTTAAGCATTTGCCTAATGACTGCAGTGAAGTAGGGATTAAGATTTTATATGTTTTCTTTTAAAAAAGATCTTAAAAACTAATAATTAGTCAGCCTTCGGAAATTCATAGCCATATTGAATAATATCAAGCTTAGTGCATCCATGGACAAAAATGTAAAAAGAAGGTGTAGCCTAAATTAAAGTGACATTTGGTGTCTTATGGCCTTTATTTTCCTGTCCTCTCTGTGATTTTTTGGAAAAAGACTAGCCACTTATTCTTTTGAAAAAGATTTCATGTTACTGAAATCCTTATATGCTTAGAATGAAAAGCATCCGTATGCCGACAATATGACCACAGTAGCTTTTTTGTTGTTGTTGTTGCAAGGGTTTCTGCTTTTGGTTTCTGGACAGGAAAATTCCTTTGTGAGCCCTTCCAAGACAGGCAGCCTAGCTTCATGGTGTTCAGCTTAACTGGACACTGCTTCCCTTCATCAGTTCCCTGTTGGGAGTGTGTTCTTCAGCTTTGAAATCCAGCCCTGTGTGGATTTATCTCTCAATTTGATGTCACAGCTTGGTTTTGATGTACGTTCTCCTCAGGGACATGCTGGTAAAGGTGTTTATAAACCTTTACAGGGTTATCACCAAAAAAAAAAAAAAAAAAAAAAAAAAAAGAAGTTGACTTGTCCTCATGCTGTAGTATGTTCCTTTCTCAAAGTATCATGATGCTAGAAATTCAGAATTTCTAATTTGTACGTGTTTAAAAGGACAGTTTTAGAAACTCCATAGTATCAGAAGAAAACTGATTACTATTGAATATAGTGAAATGTGGTCAGGTTGTGAATAACCTATAATTCACATATTTTACAAAGCTTTTAAAAATAGCTTTCTGGGGTTGAAGTAATTTTTCCCTTATTATTATACTTACAAATAAAATATCATTTTACTTTTTTTTTTTTTTTTTTTTTAATTGAAGGAATGGAGATTCTATGATCTCAGTAGGTTGCAAAAGAAGGCTCCAATTTATGCAATAAATTGGATACCTTGGATACTCAGACATTTGAAAGCCAATGCAAAGTTTGATATTGCTCTGCAGCTTCACTGATTCTTTTGTGGTGCAGCGGTAAAGGGAATGAAGTATTAAAAAAATCACAGATGTAGGGCACAGAACTGAAATGTAAAACGGGAACCCTCTACCTAGATGTGGGACAGATAATCAGCTCCTCTTAAATGAACACAAAAATTATTTCACAGCACCATTCAACTGAAGGTTTCTTTCTAACAAGCCATTAACTCAAGTCCAAGCATTGGATTGCTGGGTGAGCCCTGCTCCTTTGATAAACTGGAGCTGACATGTCTTAAGGCAGAAATCTTTGTGTGGTGGAAAGCAAAGCATAGTTAAAGGATCCTTCTGTTCTCAGTCACTGTGGGGATTCCATCACTTACCACTTTTGTTCCTGGCTTTCTGTTTTTAATTTATTTTCTGCTTTGTGACCTTTTGAACTGAAAACAATAATGATCGAACACTTAGTACTTGGGAGTTTTTGCACACTTAATTGATGCCTTTTTGTACAAGTGGAAATACTATTCTCTGAAGTCATTGTCTAGGTACACAGAAATACTTGTTCCATGAAGGAAATTAGTACTGATTATTTCAAAAATATAAATATGGTAAATGAAGTCTGATTTAACTACGAGCATATGAACAAGTACTTAGACAGTGAAACTAAGAGAAAAGCTTAAAATATTCAAGAAAATTGAACTTGCCAGAAGAACTATCTGAAAATATATGTTCTCGATAGCATTGAAAATACCCTTTAAGTATAATTCATAGGTTATCTATTTATCTATTAATTGGTCACTGAAATGAAATATAATAGAGTGGAAAGTATATTTTCACCAGTTAAGCAGGTATTTCTTTTTAGAAAGGTGAGAGTAATAAATTAGAAAGATAGAAATTTGTATTCATGTTTTCAGGGATACTTTCTAAGAAACCAGTCTAGCCAAAGTTCCTTAATCTTTAATACTTAATTTGCTTTTACATAAGGGATGATCAAACTAATACGCTTCCTTTCTGTCTAGAAAGGAGCCCATAGATGCCAACCTGGAATTAATAGTCTGGTTTAAATATGAATATTTCCCGTTGTTTTTTTTTCTTGTTTTGGTTTGGCTTTTTGGTGTTTTTTTTTTTTTTTTTTTTTTTTTTTTTTTTCCCTCTTGTTGTTTTTTAACTAAATAAAAGAAAACCTAAAGAAAATTCTGAAACTTGTCCCTTTTTGTAGCACAACTTCCCTATATTACAGTCAAAATCAAATGCCTGACAGAATAAAGTGTGACGCTTTGCTGAGAATCCCTACTGATCATAAAAATAATGCTTTCTGCTTACACAGAATTATCAGTCAGCAGAAAATTATTCAGAAAAATTCAAGAAACAGAGGAAGACCAACTTCACATGAATTTGATTTAATTTTGTGACAATTATGTGCTAATTAATTGTTCTTGCAAACTGTGGAATTCATTGCTTGCCACTGTGAATTGCACCACTGGTTGGTTTGTCTAAGCAGTTAGAATCTGAGGATACTAAGCCAATTTCCCACTGATACTACTCAAAGAAGTAAATACTGATGGTTGCACAGTTGGAATCCAGTTCTGTAATACACAGGGATTGTAGAAAGAGACTTAACAGCTTCTGTAAAGTAAGGAGAACTATTTGCACTGCATATAGAGTATTTGCATGATCGGGCTCTAAATCATCATACAAATGATAGCTTTAAATTGCATATTGGACTTCAGAAGGAAATAATGAATTCTGATTAAAATGTTTTTATTTATTGCTGTTGTTTGCTTGTTTTTAGCAGTTATATTTTGTTCTGTTGGGCCTTCTGTGTTTTTTTGTCATAGCTCCAATTATCAGATCTCTTTGTCTTTCATAAGCTGCTCTTTTTAACATACTAGTCCACTTCTGAAAACTATTAAAATTCAATGGATGCCTTTATCTCAGGCCACGTAAAGAGATCCACCTAAAATCTGCAACTTTGGACTGTGAGGACTAGTTCACATTTGCAGCTCCTGTTTTGTGGAGCAACAGTGACAACCAGTGGCCATTTAACTAATATTGGCCAATCTATTCAGAGTGCACGTCCTTCAGATTACTAGCCAGCCATGTCCATTCTTCAAAGGTAAAAGACAGATCTGATTTATTTCCTTTTATCTATCTTTACTCTGATGAGGAGTGTAAAATAAAAAAGTGCAGTGTCTAATTAAAAGCAGTTGTGCTCTAGAAATTCAGAGCCATAGAGCTGCTGTATTTAGATTAAAAAAAAAAAAAAAAAAAAAAAAAGCTTCTGATCCACATTGTCCATATTTCAGTAGCTTATAAAAATATGTATGGCCATTAAAGATTTTGGTGACTTGCTGGTGGGATTGCACGTGGGGATCATTACCTGTGCAAAGGAATCGTGGTTTAGTTTTTATAGGAGAAGTGTAGAGGGTTTGAAGAAAAAGGTCATACTTTTCTACTCATCTATCATTAATGTAGATAACATATTTGGCACTTGACTGTAAATAATTTGAGAATATCTTCTCAGATTTTGTCGATGAAAATTCCTGGTGGTGGTGATGTTTTTTTACCCAAGGTAAAAGTAATTGAATCTACTGCTGTTTAGTTTAATGTAACATCATTATATATGTTGTTACATTTAGACTGAAGTTTGAGCAAACCATACTTCATCAACAGTTCTTGCAGGATCAATAGGATTACTTCTGTGGAGAAATGCCCTTGAACCTGTAGAAGATGCCAGAATTTAGCCCAAAGGAGTTTGTTGTATATTGTTTAGAATTTTTTCATGCATAACATTTAAAGGTTTAATGCGAGATCAGTATTTTACATCAGACGGTAAATACCAGCTCTTTATACACATTATTTCTTGCAAATTTTCTTTTTTCACTTCATCCATACAAAATTAAAAATAAAAAAAATAAAAAAAAAAATAAATAAAAAAAAAAGAAAGTAAGAAAGAAACACACCTTCATTTCCTCTTCTCTGGCACTTCTTTAAGAGCGCTTATGGCAAATTTGCTTCTGTAATCATAACTTGAACCCATCTGGGGATGAGATTGGCTGCTCGCTTAGTATTTCCACTTAACATATTCATGATTAGCATGCACAGAAGGAGCAGAATTAGGATGAATGTTTTTGGAACAGTACAGATAAATCCTCATAAATGTAGTACAACAGCTCTGGAAATGCACAGTGCTGAAATGTAATGAAGCTGAACTCTATAGAGAGTTTGGTATTCTCAGTACCATGCCTCTCCTAATGAACTCATTTAGATTAGAAAATGGATTTAATATTTTATTGGAATTAACCTGAGCCAGTAAAGAGGATTACAATTTCTTTCCATAAATATGGTGATATTACAGGGTGAGGTAGCATGTTACATGAATATTAAGCATTTTGTGAGCATTGTCATAAAGCCAGAAAGAGTATAAGGTAATTAGGTTTTAATATAGTGATACTGTTCTTATAATAATTAAATTTGAAAAGTAATAAAAGTACATTTGAAAATGGCTTAAATTCTATTTTCTTGTCTTTTTTTTTTCATTTTCACAAAAAAAAAAATCGCAAAAAACTGCTTAAAATGGAAATTATCTTGTGGTTTCTCAAAATAATCAGTTTCAACAGTTTGCTTTTAAATGTGGAAAATTAAAAATACTGCAGATCCTTAAGACATGGAACAACTGACACTCTAGGGAAGAAGAAATAAGGTACTTTTATTGTATTTGTTCCACGGTGTCTGTTGGAATGAGAAAACATATAGAAATGAAAACAAATCTTAATATGAATGGATTATTTTTCTTTGATTTTCAAAATGATTCAAAGTTGTATCTCATGGTTGCTTCTGTTTCTTAGCCTGTCTCTTACATTCACACACAAGTTTTTAATCACTATCGATGTTTTCTAATTTAAAAGAGTAATAAGAGTAAAGTATTTATTTATTTTTTTTAATCTGTCTTGGTAGATTGCACAACTGAAGGAAAGAATACTGCAATACTGTGGTAGTGTTCTTCTGAATATTACTGTTAGCAAGTTATTTCTTTTTTCTTTTTTTTAAATATATATTTAGGGCCTGAAATTGTCTTTCAGTATGAACTATCTATAGAAATTACCACAGCGACTAATGTTACCTGCTGAAAAGCAGTATATGCAATATTGGAGGATAGCCCTGAGCCCAAAGTGAGTACAATTCACAATAGATGCAAGTAGATGTATAGACAGACTTCTTGAGAAAATTTCCTTCTTCTAGCAAGGTTTTACACTTAAAATGTCTGAAAACACAGAGCAAATCTGTAAGGTCACTAAGAAGGATTGTCTCCTTTGCAGGAATCTTTCAGCAATTTTATCCAATCATAAAGTAATAAGTGCAATCTGTTTAGATTATGAAAATGATCAACAATAGAAAATGTTTCACAATGGATTTTGTGCTGGAAAAATTAATCTTAATTACTAAGTGTTGGAATAGGAATGTGGAAAGCAAACCATCTAAACAAATAGGAGTTCTCTGAGGATAGACAAGGTGTAGCTGTGATGGCTAAGCAGGAGAATATACTATTTCTTGACTACGATAATTTAAATAGGGTAAAGTATCTGCTAAAGAACTATATTTCATGTGAGAGGTCAATTTTCCAGCCAGTCCAAAAGTGTACATTATGCAGCAGAACAGAATCTGCTACAAGTATAATGGGAAGTAGATATTTTGATTATTCCATTTTAAATGAACCTTACATTTGCACTGATCAGATCTTTAGTTATTTCATGAATCGATGAAATCTGGGACCAGTGGGGGGAGCCTCAAGGATAGATCTCAACATATCATAATCTGCTAAAAAAAAAAAAAACCAAAAAAAAAACAAAAAAACAAAAACAAAAGCAAATAAGCAAAGCAAAAACAAAACAAAAAGCAAAAACAGTCTCTTTAAAAGTTTGGCTGGTGCCTGATCAGGAAGTGGCAAATTGGCAAATTCTATTTCAGAATTTCAGTAGTTTGGAACAAGTGCATTCATATTCATGGACCAGTGAGTCAATACCATTAATCCTAAAAGAAGCCAGTCATACAAAAAAGGAAAGAGAAAATGAAATGAACATAAAAAAAACCCCAGAAAATGAGATCCTTTTTTTTTTTTTTTTTTTTACTTAACTGCTACATTGTTATTTAATTACCATCATCTCAGTTCCTTGGATCAGGAATCATTTATGTGTATAATTTACATCAGAATTCCTGCCATATTTACAAAGGAAAGTTGCAATATAATTTTTCTACATGATGCTAGTCTACTTGGTCAGCACTTAATTATGGCATCAATCTACATTTTTCTGAGTGCTACCAACCTCAGCACATCTTCAGGGAACCGGCATTTCTCTTCTGAGTCACCAGAATTTCATTTTCTGCTTCTTCAATGAGTGGTGGGTAGTGTGAAGGAAAGGAGAATAGAATAAGAGGAATGAAAAGTAATGAAGAGACTTGCTAGATATTTTCATCTCCTTCTCACCTTTGTTTAAATAATTGCATATGCTTTCTGCAGCATTTTTTCCCTGAATCGGTGGGAAATAAAGGAAAAATAACATATCCAAGGAGGTTTGCCTTGAGGCAGGATTGAAATTCGTAAAATGCTAAAGTACACATTAATTATGACTGGCCTCTTCTTGCAAGTAAATCTCAAGAGGAGGCAGATGTTCACACTGGATTTTTAGCTTCTATGCTTCCAGTGTAATCAGAGGTTAAGGTGCTTATCAAGTTTGGACAGTAAGCAAGTAGGTTACAATGACAAATGGTATAACTAAAGTTTGTAGTAATAATGTCTTAATAACACAACATTGAGTTGTAATTGTCCTTTAGTTATAAATACATTTTCTTCCTTGAGCTTTTATCTCTCTTCTCACTCAATTTTTTTCATTTTCATAATTAATTAAAATGGCAATGTTCTATAACCAGTGATTGAATTATCCAATATTACATGCCTAAGGCGATCAAAATTAATCAAAATAAGGAGTGAAAGTTTTGCTATTTTTAATACAGCTGATTTGATTCCTGGGGTTTAGATCAAATTAAATGGAGGATCAAATTAACCAGTGATTAAATTGAGTAAAAGGCACTTTGTATTCCTGGAATATATTTTAATTTAATTAATTTAAAGACACAAAATATTAAATAGTATTTTAAAAATTCATTTGTATTTCACTGTTTAATTTGTTGAAACAATTTCTTTCTCAAGGTTAGGATCTTTCAGAAAAGGAAAAAACATACTTTTAAAATAATTTCCTGCTTAATCTTTTCACTTCTTTTCCGTACTGTTTCTGTTTGTACAAACTCATGAGCTATTATTCCAAAGCCTCAAAGATTTGATATGCCAAAGGTAGTTTAGACCAAAATGTAGGACTCCTCAGAGTCTTGAACAGAATTTTCTCACCATGAGACTTCAAATTGTTATTGCCTAACCCTTGGATTTTCAGAAGTATTTCAGAAGTGCTGGCCATGAGCCAGAAGTGTGCCTTTGTGATCAAGAAGGCCAGTGGTATCCTGGGGTGCATTAAAAAGAGTGTCGCCAGCAGATCAAGGGAAATGATCCTCTTCCTCTCCTTTGCCCTGATGAGACCACATTTAAAATACTCTGTCCAGTTCTGGGCTCCTCAGTTCTAAAAAGACAGGGATCTCCTGGAGGACAAAAATATGATAAAGGGCCTGGAGCATCTTCCATATGAGGAAAGGCTGAGTAAACTGTGTCTGTTCAGCCTGGTGAAAAGTAGACTGAGAGAGAATGTTTATAAATATCTATAAGGAGGTGGGAGGTAAATGGGTGAGATCAAGCTCTTCTTAGTGGTGTGTAGCAATAGGACAAGGAGAAATGGTCTAAAACCTGAACACAGGAAGTTCCTTACTAAGATGCAGAGGAACTTTTTTATGGTAAAAGTGATGGAGCACTGGAACAGGTCACCAGAGAGGTTGTGGAGTCTCGTTCTGTAGAGATATTCAAGACCATTCTGAATGCCTAGCTGTGCAAATTTTGCAGGAGGTTTGGACTCAGTCCTCTTGAGGTCCCTTCCAATCCCTGAAATTCTGTCATTCTATGACTCTGTTATCATTTAGTCATACACAGTTTCATTTACTTTTTGTTAAAAGCTAGTGTCATGTTATGTTTGCTCAACAGACTGGCTAACTTTTTCTTATAGATCACTACTTACAAAGAAATTGAGAAATAGGATTTCCATTTTGGGGCAGAAATGGTCTGCATGATAATAAAATCATTAACTATTTTTAATTGGTGTAGTAAGCACAAAATTCCACTCCACTCCCTACTGGCAATTTGAATTGACTGATACAAACTGGCTGACCTAGCTGGGGTCGTCACTGCATGAAGCTGAAGCAAGAAGTGATTTTCTAAAAGGTTGTCTTCACTTAAGTTTTAATGTTCCTAAGAATCTGAGAAAAACATAGGAGAAAGGCAAAGTGAGGAATGGGGTCCTTTTTTGTGGGTTAACTATTATTTTCTATTGAAATGCTTCTCTTTGTTTTGACTACTTGCAAAAGTGAAATAAAGCTATAAGTGTGTAAACATACCAAAACTTTATTAAAAACATTCAGTGTTGTGTATCAAGGCTGAGAATATTTATGCATTTGAGGCACACATAAATTTCAATGTATTGGTTTTAAGTGTAGTCTAATCTCATTATTCTTTAAGTCCTGAAAATGCCATACTTAGAGGATTACATCTATTGAGTGTGATAAACAAGGTCAGTCTGTTGCAGCTATTTTTGTTTAATAAGAATAACATTTTAGTGGGAGAAAACAGAAAATAAAAATGGACACCTAAAGAAGTACGAAAGTACTGTCATACTCCTATGTATTGTCATATAGTAACTTAACAATGTCATTTTAAAATGGCCATTACAAAGAAGTGAACAACTGGCTTAAACTTGATTTTTATTTTGTAATTCTGTGCTTGGAAGCCACTGATAGTAAGTAGGAACAGAATCCCTGAGATAAAGCTTTTATGTTGCCATTTGATAATCTCATTGATAGCCTTAGGAGAAGGCTATGTAGGACAGGAAAAAGCACACAGTTTTAGATAGTTGAAGGATTTATAGCCAATAGAGGCAAATAGTGGAAGAAGATGTGGTGAGCCCTAGTGTTCCATAGGTTAGAAATACGGTTTTGTGGCTTTCAAGGATAATGGTCAGCATTACTGCCTGTCCTCCATGTACTGTGCAGGACTCAATATTTTGGACACAGACTTCCTCTGAGTCTCTACTAAACATGGGCATTTTGTGTTGCCAGAATGCCCAGTGTCTGCATAAAGATGAAAAGTTGTTCACTGATGGCATCTAAGCCTGCAGATGCCTAAAAGTTTTCCAGTATATTACTAAACAGAAAAACATGCTCCCTTAGAAACTCATTATGCAAGATTCCTTATAGAATCTAAATTGATTTCCTGTCATATTTTTTATTAATATTTGATAATGGAAGTTTAATTTGGTGGGGAAAAGATTTTGAGGTTCCTCTTCTGGCTTTGCTATCACTTTGGAGCTATAGTTGTGACCTGTATTTCAATAACTTTCTTCCTATTCACTGATCTGCAAAAATGAAAATAATTTACTTATTTTATACAACACTTGCTAGACTAATGCATTTTAAGATCCATGGATAAATGTTGTTATGGAGCAAAGTGTTTTTATAGTGTTTGCACTGTGCAGCTTAAAACTGCAAGTAAAATATTTGGAAAATTGTTTTTATGAGTGTTATCAAAAGTATTCTGAGATATACTTGGAACCACAGGCTGAATTTGATTCAAAAGGTCAGATGTATAACTGCATTTCTGTAACATCCTTGACAGCTATTGTATTTTATGTACCATTTTAACCCTGAATATCAGTTATATGACATCTCTGAGTTCTTGAACCTTGTTTAGTATTTGCTCATATCTTGCTGATTTACAGAAGTTCTTCAATCAGTACAGTTTCTTCCAATGAATTTATTTCTTCCTACTTCCCACTTACTTTTAAGAACTTCAGATATTTACGAAGATGCAAACAGAAAACCTAGCCCTTCTTAAAATTCTGGCACTTACCTGTTATTCTTCCTCCTTTCTCTGATGGACATAATCAAAATTCTTTTGCTTCTTCTTTGGTGCTATGTTCTTTACATGACATCTAGAGGCCAAAATTGATGTGAGCTGTAATTAATCTTTTTGAGAGGCTTTGTAGATCTGTTAGTGAACCAGAGATAGGAATCACGCTGTCTGAATACATGAAGTTACTGAACATCCCAAAACAAATCTGCATGCAGAAGCTGTATTTCTTGGTGTCATCATCCAGCAGATGTAAAAGATCTGTTGAGGAAAAAAGAAGTGTGAGAAACAAAGGCACATTCACTGCAATCTCTTGTGCAGTTAATTCTTATACAAGTTGTACAGTAATCTAATTAGAGCATTTGACATTTGCCTGTGACAACCAGCACCCTTCAGGTAATCAATAATGCTAGTATAAAGTGCCTGATTATGTACACCCTAATTTCTATCTGTATTATCAAATCGATATTCAAATTCACCTTCCCTGTGTCATTTCTGATTCCTGTCTGCTGGTTCTTGCTTGCGACTGTATACATCTAGATTCATTAAAAGACAAATTAAAAGCAAATTTTTCCTTTATAAAGCATTATAACTTCATCCACATTCTGTAAGCTGCATCAAAACATCTCATACAATACACTCAAGTTTCATTACATCATTGTTATGTATTTCCAAATACGTTACTAAATATGTCAAGTGGAAAAATTATATTGCTCTATGATGTTTAGGAATTAAATTTACATAGCCTAAATATGGTTCAAATATTATGATCTTCTTGGATCTATTTTATCATTTTGGACAATATGTTTTAGCTTTTCTCTCTTGTGAAGACTGCATATTAGTTTTACTGTTATTCATATCCCATTAAAAACAGTCTATCTCATGATTCAAAGTATTGATTAACAATTAAGTAAACTTGTTTCAAGTCACAAGCACTTTAGATCTTGAACTGTTGTTTGTACTGAAACTAAACTCTAAACTAAATCATACTTACTCCTTTGGACTTTAAATTCAGTTTAGATTACTAACAATCAGCTACAGGAACTTGAGTATGCTGAAGGTCACTATTTATAATAATTTTCTGTATAAAATTTTGCCTAAAGATGTCATACTGCTTTAGAAGTATTTAAAATCAGATCACAGTGTAGACTTTACTTACTACTTTCACTCAAAATCCTGAATATGGCCAGTCTGGTATTAACAGGACAATCTGTTCCTATTGCAAGTGCAAGTGAGTGTCTGCAAGACTCACTGATGATGAAAGAAGATCCTGGCAGTGGAGTAGGGGCTGGAGAAGGAATTGGAGAAATGAGGAGCATATCTGAAGCACATTTCCACGTGTCTGCAGTCCCTGATCCCAGTTGACTACAACTATCAATTTATTCAGCAAAAGATTATTTAGTCAAAATATCAAATGTCATAGTGTTTTTTTCTCATGAAGAACTGTTATCTTCATCATGTTTCTAGAATGATTTTAAATTAAATATTAATACTACTTTTTTAGGAAATACTGTTGACCAGTTTTGTGTTTTGATCACTAGACAAGACACATATTAACACTATTATATATTAGCATTACTATGTATCAAAAACTACCCTAAATTTTCATCACTATCAATCTAACTGTCTCTTCAAAGCTATCCAGATATCTCTGAAATTATTTGTGTATTTCAACAAATTCTTGTTACCAATCTACTCTGAAAAAAAAAAAGTAAAAAAAAAGTGTGTTCAGATGAGTTTCTTTCTGCTTTCCTGTCCAGTACAATAAGAACAAAACCTGACTACCTAAGCACACAGCGAAACAAAAACCCTCTTTCCACTTCTCATTGTGCAATTTAAATCACAGCTTTTCCTTCAGTGTATACAAATTCTTCAAATAAATTGATGCAATGAGAAAGGATAAAGATGCATTAAGAAAAAATATGAAAGGGTGTTGAAAGCTTTATTGGAAATGCCAGAATATGTTTATTCATAGATTTCTCATAAATTGTATTTATAAGTTTGAGCATTATGCTCATGAATATCTACAAAAAATAGCTTTGTATTCATGAAGTATTAGCGTATGATAGGATGCAAGATGATTGGCTACTGTTAGATATCCAAAAATATATTTTTTACAAAATGTGTTCAAGAATTAATTTGATTGGTTCTTTACTTTTCATACCTCAGAGTATTTTTCTCACAGTAAGACTGCACATTAAGTTTAAAATTGTTTACTGATTTTTGAGTGCAGTTTAGACATATTTTTGTTCCATCATAATGCATGTCAAGAGGATTATCACATCCTTTTGTTATATATTGTATTGTACACAAAAAATCATTTCATGTATAATCTAAAGAATATGTTTTTATTCTATTTAAATGCAGAAAAAGAATGTAGCATTACTGTATCTTTTGATTTTACCTACTATCTTAAATCACATTTTATTTCAGCTTTGAAGAGCAGACTAGACTCACCAACACACTAAAGCAAGTAAAGCACACTAGCCAGTTGAGCTGGCTGTTTATGGCTGTTTAGCATCTCCATAGAATGTTGAGCATAAGATCCTTAATTTGAAATATTTCTGACAACAGTCTGCTGTATAAAATCAAAAGGAAGAGCTCTGTTTCTGTGTCACGTTTATACAATCTCTATGGGCAGATACAGTTGCATTTTTCTTGATAGAGCTCCTTCACTGAGCAGTGCAAACAGCATTATAAGGAGTGTTTAAGGAACCATTGCCCAAGAAGTATGTGGCCATGTGACTTATGAATTTCATGAGAAGGGAATTGCATCCTCACATTGCATTTCTGTTGCCTTTACCTGGTGTCCCTCAGACTCTTAATAAATCAGAAACAACAGAAGTTTTGTGTGCAAATTTGGTTGCTAATTAGCTTTTATGTCACAATGACAGTATTTAGACTTACTGTGATTAGGTAAAAAATTAACAAATAAAAATAAATAATTAACCTTCAGTTTTCCTGAGGAATATATGCAGGAATTCTACAGCCTTTTAAAACAAAGTTCAAGAATTTATAATATTTTCTTTTTGAGGTCATTAGTGGAAAAAGACTGACATACGTTAAATGGACCAACTCTTTTCTTAAAGCAGTACAATTCTAATTAACTTTAAGTCAGATTAATTAACTACCTTGCAATTTCTCAGAAAAATTAATTGTTCTTGAAGGCTGCGTAGTAATTTTGGGGATAATGTGCTACATTCATCACTCACAACGAAGAAGACATTGCAAAACAGAACTTGGTCAGTATCACTAGTATCTCTATTTGTTGTGCTTTGGATATTTGTTAGAGGAGCAATTTTGAATGTGTCAGAAACACTGTGAAAACTATCCTAGGAAAGCAAAGCAATATAATCCACAGAGAAAAAAACAGCCTTACTGAGCCACAGGATGTCATCTTGCTCAGTTTCCATGCATAGGTAAAGTCAGTTGTGGTTCCAGAGAAGTAGGTGCTTAACTTACTTCACTGATTCCACTGATGAGATTACATGATCCCCAACATGCTACAGATCTTCTCTGTTCATGTCATTGCCTTGTACAGTCTTACTGTTATAGAATAACTTTGTGAATGTGGGGGAATGTATTTCCTCTTTTCAATAGACTTCTACACTCTACCTGTTACTGGGTCTGTTCTGGCTCCGTCCTGGGCAAAGTAGCCCACTCGCCTTCTCAGTATTAAATGCAGGGGAAAGGCTATTTCTTCTAATTGCAGTTTCTTGTCTTCTTGCCCTATTATAATACCTTCCTTACTCCCAGTATTAATAACGCATCATAGGAATGAAGTTAAGCTTTCTGGTCTTAATTCCCTGGCCCATATTTTGTTTATTTTTTTTTCTTCCTTTTTCTTTTTTTTTCCCTGAAACTATTTCAACTTTTAATTTGTTTCTTTTTTTTTTTTTTTTTTTTCTTTCTTCTAGAACATCCTCTATTGTCAACATATCAAGTATTCTGAATAGTGGCTTGTCATAAATAGTGATCTGATCCTGACATAGTTATACACATCAGCAATCGATCATGTGCTGTAACTAAATTTCTGTCTTCACTGCATTTGCTTACCTGTGCTACTGAATCTAGTATTGGCACTATGGCTGTGAACACGTGTCCCTGACTGCTGGATTTGTGAATACATCCTTACTTCTCCTGCACAGAGTACAGTCGTTCTGAAGAATCAAATCTCATCTACCATCCACAAGGCATCTTCAGTGTCAAAATGATTAGAGGATGTAAGTGATCTGAGGCCTGCATACTGAGTCCTGTCTGCAGCACATTTTTGCCTTCATGTCACAAGTTGGCACCCACAATAACTAACTCATTACTAGGGTACTGATATTTTATACTGTTCTGAAGCAGTGGAGTACAAGCTGCTTGACTCAAAGTAATGAGTTACCAGTAAGAACTTTGCTATTTATACTTTAAATGTATTTTTAGTGAGTAGACCTTTAGGAAATCAATGAACAGCTTTGAAATGTTCATTTTTCAAATGGCTAATCTTTTCTTCAGCTTTTCTGTTGCATCAGATATTGGGATCATTTAAGGCTGAAGCACAAACTACTGTTTCTTTGTAAAAAATCTTTCTTTTTTTTTTTTTTTTTTTTTTTTTTTTTTAATCTCAAGCCTCAGCCACAGCTACCACACTTCAGAATTGCCTAGAATTTAAATACACCTTGAAGATGAGTTTTACTTCATTACAATTATGGAGAAAATGAAATTAGGTTCAGAGTTGCCAATTATAAGCAGCTGTATCCTGTAGCTTTCATGTATACAGAATCTCCATCAAATTCAGTATACACTTATTTTCTCAATCTATATCACAATTTTGAATAACTTTATCAGTAGGATTTATAAAATATGAACTGTAGATATGCTATATGCAGAAGAAAAAAAAGAAGTAATATACCAAAGAGCAGTAAAACTGCAGAATTTTGCTAAAATCTTTTCACCAGCTTTCATTACAAAGCTCATGCAGTTGTCAGTGGTTTCTATTCATATCATTGTTGCTTTGCAACAGAAACCTTAAAGATAAAGCTATGTTTGAAGTAATTGTTGTTTTATTCTTACCTGAGGGAAAAAAACAACAACAACAACAAAAAAAAAAACAATGATATTTGTTACCTACAGAAAAAGAGATCTCAGAAATCAAGCTTTCTACTTTATAAATATTAAACATTTTTTAGAGTCAGAACAGACATTATATATTTAAAGTAAGCCTCTGGAGATGGACTCACCTATCTTTTTTATAACTACCTATGCTATGTTCTTGTTATATCTTTTGATGTGATTCTTGGAATTTGCAGTGCACTTGCACAGTGACTGTAGTGCAGAAATGTGTAGCATAACTAATACCCTTACGCTATAATGAGCTGTGGATAAAGAAACTGTGTTCCTTTGGTGCCTTCATGGAGTTGTTCAACAGAACTCAGTTCCCTTAGAGTATAAATGAAGTGATTCACCTCTGGTGGACCACTGTAAGTTCAAGATCTACACCAGTGTTAGTGAGGTGGTGCTGAAATAATTTCGTAATTTCACATGTGGATTGATATATAGGTAGTACGGCATAAATCACAAATTCACCAGTTCCTGTGTTCCCAGAAAGCCATTATCAAAAGGGCTGGAAATATTATTTAAAATTAATAAATAAATACATTGTTGAACGGCCAGATTCCATGAGTAGTATATTATAGTTAATTTTAAATAATCCACAGAAAAGACATCTTGAAAAATGGCAATGTGAATAGCTAGTGTATTTATATCTTCAGTTCACATATTTCAGCTGTCTTTTTCTCATTTATCAGTCGAAAGTTTCAAAAATTAATCAATATGTGAAGTCATTTCAGGAGTACACACTTGTACATTTCCTTCTTTTTCTTGTTTTTTAAACTGAGATTTATTTAAAAGAAAGACTGACAGGGATCATGACGCAAAGAGAGTATTTTTAGAAGAGCATTTGGTTGGACTTTATAATAGTTCCACTATTAATTAATTATTATAATTTCAGATTCCTGCAAGATTTTCTACTGTACCTTAATCTAGTTTTCAGGAAGCCTTGTAAAAGTTAAGAGGCCATACATTACATATGATGCTTGTTTATCAAAATTTATCTTTGGGGATTGTTAAGAAACTAAATTTATGACTATAAATTTGAGTTTACCTTCTGTGCTTGTAATAGCTGTTCATCAGTTATTGACACCTTTTTGTCACACAAGCTGGTTGCTGAAGTGCACCCTATACCTTTCTAAGCATGCAGTTTTGTCCATGAAAAAAGACTTGATCAGGAAAAGCAAAGTGTATGTCATAGGATCTTAGCTAAAAAAAGGTGTATATATACTATACATATATACTATATATACAATACACTATATTCTATTATTAATATCTAGTCTAATAGCAAGTTATTTATATTAGGAAGTGAATTATAGACGAGTAGTATTATTAATAAACATCAATTCTGATGTAAAGTTTTCAGACAGATACTTATCTGCAATTAAAGAAGCTCCGAAAGAATTTTTCCAAAACATCTTCTCTACCCATTCAAAATTGGTTTAATTAAGCCCCAGAATGTATTGAGATTTAACTGAGATGCAGACTTTCTCCGAGGATGAATAATAGGTCATGAATACAGGCAATCTGTGAAACTTCTTGTATCTTACATTGTTCAGATTCTTTGAGATTATCAAGATAAAAATGTTGAGTGAATCTAAAATATAATATTAGTTGTAACTTAATCTAAACAGAGTTGTTTGGATTTATTCATGCACCTTTGAGACCCTTTCTCTTCTTTCTGTTTCTTTCTGTTTCTATTTCCCTTTATTCAACCATTTTTTTCTTTTCAGTAAACTTTTCACTTGCTTATCCCTTTCTGATCATCTATTTACCTACTATCTACAACATCCACTCTACTTCTGTCTAGTCTGCTGATTGCAGTCCTTCTTCACTTCTCAGAAAATTCAGAGATGAACAACAAGTGCACTTGAAGAAATTTCCTCATCTTTCAAAATGCTGGGCAGCTGTAGGGCTATGCATTCCTCATGTGACATGTTAAATCAAGGGCATACCCAGAGGATGTAGCCTACATGACAGCTGCTGCACATGAGAACACAAAGAAACAATGCTGCTTTACATTCAAGAAAAGTAGTGCACAGATCTAGAAGAGGTTGGGGGTGGCTTGACAGATGTGCAGATACTGTGGAGACTTTTAGGTGCTATTCAGGCACCAGAGTAGTAGTAAGCCAGCTGCATTTCTGAACTTTCAGCTCTGAGGCTCTAGCAGGCTGTGTCTCCCTTCAGTAACCATCTACTGACACTGTGTGAGAAGCCAATGAACTCACAACAGCATTAATGATACAGGAACTTCAGTACATATTTGTCCTAAAGGTTCTGCATTTGTGGATCAACATTCCTGTGTGCCAATATGAAGTGGTCTGGCCTCAGGCCCAAAATCCCTGCTTAAATTTAGTCAAAGCAGTCATAGTGGCAAGGACACCTGAACAGGCATTTTGTTCTGTTGCCTAAAGAGAAAAAAAGTCGTGGCTCACAGATGTCAGGCCCTGCAAGGTGTTCCTCTGGATAGATGTGGCAGCCTGTTCTTGCAGTTCACGGTAGGCAGTAATGCAAAACAACACGTTGAAAGTGAGGCCAGGCAGCAAGTACTTGTGTTGTTTGTAAAGTCACAACTTCATTAGACAGTTACTAAGGAACGTCAGAGCTTGGGCAGAGTTCTTACACAAGCAGTGGTGATATGAGAGGAATGTTAGTGTATTAAGATCCTTTACTGAGCCAAAGAAAAATATAGCATGATGGTATGTGCAGGACAACCAGAGGATTTGGTGTAGTAAGCATAAGTTCATGACAGGCTGGTTCTGCTTGACCAACCTAATCTTCTATGATTTAGTGATCCACCTGGTGGATGAGGGAAGGATAACTGACATAGTCTACCTAGACTTCAGCAAGTCACCCACAGTACTCTCCTGGAAAAGCTGGCAGACCATGGTCTGGACAGGCACACACTTTGCTGGGTAAAGAACTGGCTGGAGGGCTGGTGAATGGAATTAAATCCAGCTGGTGAGTCATGAGTGGTGTTTCCCAGGGGTCAGTATTGGAGCCTGTCCTGTTTAACACCTTTATTGATGATCTGGATGAAGGGATTGAGTGCACTGTCAGTGAGTTTGCAGACGATACCAAGCTGGGAGGAAGTGTTGATCTGCCTGGGAGTAGGTCCTACAGAGGGATCTGGACAGGCTGAATAGCTAGGCTGAAGCCAATGGGATGAGGTTCAACAAGACCAAATCCCAGGTCCTTCACTTTGGCCACAACAACCCCAGGCAATGCTACAGGCTTGGGGCAGAGTGACTGGAAGACTGTGTAGAAGAAATTGATCTGGGGGTATTGGTCAACACTTGGCTGAACAAGATCCAGCAGTGCGCTCAGGTGGCCAAGAAGGCCAATGACATCTTGGCTTGCATCAGAAATAGTCTTGCCAGCAGGAGCAGGGAAATGATCATCCCTCCATAGTCAGCATTGGTGAGACTGCACATCGAGTACTGTGTTCAGTTTTGGGCCCCTCACTGTAAGAAAGACACTGTGGCCCTGAAGCATGTCCACAGAAGAGCAATGAAGCTGATGAGTGGCTAAGGGAGCTGAGATTGTTTAGTCTAGAGGGGAGACCTTACTGCTCTCTATGTCTCCCTGAAATTATGTTGCAATGAGGTGGGGGTCAGCCTCTTCTCCTCTGTAACAAGCAATAGGATGAGAGGGAATGGCCTCAGTTTTCACTAGGGAATGTTCAGTTTGGATGTTAGCAAAAATTTCTCCAAAAGAGCAGTTGGGGGCTGCCCAGGGAGGTGACTGAGCCATTGTCTCTGTAGGTATTCAATAAACATGTAAATGTACTAAGACATAGTTTAGTGGAGAAATATTGGTGGTAGGTGGATGGTTGTATTGGATGATCTTGGAGGTCTTTTCCATCCTTGTGATTATATGGTTCTCATTTCTGAAGACCCTCACAGAAGGGTTTGCAGTTGGAGAAGGAAAGTTTTGTGGCATTGTTTAAGCAAGCCTTGAAGGACAAGAGTTTTGGTCGTGTGGTGGGAAAGTGGGAAGGTACACTGCTAGACTAAAAACATTTTTACAGACTTTGTAAAATGAGGAGTCTCAGCACCAGCTGCTTTGATCTGTGCCAAATTTCTTCTCAATGTGGACATAATTCTTGTTACCTCGTTGCAAAAAACAGGTTTCTGTGCCATTGATGGCAGGTTTATAATATTTAAACACACTGAATTTAGGTTGGATTAGTGATGTGTAAATCTGGTTAATCTAGAGAACCACAAAATAGTTACAGGTGTTTTATATGTAAATGTTTAAGCATACATAATGCATAAATCAGTGCACTTTTAATGGAGAATAACACACTATTTTTTCACACTGGGTTCCTTGTTAGGTGCATATGTCCAGGTTAAATACCTTTCAGAAGGAAAAATAAGTATAATAGCAAATTTATTTTATTATCATATCTTCCATAGGTATTTCTGTTCCTCTCATTTAAAACAAAGAGAATGGAAACTCCTTTGAAACCTTAAGTGGATCACATATTGTAAAAAAAAATCTAAATTCTATGGATAAATGTGAAGTGTTGCAACAACTTGTTTCCACAGAGCTAACACAAGCAAATATTGAATGAAAGGCTGAACTAATTAAAAGCGTAAAGTACTTACACTGTATAAGTGAAGAGCTGCGAATCAGGAAGATAAAGGAAGAGCTGGCAAACCAAAATTTAAATATGTGAACAAACATGCACAACAGTGTAAATAAGTAAATATTTATCTGGAAAATGCAGGGGCAAAAAAATCCATGGCATTATCCTTGCCTATTAATGTTCCAGGTGTTAAAACATACATGGAGAGATATTTATTTCAATGTTTTTCCTCTACAAAGAAAAGAAGGAAGACTGAGTAAGGACTGAGATCTGGTCTCCTAGAATCTGATTCAAAGTCCAGTACTTTTTCCTTCAGTGAAGACCAATTTTAGCATATGATAAAGTTACAAGTGAATTAACATAACGTGTGCCATGAATTGAACGCATGTTTTTAAACAAGTGAATTGCAACACAAATAATTATTTATGAAATCTCTTTAAAAAAAAAAAGTCAGTGGCAGATATCAATTTGGTGTAAGGCATATGTCGTATCTCTTTTATCATACAAATTTCAGCATAACTGATCTGGTAAGTAACTAAATCTTTCAGAAAAATAATATTTTTTTCATCAGTCTGGTAAAGGGTTTAGTGGTATGCACCTGAGTATGTTTTGATCCTGTTTTTCCTGACTATAAACATGAATCCCCATTAAAATCATGTGCAGGAACTACTGTTTATGCTAATTCAGTAAATGTTGCCAGTGGCAGATAAGTGAAAATAGATAATTTAGTAAGTAACTTGATGCTTTTCTTATTCTGGACTTCATTAGTCTCCTGATACATGTGAAAATTTTGTTGCTCTCTGATTAACCACATGGCCATATGAAAAGGTTGCCTATTTTAAATGACAAATAGATATTGGATGGGATTTGAAGTTGTTATTATATAAATTAAATAAGATGAATTGAAATTAAGATACAATGAAGAATGATTAATTTTCAAGGTATTCTTCATCTAGAGAAACAAAAATGAAAGGTATTATTCCAGAAGATGTTGAATCAAAAGAAAGACACACAAATAATACTCTAGAGATGCTTCATCTCTAGACTTTATCATCTAATTATCTAATTAACTGTCTAACATCATATTCCTAATGACATCATTAATAATGCTATTAATATAGATAATCAATGCTAATGTATATTAGAAGCTAAGTAGAGCAGATTATCTGGGAGGTGGCTTTGTGTGTGTAAGTCCAAGTCATGAGAAGTCAGACATATAATATTAACATATGTGCAGAGCTCTAGCTGCAGATATGGAAGAGAATTAGTAGCATAATCACAATATGATACAGCACCTTGACAGATACCAGAATTTGTTTTGTGAGCAAGCCACATGGCTTTATGGGATAAAGGCTACCAGCCTTTGATAGATGAGTAATGGAGATGGTCTCAGCCTACGTGAGGATCTCCTATGAAGTAGGAGAAAGCATCTAGCCCTAGAATCTTTCTATTATTGCATAGGAAGTTAAATTTAGGAAGCTGTGAATATTCGAGAATTAGAAGATAAACCCATGAACTTGACTGCTTATTAGAGTCTGGCAATCAGTGGAGATGAAAGTCTGTGCAAAATGAGTATGTGGTTGTAAGGTTGAGTTTTTTTCCAGTTTAGGTTTTCATCATATGATTTTTGTCTGCTTTCATGATGGATGTTTAAAAGTGTTTATGTTGTCATTCAATTCGGTATGTGTTTGGAAGCAGAGCAGACTCATCTGTGGCAGTCAGTTAAAACCATACATAACAGTCATGATGGACTAAAGTAACTTCAGCTAAGTTTTGTACTGAAAGGCAGTGTTTGAAAAGGTGGCACTCCACTCTTTGTGCATAATCTTACAGGACAAAAACAGTCGTCTGCAACCTTCTATATACAGTCATAGTGAGAGAAAAATATACACAAAGCTTACAGTTACTTTTTAATAGGAAAAAAATCTTAAAGACTACTCTTACCTGAACATACAAAACACTGACAAAAGCAAATTTTAACATGCATGAAGATATTTATAGACAGGAGTTCAGGAATGTGGTGAATTTGTTTGAGCATAGTTTCTGCATATATTGTTCATGAACACTAAGTAATGAAGATTCCTTTTAATATGTACATTATCTTTTCCATGTCTAAGCCCATTTGTTTTCAAAACTACAAGCCTGCAAAAAAAAAAAAAAAAAAAAAAAAAAAAAAAAAAAAGCAAAAAACAAAACAAAACAAACAAACAAAAAAACACACACACACAAAAAAACCAATCCAACACAGGTGTATTAATGTCATGGTTTTGGTTTTCGGTATTTCACATCATAACATCACATGTGGCACTGGGAGTTTAACAGTTAATGCTCAAGTTCTGGGTACCTGTCCAGAAGAGAAGAAGAACTACATTCCCCAGGGGACTTTGCGGTCAGGGAGAGGAGATAGAACTCCGGGCAAGGGCACCTGATGCGCTCTTTTTTGTCCGCTCTTCTTTGTCAGCTCTCCTCCCATTTCCCTGCTGCTCAACTGGACTGCGCATCTCACCTCAGTGTTATGGTGAGTCCTATCCACCTTTCGGACATTCTCTCTCTCATTATATTTGATTTATTAGTTTCAATTCTTATTGTATTGTATTATGGTGTGTTATCTTGCATTCCGATACCATATTTAGTAAACTAGTTTGTTTCTCCTCAGATCATTGCTGCTGTTTTTAATTATTTTGGGGTCCCCTGTTCCCTTTTTCTGGAAGAGCGGATTTTGTGAAATCCCTCCACACTGCTGGTCATGGAACTGGGCCGAACCAGCCCATAAACCGTTGACAATTAACAAATTATTTGACTGTTGATGATGGCTATGTTGTGCTTTATAACACACCTGGAAATTGTGAACAGTGTCTGTAAGATTTTCACATGAAATGACCTTCAAAACTTCACGGACTGGATCACTGTAGAGTATGTCTGAAAGATACAGGAATTCTGTCAGCAGTTATTCATGTACAGAGTATGTTTTGCTTTATTATATAAAATCAGTGGATATCAGTATTACTTTTGTGGTGCAATCTGTTTATAATATATGCTGCATTGCAAGATTTAATCTTACATTAAACTATACTCAGCCTCATTTCATTACTATTTTCTGTAGTTTTTTAACAGATCATCCGCAACATTTATTTACTTATGACTTCCCTACAGTAGTCTTTACTTCAGCATCTTGCAATATAAAATGAAATTAAACTTTACTGGGCTGTCTTGCATCTAATAAGTTTGTTAGCTTTTCCCTAATGAAATTTGGAGGCTTCACTTTTTTCCACAGGGATGATCTTATATGGATCTATTAATGCAGTCATCCCTTAAGTGGAAAATCAAATTAAATGTAAACCAGGAAAATACAAGAACTAAACTATGGCCCTCTGTAAAGCTGGAGTGAGTACACAAGGAGGGCAGTTATCCCTGGAGGATCCTACTGGGCTCTTTTCTTTTTTCTATATTATTTGATGACTAGAATACTGATGACTTTTGTCAGTTAACAATGAGTTGCTGTCATAGATAGATCTGCCTTATTTTCCCCCATAAAGGAGTAATTAGAGTATTTTGTTGAAACCTGCTGGGAAAGGCAATGTGTCTCTTTAGAATGACCCAAGAAATCTCTCAGCACAAAAGGAAATCTCTTTTTATTTTCATGTCATCTAGAAAGAAAGGGATAGATGTGATGGTGAGACATCAGAATGAATGTGCTGATTTGCACTGGGAATTCTGAAAACATTTTGTGTGCACTCAGTGAAAAACAAAACAACAAATAATTTCTCAGATTATATATACACAGATGAAGCAAATTAATATAATATTATTTCTTTCTATTTATTTTTTATTTTTGTTTGTTTTCCTGTTGTTACTGTTTATTCCATTTTTTAAAGAGATGCAGTAAATGCTTTCTCAACTAAATCACTACCTGTTAAATATTTAGGACTTGTTCTGATATTATTCCACAGAATATGAATATATATGTGAAAAAAAAAAAATACTAAAGAAGGAAGATGAGTGAGTCTTGTAGTATTTTGTTGTCCTAACCATAGTGAATTTTGTGCACTGAAAAAAAAATTGCATATTCCCCACAAAATTCATAACATTTTTGATTTCTGAAGCGGATTTTTTAATCTTTTTTGCATGTGAATTAGGCTTGGATCTGTGAGTAAGTAAGACCTTAGGGCTTGATGGACTCCAGCTGAGATGCCTAAGGCTCTACAGCAAGGTGCAGAAATTCAGAGATTATACACTGATTAGAAAGCAATGTTTTAATATGGTGTATGGAGTTCAACTACTTTTTCATTTAGTTTGACATGCACTTCATTTGCTTTTCTGGCATGCTGCTGCATGAGTTATGCTGAAGCTTCTTTCTCTTTATACACTAGAGATAAATCTAGAGGAAAAAAATAAAAAGCCTTGTACTGTTTATAAATGACAGATTGGCAATGAAAGGTGACACAATAGATGCTGTTTGGATGATAGCACTTCAGAAATCAGTGGATATCACTGGAAAAGTCAACACATGCTGGCAAAAACAAAATCCAGTGTTCTTTCTAGATTCTTCAGCATTATCAATTTTTGGGACATAAAATAAATCACTGAACAGTATTAGGGAAGGACTTTTTTTTATTATTTATGAAACAAATTCACCTGCAACATAGTAAATTGAAGACTGCTTATTTGCCTGTTTCTTACACTTTCATAATACTTGAGTATATGACCTAAATGGAAAACAAGGTGAGTTGTTTTGACTTAATAATCATCCAGATAAGTGACTTTTAATCACAAGTGTAGCAGAAATGCTAAGTCACTTCTTGAACCAGTGATTGAGCACCTGGTGGGAAGATAGTGCCCAGCCAGGGGAGCTCAGGTTAAGCAATGCACCTGAGTGACCAGAGGGGGTGGAACAAGGATCTACCTCTTCCCAGACCTCATTTAAGGATTGACAGTGGAGGTAAGGCTATCTTAATTCAGATCTCTGTCTACCTGAGGCCTTCTAAAGGTAAATAGCATTTTTTGTTTGTTCGCTTTTTTTGTCCTCCATTTCTTTGTCCAAAGCTGCTGTACTTGGGCTTGTACTCATTTGCAGTAGCCAAAGACTTTCCACCTGTAAGAAATTATTCTTTTATGCCATTGCCTGAAAGCTTGCTGGAAACACAGTTGAACAAGTCCAAGCAAGTCCTGGACAAGGGTTGCGAAGTCCTTTGTCTGAGGGACACAGATGGACAAGGCCATGGGAAACAAGAGAGAGATAAGTTACAGATTAATGGCTGTGAAGCGATCTTTTGTGTGGGTTTATCTCAAGGAAGATGGCCATCTCAGGGGGTACTCACATGACACTTGCTCAGGCACCCAGGGATGTCACATAGGCAGGAAAAAAAGGAGGATAAAAGAGGGACAAACAACCATGAAGTTAGGTTTTCTGGCAATGGAAGAAGAAGGGAGTTTTTTGGACGTGAGAAGCCTCATGTCTTTCCTCTCTACCTCCTGAACCTATTCTGTCACTGCACCTTCTTGCTGCCTAAGGCTGGCCATGCTGCTGCTGCTCTCCCCCAAAAGGTTTCTGACAACAGATTCCTCACAACCTGAGACCTCCGTGCTGAAGAAGAAGAAAGTGTTTGCCATCAGATTCCTCACTACGGAATGCCTGCATGCTGACGGACTCTCCTGGGCCTGCTACCCGAGTCCTGTTGCTTCCTTCCATACTTACCCTGCAGCTTCTTCCTGCTACCTGCTTGCTGCCCAAGACCAGCCACGGTGCTGCTGCTCTCCCCCTACACTTTTGCCCTCGGACTATCGGAACAGTATGCAACGGGACTGCTGATGGATCCTGGTGGTGGCTATCCACTCTTTACACAATTCTTGCTTCTTTCCTATCTTTTCAGTCACCCTCCTTCCCTTCCCCATCACCCTAATTCATAATAGTTACCGTCCTCCCCTTCCCATCTCCCTGATTAGGATTTATAATAAATTGGGTTTATTATAACCAACATTCGAACCATTGCTTCTTAAACTCATGCCAGGTATACATATATCAAAGAACCTCCTCTCCCTCCTATAAATTGGAGTGAGACACCACCTTGCTGTCATCGCTGTACTTTCTGTCATGTTATAGCATTACAACAAGATTATTCGTAGTTTGGAATTGGTTATAGTTTGGAAGCTCAGCTTCTGAAAAGCTGGTGTCCAAAACAAAACAAAAAATCTGAAGGACAATGCAGTAGATTTTTCTTCCTCTAAAATAACTTAGAACCGATGACAATTCTGTTTACACAGATCAAATGAAAACACAGAGTTACTGAAGTACAGCTCCTTCTGAAGGTACGGTATTGTCGGCAGTGTGTTTCTGTGTCTGGCACAGTGGGAGTGACTGCAGGTTAAGCAGAAGAGTAATTATCTGTAAACATGCCAGTGATCTGGGATGTCTGACTTTTTGACTTTTCTAGTTCAAAACTATTGTGAACTGTTCTGTTGTCATTAGCTTGTATAAAGAAATCAGTCAGAGAAATGAGGTACTCAGGGTTATCTCTGAGAGTTCGGGAGATCTGATCAAAAAGCAGATATGAGTGTTTCAACTTAGAAGAAATTAAGATTAGATGTATGCTACAGTGTTTCTTAAGTATTCATTTCAAATCAGTTTGTCTTGCAGTGGTGATATATCACATGCTGGAAGTAGGAATGTTCTCTGATTCAGAAGAATATAAACACTTAGCAGTAAATACTGACTTGAAATTAAGCCAACAAGAAAAGTGAGTAGATCATAAAATCTGTGACACAAACAGGGATAAAATACCTTTTTTCCTGAACCCTAGTTGAATACCATATCCATAAGATTATCTCTTAGAACAAGAGATAAAGAAAAATCAACAGAGATAATCAAAATTGTGAAATATTTTCTATACAAAGAATAATATTTTTATTCAAGAACTCTTTATGCAGAAAGACAAAGAACAAAAGGAAGATGTGATACAAGACAATAAAATCAGAACTATGATGAAGAAGATGAATTATGTTATTCCTCATAAAGAAGGGGTTGGTTGAAAAATGGAGTGAAGTAAACCCTTATTCACATAATGGATACCATTGCCATAAAAAGCTGTAGATCAGAATGGTTCTAAAGTGAATGCAAACATTGAAAGAATATAAAATCAAAGGATGTTAAACATAAATATATACAATAAAAGGATATTTATAAATCCTATGTAGTGCTATTTAATTTGTCTCAGAAAGTCTATAATCTGTAGAAAACTAGGAGCTGTGTAGTTTGAGTGCTCCATCTTCTGCTGGCCTACATACATCTTTGGATCTCACTTTCATAGGAATGGTTATCAAGGATACTGATGTCCACTGAATAAATTATTTTGTGAGATAAAAATTTAAACCTCATGCTTGGAATCAAATATAACATAATATGGTATATCAGGTAATACAAGATTAGTAAACATAAGCTGTAAGTAATGACAACTTTAATTTCTCAAGTGTCTGACCTGTAAAATACATGCTATTTAGTTATTGCAACTATCTTTCCAAGATTATATAATGATACTCCATGCATATTTAAAAAACAAGTTATACACTATTAGTGGCCCTAAAATAAAGGGATTAAACTTCTGAAGGAGCCTTACTACATATAAAATAAAACTGGCCATTAGTATGTTTTGAACTGTTCTGTTGATATCCATTGGATGGATCCAGTTTCTCTAATATCCTGTCTTAGAGAATGAACAAAGTAGACAGCCTAGGGACAGGGACAGAAAAGGAGCAGACACAGCATTATTTCCCTGAAGACTTTCCCAGTCTCCACCAGTTTGCTGCTCAGGGACTGCCTGACCCACGGATGTCTGTATGTAAGCGTATAATTAATAATTCATTGTGGCATTACACTTTTGTGAGCTTGTTTTGTTTTCCCTCTTGGCAGTGTCCTCACAACTCACCCCTTTACAAGAGCATGTATGATTGCTGTGCTCAGCAGTGTATTGTACATATATAACAAATACAGTATGACTGAGTATTATGTTGAACAACACAGAAGCTTTCAGTACAGCAGTATTGATCTTTGCTGTCACAGTTCACTTTCCTATGTGTATTTTGTGAAGCTATCAATCCCATTAAACAGTCCTTCTTTCATTCTTTTCTTTCTTGAAAAAAAATTGGGTAAAGACAGAGCTGAGAGTTAATTTTTGCCCTTGATGCCATTAAATGATCAGCTTGTTCTTAGTAGTTTAAGATTGGCATAATGAAATAAGAACTTTTACCTGTGGAGATGTTCTTCCTCTACCTCTGCTAAATTGTGCACTTTCATATATGAAAACTTTGTCAAGCATCTGAAATTAAGAACAAAGTTCAGGTCACTTTCAGATATAGTTTTGAGAGCTTGTTGAGGTTTCTTTCGCTAGGACATTTTTCATCAAAATATTTTCTTGGCAAACAGGACTTTCTGTTGCTCTTACAAGATAGATAGCTTTCACATCTGAATGAGAAGACTTTGGATAAAGCAGCCTTCTTTTCTGGCAAGTTTAATTTAAAGGTTATACTTCAAATACTCTTTACATATTCCAGGACTACTAAGTGCATGTTTGCTAAGAAATGTTCTAACAATTTTCCTATGTTCTTTTTTCTGTGTGTGTGTAAATGCTAACACTGGATTTTTCTAGTTGGATTATTACTGATGTTTCATGTGGTTGTAAGAGGACCGAATTCTCTTACTCTTCAAAAAATAATAGATGCAGGGTTTCAGAAAAATGCAATATAATGCATATTGATTTATAGTTTCTAAATAACTGTCATCTTTATACGAGCAGTATTATGTCTACAGGTATTAGAATATTTTTAATATCATATGGAAAAGTATGTTATATTTAATGATACACTAATATTTTAGGTGGCAACTTTTATCTTGGTTCCAAACAAGCTTTTTGTTTTAAATCCAAAGTCGAGAGCAATTGTCATCTTTCTGTCCATTCATTTCTAGATATGAAGATTAGCAAATTGTATTTTATTGACAAGAGGGAGAATATTTGCCATCTACTCATGTGATTTATATCTCAGCATTGAAGGTCTCTAATCTAGTTATGCCTATTTATATAAACACAAAGCTGAAGAAAATTCAGGATGACAGGAAAGATATCAGTAGTTTCCTTCCCATGATTTGCTCCTTTTTTTTTTTTTTTTTTTTTTCCTGGGGGGTGTGGGGGGGAACCTTTTTCTTGAGGATTTAAAAAATTAATCAGTACTTAAAATCTGGTATTGGAAAAAGAGGTTTTGAAAAGTAGAAATGAAATATTTCAAATTTTTGCTATAGTTCTCATGAAAGAATGCTGCAGTCCTTGCAGTATCCAATCTCAAAATTATAAAATATCTATTCAACAACAAATTGTTCTTAATTTTCTCTGAATTCTCATTACAAAAATGTGTGATTTAAAAACAAAACAAAACAAAACAAAAAAAAAACAACAAAAAAACAGTTTAGTCTCCTAAAGAATGATTTGATTTCCAAAAATCTCATGCTTACATGAAAAGCTTCTTAATACATCTCAATTAAAGATGAGGATTATTTATATAAAGACTGATCTTGCTAATATTGGTACCTGGGAGGAAATCTCTTTGGGTACTCACTGACTTTTTCAGGTTCTTTGACAAAATCTCTTGTGGATCCCACATTATAAAAAGTAATTTCAAATGAAACTGGGGTAGTGGTGGAATAACTTATTTGTTCTTATGGTAGGAGGAAGCAATGTGATGCAGAGGCTGTGGAGCCAGCATACATTCCATGCAGTATGCAAAGCAGTTAACCTGGCGAGAGCAGAGAAATTAAAAGAATTCCATTCTAAAACTGCTTTTGAATAAAATCTACTTTCTCTTCAAAACCATCTCATCTCTTTACCTATTTCTTAATTTGCTAGTATGGAAGGGCCAATTAATCTGAGTATACAAAAGTAAATAAAGCTATTGGAAATGACAGCAATGATTAACAGAGAGGGTCAAAAGTCTTTTAAAAGTTTTGTGGACATTCTTCCATCTTTAAAAGAGAGAAAGGTATCATCAGACATCACTCTGGATAAGAAGAAAGATTTATGACTAGAAGAGATGAAACATTCGAAGTGGTTAGGAGGAAAATATTCCTTTAGTTTGTAATGTGTCCTCTGCTAATTAATTGTACCAGAACATGTTGTAAAATCATAGAATGTCTTGAGTTGGAAGAGAACCACAAGCATCAGTAAGATCAAATCCTGGCTCCACAGAGGACCACCTGAATATCAAACTTTGCATCTGAGAGTGTTGTCCAAATGTTTTTTGAACTTGGGCAGCTTGGGGCTGCAACCACTGCCCTGAGGAACCTGTTCCTGTGCCTAACCAACTTCTTGGTAAATAACTTTTCCATAGTTACCAAAATGAGATATGATCAAACCCCCTGTAGAGCTTTTTATATTGACGGAGAAGAGAGTGAAGTATATAATGAACAATTCTTCATTATCAGGACCTAGGCCAGAAGCCTGAAGTCTGGGATGATTCTGTACAATGTTCTACAGAAAAATAACTCTTTTCCCACCTATTTTGTCTAATTCAAATTAGATGACAAAAACAATGCACTTTGCTGTTCCCTAAACTCATGTTTTTTGCCTCCTACGCAAGTAGATGCTTTCTATTTTTCAGTTCTTTGTTGTGCAATGTAGAGATTCACTCAGAATAAATTATTAATGTTGATGAAGATATTGCTTGTCACTGAGCTCATGCTGGTAAAGCCAGAAAGTTGTTTGAAAATTAATATTGAAAATTAAATACCTCTAGATTGGACTTTTTTGACTTTAAAACCATGAGAGGCTGTAGTGATTCAGTGTGAACTGAGGATGAAATAGCCATAGCAACCTTCAGCATCAAGGAACGTTAATCAAGCATGAGGTCATGCAAACTCTTACGTATTTATAACAGAAGTTAAGTTCATCAGGCTATCACATTCATCGAAATAAAACTTGGTGGAAGGTCTTAGTGTTATCCAGAATATATGGCAATCTTGTGTTTTTTTTTTTTAGTGCTGAAATCAAACCAGTATTCAAAGTGAAGAACTGTTTTAATCTGTTTGAAAAGTTAGAAATGTAGGAGGTAGGGATTGCAGTAATACATCCAGTGAAAGTCAGTGCTGATGCAGTTCTGTTCTGTTTTCATTATCTGCCTTATTAAATTCTCAATATCGTTTGTCTTTATCTACGAATCAAAACCTGGAAATAAAGTCCCCCAAACTTCCAATGGTATGAAACAGAGACAATAATCCATCTTGAACTGCTTGCTGCTAATGCTTCGCTGTTTCTTCTACAATAAAAACCATGGTTCAGGTTCAAGGGCAGAGCATCGGGCTGAACACAAGCAATAAAAATATATTTTTCCTTTACTGACAACCAAGATAGTACTTTCCAAAACAGTAGTTATCAATTCTACATACCAGGTGCTGAAGCAATGTGCCAGCCCTGTCGGTGGTTTTCACTGAATATTCATACATACATCTAAATACAAACCTGTGTGTGTATTAGATAAGCACAGATTTTGTAGGCTGATATGCAATTCTCTGCCATCTCACAGACCAGGCAATTTCAGCAGAAGTTCCTGCTGTTCCTAATTATTCCTCAAGATTCAAGTCTTTTCCTAATGAGAGAAAATAGTATTTATATTCCAAAATATATATTTCTGTTAAGATAGCTAATGTATATAACTACTCCTTCCTTCCGCACATGACAGAAGTTCATCATTATACTCTTTTCAGGCTTAGGGTGTCAGATGGACAACATGTCATAGACTTCTCAACAGCTCCCAAGCTCTGCGTATGTGCATAGATACATGAAAACTCTGTTTTTGGAATGATACAAAAATATATTTAATTATTCAAATTATTTCCTCTATATTTCAAAACACTTGAATGTGTTGTTATTTTGTTTTGGTTTGTTTTATCCAAGGGGAAACTTCTGTTCCTGTACATCTTTGGGAAGGCTATATCAACTAGTATAAGGACAAAACTAAACTTGCTCTGATAATGACTATTTCCAAAAGCAGGGAACGTTTTTAGCATTTAGTTATTCTAATACTGTGCAGAGTAACTTTGAATGTTTTTTTCTTCTCATACCTGAACTTTGAATTGTATTATTTCTGTCTACCAAAATCATTAATGTTGCTTTAATGAAGAGATGACAATCTTTATTTTCTTGTCTATTTACTACATAATATTGTAATACCTATAAAATAAAATTATTTTTAGGAACTTTTAGAGGTGCTTTATACTCAGAGGTTTTATCCCATAATTTTATCTGAATATTTTATTCTTTCCATACACACATTTATTTTCCAAGAGGTCTTTTTTTTTTTTTTTTTTTTTTAATGTTTGTGATTTAAAAAAAAAATAATCTTATGGTCTTTGTATAAATACGTTTTTTTAATGATGCTTATCAACACTTCAGTGTTCTAAGGGACTCCTGCAGCATTTTGTAATATTCTTTTCCAAAATGAAGAGTATACTGTAATTTTGCTTCCATGATTTCCCTGTAGATCCCTGCAAACTTTGAAGGAATAATCAGCTTTCAGTGGCCTCTACTGTGCTTATGATTGCAGTTCTCTTACTGAAGGCACTGACTCTATTGAACAAGTAGACAACCACATACACATAATATGAACTGGCAACTTAGTAGAAGACCACAGTTTATCAACGTGAAAGTCAGACCAGCTATTAAATGTAAAATGATGCAGAGAAGTGATAGAGAAACTTGTAAGAGCCCTTAAAAGGTACAGCATACTCTCAGAAGCCATCCTGTCTGCTTGGAAAGGGAAAAGGCACTGTTCTATTCAGCATTTGTTGGTGAAGGTCTTCTGTAGAATGTATATAGGTTGCTCCAAATGTTATGTTGGCAAACACTAGTGAAAGAGCAGAATTCTGCCAGTGTAAGTTCTCATTTCAACTGCTTGAGAAACTTTTGCTTGAGATATCTGTACAGATTTGGTGAATACTTGCTGATTTGAGGATAGTGGTGGATGGCAGTCTGGGCATGATCCATGAGTCAGAAGTGTGCCATTATAGCCTGGAAAGCCAGCTGCACCAAAAGAAATGTAGCCAGCAGGGGGGGTACAAGGAAGGGGGCAGGCTCTTTAGCAGGGACAATTGAAACTATTTCCCCTTCTCCTGTCACAGAGTAAAAGGGGGAGATTTAGACTGGATATAAAAAAACTGTTGTTTTATAATAAGGGTTGTGAGGCACTGGGACAGATTGCCCTGAGAGGTGGTAGATGCCCGTTCCCCGGAGACACCCAAGGTCAGACTTGAATGGGGCTGGGGCTCTGAGCACCCTGATCTAGCTGTACAGGTGTCCCTGTTCACTGCAGGTGGGTTGGACCAAATGACCTTTAAGGATCCCTTCCAACTCAAAAGGTTCTGTGATTCTACAGTTTTGATGTTTGCTATCTTTCTTGCATTTATGCATTTATAAGAGTGATTGTAATCAATCCAGATGGTTCTGAAAGATTCTGACGTATGAGGTGTTGACTTCTTAGAGTAAGGTATGTGATACAGCAGAAAGCAGATATAATTACTGACTTTGCCCTGACTGATACTACTGTCATTGGGTAGCTAAATCAAACTATACTATGGTAGTCTAGCAGACAACAAAGATGTAGTGTCCAAACAATATCAGATTAATAAGAAGAAATGGGGAAAACCTGTCAAACGTAGGCATACCTAGTAAAACATTAGTCATGGGTTATATAGGGAATAACATTAACTTGTTAGGGAGTTTTTGGTGATAAAACTTTGAGGAAGAATTAATGTTCCCACAGAGAAATAGAGAATCTTTATCTCCAGTAAAAAAAATCTTTGAAATACTACCATTCCAAACACAGAGCAACAGTGCTAATCATAAATTTGCAAATTCTTATGTGAAAGCCTTTTCCCTCACATCTAAGGGAGTGCTTCATATACAATTTATATTATTTGTAATAAGAATGTCAAAACGCAACGCCTTATTTGAAGAGCATTTATCTTTATTTTACCTGTCTAAAAGTCCAACCAAGTGAAAATGAAATAGTTTATGGTTTTCATAATCTCATTTATTCTATTACATGTTAGAGCAGAGAAATAAATCCTGTGATTAAGATTTTCAGACACCTGTAGCTAGGCACCTGCCCAAGTCTGCAAAATGCTGAGCTCCTGTTAGTTTCCATTTATCTCAGAGACCTGCTCTTCTGACGTTTTCTTTTTTTAAAATAGGTTTTACTATTTGCAAATTCACTTAGTTGCAGTACAAAACAACGAAACATAGAAACTTGAACAGGTCTTAAAATTAAAAGTGGATCAGACAAACAAGTATATCTTAAGCCTGTCTGCTGATTAAGAATTTAGCCCCAAACTTGTCCATCTGTTACTTACAGCTAATGAATAAAAGAACATTGATTTCCTAAATTTTTAATATTATATAAAATTAATGAGTTCTGTGAACTGGAGCTCAAAAGATGATAGATAGAAATGGCAAGAATGAGCCTTTTGACTGGGTAGTATCAGACATGTTTTTGGAGGTTATTTGAGAGAATAGATTCTTCCACAATAATAACTTTTGTTTTATAAGACATCATTTTACAAACAAGAGTGTTTTGTTTGTTAATTTATTTTGACTAGATGACTGGGTGCTACAGCCTGATTTTCTTCAGTCTAAATCATCGTGTGCTATGCTGATTTAAACTATTACAGTAGGGCAACAAGGTTTGTGAAGGGCTTGGAGAACATGCCCTACATGGAGCGACTGAAGCAACTGCGGCTGTTTAGTATGGGGAACAGAAGGCTGAGGGCAGACCTTATTGCTCTCTTTCAATATCTGAAAGGTGCTTACAGCGAGAGTGGGGTTGGTCTTTTCTCACTGGTGATGGGTGACAGGATGAAATGGCTCAGGTTGCACCAGGGGAAGTCTAGGTTGGATATCAGGAAACACTTCTTTACAGAAAGGGTGGTTAAGCACTGGAATAGGCTCCCCAGGGAGGTGGTTGAGTCACCATCCCTGAATTTGTTTAAAAACCATTTGGATGTGGTGCTCAGGGACATGTTGGCAGAGCATTGTTTGTTAGGGTAGTATGGTTAGGGTGTAGTTGGACTTGATGATCTTTAAGGTCTTTTCCAACCTGAGTGATTCTATGATTCTATTGATAACTGCAATCAAATTCTGGTCCATAATTTAACTTAACCAGAGAACAATACTTTCATTTGTGGGAGGAACTTTTTGAAGCAGAGCAGGTATTGATAGTTAGCAATGAAGAAAGATTTTATCTGAACTTTCTTTCTGAATACTAATCCTTTCTCCTCAGATATGGAGTTATGTTTTCTGACATGAAGCTCTAACAGAAAAAAAAATCTGGTTTGGTTTTTCCTCTCTCTGTTATCTGCTTTATATGCAACAGATCTAGTTAGCAAAAAACCTACTGATATACCTCTAGTTTGGCTAATTTTGAACTTTACATGTTCTTTGAAACTGTCAGACATTTGATATCTTTGGTGGAAAGTTTTGTTAGTGTTGTAGATGAGGATACATTAACTTAACATTTTCTTTGGTAATAAACTTTTAATATATGAGATAGTTCTTCTTAAGTTGTCGAAGTGAGAAACAACCTAAATAAAAACTGCCTGAAAATGTTGACCAAACTAGAATAGTTTCTCTTTTTTTTTTCTTTAAGTTCAACGTAAGTCTTCCCCCCAGCACAACTTGAAGCCTTTCCCTCTAGTCTTATTGCTAGTTATATGGGAGAAGAGGCCCACTCCCACTTCACCACAACCTCCTTTCAGGTAGTTGTAGAGATCAGTAAGGTCTCCCTTGAGCCTCCTCTTCTCCAAACTAAATAACTTCAATTCCCTCAGCTGCTTCTCATAAGACTAGTGCTCCAGACCTTTCATCAGCTTCATTGCCTTCTCTGGACATAATATAGGGCCTCACTGTCTTTCTTATACTGAGGGACTCAAATCTGAGCACATACTCAATATGCAGTCTCAGTGCTGAGTACAGAAGGATGATCACTTCTCTGCTCCTGCTGACAACACTGTTTCTGATATAAGCCAGGATGCCATTGACCTTCTGGCTAGCTGGGCATGCTGCTGGCTCACATTCAGCCAGCAGTGACCAATGCCCCCAGGTCAGTTTCTTCTACACAGTCTTCCAGCCACTCTGCCCCAAGCTTGCAAGTGTTGTATGTGGTTGTTGTGGCCAAAGTGCAGGACCTGGCACTTGGTCTTTTTGGTAGAGAAGATTGTTTGTAGGTGTCAAATACATCAGAGCTAGGAAACCTGTGTCCATAGAAACATGCCAACTGTTTCTCTTCTATATGCTCAGTGCAAAGCTGACATTTTAGATAGTTTGTGCGTGTGTGTGTGTGGTTTTTGTTTGCTTCTTAGTTGTTGGAGGATTTTTGCTTTTTATTTTTTTCTCTTTCCTCCAAATGATGCATCTCTGAACTTAGGATAGTTATGTTACTTGATGTTACTTTAGCTCTTTCATGAAATGCAATTGCAAGTACATTTATTAAATAATAGTCACAAAAATCTAGTCTTAAACTGTTTTTGAAGATTCCATGTTACATAAGGAGGCAGTCAAAATGACTCAAGGTCAGAGTATCACTTTAAGAAACACAAAATCAAAAAGAAAGCCTCCCTCCCACCAGAGGTCATTTTTTTCAGAATCAATTATGTCTTCAGAGAGAAAAAAAAAAAAAAAAAGAAAAAAAAAAGAAGACAAACTAAAAACAAAGAGCAAACAAATAAAAAAACCCCCACTCACACTTGAGTTTCTAAAGAACAAACGTAAAAATAGTTTACTATAATTTTCTGAAATAAGAGTATAATAGATTAGTGTGGTAAAGTAGGGGACAAAAATTTTAACGTTTTAGGGAGTCCGAAGTCTCATCTAGCACAACTAGTATTCTGTTATTCATATGAAGTTGTGTCCCAGAAAAAAAAGAAGTGTTAATAAATACTTTTTCTATGCATAAAATATTGTAAGCTTTTTTCCCCCTTACTCTGTCTTGGTGAAAAAATAAACAGAAAAAAGAGTGAGAGGCCTTTTGAAGCATTTCATCAGAAATAGCAGAAGGAAATACTCAATCTGACTAAACAATAAAGCAATTACTTTCTAAAAGGGACATTAGTTTTTGGATTTGCCTGTTTCAGGTCAATAACTCAAACCTTTCACATTACAAGTGGAACTATTAGAGAGGGGTTAATTTTGAATTTGTCCTTTTCAAGATCAACTTAAAACAACCCTCAATCATTTTGGTAATCCATGGAGATTCTTCCAACTTCAAATATCTTATGCGTACATATACTCAATTATTCATTAATCCCTTAATTTTATTAAGAAATCTGAGTAAAGAACACATATAATTTACATTTTAATAATATATCTTCTGTTAATCCATCATTTGATCCTATGAAATACTGTAGATATAATAACATGTGCTGTTTTCTAGTTCATTTATTTAGACTCACTTATATCATTTATGAGGGAATCAAAATGTGCTTTTTATCATTTGTGGTGAGCATCAGTAGCCCAAAGTACAATTTTCACTGTGCTTTACAAATAATTATCTGCTGCCATTATTGCATTTTTCTATTCATCTACTTTGACTTACAAATTTCTCTTACAGTAAAAGAGATTTCATATAGTTTTTTAATGTGCCATTTTCATTTACAGGTTACACTAACTATGCAAAATATAGCACATCCTTTGTTCAATAAGTAGGAACTACTTTTATAATTAAAAATCACAAGTGCAGCTATAGACCTGAATCATCAGAGACTGTAGAAAAGATTCTCATGTTACGGTAGCCACTTGCCCATTATTTACAAGAGAATAGTAGTGTCTGAATCTGTAGTAAAGGAAAAGGTTCTTCTGGCTAATCTTTAAAGTGCAGTTTCTACAATTTGTGACTTAAGTTCTTAGAGGGACTAAGAGCTCCAGCAATGGAGAAACAAGAAGGGAGGTTTTGAATTACAGTCTTTAATGCCCACATCACATTTCCTTCCAGATAGGGCCATTCACACTTCAATCTATCAAATGTTACTCTGGGGAATATGGGCTAATGCAGCCATATACTACTTAGGACATAGTGTCAAAGATTTTATCTTGTCACATACCGAAAAGAGAAATATGGTTAAAGATAACCTCTGGACACCCATCATGCCAGATTATGAAAGGCAAACACCAAAACATCATGTGAGACTTGTACTGAATACACTATTTTCTGCTAAAATTGCTTTAGTTTGGATGGATTTACTGCCAAAATGGAGTTAAACAAGACACGCTGTCTTGTTTAAGCTGCAAGAATGTATGCATGTACATACAATAAAAGCACGAGTCCTACAGTTAAATCTTCAAGGTAATTTTGAACATTACCACTATTGCACCAAAAGCCTTTTTGCCATTGAAGTTTCAAGGGTGGCTATCAGGAATATCTTAGCAGATGCTTTGTTGGATTAACTGTTATTACATTTCACAATGCACTCTAGAAATAGAGCCAGCTAAATCACTTCAGCAGCAGAAAATGGAGATGGTAAGTCAGATTTTCAATCCTGTTTGATGTTTTTCTTACAATTAAACAAGCTATAAAAAGTGAAAGGCTTTAATCTGTTAATTGCATTTTTTTTCTTTTATTTAAATGTAAGGAAAACATTTATATTAGCACTGAAGCATCACTTTAAGTACAGTTTTTTTTTTTTTTTTCATGGCAAAGAATGCAAGTTATGCAGCCAGATGGATGAGGAGATGACTAATTGTAGGATAGAGTAATTCTTAGTCTTCTAGGAAAATCAGACCTGCAGGATTCAGGTTTATATGTTTCCATGTGCTGTTACAACACTTTCTTCTCTTTCTGGTCAGTGACATTTATATCCACTTATCAGTTCCAGCTGTTTTGGGCAAAATAATTCAAGGATTATGAAAATAAGATGCTATATAGAAAAACAGATATTATCAGTGCTGTAAATGAGAAGAAGAATAATAGATTACTATGCAGTATGAGGAGGCAACATAGGAGAAAGCTCTTCTCAAATGTCCCAGGTTTTGCAAAGTCTTCCCTTAGGTTTACCCAGCACAGCTGGCACTCATGAGACACAAAGCTAATGGAAATAGACTTCATTAGCTAAGGTGTTTGACAACCACTTCTTTGCCTCTAGACTTCCAGTGGGAACCAGGTCAATTGAGTAGTGACAAACTAATTACTGTTTGATGTCTGACTGTCTCATCTGCATGATTTCAGTTCAATTCCCCATGCATTTGCAACATGAGAAATCCACTACTGTAGCCTGTTCTCTACCAGAGGCTTTGCTGTGGAAAAAACAGAATAGAAATGTCATCATAAATGCTATACTAGAAAGATATTTAATTTTCCTCACCTAGAATATGTAATAGTTTGCTATGAAGGCTTATAGTTCATCGAAAGCTGGTTTCCATTCATTCCAAAAGGCAGTGACTATTTTAATAATAGTTTTAAGAAGGATGATAAAGCAGTATAAGAACACAGCTTGTACTCTTTTCTCAGTAGATTAGAGAACTTTCGTACATCTTGCTTCTATCAATATAAGCTTCTGGAAAAATTGGATCAGACTGTCATTTCATTTCCTTTTTCTTTTAATAATTAGCTAAGACTTGAATAACATACTTCAAAAGTGAAGTTTTATAAGTGAACTATGAGACCCCTTGACTAGAGATCCCTTTGTAAATCCCTGACCAACAGCTGATTATAGGTAACCTAACAACTACCTACTTAACTTTACAAGAGGAAAGCAGATAAAATAGAGTTAATTTTTAGTTTGGTGGCAAATCATATATTTCCAATTTAACACTCTAAAATAACAAGAGGTATAAAATTCTGGTTTGTTAGAGTTATTTCCTTCAATATATCTTTAAAGGGTATGTTATTAGTCTGTCCTAATGCAAAATGATCAGCTGAAACTAATCTACTAATGAGGTTCATTTGTTCTTTGACAAAGCCATAAATAGTTTTCTCAAGAAAAAACTTAACTAATAGTTTAGCTACAGACTTATAATTAATTTTCTTCTCCGGTGCTAGCAAGCATAGAAACAAACAGTAAATTTTTCATTTGTTCGTCTCTTCAGAACAACTGTTTAGCACAGATATGCTTGATTAATGGATTTAATTTGTTCCCTTCTCCTGTAGTCTGTTTTCATATTACACTGGTTATCAGAGGATAGGACAATAATGTGGGCATTCTCATTGTACTGTATTCCATCAGTGTCAGAGCTGCCTTCTAGCTCTGGGTCTGCATCTTTAACCTTTGTAGTCCCACAGAATCTTTCATCAATCTGTGTTACAGTCACCTTGGAGAGGAAAAGCAGAAGCATTCAGTCAGCACTTACAGGTAGTAAAGTGTGTCATTATTTCTTACAAAATGCTGGCAGTGGTGTACCTTTCATTTCCAAGAGAAATATGATTTGCAAGCTACCCTGCTGTTAAGAGAAGAAAACTCAAGTTAATAGTCTGGTTGCTACCTGGATTTTGCATTCATATTTATTTGTGTGTGGAGCAGTCTGTATAAGAATGCTCATATATATATATATAAATTTTATTGATTTTTTTAAGTTTATGCACATATACTACATTTTTGTGGTTCTAGAAACCACCATTACATACTTATAATTTATATACTTGTTTCAAGTAACATTGTAAAAAATAAATAGGCTTCAAATCTTCCATTTCACAATTTTAGTTTCCTCTCAGTGGAGCACATAGAATCATAGAGACATGCCAAGTTTACACTGAGGTTCAGGACAGCAAAGTGCTGTATTAGATTAGAAGGTACCGTTTTCTTTCAGATTCTATTATACTCAAAAGAAATGCAACCAAAGTTAGTGGCAAATATATTACTTCTGTAAATGGCATATTACATTCTTATGTAATAAATCAAGTGTATGAGATCACTAAAACTACTGAAATAAAAATATATTTCAGAGTACCACCATAGGTATGTGTCATGTAAGTTCTTTGAGTATGATGGGAAAAATAACTTTGGCAACTGTTTAATTAAGAGTTACACATCTGCTGGGTTATCGTATGTATTTCAGTACTACACAGAACTGTTAATATTTACCTGTGTCCTCCTGATTTCAGTAATACATACATTCTGTGATGGACAGTCTAAGCTAAAGAATCTTAACCATTTAACTAGAGAAGTCCAGTTATTTACTCAAGTGAGGGAAAAAAAGAGATGAGAATGATCTTCCTTGTAGGTTGGTATCACAGCTAAGGGTAGACCTGAGATCTGAGATTGTGCTTGGATGTGCAGTCCACAGAGCATAATGACTGTCTGTCACACTTGTATTTAACTATCTACTATCCGTGTTATTTCTGACCTTATCAGGATGAAATAATACCACGATACACAGTAGATGTTTCAATTTTCTGTTGGATAAGGAAGAAAGACGTTTGTTACAGAGTTTTCTTTAAAAGAACATGATACTAAATCCTCCATTTCTCAATGGCTATAATGAGTCAGCAAGTTGTAAAATACTTATACAAATTTTACTAGTTTCTCAAGTTCACATCACTCATTTTGCGTATCTCAAATGTAGTCCCAGATGAGGACTGAAAGGAAAAAGTGAGCATAAATTGATATATGTGTACATTTAGTTACTTTTAACCTGATGCAACCTAGAAATTTAAATTTTATAAAATGAAGAAAAAAAACATGACTTATGTTCAATAATAATCTAAATTTACATAATTATCCTGACATCTATAGCCAAAAGTAAAGCAATAAAGAAATAAAAAAAACAGGGCTATGTTTAATTAACAATGTGATATTTTAGGAATGTTGTATAACTAATAATGACCAGGATGACAGCTTTGAAAAATATCATTCTAGTTCTATTTTGTTAGCATGTTTCCCTAATTCCCTTTGTTTGAAGATTTTTTTTTCCCTTCATTCAGTTAAACACAGTTTGGTTTTTAACACTAGTTCCAAACTATCTCATATATAGATATATATATATATTTAAATATACATACATACATACATATATATATATATACATACATATATATATAGTTCTCCTGATTTTGAGAATCATCATACCAAATGAATATTCTCAGGTATTAAAAAATTACTGTATGTGAATTTTACCCCTTGTTAACCAAGATTTGTGATTTTCAATGATTTAAGAGAAAGAGTTCTTACACTACAGTTTAGCAATGTGATTCCACTGAGAAATGACAATGCGAACTCTGCCACATTATTCCATTCTTTTTGACCATTACATATAAGAATATATTTGATTTTTATCACTTGTTATCATTTGTTACTTTCTAAAACTACCTTGGTTAGCAAAAGGAATCTAAACAAAATAATTATTAAAAAAAAACAAAAAAAACCCGAAAAAACCTAAAAAAACAGGAAAGGAAAATAGCTCATTCAAATAATAATAATGATAATAAAGATAAAAAAATAAAAAATCAACCTTTTAAATAACCAATGTTATTTAAGTACTTTAAAAATATTATCCACAATCTTTTGAGACAAATCTCAAAATCACAGAATCATAGAATCACAGGGGTTGGAAAGGATTTCTGTTGATCATCCACTCCAACCCCCTGCAAAGCAGACCTACTACAGCAGGCTGCACAGGGAGGCATCTTGACAGGTCTTGAATACTTCCAGAGAAGACTCCACAACCTCCCTAGGCAGCCTATTCCAGTGCTCCATCACCCTCATTGTGAAGAAGTTCTTCAAATATTAGTGCAGAACTTCTTATGCACAACTTTATGGCCATTTCCCCTTGTCCTGAGCTACTAAACTACTCTATGGTATGAAAAAGAAGCAATCAAACTTCCCAAACAAACAAACAAGGTGACTTATAATTATGTGCAGTCGATAATGTGCAAACTCTTTTTAAAATAAGAGCCCTTTATTGGTTCTTTAAATTTCTTATATTGATTTCTGCCTCAGATTGAACTCTGCCAAGAAAACCTCAGCCAAAGGAGCTCGTGTATACCTATGAATGCAGAATTGTTTTTCAAATTGTAAAACAGAATTGTTGATATCTTCTTTTGAGAAACACTATACACTCTTTGGTGAAGATCCTGAACGTCAGTGGACAAATAGCCTTCACAGTCTTTTATTTTTTTTATTTATATTTTTTAAATTATGTACAAATCTGTTAAGTTTCTGAAAAGCTTGCAGTTCTTGCCCAGCTGGTTCAGTACAGTCTCGAAGAAAGCAGTTCATGCTGGACAACATGACTAGCTAGGCCATACTCAGCTTCAGGCCATGACCAAGGCTGAGCACAGAGAGTCTCTTGAGTTTGTGCTTCATGACACTGAGTAAATCAAAGAGAACCATGCAGTACAAGTACAGGGATGGGTCTGTCCAGGAAATGCCTATACATGGGGGCTTCAGGAGCAAGCTGTAGGGAGCTGGAGAATGTTTAACAGGGGAAAGAATAAGGTGGGAAGGAGCCTTCTACAGAGCTTGATATAGGTACTAAAGTAGACTGAGGGTACTACAAGCTGGGGTGGAAGCAAAGACATTTTATATGCTGCTAGTTAACATTTGAATCTTTCCCCAGATGATCCATAACTGCATGTAGTCTGTAAATATACAATGGATAGTAGCTGTTTTTGTTTTTAATACTATACTATTTTAATACTTTGGAGACCAACTTATAGATGTGCTGATGAATTCAGTGAATATTTGAAAGTATATTTTTACAGTGTTTCTTACTGTAAACCAAGCAAATGAAAATATCAGTCAAGAAAGTCTTTTCTGAAATAGTAAATCATTGATGTTTCAATTCCTGATATCAAAAATTGAAAAAGTCAACCTTCATTTTCCATATATACTGTACAAATAGTTGTATAGTAATAAAATATGCAAAAAATCTATGAGGAAATAAATAGTTCTGTTTTTTAATTAGAGTGTGAAAAATATGTGATATTGAATGTCATACAGTAATTGCAATTGTAATAAAATTCTTACTGTTATCAGTACATGCCTTCAATTCTGTGGGGAAGAATGAAGAGTAATGCAGCAACAAAATTGCAATTCACCTCTTTTTCTGTCTGTACATTAAAATAAAGTTGCCTTCAAATTACAATTCTGTAACTTCCCAGTTAAGGAATATTTTATTTTACGTTCTCACTGATTATTATTATTTTTTAATATAGCAGTGTGTGTTCACATCTCTGACACATAATATCTATTCAAACTCCATCATTAACATGAGAGCTAACAAGCTTGGAGATGACTTAGTGAAAGGTCAGGTGCTTAATTAAAAACCACTTGTCAGCCATGGGAGGATTTCTAGGAATGGTGAGCTATGACAAAAACAACTCAATTTACATTATACTTCTGTACAATTAATTCTAAAGAAATTAGAGGCAATTTAGAGGAATAGCTGAGAGACTAGTCAAGATGAATTATATTCATCTGTACTAAACTAACATACTTCATTGCCCTGGCAATTAAAATCCTGTTATCTACATAGGAATGACCATTATGTCAAGCAGCTTGGGTTTGTAATCCTCAGTCAAAAAACAGGTAATAAGTTTTTCTCAGGAGACATAATTGAATTCAGAAGCCCTGCTAGCACATTTAGCAGCATATCTGCATTTTGTATATACTGAGAAAAGTGTCCTGGTATTTTTGGTATAGGGGTTAGAAAGTCTGTTTGTTCAAACAGAGGAATTGAAAATTGATTAAAGATGATTTCAGCTTAGAGAGACTGTGAATGCATTTTGTACTTGCTATGTTACCCATACACCAGTAAACTCAGAGGTGAAACAAATCTGCATTTCTCCTATATGACAAAGCTGGAGGCTATTCCAAAGAGATTCTGCTGCTTTGCACCATTTTTTATCTGCTGTCTGAAGGATGTATTCTGGTTTTGGTATAGCTTTAACTTGGCATGACCATGACCATTAGAGGAGCTGAAGTGATTCAATTTATGGAAAAGAACGGTTGAAAGAAGACATTTGTAGTTTTAGAATAAAGTTCTTTAAGTACTCTGATCTGATACATTGACAGAGGAGTTAGCAATTCTGAAGGGACTAATTTCCTCTTAGTGTCCTGTTACACAATCTGAGAGCAAAGAGAATGAACTTGAAGTATATACTCTTAATTCAGAGAAGGCAGGGTAGAATTCACTGCTTTCCATTGTTGCAATTTGTATTTAGAACAAACAAGAAAATTTACTGAACATTTACTTTAGATGATTATTTTTTTCAATGTTTAAGAAAATATAGTTATCCAAACCTCAAGTGAGCTGTAGCTGAAGGGAAGAACTGTTGTTTTTTCACTTTGGGAAAAATGTCATTATAGCCTCCTAGTAGTATTCAAATACTCAAAAGTAGTATTTTTGAGTAGTACTCAAAAACCAATAATTAAAGCCAGAATAAGAAGCAGGAAGTGGATGGAAATAAATACATATTTTAAAACTATATTATAATTCCTGGCAAGCAAATTAATTCATTAGAACATTCAAAAGTAACTTCCATGTAAGGAGTGGTCAGGCCCTGGAATGCACTTGCCCAGGTAGGTGGTTGAGTCATGGTCCCTGGAGCTGTTCAAGAAACATTTAGATGTGGTACTAAGGGACATGGTTTAGTGGGAAAATATTGGTGGAATGTTGGACTGGATGATCCTGGAGGTTCTTTCTAACCTTAGTGATTCTCTGATTCTAAGGTATGTAAAAAAAACTTTTTATTAAATTCATACCTGTTCAGTTAGTTGATCTTTTTTTCTACTTCAGAAGTTCTTCCTCTCTGACGACATGGGAATACTTTTTCCAGCTTTTTTTCCCAAAGCCTGAATATTCAAATTAATTAATTTGGCATTTCTACAGACTTAGTATAATTCAAAACCCATTTATTATATTTCCCAATATAATCATCTGTGCTCTTGCAGCTTCCAGAGTTCCTCTCTCTCCTCTCTTAAAACTAATGGTGGATTCAGGGAAGGTTAAGAAAGCAAAAAATGAACTGGTCTATATTTGCCAAAGAAAATTGGAAAAACAAAGATGCTTTCCTCCCCCTCCTCCCTTTGATTTTTTTCCCTATAAATATGAATTCAGTATTTGAGACCAAAAAGAGGACAGCTGAGACTTATTGTTAACTGCTTTTATGAAAGAACTGTGAAAATATATAGATAATGGATGGAAGACCGAAAGATGGTCTATGTTTATAAATATCTAGAGGAAGGAAGGAGGCAAATGGATTAGGCGAGGTTCTTTTTGGTGGTGTGCAGTGATAAGACAAGGAACCCCCATAATTTTGTGATTAATGACAGAGACCTAGTTTATAATCTATTTTTGAGAATATTTGTGATATAGTAGCTGTAGAAATATTTTTGAATTGCCTATGACAATTCATGTACTTTCATCTACTTTTTTCTACTATTCATCATTACTGTGTAATCTTGGCGTGGGGGTGTGGGTAACATCATATATCCTTTAATGTCACCAAAACATTTCTTCTAGCATTAAGAAAAAAAAAAAAAAAAGGAAATTATTAATTATTTACAGTACCAGGCTATGATCTACAAGAGATATATATCATAAATGCAGTACTTACTGCATGATAACTTCCAGTGCACACAAAAGCTGTGAAAAACTGTTTCTTATTTTTTATTATATGCTAAATTTTATAGAAAAGTTAGAATATTTTTGTATATATACACCATATCGATGTATTTTGTAGTAATTCCATTTTCTGGACATGTTCCGAAATATGGAGATGAAGTACTCCTGAGCTTTTGCAATAGAAAGTCTCTATCAAAAATATCCTTCCTGGGTTCTTATGACCAGCCCTCGTGCTGAGACCAGCAGAATACTCATAGAGGCTGGAATGATCCTAAATTGAAATTGATTGAAAGGACCTCATTTGAAGTTTTTTTTTTGCTGTTGTTGTTGGTGGTTTTTTTTGCTTTAATTTCAAAAGGACTATTCTGATGACATTTAAGGAAAATATTTTTTTAAAACCCTAATCATGGTCTTTGTAACATAGATAATGACTGCAATGAAATTGCACTATCTTGGGATTTCATTTGTTCTACAGAACAATGCAAATTCTGGAAATTCAGATCTCTGACTTTCTTTTTTATCTCCTGCTTATTGTGCAAACAGATACGCAGTCTCAGTTTGTATTCACGTCTTCAATTTTCTGTGAAAATGCATCTAGAAATCTTTCTTTACAAACTTTCTGGTAGAGTTTGTATTTAAACAATGCTTAATGGTGCCAAGATGGGTTTTTTTTAATGAATAACAAAGGACTTGAGAACCTGCAAAGGCCATTTTGATTTGCATTTCCATGCCGATTCCTTTCTGATAAAAGCAGAATATAAAAATATTTTCCAGACACATTTTATTTTGATTTGTTTTAATTCTAGCACACAAGATAATAGTTCATGTACAAATGCATGAGGCCTTTATGCTGAGGCGAGGGAGATTTTTTTCAGGAATCTCAGTGAAAGCATGAATGTGCTCACAACATATCTTCAATCAAGTGAAGTCTCCCTTGAATGAATGGGAACAGTGACATAAAGTGTGATATGAGGCAGATTAGCTGTGTCGCATTGTCTTCTGGCAGCACATTATGTTCGTGTCATGTTCTTGAATTTCATTTACAGATAAGCACTGTGAGTAATTGTAGTGTGCATCTTAAAATTGTAATCTACTTTTGATGTATGGAAATGGAGGAAATTAGGTTGAGAGAATCTTTCAAATGACTTTGCATGTTATTTAGCTTTAGTATACATGGTTTTCCATAAGCAACGCAAATCTTCTCTTCCACTGTTTCTCTTTAACCTTTACACTTTCCTAAAAGGCTATACTTTAAGATAAGAGGAATAAATTTGTGGTCACCAAGCTATTGAGTGGGTAAGTTTTCATGATTTTTCCTTAATGCAGTATGTCGTAGTGGTCTTGCAAGCATGAATAGTGTTAATGTTCATACATTATCTTAATGATCTCAATGTCATTAATATTCCACCTTAAGCATTAGTAATTACTTTCCAAATGATACTTAACCTTAAAGCAACATCTTTAAGCTGCAGATCCTGCCTTTCTCCCACACATCTATATCATGTGCAAAAGGTGATTAGAACATGGAAAATGAATTATATAAATTCTTCATTACTCCTTAAAAACAAACCAAAAATAAACTTGTAAAATGTTACAGTGTTCAGCTTGAATTTAACAAAACAAATTCAGTTGTTACATGGACTTCACAAGCCAGTGATGCCATTGTGTACTCTGAAGCAGCTGACAGAAAATTTCCTGTGTGAGAGTAAATCCTCTGAAAATACTATGATGATTCACTAATAAAAGACTTCCCACCAAATTGCTGAGAATTTGTGGGGAAAAAAAATTATCTTGAAAAATTCAGAATTTAATTTTTTTGAGGAAACTTTTGTTTTAAATACCAACATTTTCAGTTAGATTTCATGTGTTTGGCTCTTGAGTGTGATAACAATTTCCTCCCTCAATACACATTAAAAATAGCCTAACCTAACGACATCTCTTCCTACTATATCTTGTAAATGACTCTCCTATGATTCATCCCTATTCAGAGCTATGAAAAGCAATTATCTCACCCTATACCTAAGCGTAGTCTTTTTCAACCACAGGTGAAAAATGACCCATATGGATCATGCCTTGAAAATGACCAACTCAAAATGGTTAGAGATAAAATTTCACATTTTACAACCTCATTATAAAGAACTGCTAGGGAAGGATTGTTTTGCAAGCAGCTACTCCCCTTCTGATACATTTTCCTTTCCTAGGGAATTAAAAGTTATCTTTGCATTGAACTCACAGTAAGATGAAACACTTGTAAATAGCAAATGATCCCTCTTGTAGATAGCAAATGAATATTGCAGAGGTATTTTATTGTATTATTGCTACTATATACCATCTGACATTTTACAAATATCATTAAAGTGGAAGAAGCTCAGTTTTAATATGTTTAAGATTTAGCATAAGGAGAATTTGTGTGTACAGATTTTCCATGCTTGAACAGCAGTCTAGCCCCTCTGGAATGTGTGAGTGTTTACTAACAAATCCGCTTTGCTGGCAATTATTGTTGCAAACAATTAGCCCAGTATTCACTTTTTGGCAGCTCTTCAAAGTAAAACACTGTTTCTCTGAAAAATATTTTGACTTAATTTTAATGTTTATTTTGTGAGCCAGACTTGCAAGAGATACCACTTTTCCAGTGATCTTTCAGTGGCTGATATCTGGTTTTATTTGTTGCAGTGAAAGGTTTTGATATCCATAAGCCGTATGGGCTTTAGCAGAAGACACAGTGAGAGAGAACACAGCACAGTGCTTTACTTAACCTTGACTTTGGTATTTGAGCAATATTCTAATACATAACACTCAAGTCATCAGATGAAGCAAAAACAACAACTTTTGTTCTGAAGATCACTCACAGTTTCCCTCAAGGCTTTTTCAGCAAAGGCTGTACTATCTTAGTCTGATGACTGACTTGTAGGACTTCATATCTGTAAATTCTGAGAATTGATAAAAATGGTTCTTCCTCTGAGTCTATGTCTTTGAGTCAATTTGAGATGCTCAGGGATCATATTTACATGTAGTCACTTTGAAGATAGCATTTCCTGCAAGGCCGCTTTCAAGGGACTGTAGCTGACAGTTGTTTGATTGTTTGCACATGGTGATGCATATAGGTATGCTGAAAATATTTGTCATAGCTGAAAACACCATTAATTCAACCTGATAAATTCACAGTTACTATCTCAGGATAATACCTCAGTCTTAAGTTTGTTAAGTATAGTGCAGGTTTTCAAGCGAAAACAGTAACAATCAAAGCAAACAAAAATCAAAACAAAAGAAAACCTTGCCCACCATACATCCTTCCCTCAGTCCTGCCACTCTGCCCACTCCACGTGCTTAGATCATGCTTACTCCTTTGCACCTTAGCAAAAGTTTGTCAGGGCTCATGCTAGATGAGGTAGCTGAAGCTTGTCAGTGAAAAGGGACAAAATGCAGGGCAATATGGAGAGGAGAGGACACTGTCATATGCATAATTATACTCTGTAGTATCAGGAGATTTTCTTACAATATGATTTCTAAAGCTAAGTAGCTATTCTAGAATGGATTTTTTTCTTTGCTTTAACAAAATATTTCTCCACACAAAATTGTGAGGAATTTAAAATAAGCAACGATTTGTTTAATTGATCTGGAATTTGTAGTAAATGACTTAGCTGTATCATTGGTTTTAGGGACTTAAGAGACAATTAAAACAACTCATGAAAGTCATGAAACTCATGAAAGGCCTGCAGGAAAACAGAGTTTTGGTGACCAACATGTGTTATAAAATTGAAAAGAATTTTAATTTGAGACAGGTATTTTAATAAAATAACACAAAAGGATTAATGCTCCTATTCAGAACTTAAGTGAAAGGACCACAGGAAATGGGTCTCCTAGACATCAGTAGTGTCATGTAGCAATAGGTCCCTCTGAAAGTAGTACCTCCCATTTACTTCCATGGAAAATATAACATATAAAAAGAGTACAGTAAGACTATATGATAGAGCAAATTCTCAGCTGTAAAACACTATTTGTCAACGTAGACACAATCATTAACTGTACTTTATCACTAGCACCGAGCAAGAGCCTGCATGGTGTGCTCACAGAAATCTGCATGGTTCTCCAGAACGTGGTTTGTCTTTCATGTTGCTGTTGCCATTTCTGAAACCACCACCACATCCACTGTTTGGTCTTCACAGATGTTTAGCAAACATTGATGAATGTCAATGGGTGAAAGCTTTTCTGCGTGGAAGGATTCAAAGACACACCTTTGCTACACAAGCATTTCCATATCAGACACCATTTTGTCAGATTGCCCCTCTGCTACCATCTGTCACATAGCAACAAAATGTAAAGGAATATTGACTGAAAGGTTTAGCCTCTACTTCCATACCACCACGTCTCCCTCTGATGTCATGGACCAACATAATAAAATGGGTGTTATTACTTTCAGATCAGCCCTAATGTATAGGTGAAGGCTGAATCTTCAGCTAAAATAATGCATCCTTTTTCTTTCAGGAGAGAGAAAAAACGCTAAGATACTTATAAATATTTTTCTTGCACCTTTCTGTGTCCATTTGTAAGGATTGTTTTGTATTGCAAATTCTATATGCGGGCTAAAGCCACATTTTAGTCTGTGTCATTCTGGTACACTTTGGTACTGTTAAAACAAGTTGTGTTGAAGTAATTATTTTTTTTTCCCCGCTTTTATGCTCTTTATCTTAAGGGAGATAATGAATTCAAGGAATATTTGTTTTTACAGGTATATTCAAGTAATCACACACAACCTTGAGGTTATTGTTTTGGGAGAAATAAATTCTTTTCTTTTACTCATTTAAAGCCTAATGCAATACACGCAGAAGTCAATGGAAGTTTAGACTTAGAGGAATAATTTGACACAGCTAAACATATGCTTTGTCTTCAACAATACGTAAGTAATCAATCATGTTTGAGTTTTATTATATGCTTCATACTTGTAAGTGTACATTAATAAGAATTTCATAAATATAGATGAGCTAATTTCTTCTTTTTTTTAATAATATCAGATTTTTTAAAATTATAACAATACTTTTACGTGAAATTTATGAAGAGAAAGTCTTCTGTGTTATTTTAAAAGTATTGCATTAATTTAATTATGGAAAATAATATGATGAGGAACATAAGATACAATCTTAAAGACTTACATTAAAATGCATTTTTTTAATAAAAAGAGTTGTAATTCCATTCTACTACATTTTCTGCAAAAAATATTTTCTTCACATCTTTAACAATGAAGAATTTTTTTCATAGAGAAGAAAAAGAAAAGAAAGAAAGAAAGTTCTGAGAGAGAAAACTGTACAGACATTGAACAAATCCTTACTGTCGATTGAGTCAGCTAGTGATTTCCTAAACCAGATGAAGAATTTCAATTCTACGACATTTGAGGTTTTGTGTTTGTTGTGTAACTACTGAGAAGAGAACCAGGTAGGACCATTTTTAGCAGATGTAATCACATTTAAAGAATGAATCTTTTTGATTCAACTTGTTAGAGATTGTTGTGGTTTAACCCCAATAGCTCAGAACCACACAGCAGTTCTTCCCAGGTGGGATGAGGGAGTCAGTGGGAAAGGTTGAACTGTAAGATCTCACATGTTTAGATGAAAACAAAAATAGCCATGTATGTAAGCAAAGTAAAGCAAAACAAGGAATTCATTTGCTACTTCGCATTTGCAAAAAGATGATCAGCCACTGCTAGGAAAAGCAGGGTTTGTCAAATATAACAGAGGTTTCTGAGAAAGACAAGAGCCATCACTCTGATGGTGCCTCTCAGACTTTCTCCTTTATCTTGGCTTTTATTGCTGAGCATGACACCGTATGGTATAGGACATCCCTTTGATCAGCTGGGTCAGCTGTCCTGACTGTGTCCTCTCCCATCTCCCTGTGTACCCTCAGCTTCTAGCTAACACAGCAGCACAAGGAGCAGGAAAACCCATGACTCTGCGCAGCACTGCTCTGCAACAACTTAAACAGCTGTGTGTGATCACCACCATTCTGATAAAAAATCCAAACGCAGCATAATACAAGCCTCTACAGAGAAAACTATCCCAGCCAAAATAATGACAGAAGTAAAAATGGCACCATATACGTCACTGGACTTAGCCTTGCCATTCTGTTTTAATAAGAAATTACATATATCTATTCTTTAGGAAATGTTAATTCTGCGGCTAACAGATCAGCCCCAATTTGCTTCTCTATCATGCCAGTACTTCTGGTAGAGAAGTTATGGTCTTTTGCTACACTGAGATTTTCAGAATAAGTTATCAAATCACAGAATACACAAGACGAGAGTTTAGGTCAATGTATATGATAAATAAGTTAGCTAATGTTTTTAATGAAAAGAAAAAAAGAAAGAAAAAAAAAGACTGGTAATTGAGTGCATTATTGAGTACATCTAGTAAATTTGTGGGAATTTAGAGACCACATTGGACAAAGGTTAAAAAGACATTTTGGAGGACAGATACCAAAATATTGCTGCAGCAATAGAAGATCTAACAAATACTGGCAGAATTTAAAAAACAGGGTGGAAATATTTTTACTTTATTTGACTTTGCTTAGCACAGCAGAGAACACATGCTTATAAAAGCATAGTATCTATGCACTAGAGAAGAGATGTGCTATCAAAACCTGGGAGCAGGAGCAAATGTGCCCGATACTCACAGCTGAGTTTGACTCTCAAAATACTGAGCACTAAGTGATGGAGTGGAAAGTGTCTGGGGCAAGCCTTTCATAGTTTTTTTTATCTAGTGTCTTAATCTGTTAAAATACTACCTGAGACATGCTGGAAGGTGAGCAATGATGCAAAGTGAACAATTTCTCATTATTAGGTAATCTATTTGGTATCATTAAGGGCAAATATATATATATATTTTTGTTCTAATAATTGTGTAAATTTATTAGAAGACTGTATACAAATGTGGCTGATGACATTTACAAGATAAAATCTACATACAGCTCTTTCTTTAGTGAAACAATGGTTGTGTATCATAGTATTTTTTTATTACCTCTACAGAGAGACAATAAATGGTTTCCAATTTACTCAGTTAATCAAAATGGAAGACAACCTAAGCAAACAACCTAGAAGGCAATGCAGGAATATACTATTTTCAGTAGGGTACACACTGATGGTACATAAATTGAATCTTGGAAACAAACAAGTAGACAAAAAATAGCCCTTTACCTAAAATTCTCACATCAGCTTAGAGAGAGAAAAAAAGAGCTAGTGATATGAGGAATGTCACTCTCTCAAATTGCCTTGCAGAAGGAAAGCTTCTGTATGAGTTAACTGCCTGGATTAATATTATTTAAACATTATAGAAGCTAAATGTCTCATAAATTAAGCATATTTATAACTTTAAAATGCAATTTATGAGCAAAGAACTCAGAGAAATTAAACACTTCTGTTAGATTTTGGTTAAAATACAGTAAAACAGCTATTTTACTATCAGAAACAGAATTTAAACAACAAACTTTCTACTTAAACTGGATTTTTTTTCCATTTCATGATAAATTATTGCAAGCAGTTTTTACAGATTTAAAATTTCTCCTCACCGTTTTTCAGTAGATGTTAATAACAGCAAAGAGTCTACAAATAATATTTGTTCTGTGTCACATTTGAACTAGGAAGTTCAAACTACTTTTAAACATTAAAAAATAATAAAAAGACTAATGCAGAGAAAGAAAGAGAGAAAGACAGAAGTAAAAGAAAGAGGAAGAAAAGAAGAAAGAAAAAAAGTTTTCTGAAATAAATTGCCTCTAAAACAGTTTTAAATTGTGTAAAATTATCAGCTTCTTACATCTAGTAGAGAAGGTGAAATACGAAGGAACCATTAAATTCATATCTCAGTTATTACAAAACAGCATTTCTGTGTCTCTGGTACAAGAGATTACAGTGCTCTGACACGTCTGTAAAATCAAGGAATCTGTATTGATAACTAAGGAAACAAACAAACGAATTAAGAAACAGGCTGCTTTCCAGTGGGGCTAATTTTTTTTCCCCCAAGTTCTTAAATAAATGCTTACCAGTATGACTAAGGCTGGCAGAAACTTGCCTTCAAGAAATATAAGACAATCTCAGAATAAGCAAGTGTGATTATGTTTGAATGTCTACGTAAAGGTAGGAAGAGAAGGGAGGAAAGCCAGAATTTGTGGTTTCATAATTTCTAGGGAGACTGCCTTAAACCAAAAAGAACTCACTTAACTTTAAATTGGTAACTGATGTAAAGAACTGCATTTTGATTAACTGTGCACAAAATTTACTTGGAAAGCATCTGTAAATAGACACAAAACAATTCTATGTGGAAAATCTATTACAAAGGTATGAGCTTTTGAAACAGAATTATCAAATTAATGGGAGAATAGAAAGTGAAACCTTGGAATTCTAATAACGCTTCTGTGGAAAATTCAGTGTTCTAAGAGTAAAGAAAGATACACTCAGAAGAAGATTAATTTGTACCAAATTCACACTGAATATTGTATTCTCAGCAGAATGCACCCAAGCATTCTTCTATTTGGACTGGCCATACACCTTGTAGTCGCCTTTGCTCACATTGCTGATTCTCCAAGCTCAACCAGAAGAGTCTCAGTCCAACTATTGTTTAAACAGAAAGAGAAGAAGCTGGCTAACATTGCATACCATTGTTATCAGACATTAGTGACATTTAGTAGATGACTGAAAATGACTTAAATATGCTTGCTTTTTAATATGCCTGAAATTTCTCATAATAACTGCAGTATGAGCTATGAACCCAAATTTGAACATGAATTGATGGTGTAAAATGGCTTGATGGATCAGAGCCCTGGACTCTAATTCAGTACTTTTTGGTCCTACACAGGAAAGATAACTTACTAATCTATGTGACATCAACTGAGAAGGCAAAGAGTAAGTAAGGACACAGTCATGTTCTATGCATCTCTATAAATTGTTCCTAATTGAATCAAAGACTAGTCATCTTGTTTGTTTGTTTTTATCTGGAATTTTGCAACACACAATTGGCCTGAGACATGTTACTATGAAATAAACTAGCAGAAATGAGGCACAGCAATAACAAAGCTTTGATGCCATAATCTAACTTTTTAACACATAAAACACTCATCTGCTTCACAGTAAAAGATGACTGCTATTGATGAGAAAAAAAAAAAGCTCCCATTTTCATCATAACCTGTATTATACTTACATACTCTTTTCAAATAAAGAGAAAAAGAAGAAAAATACAAACCTCTTTTGAAATCCACACAGTAGAAGGGTAGTAGCATGTCTATTTGCAGGCACATTTAACAAGGAAAATGTAAAATCTCCATGTAAATTGTGCATTGGCGATAGCATTTATGACCACATTTTCTAACCTCCCATCATTATCTTCGCTGGAAGTGCAAATTACTGTGATTAATTTAAATAGTGTTAAATAATATAAATATTTTGAATATAATTTTATACTACTGTATGTATAAAAAGTATTAAAATAGTGCAATTTGTGATAATATAAACATACTAAACTCATATTTTGATATTTCAGTGTTAAATTGAATTAAATCCTTTTCCTTCCTGCATCACATTTTAATTTATCATTTTGGTTTTTTTTCTCTAGTGAACAATGAACTTGTTTGGCAAAGAGATGTGTAAAGAAACTTGGCAAAGTGACCAGTGATTGATAAATGCTGTAGCATGAAACCCATTGGTGGGAAATTTTGGCATCTATTCAACCTTGCGTATTGGGAATACTCAGATTGAACATTATTATGCTGTTCCCAGTCCAAAAAATCCAATCATGACTCTTACTGTAGATTGGATCAAATGCTCATTGAAATCTAGATATGACTTCTCTTCATGTTTTTTAAACATTCAGGTGATGTCTTCACACACACACACACACACACACAAATGTTAGCAGCTGTTCCCACAGTGAAGAGGTAAGGCTCCATTGTAACCACAGTGGAAACACAGCTGTTCTTACAAAATCAAAGGTCTAATATAATGGGACTGAAAGTCTAGAAGAGATGAGTTCTGCTATGACTTTAGTTAGTCTTTTCAGAAAAAGAGGGAAAACCTAACTTCATTTGCTGGGACAGCAAAAAAAAGTATGAAGAAAAATGTCTTATATCACTTGTTGATTTTTCCAGGCCGAGCAGTAAAAGTGGATAATTCTGGGTGGTTAAAAATTAATTTACACATAATTACCTTGAACAACTCTGTTCTCAGTGGTGTAAGGTTGTTATCTGGCATATGTGAAATGAAATTCAATTCCCTGATCTGTCTAACTTACTTTATATCAAATGATTTTGCTCTATACCTAAAACCTTTGAAAATAATCATTGCATAAATATGTTTGGAAGGAGCCTTTGGTAGGTCATTTGGTCAAGTCTGCTATTCAGATCCTCCACTGAAGCTAGAGTGTAGCCAAGCTACAGTCTGGTTGCATTGTGAAAATCTCCATGGGGGGAAAATGCACAAGTTCTTTGGTCATCTGGTCCATCAGTCTACAAAAACTGCCACCTGTAGAGCAAGTGAGTTTTAGCATATTCTGTGCACTTGTGATTATTTATGTAGATGTGTACATTTGATAGACAATACCTACGAGCTTTTCCTAGTACAAAACTCACTAAAGTCCTGCCAGGAGTGGAGCTAATTGACAGTGGAAAAAAATTCTCATCAATGGCACAGAGTCCAGAGTCATCCAGATATCCCCAAAGAGGATCTGTAAAAAAGATCCTCATGCATAAGAGACTATTGTGGAGAGCATTTTGTGAGCACAGCTAGTTACTCTTAATATATATATATATATATTAATAATAATAAATATATATATATATTGCATAAATATATGTGTGGGAGTTCAACACGTGCTCCTATAAGGGAGTTTGCGGACCTGTTTTCGTTGAAGGCTAGTTCATTTTTCCCAGTTCCTTTGTTCTGCACCCATCAAGTTTTCTTTGTCTTGCCAATTAAACTTCATTAAGGAGGTTTTGGCTGAGCTCACGAGACAATCCTCAGAGGCCCTAGGTAAGAAGATAGCCATCTTTGTCAGCAGAGTTATCAGATCACTTTCATGTGACCTTGATTTCCACTGGACTCTCTCCAGTTAGCTCCTCTCTCTTTAGCAAAATTATTAAGGCAATGTGTGCTCACTGATCAAGTAAAAGGTATGTTTATAAAACATATCTATTTTTAACCAAAAGAGCATCTTAATTGACTTTTTTTTTGTCTGCTGTTTTTTTTTGTTTGTTTGTTTGTTTGTTTTCAGAAAAGATCCAAGGCTAGTTAGTTTTAATGAATTTGCAAATAGGCCGCTTCATGCTACTCAGCTCCTGACTAATTGAGATTCCAAAATTTTTGCAAATGATACTTCTTTTTCCTAGGCTTTTTTTTTTTTTTTTTTTTTTTTTTTTAATTCCAGAAATCAATTGAACTGAATCATTAGTGTATTCTGAGAACAGTAGTTCAGACAAGCATGCTGCTAGGAAAGCTTACTGAATACAAATGGATTGTGAATACTTTTGAAGCATATAGTCTTCTTTGTTAAGTTTTCTTAAAATACAAGTTTATTCATCAGTAATCCTGCAAATGTTCACCACTTCTGTTCAAAGACAAAGAACAAAGCTATGCAACTTGTTTACAGTAGACAAAAAAGTAAACTAAGAGAATGGCATCTAATCACTTTTTTGAAATTAAATTGAGATTGAAGACCATGTTGAAGCAAAAGTATTGAGTATTGACCCATCCCTGAAAATATGGAAGATATTTCTAAGAGAATATAGGATAAGTAATAATGGTAGCCATGTTGTCAAATTAAAGTTTAAAGCACTTACTTTCCCATATCAGCTTTCTTGGCAGCTTTGGAACTTTTTGATCGGTCTGAATTGCCCATTAAAAAAGAAAATGGGCAAAATTTAACGAAGTGTGGCACATGATATATGGATAACACTAATTACATCCATGTTGTATCTGTACTGTATCTACATGACATTGCACATGCATGGGATTATTAGTATAGATGGTGGAAGAAAAATGACAACAAAGGTTAACAACTAAATTATTTAATTTAATAAATTTAATTTAGGTCAACACAAAAATTATACTTCATCTCATTCTTTGCAGTTTCTCTGTCAAAATCCTTAATGTTGTCTTTTAAGGAGACCAAAAAAAAAAGAAAAAAAAAAAAAAAGGCTTTTTAAGCAGCAAGAGCCAAGGAAAAATCTCTTCATATTTTTCTTTCACTTATACACTTTTTAGTGTATTTGAAAATAGCTGCACATCAAAACTGGAACTGTATCATTTCCAGTCTACTTCTGAGGCTGGAGCCACAAGACAAAACATTTGGCAGCTTGTTGTTTAAAACTCTAGTTATCAGAAACTTTATTGAAAATATTATCTCTGTTACTCTTTTTTTTTTTTTTTTTTATCAAACTTAAAAGCTATGTGAAAGAGAAGGTGGTATCTTGTGAGAAATGTAGAAATGTATCAAGAGAGTATATGCTGTAACTTATTTTTTATTAAGGTTTTATTCTTTTTGCACTTTTCTTTCCTTCTTATTTCTTCCTTTTTTTGATTTTTTTTTTTTCCTTAATGAGTGGATATTAAACACTGATAAATGCAACAGGAGCAGTGCTGACAAGTCATAATCAATTTAATGGGTGCATATGCATAAATTGAATGGCCTCCCAACTGGATAAAATAAAGCCACCTGGGTTTTATACTGTAGTTAAAGAAGACTGGATCCTCTGGAAGAATAGCAATACCTCTTCAAGAAAAAGTCACAATCTTGAGTTTTTTTACTTAAACTTTTCCACAGGAATTACCGTTATTCCAAATAACTGACAGCTCTGTTCACAGTCCAGCATGTGAGTTGGGAAATCACCACTTCATGCATCTTTCTAGAATTAAGTTGTTCCACTATTGTTTGTGTTACTTTCATATAGTATGATCAGAATACAAAGCTCATTGTGGCTACAGAAAACACTGCCACATCATCATTTGGCAAGGTTGATACAATGCCAACGTACAACAACAATCATACAATCATTGAATCATTGTGGTTGGAAAAGATCTCTAAGATCATCCAGTCCAACCGTCCAACTACCACCAATATTTTCCCACTAAACTATGTCCCTTAGAACCACATCTGCATTTTTCTTGAACACCTGCAGGGACAATGACTCAACTACCTCCCTGGGTAGTACGTTTCAGTGCCAAAACACACTTTCAGAGAAGAAATTTTTCCTAATATCCAACCTGAATCTTCCCTGGCACAATTTGAGGCCATTTCGTCTTGTCCAATCACTGTTACCTGGCAGAAGAGGCTGACACTCGACTCACCACAACCTAATTTCAGGGTGATATAGAGGGCAGTAAGGTCTCCCGTGAGCCTCCTCTTCTCCAGACTAAGCAATCCCTTTTCCTTCAGTCATTCCTCATAAGACTTGTACTCCAGTTCCCTCACCAGCTTTGTTGCCCTTCCAAGACATACTCCATGGCCTTGATGTTTTTAATGTAGTGAAAGGCCCAAAACTGAAGACAGTACTCAGGGTGCAGCCTCACCAGAGCTGACTACAGAGGATCACCTTCCTGTTCCTGCTGGCAACACTATTTCTGATACAAGCCAGGATACTATTGGCCTTCCTGGCCACATGGGCACACTGCTGACTCACATTCATCTGAGCATCAACCAACACTCCCCCCTTCTCTCCTCCACCTTTCACATCTTTTTCCTCTACATAGTCTTCTAGCCACTCTGCCCTAAGCCTGTAGCATTGCAAAATCATCAAGTATGTGATGTCTCCTCCCTCCTTCCTTTCAATGCACTACATATTTTTTCAAATATGCTTCATCTTTGCAATCTAGAGAGAGCTACAAACTTACTCCCTGACTCTCATAGCTTAAGCAAAGTCAGACACAGATTTTTTAGGACTAGTTTGTACTGACTCCTTCACCAGGAAAGCCCTGGGCTAAATAACTCAAAGAATGAAGTGTACAACTTCTCTTGGTAGTTCTTATATGGGAATAAGAACAAGACAACAGAATGATGACAGAGGAATTCCAATACATTTGTCTTCTGAAATTGTTCCTGGGCCTTTTAGTATATCAGTCCTGTCCTGAAGAATTTTCTATTTATTTTTGTGTCTGAGGCAGTGACACTGATATAAGAGCACAAAGCTGAATATTGAGATTGTTGGTTAACTTAGGTTTTGTATGTTATTGGATGGAATTTGTGAAATGCGTTCTAACATTAGGATATGATTAAAACAAAGAATTCATTTTAAGCACAGTTAAAATATAGTTACAAGAAATATGTTTTATTACTTTTATTTATTCATATCAAATCCATAGCTTATCATCTTAATTTTCTATAACTTTGATCATATTAACCATAAGATTTTGTGAAACTAGGGATCAGAGCTCTACTTAGGTCACAAACTACATCTTTGGGATTCTTGTGGCATTTGTAGACATTAGTGGTATTTACACTGATACATTAACAAGATGTTATTCTAGGCCATGAATTAGGGTCTTAAATTATGCTGACATGGTCATATGTGTAACTGCAAAGAAACAATAATTTCTACCATTTTGTAAATAAACATTCAGAATAATGCTTAAAAGTTATATTAGCAAAATTATGTTTTAGCAAACTTTTGAAGTAATATCCTTTTTTTGTCACTTTTTGATTTAAATTTTATTTTTTATTTTATCTAGTAATATGGCCAATTCAGAAAATAATCTTTTGCTAGAAATTAAAGCAAAAATTGAGACAGTGCTAAGGTACATTGGAATTCTGTAAAAATGCTATGTGAGCTTTGCGTAATTTCTGGAAAACAACAAGAATTATTTTTAAAAAAAGAAACATTGTTGCTAGGAGATGAGAAATGCAAGAACTTCCAGTAATGTCTCTTTGTTTTAAATAATAACATTAAGAAATAGTCATAATGAATTAATAAAAAATTAACCCAGGTTGGTCAATCAGAGGGTTTTTTTAAATTTTTGGGAAATTCAGGGCAAATGCAAGATATTTCAGTCAGGCTCTTATTTGCTCAATGCAACTTCATGTATTGACACAATGTAAATAGCAGATGCATGTTCATGAATTAAATCTATCTGTTGTTTTATATCCTACCTAAAATAAACATCTGACAATTACTCAGATGGAAATGCATCTAGTGCATTAAATTTATGCAAATCACTTTATTACAGTATCATATAAAATACAATTAAAAATAATAAAAGTAAAAATATACCATTTCCCATTATAAACTCAGAAAGACAGAACTAAAGTTTAACTACAGAAGTTAAAATTCCTTAACAAAGTTAATTGTCTTAACAACATGTATCATTTCACAATAAATCAAAATGACAACTCTGAAGAAAAGGAATGGGTAAACAAATATTTTCAGGAAAGTATTATTGTACTAGTTTGATATTTGTTCCTACCCTTATTCCTATTCAAAATGCCTTAGATACTTCAGTATCTGCTCTTTCAAATTCTTACATCTACCTTCTCAATACTGCACCTTATCTACCATTGTTCTGTTTTTGATTTTAAGGCTTGTTTTTTCTACTTCAGTCTCCACTTGGCAAATAGGAAGATTTCTCCTGAACAAGCTGTTGGTAAACTACAGGTCTGCACTCTAAAGCCCTTGATTCTGTCTATGGAAAATTCTTGACAGAAAATGGAATAAGATATATCACAGCCAAAACATTTATGCATTGAATTTTACTATGATTCTTTGCCCAAGGGCATTTGGTGCAAATATTTATACTTCCAGTTATTTATATAAACAGTAAAAAATAATTAAAAGCTGTAGGTTGGAAGGGGATGCTGAAGGTTTTCTAGCCCTACCTTCCTTTCTCGGGGAGTCCATCTGCAACAGGATGGACTGGTCATTTGCTACTTGAAATACTTTTATTTCTGAGTGAAGCTCAGAATTTTTTGTCCTGTGGGAAATTCCATCATTTAAAACTTTTTTTTTTTTTTTAACCTAACTTTATTTTTATTTCTTTGCACACAGAATGAAAATATATTTTAAAATAAATATTGAACATGTGCTGTAGTATTTTACTCAAGTTAGTAAAATGATACAAACATAAAGATATTAGCATCAATAGCTCATTTGCAAGAGTGCCTGCAGTTAAGAATGTCTGGAATAAGGATGTGACAAGAGTCTTAGGCCCAAGAGTTAGGATTAGGGCTTCAGAAATAAGGAAATTCTCATACATATGTCTTGTATTGAATTAAATATCACTTTTCTTCATCTGTCTGGCTTCTATAACTCATCTGTGTGTGGTTAGCTGTGGTGCAGTAATGAACTAAACAGAGGGGAGAAAACTCTCCATGAGAGCTTTTTTTTATGGCATGTTACTCCAGTTTATAAATGAACTACATTATTTATAAAAATAAGTCACATTTTGTGTATGTGAAAACAAAATCTAAATAAATCATAATTTCAATATCAATTTATCTAGAGGAAATCCATACTGAGCCACAGAATGATTCTGTTCATTGCAGTAAAAGTGCAGGTGTAACTATATAGTTCTATATGGCCAGGCCTTTTGAGATGCTCTTGACTGTTAGTCAGGAAATCAGTTTGTATTGCAAAAGGTTATTAAGTTCATGAACTGAATGACATGCTAGTTTTATCAAACCTGTAAATACTACTATAGTGAAATTTCAGGTTCTAAAGCTCTCCCATATGCTGTCTGTATTTTTTTTCCCTTTGACACACCAAGTAGTTTAGTATTCCCTAGCCATGTCAAGTGCAGTTATGTAAGAAAAAGCATTTCTCCTTCCCCTCTGAACTCCTGGTAACTACATGTTACTCCAATTGATAAAAATTTGTTTAGAAGCAGAAACAAAAAGGTTTTTTTGCAACAAAATTTAGGATAGAAGGGTAATTCTGTGGAGAAGGATCATCATCAGCAAAACTGAAAGCATTATGTTTTCCAATATCTTCACACAGCTGACACAGTGTCATTACTGGGTTGTAACACTGAGGCATTCTGACTGATATCAGATGTTTCTTACAATTATACAGCTGAATGAGCAGCACACCAGAACTTAAAGCCAACTTAGTAACAGACATGAAATTAATTCCAACTAACAAAAGACTTTGAGATTGCAAGGAAGATGAGATGTAAGCGCCCTTGAAATACAGATCTGCTTCTGTCAGAGCATACTGGCTACTATGATGCTGTCAAGCTGTTTCTGGAAAAAGAAATAATGGTTTCTTTTGCTCACTACCTCACCTGATATCGTACTGCTAAATACAGCCGATATTCCAGCTGTCCTAAACTTTACACAGGCTCACACATACTTTTCAGTTGGGGTTATTACTATCCACATGTACTTGATCTTTACTAACATTCCATTTCACGGTACTTTTACTCTTGTTAGGATGCCATTCTGATTCTTAGGGATGCCAGTAGCTTTCTGTTACCATCTCTGTGGGAATCTCTCCTCCTTGTAGAGCTACCTTTCTAACTTTACTTTCCAAACCATCATAGCATCCAGGATAAAAATACCAGCATTGTCATCAGTATAGACAGAACAGAAAAGTCAGTTTTCTTCTGTAGCTAATGTAGGTAATGGCATAAAGACAAAACTTGTCATTTATTTCTCCAGATTTAGCAAAAAACGAGCCTTGAAATAGCAGGACCGGGGAAATGGTTTTAAGTTGAGGGAGGGAAGATTTAGGTTGGATGTCAGGGGGAAGTTCTTTACAGAGATGAGGTGCTGGAACAGGCTGCCCAGAGAGGTTGTGGATGCCTCATTCCTAGAGGTGTTCAAGGACAGATTGGATGAGGTCCTGGGCAGCCTGGTCTAGTAATAAATGTGGAGGTTGATGGCCTTGCCTGTGGCAGGAGGGTTGGAGATTCATGATCCTTGAGGTTCCTTCCAACCCTGGCCATTCAGTGATTCTGTGATTCTGTGAATTTTTTTATATATATTTTTTTTACAATATTTGTTTAGCATGTGGTCTAAGGCCAAGAGAGTTAAACAATGGAATGTACACGGAGCATGATTCTAACTGTGATTAGAGGTAGAATTTTTTTAACACTACTTGTAAATATTTTTTTAACTAGCATTTCAGTGTTTCCAAAATTATTCAGAACTACATCAGTTATATCCAAATGTGTATCAAATACATGAAACAGCAGGGAAAGGAAGAATTTGTTCCAGAAATAATCGAGGATGCAAAGTTTGTTTTTGAATACCTGGATTAGATAAAACAAAGAAGATGTAAACTTGGGCTTTCCACTTCCCAGAAGATTATTAGGTCAGTTTTTTAAATATTCAGTTACAGATCCTGCTGGTGCATTTTATTTTCCTGTGGGGAAACCCGTAAGTCTCTGACCTACCCTTGTGTTAGCGAGATTTTAGGAGGATAAGGAGGAGGAGATATCTGACATAGTGGTGAGGTAGGGGAATTCATAACTTGTATTTCAGCTTGAGAAAGTCTCCAAATTATTCTCAGAGTCCAGAGGCTAAAGGAGAGATGAAAATGTGATGGAAGAAGGGTAAGAGCAGTGGACAGTGTGCAATAGGTGCAAAGAGCAGTGTGCTTTGCTATGCTAAAACCAGAGGCGCTTTTCAAACACGGACTGCCCTTTCAAGTGGAATTCTTCATTCCCTTCTAAACAGCTGAACAAGAGAACTGTTGAATTTCCTATTTAAAATTTTAATTCTATGGTGGATATGGTAAGGTAAATGATTCCCTCACACATACATGCTACACCAGACAGTATTGATAACCACTGTACATTCCTCCCATTTTGAATACTGAGATTTATTCTCTACCTTCATTATAGACACGGATTCGTCATGGCCAAGGTGGCATCATTTCCCCTCAAGGCAAGCTCTAATACAGAGGTGGTGGATAATTCTCACTTCTCTGATCTTGCCACTGATTCCTGCAATGATGGCTTTTATTAATATTTATATCCTGTCCAGTGAGACAACTTGTTTTTTAGGAGAGATGGATGCGGTGAATAATGATTATTCATCTGCAGAGTAATTCACATCTCTTGTCTCTGAAGTTCAAGTGAAGAATTGAAGGTTGAGCAGCAGAGGCGGTATAGCCTGGGGGAGTTTATTGACTAAAAAATACAGACAGTTCCCATTTGAAAGTGGATTTATCCCCATGAAGTTTAATTTTTCTAATATGTCTGAGGTCAGATAACATGTAATTGGTCAGTTTGCATTTACAGGTTTCTTCTGACAGCCTCAGGTGAATTCCCATGTGAGAAAAGCATAGGCTATATATGTAAAAATGGCAAAGCTCAGAAACAAATGATTAATAATTTACACAGCAGGTTTTTGTTGTTGTTGTTTTAGCATTACCTTTTCAAATAGGCATTTACTTCCCCTACTGACTGTTGCACCTGACATTTTCTTGCATTTTTGAGTAAGAGAGTGGCTCCCATTGTTGAGTAAACCATGTAGTTAAGCAGTGGATATAAAAAGAAACACAGATAATTTTTTTTATTAGAACAATAGAGTAAGAGAACAGTATCTACTGTCTTTGTCATGTGTTATGGTCATAGAAATATAAATAGCAATGCTATTTACTCTGAAAGCAAACAAGCACAATTTGACTGCAAACTGACATTTTGAGAAGCTCACTGTTTGTAAAAGTTGATGAAATGACATAATGCCATCTTCCTATAGATTGTGATGGTGCCTCGAGAGCTGAAATACCAAAAAAGGCTCATGATGTGGAATTAAGACAAAACATTATTTGCAAGTAAGAAATTCTATACCTGTTGTGTTTCTTGAGTTCATTTAATCTACATGATTTTGAAAATGCAATTCCTGATAATTCCTGCAACTAGTGAATAAGTCAAGCTTTACATGAACAGAAATTTAATGGATGATGAGTTAAAAAAGATAAATCAAATGCTTCTTTATACACTGTCAAAATAGTTGATGGAAGTGAAGCACGATGAATTTCAAATTAGAAAAAAAAGATGCATTTTGGGAAACATTTAATTAGTTTTTCAAGTTTGCTTCTGTGAGAGAAAACTAATCACAGAAGTTTAGTGAGATTCACAAGGAGTGGACATTTGCATGGATATGGAAAAAAAATTGTTCTAGAGATGACAGAAAGTGGGTAAATTTAACTCTATCTAAGAAGACAATGACTAACTGGAAATAATTTATAAGTGGTTTTACCATTCTAGTCTAGTTTTATACTACAGCATTATTGGTACCTTTATTTCCCCTAAACAGAACCTCAGAACCTATTCTTATACATGAAAAAAAAAAAAAAAAAACCTGCCTTTTTTTTGAAATCCTATTGTTGCTAAACCTCAGCTGCTTTATAGTAAATTCTTTGCACAGCAAGACAAGATGAATTGCACCTAAGTTTACAATTTGATTTCCTTAGTATATGTATACAGTATTTTTATAAGTCTTGCTAAAATTGTCTTTTGCATATATCATGGCAAATAATTTAATTGTCTTAAGAATTTCATACAGTCACTTCTGTGGAATTGTTTTGCCTCAAAATATTGAATGTCTGTGCATTTTTAAGTGCTTAATTTTTAACTGTCCAAGTTTGGTGGCAATCTTGGTGTTGCACTGAATGGTGTCTTTAATGTATATAGAGGTGCAACTGAGTGCAGCACAAATAATTGTGTCTAAATGTAAATGAGCGCCTTTATCTAAAAGAAAGTTTAGGCTTTCAGGAAACTTAGGCTGACACACAGTGAGGTTCTGTAGTGTTAACTCCATTTGTTCAAAGAAACTGAGTACTTGGAATAAGGGTTGTTATTTTTCATTTGAACAGCCTTTGTCTTAGTAAGTATATAGGTAAATAAGGCCTAAATTGCAATCAGAAAGTTTTTTCTAATTCACTGTCAGCTATAAAATCCCACCAAAATGCAAACCCATGAAAAAACAAAACCGGAACCAAAAAACCAGATGCTTTTGCACATCCATCTCTCCACTCATTCTACTGGCAGAAAGATTGGTTTCCTTCCTCTAATACAATAATCTATTACCTGCTAAGCAGTCAGTAGAAATTCTGATACTCACAGGTTCTGAGGCCATTTTACTCATCTGAAAGATACTGCTTGAAGAAAAAAAAATGCTACTGTGTCTTCCTGAGAAGACTGCTACCTAATGATGAGCTAATTCAGTTGCTGCAAGGCATTCCCTGGTTTTTCATAAGACAACTTAGATTCCACAGTTACTGAAATCTCAGGAGATGATAAAGTACAACAAAATGGCAAGGTCATTTCTATTACAGTGTTGAAATTCAAAACACAGCTTAAGATAGGAAATTAAGAGAACAGGGATACAAAAAACAAAAGCAAAACCAGAAAAAAATCTGTAGCTTACCAGTATATTTGTAGGTTTTCTCTATCCAAAGTAATTCTTCTGTCAGAGGACTCAACTTTGAACATGAAGAAATGAGGCACTGTACTGTCAGTGAACTGAAAATTATATCAATTAATTGCTGAGATGGTTGTGGCTAAGGCATGTGGAGTTATGCCTTTCAGATGCATGACTTACTATCATACTCATTTCCTACTATGCTTTCTAAGCAGAAAGAAAATATGCTTTAAATGAGAAAAGCTGATAAAGAAACTAAGATGATGATTATGAGGGAAAAAAATATTTTATGTTTATGGAGTCAGAGCAAAAATCTAAATAAACTTATTCTACATTCTCTTTCTGTCAGGACAAGGGGAAATGGTTTTAATTTGAGGGAGGGAAGATTTAGGTTGGATGTCAAGGGGAAATTCTTTACAGAGAGAGTGGTGAGGTGCTGGAACAGCTGCCCAGAGAGGTTGTGGATGCCCCATCTCTGGAGGTGTTCAAGGTCAGGTTGGATGGGGCCCTGGGCAGCCTGGTCTAGTATTAATTGGGGAGGTTCATGGCCCTCCGTGTGGTACGTGGGTTGGAGATTCATGATCCTTGAGCTCCCTTCTAACCCTGGCCATTCTGTGATTCTGTGATTCTCTCTAAAACTGAGTTTTGGCATTGGAGCCTTTTCCAAGATCACAATCTTTGCACTAACTTTTGTGAAATATTTTGAGGAAATATTTGAGTGTGTATCAATCCCTCCAAGCCATGATTGTAATGGTCTATATTTCAATGAGAACCCACTGAAATTAATAAGGTCCTCAAGTTTACTGAACACATGAAATCTTCTTTGAGATAGTGTAGTCACCTTTCACATTGACAAAGATATTGATAGGTATTTCATTTAAAACAGAGCACCCTGAACTGGGCAGGAAGCCCGGTGGGCTTATTTTATACTTCTCCTCTCTTCATTTGCTCAGAAAAACAAACGACAGTGGGAGTAATTTTATGAAGTTCCACCTTCAAGCCAAATGTGAACATCTCTTGCTTCTGCAATACCAAGGACATATATGATTAACAACATATTTTAGAACAAGAAATTTGATTTACTCTCTAGATTGCTATGGTGGAATAAGGTCTAAGCAAGATTAGAACGTGAATCAGAATGTTCTATGCAAAAGTAAAAAAATACAGATGGGTTGAATATTTTTTCTGCAGCTGTTAAACAATCCTGTTTTGGCCATTAATGAACAATAATAAAGGGAAGGTGTGTATAGTTATGATGAATAAATAGATGCCAGATGGGCTGACTCAGAATGTAGAGCTGGAAGACAAGAAACATGGGTTTTGTGTACATGGCTACATGGATGTATTCACCTGTACTTGAAATGTCATAGTTTTGCAGAATTCCCATATATTTTTTAATTTAGATTTTATATAGCATTTGATTTTGGACTTTCAGTCCAAGGACAGAAGAGTTTCATGCCAGTTCTTAAAAAAAAAAAAAACAACAAATAAACAAACAAAAAAACCAACAATCAGCTTTGTTCTGTCTCATTTCATTTTTCAAGTGCTTTAAGCCTGAAAGGGTACTGTGTATGCTGAGCATGGGATCAGAAAGTAGGAAAATAAAACAAAAGGCAAGTAGAAAAAGAAAATAGAAAGCCTAATGAAAGTAACTGAATAATCCTTTGTTTTGGTTTTAGGGTTTTTGAGACATTCAGGCTTTCTTCTTTTTGAACTACTGTTAAGTACCTGAAAAAGGCACAGATTCAAGGACTAAAGTCAATGGAAAGATTATCATCTACAATGGGACACCTCAGATTTGATTCTAATGCTGTTATTGTGCAGACAAGCTAGTCCTGAAATAAAACCTGTTGTACATAGTGGAAATGAGATTCTCTCTGCTGAAATTCCTTTCTGACTTTGTACAAGGACATTCTTTTATGTTGCAAAATCCCCTAATTTTTTTAAAAAAGTCTATGCATACACAATATCAGCTCTTCTGATCTAGTAACAGAATAGGTAGCCATACAACTCCAATTTTAATGAAATGTATTTATTTCTGGGCTTCCAGGAAAGTGTTAGCAAAATATATTCACCATTCAGAGTTCAAAGGCTGAAGCCATAAACAGAGAAATATGTACTTTGTTAGAGTGCCCTTGACTATAATGCTCAAGTCAGACAGGTAAATTATCATTTTCTTTTTTTTCTTTAAATTTGTTCTTTATTTTCTGAAGCCAATTACATATTCTATAATTGAAAAGCTAGTTCAGTTTTTATGAGCTTAATGAAAAGCAGTACATATTAAAGAAGAATGTGATTTTTCATCAAATCTGCTTAGATTAGTTGCAGAAAGCAGATTTCTTACTACAATGTGCTGTGAAGTCAGCCACAGAAAGTTGATTTTGGACTAAAGGATGCAGCATAGCATAGCATAGCATAGAATAGAATAGTTAATTTGGAAGAGTCCTTCAATGACCATTAATTCCAACTGCCTGACCACTTCAGCGTTAACAAAAAGTTAAAGAACATTAATGAGGGTATTGCCCAAACATCTCTTGAACATTGGCAGGCATGGGGGATCAGCCAACTCTCTAAGAAGTCTGTTCCAGAGTTTGACCACCCTCACGATAAAGAAATGTTTCAGGCTGCCCAGTCTGACTCTCTCCTGGCACAGCTCTGTGCTGTTCCCATCCTGCCCTTGGTTCCCAGGAGCAGAGCTCAGCTCAGCACCTCCCTCTGTGTTTCCTCAGGGAGCTCTAGCTCTGGAACTTTTCTGTCCTCACACCTGAGTGCCAGGCACTAAAAGCAGAAAAACACACTGGCAAAGGCATTCTAAATTGGAGAGATTTTCCATCTGAGGAGGAGATAGAATGTTTTCAAAACCATTAAAAGTTAAACCATTCTCAGTTTTCTAGTCACTGGGTTCAGATAAAGAACTGCCAGTCCTCACCTGAGTTTAAAGTTTAAAAGGTAGGTAGGTCTACACAGCAAGTCCACACAGATCTGTATGACATATGGCATAACAGAATGAAATGAACTGAAATTATTGCAACCAAGTTCTACATGTACTCTGGAATCACTGACTTTTCATTTGATCCTGAATAAAAAGCTATAATTTATCAGTGTTTAAAATAAAATATTTTCTACCAACTGGTCTTGCAAGTCTATAGCAGAAAAGTATTTTTAATATTGCCTTTTCAGTAATTTTTTTATGTTGACTGATGATTGTCTATAAGATCCAAAAAGAACAGATGTATCTTGCAGACTTTACTGCTTTATTGTGATAACTTTGAAAAATTAACTGAAAAAAGCTAGAGATGCTACAAGGTAAAATCAATCTTGCTGCTGATGAAAGGGATTGTATGCCACACAGTTAACGCTTTAAATTATTTAAAGTGTTAAGGCTTCCTTGCCAGCAGACATAATTGATTTGAGAGTTGGTTCACTAAAGACTAGCAACATGCTATATAAAATTTGTGATGTACTCTGTGCTGACAGTTCACCATGCTTCTGGGCTAAAGAAATTGCTTAGAATTGCTTAGAATTGCTTTAATTCATAAAGGTGTTCTAGGCAAAGTCATTGTTACAAGAAGCACTGCAGATACAAAATGGTCACTAGCATTTCCATGCAGTACCAGAAACAGTGATTCAGCCTTTTCAGCAGATTTTATGCTCCCAACACTCCTTCAAATCTCACAAAAATATATAACTGATGTAGCTCCTGGAGCTGGGAAAAAGTCAGACACTCATCAATTGAAATAGAATGAAGCAACAAATTTCTTTCTGGCTTGCCCCTCAATCTTGACAACAGCATGCAATAACCCTTAACTCACTTAAATGATTTCCTGTCTGTAAAAATATTTGCCACCTTTTCTTTCTGATATCTCAGTAGGCTAAATGAAAAAAAAAAAAAAAAAAAAAAGGCTATTTCTTGGAAATATAATGCTAAATAGTTAGTTCTTTGGTCAGAAGAACATCCAGCTAAATACCTCCATCTTTCACCACTGAATGGCTGCCTATCAGGTGTCTGAGCCAAATGGAATGGAAACAGAGTCCAGACTACTGCTGTCACTGCAACTACATTATCAGTCTGTCTATCCTGTCATCCAAGAAGGCCAAGTACATGTGTATTCTGAATCTTTCCAGGAACCCGTGCTTACACTTTTGTTGTTTATATTTTGTTTCCTTGCCTCAGCTCTTAGAGTTTCTGAAATACAGCTGAATGTATTTTTAACCAAAAGTAAATAACTGGGATGAAAATAGTAGAAACGTAGCTTCATATCTCCTGACTATGTGCTCATCAGTTGAACCAAGACTTCTGAAGATCTCTGATCTCCGCACAAGAAAATAATCCTTTTGTCCCTCTTTATAAAGCAGCTTTTTGTCAAGTATTAATTTCTTGGATATAGGCTGAGTCTAACAGTATTGGCCAACACAACGAAGAAAATAAATTATCAGCAAAAGAATTATTCATTATTATTCTGCAATAAATGTCGTGCAATTAGGGAGGGAAGTGGTAGAGTGAGGACATCCAGTGCAGCAGGTCAGACCTATGCATGACTGCAAGGCTTAATGAGAGTGGAACACGTCATGTCTGAATGGAAACTTCAAATAAATAATTTACTTACTTGTCCATTCTGCCTCAGTACTTCTTGTCTTTCTCTTGTGAAAATTTTATTACTTTCCACTTTTTATTGTTTTTAACTGTCAGACTTCATAATTATCATTCATTATTTTTATCATTCAGATGAAGCAAAACAGTGGGATTTTTTTTGTTGTTTTTTTTCTTCTTTCTTTTGCAACCTGCCAAATAACAGGGTTCCTAATGTGATCATCAGGTTTTCAGGTTTCTGTTTGTTATAAGTAGGGTAAATTAACTTTGATTTTAAGATAAAATTAGCCTTTTTAAAATAAATTGAAAGAAAAGACGAGCAATTGAAAATGAATGGGCAGTTGATAAGAGACATCTTTCAGTTTTATAGTGTCATCTTGGCATGCTAAAGGTCTCACACAGTTGTAAAGCACAGCTCCAGAAGGAAATATCATTTCACAGATCACAAAATAATGTAAAGTGACTGTATGTGAGTCTCTCCTTCTTGTATAAACCAATATCTACATGCATACATACAGTTACAACCAAAATTTGGGAAAAAATAACAGTCTCAGCTCCATGTTTACTTTTCAATTTTTTTTTTAATGACAAATATCATAAAAAATTCTTTAGTTATCAATCTTTAATTATTAGAAGCAAGCCAAGAACTTTTAATAACAATGGAAGAATACATGATGTGAAAGCTCTAGTCTTATCTTCATTACTAAAATGGCAAAATTCAGCTTTGGCCACTCTGCTTCACCAAGTCTTTTTGAAACCACTAAGATCAGTGCAGGAAGTGTGAAGCTTAAGTATAATCAATATTAGAAGGGCTACAATGATGCAGATCTATTTCAGGCACCTTCATTTTCATTTTATTACAGATTCTTTATCAGTGACACTTCTTCTCCTTAACAAAGAACAGAATTTCGATTAAAAGTAGTAATTTTCTAAATTTATGCAGGACTATTTTTAATGCAGATCTATTTCTCATTTTGTGATTTAATAAGCAGTTGTATCTATTTAACTGAGGTGGTCATGGGAGTCCAACCTTTTGGCTTGCCTTGACATTGAGTGAATAGAAGTTGCCGTGGGCTGCATACACATAGGTTTCCCCAAAAGTAATGCCTCCTATTTATTTCCATGGAAATGACAACAGCTACACAGAGTACAATAACACTATTTGATAGAGCAAATTCTCATCTACAAAACACTATTTTTCAACCACCTTTAGTTATTCTTTTTTTTCCAGCGATGAACAGGACCCTGTATGCTGTGCTCAAAGCACTCTGCACCAGTGAAGGTGACCCACTGTCACCACTGCTGACACACACCACCCCACTGCTTCACTGGGCAAACATTCACTGTTTGGTTTCCAAAAACATTCAGCAAGCATTGGTGAATGACAGTGGATGCAGTTTTTTCTGCATGGTGGTATTCAGTGACACACCTTTGCTTCGTACTTCCATGCCAGATGCCATTTTGTCAGACTGCGCCTCTGCTGCCATCTGTAATGCAGCAACAAAATGTAATGGAATACTGGTGGGAAGATTCAGTCTCTCCTACTATACTACTAACATTCACCTCTGATGTTCTGGGCCAACATAATTAAACAGGAGACACTACTTTAGGAGCAGCCCTCACAAAATATACAATACCATTAATGCAAAAGTAACAAAACACCTTAACTTAAAATATTTTTCTTAAGATGTTTAAAAAGACAAAGGCAAAGACAGCAAGGAAGGAAGGAAGGAAGGAAGGAAGGAAGGGCAACAAATACATAAAACTAGTGGGATATTTGAACTCATTTTTATGAAACTAACACACAACTCTCATTTGATGACAGTGGTTGTCATCTTAGTAAGGTATGAAGGCATTCATCAGAGATTTTTGTTTAAATTTTACTTTTCCTCTGCTTCAACCTTGACAATAATGTTCAAACTATGTGTACGTCAAAAAGTGATTACATGAGAAGTGTGTGATTACGAAGAAATGTTTTTTTCTGTTAAGATAGTAATTATGAAAGTCCAGTAAAAATACAATTGCGATTCTATACTTTCCATTTGAAAATTTGCAGGTCATGTATTTACATCTACTGAAAATGTCCTCACAAACATAAATTGATGATTTTTCTTTGGCAGTCTTGTAACTCCAAGCTGTGGGGTATGGTTGACAGACGAGAGGGATGGGAGGCCATTCAGAGGGCATCCTAGAGCCTAGACAGGCTGAGCAGTGGGACCAGGAGAACCTCATGAGGTTCAAAAAATCCAAGTGCAAGGCCTTGCACTTCAGTCAAGGCAATCCCCACTACCAAAACAAGCTGGAGGATGAAAGGATTGAGCTCAGCCCTGCTGAAAAGGTCTTGGGGCTCCTGGTGGGTACATGAGCCAGCAACGTTCCCTCGCAGCCCAGAAAGCCAACTGTATCCTGGGATGCATCAAGTGCAGACAGAATGTGAAGAGAGGTGATCCTAACCATCTACCCTGTATTGGTGAGGCCTCACTTGGACTACTGCATCCAGACATGGAGTCCTCAGCTCGATAGAGATATAGACCTGTTGGAGTGCATCCAAAGGAGGGCCATAAAAATGATCCAAGTGATGGAACCCCTCCCTTATAAGAACAGGCTGAGAGAGCTGGGGCTGTTCAGCCTGGAGAAGAGAAAGCTCCAGGGAGACCTGAGAGCAGCCTTTCAGTCTAAAGGGGGGTTGTAAGAAGGAATGGGACAGAGTCTTTAGCATGGTGTGTTGTGATAGAACAAGGGGAAATGGTTTCAAACTAAAAGAAGGGAGATTTAGATTGGATGTAGGCAAAATATCTTTTACAGTAAGGGTGGTGAGGCACTGAAACAGCACCAGAGCTTAGTCCAGCCTGACACTGAATATCTCCAGAGACAAGATATCCTCCACATCTCTGGGCAACCTGATCTAGCTGTGAGTATTCCTTTTCACTGCAGGGAGTTGGACTAGATGACCTTTAAATATCCCTTTTAACTCTAAGGATTCTATGATTCTACGATTCTATTTTCAAACTCCTTTATCAAAGCAGAAAGTACAGCTGTGCATTCTTCACTGTTCAAAGCACTGTGTTTGGACATCTCTTGAGCCAGCACTGCACAATACTGCTTTTCTATCAATGCAGCATTAATAGTGCAAGGATGGTTTGACTGTTGCTGAGCAATGGGTGTCTTCCCAGGGCTTCTCCTCAGGAAAGAGCTGCCACCTTTAGATTGTAGGGAGGGGATGGACTGCATTGCAAGCTGTGCTGGACCACTTGAGGCCTTTGGGCTGTGGCTTGGGCATTCCTGGTGGTAGTGATGGCAAGTGGACAGACAAGAGGAATGGGATCTCTTTGTGCTGCTACTGTGAAGATTCTGTACACTAAAAAGACCTGAAGTGCCAGCAGTGGAGCAAGGCAGGGATTTGTATTGCAGCGCCTTGGTAATTCCTCTCAGCTGAAGCAGCAAACGGACTGGGCTCTGAACAGCATTCAGGAAAGAGGAGCATACATAAAAGAAACGCATCACATAAATCGCATAAGACTTCCTGTTGGTTTAGAGATGGGTTTTAATTTCTTCCATGTAGAGATGGCAACATGAATACTTAAAGGAAAAGATGCAGCTCTGTTCTAAATAGAGCTGTGGAGTGGTGGGGAAAGGGTAAAAAAAAAAAGAATTGTTCTTACATCAGTGTTGTTCAGCACATAGGTTCAAAGCTTGATGCAGAAAGCTGCTGTAGCAGGTCTCTGTGTTGGGGAAAAAGAGGCTGCATCACAGCTTGCAGTACTAGAGAAGGTTTTGATTTTCTTTAGAAGAATTACAAGAAATACAGGAAAAAAGAGAATTTATGATAAAAATAATTTCAAGATGAAGCCTTTTCCAGATGCCTGAATTTGTTGTCTATAGATTGCTTGTGCTGCACTTCCAGTATATACTACATGAGAAAAGGAGGAAAAAAGATTAAGATTGACAGTAATGACATTCAACTCTTGGGGGTATGTTTTTCTCTGTATGTTGCAGGAGTGCCAGAGGGAGGCAGATGTGAGAGATGGGACACAAAGCTTAGGGAATTTCCTTCCCTGTGAAGGGCAACAGACCCATATGGCCTGTACAACCCAATCTCTTGTGTCCTGGGGGAGCTCCAAGGAAGAGGTTGCCTTCCCAGTGGGTCACTGCCCACACTGCTGAAGAATTTTTCGCAATTATCAATGCATATCTTTCACTGATGCCTATCCTTTCCCCTGAAAAGAAACAGAAAATAACTCCTGGATCTGTCATTATGAGTTTTGTGCTGGCTTACACTAGAATATGGCATATATGTTACCCTTTTCCCCCTTTTCTTCTGTTTTAAGGCAGGGATTTGATAAGAAATTCTATTTTATCTGCTAAAACATTCTGAGTGTATAAAGGTGCTCAGCTTCATAGAGGTTAAGGATAGAAAAGAGTACGAGATGATCTAAACGCCTTTACTCTTTAATGTTGCAAGCCATTGAATGTCAGCTTTATCTGAAATCCAGTAGTATATGTTTTATTAAAGCATCCAGTTCAGGAAGATCCTGTCTGATTTTGGACCTTCTAAAAGATGAAGGCTCCAGACCTTACAATGGTTAGTTACTGTCATTGTTGTATATTTTGGCTTGTTAATATCTATTAATTTTGTTTCTGTGTGTGCCTGTACACTAATACTTATACAAAAATATTATGACTCTTTTTTGTAGAAATTAAACTGAGTTCCTTCAGTCACTCACTGAACAGCCATTTTTCCTCCAGACACAAGTTATTCTTGTGTCTGTTACTTAATAGTCGCTCTTTACAGGGCTCAAAGATTTCTATGTAGTGTTACAGCACCCGTCTTAGAATGACACGCTGAGGTAAAACCAATCTCCCATCCCTCTCATTACTCAGTTCATATACCCGTCTATCTCCAGCCCTTGTGCAGCCTGATTCCACTGGGAATTCTTGTTAGTTGCTGCCTAACCCTTCCAGCCCTTAAATCCTTTCCAGTGTAATTGGTTCCCATGATAGCATCTCTCTCTCTGTGTTGCTAAATCATATAGATCTGCCATATCCTCTTAATTATTTCCAATTTCCCTTTGTTATAGACAGCTTTTATTGGTTATTAATCACGTACTTCCAGATCACTAAATTAAAAAAGCATATAAGATCCAGAAAGCTCAAATAAAAATGTGGGGAGGTGAAGGAGGCATTGCTACATTTGACTTCTCCATTTAAAGGTTTTTTATGTGATCTGTCAATCAATTCCTAATTCTTTAACATGGACTTTAATGCTATTTTAGTGCTGCTAAATGGAGCCCCAAGTGACATTGAGATAATGCTTTTCATTACATGCTGTCTTCCATAAAACCAGAGATTTCTAAACTTCCTTTATATAATGATATAGTTTACAAGGAGGCCTCACCAAAAGAAATGAAAGGAGAAATGGTAAAAAAAAAAGATAGAAGGAACAGAGTAAGTTGGAACAAGAAGCCGGACAGAAAAGAGTGCAATTTTTTCATGCTGACTTTGCCACAAAATGCAGCATAAAAAAAAACTACATTTCATTGTCATGGCTGGGAGTAATCAAATTCATCAAACATCAGTATTTCCATTTATTATTAGAAAATCATCCTTCTTGCCTCTTTTAAGTAGCAAAAAAGATATAAGTTCAGTCTGCAAAAATTTCTCTACTATTTCTGAGAAAAAAAGAGTAGACTAACACTGAGATTTGAAATGGTACTTTAGAGCCTCTGAAAGAAAATTACTTATGTTTGTTCATTAACATATTTTTATATAAAAAGTATTTTTTTCTTACATGTAGGAATTGCCAAGTCACAGCCTGAACTAATAGCTGACCACCAGGTGAGAAGCTGTGGCTAAACCAGAGTCCAGGTGCAAGCTGTGCACTTCAGCGACTGGTGGAGCCAGGGTCCACCCCTTCTCATCGTCATTTAAGGATTAGCAGCTGAAAAAGCACTATCTTTCTAGAGGTCATACTTCTTTTGAGCTGTTACTGATTGTTGGAAGGGGTAAGTTATTATTATTATTATTTTTTTCTCTGTCATCTTCTATTGCTCCATAGCCATTGTATCCCAGTAGAAGGAACTGCTATTACCTTCTTTTGCCCCATGTTACTGGCATGCCAAGCAAGAATCTAACCCTTTAAAGGCATTCATCACAAGATTCCTGACATAGTAAAATGGCTGTTCTAAGTAACATAATAGAGTAGTTTGGATGAGGAAAGACTACCCCTTTGCATGAGATCTTGTCAGTTACTACTGTAATTGAAAAATGGGGCTCCATGAGGGGTGGAGGAAATATCTATAAGTCTCTAGCATATAGCAGAGTATCTTTATGGCCTCGGCAAAGGCATAGTGATTACCAGAGAATGACAGCTAGAACCATCCACAATGGCATGATCACTGTTTATTGCTTTAAATTTTTAAATTGGTTAAATATATCTGAAGAAGTTTTGGCCAATGAAAATCAATTAGTAAAATTAGAAAAACGTGAGCAACAGGTTGAAATACTGATGGGGGGAAAAGTTGCATCTGATTATTCTCCTTCAACACTTAAGCCAGATCCCTTTGAGATCTGAATGATTATAACTAAAAAAAAAAAAAAAAAAAAAAAAAAATGCAAGTTAAACCAGTGGGGATGCCCCATGGCTGATGGCCCCACACTCAGACCACATTACATGTTTACATGCAATGTTAAGCTCATACACAACAGCTTATGGATCTCCTACAGCAATTTGAGGGGGGGAGGGGAAGACAAAGTATATCCATGTGGCTGCTCTGGTTATAGGACACGGGAGTAGAAAGCGTTATAGTAAATGGACCAGAAATTTCAAAACTGGCACTTGTTATTACTCAGTCTGTCCTCAGGAAAAGATTATGCATAATGGTCCAACATAATGAGAAAAATCATTCAGTGGCTTATGGCCGCGTGCTGAATAACATGGCCAAATAGAAACAAAATTCCCTTAAATATGTTTATGGTCGTCTATGGGAGACTTATAAAACTACATCAAAGCATTAGATGTGAAAGAGGAAATTTATGAGAATGCCTTTGAGAGCCCAAACCTGAAAAAATTTCTGGCAAGAATGAGGGATCTCATCTTGTAGCAAGTTCCACCACATCAGTACAGTACCTTGGTACACATACTGAACCCCCTAGTGGTCTCAGAGGCTGTAAAACAACAGGCTGCCCAGTTGGTGGCAGATCTGGGGGAGACAGAGTGCCTATGGGCCAGGCACAACGTCTGAAAGGTGGTGGAGATGCTAGAAGTTCATTTGCGACCATGATCTGGGAGATGAGCACTTAAAATAATCCAATCTGGACCCATCAGAGTCTCAGGAATACAGATGCTCAATGACCTGATTAGGGCAGGATTTCAATTTAAAAAGATGGACAGAGAGCCTAATCAGGTCCTATTGAAATTATTGCTATTATTAGGGAGGCAATTAACTAACAAACAGAGATTCTCCATGAGAAACTTGGAATCTAGAGGATTTCATAGTCCCATTTTAAAAAAAAGAAAAGAGAGAGAGAGAGTAAACCTCTTCAGGCAGCTTGGGAAATTACAGGAAAACAAATTTCTCTGGGGGGGGGAGGGAGGGGGGTCCAGAGGCCTACATCAAAATAACAATTTATATGGTGGGTTATGACATCAGTGGATATCGAAGCGAAACTTTGATCATGTATGGAGATTCAAGTAAATTTTTCAGTGCTAAAGTGATGATTGCTGGGATTCAGGATATAGATGATCTCTGTAACTCACATGTGGTTAAAACTAGGGTTTGGGTGTCACCCATCCCAGGAGTAAAGGGTGTCTATTTCCCCAGTTCCAGAATATATATTGGGGATAGACATTCTGTAGGGGCTGACTATCCAGACCAATGTTGGAGAGTTCAGATTGAGAGAAAGATGCGTTACATTCAGGTTGTTCAGGCACTGTTAAGGGGCCATGTGAAAACTGAGCCTGTTTGTTTGCCACAACTGCACTGGATCACAAATACAAAATGATGTAGACTCCTGGGTGGGCAAAAGGAGATCACCAAGTCTGTACAGAAGTTGCAAAGAGTAGAGATTATAAGGCCTACACACAGACCTTCTAACTCCCCCATATAGACAGTCAGGAAGTCAGATAGTTCATAGCGAATGATGGTAGACTAAGGAGAACTAAATGGAGTCATGCTGTCAATCCATTTGGCAGTACCCAACATTGTCTTCCCTGTGGATACATTGAGTAGAGAAATGGAAACATGTAATTGTGTTCTGGATCTGTCAAAAGCATTTTTCAGCATTCCAATTGCTAACAGATCACAAGACAAGTTCACCTTCACATGGGATGGCAGACAGTGGACTTTTCAAGTCCTGCCTCAGGGGTATGTGCATTCACCTATATGTTGTCATAATCTGGTGACATGTGACTTGGCAAATTGAGACAAACTGTCTACCATCAAAATGTACCACTGCATTGATGACCTATTATTAATGTCTGACTTGATGGAGGCATCAGAGAAGGCAGTAACTTCACTAACTACCCACTTATAAGAAAAAAAGTGGCCTATAAGCCCATGGAAAGTACAAAGATCAAGGTTATCAGTCAAATTTGTGGGTGTTATCTGGTCAGGTAAGACCAAGGTCTTATCCCGTGCAGTTATAGGTAAGGTCCAAGTGTTCCCAGTTCCCACAACACCAAAGCAGTTGCAGGAATTTTGGGGTATGTTAGGATACTTGTGATCCTTTATACCCCCCGCTAGCACAACTGATGAAACCTGTATATTGGCTAACAAGAAAAAAAAGCCAAGTATGGGACTGAAGTAGAATGGAACAAGAAACTGTCCAAGAAGCAAAAATAGCCATTAAACAGGCACATGTACTGGGTGTATTCGATCCAACCCTTTCAGCTGAACTAGATGTACATGGAACTCCAGAAGGATTCAGGTGAGAGTTTGGCAGCATCAGAGTTTTGTTTGAACACTTGTTGAGTTGGATCTGGCATGGAGCAGAAGGATACAGTATGGTTGAGAAGTGACTATTTGTTACCTACTCTGGTTCTGCCACAGTAGTGCAATAACTCAGACTGCATAGGTTATTATGCTTAAAATGACTTTGCCAGTCCAAGGGTGGGTAAAAGGTCTAACCCACATTCCTAAGATGGTGGTGGCTCAATCACATTTGTGCACTGGGTGGCCTGCCTTAGTCAAAGAAGACACCTGTAATCGTCTCCATTAAAGGAAGAATTGCAGAAGATACTCAGCTCAGTAATGTATCACAGTGAGACTTTGAGAAAATGGCAGTCACTTGTCCAGAGGAGGAACTCATATAGGAAAGAAAATATCCTATTCCAGAAGGCACCTGGTACACACATGGATCCAGCAGAAGGAACCCAATTAAACAGCAAGCTGTTACATATTATGCCAAAAAGATATGGGTCTAAGAGGGGGATGGATGAAGAAGTCAGTAGGCTAAGAGCCTTTTGGATAGTTATAACTCAAGAGACAAGTGACAGTGCATTGAACATCTGCAAAAATAGTTGGGCAATCTAATGAGTGCTTATACTCTGGATAGCAGAACGGGTGACTCAGGGTTGGAAAATCCACTCCTGACCTACTGGGGCAAAGACATGTAGGTTGATATATGGAACGTGGTTAGACACAAGACTGTATGAGCATACCACGTGCCCAGACATCATCTCTTGCACTCAGTCACTGGGCAATGATGAAGCTGACACGCTGGCTTGAATTAGATGGCTGGAAAATACATCAGCAGGTGACACTGGCTACATCAAAAACTATGACATACAGTACAGAAAACCATATGGGCAATACTTAAAGCATGGGGGCTACCCAATACAGTTACTCAATAGTGTCCAAGCATGTCAGGAATGTGTCGCTTAAACACGAGTAAAACCAAGACCTCTGCTGCAAACAACAGTCCATGTCACTAGAGGACACAATCCATTACAGTGGTGGCAGATCAATTAGATAGGTTCACTTTCTCAGTCTGAGGGGGCCAGATATGCCCTGACATGTCGATACAGAGAGTGGACTGGTGTAATCCTATTCTGCAACAAAGAAAAATAAAGCCTATACCACTAAAGAAGTAACTAGGCTGATGAAATCATATGGAACTCCTCAAGTCATCGAAAGTGACCAAGGAATGCTTTTTATGGGTGCAACTGTGCAGAAGTGGGCCAAAGTCAACAACACTGATTGGCAGTTTCACTGACTTACTGTCTAGTTGGAGCAGGCCTAATAGAAATATATAGTGGACTATTCTGAAGGCAGATTCACAGTCCTTGCAGGACCAAGAGACTCTGTGAAACCACACAGAACTTAAACAAGAGACCAAGGGATGGTAGACCCAGCATTTTAAGAATTCTGAGACACCCTGGACCTTCTTGCTTAGGTTACAAATTATGGGCAAGGACACCTCATTTATGCTGCAAAGGGGGGAGTGCATGGGAGCTGTCAAGTCATGGCCTGAAACAGTGGTTGAGAAGGTGAACCAGGTGAGAAGGCATAGCTAAACCAGGGAGTCCTGGTGCAAGCAATGTACCTAAGTGACTGGAAGGTGAGGAGTGACCCTCCTCACACTCATATAAGGCTTAGCATTTGAGGGAGTGGTAGCTCTCTAGAGGTTGCTCTTGAGCTGGTACTGGTTGTCAGAAGGAGCTAGTTTTTCTTTGTCATCATCTATTGCTCCATAATCTCAGTGGAGGCACTTATATCTCAATAGGAGGCACTGGTATTACCTTCTTTTGCCCCATAGCACAATATTCAATATTCTCTTCAACTACTAATGAGCTGGAAAGTATTAAAGTATCCTCAGTAAAAGTACAGTAAATATATGTCTATTTAAAACTCCTGCCATTCTTGTACCCCCTTCATAAGTGTTTTATTTCCACCTAGTTTCTGGTTTGTACAATTTTGAGAACTTTCATTCATATGTCTTAATTGCCCTGTCATTAGTATATCTTTCTATGCTTTTGACTATTTCTGAGCATAGGTAGGTACTTTATAGGCAAAAATAAATACAGACCAGATGCTTGGTCCTGTTTCTTTGCTACTTCTTACTTGTCAGTTCTGCTGTTAGATGAAGATGTGATTTTAGTTTTGCCCATTGTATTTTTCTTCAGATTGTGACTATATCTAATTAGTTCCTTTTTGGAAGAACTTCTAATTTTCAATCTAATTTTTCTTAGTTCTTCAATCCTACACTAGTGCATCTCAATAGTACCTCAAGTGTTTTGTAGAAGGAAACCATCTATTTTTTTGGATATTATCTCTATGAGAACTTGCTTTCAAACAATCTTGTCTCTAGAATCATCTCTTTGTACTGGGATCTTTCAAATTGATAAAGGAAACAAATGTGCTATGTATGTGTTATAATGGAAAGTAAAAGGAACTCTTCTGTGTGGAGTGCTGAATAATAACCTGACTGTATTTTACCTAAAACGTTGATGGTATGATGGTATCCAAATGTACATGACAGGTGAAAGGAAAATAAAAAGACCTTTTTTAAAAAAAACACATTATAGTCAGCTATAAATTCTGAAATATAATGCTAGGAAAGAAAGAAAAGTTCGTCAAGTTCAGTCTGCCATGTATTTGAAACAATAAAAACAAACAAAACAAACAACCAATCGTGAAAGTTAGCATTTCTTTGTCATTATTTAATGGCCAGGAGTAAAACCTTTGATAGTTTAAGGTGATGTCTAATCATTGTTCAACATGAAAGAAATCTCAATTTTCTTGGATTAAATTAAGTTCATTTTGCTGGTGTACTGATTTTGCAAAGTGGAAATTAGGCTTTTTTATGCATGTTGTTATGATTTAGCAACAATTTCATCTGAAACAAAATCCTCTTATAAGCAGAAGCCTATTAATATTCCTAATCATTAACCTTGGAGGTTTTTGAAAACCTCAGAATCCTCAAGTACTTGAAAGTTTGGAGCCAGTAAACAGATTTAAAATGGGCGTTCATTGGCAATTCCTCAAAGGCAATTGTTCTATCTTTGTTAAAACGAAAAGACTATGTTATCATTCTTTCATTTTAGGCATTCTTGAAGCCAGGAAACAGAATAAAACTAACTCTAATTAAAGTTCATTTTAATTTTTATTTCTTCTTCTTCTTCTCCTTCTCCTTCTTCTTTTCTTTGTTTAAAGATAAAAATCTTCCAAAATTCCTGGAAAACAAAATAATGCAACTGTTTTGATATGTCTGATATAGAGTTAGGAAACTGGGAGTCATTTTGCATTCGGGAGCAAAAGTTTGAAATATCAGACTGGATAGCTGGCACAAAGCCTGCATTACTCTGAGTCACCAGAAGTCTGAATATCTATATGTAAGGCATTGGGGAAAAAGAAGAATTGTATTTTCTTTTCTGAAACACAATTAGGATAATAGGCATAAGGCTTCTATCTATGTACTAGTGTCAAGCAGTGATGCTTGCATTAATTATTTCAGGACTGATTTTAAGGGTCACTAACCTCTTTTTTTTTTTATTGAATTGAATTAGATAACAGACTAACAATTGACAAACATAAAAAATAAAAAATATAGATTGGAGGGGATTCTGAAGGCCATTTGGCTCAAAGTCCCACTCAAACCAGAGGTAGTTTCAAATATAAATATAATTATTAAGTTCTATCAGGTTGCTCAGAGCCAGTTAAGCACTCTCTTTCCCAGGATGGAGGTTTCCTGACTATTTTCATGAACTTGCTGCAGTGATTGATCTCCTTCACAGTGAATTTATTTTGTTCTAATATCTAATTGGATTTCCATTGTTGCACCTGTATGTTGGCATACCTATTAAGAGATTCTGTCTGGTAGCTAACCAGAAGTTTTGGAGGGTTTTAAGAACGGAAGAATTCCTTCCTCGTGAATGAACAAATCAGACTCAAAATTGTCAGAATCTACAAAACATCATACATAGATTTCTGAGAAGTGGCATGTAGTCCACTAAGAATGGTTTCAGCCTCTGGTTCTTGTAAGGAGACCATTATGAAGACATAAAGCATTTATAGGAATCATGCTCTCATAGCTGTGATTACTTCTTGAGAGTGAACTCAGTATCAAAGAGAACTGAAGGTTTGTTTTTGACAGGGGAATCTAGATAGATATCTGTCTTTTAGTATACTGGAGATTAATGTTTTTATTTCGGTTCTCTACAGATAGAAAGTTTTATTTGTGTAGTGATATGCTGGGGCTCTTTAAGCTTTTTCCTGTTTGAAACGTGAAAATGTATATAGGCTACATACTTTTTAAAATGCATCTCCATTTGTGGTATATGTCTAAAAGTAATGTAGTAAAGTAAGGGAATCTAACCCTACTTAGTTAAAACAAATAAAACCTGAGGGTGAAATTAATCTCACCTTTAACCAGATATGTTTAAAGATGATGATCTGATCCACATTGTTTAGTTAGATTTCTTCAATTTTCTTTTTTGTGAGGTCAGCGGACAGAAATTCCAGCTAGAGTACCATTTCATCTACCTCTTTATTCCTGCTAAAAAAGCAGACTTGAAAATCAAGCTCAATAGCATGTGCAGTTTTTAGATGACTTTTAGATGAACCTTCTCACATAGATTAAGGGTCAGAGGCATGATGGTATTTAAACTTTCAGCTCCTTCTCTTAGACTACTACATCATGTTGATTTCACTGACAGCTAGCTGCCTGACTAATTTCTGAGATTTAGATCTAATTACCATATAAAGATCACAAGTGAAGTCTATGGCAGGGCCTTACTGAAGTAAATCTTTCAAGAAACTTTGCTTATTGTCTGGGATAATGCCAATATTTTTTTTCCTGCTTCCTCATTCCCATGATTAATGAATGAATGTAATGCTTGCATATTATGAAAATTGTTTATAAATAAATGCTTTATAAATAGTAGAATTCAAAACTTAAATTACTGTGAATTGCAGTAAATTCCACTGTATTCTTGATGAAATGCCTATATATCATTAAACTAATAGGAATCTAACAAATTAATTGAAGTAAATAAGTAGATGCCAGGAGTACAAGATAATATATGTTACAGTATTTACTAGCTCTCAAAAGCAGGTAGACCCATGGTTGCAGTTAATTTGCAACAATTTTAATCAGATTCTTACTAAACCTGCTTTATCAAATTAAGACTGTAATCATTTAATTGTGATCGTTAATGTAACAAAATACTGCATGTACTCCATATACAACATTTAAACTTCCTGTCCACTTTTTGAAAGTAATTGCGAATATTAAATCTGTTTGTACATACCCAAATTATCAAGCTATTTTGAACTTCAAAAAGTTAAAATAAAAAAAAAAAAAAAAAAGAAAAAAAAACTAGCAATTACTAACCCTCCAATTGTTTCTTCCTGTTATGCTTTGTAAAAGCTATGGAACATCTTCTAATGAAAAAATAAATGCAAAAAAGTAAAATATATTGTGTGTCATTACTATAAATATTTTTGTATTGGATGGATGGTATTTTAATCCTTGGGTTTTTAAAAAGCAATCTTGTATCTGAAATATATTAATAGAAAATGTGGTAAATTGATAAAATTCTTTAACTTTGACATATTCTGCTTCTTTTAGCAAGTACAATAGCCAAAGTTAATGCATAATGTATATATGTTATTTAAAAGTGATAAACATGGTCTTTTTTTTTTTTTTTCTGCAGACGAATTATTTGGGAAAAGATATGAGGGTATTTAAACTATGAATCTTAGCATTTTCTTTATTTAGGATGTACTCTACTTTTACACTAAGTGACTTACAGATGAATTTTATGCAGTCTTTCCATTGTGAATCAAAATACATGCTCAGGCTACTTCATCTATTTTTCACTTGGAGAGAGGAAATAGTGAGAATTAGATTTTTGTGATTTCATTAGTAGTATTTGTATGTATTATTGTGTGTTATCTATTCACTTACAATGTAACCCACTCTTAATGGGAAGTTCAAAGAGTAAGAGAACTGAAGAGAATGCAAAGGAACTGTAACCACAGTTTTCATAAAATGATGCACACAGTAAGTTGACCTCAACCATAAATTCATTGATAGTCATCATGGAATCATGGAATGGCTTGGGTTGGAAAGCACCTCAAGCTCCAGCCCCAACGCCAGAGGCAGGGCCACCAACCTCCCCATTTAATACTAGACCAGACTGCCCAGGGCCCCTTCCAACCCAGCCTCGAACACCTTCAGAGACAGGGCACCCACAACCTCTCTGGGAGCTGTTCCAGCATCTTACCACTCTCTTCATAAAGAACTTCCCCCTGGCATCCAACCTAAATATTCACTCCTTCAACTTAAAACCATTTCCCCTCATCCTGATATTATCCACCCTCTCAAAGAGTTGATTCCCCTCCCCTCTGTAGGCTCCCTTTAGGTACTGAAAGGCTGCAATGAGGTCACTTCACAGCCTTCTCTTCTCCAGGCTGAACAAGCCCAGCTCCATCAGCCTGTCTTCGTGAGGGAGGTGCTCCAGCCCTCTGATAATCTTAGTGGCTCTCCTCTGGATCCCCTCCAACAGCTCCTTGGCTTTCTTGTGTTGGTGGCCCCAGACCTGGACACAGTACACCAGAAGGGGCCTCATAAGGACATAGCAGAGAGGGACAATCACCTCCCTGTTCCTGACGGCCACTCCTCTTTCTGATGGAGCCCAGAATACCATTTGCTTTCTGAGATGCAGGAGCACACTGCTGACTTGTGTTAAGTCTTTCATCCACCAGGACCCCCAGGTCCTTCTCTTCAGGGCTACTCTCAAGGACTGCTCCTTCCAGTCTGTCATGTTTGTTTTTTCACTAGATCTCACCATGATGGAGTGAGACAGACCTGAAGGACATGCTGTTCTGGGAATAACTAGGAACGTAAGCAATGGGAAAAAGGTTTATGGGTAAAAGAAGGCTAGGGAAAAAGGGACATTATGAATATTACAGATAACTGGTGGGGAGGTGGAATTATCTAAATACACAAGCATGTTTCTGATAATTCAGGCTGCAGTTACAAATGTTACAGTAGATATTTGGAGCCACTTCAGATGGGGATGGTGTCCTACCTACCTAACAGGAGACCTATGTCTTTTAGTAGCAATGTCCAGAGGTCAGGTAGAATGCCTCTGAGCATCTAGCATGAGATACTATGTTTAATCCCACTCTATTTAGAAATTTCATTGAATGCTTACATGTGAAATTCAGTAACTTCAATTATTAATCAAATTATGGTTTAACAAGAGTTAATGAGAATCACTCTGAAGCTGACTAAAAAGATTAGTTCTGGAGTTCAGACACATACAAATATATGTATTTGTACCTGCTCTAATAGAGCCACTCTTTAAATTTTGATTATATGGTTTGCAGTTGTTTAGCATTTTTATTTGATTTTATGCTGTCCTTACGAACTCCTTTAAGTTGTGAACATCCTACCAAGTTGCAACTATGGCTGCCAGGAAAGTAAAGATGTCAGAGATATTAAGATTTTACAGCAATTTCTCAATGTCTGTAGCTAGTCAGAGGAAAAGGCTGTCATGACTCTACCTCTTACTCCCCACCAGGGAAAAACCTTGGCTATGTATGGGGCACCAGCCCAGTCCATATGGTGTTATCTCCAGGCTGGCTCCTGAGAAGCAGATGGCCAAATCACACAGCATTGCTTGCACCCATGAACTATGGCATGCATATCTTCCTATGCTAGGCAAGTGGCAGTGGAACTAAAAATACAAAGAAAGATGAAGCAATGAGTTTTGATGCTACATGAGTTTATTGTGTAGGGGGAGAAAGATTGGGTGAAATATGTCTCAAATCAATACAGAATTATTCCTCATTAGTCCTGTCATTCAGGAAACAATTTATATCTGTTAAGGTCTAGTCCCCAGACTCACAGGATGGAATAGAAATCTCTATTTCTAGTGATGTGAACAAAGCCACAGAGGATTTCTGAATGAAACTGCGTAGCTTGTCTACAGATCGTCAGTTTTGTTGTTCCCTGAATGATGAATGGCGAATTCATATTCTGGAATTGCAGAGGAAGAGGGACAGAAATCAAGAGTGTATTTCTAATTTGGGGTTGTTATATTCTGGTCTTCACTAATTGTACACCAAAGGTATTAAGCTGTTGTCTCTTAAACTCTCTTGCAAGGCTGCTCATATAAGCTAAGTCTGTTGCGATTTCCGTGGAACATAGCTTCAAATTATTTTCTTTCTTGCTGAGACTATTTTAGTGTTGGTTGGTTTTAAATGAAAAATGTTTCAACTCAGTGTAGTGTGATTTCTATAGCAACAAAATCACAGTGGCATGCTTTTAGAAAACCTTTAGAATATTCTGCTTTCTGACACTATTAACAAAAAATTTAATATTTGTTGTCTCAAAAAAAAAAAAAAGTGTGATGCTTATCTGTACAATAGAGAAGTTAGAGCAATATCTAGTATCTATTCTAAAGTCAAATAACTGAAAAATATATTATCTGAACACAACTACTATTTACTGCTACTTACTGCCAGTCTAAAAAACAAGCTTTAATAAAATGTCTATTAAACCTGTAAGGGACATTCAGCTCTAATAAATGCTAATGTTGGAAGAATATATAGAGTTTATGCTTCAGCTGGCTTTGTTAATGTAGGAAGGCAGAAATCTTGGAAATCCTTACGAATTAAGTTTCAATAACTCAGTACTTAGCTCTTTTTTCTTTTTTTTTTTTTTTCTTTTCATGGAAAAATGAAAGTACTACTTCATAAAAATAACCCTTACTGAAAACATATGTACAAGAAAAGCTTAAAAGTGTCTCTTAGTATCATCAAACTTGGCATTGCAGTGAGTGAAACAGCTTTTACTTCCTATAAAGCATTTTAAAAATTTGATTAACTGCCTTTAAAATTAATTAAAAACCATTAAATACAGTTAATTAATTGAATTAAACTTCAATATATTCAATGTATCTCCCTTTGAACTGTATTTTGAAGCAGCTTTTGAGAAGCTGCAAGACTAATCTACATTGCAATAACTCACTGCTTGAAGTTTTGGCTTTGCTGAAATGAATGGTGAATCTCCTGTGGACTTCATTCAGGTCAGAATATTATTGAAATCATCTGCATCAAAACATTGCTCAGCCCACCTGTAGCTCAAGTGAAGCTCAAAGATGCCTTAAGTTACTGCTGGCCGGACACCACCTGGAGCTTCAAAGTGCCTGAGGTATCTTTAATTGCCACCACTGTTAGAAGGGCAAAACAACAATCAAGCAGAGCTGGAATGGCCTTGTGCAAAGAAAATGTAAGTCTAAAGTTATGAGTTGGTGGCATTCTATTTTTTTTTTTTGGGGGGGGGGGGGGGGATAGGGGGGGATGAAGGAGGTTGGTGGTTTGTTTCGCTTTTCCCCTCCTCTTTATCTAGTGAGGATGTATCAAGCTGTAGCCCAATATGTAGTATGAATTTTGTGTTGTGTTTTTTTGTTTGTTTGTTTGTTCCAGATTCTCTAGGTACTGTTTAATTTTTCTAAATGTTTCCTTTGTGGTCCTGGGCTTTACAGAATCATTGGGTGATTGTTCAAAAGTCAGATTTGTAAGGTAGAGAGGCCATCAGTGTTTTGGTCTTATTGCTGTGATAATTGCTTTAACATGTTAGCATATTCCTTTTACAGTAGCTGTTACTGGGAGATAGCTGAATTCAAATATATGAACAAATAACTGTCTGTGTGGCTAAGTGCAAAGCAGCATTGTTCACAGCAGTTGTTGTTTTGGATTTGTGTTTAATTCAACATGAAATTATAAGCAACATTAGCCCACATATTTTGACCAACATTACATTAAATTCCTAAATGTTTTAGTCGTATGTAGAAAACCACTTTCAAATAGGAGATGGAGCAAGCAGGTGAAACCCTGCGTTTTGTCTGCCTTCACTGGCTCTTAACCATTGGCTCAGAATGCTAGAGCATGATTGTAAATTCCTTGGTGGTTTTTTTTTCCAAGTAGTTTTGAATTGGAGTTTTTTTAAGGAACATATTGCATTGTTTCTACTCCCTTATGTCTTCTTTGACAATGTTTAAAAGAGGTTAGCACAGTTTATATATTAGAAACAAGGAAGATTATACTGGAATACCAAGAAACAAGTTATATTTGCCAGCTACACAGACTACTGTGTGTGCTGTTGTAGATGCTGAAACAGAAGGTGAGCCAGTGAGCGCTTCAAGCATTAACATTCTCATAAAGGCAGCCACGGTAGCATTTAAAGGCCGCTATATAGATGTTTTCAAAAATGATTTGGAGGGTTAACCATTTTATGTCCAGTGAATTCATATAAAATGAGCACCCTAGGCACAGAAGTCTATTATAAAGGCAGAGTGTACCTTTTTTGGTCACATTTGCAAGGAGCTGGGCAACTTCATTCTCAGCATCGTTTAACTACTTAAATTCAAAATGATACCTGACCCAAAACCTTTGGTACAGTATCTAGCAGACTCCAGTGGCAGGGTGTCCTACCTGTTTTTGATACAATATAAGTAGTAATAATGATCCTAAATAAAAACCTGGTTACCGAACTACTTAATGTCTTTTTGTTGGTAAGTGTAATGTGTCAGAGTACTGCAGAACAAGTAGGAAGGTCTGTATGCATAAGTTTGTCTTATTTACTTTCACATATTAATGTTTCTTATCAAGCTACTGCAGCATCCAAACAGAGCAAATCAAGTAGTTACACAGTCTTGTGCACAGATTTTTTTAGTAACAAAACAAAACACACACAAAACAAACTCACACTATAAATCCAAGCTTAACATTTCTCTACATATGATTCTGAGTGAGGCATTTAATTACCTTTCTCCACCCCAGTCAATCCATGGCAAAAACAACTTGTGATCTACCAAATAGGAAATGCAGAGTATGAACATCAGAAGTCTATAGAGTACACAGAGTATGAATATCACTTTTCGTAACAAAAACAAAGAAAACAGGTTGAGAAGCTACTCTTGCGAACAGTTCGAGAGATATATTCAGAAATCTTTTCTCTCAATATTAATAAAATGACAATAAATGCAGTGGTAATTGTTTTGTTCTTTTTATTGATGAAACTTCTGTAACTGGTCCTTCGGTGTCATGATGCCAATGTATCTATTATCCAATTAGTCTAGATTTTTACTGATTATTTCTCTAGTACTGTGTATATACATATTTATGTTACAGAGATTTCACTACATATCATGGCCATTGCTCAGTTCATGATACAACATTAGTAGTGTTGAATTCCACTGCTTATGGAAGTTAAATATTAAATATCAGAAAGGCTGCTATCCATAGGTTGCAAAGTTTGGGAATGATCCCCTAGTGTTACATATTACTAGCTAACATTATTTTAAGCGTATCTGGATCAATCTTTCCCTATAGCTTTTGTTTTTCCTCCAAATAAGGTTTTCAAACAAGACTTTGTAAATTTCTTATCTGTAGACTCATAGATGAATCATAGAATGGCCTGAGTTGAAAAGGACAATAATGATCACCTAGTTTCAACCCCTCTGCCACTGACAGGGTCGCCAACTACTAGACAAGGCTGCCCAGAGCCACATCCAGCCTGGTCTCAAATGCATCCACGGATGGGGCATCCACAACCTATAGAAGCAGCCCATGCTTGTTCCTACCTCAGAATAATCCAGGGCAGCTCTGACCTTTTGTAGTATTAGCACCAGCTCTGAGACGAGTTCAAATACAGGTTGGACAAAAATCTGTGTAGTCCAGTATTCTCTCCTCAGCAACAATGAAAATCAGAGTCTCAGTTGTGAATGAAGTAAGTATGTGATAAAATTTCCACTCAGATACTCTTTCCGAGTCCAATTCTTACAGTTCATAACGTGAGTTACTATAATATGGTATACATCACTGAATAATGGGATTCCTATAACTGATAGTCCTGAGAAGGTAAAAATTGATCTATTTTATTTTTCTAGGAATATATAACATCAAGGGATGGAGTGATAGGGAGAGTATTTCCAGCAGGTTGATGAATATTTAAGAACTTGTTTCCTGAAATTAATTTTTTTCATTGAACAAGAAGAAAATAATTTAGCAATACTCACCTGATACACAGTATCTTAGGCTGGTATTTGTCAACTGTGTCTTTCGATCACTTTCAATATGATCACACAATTGACATGCTTTGTGCTAAGATGGATGAGATATGACTTAAATCATCATACTATAAATTGTTCACAAGTGTTCAGTTTAAATTCAAACAAAATACTAGTTAAACTACAGAAAGAAATAGAATGGGAGTGGGGGGAAGTGTGACCATAAAAAATCCTAAGCTCTTTCCTGAATACAATATTGCATAGCAGAAAGGTCTTTGGGTGATTACTTCAGAAACTGTCTATTTCAGTGTAAATACATAAAAAACCTTGGTTTATATAGTTTGATATGAAGAAATCCCTCGAGCTTATAACTCACTTATTAAATTTTGCTTGTTATGGACTGAAAATGAAAGAATTAGGCATCATTTCATTTAAGTCAGTGCTTGGAAAACAAAACTTGAGACAGAAAATTCTTTGCCTACTTTGCAAACATACATTTTTTTAGTTTAGTGTTTGAAATATGATCTCATTGCATTTTAATAAGGTCAGAATTTGATTAAACTTGCATAATCTTCAAGAAATTAGAAAACTGTCATCATACTCTAACAAAACAGAACACATTTTTTCAAGTGGGAATTTAGTTATTTGATTTTTAATAACCTTTACTATTAAAACTTCATTGTGTAAACATAAGTGATTTTCCACGTTAATCAGAACATTTCTCTTGCTAATGACTTAAATGATATCCTAATTAGTTGAATAACCTCCTGAGGTATGAGCAGACTTGAACTTACATTTTCTTTTCTTTTTTTTTTTTAATCATAAATCTTTTTTTGTTGTTGTTAAAATGCTTGCTTTATTTTTTTGATGTTGTTGTTAATCCTGCCAGTAAAAAGAAGAAAAACTTTTGGAAAAGCCTTTTTCTTTTATTTTTTCCTTGATGTGGAGGGTAGGCAGGGTTAGGGAGGTGTCTGATGACATGTGGTATGCAAGATCCAAAGAAGTAACTCAAGTTGATCTCTGAAGTACTAAAGTAATTACTACATGAGTCATTTTTCTGATTTGCAGAAATAAACTTTCAGTGATCATCTCTTAAGCTGTTACTAAATCTCCATTTATGATGGAAAGAAGTTCTTGTTACAGACTTATTGTGGAATGACCTGGGGAAACCTGACTAAAGTAAAAGGGAACTTCGTCTCCCAAAATCTCTCCAGAGCACTGAATAAGGGGCTCAGAGAGGACTTGCTTTCTACCTCCCTACCCTCTGTCATTTCATTCAGTTGTGCCCATTAAAGCTTTTTATTGTAACTGGCGTCACTCATAGAAAGTAGCTGCTGAGTTAGGGCAGGAAGCAAATAGAAAACTTGCTTTCTGTTGTATTTACTAATGCTGAGGAGCATGTCAAACAGACTTCAGTGTTTCTTAGACTGTCTTTTGAAATTTTCCCAGTAATGCAAAAGACTGCAAAACCACAAAAGAGCCTCCGCTTTCTTGAGATGTCTTTCCTCTTCAGCATCCTGCATCCTTATGTTCTTCAAAAGCACCTGCTCAGAACCTAGCCTTAAACTTGGCACATGGGTTGGCAGTCTTTCATTTGAAATTTTGGAAATGCTCTCCCAAGCTTGTTCTGCTCTTATTTTCTGAACTGGCTGGCTCACATAGTAACTCATAGGGTACCATTTCACGAAAAGGATAAGGTTTTGATATATTAATGTAATTGCTACAGAACTATGGTGAGCTCAAAACAGAATCCATAATTTTATAGATGTATACAGTGAGAGGGTGCACAGTCAAAGCTTCCACAAGAATAAAACACCAGATAAAAGTTGTGGGGAAAATTTGCCATAAAGAAAGTAAATCAAAATATCCTGAAAACATAGAAGGATAAATATTCTAAACATTAAATTGTTTGTAATACAGACTTGTTTTCAGCGAAAGATTCTTCCTTTGTAAAAGGAAATAAATGGATGTTTGTTAAACGTGTTCTAAAGGGTTTCATACTACTTTAGGAATTACGTGCAGTTTACCTCTTTCAGGTGGGTGACACTGCCACTGCCACAGCCACTACCCCTGCAAATCAATTACCATGTTATCTTCAAACTAAAATCAGTTACTTGAATATACTGTTCCTTTGATAAGACTTAAATTATATATTTTGTGATGTTGTACTGAAGTCTCATTACCAGGCTTCCTTCATGGAGACTACGCAGCATGCATTAGAAAATACCACTGCATGGAACAGAGCTTTGTCTAACATGATCAACTCTTCATCTAAAGAAATAATTGTGGTTTTGTGTAAAACTTATAGTCTCATTAATAATTATAAGTAATATAACAATGCCTTTTCAGATGTGTACAGGTGCAGAAAAAAAAATGACAACAACAAAAACCTGTGATGCTCAGATTGGTTGGCAGCACTGCAATTCCAGTGAAGTTATTTTTTTCCTCTCTGCTTAAGCACCTTTTGAAGTAGTGCTGATTCTGCAGGACCAATTCTACTATTAGTAGCAAGACTTCTAAAATTGGAGTAATCAAAACAGGAAAAAGCAGTTGTGCTGCCACAGTTCCACTCTTCAGTTGAGAACCCAATCCAGTAAATTGGGCTACGCTTATAGAGCAAATTACCATGGACTTTCAGAGAACTATGATAACGTTGTCATATCCGTAATACAGAAATCATTTTGTCTGATATTGTAATCTTCAGGATAGAAAACTGCAGCTATTTAATAGCACATAGAAATATTATACAACAATTTTTGTTCAGGAAATGAAAAGCAAAGTCTTATCCAGATAAAACTACAGGGAAAATATAGATAGGCAGAAGAAAATTATCACTTATGATTGAGTTTGGCAAGGACAGTGAAGTTAACTCTAGCCTTGTGGAAAAAAAGTGTTATGGGATTCTTAATGATAGATTACAAAGGGACCTGAATTGGCTGTATTGACCAGATACTGTACAGGTGTACTAATTAAAGGAAGATTACAGAAATCAAATATACTTCTGTTTTTAATTTTACAAATGTGTCTAGTCTCCTACCATGGTTACTGTGGTCACAAAGTGAAAGTTTTATAGGGAAAAAAACAAATTATTTTTTTGTTCTGTTTCATAAATTATGTTTTGTGAATGCTAATTCTGTGCCTCTGGCAGCAGGGTAGGAAAGCACAATTTTTTGGTAGTTTATCACTCAGTAGTGGCTGTTTTCCCACTGAGTAAAAAAATCAATTGCTGCACAAAATGCGCATGCAGACAGAAGAATGCATTGTCTTGCTAGTTAATATGTCTATCTGATGAAAAAAAATCAATACATTTTTCTTAAAAGGAGTACCTGCAAGAGTAGAGAGCAGTTTATCTCTGTCTCATTGATGAAATTGCATCAAAGTCAGTTATCTCCCATTAAGCTCCATATTTATCCTGGTCACTCTCAGGCTGCTGGAGTTTAAGAGCTCTGGCAGCATTCATAATATATGCCAAAGTTGAGAGCACTTGAAGAACATGGATAATCAGAAGGTCTACTTAAAAGGGAATCATAAAATTGTAGTGTCATAGAATGGCTTGGGTTGGAAGGGACCCCAAGGATTATTTGCCAACATCCAGATCTTGTAGTAGACCAGGTTGTCCAGGGCCCCATCCAACCTGACCTTGAATACCTTCAGGGACAGAGCATCATCAACCTTAATGGGAACCAAAGGAAATTTAATAAATAAAACAATAAAAACTAAAAACAAAGCTCTAAGTATCAGAGAAGAAGATGGTACTTTTGCGGGAGATTTTATTTTAAATATATATAACTTTTTTTTTTCCCAACACCCTGCAATCCCAAGGAATTACTCTTTTGAATCTAAAAATCAACACTGCTCCAGAGATACTTGTTATTCTTTATTCGCTTTATTTATTTGTTTGTTTTACTTGTTTTGTACAAACCAAAAAGATGAGGAGAAGGGAAGTTATTAGTACTTCTGGCATGCCATAGCCTTAAGCTTCCTGCTCAGAAAATATAATTCTATAAGTGTTAGCAAAGGTAGCAAGGTTTTTTTCTGGCTTTGATTTTTTCGGGGGGAGGTGATTGGGGATGAATAAGAAGGGATTTTTTATTTGTATCTTTTGTTGAAGAAAAAGTTTGGTTTTTTTTTTTCTTGATTTTAAGCACAAGCTGATTTCTCACTGAAATAAATTAGCTAGTGTGAAACAAGGTCCTGCAACATACTCATTCCCTCTTCAGGGGAAAACAAATATTGGTGAAGAAGTTACTATCCATCCTTATTCACTACTGGCAATAACCCATCACTGATAGACTTCTCTGGCTGATTTCCTCTCAAGGCAACCTTCTCAGTGCTTCGTCACTTTTGGAGCTTCTCTTTCTAATTCAGAGCCACAAAAAACAACTTCTATGCTGGCTATCTCTACTCTTTCTGAATTTCTAGGGCCTGATATTTTTTAGGTTAGTAGACTTTACGTTTAGGCTTTTCTATCTGTCTTACTGCTAATTTCCTTTCTTCCATCTCAACATATAAATTTTTCCCAGCTGATGACTTCTTACAGCAAACACTATTTTCAGACAAATGTCATTTCCTGTTAGACTACTTGATCCATACCAATCTCTTTCAAAATACTCAAGTAGATGAAGATTGAACTAGGTCCAGATACACCTTTTAAGTATTCATGTTCTCTGCAACTGGTCAATTTGATAAGTAAAAGAGAACAAAACAAGTCTGTGAGAATTGGTTTTATATGGTATCAATATAGTTTTCTTGATATCTCAAAATTGTACAGTATGAAATAGTAAAAACAATTTTAAACATCAGAACCAGGGAATCCCAAGCAACTTCAATTAATTTAGTTCTTGATTTTTGAGAGCAAATATACTATATTTTTCAAACTTACAAGTGAATATCAATTTAGACCTGTATTTAGAGGATTTCAGGCAATGTTATAATATATCCTCTACAGATTTACACAATAGAGTTTCTACACAACAAGGGTTTTAGCAAAGGTGTTATGTGTTTCACAGAAAAGACTGACTGGCAGAACTGTGCAGAGGAATTCTCTCCCTCTCCCTAATCTGGTGTAGTGAGAGTTTAATGATTTGATCTTCAACAGCAAATATCTTTAAGGAAAAATAAAATGAGAAAGCTAAACTGAGAGACAGTGCCATTGGTGAAGGATAATATGCAATTTGCTTGTCAGCTGGGAAGTATCACTAAGCTTTTAGGAGGTTTATTGAAACCAATTAGTATCAATAGAAAAACTCCCAATAACTTTTACATCCTTAGCATCTGTAAGATGTAATTTGTTCCACTGGCTGAACTGACATACAAACAGACCTAGACAGAATCTATTTGCCCTCAAACTGTACCAGAAAAAAATCAGTGATTGGAAAACTTCCTGGAACTGTCAGCTTTCTACTGTCCTTGTTGTTTGTTTGAGAATTCAATTGCATTTTCCATTTCCCAGAAGATCTCAGCCTAATCCTCGTGCTTTTCTGCTCCTGACTTAGTCTCCCAAGATAATTTGAAGCCTAAGTAGGACTAATGTTATTTAGGAAACAAGTCCATACTGATTAGGTCTGCTAATCTCCAGTTCAGACTCTCTTGATACCACAGACCCTCAGATCAGCCTTTGAATAAGCAAAAGCAGAGCTGTTTTGGTACAGGAGGTAGTGCAAATTACACAAACTTAGGGGGAGCTAGTTTTCAGCTTAAGTACTTTGTCATAATTTGTCTGATACAAATTAGACATTACCCTTTCTAAGAGTCTACTCCCACATTTGCTCTTTAATTTTTATGATATGCTGTACAGCACTGTTTCTGAAAACAGGTCTCCTCTCCTTAATCTGTCTTTATCTTTTCTTGGCCTCCATCCTAACGTTTCTACTTCTTCAGTCAGCCACAGAAAATACCTTAATTCAACATTTTCCTTCATTCAAGCTGCATAGTTTTTGTTGAGTAGAATTAGTACATAACGTGGGGCAAAGTATTATTATAAGAAAGTGCTTTTTAAAAATACGTCCTTGTATTGTACAAAGTAATGCTACATAGGAAATAGATAATACTAGTGGTGATTATAGGAATCATAAAAACAAAGGAGAGAAAAGCAAGGAAAGGAAATGATTTGTAGATTTGGAAGCTTTCCTAGACTACCATGAGGTACCCAAATGTAAAATAACATCAGAAATTATCACTGAGAACATTGTTTTTAATTAGTAACAGAAACATTAATTGTGATGATATATCTGTTTATCTCTCAGCAAAATAGGTAAATCAGAAATTCCATTCATCTTTCTCATTCTAGCTGCTATTTTTTCCAGTGCATAAACAAGCTACCTCCAAATTTATTATAGTTATGTTAATAAATAGCTAGTGGTCTACAGTGAAGCTATTTGTTAGTCATAGCTGATGTATTATTTAGAGATTGTAATAAGCCTAACCATTCTCATTATTATCAATCTCAATAGACATAGATCTGCAAAGCAAAGGTGCAGTAAAATTTTAAAATTTGTAGAAGTTAGAACTGCCACTTACAGCCTGAGCCGTTAGATATCCACAGCCATCCAGTCAGGCCAGTGCTGCTACTACGAGACATTATAAAACAGATTCGTGACATGTAGGCATCTCCATGGTAGTGCTGGTACCTAACCATTAATCCCTGGTCTAAAGCTAATAGACAATTATGATGATCCCTGCTATGGGAATGGCTAAATTCTCTGTCCACATCTCTTTAAACATTAACTTTGGTCTTCAGCAGTGGTTCAAATATGTCAGGTTCAGGTCATATTTTCTGCTGGTAACTTGAGACATCTGACCGTACCAAGTAGCTACTTTTGGATATGCCCCCAGACTATCCTTGTGCTGTCTGAGCAATGCGCAGGCTAAGAATAGTCTCACATCTTCTTTTATAAACAAAATCAGTATGTAGTTTTGGATGCAACTTTGTATAGCCTAACACAAAAGAAAAAATATTGACTCTATTCAGCAAGGTAAGTCTGAGATTGGACTCCTTCATTCCTATAGTCTGTAATGATTTATGAGAGAAGAAGAACAGTGCAGCAGATTCTACTGTCAAATGGCCAGGGGGCTGATAGGTCAGTGAATTTCAGTTTGCTTGAAGTATGAGACAACTTGCTTGGCTCAGTTTGTTTCCTTTTCTCTGCTCCTTCCCCAAATACACATTTTTAAAAGCCCACACTTCACATTGTAATTAAGTGCTACTTTATATTTTCACTGAGAGTCAGGAGAAGATGATTTAGGAGATGATGATTCATGAGCAAAGAATTCATCTGACAAATCTTTCACCAGTGATAGGCAACAATTCCAGTACCTCCTCTGCAATGCATTCAGAAATTAATGGAGGTAGAAGAGTTAAGTAAAGCTCTCTAGTTTAAGACATAAGGCATGTATGAAGCAAAATACATTTTAGATGAAATGAGATGAGTGGAGATGAGCAATAGGAGGGAGGAAAGGTCAGGAAATGTGAGATGGAAAACTTGATTGTGGGATGCTACATGTAGGAGGTATGTGAGTGAGGAGAATTGAGTGGGGGCAGAGGAGGTAAGAAATAATCTTCCAGCACTAAAATACATGCACAAAAAATCAGAGGTCATCTTATTTTTAGTGTCTGTCTATTTTTAGGAAATTCAGTATTTAATAGAAAATGTGATTTGAGGTACAAATTCTTATTCATCCTTTTGAAATTTTTATTCTCCATAGATATTGCATTCCTCTCAAAATAACTGCCAGGTTGCTCTTCCTGCAGTAGAAATGTGTATGAGGATTTTATCTGTTAGCTGATGTATTTGAGGACAGGATGAGATCAGAATAGGAGATGAAAGGGTTGATTCCTACACTGAATAAGAAATGCAAATAAAGATTCAGAAACAGAAAAATAAATTCAGAAGTTATTGCAGGCACATTGTGTAATGCATATACACACAGAGTGTATTAGAGTGAGAAGCTTCAATGTTTCTCTTTCATTGGCAAGTAATTCCAGTCATGATCAAAGGGTTAAGAGAATGAATGAGCATTTCTTAAAGATTTGTTTAATTTATCAGAGCTGTAGCCTTATTGATAAAGTTCTTTTAGTATAACAAGCAGAGTCGTAGAGTAAGAAATTGGGTTATATTTCTTACAGTGCTACTATGTTGCTGCAGTTCCTGTACATTTCTTTCCCAGTATCCTTTCATGGCTTTCTTTTTCTGTTCCTCCCCATAATTAATTTATTTCTGTCATGTGATTAGGATATAAGCATTATATGTATTTATGGAATTTCCAACGTATTAGCATGTGAGGCCTACAGCATTAATACTTTCTAATACTGTGTAGTGGAAAAAAAAACAAAAAAAGAATTTTGTGAAGGCTGCAGTATGGATGGATTGCGATTTGGGATCAGAGTGTTGTAACTCGTTACTACAGCAGCTTCTCCACTAGGATCAATAATATATCTGCATAGCCTCATGTGGCTCTTTGACAGCTGATGAATGTACACTGGGCCTGTTCTTATTGATCTGAAGCAAATCTGCAGAAATATATCCAACAATTTAACAGATTGAAATAATGCTGGTTAGTTTAGCTGTTGATAGCCTTCTATCTTGCCTGGCTTTAATCTTCAGAATCCATCACACAGATATGTCTCTAATTTATCCATATGAGTAGCAGATCGTATGAAATCTAAGTACATTAGGTTGCAATTGGGTGAACTATTTTAGTATATTTATCTTTTCCAAAAATTCATGTTGATAGGCATTTGTCAGTATCACAGATTCTTAGCCAGGGGGGTGGTTATGCCTGCTTGGCATGTTGCATGCTCTGTGTTACAGCTTCCAGGGTGCTGTTATGCAACAAGTGTGCTGCCACTAGTGTGTGGTGCCACTAGAAAGAATTCCATAAGCTAATTGAGTTATTATAGCTTGCACTTACCTACTGCTTTCCCTCATGAACGTGACTTTCCCAAAAAGCATCATTATTTCAGACACTGTGATGCTGTTACTTGGGAAGCTTCTCAGAATGGAGAAAAAGGAGATTCTCTGAAAATTCTGCCTCTTCCAGGTACTGGACTTTTGATAGTGTGGGAAGTTATGTTCTAATAATAATTGGAAAAACTAGATAGAGCATTTTAGCAAAATGTGGTTATTTTCCAAGCAGGATCCTAGGGAATTTAGAGTAAATTCACTGGTGCAAAGCTGTAAATAAGTTCAGAATTCAACTTCCCTGTTTGTTTTTGTTTTCTGAATAAATCTTATTCTCTGCTGCTTTTCACTTTGCAATTTTCTTATTCTGAGTTCGTGCAGACCAGTAGTGATGCATTAGTCCTGGAGTTTGAAAATATTATTTTTATCTCCATTCTAATATAAACAGATTAAATACTTATACACAGTGAGGAATCAGCCTCTTTGATCTTAGATCTTCATTTTTTTACAGCAGTTTACACACTATGAAGTCAATTCATTTTTGCAAGGAAAACATAATGAAGTATTGCAAAAGTGGTTAGTGTTCTACTCCTGCCTTACAAATCATGACAGTAAGGAACCAGTAGCTCTCTGCTTTGCATCAGGTAGAATCCACACAGTTTTTATTTTGCAGTTGACTAAAAATGCCCAGTTTTCTGTTGTTCAAGGCTAACTAGTTCCACACAATTCTTTTCTTTTCAAGGAGAAATCCAGGAATTAATCCTTTTAAAAGAAGCATAGTACAGTGTAATAAACACAACTATTTGGCTATTTATTGGGTTTGTTCATTCTGTAGCCCATTGACTTCCTTTTGTTACCATGGCCTCTCCACACACTGACTGGAAGCTGACACCTTGTAGAATTTATTGATGGTGTATGGATATTGGCATAACCCCCAGTGTTGGAACACAGGACTTTTTGATGACTAGTTTGGTCCAGAGGCCTCTGCAACTTTCCATAGTCTCTGTTCCTCAGATGCTTCAAAAGGAGCAAATTCAGGAAGCTTCCAGGAACTTCTAGTTCATGTGAGCTGTTTACACCTTTCTTAAAAGCCAGGTAGTCTGATGAGCACCCAGAAATCAGCATTTGCAGTGCATCCTGCACCAGGTATTCCTCAGCCACATAGGTTTGGGAAAGTTTAGTCCTTCGATAGAAACTGGTAGGCTAATAAGGCTGGAGCCCTATTTTGAGTCCTGTATTTGTACTTAAAGAGTCATTATATGTTCCACTAACTCCTCACCTGCAGCTTTTTCATCTCATTGTTCTCCAGGGCACTTTTGTATGAAAGTATAAATTCAGGTGCATTGGACAAGAACACCTTTCTTTTCTGGGTGAATGACTTGAGTGTTCAGGAATGCTTTGCCTTGATAGTTTGTAATATGAACATTATATATTTCTATCTTAGGAATGTACTGACTTTTCCATCAATTGCTTGAAAAAGTAAAGCTAATTTAGAAAAAGAGTTGATTTCAGTTGTTTTTCAAGGCCCTGAGAAAACTTAAAATCTGACATACTGAGCTCGGGTGCCTTCTTGTGGCAGGGAGCTGCTGTGTGAGGTGAGGCTGGGGCTGCTCCATGATGGGCACAGTCAATTCCAGTAAGCTCCAATCAGAACAGGGCAGAGCTGCACGTTGCAGCCACCCTGGGGCACCTGGGGAGAGCAGGGCACACAGCATGTGGCAGCAAGGGGTGAGGGGAGTGGGATGAGAAGTCACCCTGTAGCACTCAGGGGAGAGCAGGAGAGGGTTCCAGGCACCTGAGCACAGATTGCATGCAGCCTGTGGAGAGATCCACAGCAAAGCAGACTTGATTTGAATATTAAACAATTGTTTTAGCTATTTTTTGTTGTTAAGTTGTTGTTTTAATTTTATTTATTTACTTATTGTGGAAAAACTCTTAAAGTTATCAGGACTTCTGATACCTTTAGCCGAAGGAACATTGCCATATAGGGAGAAAGCAAACTATGAGCAAAGCACACACAAAGAAAAGAACTGCTGGATTTATTTTTTTCTTTCTGAAAAACACAAGAATAGTTGTATATAGTCAGTATAACTGTAGCTGTTACATTCAGTCTGTTTAGATCATAGCTTTGTTAGCTTCAGTTCAACTACAAGAAGTTTGAACTGACACATGAAGTGATTAAAAATGTAAAGTGCACACAGGGACAGAAAAATCCTAGCTTCACATATAAAATGAACTCTCTGCTGGCCACTGCTACTGGAGCAAAACTTTTGTGGCCATGATTGAAAATTTCACAAAAAATCAGCTCCCATCCCATTATACAAAAACTCAACTCTGATGAAAGAAATTATTAGAAAAGAACTGCAGGCAAGGTAGAGAACATGACTTTATTTCTGTCAGAGTTAATGATTTGCTGGAATATTGAATATTGTATGAGGGTCTGGTCTCAACAGCTCAAAAATATGATACAGAGGAATCATAGAGTAATTTGGATTGGAAAGGATATCCAGAGATCACTAGTCCAGTCCCCCACTCAAAGCAATTTGAATTAGATCAGGTTACTCAGGGTCTTGCCTAGCTGAGTCATGACAACTACTCCAGGCAACCTAATCTAATTGGACCTTCTTTGAGAAGAAAGGGTTGATTAACAAGGCCCATTCCAGCCCAAATTATTCCATGATTCTAGAAGCATCAGTGAAGGTCAAAAAATATGAGCAATTCCTCACGAGAAATGCTTGGATAAGCTGTGTATCTTCAGTTCAGCAAAGGTATATGATAGTCATCTGAGGTCGTTACTGCTATGTGGAGAAGGTGAGTAAGGATTGATGTTCCCATTTTCTCCCAGTAAGGAAATCAGTGACAATCAGATTCAAAGGGAAGAAGAGAATTGTCCATACAGTGAGCAAAACATCTGTGGATGACCTTGGCTAAAGGAAGTCATTCATTACGAGATCTCGGGAGGAGACTGGACAAATGCCTAGAAGAAAAATTGTTTAGACAAACTGCAATAAGTTCAGTGGAGGAGAAGTAAACTTGATAAGAGGATGAGAGAAGATTAGTTAGAAAGAACTGTTGTTCATGCTTGCCTGTTCTTTCTGTTCCCTAGGTGTTTTCCTGTGACCACTTTATTTTTAATATTATTGATTTTTAGTTAGTATTTTATTGATGGGAATAGAACAGGAAGTCAACCAATCTCTAAGCATCCTCAGAGAATGTTATACATGTATGAATTGAGAGCTACACTGAGAAGTGTTGAGGTAGGGTAGTACAGCATTTTTATTAGCTACAATATAGCTTTGTTGCGCCAGTATATCTGGCTTGTATTTTAAACGGGCAGCAAGGAGCCTTCCAAACTCAAAAAGTAAGGAGGGGAAAAATTAGCCTTCTTCTTGTACAAAATATTTAATTAAAAAATAGTAAAGCCACCACCAACCACAACAAATACAAAACAGTCAGTTCCCATTCTCAGCCACAGAAAGTGGCAGCAAAATGCAAATTGCTGACCTTTGCGGTAGTGAAGTGTGTTGTGAGGCAGTAGTGGGGAGCTTAATTAGCTGGTATTTCTGCTAAACAATAAGTAAAAATATGTCAGTGACTTCCCAGGACTGTGTAGTATCAAAGAATCTCTTCTGTTCTATTGATATGTAGGGAAGATATAGATGTAGATATAGATATACATACATATGCATATATATGTATATGTGTGCATACATATATGCGTGTGTGTGTGTTTATATATATATATATATGTGTGTGTGTGTGTGTGTATAATTTCAGAGAAACCAGAGTTAGACCCTATATTTGGCAGCAAGACTTTGTACCATGGTCCCATTTCATGGCAAAAATACCATTTATAGATTTAAAAAAAAAAAATTCTCCTCTTGGATTTGTTCCTAACTGAAGTTTATTGTCATTCTCAACCTGTAGTGAGATTCTCTTTGATGCATTAATTCAGCTGTGGGTTTTTTAATCTCCATCCTTTCATGTAATATGAAATTTTGTAATACTGTTTAAAGCTCTTGTAGCTTAAGGGTGGTGCATTAACATTAAAATGCAGATGATTAACCCTGCATGATTTAGTTCACACAGATGTTAAAGAACACTTTAGTAATCTCAGGAAGAAAAAGCATGTTTGGTTTACAGTACCTCTTGTTAGTCATACTAGTTATCGTTACTGTTTAAAAAAAAAAAAAAAAAAAAAAAAGAAATCACAGTATTTTGGTAAGTTTTAAATGCAGCTTTTTAGTAACACGATAGAGCAAATTTTTAGTCTAAGATAAATGAAGGGTTAAAGGAATTCTGCAGAATTCAGATCCAGACATATCTAACCAGACTAGATTACTGTACATATTTTAATACGTGATTTAAAATAGACATCACTAGATTTTTGAGAACATTCTAATTCTGTTCTTCATATTGTAACAGGCACAAGCTACTTTTTGGGCTGTGTCTCCCTCCAGAGGCATCTCTAAAAGAATGTGTGCCTATTTTTTTACATCGTGCGGCAGAATGGATAAAGGAAACATGTGCCTATTTTACAGTATGAGATAACAAATTGTCCAACATAGTATTGCATAAAAATTCTGAAGTCTTCTCAAACATTCACTTCCCTTTGAAAGGAAAAAAGAATGAAAGAAAAGAATTGAAATTTGGAGAAAGACAGACTGCAACTAAAGTGGTAGAAGAAGTTGTTTGTGATCAGGGCACAGTAAAATTAAAAATAATTTTAAAAAAAATCCTACTTCCTATTCTTTGTAGAGAGGTACTTATTTACAGAATGAATGGTATAGACTATAGTATCCTTTATTCAGACAGGCATATCTCCTTTTATTCTCTTGCTGACAGTGTGGTCCCAAACAAAGCAAACATAGCAAGTGTAGTGGATCCACTAGATGTGAATGAGCAGCTGGTGAGGAGTCCAGAACCCACGGGGAGCAGCTGAACTCACTTAGGCTGAGCAGGGTGGCTTCCTTCATCACCATTACCACTGTGCTGTATTGCTGGGACAGCAGTCTTGGATGTTATCATAACCGCAAAATTTTCAAGTTGCAAAATTTTGGCTTAGCCTTGTTATTCAAGCCAAAGGCATAGCAGGGACAAAGGTTATCCTTCCATGCAAGTCCTTTTTAATTTTTAGAGTTCTTATTTTACTGGAGAAGAATTCCAAATTCCTTACTAAGGACAGGGGGAAGAAAATAGGAATATACACCAATATACTGTGTGAATATGTACAACTAATCTTGTTCTTATCCCTGGAGATTTTAGAGCACTTGTACAGAATAATTCCTCTAAGTCTCTGAAGCTTATTTTTTGTTTCCGCATATCTGGCCATATTCTGTGCACTCCTGCCCTTCACAGGGAACCCATTTTTCTCATTTTCCTTGTTCACTAGTTAATCAAGCTTCACACATTCTGATATTTCCCTTCTCTGTCTACTATAACTGCAATTACAAGTTGTAGAAATGCAAATAAGTGTAGCAATTTTATATTCATTTATATGTCACTGTCTAAAATGTTCACCTCTATATGAAAAAAAAAACAGTAAAAGTTTTTGAATGCATGTCTTAGATACAGCTATTCTGATGCATTTACTGGTCAGATAATCATGATCTGTAGATTAAATTATATGTAACAGCTTAGGGCAGCACATTCCTATTCACATGTCACCTAAGCAAAGAAGAACTCACCAACTGCATCATGGGTATGTCTTGTTAAATATTTGCTGCCACAGATGGTGTCAGTAAACTGAGGTTTAAAAGCAAATCTCTCTTATTTTCAGTGTTCCTTAGCTCCTGGCTTGGTGACCTTCCTTTTGTCTTGTTTTCCCTGTTTCTTGCTCTCCTCTGTATGACAATGTGCCGCTGCAGCAAACAGCTCATCACAGCTGTCACTCTACAAACTTTTTGGAATCACGCAGTTTTGATGTCTCAGCAAATCAGACAGCACTTTCAATTTAGTACATGGCAGATTGCTTTTTTGAAAAGACTGGAAGACTTTGTAATAAAATATGAACTGTTTCGGCTGTTTAAATCTATTTCGGGCATATAGTGACAGAAAACTCAAGACCGACTCTGTTGTGAATAAGTGCAAGTATTTGGAGTGAGAGGGTTGTCTTCATCTTTTCTTCCTCCCATACACAGAAGTTCAAACAGGTATCACTAAATACAGTCCTTGGAGCATTATCAAACATCTAATTTTATATTAATTAATTAAGATGTCCTGTTTGCTTTTTCAGTTCAAGTCTGAATTCCTGAATATCTGGGAACTGAGCCATGTCAGTCTGATTTAATTTTGGTCCTGAGCATAGAAAACATTCTCCTTCATGTGTTAAGAGGTTTAAGTCATGATAAGGCTTCAGAATGCAAGTGAAAAGTTTGATTGTTGTGCTTGCATAATTGCTTGCAAGGGCCTAAATAGAGCTGCAGCTGTTTGGAGGAAGTGTTCAATTTTGTCACTTTGATCTTCAACAGTTCCTCAAATTTTGAGAAACTTTTGATCAGTTCTGTTCAGTATTCAAACATAGACCTTTTCTTCCTTTATCTTAACCAAAAATGTTGTGGATATTCATAATATTCATATATTTTTTCCTGATCTATTAAATGAGGAGTGCGTTTATATTTAAATTTTATGGGTTTTCTTACAAAGTTCTCCATTTTCACATCTGCTAAGGCCTCCTCTTCATATCTTTTTGTACAGAACTTGAGTAGTTTCATGAATTTTATCAATTTTCTTCATGTTCTTGGTAAGAATGGAAACCCATAGAACAGTAAATCAATTTTTGCTACTTTTCAAATGGAGAATTACTGCTGCATGCTGTCATATATATTTTGGTTTGAATTCTACAACAGTTTACATCAACAAAACTAGTGTCAGCATATGAAGACATTACTCTTTGTCCCAAGGTTATGATGTTTTCTTGTATGTATTAAAAATAAAAATAAAAATCAGTGACTCACATTCATTGTTATTCTTGAATCCAATTGGAATGTGTTTTTCTCTGAAAAAATCCCTCTATTCTGTGTAGAAGAGCCAAAGCAAATAGTGTCATAGATAAACTGTCCTATGCTGTGCATCTCTGTGATGTTACTAAACTGTAGGCTAGACATGTTGGCTTTTTTTCTCAGAGCAAATTCTTTTGTCTTTTTTCTCTGCATATTAAAATGTAGAGTTCATTTCACTTGTGGCTGACAATCAGGATGTGCTAGTATGAATTACACCCCATTTCAAATTAAATGACATGCAATTTTAAGTGTCTGTACTTACAGATCCTGGGTGAAGCTTCATAAGCAATTTCACAACATGATTAGAACAAACCCTGTGTATGGTTTCATTCTCTTAACCCCTGAAAATTATAAGAATACTTCTTGTGTCTCTCAGCCTTTGGCTTGGGAATGATGGATTTGTCTGTGGCTCTGTTTCCAAGTCTGAGTAATATAACCCTTTAGGTATCAGTTTAAGCAGATATACACTGAAAAGCAACAGTGAGAAAAACAGTTTGACCCTACCTTATCACATATTTACAAAATATCATCACCGAACTCTCCTTGGAGATTATAGAAATTGCCTATATCCCTTGGAGGAAAAATCTTAATGAATGAATCTTTAATCTCTAACATTTACTATATGACGCGGAGAACCATGGAGTTTGGGCAGATGACTGTTCAGTATACCAGTGATATCTAGACCTGAAAAAGACAGGAAAGGAAAGCTATTAACCAAGACTTACAGGATGGTTTTGGTCAGTTACCCGTCATTATTGCTGTGACAGTCTTCTGCTATAGTACATTTAACATCCAAATTCTGCAGCTATTGTATGAATGTGATCTATTAATTAATAATTTAGCACATTGATTTCGTAAATTTGGTTTATCCATTAATGCAATTTAAAGATGTGGTAAAACATATTACTCAGGTTCTTAATTTTATTGTCAGTCACAAACATGTCAATCACAAAATCATAATGTTTAAATTGATTAAAAATGCATTTGCTTAGAGTTTTTTCAGTGTATTTTTTATAATTCCCGAATTATTTGTTAGATGTAATAGAGATTAAGGGGTCTTTGGATTGTTTAATATAAGCTCATGTATGCCATAGCCCTTTAAATTTTACTTGTACAAGCCAAATGACTCTTCTCAGTTTAATGCATTTCAGTCTTTGAGGTTGAAATGGCACTATATGTCATATCTAGCAACAGCAAGGGGTTATTAGTACGAATGACCTGGCAGTAAGCCTCTTTCCCATGCCTCAGATAATGGATCGTTTTATCCTCTTCCGTTCCCTCATTCTTCTTCTCCTTTCAAATTTGTACCATTACCATGCGGTAAGATTCCTGCTGAGTCCAAAATGTCATGGTCATTAAAGACTACCTACACTGACCAGCTATCTGGGTATTTCATATTCTGATGATATCCAAGGTCTTGTTTTAGTGGCAAATGGAATGTTATCTTGTATTATTATCAGTTTTCAACAGAACCCACTTCCGAGCAACCACACACACACCAAAAAACAAAAAACAACAACAATTAAAAAAAAAAAAAAAAAAAAAACAGAAGTATAACCAACTGACTGGAGACCTGAAACTTGAGATTTTGGATGCCTTCTGATTGTAGAGCAACAAATGCTGTGGAGTGCTAAGGATTATATACGCAGTGTGAAATAGAATTAGACTCAGAGGATTTTCAAATTGGAAGCATGAACTTTCAGTTTCACTCTTTTAGGAAAATCTCAATTCTTTTCTTAAAGTCACTACTGTTGTGTATGAGTATGTCTTTCTCTTGCCTCTACCATCTTACTTCAAGGCTGACATACTGAAGTTCTGAATCACTTTTCAGTTTTCCTTTAAACTCCCAGAACATAACACTGAACAGTGTAAAACTTACAACACGATACTGCAGTCGCTGCTTTTATTTCATTTGCAGAATTCCTCGAGTAGTCTTTAGCATGTGTGGGCTTTTTGTTTTTTTTTTTTTTTTGTTTGTTTTTTTATGCTTAGACTTCAGAATTGGTTACGACAGCACTGTGTTCAAATTTCTTGTGTTTTATATTTTCCTTTTGTTCTGAAGAACCTTGTTAGGGAAGGTTATTTTCCATTAAGTTACATTGAAGAACATCAATTATACTTTAGTTTTTAATTTCATGTTATTGAGTGTCATGAACTGCATTGTTCTATTTTATGTGGAGTTGAATGTCAGGCTAATTGGTATAAAAGCTTGCATCTTTACAAATACCACACTAAATCTTTGGAGTTTCCTTGTATAATGAAATTCAGCTTCAGCAGTTGGCTTAGTTCTCCTCACTCCTGGAAATCATATATACACATGATTTGAGCAGGAAGGCGCATGACTGATTATGTTCATGTGGGAATATCAATTGTGTGTGTATATTCAGGTATGTATAATATGTAGCCCACACAAATAGGAAGTTGATATTGCATGTCATAAAAACTTGGTTGAAACACATGGGGTTTTGTCTACTTCCTGTAAAGATACCACAATAAATATGAAACATATCACTCTCCCTATGCATCTGCCTGTCTGTAAAGAGAGAGATTTACTTTTTTTTTTTTTTTTTAAATTAATGTCTGTCAGTTTATTCTATGAGAAGAGAATAGAAAAATTTTTTCTTCTGCGTAAACAAGGACAAAAAGCCTTAGAGTGAAATTGGATGTAGATCTTGACTGAGATCACTAGATTCATTTAATAAAAATTCTTGATCCTTTACATAAAGTACAAACCAAGTGGGACATTGGAGCCAATGGGGGTTGGGGGGAGTACATGTCCTGTGTATGCACTCCTGTATATATAAGTGTATGTATGTTTACTTCTTGGTAAGCTGAGGTGTAAAATACAGATCAGTCTTCTGTCCAGTTCAGTTTTCAAGAATTCTTTGAAATGATATGTTGAATGAAGGCAGGTTACTTATCTACATCTCTCTCATTATGGAGAATTATCTTTGTCTTGTAATATAGCACCAAGTTCTTAAATTTGGAGAAACTTTCAAAAAGCAATCAAGTTCAACTGAAAAAATGATTGGTACTTCCATTCCAAAGGTCCTTTGATTTTTAAAGACAAGTGAAAATATGATGTTCTGCATGTTACTTCTTTATTTTATTTAATTATTTTTATTTTAAAGAGAACCAATATTTTCTGCTTCACATGAGGAACCAAGTACATTTTCAATTTGTTAGTAACTGACGATGATAGGTAACAGTGTTTCTTTGATAAGTCTTTCCCTGTAAGGATAGCTAATTTATTCTTGTAGTTCAGCAATCCCATTGGCATTTTCATTTTCAAATAATCATCCTATTACTATGTGAATGAGTGCTGGCCAGTTTTTCAAGCTTAATAAAGGTCGCATATGCCAGGAAAAGATAAGGACACTCAACAAGCACCTTCCTGAAAAGACATAGTCAACCTTTCAGTGATCTAGCACAATTACTTCAGCTACTGGACAATTTCTCAATATTGTCTCCTGCTGTTATGGTAATCTGTATGGCAAGGTTACAAGGAATCTGATGGAGTGACAGGGACATTAACCAACATGGTAGTTGAGAGAAGGGTCTCCAGAGTACTGTGGAAAGACAGACATTCCATCTGGGTGCCTAGTATCTGTCACAGAGTCCAGTTCTTATGGTAGCCTCTGTCTCTCGGATGCTTTCTCCATCAGTCTGTGAGCAGACCACAGTTCTTCATTGTCTGGTGAAAAGATTCACTGTGTACAGATGTTTTCCAAAGCTCATTTCCAAAAGAAACTACTTGTAAGAACCTGCTTCTAATGCAAATTAAATTCTCTGTAAGACCTAAGCTGAACTGCAGAACACAAAGTAATTTGTTTCCTGTTTGAAAATTCAATGCCTTGCCTTGGCTTTAAAAGAAGAGAATGCTGAGAAAGATATTCCCTCAAATAATTTTCTACTGATGCAAATGAAGAAATTGCCACTAAGGTGAACATCAGCAGCTACTTGGCAGAAGAAGAAAAAATGCTATTTCCCCTCCCTTCACATTTTAAAATGCTGATACAGCAGCAGGTGTCTAAGAGCTTCAAAAGCATGAAATTCAAGCATTAAAATGCTATCTGAATGTTGTACTGGTTTGTCCCATTCATCTGGCTATGCCCAGGCTCCTGCAATCTTTCTTTCTTAAAGCTGATTTGCAAATAGAATTCAGAGAACTCCATTAGCTCTAGAATAATATAATGTGCCGAGCACTGTGTCAAGGGTGAGAATGGGTAGTCACACAGACTTGAAACTTCATTTTTCTTATTTTGTTTTCTTTCTGCTACAACAGAGACATGGATCACTGCTTTCCTCTCTGTGTGATGGCCCCAGCATGCTCTCTGCCATGCAGTTAACATCATATCCACCTTGGAAAATTACTGGAGCATGCAGCTGACCCATGGGAGTCAAGCAGGTGGTGCCTTATTAGTGTATTGCATGGGTTTGCAGTTTTTCTAAACCTTGCTTACTGAAGCATCAGTCTTGCAAATGCTACTCTCATATTTATCGCTTTAATCATTAGGCTAGTCCTACTAAAAATTAATAGAATCAAATGATGTGCCTAAAGTAGGCATATTCAAATACATCAACTTTCATTAGGTTATAAATGATCCACACAAGAAGGACTTTTCAGTATATTTTGTCCAGAGGAACTTTGGAGATACTTTTAATGTTATTTTAGCTGACTGAACTCTAACTTGGGTGATTAAATAAACAAGTCCTGCAGCAAACAATCCACAAAGGCTTCACAGCTTTTGTGCAGCTGTTTGTTGAATTGTTTGCACGTATATTTGTAGGTCTTTACAAGGACTAATGCTAGAATCATTAACTATTGCTATCAAAAAAGCCCATTTACAATGTGTAGGATCTTTTCCCCTGTAGAATCTCAAAAGTTTTACAAGTCTAGATGGTCTTGCAGGGAAAAAATACTGAGCTAAAGAATGTCTTTTTCATCCAGTACACCTCTATGCCACGTTTTCTCTTTCTAAAGTCAATATTTGCTAGAATGGTGTCTTATAGAAATTCGGAGTCCCAGGTTAACCTGTAAACCACCCTATCCACCCTATGAAATGAAAGTGACACTTTTATAAATAAACTACAGAGAAATCCCATAACTCAATCCCTTATCTCCCTTTTTTTTTTTTTTTTTTCTTTTTTTTTTTTTTTTTCCCTCTCAAGTATAAAAACTGGAATTTGTCAGCTTCTTTCTTAAGGCTGACAAAAGCAATGATTATTATATGGAATAATAAATTTAAGGTTAGACTTCCCATAGTTACACTACGTCCATGCTGGTCCTCACTGTGCTTAACTCGGGGCTGAAGGTCATTATTCCCTTTTATTATGATCAGAACCACATATTAAGAGCTGTTGTGGTACTGTTTATTCATATCTAGCAATGTGACCCGAGCTAATGGTGTGCTCTGAAGTAAACCACGCACCTAGCTAGATTTTCTGTACTATGGACTTCATTTAAACTGAGCTATATCTCTTCCCTTCTACTAAGTCCATGTATGCTTAGCACTGTGTGAAGAAATCTTTGAGCTCAATCTCTCAAATTTCTCCTAAGCTGATATAGGCCAATGCCAGAGGAAAAAAAAAAGCCAAGTGAAAAATACCCACCATCCTTCCTTCAACACTGATGTAGCCTTCTCAGGCAGAATATGAACAGAAGGAGTTCTTAATAACTTCTATCACTCTTTTCACCAAAGCTTTTGGTAATTTCTGGGGTGAAAAAAAAAAAAGAAAACTAAGTAAACAAATCTGATTTTCATTGTGAGGTGCGTTTTCTTTTGTGAGGATGGGGATTTCTTTTTTCTTTTCAGATGTCAAATATTGATTGTATTTCATATCAATTTCAGTGGAAGAAGACAGAAGCTGTAAGAAAAACTGAATTTTTACTTTACCCAGCATTAGCCAGTAGGAACTTAAATAAAATGTAGGTAAATCCAGTATTGTTTATTATTCTAAACAACACTTCAGTTTGACTGATGCAACCAGAAACAACCAGGCAGAACTTATTCTTGTTATTTCAAATGTTGAGTTTGATGCCAAACTTATTTTCTTCAGATCCTTTTCTGGATAACTGAGCTGAAGTTTTATGTTCTACAGCTTCAGTTGCCATGATGACAGTAGGTATACTATCATACATGTAAATTGAATAGTATTTAAATGCTTTGTCATTGGCTTTACAACATTTATCTGATCCTCTCTACCTCTGTTTCTCTCTCTCCTTGTCTTGTTTTAATTCCCAAGGAGCCTTGTCATCATCCAACTAATTTAAACAAATCAAAATAAAACCTGCATAGCTTTTACTGCAATGTAGAAATATTGCAACATAGTAAAAGACCTGTTTCAAACACTTATTTTTTGAAAAACTTCATCATAAAGGATGATTAATCATCTGAAATATAATAGTAGAAATATGTATTTTAAAGCGTTGTTGCTATATTGCTGTATTTTCTGGACTTGCAACAAATGCCAAATGAAGTCTGCTCAGTGATGCAAAATGGTCTTAGACTGCAAGTCGGAATAATACCCTAAAGCAGTGGTATCAAAGCACACTACATCCTTGCTCTCACCTCCCAACAACTCAAACAATATTTTAAGTTTCTTATTTGTTGTCTCACACATGCTGAGAGCACATCAGAAAATGACTATCAGTTTTAGATATAAGCTCATTGTTGTTTCTGGAAAGATATTCGTGATTATAGAACTCACATTTATCACAGAATAAGAGTGTATACAAAGCATTTAGTGTGGCATAGACAAGGTACAGCAGCTTGTTATTACATGATAAGATACACTTTTATCCTTTACTTTGCACCTGCCTCAATAAAGTAAATCAAAGACTTCGGATTTAAATCAGAGCATGGGGGAAAAAAAGAGTTATCTTGCATTGAGATAAATATAAATTTTGTTTTATTGCATTTCCTGTGCAGACTGATCTGCTTTGTTCTTTGTCCAAGGAGATTTTCCCTGGTGTGTAGCAAATTGGCATGCTATGTGATTCTACTATTTGCAAAAAATCATGAGACATCACAGAAACAAACTTATATTTTGTTTTGAAAAAGATACCAGAGCAAAACACATAATGCATTTTGTGTATTGTGCTCTATGAACTATGTAATTGTGCTTCCAGATATGAGATTCCCCCTTCAAAAATAAAATGACCATTAGTTTAGTTTTAGTTATTTTTGCAAGATTTCTTTCTGACTATTAAAAGGATGTAAATGGATGTCAGACATTTACGTCTAGTTCTTCAGGTAGAAAGAAATCTGGAAGAGAACAATTTGCTGATATCAATTTACTGGTTTGATATTAATACTGTAGATTTCAACATTGTTGAGTACTCCTCTATCGATCAGTTCAGAAAAAAATGCCAGTAGTGGATATTGATGTTGGACAGAAGTGCTTCAGAGTTCACTGTTCTTATGAACGAAAAATTAAATAACTTTTGTTGTTCCAGTTTTTCATTTAAAATAAAATAAAACTCAACAGCTAAAGCATTTTGCAAAGAGCAAAAATACAATGCTGGCCAGCACTCCTCTCACAGGCAAAATAAATACCTTTTTGTGTTTTTTCTGCTTTGTTCTTATACTGACTATTCTCCCCTCTACAGAAATTTGTTGCCTACGCACACTTAAATCTCTGGTTTACCTTGCCCTGCACATTGTAAGAAGACACAACACAGGCTCCTTCAATGTTTGCTGTGCTGAAGAGGTGTTGTGAGCTGTGAAAAGGAAAAGAACTAGCAAGCACTAATGTTTGTGCACCTCCCTTGAAGTTTATAGCACTTATTTTATAACTGGTATTTCACTGATAGACACCTGATAGTGTTTTGTGAATTGGAGATGTACTTTGTGTTTTCAGTGGCCTCTTACTTCAGCTTGTTGAATGCAAGCTTTCAGTGTAACATAGTGTGATGGTATAACATGGAATAATAGAACTCGAGTCATTGGAAAAAACTTTCTTTTAGTTTTGTACTGATAAGTAAAAGTATGTCTTTCATCACCAGTTTTGTCCCAGAGTGGATGTATCAATAAGTAGGATATAGTTGTTTAAGATAATATTGGATGTTAGACCACCAAGGGTGACGTATTCAAGTTGCAGAGTCTCTAAACTAGTTGTCTAATTTGTAATTTGAATGTCTCACAAGTTGAATTTGCTGCTGTTTTGGGGATGGGATTTTACAAAGGTAGAGAAATACACCAGCCAGAGACAGACAATACATAACCTAGAAAAATAAAACCTTGACTTTGATAAATTAATACAGAGATTAGTTTTATATACATTCACCTTACCTGAAAAGCTACTTTGTTTGACATACACCCGTGCTTTCTCACAACATCATGTCCTACCCTCATGTCTTCTTCACATGCACCCTGACTAGAATACTGCTGGAGCAGGAGTGCTGAAACAATCCTTTCTCTGGGCATGGATATATCCTATGCCTGTGAAACAGGATCTGCAAAATGTAATCTAGATCCTAAAATGAACCTGGGTTGAGTGAATTAACTTCAAAAGTAAGCTCTTTTGCTTTTTGTATTATTTATTCATCAGCTACATCTTTTTTGTTTTTTTTTTTTTAGGCTCACTGCTAACAGAAGAGTACATACACTATGGAGATTTTTCAGTGACAGTTCTTGTCTTGCAAAATAATGAATTTTTCCCTAATAACAACTGGAAGTAAGTGTTTAGGGAGTGGTGGTATAATCTTTCAAACTTCTTTTTTTTTAATAATGGGAGAAATTTTTAAAGTTATAACCAGATTTTATATTACAGGCATGCCAAAACAATATAGAGATGTGAAATAAATTGATAAATAAATGATCGCAGTGAATTCTTCCTTTGTTTTTGAAATGCAATATATACCAATATTGCACCAGGGCTTGGGAAGGAGAATTGAAGAAGCCATATTTCATCAGGAGCAGAACATATAGCTTGCAGTTTCTTTGGTCTCCAGAAACAAAAAAGCTTTGCCGCTACCTTTCTAGACAGGTGTGCTTTTGTATTACTGGGTTGAATAACATCATCTTCAGAGACGTCAACTGTTATAGCCATTAAAAACTGCAACAAACTATCCATTCAAAGCTGTTATACTTCAAACTAGATGTGTTCAAAGTGCCCTTCTGAAAAACAAAGTGCTCTGTTTGTTCAAAAGCCTCATTCAAATGTTACATATTGTCTGTTGTTCTTTGAGGATATAAGAAAGCTCTGCAATATCCAAGATATGTCTTCTAGAAAGAATTAAAACAGCAACTATTTACTGCATTAAGATTAATTTAGTACATTAGCATGTTGCTATCCTTTGATTCCTACAAATGTAATTATAAAGTGTAATTATGCATGTTGGCTTACAAGCCAACCTTTTAGGAAAGGTTTTTTTATTTTTATTTATCAATTAATATTAGTTTGGGGGGGAAAAAAATCTTATTTCCTTAGCAACTAGAAAAGTCTCCCCGTTGCTTAAATGGGTCCCTATTAACTGGCTTTGAAGAAGTGTTTTGTTTATTGTGGAAAATTAGTATGTGCTGAAATGTGCGAGACAAATAAAGGTTGTACTAGACATGGTCCTTTGCAAGTCCTAGTTAAAAGGAGGAAAGTATGATTTTAGGATCCAGCTGAGATCATAGATAATATGCCTTTGCACTCTGAAAAGTTCTGTAACTGCGACAAATTTTCTAATCATCTTCCAAAATATGATTATAGAAACTACTGTCCTTCAGTTCGAATTCTCATTCAGAGATATTATCCAAAATGGACCATGCAGGATAGCTGTGTAACAACATGCCGTAATGGACTGCCTTCTCTCATGTAATTCTTTTCTATCTTTTCTATGTCTTAACAACTCAGCTGCAAAGTAGACTTAATGTTGTTATAAGGCTTCCAGGTCAAATCTAGCTCATATCTACCTAGCTGAGACTGTAATAAGCCTTGCCTACATTTGACTTACCCCACAATATAGACATATTCAAAGGAGATAATGCAACAGAAATTAAGAAATGTAAACTATGCTTACATGTGGTTAATATATATACATCACTCAGTGTATATATATACACACACACACACACACACACACACACACACACACACACATATATATATATATACATATATCACTCAGATTGGAAATGGTGCTTTCATAAATGCTACTAGGGGAAGTGAAAGGCTTAATCCAGAGAAGACCAAAGACAAAAGTGCAAGAAGACTAGACAGCCTCTGAATTTTATGCCAGAGCTAATGTCACAATTTCCATGCTAATTTCTGGACACTGACAGAATAAACAGTAGCTAGGAAAAAATTCAAAATCAATTTAACTAAGGACAATATAGTCTCTAGACAATTACACAGACTGAGAGTAATAAGTTGTTGTTGAATTGAACTATTGCTATGGAAATAAATCCTACAAAATAACATTATAGCCCTCTTCAATTATGTGTTAAAATCTACTTCTACATTCATGGTGATTTTCTGATGTGATTCAATTCTGAAGTTGTAAACATGTGTTCTTAGCAGGGAAATAATATTCTAGAAGCATTTCAGCTACAGAAGAAGAAAAATACCAGAAACCCTTGAGAAGGTAGCAGGGCTGAATACTGCTGCTTTGCATATTAGTGTAACATAAATAGGTGTGTTAATTATTTTTTTTTTTTTACTGATGATTACACAGGACCACTTCAGGGAGGTGCTAAGAGTCTTGAATCTTCAAATATTTTTTGTTTATTTGTTTGTTTTGTTGTTATTGTTTTCTTTTAAATAAATCACAACACAACATCAACATCACACTGGAAATTTCTATTATGCCATCTATATCTATTGAAGAGTTCTCACTTCATAATGGCTTATGTTTGGGTAATACTTTTGAGAAATTTCTGTTGTTGTCACAGTGTTCAGATGTTATCTGAATATAATTTGGAACATAGGCTGATTTCTCATGATATGAGGAGCCACATAGAGAAGTAGTAAGCTCAGATGAAAGAGTTCTGGTTTTGTATTAAAGAGTCTAAGCCCTTCTTGGCAACTGTAAAAAAGTTTTCTGTTAAAATGTCTCTTACCTTTCTTAAAAAATTTTACTTGGGTGCTCCAACTGGTAGGGTAAAGGATAGAATGCAACGGTGCACAGTTATACGTTTATTTGTCTTTCAGACTGGAAACAAGGCACTTCTGATTTTACAGAGCTCCTATTCATTCAGTTGAGATTGACTTCACGTTATACTGATATTGAGAGAAGTCAGGCCTGCACGTCCCCTAAGAGAAAGACATGGAGATGGCTAAGACTGGTTTTCAGCCCAATCAAGGTACAACCATTGACAAGGAGTGACCTGAGCTTAGGCAGTAACAAAACATAAAATGAGTGCATACCTTTCACCAGTGTCTTTGAGCTTTGTGATTTTTCTCTGTATGCAATGGCTTCTCTCATAGAATCAGAGAATCACAGAAACATCAAATTATTTCTTTATGACTACAGATTTATATTCTGTCAAAACTACTCCTTCACTTTAAATCTTCTGCATCTAACTTTTAATTCCTGCTGTTGTTATGATGAGATTTAATAAAATAACTCAAAAATATCCTATATTTTCTTTCATAGACCTTAGATTTTTATTTGTTCATCAGATTTTGACATAGCACAGATGTTTTTGTGTGAGGTTATGATAGTGAATCAGATTGCTTAGTGAGGATACATTTTAAAATTTTACCCCTAGCAAAATATTTTAGATGATTTTTGAAACAACAACAACAACAACAAAACTCTAAGCAGGTGAGATGAGAGGCATGGCAAAATGTTGGCATACACAGCTGAATTCACTTCATTCCCCAACATATTCTTAGAAGTGCTAGTTTCCTTCTTTATACACTTCACTTGTGAACCCTTGTCTCTACTGAATTGTTCCATATGCTTATATGTGTGAAGTTGCTCTCATAATGAAACACGTATGGTGTGTATCAGGCACAGAAGAAAGCTGACAAAAGGTAAACTCAGACTTGTAAAAAGATTTTAAATAGTATGGATCAGTTTCAAATTGTTTCTGGTTATTTTACCATGCAGTTTTCAGTAAGACAAAACTACACATAACTCAGTGGGATTCAAACTTCATTAAAAATTAAAATAAAGACCAGAAAAAAATAGAAAAAAATGTAAGAGAAATGCTCCAAAAGTAATGTCTCTTACTTTATTATGTCGGCCCATGATGCCAGAGGCAGGTTTGTGGTATAGCAGTAGAGGTTGAACCTTCCTGCCAATATCATGTTATATGTTGTTGCCATGTGACAGATGGCAGCAGAGGGGCAGTCTGACAGTATGGCGTCTGACATGGCAGCGAGAATGAAGCAAAGATGTGTCACTGAATTCTTCCATGCAGAAAAAAAAAAAAAAAGACATTCATTGACATTCATCAACATTTGCTGGATGTTTCTGGTCACCAAACAGTGAATGTGACAACAGTGAGGTAGTGGTTGGTGCATTTCAGCTGTAATGATAGCAATATGAAAGGCAAGCCACATTTCAGAAAGCCATGTAGATTTTTATGAGCAGAGTGTGCAGGCTCTTGTTCACGGCTGACAAAAACGCATAGCTCATGGTGGTGACTATGTTGAAAAATAGCATTTTGTAGCTGAGAATGTGCTCTGTTACATAGTGTTATTGTACTCTTTTATCTGTTGTCGTATCGTATCTGTTGTCGTATGGGAATAAATAGGAAGCATTACTATCAGAGCAACCTACGTATGTGTCATTCAATCATGAAAAACTTTTTTTATGGAACAATCCTAAGAAATACTTCACTTGAGAAAACATTCCTATAATGAATTGTTAAAAGGTACCAAATTTTCTGTGCAAGTTACACTATTCTTACCACTCTTTCTCCTTTGATAGTTGTTACAGTAAATGTTTGACTAAAAGAATCTGTTTTCATGAAGAAATGTTGCTAATACCTTCTTCTTTCTGTACTTGGTTTAAAATTGACCTTTTTTTTTTTTTTTAATTTTTTTTTAACCTTTAAGTTTCATTTAGAATACAATTTTATGTTACAACCCTCAACATTTTAAGCCACCCTTGGTGTTTCTCTGACATTCTGATGAACTGAGCCAAGGAGTTAAACAAGTCAAAAATCAGTCTTACAAGAAAGGGTTGAAAAGTGCACACTGTGCTGATTTTCTGAGTCATGCCATCTTGGGACTAACTGGTGATGTAGGAATAGCAGAAATGCCAGACTAAAAAAAAGACCTTTTCAAAGGCAATTAGGCGTTAGATTATTTTAACTTTAACTGTAAGATGTCAAGGTTGGAGTTATAGTCATTGTCGGTTGTCTTCAGAAAACATGCAATGAAAATGATATGTCAACATCTGAATTAAACTAAAAGTAATAGAATATGGCCTGAGGTGAGAAAACAAATACCAAATTCTTTGATAAACTTTAAAATACAAAGAGATACATTTTAAAATATTCTCAAGAAGTCAAGTTATTATCATGAATATTAGTAGTAGAGCCAATGTTAGATTTATACACCTATATGTTGCTTAGTAAGATCATACAAGAATTGGAAATAGATGTTTGAAGAAACAATGTTCCTTAAACTGAGACACTGAGCATTTATACCCCTGTGATGAAATTTTCACTAACTGTATTGCACTCATCTGAAAGCACCATAATTTGAAAAGATTTGAATTGAAAAACACTGCATGACAGAATAACAATTGCAGTTTCACTTACATTATCTATTAGCTTAAAAAATGATTACATTTCATGCTTATTTTTAACCTAAATTTTTGTATTAATGAAATAATAATAGAAATATAGAATTGCTTCCTTAATAATTTGACAATCAATTATTTATTTCTCCTGTTTTTCCAGTAATAGATAGTCAAAACATATCATTAGTTGCTTCAGAAAAAGAAGGCATATAAAATAGTTCGATAAAGCAAGCTGCAGACAAGGGATACATATTCTAATAAACTGTTTAGATAATAGTCTTGATGCAAATGTGTTTTCCATAGTCAATTTCACTCAGATGCTATAACTTTGATACATCTCATCTATACAAGTTGTATTTTCCTTTCTCGTTTGCAACTTGTTATCTAGTTCCTACCTTCTTACCTCCTTTCTCGTCATTAGAGTAAAAAATACAAGTAGAATTAAATGCATAGTATAACCTGCAGTAAGGAAGCCAAGTAAGGTTACATTTTTTTCATTTAGTGCTTTCTTCTCATTCTAATGAATATGAATCTACAGACTATAGCATGGTCTAGCTATCAGACTGACTTTGCTGACTTTATTTATATATAAGTATCAGTTCTGGTTAGATTAACATCATTCTCATTGGTCTGAACATGAATAATTTAATATATTCAACAAGTCCTGATTAAAAAGACTAATTCTACAAAATATGTACATTCTTTAGGACTAGGATCCCACTAAATGTGCTTTTCAGAGCACATAGATGTGCTGAGTTGTATTTTCCCAGATATCTCCAAAAACAGCAGCATTCTGTTCTATCCAAAGTTTTAGAGCCAGGTAGGTAAAAACCTCCTTTGAAATCAGGTTTTTTTTCTTCTAAGAACCTTTAAGATGATCAATGTTTAAAATGTTCCTGCATTCTGCCCATACTGTAAGACAAATAAAGGGCCTTAAATCAATTGACCAATTTTCTGCATTTAGAAGAAGAAAAAGTCAGAAGGAAGGAATCCTTTCTCTACAGTATCATTCACGTTTCTAATTTTGACCTAAAATGTAGCAACCCAATTTTCCAGTGTGTTGAACACATACCTGTCCCATTTATACTTCCTGAGTTTTCACGTGTCTGAAAGCTCTGAAAGCCTGACTGCAACAAAGATCTAGAAGAACACAAAATAACTTGTTTGACTTTAATATCAGATTTCAGAAAGTCCTTGTTCAATAAGCCAAATATGCTGGCAACTCAAGCAGACATTCTGGACAAGCTAATATGAATGTTACTAACAATTACAGATGATTCCTTCAAAATTATTTAATCAGGCAGTGTGCCAACACATCTTGCTCCTGTTTCCTTCACTTGTAAAAATATTTTATGTATGAGATTAACACTGATGGAAGCTCAGGGAAGATCTTCAGTGGGGTATTAAATAAGGATGTTTTCTGGCACTCCTGAATTATGCATCTTTTAAGTCTTCAATATTCAGATGATTGGAAGCTAGAATCATGTCAGTGTGTCCTGCTCTTGAACTCTTCACAAAGCGTACACATGATAGCTAATGGCTAGTATGTGCCATACTAGGTGAGTGCTGGCTTGGTCTGAGATGAGCCATGTTCTCAACAGGCACTGGAAGAGCCAATAAATTCAGAGTGAGAAATCTGTGATACAAAATGAATTAGCACATCTCACACACTGATAGGAGAACTGCAGCACTGAACTAGAATGCATCTGCATTCAAGCTGTCAGATGTTCAGGCTGCTGAAGTGTGTACATTGCCACTGTGCTGCTACTGTCATTTCTGTATTTGCACATTTAGGTGATGTCACACTGTATAGCTTCCTATTGCTGATGCATACAAAGAGGTGATAAACAGACTGTGCTATAAATCTTGTGCTTCCCAGGGCTAGTGGCCTGGCTCAGAACAGCAAGTTGTGGCTTATGCCTGATCAGTATAAACAGCACTTTCCTGCCTGAAGGGCCTTTATACAGTGGAGCCTGCTTTCCACAAAGTAGGCAAAAGACAAACAGCTTTCCACCTGGAAGGGGGCAAAGGCTGCATCTTTTAGGATCTTCCCTCTCCATTAGACAGTGCTCACAGTTCCTCTAAAGGTGAATCATAAATTTGTGGTAATAATTCAGACTTTTTTAGTTAAGGATTCAACAAGGAAGAGAAAAATACTAGATTCCTTATTGCCAGGACAGTTTGGTTTCTAATATTTAATGTGACATACAATTAATTTAATCCAGAAGTGACTCACTTCTGATGTTTAAGCATCTTTGTGACCTGGAGGAAGGGAAGCTTCCAGACTGAAGCCCAAAATTGAATTAGGCACTCAACAGCATGACTTTAAGACAATCTTCCCCATTCAAAATGTTACTAGTTAAAGTGAAAATTACAAGTTATTTTTTCTTCTCCAAATGACTCATTGTGCAAGTTAGATAAAAAGGTATTGTACTGCATGAAGTTTTCAGTGTCATCTTTTCCAGTGCTGAGGTTTTACTAATTATATCCAACAATCACACACTTATTTCTTATATATCTCTTAATGTTTTCTTATTTCTACATATAGGAAGTTTTTGCCTTAACTAAGGAATGCAAAACCAAATCTTACAATTCTTCTCATTTCTGATAAAAAGCCTTTAGGGAAAACAAAGAGTCATTGTATACATTGTATACGAAATAAAAAGATGAATATTATAATGTGAAAGAGTCCTATTCAGCTGTCTGTTTAATTGAAATAAATTCATGTAGAATATTAAAATCTATTTTTTTCTATACAGTGAGTTCTTAAGAGCAGCATTACATGGAATTTGCTCTGAAGGAGCTGGCTGGGAAGTGTGCCCTTCGAAGCAGGAATTGTTCAGAGAAGAAAGATAAAATCTGATTTGGCTTCATTCAGTTTGCCTTCTGTTTTGACAGCTGTCACTAAAACCCCTTTTCTCCTGTCTGAAGAGGTAGATACAAAGTTGTTCCAATGTTTCAGTGTTCAGTATGGATGATTTGTCACCTGAATCAACTGGCATGCTTCTCTTCTTTCACTGAATCATCTAAACTTTTTAAGCTGGAGAACTATTTGGGGAGAATCATAAGGAATTTCATTATCTGTGTACAGACAAAAGATGAAGCGAGCATTTTATGTGAGACTGAGATACACCCAGATAACTGCCAAAATGTTGAAAAATGGTTCTGAACACTTTTGTTGACTTTAGATGTGTCTTTAACTTAAGAGAAGACTACAGATCAAATGTATGTATGATGTGATAATAGGATTTTCTTTCTATCCTGGTCCATTTATTTTATATAGAAAAAGGAAGAAGGAAAGTAAGTAAATTTCTGCAGATTGCAGAAGTCAGCAAATTTTCCTGATTTGTTCATTTTCTGTCTATTCTATTTTCTGTCTCTTGTAGAAAAGTTTCAGATATAGTTCTGCAGATACAGCCTGTTTAGCTCTGCTCATATGCTTGCCTCCCTGGAGAGGACTGAAGCAAAATGGGGACTAATGTCATGACTAACAAACAAACCCACAGAATCTTTTTTTTTTTTTTTTTTCTGTGTTGCAAACAGTTCTTTAATCAGGAGATATTTTAGGATAAGGTCACTCATTATTTTGAACTTTTGAGAACTCTTTAGTGCATTTAATGAGTCATAATTACTGCTAAAAACAAATCCTTGGTATAATTTTTCTCAGAGAAGTCAATGAGAGCAGTCACAATTATCAGTAAAATAAATTTGTGGAATTTATGTGTAATAACACAAATTTCTGAATTATTTCCTAGTACGTATTTATCCAGCTGCTCTTGTCTGCAGCAAAAACCATAGAACTGGGCAGGCTATAGTTTGTTAAAGAGTGAATTTAAACCTATTGATTGGAGCCCTCCAAAAAAACAAGCTCATGTCTCGCTTAGTTCTTCACTAAAACTTTTTGTGGACAATTTGGTAACCAATGTATTCCAGGCCTTATTAATCTCGGACAATGTTTTCACTATTTCCATGCCTCTTATTTCCTCTTCCCTGCACATCTACTATCCCAGTTTTTTTTTTCTGTATCTCACAAGATATTTGTTTGTTTCTTTGGTTTTTTTTTTCCCTTGGAATTATACTGACTGTAAGACATATTGATTTTATTTTCATTTTCTCATGGATTACTGTGAATATCATTACACAATTGTATGATTTGTATTTCTGTAAAGAAGAAAGAGGAAGTTGCCGTTGTAATTTCACCGAGTATCACTTTTTTAATGTTTTCAAGTTCACAGTGGTCATTTTTTAACGCAGGTTAGGATGAAGAAAGTCTTTGGCTACTAATACTTCTGAAAATTCTGTCCATGATAAATTGTCATCTTCAAGAGGTATCTCCTTTTGAAGTGCATTTAGAATTGCAGAATCTTGATAGACTTTGTTTTTCTTCAATATACTATCGAATAAATACAACTGAAACTGATTACACACACTGATATTTAAAAATTGATTCTGATATGTATAAAAATATATATAGATATATAGAGAGAGAGATACAATATATGATATGTATATGTAATTCCTGTGATCTTTGGCACTTGGAGGCAGTAAAACTTTCAAACGGTTTTCTTTTCATAAAAATCTTTTTAAGCAGTTCTATTTAATTCTCTTTCTGTTTAAATAACTACAGAATCTGTGAACTCAGTATTTATTTTGTATGATAGTGGATTTTTAACAGTATCTTTTAAGTACATATCAAATACACACTGCCACGGATAATTGGTTGCAGAAGTCATTATATAAAAAGCCCTTAATGGAACAAAGATATGTGTGAGAGTATGCCTATTGCTGGATCTTACAAAGCTGGCCTTTATAGAAACCCATTAGAGATACCCACTTTCTGCTCAGCCTCTAGAAGTCAGAAAAATACATTAGGTGTTTCTAATTCACAGGTGCAATTTCGGTTGCAATTTCTGATCTCACCATGACACAAAAAGGCGATGTCGTTTCATCCCTGTATTTCAAGTCACACCACCTGCACCTTTTGCCACCTCTGGCATAAACCTGTATTTCATCATGAGCTGGTATGTTTCAATTCATTTGCCTGGTAGAAAAAATTAGTTCCCCTCTAAATTTGGGACAAATCTTACACTTAGACACCAGTAGTAACATGTAAGCAATTATGAACAGTGACTGTAGATTTGGTAGCCAAGTTCTGCCTCCACCCTGCAAGTGGAAGCTTTATTTTAGCAAGAAGCTCCACATCTGGGGATCACCAAGATCCCCAGAGCATCACTTCCTCTGATGGAAGTGTGAGAATCCTTCTTAGTTTTTTTGGCTCAAAGCTTGCTTCCTGAGGTTTTTCTTGTGATAAGACTCTGAGTGACTTGTCAAGGAGGCAACTGATGGGTGCTAACTGTGTGACAATCGATATCGCTTTGGGAACATTTGCAAGCCCCTTCCCCCAGAGCTGCTTGCTCTGTAGAAGAGCGGAAGAGAGTGCTCAGCAGTGTTCACTGGCGGAAGATCTGGCCTGTGGCCAAACTGCTCCAGCTAAGTATGGAAGGTTGGGGGATGATACCATTGTATCTTGCGAAGGCAAGATGCAAGTTGGTGCCTCCCTGCTTCCTCTTATCTGCTGGCAAGGCCAGAAAGATAAGAACAAAGGAGGTTCCTGCTGAGATCCCAGAGCCAGAAGCTGCCACCGCAAGGAGAACTGACTCAACCACCTTGGGTTTGAGCTGTCACTCAAAGGAGAGCTGATTCGACCACTTTGGATTTGAGCTGTCACTCCAAAAACAGCTGACTCAACCACTTTGAAGCATTGAAAAAGGGCCATCATCACCATGGTCGTCGTCGTCATTGGCAACAGGACAACTCTGCCTGATGACCCACCGCTACTGAAGATCAAAGACTGAACTACGAACCTTGCTGGATCCATGGTGGTGACTATCTCCCTCTTGCTGCCTATAAAGACTCCTTGCTTCTTCTTTCCTATCTTTTCTATCGCCCTCCTTCCCTTCCCCCATTACCCTAATTCATAATAGTGTCCGTCTTCCCCTTCCCCATTTCCCCTGATTAAGATTTGTAATAAACTGGTCGGACCAACATTTGAACCGTTGCTTCTTAATCTCACGCCGGGTATATAGATAATAAAAGAACCTCCTCTCCCTCCTATAAATTGGAGCGAGACAGGAAGGAATGATTTGCCTTTTACGCACACAAACATCCTTTCCTCCAGTGATTCATGCTGCTTCAGTTCTTTCACTCTGCCTCTTCCATGCATATCCTCCAAGAATTTTCACTTTCTATTTACATCAGGGGCATTTCAGGAAGGAAAATCTATATAATGTGCTAGTATTTTGCTAGTATTGGTCTTTGTTCTGCAAATATTGTAAAAGAAACAACCGAAACATATTCACTGATTATGTAAATCCGCTCATCTTACATAGCCAGAACATAATTTTACTATGGCCAAACTTCCATTGTTGTAATTATTGTCGTGGCTTTCTTGTTTTGTTTTGTTTTCTTTAAGCTTAACCAATTGATTTTGTGTTTTCAGAATCTCTCCAGTTACTGCATGGGCCTCATTCTCTTCTTGCTGCTAAATGACAGGAATTTCAGGAGACTTGTTTCTGACTTATTGTGGGGCAGCTGAGAGGAGTATCAAAGTTAAATAACTCAGCAGAAATTAACTATTTATGGCAAATCATTACTTTTGGTAAGACATATTCTTCTGAAGTACCTGTTATATCCATATCTAGCGGAAAGCTTGAGCTGGAATATTGTCAGATTGTATAAAATAGCTGCTGAAGTTTCTGAAGTGCCAAACTCTAGACCATCTTCTTTTTTCAAATGTTCAGGAGAAGTTTTGACAAGTGATTAAGCTGATGCTGACTTCAAAACATGGGAAGCCTGAGAAGTAAAGTAACTAAAACTGAAGATTTGAAAAAAATTTCAGTGTCTTTTCACTTCCTACCCTATGGTAGACATGTCATAAAATACTTGAATCCAAGCAGCTTTTCGCAGCAATGAGTGAAGCAGTTTGAATAAGAATGAACCACTTATAAGTCTTCATCCGAAACACAGTAAGACCCAAAGTTTTCTGTTTCAAAGGTTTAAAGTAAGCTTTTTCATTGAATTCTGTATGCCTTGGATTTCTGCTTTCCTGATTAATAACACATCAGGATCAGAGGACATTTTTGCAGACTTCTGAGAATACATCATATTGCAGATGCAGAAATAATGGAAAAGCAAATGAAATGCTTGCAGAATTTTCTCCCAAATGAACCAGAAAATAACAGAACCCTCAGTATTTTTTGTTCTGTTATTGTCTTCCTGTTCAAGTCATAGGCCAAATTTCAGATTCATTTCTGAAGTTTTGAAATGTTTCTTTTAAATGACAGGATTTGCTTACCTGCAGCCATTGAATAGATCCTGACAGAGAGTTTTCTCTTGGTTCGCAGTGGTTTCATTGTTTCCTACTGTCACTTCATGCATTCTAGATAAAGTAATGAGGTAAGGACTGGAAGAGTGGATGATAAGGTAGGCAGTAAACTGGCTAGATCGGTCTTGGAGGCACAAAGTCCAACTACTATCTGGTTAGCTCTCCATCATCTTTGCTGTTGACCTGAATGGTAGAACAGAGAAATGCAGAATCACTGAATACTGAATATCCCAAGCTGGAAGGGACTCACACTATGAATGCCTACTCCTCACTCTACACAGGGCCATCAAAAAATCAACCAGTGTTTCTAAGATTGTTGTCCAAATGCTTCTTCAATTCCAGCAAGGTTCACGCAATTGCTACGGCTCTGGGAAGTCTCAGTGAGGAATCTTTTCCTAATACCAAACCTAAACCTCCCTTGATGTAACTTCATGCCATTCTTCACTGGTTTGTGGATCACATCAAATTGGGAGCAGTACTAAGTATGCCACAAAGCAGAGAAACTTCACAGTCTAGGGAAATTGGTTAGCAGGAATCTCCTGAAGCTCACCAGAGGATGAAATCCTCCATCTGGAATGGGCTAGTTCCTGGTAATAGTACAGCTGAGTTCAAATGGTTAGGAAGATGATTTTCTGAAAAGACCTGTAGGACAACAAGTCAGAAGCATACCCTCAAAGTGAAGATCAAACACATTTGGGATGGTACCAACAAGATTTCAGCCAATAAATAGAGGGAAGCAATTCAATTTGTTTGTTTGTTTTTCATTTTACACTTGTAGAACTGCGTCTGGAGTGATACATTCAGTTTTCCCATCTCTGGTACAACATGAACAGAAACACACTGGAATAAAACTTGTGGTAAAACACGAAGATGACTGGGGTAGTATAGTAGTACTAGCATGGGAGGCTTGAGGGGAAGCATAGAGTTTGGTGGGTTTGGTCATACTGAGAAAGAAAAGACTTGAGAGAGGTCATGTTTCTCTCTCCACCTCAGTAATTGTGATGGAGATAGATGATGGAGATTGAATAAACATAAGTGACAATATGGGAAATTACAACTTGATATAAGATTTCCTTTAGATTTATTTAACATAGGGGGTGATCAAGCCTGGTTGCCTGGAGAGGTTATGGATTCTCCATTCATGGATATACTCAAATTGTTACTGGACATAGCCTGAGTAACCTGCTTTAACTTGTCCTGCGTTGAGGCATGGATTGGAGGAAAGGTCTCCAGAGGTCCCTTCCAGACCACAGGAAATGATTTGTGGTTCTTCTTTCAATCTGCAAATTTGTAAGCCTTAGAGGGACTGTACTGTACTTCAACTTATCAGCAGATCTCTGAGCTGTAAGTGGTTCAAGAGGTAATTTAAAAGCCACTTCTATTAAATATAATGATACCACAACAGAGACATAATGTTCTCTTACTATCAGTTTCTTTCTATACATGCAGAATATTTTCCCTTGGTTGCATATGACACCACTCTAGGTCAAGACTGTCTCTTACCTCTGGAATATAGTAATTTCAAAGGAGTTTCTCCTTTGAAAGTGAAAGCTGGCTGCAGCACAGGAGGTTTGAGGAGAAGCTGAGAGAGCTTCTTTTTCTTATATAGAATGCAAAATATATTTAGTATATCTTCCACCTGAAATCAGTGTTCCACAATCTGCAGTACTTGATATGCATCATTTTCTGAGTAGGTAATATTTGTCATGGTATATAAGGCTCTATTGGGTACTGCACCTGCCAAAAGTATTAATTATTCCATGTCCAGTAGTGGCATACTCCTCACTGGATTTGAACATCTGAATTGGATTTCAGAAGAAAGAGGAAAAAAAAAAAAGAAAATGATACGGATAATCTGCAAAATCTGGAATAGGTAAGCTTCTCTGCGTTCTTTTTCCATCTGCATAAACATAAAGGAATGACTCTGTGTGAGAAAGAAGTACTATCACTGTTTCATTAGAGGAGAGACAAGGGCAAGCCGGCTGAGTGGTTGTTGGTCATTCAGGAGGACTAAGACAGAGCAGGCAGCTAAGTGCTTTAATTTGTTTTGAAAATTAGAAAGTTTATATAACAGTTTTGAGTGATAGCTAGGAAGGACAAGCTATACTGACTCAAAACTTTAATACTATCAAAGAAAAATAACGGCTATTTGTTTTGTTTTTCTTTGATTTTCATGTGAAAGATTTAATAGCAGTACATTTCACAGCAGGAGAGCTGGAAATAGCTTTACTGCCAAGAGAACACTTGTGAGCAATGAAGCCAAAGATTTTACCACCACAGTTTATTAGGATTAAATGTTCAGTCGCTTGCTTAGAGGTGATTATGGGATGAACTGGGGTAAGCTATGATGCACGCTGGCAATTTTCTTTTGTCTAATGTTAGCTGTGATTGCAACAAAAGATAAAAACAATCATACTAGAAAGTATATATTGTTTTCTGTGCACTTAGTAATGTACCTATAATTTCTTTTTCATAAGAACTGGATTCAGAAGAAAAAGAAGGAACATTTACTGGAGATCTTGCTTGTTTGATTTTATAAAATTAAAGAACAGTTCATTCCTTTAAAAATGCACAATATCATGAATATCACACAGAGTACTAATATTTACATGCTCTTTCACAAACAAGTGCTAAATTTCCCTTCTTACCATGAGATACATGCTTTCAAAACATCATTGTTAACTAGGAGCATTCGATGAGGAAAAACTGTCTGCTGAAGCACCTCCAAGGCAGAAGTTCCTCTGAAGTTCAAGCTGAAGCTTATATGAATCGGTGTAATGGCAAGTATCACACTCTTTGAAAACTCTGTAGACCCCGCCCTACAGGTTTCATTACATTTGAGTATGGCTGAGTGCTTCAAAAAAGACAAATTGTGTTTGCAATGCAATACAGTGTTTGCAACACTTACATCATCAGCTCAGCTGTAGGGTGTCAAATCATATTCCTCCAAACTGATTTGTATCCCAAGATTTCATGCTGATCTTACAAACCCTGATTTGTAACTAAAATCGGGTCTCTGATCATGCTGCTAGGGAGGTTTTTTTTATATTCTTTTCACTTCAAAATTCCCATTCTTGTGGATGATCTGATCATTGTTTTTTGTCATTTACATACTTCAAGTTTTTCAGTGAATTTTAGGTATATTCTCAAAGCTTTCTTATTCCCCTTCACTGTTTGTATTACCATGTAAAAATTTTCATTTTTTGCTCACTTTCTGATCTCTGCAAAAATTAGATTGCTTTTTATATTTTTATCACAGCAGAAGAATAATAGATAAATAATAGTAGAAAATTCTATATAATTTCTCTTAAAAACAATTTTAATATTCTAAGTTGGAGACTATTTTTAAGACATAAAAAACTTTAATTGGCCAAAAGTATTACTCCTCCCACGTCCCATAGTGCCATATTGCTTACTGGATTTGAACATCTGAATTGGATCTCAGAAGAAAGAAAAAAAAAAAGGATAATAGGTGAAGTCTAGAATAAGTGAAATTCTCTGAGTTCTTTTTCCATCTGCATAAAGGAACAACTCCGTGTGAGAAAGAAGTATTATCACTGTATTGTTAGAGGAGAGACAAGGGCACGCTGGCTGAGGGGTTGTTGGTCATTCAGGAGGACTAAGACAGAGAAGGCAGCTAAGTCCTTTAATTTGTTTTGAAAATTAGAAAGTTTATATAACAGTTTTGAGTGATAGCTAGGAAGGACAAGCTATACTGACTCAAAACTTTAATACTATCAAAGAAAAATAACGGCTATTTGTTTTGTTTTTCTTTGATTTTCACGTGAAAGATTTAATAGCAGTACATTTCACAGCAGGAGAGCTGGAAATAGCTTTACTGCCAAGAGAACACTTGTGAGCAATGAAGCCAAAGATTTTACCACCACACTCTATAGCAGTTTGCACATTGTATTGCCTTGCAAACACAATTTGTCTTTTTTGAAGCACTCAGCCATACTCAAATGTAATGAAACCTATATGGCCAGGTCTACAGAGATTTCAGAGTGTGATACTTGCCATTACACCAATTTATATAAGTTTCAGCCTGAACTTCAGAGGAACCTCTGCCTTGGAGGTGCTTCCACAGACAGTTTTTCCTCATCGAATGCTTTCAGTGGTTTGTGAGTATCTATCCCATAATAAGAAGAGAAATTTAGCACTTGTTTGTGGAAAAGTGAGGTGCACTTTTGCATCAGTGAGTGCAGTGCATAACTCTGCTGCTGAACACATGAAAAGCTAAATGTCCAATGTTAGAAATATTCAGCCATGAAGTAGTAAAGCCATCCACTTATGTAATCTTTATAGCATTTCCACGTGACATAACATTTTAGAGATATTTACTATTTTATGATTAAAAAAAAGACAATTCATTTCAAGGATGCTGAAGAAGCTAATGAAAATTCCTTAGACTAGAAGAGCTTTATTTTAAAAGCTCTATTCCTCTAACAAAAAGCTGTTTGAGAAGTAGCAGCAGATACCCAGCATTTACCTTCCTCTGTTGATAAGATTCAGATGATCTGCATGTGGATTGAAAGACCTTCAAGGAATGTAAACAGCAATTACAAAAGTTTAAATCCACACAACAAAATGATAGTGCCAAGCATTTTCTACCAATTAGTAACAAAATGAATCAAATCATGGAAATTCCTTTAAATTCAGTTTATGAAATGACTCTATAAACTGATTGTAAATATAATTCTGCTTGTTTGGATACATTTTCTGATAATGTTAATCATTGCATTGATTGAGGAAATATCCACAAGACTTCAGTGTCCATTTTCTAAAAATCTCTAGTTCTTTTTGTGGTGGTTATTGAAATTTCATTATTGAATGAAAATTTATAATAAAGTGAAGGATGTGATGAATTTCTTGCTGTTGGGTATTGGCTATTTTCTTTTATGTGAAAACAGCAAAATATAGCAAAAATCTTTTAATCTATAAAGGATGGAAAAGTTGTTGTACTTGTTTTTAATGGAGATGAACTGAAAGATTTGATTATGGTAGATTCAAATGAGAAGTTTGAAATTTATCTTCTTTTCCTTATCCATTGTTTCCTTGCAGAACAACTTCTTCTTCTCATCCCCCATCATGAGGTTTTACAGTTCAGCTCTTATTAACTAACACTGACAGAGACCATTTCACCCCACAAGTCTCATCTCCAGTCTTTCACTGATTCTAGTTATTATCTGATCCCTATGTGAGTGAGTACTGGAGAAAAAAAGACTCTTTCTTTTTCTTTTTCTTTTTCTTTTTCTTTTTCTTTTTCTTTTTCTTTTTCTTTTTCTTTTTCTTTTTCTTTTTCTTTTTCTTTTTCTTTTTCTTTTTCTTTTTCTTTTTCTTTTTCTTTTTCTTTTTCTTTTTCTTTTTCTTTTTTTTTCCCCTTTGGATAGGCTATTTTTTCATCAATTTAATGAGCTAGAGAAGAAAAATACATATAAGAAAAGTGCATAATGTTTTTCAGTTTGTAATGATCTAAAATTGATTGACTTTCTTCCATATTAAAGATCAAACAGATCAACTTATGTCATATTTGCAAAAAAAACCAAACAAACAAAAAACCCACGAAAACAAAGAAATTTTACACTTCTGGAGCACTTAATATATATACAGAAATGCTGAAACACTATATCTTGACTTTTGTGTTCTGAAAGGAATGATAATCTGTGTGCTACACCCCTGAGCTATAAAGACATCTAATGAGATTTCTAATTCTTATTCTTCACATTCCTCTTTTGCTTGCATCATGGATTGCCTGATGTATTGTAGCAGCCTGAGCAGTGAGAGAAACATGAGCATTACAGAAAGCTTAACTATAGATTTTATCCCAAGCTGATAAAATAATCAATAATTCCTCCAAACAAACATCCAAGTCCAACAGCAGGAGCTTTGGAGAATAAGAATAGTGCAAAGTAACATATTTCCCTCTGAAAGAGCAATACGTTTCAGTTCAGATGACTTAACACTCAATAAGAATTAACAGAATAATAAATGTGAACTGTGTATACAGACCAGGAAGGTATATTTAAAAAAAAGGACTCTTTTCTGAAAAAAAAAAAAAGGTAAAAATGATTCGGGTAAAGGTGGGCAGTGTTTTATTAAGTGCAAGGCCTGACTTTTCTTTCACAATACCGAATTATATATTGGGTAGTGTGTGTGCGTGTGTGTGTGCACGACAGAGAATAACTGTACATGGACAAAGTAGCAACAAATATTTCTTACAGGTTTATATGGCCAATTGCTCACAGATTCACTAAATATGAAGAGACCCTAATGAGTTTGCAGACAAAGCCCATTCTGTTGAACTGGATGGCCCTTGAACCTTCCTTTAAAAGGAAACATCTTTCATATTGACCGAGCAATAAAAAATAATTACTCTCTCATGCTATGAGTAAAACTCTACTTTTCTTAGTTTCCACCAGTGGAGAATTGTATTTTCTGTTCTCTGAAAAGCTTTGTCTGAGACTTCTTCCACTAGGGAGACTAGAACACCACAGAGGTCTTCCTAAATTGACACCAGGGAACATACCAGTGAGGATTCTTCCAAACACATCTCAGGAAACATTAAATTCTGGATGTTACTGGCACTGGCCCATCTGAAATACCTAAACAGGGAAGGATACCGCATCTATAAAAATATGGGGTGACTTAAGACTTCACAAAACAGGAGAATGCTAAGAAAAGTAAATGGATTATTCGTGGATGGAATATCTAAAATGTCATTCACAGTTTTGGCTATTTTGAGAATGTTCAATAAAAATTTCCTGAAGCACCAAAGGTAGCTGTGTGGTACACAGTTACAACCTTTGCCTCTCTGTGAGCCTATCAGGGGCATCTGTTTGGCAGTGTATTGAGTGTGCCACAGAGAACCTCCAGGTTCACATCTGTTTTGTTATGCTAGGGAATTTAAATGAGTTTTTTCCTAGCTTACCTCTCTTATCATGCATTTTGATTTCAAGATCTTAGTGTATCCATATATCAAGACATACTGCATATGTCTGTATAAAGTGAGAACCCTGTGGATGTGAGGTGAGAGAGGGTAGGTCTTGAATAATAATGTGTATAAAAATATAAAACAAAGGACAGGACAACTCCACCATCTGAACAGTAACTAATAAAACCTCTTACTGTAATAATACAATATTGCATTTTAGAAGAGAATAATCTGCCCTGCTGATCTCCACTGCTCTTGAAAAATCTCCATGTATTTTGCACCTGGGCTAGAATTCAAACCTACAGTCCTGTCTTAGACCATCTTGTTGATTCACAAATTTTTACATTATTTCCATCAAAAATAGGATTAGCTGCACTTTCAAGTCTTCAAAAACAGTTGGTACCAGAACAAGGAAAATGTAATTGTTATCCAAGCAGAGTGTTATAACAGCTACTGGGGACAGGAGCTGCATGTGCAGCCATTGCCACATTCATCATCATTGTGTCTGAGCACCATATAAACTCATGTAGAAACTCTGAAATCATCTCTTCTCTTCAGAGAAGCTGTTAGGAAAGGAACAGCTGTGGCTTACACTCTGCCTATGCATTTTGAAGCAGATGTGGTGGCTTGCTTACATTTCTTCTCATATTCAATTATTCTATAGGAAACCTTCCACTCAGAGCCAGCTACATCCTACCTTTTACTTTAAACCAGTCCTCCCAGGGAATCGGACAGCAGCAGGGCTGCCCTGAAATTTGAAAGGTGTTTTACCCTTAGCTGTGTGGGCTGACAAGCAGACAAATCCCTTGGAGGCTGCAGCATATTACAGCAATGGCTTCTGAAGCATCTCAAATATGTTAACGTCATTGGAAATACTTTCACTGAATTATCAGGACTTTGGCTTGAGAAAGTTTTAAACATTACCTATCCTTAACAATGGTTTCAAATCCAAGTATCATCAACTACAGGATTATGACCGCGAAGAAATTTTGAGCAGTCAGAAGAAATATGGATTATTTAGACATCTGCTGTGCACTAACTTCGCATGTCGCAATTGATAACTGTTTAGAGAGGGCATATAAATTACAATGTACATAAATGTCTCTGGAACATTTATGCCTTGATGGAGTCAGTAAAAGTGGGAGAAGAAAAAAGAAAACCACTTATTTTTACATTTGCACTGCAATTTCCAAGCATAACTGTGACAACCTAACAGCAATTTAAAAGCCATCTTTTTGCTGGCGTTGGAAAAATAAAGAAGCCTATGATACTCAGCAAACAGACAGCAGAGGGCACCAGTGTCCTGCATTGGAGAAAAAAATTACTTTTTTTTTCCCTTACGTAAATAGCACAGTAAATCCTTGTTTCCCCTTAGCAGTTTAATGCAAGAAAGACCAAAAAATATGCCTATTTTAATACATTTTTAAGGTTGACTTTTTGGGCATTTCAGGTAAGTGCTTTTTGTAGAAATGTAGTTTACAGCATCTGTCTCCATTTAAAAAAAAAAGTCAAAACTGTTGTTTATCAAACTATATTGCTCAGACATTTGCTAAAGGTATTCTATCTATAAAGGCTTGTTTTGTATTCATTTTTAGCTCTTTCCTTCTCAAAAAAAGTATTTATTCTACATGTAAAATATTTTATGCTCTAAATTAATTGTTGTCTAAAAGTTTTAAAGAATCAATAGGGAAAATCTAATTGTGATTTGCATGACAGTTATTTTCTCAAAAACTAACAACCTATGAACTACATATGAAACCTATGCAAATTTGCTGGCATTTCCAAAAAAAAAAAAAAAAAAAAAAAAAAGGTTGCAAAAGCTGAGACCACTGATAAAGAATATTCTTTGCATTTCCTTCATATTAATATGTATGTACATCTGGACAGTGCCTACCACCAGTATTTTAGCTTTCTATAGCAATGTGAAACCTTGTTCCCTTACAAAATAAATCTGTTGTCAGGTAAAAGGTGAGCAGGAAGAGCTACACAAGCTGAATATGCATATGAATGTTTTCCATGTATACCACACAGAGCTTATATCACATGCTTTTATGACATTGTGTATTACTTATAGGTGCAAATATATTTGTATATATTTACAGTTGCATCATATTACATCTATTTGGATGATGGTTGTAATGGTAGAACAGCATAAGCAAAATCTTTGCAAATAGTACTGACACAGGCTACGTCTGCATACTTTCAGAGAATCCTGAGGTAATTGGTTATCGTGAAGCCAGTGATTGGAAAAAAAAAAAAAAAAAAAAAAAAAAAAAAAAAAAAAAAAAGTAATCCCATTGGTTATTTCCATGGCCTAATATTGGTTTTATTATTATGTACTCATATTTGTATATTGGAAATGGCCATGTGAAGATAACGAGCTGCAGACCATGCTTTGTTTTTTGGCATTCTCAGGAACCTAGTCTCCAAGGATTGGCATGCTCTAAATTTGTAATAAAATACCCTTCTAATTGGTAAGCATAGAAAATATTACTTTAATAAATATTTGATGAACAAAGATGTTTTATCTGTTCATTAGGCTCCAGAGGAATATATGTTCATTAGAAGAAGATGAATAACGGCATTTAATATTCTTTGTTTACAACAGAAGGACACATGGAAGAATATATTAATATGTAAGTTGTGACCTTCATACTTAGTCAGTTTTAAAGATATTGGTGTTGTTTCCCTTGTATGGTCAGATCTGTGTTTGATTTCCAGCTTTAATTAAAGCAACTAAATTCACCCACTGTGACAGGTAAAATGCTCTGTGACTGCTGAGTTTGGTTCGGTTGTTTCAAGATTTCAATGAGAACAAAAAAAGTTTTAAAATCATTTTCAGAAAAAAAAAAATCTGTTCACATACCATGTAATAAAATGGTAAACTACCAGTGGATATATGATTTACTAACACCAGAAACAAATTTCAGAAGTAACACCAGATTATTTTTCTTTTTGAACATACATACCTTAAGAAGAAATAACAGTCATAGAAAGAAAAAAGGAAGGTAGATCTTTCTCACTGTTTATGTCATGGACATACTTGAAGTTCTCAAAGCTGTTAGCTAGTACAACTGTATTTAAAATTGCATGACTGGTAAGTGTATTACACTTATAGCTTTCAGGCATGATTTCACAGAAAATACAGTAGGGAGGAACAAAGAAACAGCAGACAAAAAAAAAAAAAAGGGATGGGGGGGAACTTAGAGCTCATCAAAAGCTGTTTTTGTTGGACTATTTATTGAATGCAATTGTGTTTTTCCAGTATCATGTTTCATCAACAAATCGTTGTTTTCTTGAAGAATACACAGTTAATCTTGGGAACTTGCCTCCAGCTATATCATAGCCCAGAAAATAAGCGGGGGCTACAAGAAACCACAGAATCCCAGCTTTCATTAAAAATATATATATATATGTATATATATATATGTTTGTATATATATATATATATATATATATATATATATATATATATATATATATCCCTTCTTGCTGATTTTCAAATGAAAAGAAAGTCAAAGTATCGGAAATTCCTCCAAGACCTACATATAAATGTCTATTTAGCAACAATATTGGAGAAAAGCCATCCAATAAGACATCTAATTTTCTGGGAGGTAAGCAAGGAAGGATCTTTACCTGTGGTCTAGATCAGACACATTCAACCCACAGCCCATGGCTTGCACATCCACTAGCACAGCTCATATTGCAGCTGCTCCCTGCCCCACACCATCATTGCAGTGGCGATTCTCCACCAAGCAGCCCAGCCTGACCCAAGGGGCCCACCCATCACTCAACAAAACCAAACTTTGGTGTGTGATCAGCACTCTCTAGGCTGAAACCATGATAAGGGGAGTGCACAGTGCAGTGCTAATTCAAGTCATGGTTAAATAATGTTATGCATTTTGATACGATGGCTAAACACAGTCCTGTGAACAGCAAAGAACATGCAGCCTTGCTTTCTGTTTTGATGAAGGCGTTTGAGAACATTTTTTAAGATTGCTGAAAAAATTTTCATTTTTTTGTGACTCCATTTTCAGTTGACATAAATACAGGGCCTGCAAATTTTCAAATGGAATTTGAAGAGTTGCAGTCAGATATTCAACTCAAAAATCCGATCATGTCTCTCAGCTGGAATTTTATAAGCCCTAAGCAGAGAAAGATGTCCCTCACTTTACAATCTCACCTTGTTATCTCAATACATACATTTGTAAACTATTTTCAAAGATGAAGTGCAGGAAGAGTAAAATTTCATCAAAAATCTCAGATGAGCACCTTTAAAATTCACTAAGAATTGCAACCACTGTCATTGAACCAGACTGATGCTTTTAGTTTCAAAAAAAACATGGTCAAATATCCCTCTACTTTAATGTTAATATTTTAATTAAAAAAATATATTTTAAAAAAGCTTTTGTTGCTTGTACATGTTAACTACATAATATATTTTATATGCAGCTCAAGGCAATTCTTCTTCTTCAATCAGTGCAACCCAGAAAAGCCAAAATGTTGGACACCCATGGCCTAGCGACCATTTGTAATCTATTTTGTTAACAATATAGATGTCTCAACAATTAATTATTTTTCTTTCTTCCCTTTTCTTTTTTTTTTTTTTTTTTTTTTTTCCCCTAATTAGGCTATGTTGCTTATTCCTTGTTTCCACAAGGAACAGTCTACAGATAATACTCGTGGCAAATATGGGTCAGATTATTAAGGAATTCAAAGGAACTCTCCCAGGAAAGAAGAAAAAAGCTATTTTAGTTGTTGTCACATACAATCTTCAAATATAATCTTTTCTTGTCTCTTTTTCCTTATATTTATACAATTCTCTGGTGAAATAGGTATCTCTCTTATCTTAAAGGAGACCTGAAAAACACTTTGCATCTTCTACCTAAGATAAACTACTAAATTTTTTTCTTTGTTTTAATTTTGTTCTCTAAATTGAGACACAGAATGTTTATTTCTGTGTACTACCCTGGCACATACATTCTTTACAAAAGTAAGGTATTAGTTACAGAGAAATAAACAATGGTAATAAACCTAGCCATCACTGTGTTTCTGCTCTCCATATTTCTGTAGAAAACCTCAAGAGAATGTGAATTCTGCTTTATCTTTGTGGTTTTGATTTACATTTCAGTAAGTCTACTTTCTTCTGTGCAAAAACACTTTCCATTGACATAAACCATATAAATAGTATTGACTGCAGAGGAGGTATAATCCAAAATGCAATCAAGAATTACACATATTTACACATACACATAAAGCAAGAAATTAATAGGTAGCTTGTATTATATCTTGACAAGGAATCATTATTTATAATGTTTGATGAGTTTTAGTTCAGTTCTAACCATGAAGATAACAATGAGAAAAGGGCCCAAAGACATTGAAAGAAATCATTACCTTGAGCAAATTGTGCCCCTTCCTTGAGGCAGTGCTGATAATACCAACTGTTCTCTTCTTCTGTGTTACAAAATATTTCATTGACACAGTTGTGGAGAGGGGCTGCCCCTCAGGTCCACCACTCTGCTTTCCTCAGCATGGGTTTGGTGATTGTCCCAGAAACACAGGTTTGCAAGCAGTTCTGCCCCCTGCCCCAAGAAACCATGAAAGAGATGGAAGTCAGCCGCCCTTTTCCTTTCCTTGCACTATTGTGCTCCTCATATGTAAGTGCTCATTCTCTACACGGTTGCGCCTCGTGTAAGAAAAGTCATTCTACAGAATTATGAAGCTCTGTCCTTTGGTATCACAGCCAATACAAAAAGTCATTAATATAACACTATGTAGAAGCAGTGCTTGATTATCTCAGATGAAAACAGTACTTGATGTTGAATCCTGTCATTTAAAAAAAAAAAAACAAACTGTTTTCACTCATATGACATATTTTCATTAGAATTTACATGAAAGCCCATAATTTCTAGGGCATTTAAAATAAATTAGTGATTAAGTTCTTTGCATGGAAAACTTCTCTGAACAAGACCATGTATTTCCCATTGGTAGTCATTCAAAATTCATATCCTATGACAATGTTGTCCTGTGAGAACTCTTCTTGGAAAGTTCAGTAGTGGCAACAAGATCTGCATAGAGGTGATGCTTGAACCTTCCCTCTGGAGACAGATAGTGCTCATACTCAACACAGAGAGTAGTGTGGGGAAAACCTGCCTGTAATTACAGTTTCTGAATGAAGAGCTATTAATCTTCACTGATACTGATCTAATAGTGTTTTATGATATTTTTCCAACTTCAGATTTGTAAGAAAGCTTAAAAACCTTTCTGTTTCATTTAGACTTGATTTCCAGTCAAAGCTCTTCAGTCCTGTGTATAATTGCTATTTTTTTCACCTCTATTCAGAATGCTGTAACTTCAAAATATTCAGGGAATACATTTCAATATTATATTTTTCCCCTTCCCTGTTTCAGACATGTAGAATGGTAAAATATCCTCAAGTAGCCAGTTGCTTTAATTCCTAACTGAATAAATATATCATTCTTTACAATACAGGTTTGGGATGTTGATGCAGCATTGAGATACTGTCATTCCACTAGAAAGAATACCAAAATAAAACATCAAGGATTGTCAACTATTGCACAATTGTCACAGCTCTCATTCATTTCCATCATGTAGAGAGGACAGGTGAAAGAGGAGGAATTTTTTTTTTTTCTTTCTGAGGAGGAATTTTGGCAGAACTTCATGAGAGGATTTGAAGGATTTTCATATTTGAGAAACAGCAGATGCAGTTTTTGTGAGCATATCATTCATAAGACTTACGTATATTCACATACTTTTCTTTTTTGCCTCCGAAGGCAATTAATTCCCTATTTTTGCATGCCAGAGCAAGCTGTGATCTATTCTGTCACCATTGACTCTCTAAAGGGGTTAGAATAGGGAAAGTTAATAATGAAGAACATATGTGGTGATTTTAGTAATGCTTGGGGAAGCTAGTGAATTTGTTCTCACTCTCAGTAGGGTTCAAGAAAAGAGAATAAGTACTAGGAACTGCTAAGATCTGGAGGAATAGAGAACAAATGCAGATCTGATTAGAGCGCTATAAAAAGCTGTGATGCCCTCATTCTGAGGTTCTGAAGTTCTGCTGTCACCATTCAGAGCTGCTATGACAGAAGCGATAAAAGGGATTATCAAAGATGAGAAACAGCTTTTTTAGGAAGAATGGCTATTTTGACTATGATTTTGTTGCTGGTAAAGAAAGACAGAAAATATGATAAACAAATTCATATAAGTCATGTGAAGGCAGATATGACATCTTGGTTTCTAAAATGAAACAGCCAAGAGAACATAGAATAAAGCTTGCATGGTGATACCAGCAATACTGTCATGAAATGAAGCTGCACATGGCTAATCCCAAGGACAGTATACACTGAACATAAGCTCCCAGTCAGGTTATGTACAAGGCAATAAATCCAGTACTGAAATGTTAAAGAGGTATCAGTCAATAGCAAAACAAACAAACAAACAAACAAACAAAGCAAGATATTTTTAAAACAATTACCACATTTGAATTTCAAAAAGTTTTAAAATATAGGACAATGTTCATCATGAATTCTCACTAAGAAAATAAAAGTACTTTAAAAATTTAAAGGGTATAAAGATTATCTCTGTGAAATTTCAGATTTATATTAAAAGTTATTTGAATTCTTTGAAGACTCATAAGAACATTCAATAATTATGTGTAAGGCAATTTATCAAAGTCATTTGCTTTGCTGGAATGCAAGTTTTAATATGCAAATGGAAAGCGAAATCACTACTACAGCTGCATATAAATTCTATTTCTCACTTCCCCCAAGTTAATTTCAATGTTGACAATAGAGAAATGAATGCCTTTTATTTAATATATTTGCCACAGTTCATTTCATTATGGATAAGATTCAGCTATATGTTACAGAGTGACAGTTTGATTTGGTTTTGCTTGAATATTTGGGAGCATTTTGAACGGAAAAAGATGTAGCATACACCAGAACAATGCTTTACTTCATTTTAATATTCAATATTATATCCACAAATTGAATTAGTTGAAAGTCCCATAGTAAAGCTTCTACAGATTAATGCAGATTTATGCTATCAAGCAGCTTTGCTGTGGCTTTGTTTACCAGTTCTACCATTTATAATATATACCTTAAGATATGTCAAAGGCAATTCTTGCTGGAGCAGCATTAGTAGAAGAAACTGCTGTATTTCCTATGAAATATGCAAGCCCTTGGTATCAGAATAAAATGCAATGAGAACCTGAAATTTGGTGTTGAACAGAAAATTTTATGCTTTTGAAATAAATCCCAGTCAATAAAGTAGAAATACTGAATCTGACTCCTAGGGGCTTGTGTTCAAATTTAGAAATAGGCAGTAATAATTCAAAATGCTATTTTTGAATACCACTGTAGTAGACTGGAGAATAGGGGTTGGAATTCCATAAATTCCAAAGAGGAAATTCTGCTGCAGATTTAATTCAGTGCAGGCTGTGCTTCCAGAAGCACTTCATCAGCGTTGATGTCTTGAAGCATCATATGGGTGTGCATGTTCTTCTACTCAGAGGTAGTGGGGGAAAAAAGCCACTGATGAAGATTTAAGAGTTTAACAGTTAACATGTTTCAATGCATAACCTATGTATATATAAACTACATACTAGATCTGGAGTAGTATGAAACAGCGTTGGGTTGCCTTAGGTGTTTGTTCTTATTTGAGCAGTGTTTCTATGAACATCTGCTGCGGGACAATTCTCCAGTATGCTAAATATGACAGAAAAAATAGCAAAAATGCAGGATGTTTTTAAACATATTTTCCAGTTTTGAAGTGTAAATGAAGTGAAGTAAATGAGAGAACCCAACCAAGTAGATAAAACATTACTGTCTATGATCACATATGTATATATGAACATATAAAATTTTTCTTCCGTGGTCAACATGTCACTCCTAGATTTCTAGACTACTCTACCCTTTGAAGTGAGCTGCAATCCATATTCACAGGCAAGTGCAAAAATACAAGATTCTTTTCCCAATCTGTTATTGGCAAGGAACCCTTTCTGTCTTACACCTGCACGTGTATGGAAACCCTAAACCTATCATCACTGGCACTGAAATCTAGGAACTCTTATTTCATTTATTATGGCTTTGAAATATGCCTTTGAAATATGACACACATTCTGGCCAGCACACATTTCTAATGGCTGCCTTTAATCTTTGCAACTCACCTTTTTATAATATCAACATACATTCTTCATTACTTCACTCTCTAGCATCTTAGAGTAAACTCAAAATGAAATGAAATGACTTTGACAAACCATTGTGACACCTACTTCCAGCCCTTGAAAAGTAAGAGAAGGATGACTGTAAAAAAACATTGGATTCATGATATTAAGTCTATATTTGTTTAGAAACAAGTTGTAAAAACAATATGTCTACTTCTTATTCATTGCTTAACTGTTTAGGAAACCAAACTTTAGAAGACTAGCAACGAGGGCTAAGTTATATGGCAGCAACTGCACTTCTGTCAGCAAACAGGGTCAAGGGAACAACATGTGCCCTGGCTCCCTCAGCAATGTTCTGGATGAGGGTGCCCAGGTGGGCCAGTAGCTCCTGGCAGCTGGTCCATTTCTTCCAGATAGCAGCCCCTTGTGGTTTATAGCCACTCCCCAACGGTTCAAACCCTCTTAACAACTCTGTAGAATTATTTAACGTCACAATGCCCTGCCCCCCTTCTCATCTTTATATCTTCTCAGACCTTCTCAGTGCCGCTCTGTCCCACTGTAAGGCATTACTACAGTCTGTTTCTAGTCAAAACATGCATCTTCTGAGTAATTTGCTTTTTAGCCGTCCATTCTAAATCCCTTCTTATCTCAGAACCTTCAGCCCATGGCAAGTGTCACTCTCTTGCAGGTCAGCTCAAAGTTGTCTGCTGAAATGTTTGGTGATAGAAGCCTAAACTGGTTGCCAGAATCCATACAGTTCTCTCACTTGCCACAGGCAGCAGAACTCATCATCTTCTTAGAACCATCCCTGTCTCTAAAACTCAGACACAGACTGTGTTAGCATCAAAAATACAGAAGAAAAATCAGGACCATGGTAGCCCTATCTTGGAGCATCTTAGCTCTGTTGCATTGCCACACTTATCAAGCACATTTTCTTCTCTCAGCAGCCAAGTTGTGTCCTCTGTTACCTTCTTCAAGGTAACCACCTTTTCAAGAGGTCTGTTGAAAGGTCAAAAGGTTGTCATTCAATGTAACAGGTTTTCTGGAGGCTGAACTGCCTGTCTAGGGTTGTAGATCTCTGCGTAATATTACAGTAAAATTAAAAGTCTGTAGTAATTTAGTTACACAGGAAAAGAGGTGTGTATGAACTGCAGTTTCTCCAGTCTAGTGATAACTACCTTAGAGCAGCCTTTGGTTGCAAATGTTTTTTTTTGTTGGTTTTTTTTTTTTTTTTTTTTTTTTTTTTTTTTCTGTTTTGTTCTAAAGGGGAAAAACTATATTCTATATTACATACGATAAACAGACTCTCATATCACGGGTGCTCCCAACAGATCTGGTCAATCATTTATTTTAGAGATGAGCATGCTATTTTATATATACATACATACATATATATACTAATCATACAATTAGGTTAAATATGTTGATTGTCCTAAAATATTTTAGGTTCATCACAATTTATACCTTTTCTTCTGCCTTTGTTCCATCTCAGGTCAGGAAAAGAATTCTGATAACTCTCTCACTTCTGCCTGATTCAGCGAGAGGAAGACTCAGTTTCATGTGTTTTGCAGAATTTTGGGTAGTTTTGTGGTATAACATTCCTGAAGGCCAGAATAGTGCTACAGTAAGTGTGTCTCTAGAAGCTGTGACACCTCAGCTGCATGCCACCATACTACTGTATTACCTCAGCAAGAAATAAATCAGTCTCTGATATGAAATTCAGTCCAATGTTATACCATAAAATCCTAGTGAAAATTATCAGGAAGGAGTTATGTCTGGAATCTCTCTGTTGAAGATCCTTCTCCCACTCTCAACACCATCCCAGCTGACAGTTGTTTCAGCTGATCTCCCTGTTGAAGTTTCAAGACCATCTTCCTGCTCTACAGTTTCCTCCTTTATTCTTCAGCATAAATGAACTTCAGTATTGAATGACCCTAATTTATTCACTGTGAAACACTGGATTTATAAATTTAATTAAAAACAAAGTTCAAAATGAATGACTGTTCTAGAACTTAAAATCTAAGTAAATACAGTAAATATGACTGTGACTTACATTACTGGGAATTATAATATCTTACCAAATATACAGTTTCTTGTTTTACTTAATCAGAGCAGTTAATTTACACATAAATTAGAAATACTTATTCAGGATACACACATGAAAAAATCAGCCTGTTTGAAGATAATATTATGCTGATTGAATTTTTAGTTGCTAATGATTGTAGTACTTTTACCATGTTGTATCTTTCTTGGATAATTTTGAATAATTCAGAATGCATTAAAAACACCCACTAATCATTGTTTTGCTTGTTCACAAAGAAAAGGAATTTCTAATTTAAAGAAAAAAAAGAAACCACTTTCTCAAGGTAAGATGGCTTTTCAAAATCTTCACTTTCCTTCCTGAGAACCCACAACTTCAGCAAGTGCTTCTGGGAAGACAAAAGTATACTGTTTTCTTTAAAAAGTTCACAATAGATACCTGTGCCAAGTTGCCATCATATGCAGGGAACAGCCCACAAATTGACGTCTTTGGTGTCTTCTTGTCAAAGAAGAGTTCAGCAGCTAGAGATATAATTGCTGAACAGACAGGGAAAATAAAACAAAACAAAAAAACATGTTGTGTTATGTCATCAGTAGCAGGTGTTTTCTTTTATTATAATTTGTGCCACGAAGTTTTAAAAAAAATCACACCTGTAGAGTTAACTTATTCTGAACTTTTCTACTTTTATGTTTACTTATAGACTTTTGCCTTGTTCAGTTTCTAAAATGAATGGAATTGTTTTTATTTTCACCACTTGTTCACCAGTATATCTTCACAGAAATCAGGCATTGGGTAATTTTGTACTAGTCAGAGAGGACAACCAATTAAATGTTTGAAAAATGAAATATTTCCCAGGAAACAAAGAATTTTCACAGTAAATAATTTTAAAAATCACTGAAAATCTCATCCACATGCCATAGGCTAATAAATCTTCACTTATTTTTGGAGGGGTTCTAATTACTTATTTATTCCTTGAAGTTATTTCTAATATGCATGCTTTGCTTCACCTCATGGTCACTCTGCCACTTCTGCTGTGAAAAGTGAAGAAAAGATGATAGGTGCAAGTGGCAGCAGTAGACAGCCATCATGGACCAATTTTGGTTTTACTCCTCTTGCATAAGACACAGAAAAATAACCATAATAGACTGCCAATAATAAGTAAAAGTATGTCTGAACATCATGCTCCTTATATGAAATCTAAATAGTTTGGTTTAACCTATTCCTAGTTTGATATGTAAATATAACCCAGATTTAACCAAATGTGCTTGAAATATTTCTGTTTCACTATACAGAGTTACTGAATCAGAGCTGCTGACCTCTTCATGTGTTATTTTAGGTACATGTTACTTAAGTAGTCCTAAATCTGTACTATTTTATATAGGTATAAATACTTTCTAGTAATTTTCTCTTATGGGTAGAATATGAAGGTCATATGGATTGTTTATAGAGACTAGATGATTCAATTCCTCAACATTTTGACAATTGTTTATTGCTTTAAAAGTCTTACTAAATATCTATTGAGCTATTTGCTTAAAAAATAAAACTTCATTTTATACATCTCTGCACCAGTAATGTTTGCTATTTGTTTATTTATTCTTTGTCAAAATTCAAATCTGAGCTGAAATAGCTGGAAATATAATCAGGTCAAGATTCAAATTACCTCTACAATCTTCAGTTTTATAGCCATACAAATCAGCAAATAGAATGTAATCCTCCAGCAGTGTTAGGAATTAATTAACATAATTTTTTAGACCCATGACAAATACATTTCTACTGGCAATCTGTGGGGTCTGGAAACCAAGAGCAGTCCTTAAATAGAGCTGTGATATTGAGTATTATTGGAGTTTCTAATTCTCATGGATACATGTTACATATATGCATATCACTTTTCATTTTTTATTCTTATTCTGAAAAAACTTTGTGAAAAATCTTAACTGGTCAAGAATGGGTTCATAAGGTATCATATGAGTTTACCTAATCCAGCAGCCTGTCTCAAACAGTGGCCAGAAGCAGGTACCTAAAGCAGAGCAAATGCCTGTGATTCTTCCATCCCTTATTTCCCAAGGTAGTAACTTGCAGCTTATGAAATTTCTAATTACAAGGCATAATATCTATGTGTTTTATTTCCTGCAGTTGTTCTGCCACTCCTTGAACTTACATGAATTTTGGCATTGTATGATATCCAGGGCAAGGAGTTTCCCACCTTAGTTGCAAGTTGCATGAATCTACACAATTTTCTGTATGACACTGATTTTTGTTTTGTATTTTGATAACTGTTTGTTCATTTTTTTTTTCTTTCCCCTGAAGCTTATGCTTTACACAGATTACTGCTTAGGAAAATGGTTCGGAAATTGAAAACTGAAGCCAAGCAGAATATCTTTCTTCAGGAGGTGTTCAGATAGCATTTTATTCTCTCGAGTAAGTCACTGGAAAATATAGGTTTTGTATCAAAAGTGATAAGATTTTTTCTATTTGGGATTAACCTGGGAATGCCATGTCAGCCTTTTTTTCCCTTTATACCAGTGCACCCGGAACTCTAGTACTTCCACCAGAAAGCACAGCCATGGTTTTGTATGGTTGGAAAGATTCAGAAGCCTCACACCATTTGCAGGGTGAAATGGGACCATTTTTTTCTCCTGTAGATATTGCCACATCAGGCCTAAGTTGCCACTGTTTTTGGCTTCAAGGTTAAATACAATTTTAAATATTTGCCATGCAGGTCTTGCTGCGTTGTTTGTTCTTGTTTTTGTTTTTGTTTTTGTTTTCTGGGGAGTTATGACTTTCTTTTTTTGTTCTGTTTTTGATGTTATATTTGACTACATTAACATCTAAAAGTCATCAAGTATCCTGCTTTGTGAATGCAAAGTCCAGAAGTGAAAGGAGACAAAGTGAAGACCAAGTGATAAAGTTGAGACGGTTAAGCAGAACTCACTCTTTTCAGTGTAGATATAACTTTCAAACTAATTAGTAAACAAAGTCTGCCCTTTGAGTTCCTTGTTTGAAAATTCAGTGCAAGGAGCTGCCTTTATTTCTTATACTATAAGCAGATAGCTTACCTTTACATGTATGTTGCCTGAAACACAGTGAAAGTTCTCTGGCATTTGTTCAATGTAATGGTGCTTCGTTGGAATTCCTTTGGATAAACTATCTTGCTTGATATTCATGTAAGACTATGAAAAAGGGAAACATCCATACTGGACTACTGACAATAGAATACTGGAATACTGGACAATAGAAAATCAGTTTTTTTTTTCTCATATCTTGATTGACTGTGATTTGTCTATGCTATTTCTTTTTAAAAAGATTTCTAGCATATTTAGTAGAAAAATATGTTAGGTTGTAAGAGGAATAGAGCCATAACTCTTCCATTATGAAAATCATCACAGTGTCAGATAAGCCAGCAGAGCTACTCTGCTTTGCTTCAGCTGAGAATCTCCCCCCGGTACACACATGAACCCTTGTTTATTCTGAATGATGAAAGCAGATCTCAGAATGTAGCAGGCAAGCAGGCAAGCAGGTTCATGCTATGCAGTTAAGCCACATGAATCTCAGTTTTCATTGCTGGATCTAATTCTCATGTAATGTTTCTTGTAAGTCTGAATGTTCTGAAACAACATACAAAAATCCAGTAAGAAAGAAGAATTTAATTTCCTGCTGTGTTGAAGTAGTTTGCAAGGCCTTGAACTGGGTTTCATTTCCATGGAACTTCCTATAGACCGAAAAGCCTCATTTAGATTTATTGTTTGTCATTCGTGTAGATCTAATTCAGCATGTTTTTTTAGACTATATATCTGACACAATCCAGTTTTGAGTGGCTTTTTTTTTTTAATATAAGAAGATATTTAGTGGTTTTTACAGTTTAGTCTTTAAATTAGTTTAATTAAAGGAGAAAAAATACTTCAATTTTCTTATTGTATCACATTTAATATCTCCATGCCTGGTAGTTTGTTACCCTTTTTTTGCTAAAATATAAATATCTCTTCTGTCTGCAGCTTATACTGTTCTGTCGCTGAAAGCATAGCTGGGACATGTGCCCTTTGTGTCTCTGTAGGGGTGATGCTTCAATGACCATTTCTTCATGTTGGTATCGAGCTCTCTGAAAACACTGCTAATTATTGCTAACCTAGTCTGTGACACTACAAATTCAGTCATGCACTTTCAAGCATAAACTGAGTAACAAGCCAGTCCCTTGCCATATCATTATAGCCTGTCTTACTCTCCTACTTGGGACACTGGGGGAGAGGATTAATGCCATAATGCACTTGAAAGGCATTGTGTGTGACCCATGAACTTTGTAGTTAATCTCTACTGTCTGGTGGAGTAACAAAAAACCTTAATAATCTATATTTTTTTTTATTATATCACGTGTGCAAACACATTATATACAATATTTTCTCTTCCTTGAGAATGGAGAAAATTGTCAGTGAGAAGAAAGAAATGAAGAAGAAACCATTATAAAACAATGTAGTCAAACAATTGCACTACCCAGGCTAAGCAGAGGATATCATCATTAACAAGTGCAGCCAGTCATTACTTTTCTTTGTCACAAGTCTATATATTAGATTTTTGACTAACATTTCCATTGCTATTGTATAAACAATAGAAAGTTTTTTCCCCTGGTTCTAAAAGAGATGTACTGATTAGGTACTTTGTGGCATCAGGTCAGGTCTGGGGATTTCTTATTCTTTGAAAAAAAAGACAGCTCTTTTGCAGCCTCTGTATCCTTGGAGACTATTTAGGAGGTTATTCTTTTATCAGTTTAGATGCTTTTCAAATGCTTAGGACAGTGCATTTTATCTTTTCTATTGTTTGTTTTACTGTTTAATGACAATGTTCTACTTTTTCTACAATATATTTTTGCTCCTATTTTTTCATTGACTGAGGTTATCATTTTGATATTGCAAATAATATGCAACTACGAATTCTTGCACAAAAATATGAAGTTTACTTTGTTCTTCTTTTAAAGGTATTTTGAGACAAAAGATATGTTCTGCTACCTTAGGTAGTACTCTTTCTGGTGAGACCGGTTAATTTCAGTAGGAACAACTGGTGACAGAAATCAGCATAAGGCTGAAAAACAGGATTTTATAATTATAGCTGGTATATTACTCCAAGCAAGAGTAGCTTCTTATGGCTAGCTCTGAACCACACACATTAACTTGAATGATCATGCTCTAACTTACTAATAAAGTTGATACTCTCAAGCTTTAAACATATAATGAATTCATGCCACCATATTTCAAAATTTGTTGATGGTTAGGGAATGCTTGGTTGCCCAGCTGTACTTTGAATTGAGTTGAGAAGGTTTGGCTGAATATTTCAAAACATATGCAAAAGCTCACACACAGAAGGCGCACATAGATGTAAAATAAGCATTGAGAGTATACATATGTACAGTATATTTAAAACACAAAATAGTATGTATTTATATACTTATAATGTTAAGTTTCATAATGTCTCTAATGTGGGTAGAAAATATCTTTCACAGAAGAGTAAATTAAAACATGTTTCATTAAACAATTTTTTTTCAAAATTTCAAAAGAGATTTTTCTTCCTCCAGTTTAAGTGTTCAACATGAGTGGCACCACATGTGATTTTCAGAGTCATAAAGGATCTATGACTTTTCCTGACTTCACTTATAAAAATGATGCTCTCTAAACCTGTGAAAGTCAGCATAGAGGAAGATAGTTTCAAGAATACAAAGATACGTTCCAACACAGCAACAGTTTTGGCAGTATTGGTGACTTCAAGTTGTAGTGCATTATTGATTCAATAGTAAAATTGGGTCTTGACAGCAAATATTTGAAGTCTTATTTTAAGTGTTTCACCTACTAGAAATCTGCAGAGATTAGTTAGAATGTAAACTGCTGCTGATGGTTTAACATGTTTAAAATTATTTTTCTTTTTACTTGTTAAGTAACAAGGCAAATTAAAAATTTCTTTTTTTTTTTTTTTTCCTTTCACATGAATGCTTATTAAAATAGAAAAAAAAAACAACACAAACAGTTTTGTTTTTCTTATTGCATTTTAAATAATAATAATTTTTAAAAAGATACAAAATCTATGCAGTTTACTTTTCTAATTTTTTGACTAGTTTTGCCCTGGGATGCTACAATTCACCAATGTCTTAAAATGAGAACAGCCTCCTCCTGATTCTTCTCTCCTCCTTTTTTCTTCATTTCAACAGACACATGCACTATTTTCAACAGTTCTCATCTGATGTAATAATCTGTCAACTTTAGAAGGATCAGGAATTTATAATCAAGGTGTTTAGTGACTACTGTGCCAATGTACACAGTGCCATGAATATTCTATTACTGACTATTACTGTTTTTTGAAGAAGAAATAATAACATAGTGTGGAAAAGACTGGATGGAACCATCTAGCAGTGATAATAAGAACAATAACAGAAACAAGAGCCTTTATTCAAAAAATAAATTAAGAAATGCTGATAACAATTGCATTTAAAGCAGATTTTAGACATCAGAAATACTCTCCCTAGCTTTCTTATTCCTCTGAAGCTGCTTGTCTTTAGCACAGCCTTGGTCCAAGACCAGGACTTACTGCCTTTAAGGTCAGTGAGATGACTGGCCATCTGTTTTATAAAACAACAAAAGAAAATCAATTCTCCATAATACACATTGATGTTCTTTAGGAGCTTTTAGTGTGGGCATGGTCCTTTAACCTCTTAAAATACATTCTTGGGCACTTAGGTTTTCATTTCCCTAAGAACATCTATTTATTTTTCATACTGATGAACTCAGCTCCCATTGTGGTTTTTCTGTTAAGCAAATATATAGAGAATATTAAAGCCATCTGTCTCATCTCAAGGCTGTCATTTAACAAAAGCTTCTAATGGCCAAACTTATTCAATATAAGAAAAGTAGATGAAAGGAACGGTCAGCTCTTCCGTTTAAAAAACTAATTACAAAACAAGGGATCTATAAGCTAGAAAATGAACCACTCACATTCTGTTGCATGTGTTTGGGTTTTTTGTTTATTTGTTTGATTTTTCTTACAGCTTGACCACACATTTATACTGTCCTTTGATTGTAACTGACTTGCCAGTTGAAGTCTTTTTTCAGATATTTTGTACATTTTGTGACAAAAATCACAAGTTTTGCTGATACTAATAATTTATAATCACTGTGCAAAATATTTTAAAAATTATTTTCATTTAAAATGTATTTTCATATGAAGACAGACTGTATCAAAATTAATGTATGCAATAATTCATGCTCATGAAGAACAACATTAAAATATTTTGTACTCGAGATTTGAAACAAAATTATATTAAAATAATTCCATTATACTATTTCCCTCCTGCAAGTTAAGTACATCAATATGATCTCATGTACAATTTCTTATAAAATTAACCCATAATTTTGGAAAAGAAAAGCACTTAGCGAAGGCAGATTTTTTTTTCCAGACCAAATGGAGTTACAGTTTCTTGCTCTTATAAATTACTAATAAATATATAATTACTTACAAAATTTTCTGCATCAGCTACACAATCTGAAAATAATTAGTTTTGCTCCCTAGGCTTCACAGAGAAAGCTCTAATTATAAGTTTGCTAGAGTTTGAATACATTTTTAATAGATTCTTTTCTTTCATTTTATTATCTTTTTCATAGCTATGATATTCTTTAACATTACTATGTGGTCACTATGGAAAGAGTTTACACTTCCTGACAGAAAGCCCTGTTGTTGGGGCACCTGCTCCTCAATGAAAGAACCTGATCTGCCAGTAAGAAGGGGTTTCCAGAGTTACTGTGCAGGACATCCAACATGTATGGCACTGTACTTTGCAGTTGTTAGTGTAAACCCTGAGAAAGTTGAATGCAGTGATATACAAACAGGACACTTACATGTCAGTGGCTCTGTTTTCAATACCTGAGACCCATGTGCTTCCACTGAGTCCATTCTTGGTTGTACTGTGCCTGGGCACAGGTACCAGAAATCCTAACATGAGATTGGCATAGGGGATTTTCTAATGTATTTCTTTCTGATAGTGGCACACCTTCAATGATGCTTAATCTTTTTGCAATTCATAATTAAAAAGGCATATTTATTTGTTCTTCTGACGCTACTTCTGCTGTTTACTTTTTCTACAGCTTAAGGAAATGAAGATTTTTTTAATAACCAGATGTTACAGTATTTTTTTTCAGTCACCTAGTGAAGCAAGAACCACCTGCCTAAATGAACCCTAAGTGTCTTTTGTGCAACTCCGAGACGTGACCTGTACCACCTATCCTTACAGAACTAATTTTTAAGTTACATGCAGTCAGCTTAGAGAGATGAGAGGCAATTCACTTAGGTGTTCTCAATTGCTTTGTCTCTCTTAATCACATGAAGCTCATATCTATAGCATCTTCATACAAACACTGTGAATACCTTATAAGAGTTAAGTTTGACAGAAGTAACTATTTCAGCAACTTCCTGTAGACTTGAGACTAGCCAGGAGCTTTTTGCAACATATAAACACACACACAAATTACAATATTTAATCCCAGCTTGTTAAAGGTGTTTGCTTTTTTATCTTTTGCATCGTTAACATTTTTAAAGTCTCGTCCTGGATAACACCATTGTTTTCATGTTTACTGCAAAAGGTAAGTAAGACTTGTACCCAAGCCTTTATGCTTTCTCTGCTCTTATTGCTTTCTCTCAATTTCTTCTCCTTCTGCTCTACTTATTCATAATAAAAGGAGGCAGAACTTACAATTAATTACATTTTTCCATCTAAAATACTTTAACCATGTGATTTGTCACATACATCAAGTAACCTGGGATTTAAAATATTCAAAATAGCTCTTAAATTCTTTTTTACTAAATTGGAATTGGGCAACTTTTTCTTTAATGAGACAAAAGTGAGCTTAGACTGAAAAACAGATGTTGTTTGAATTATAGGGACTTAACAGATTCAGTGTTCTCAGTGTATCAGCAAACTTTTTTAACACAGTGCAAATATTATTTTTTTTTAGTGTTCTGAATCTGTATCAGCTCTGGCATGGAGTACTAAATAAATGTGATACATAACTGAATTAAGTGAAGTACAGGCAAAACTTGAATCTTTCTTCCTTACTTGCTTTCTGTCTTTCACACTTTCTGGAATACTGAAGATTGAAAAGTGCAGCCTGATATTTTTCCCTCTACTGAGAGCAGCCCAGCACAAATTTTACCATAACACATGACTATGCCATGCTGTCCTGATGCTGAAAATTGTATTTCATTGAACAGGTAAAACTTTCTCAAGACATCAGATATTTTTTCAAATTGCTTGGTGAATTTTGTGTGAGATTACCTGCATATGTATTTAATATATTTTGGTTTTTGTATTCAACAACAAAGACTTCAACTTCTGCCTGAGAAAAATATTAATTTAATCTGTTTTACTGTGATTTGAGATTCAGATCATTTTCAATTTGTGAAAATCTATGTGTGCATTGATAAAGTATTTCTGATCAATATTTTTCTATTAAAAAAATGCTAGTTTCACTCACAGTTTAAACAAAAATAATTACCTCTCATGACGTTTATTAGAATGCTTAATTTGTGTACATAGCATTGATTTTTTTAGGTCTGATTTTTTTAAAAGGCAAAACCCTAGCTTCCTTCAACCACATTTTAAAGCTTGTCACAGAGCTTCAATGTAAAAATGTAATAATAATCATAGAGATAGAAGTGAGGTAACAGGGATGGGCTACAAAAGGCTAATTTAAAAACACTGCCTGGGGTCATAGGGATAGCGTTAACAAAACCTCAGCTTGGCCTAAGACATGCCAAGAAACATAAAGGACAAAAAAAAAAAAAAAACAGTTCTTGCCACCAGCTCAGTAGTAACAGGCTGATTAAGAAAGATGTGGGACTACTGCTGAATGGGTGCAGAAGATGATTTAATGGCAGTGGACAGAGGTAAGGATGAGATTACAGAAAGAGCTCAAAGCATTTGCATCACCCTTCTTTGGCAAGGTATCTCAGGTGTCTCTGCTTAGAGACAGGGTGCATGGAAAGGGAGATCTGCCAACGATAACTGAGGACTGAGTCAGGTATTACTTGCAAAAAATTTCACCTCTATAAATCCATGTTATTATTTCAGAGGCACATAATTAGGAATACTTATTTTTCCACCATACTTTAAGTCAAAATAAATCATTAAAACACCAAGTTGGTTGTTTTTCCTTTGTCTCACTTCCCAACTTTTCTTTTTCCTATATATTTTTCTCTTTTAAAATTTTTCGATATATCTTAGATTTGAGGCAGTAAGAGAATCTATGGTCATGTTTAAACACCCCCCTTCAAGGAAAAGTACAAAAGGAACCAGGGAAAAGGACATGAGTTAGCCAAAATTAAGTGCCCTGCTAGTTTCAGCTAAAGCAAATACTCATGAAAAAGAGGATGCATGCTTTGTGACCCACATGATACAAGATGAAGGAAAATGAGTCTCCAGCCTGCTTATTGTTGTTTGGTTTGCTTGTTAAGGGCTGATTATTCACTTGCTGCTTGTTATTAGAGACAAAATATTGGTTTTGGGTTCTGCACAGATGGACTACAGTATAATCATTTATTCAAATTAATAGTAATAAAACAAAGAGGAATGGTTTCATACTAAAGGAGGGGGGAATTAGATTAGCTTTTAAGAGGAAATTCTGTACTCAGAGGGCTGTGAGGCAGTAGCACAGATGCCTAGAGAAGCTGTGGATGCCCTATCCCTGGAGGTGCTCAAGGCTAAGTTGGATGGGGCACTGGGCAGCCTGAGGTGGTGGGAGGCAACTCTACCTATGGCACGGGACTGGAACTCAATGGGCTTTAAGGTCCCTTCCAGCCAAAACCATACTATAATTCTATGTTTCTACAAGCAATTACATATTTATGCTCAGCTTTGAAGAGAGTTTTATTAATTTAAGTAGAAATTAATAGAATTAATAGAAATTAATTTAAATAGAAATTTCAATTGCAATTGCATTGAAAGACAATATTTGTTATTTGATTTCTAATGAATTGCTTTTAAAATTCATTGAATCTCAGAATATGTACTTGGAAATATGTGTATATTTTTCTTAATATTTTCATTGTTTTTGTTTCTTTTTAGTTCTTGTTAGACTATTACAGGACTTGAATGCCATATCAACTGGCACAATTAATCATAATTTTTTTGTCTCTGGAAAAAAAAAAGGGGGGGGGGAAATTATGTCATAAACTTATAGAAAGAAGAATTAAAAAAAAAAATTGCAATAAAAAGTCCATCTTCATAATCTTACTTAGATGTAGGAGAAATCAAAAAGTGCAGGGCTAAATTCACCTAGGACTCCTAGTTTTGTGTTAAGTAGTAAGTCAGGTATTACTTGTTATGGTGAAGATTTGAACAGTAGGAATCCTAAATGTGGTAATCTGACAGGTTACATAGAATTTACAAATTGTACTTTTTTGCCCCACTCTGTCCCTGTTCCCTTTTTTTACTATAAATAATGCTTCCACTGAATGCAGCTCTTGCAACAGGCTCATCAGCCTATTGGAAGGTTGCTTCCTTCCAATGCTGTAACTGGACTTGTAACCTTCATCAATGAGCCCAACCTGATGAATCTCTTAATAACATAGAGTCAATCTTCTTTAATATTAAGCAAAATAAAAAGTTTAACACTTGATTAAGAAACTGGAACCAAATTATTAAAATCTGAAAGAAAGAGAAAAAAAAACAAAAAACAAAAAAAAAACCAAAAAACAAAAAACACAGCTTTATGTTTAGGATGGCATTTGGTTTCTAAGCTATCCTATAGAAACATCTCATCTAGAATCTTGATGAAGCCCTCAGGAGAGGGAGAGTTGTATTCAAAAGAACCTTCTCCCACCTTCTTATTGTTTAAGAATAAGAATTTAAGAATCCTTTAAATATAATAGGACAGTCCTATCTGAATTCTGAATGCATTTGGAGGAAGGGGAATTTGCACAGGAATGAGAGATTCTATTTGCAAGCTGGTAAAAGGAGTTCTCTTACAAAAAAGAGAATACGCTATAGCAAATGGCATTGCTGAACAATATGTCTTTTGTTTAGGGAAGTATCTCAATTATGCTGCAATTTTGTTTGTCTATTTGCTCTAAAAGAAATTTCACATCTGAGATTTGTAACTTTATTACTGTAATCTTTCAATTAATAAGTAGATGCATCTCAAAGGTGGTGGTGAAAAATAGAAAAATTGGCTTATTTGCAGCAGATGACATAGGAACAATTTCAGTTGATATTTTTAACACTCCCAGGTGGGATAATTTACAGGATTATTTGATTCATTTATTAGGATAATATAGATGATGTGCAAACTGTAAATCAGAGTAAGATTTTACAATTTCTTTCCTTTTCCTTTAGTCTCTTTTAACTATGACTAGAGGGAATAGCCTCAGGTTTTGTGAGGGGAGGTTCAGATTGGATATTAGCAAGAATTTATTCTATGAAAGAGTTGTTAGGCATTGGAACAGGCTGCCCAGGGAAGTGGTGGAGTCACTGCCCTGGAGGTGTGTAAGTGTCATGGTTTTATGTTTTTTGGTTTTCAGTATTCCACATCAAAAGCAGCCAAATAGTATGCCACCACTGACATTGCTAATGCCTTCTTTTCCATTCCTTTGGCCACAGAATGTAGGCCACAGTTTGCTTTCACATGGAGGGGCGTTCAGTATACTTGGAACCGTTTGCCCCAGGGGTGGAAACACAGCCCAACTGTTTGCAATGGGTTGATCCAAAATGTATTGGAACAGGGAAGTGCTTCTGAGCACCTGCAATGCATTGATGATATCATTGTGTGGGGCGATACACCAGAAGTCTTCACGAAAGGAGAGCTAATAATTCAAATTCTTCTGCAAGCTGGTTTTGCTATTAAATGAAGCAAAGTGAAAGGACCTGCTCAGGAGATTAAGTTCCTAGATATAAAGTGGCAAGATGGGCATCGTCACATTCCAGCAGATGTGATCGACAAAATCACTGCTATGTTTCCACCCACTAGCAAGAGAGAGACACAGTCTTTTCTGGGCATAGTGGGTTTTGGAGAATGCATGTTCCAAACTACAGCCTCATTGTAAGCCCCCTTTATCAGGTGATGAGGATGAAGAATGAGTTTATATGGAGCCCTGAGCAGCAGCAGGCTTTTGAACAGATTTAACAGGAGATAGCCCATGCCGTGGCTCTAGTACGGATGGAACAGGATGTAAAGAATATCCTCTATAATGTTGCTGGAGAGAAAGGTCCCACTTGCAGTTTGTGGCAAAGAGCCTCAGGAGAGACCCAAGGCTGACCCCTGGGATTTTGGAGTCGAGCCTACAGGGGGTCAGTAGAAGGCTACACTCCGAGAAGGAGATCTTAGCCGTATATGAGGGGGTTCGGGCTGCTTCTGAAGTAGTCGGTACTGAAACACAGCTCCTTCAGGCACCTCGACTGCCAGTGCTGAACTGGATGTTTAAAGGAAAGGTTCCCTCCACCCATCATGCTACTGATGCCACTTGGAGTAAGTGGATTGCACTGATTACACAACGAGCACAGATGGGGAACCTCAGCCGTCCAGGAATCCTAGAGGTCATCATGGACTGGCCTGAAGGTAAAAAGTTTGAAACATCACCAGGAGAAGAAGTATCACGTGCTAAAGAGGCCCCTCCATACAATGAACTAGAAAATGAAAAGAAATATGCCCAGTTCACAGATGGATCATGTTGTGTTGTGGGAAAGCATCACAGATAGAAAGCTGCTGTGTGGAGCTCCACACGACAAGTTGCAGAGGCCACTGAAGGGAAAGGAGAATCAAGCCAATTTGCAGAGGTAAAGGCTGTCCAACTGGCCTTAGATTTTGCTGAACGGGAGAGGTGGCCAGTGCTTTATCTTTACACTGACTCATGGATGGTAGCAAATGATCTTAGAGGTATTTTCCAACACTATGATTCTACAATTATCAGGTAGCTCCACCAACAATTTAAAAGCTCTGTTCTAGAAGTAATTATCTTTATGACTTTGAGACTTTTTGCTTAATAGATGTTGTATTACCTTTGAGAAAAACAGCTTTTTGTTTTGTTTTGATTTTTAAGATTAAGCTCTTTTAAGAAATATATTTGAAAAAGTCTCAAAACAAAACATTCAATACTGGGGAAAAAAATAAATTTTATTGACGTTGAATTTCTTGAATATTCTGTGATACTTTAATAACTACTTTACTGATAATACATCAAGGAATATACAATGCACTTTTACAGCTCAGCATGGATTTTCAGCTTAATGACTTTCCTCTAGTTATGAGACTGTCTATTTCAGAAATGATTTGCTTAGAACCAAAGTAATTCCTTGTTTCTTAACTCACCTCTGATTTCCCAAGGAGGACTGAAGGATCATGAAAAGCTTCAATTAGATATATAAGATGAGACTGAAGGAGCCGTTTCCATGTTATTCAAGTGCATTTATCATACAAGACATGTTATTCAGGCAATTTGCACAGCATAAATGTACCTGTTGCATGTTACAACTACATTTCCTTGAATGACAACATACATCTTTAGTTAGATAACGTTCTGCTGAAACACACGTGAAATGAAAGAGAAGGGAGAGTTTGCATGGTATGTCCAACTTCTGACTGAATACAGAGTACACAGGGCTCACTTCAGCACTGCTGAAAATCTAAACTGCATCCACTCAAGAAGCTTATGGCATTGTTTATTCAATCAGTTTCTAAGATATAAAAGGACCTGCAGCTTCAAACAGATTTTGTCACCTTTTCAAAATGATTACAGAGTTGAAAGGGATATATGGTCTACCAACTCTGATGGGCCCCTCACAGGTGTCCAAATTTCAAATGGGCAACATTCAGAAGACTTGTCTGTTCTTGTGGCAGTTTGGCAAACTGGGGCTCACGACATACTGTGCTGGGACAGGCTCTAGATTTCGTAAGAGATTCACATAAGAGAAACAGAACAATTCTGTATCCAGCCTTCAATGGAATCTCAAATATAAGATTGTCTCAGAAGCAGCATGACTGAAATTTTCCTGTATTATCTTTTTAAAATACTTACATGCTGTGCTTTCTGATGAAGGAAACAGAACTACCATCTATAGAAATGCAGCTACCATCTACAGAAATGACTATGTGAGATGATCCAATAAGCCCAATTTTAGTGGTAATTCTGATTTTAAATATGCAGTTAAGTCCAACTGCAGTGGGTTTTAATCTGTATCTGAATCTGAGTTTCTAAAAGATGCTCAAACTAGCTTGCGTGGCTTAGGAGCCAGGGACGGTTTATGCTTGGAACATAGCATAGATTGTACCCTTAGATTGTATCTAGGATTGTTCGTGCTTGGTGAATGGATTTCTGGAATGCTTGCCTTTGTTCCTTCGATATGCTTGTCTAAACACTGTACCCTAGGTATGTGATTTATAGAGTTGTTTATAACCATGGTTTCAGGTTCTGTATCTATATAAGGTCTGCTGTGGTTACAATAAACGAAGCGGTTCACTCATATTGAGTCGGTGGGCTTCCCCAGGTTTATCAGCAGGTTTCCCTGGCCAAGTGGGTTATTCCCGACATCCAACTTAATAATTTAAATATCTATGAGTAAAAGAAAGTCCTTACATCAGCCTGACCCAGGTGGAAAGAGTTTGTAAACCCCATCCTACTCTGCATGCCAGCTGCTGTGCACACAGCTCCCTGCAGAGGTTACCAAACAGCACAGTGTGCTTTTTGAGGTCATCCTGGGACAGTCTGCAGGAATGCACACAGTTATTTTGGGGGATTTTTTTCACATCAGGTATGAAGTATGGACAGTGATCTTGGTAATACAATGACATGACTCAGAATAGTTTTCTGTATATCAAGAACTGAGAACTAAATGAGTTCCGCTCTTAAAAGTACACATCTGGAAAAGAAACAAGAACTTCTTTGACTTATCTCCACTTATGGAAGAATCACAGCTAAAGTTTTGTTCATTTCGTCTTTTGAGTCCAGCCTCCTTGTCACTCTTTAAATAGCTATCAATTCTCATTTTCTCATATTTGTAGCTGTCAAATCTTTTTTGCTACCCTTCTTACTACATATTTGAAAAGTGAGATGACAATTTAAAATAGATTTAGATTTCTTTCCCATGAATTACAGGAGGAAGAACCCTGCATCATCATTACATGTGGATTCTCTTTGAACACACTTTAAGGTTTCTCTGACACTGCTGTCATGACCTTCAGAGACTGATCTAGCATTCTATCTTTGTCAAAAAACAAGGCAATCAAAATGTTCTTCTGAAAAACTAGGGTAAGCTTTCAGAGTCCAGAGTATATGTGGCCTAGAAACCAGGGAGAAAAGTTATTAATGAAATGAATCATTAGATAGTAGTCTCCCATGAATTTTAAATTGAGTTCTCTGGAGATCTCATGGGTAATAAGACGTGAAGTGACTCGTATTGACTTATCAAGAAAAATGCAAGGTCCTTTAGCAGAGAATCAGTTTAATAAAATAATTAAGTTTCTAAATACACCTTTCCAGAGTTAGTTTCCATTAGTAATCTTGTTTCATTTATGTTCCTGTAGTTAATATTGCTATACAAAGCTGACACACTCACCATGAAGTTCCAAACTATATATTGGTGCTATATTTCACCACAGTAAATTTCCCATCAATTTTAAAGCGGGGACTAAGCATTGCTTAAGTTCTTTCAGTAACTGATGTAATTCAACCAACTGGACTGACTGCTGAGGTTTCTCTTTTATTTGTGTTAAAGTCCTAAAGAAATCTAAAACACAAAATAAAAGAAATAGGATATGGCCCAGAGCATCTGTCTCCAAGAGAAAAATTAGTAGGATTTAACACTTGTCATAAAATTCATCTTTATTTCCCTAACATTTAACATTGTTGTTTGTTCTTAACATGCATTTCATGTCAATGCAGCTTCTTTTCTACATCAGCTGTTGCATTTCTCTAAGCATTGAGAGATTGTTGTTATTGGTAATATCTCAAAGAAAAATTTAATTCAAAATATTAAAGAATTTTACTATAGAGATGTTTTGGAGGAAAAAAGAACAAATGAGTCTTCACTGCAAACTGAAAGCTTAGTTGTTGTTGCCATTTCCATTGAATTTTGCTATCATATTACACAGAATTCCTTAGGAATATTTTCCCTAGTCCTTTACATAACAAGAAGCACACAATAAATAGCGTAGTAGCATATTAGAAAGTTCTGAAAAACCATTCACTCTAATATTCTTTTTCAATTCAGTTCTAATAGAAAGCTAGAAATCTTCTGAGGAAAAAAAATGCAGTGTATATCAAATGAATAGGTATATACAAGCTCTTTAGCTGGAGAACTGCATTGTTCTAACCTGTGTGTACTGCGTGAAGTTTCAGCTTCCTAAGTCAGTGTTGGTTCAGACAGTGTCTTTCATACTGGAAGTGACTGATGGACTGAAAAAGACTAAGTCAATGATTTGCTGACGCAAAAAGTTATTCTGAGGATTTGTGGGATATTATTTGATTTTACAACTTAGCCAAATCTTATGAGAGTAAATGTAGTTTGTGATCATAGGTAATTACAGAAACCAGTAGAACACCAGAAACTGCCATTTGCCCTCTTAGCTCTGAGAATCAAGATTTCCAATTCAAGGCACTGCACAAAAAATGGTTTTGATGATGAATTTTAACAGAACTCAGTGGAGTCCTGCAGCCAGTTAGGTTAATCAGAAAAAATGTTATTACCTTTTTCCCCAAGGATGCCATTAATTGAACACTGGCAAGCTATCATTAGTGCTATGTGAAATGACTAATTTTCCCTCAGGAGGTGCTCACATATGAGGCTTAAGGTTTACTGTGAGCATTCACAAGCTTATGTGAATCATAGGTGAGATTTCTTTGCCACAAGTTCTAGGGAAGTGCCTGTGGATTGTAGCATTTGCTTTTAATGCTATGACCTTTGAAACATGCTATGCAGTATCAGAATTAAACCTCTAAGACTAACTTTATAAGAGAAATAATCTAACTTCTTTACATCCCCAAACATACTTGCATTTTCTTATTCAGTTCCAACTTGCAACATGTAACATTGCCTCTTCAAAAGACCCTTGGTCATCTTGAGGGCATTTTTTTGGTTTAAAACAAACAAACAGACAAAGAAATAAAAACCAATCCAAAAAAACCAACCAAACAAACAAAAACCCTCAAAATAAAAACAAAAACACCAGCTAAGGATAAATAAATGTATAAATAAAAGAAAAGAGGAGGTAATTTTTCACTAGAACGTAGAACTCTGTCTCCAGAGAGTAAACTTCTGATTCCTGTTTTGCAGCATGAAATCTCTGTTTTTCGTATGTTGTGCACAGAGGGAATGGACACGCGCATGACTTTTTAAAGGGCTAATCTCAACAGAAATTTGAAATAGAGTCGTTCCTGTATTCGTAGGTGACAGGAGAAATCCAGAGACGATTCAAGACATCTATATGTAATATGAAGAAAAAAAATAATCCTTTACTAAATTTCATAAGCAAATTTTTCCAAGTGTTTGTCGCTGATAGAAAACAAAGTGAGCTCTCTTGATTTTTTCTCTATAAAATAAACAAAACAACAACAACAAAAAAAAACAAAATAAACAAAACAACACAACAACCAAAACTCAGTCACAAAATACCACCCTCACATTTGAAAATGAGATTAATTTCTTTAAGACATCTAGTATTTATTCCTTTCCTGTAATAAAACAGTTTCTTGAAGTTAAGATATGGCCTTTTCTTTGAAAATTTTGTAAATTTATAAATCAAATGGGAAGAGATAGAAAGATTATATTTTTTTGTGTGTAGTTTTGCTTTGTTGAGATGGCTTTGCAGTGTTTTTTGGTTCTGCTCTGTCAATAAGCAGTAATACTTTGAGTGCACAACTGTTAAATGTTAGCAGTTTCACTTCTCTTATTAATTTTCTACAATGCATAGCAGTAAAAATAGCTATTGTGCTCTCAATCTCCGAATTATCTGACACTACTGTTGAGAAACAGATTGGTTTATACACTTGAATGACCTTGTTCTTTTTCAGGAGACTCAGTTTTGTGGCCTTTAGGAAAATGTTTCAACTTCTTATTCCTCTTGATCTCTTTGCTCTCTTCAGATTTGTTTCTTTTCTAAAATACTTAAGAGGTGATATTTCCATATGTATGGTGAATGTTGCAGATAAACTGCTCCTGGACAACAGGAGCAATGAAAAATAACATTTAAGTTCATGTATTTTCATGTCTTCCCTAGCACTTGCATATTTAAGTTTTATCAACAAACATGTATCGCTGTGCTCTTATGTATACTGCTGAATCCCATCCCCTCCAACTCATCAAAGCTCTCTCTTAGTGCAGTGAAAATACTTCACAGAATCACAGAACGAATAATAGAATGGCCAGGGTTGGAAGGATCATGAATCTCCAGCCCCCCTGCCACATGCAGGGCCACCAACCTCCCTATTTAATACTAGATTATACAATCTAGTATTACAATCTGGCATTGAACACCTCCAGAGATGGGGTATCCACAACCTCTCTGGGCAGCCTGTTCCAGCACCTCACCACTCCCTCTACGAAGAATTTCCCCCTGACATCCAATCTAAATCTTCCCTCCCTCAACTTAAAACCATTTCCCCTTGTCCTGCTGTTATCTACCCTTTCAAAGAGTTGATTCCTCTCCTGTTTGTAGGCTCCCCTTAGGAACTGAAAGGCTGCAATGAGGTCACTTCACAGCCTTCTTTTCTCCAGGCTGAACAAGCCCAGCTCCCTCAACCTGTCTTCGTAGGGGAGGTGCTCCAGTCCCCTGATCATTCTAGTGGCTCTCCTCTGGACCCTCTCCAACAGCTCTCTGTCTTTCTTGTACTGAGGGCTCCAGACCTGGACACAGTACTCCAGATGGGGCCTCATAAGAGCAGAGTAGAGGGGGACAATCACCTCTCTGTCCCTGCTGGCCACTCCTCTTTTGGTGGAGCCCAGGATACCATTTGCCTTCCAAGCTGCCAGGGCACACTGCTGACTCATGTTAAGCTTTTCATCTATCAAGAACCCCAGGTTCTTCTCCGCATGGTTACTTCCTTCTTCAGCTGCAGCAATTCCTAAAACTTTGCCCTTGCCAGAGATGACTATTGGTCTTCTTCCCCTCTTTTCACTGACTATACTACATGCTCCAGTGGTTATAAGAACAATTCATCTTTAATTTCTGCTAACGCATTGAACTCAGTAATGCTTTCTGAAAAAAAGAAAAGATACAAATTATTGTTAATTTAACTGAGACTAGTTTTTTGTCAGTGCAATTCTCCAAAGCTATCACTAATTACAGTATTCAGTAACTTTTAAAATAAGCAAAAGAAACCTCTTAAAATGTTGTTTGGGGATTCAGGTTAGCACTCAAAAGCTGTTTTACACATCCTTTTATATTCCTAACTTTTAACATTATTTAACGTTTATATTGCCTTTCAGCTTCTCTGATAATAAAGTTGCTTCAAAAAAGGTGCAACTTCAAAGCACTTGAAATTTTGATGAACAAAAGTAACAAGAGTAACTACGAAAAGAGAACAGAGATAATAATTACACTATTAATCTAAAGATAATTTTTTCTCATTACCACTAAGCTCATAAAATTATAAAATAGCCTCCCACTGTTAAATAGTGTGATAGAAATCAGTATGAAACTGAATAATTGAAAGTATTTAAATTCACTGCATTATCTTTTCAAAGGGAAGTTTGTAAATCCACTGCTTTTATTTAAGAAAAACTTTTCCTAAATATAAATAAAATATATGTAAAAATATATAGGTATGCATATGTTAAGTAGTGTAAGGAAAATAAGGTACATAAGGTCAAAGTACAGAACACTGGACATACTTTTTTTTACAAGTGAGTACACATTACGTGGTGTATGTAGCTGTAAAAGTTTCAGTCATCATGAAGTAATAATTTAAAATAATATATATAATTTATATAGTACTAGATTAATTTTTTTTCATGTAATTATTTCTTTAAGCATACATTTTTGCTTAAAGCTCAGAAAAATAGCTGAAAACTCAGACTGGACTTTCAATGAAAGCTTGGAATAACTAAGATTATGCAGATTTTGAGTTTCAAGTTTCAAACACTGAAGATTGTTGCCATTTCTCCTTATAAATCTATTCCACATCCAATAGCAGTACTGCACCATTTAACATGAATCTGAAATTCCTGAGAATGCAGCAAAATGGAACTTTATGATTTGTCTCAAATTTTAATGGGATTGTGAAACCCATAAAATTTTGTCCACGTTATTCTTGCAAGTTCAGATTCCACTCTTCTCAGGAACAGAGATTTAAAAAAAAAATGTCTACTGTCAGGTAAAAATTCCTTGAAGAAAGATATGCATTAAAAAAAATTGCAATAAGAGTCAAACCTCACAAATTTCTCAACTGAAAATAATTCTATTTGAAAGTGCACTTTGAATGACATCACTTTATTCAGGTCTTTTGGATATTGTTATTCCAGTCACTATCTCTGTTACTTGCCTATCTTTCGCTTGTGACAGCTGTTTCTTGCAATTATGTGTGATTTTTTTTTTTCTTACCCCCCCTTCTGGAAAGAATCCAGGATGAAATAGTGAACCTTTTGATTAAAGCCCTGTTTAACATGGTGAAAGAGAAAGGGCACATGTGGGAGCTGATTTCCAGGGGGACCAAGGGCTCATAAAGCAATTGGAAAAGGAGTTTGGAGAGAGAGTGGAGATCACATGTTCTTTCTGCTACATACAGAAAGACAAGGGGAATGAGAGTCTCCAACATGGCAATATCCAGTGCCAGGGTATCTGAGGAGCTCATTCATCACCTGAGCCTTGGGCCCACTGCTCTGGTCACTCAGTGCAATATTGTCATAAGAACGCCTCTGAGGAAAACAGATGCTGGAGCTCTGGCCCCATCCCTTGGTTTACACCTGTCAGATTGAGTGTAGTGGGGCAAGGATAATTGCCTCCAGCCTGTTGCCGGTCATGGGGCCAACAGGTATCCCTCTGTCACCAGCCAGGTAGGCATTGCCATCACCTCTGAGAGACTATACTGGCAAGTAGCACCCACAGGATTATAATACTGAGACTTGTGAGATCAGGATGTTGTCCATTCAGTTGCAAAAAAAAAGAAAAAAAAAATATTTGTTTTCTGGTGTTCACGAAGTCCAACAAGGTCAAGTGCGAGGTTCTGCACCTGAGCTGGGGCAATCCCAAGCACAGATACAGGTTGGGCAGAGAATGGCTTGAGAGCAGCCCTGAGGAGAAGGATTAGAGGGTGTTGGTTGATGAAAGATTCAACATGAGCCAGCAATGTGCACCTGCAGCTTGAAAAGCCAACCATATCCTAGGTTACATCAAGAAAAGCGTGATCAGCAGGTCGAGGGAGGTGATTCTGCACCTGATGCTTAGGATGGCATCAATTTCTAAACCGTGTTTACTATGTTTATCTTGTGGAAAGCAATTACATCCTTCAAATTACTTTGTGTGTTTGTTTTTGATCAAAGTAGTTTTGTTGTGTGGTGCACATACCAGTGGTACATACCAGTGAAATAAAATACCAGATTTTTAAATCATGCTGCTCTATCCTGTGACTATATTGCTTTCTGTCATGGTTTTAGCTGAGATATATTTTAATTTTCTTCATTGCGGTGTGTATAATGCTCTGTTTTTGATGGTAAAGGTGTTGATCACACATCAGTGTTCTGGTTGCTGCAGAGCACTGATGCACAAAGCCAAGGACTTTCCTGCTCCTCGAACTGCCCTGCCAACCAGGAGCTGAGGGTGCACAGGGAGATGGGAGGGGACACAGGACAGCTGAGCCAGTTGGCCAAAGGGATGTCCCATACCATACTGTGTCATGCTCAGCAAAAGCTAGTGTAATGGAGGAGGAAGAGGAGGGTGATTGGAGTGATGACATTTGGCTTTCCACAAAACTATTTTATGTGATGATCCCTACTTTCCTGAGAGTGGCTGAACACCTCCCTGGTGATGGGAAGTAGCAAATGAATTCCTTGCTTTGCTTTGCTTGTGCATATGGGTTTTCTTTTACCTAGTAAGTAGTACTTGTCTCAACCCATGAGTTCTTTGCCTTTCCAATTCTCTTGCACATCACCCTGAGGAGAGAATAAATGGCTCTGTGGTGCTGAGCTAACTGCTTGTGTTAGACCACAACACTTTGCATTCTGTAATGATAGTCCCTGTATAAACAGAAGACTCAAAACAATGTAGAGAATTTCTTTGTATCTAGTGTCTAATTAATAAATAAGCATAGAAACTGGTTAGCCATGACAATTAGGCTTCTTTTTTAAAAATGTATTTTTCAAAACCCTATAAATGTGTTGCTAAAACAAATTAATAATGGCACATCTCTTTCTGTATTTTCATCATTGTAGAGGGCAGTGTGTTCATGGTGTTTCTGTTGCATGTAGTAGCCAATCCGATTCAGTATCTAACTACATTGTGAACCCTAGACATTTTGCATTCTAAGAAAATGCAGTAATTCTACTATGTTGTTTTGTTTTGTTTTGTTTTGTTTTTTGGCAGAGAGGATGAAACTGTGGGTAACAGTTAGTCAAATAGACTGCCTTGATGTATTACTCATCAAATACTAAACAAATTGGCTATTGTATAGGTACTTCCCTGTGAAAACCTTGGCTCTAATGTCAATGGATAAATGCCCCTATAGCTTGGAGATTTTCAGTCATAGGCAATGAAATCATACTGCTTGGTTCAGAGACAAACAGTGCAGATCCAACAATATTTTATCTTAATTTAAACCTTAATCCATTTAAGTAGAATCTGCACTGTAATAGTAGTGTTAAATCACAGAAACGGGAATAGTGTTAACAGCAGGACATTATCTTTTATTGAGGGCAAGCAGCAGGGTTGCTGCTAATGAGGACATCATCAATTTATCAGTTAAAGGTCAATCTAAAAGGATTTCTGCCCTCTGCCCGTCCCCCGCCCCCCATGTTTTTTTGCTCAGTACTATTACTGTCTGGACCCTGAATCGTTTTTATCAATCATTCTGTGCTATGACAGGAGACATCTTAATTCAATGTCTGCATAATGTTTACAAGAAGTACAGATATGCCTATCTGGGAAATACTGCTTTCATCTTCTTCTCATCATTTACCATGTTCCTAAAATATTTCCTATTACTTTCTATTTAAAGCATTACAGTTTAATATTTTTATGTCCTGCCATGTTTCTTTAAGTTGCTGACTGCTCTTAAATGTGAGCAGAAAAGAAATATTTGCTGGTATTAATCTTTTGGTGACTGATATATTTTACTGGAATGTCTTGCAAAAGGATTCAGTATCCTTCACTCATTATGTGGCTATCAAAGACAAGAGTTTCCTAATGCAATATTGAAAATTACTGATACATATCTTTAAAGGGTTTCTTGCTTCCAAAAATATGAAATAAATGAGATATAGCACATATTTTTATGTCACAGAATAAAGATTAGAGCAATTGAATCATAAGTTATTCCACGGCAAAATACAATTCAGATTTTATCATAAGAATTTAACTATTTTCCCCTCACAAACTTGTGACATTTTCTACATACAACATGCCAACCAGAAAGCAATTTTATAATGTTCTTTTAGTAGAACTGTCAAACTCGTATGATGCCCTTTCACAGTTCTTCATATCTAGTGGCCTTTTGCACTTCCCAAGGAGTGAGACTTTGAATCAAGTAAAAGAAACAGTGTGCTTTCATGCACTTAACTGGGAAAATGGTACTTTGAAGTTACTAATCAGCTGGTTACTTGTAATTTCATTCTCTCTGAACATGAAGAAATTGGAAATAGTGATACTTTAAAATATGTATATATATAAAATTTGTTTTAATCCATTAGAAACTTAAGATTTCATACTGATTCTTCTCAGTTTTTATTCCTCTTTAATTAACCATATGCACATTTGTGTTTCAGAGCCAGCAATTTAAAGAAGATTGCATTATTTTCCTGTTCACAGCAATTTCAAATTCTTTTGTCTAAATAAATCTATTTTTTTTTTTTTTTTTTTTTTTTTTGTGTAGAAAGCAGGTGCAATATTTCTGTGCAGGAAGTCCAAGAACCACTAGACAGGAAATCCAGCATTTAAGACTGAAGCTTTAAAGTGCATGTAAAGTTATGCTGTTTTAATGTCACAATTATCATGAGTCCCTCTCACTGACAGCATTCCTGTGGTGCCAGATCCTGTACATCATTCAGGTATAAGCTCCAAAGGAGACAGGAGTTGTAAAAGTAGTGGGGCCAGCAAGAGAGGCTGAGACAGAGAGCTACCAGAAAACAGGAAGACAACGGCGCTCACCATAAGCACAAGTCTCAGCATGCGATGTGAAATTATTAGGTTTTTAAACTAATTTACCTAGTGGATTAAACAGGTTAAAGTCAGCTTGTATATTGATTTTGCTCATTCTTACAAGAGATCAATTTAACCTAGGTTGATGTTTCAGTTTTAAAACAATTTAAGTGCGTCCACTCAGGAGTTTTGAACCACTTTAAATGTATTCACCTTAAACTAATTTATTTTGGATTGATATAATATTTTGGACAGGAAACTCTAAAATATATATAAAAGAATGAATAAATTGGCTTTAATACCAAATTAATGATTAGACTCTGCCTCCAGTTACTTGAATGTCATACCCTGTTAAAATCAGTAGGATTATGCTACAGCTGGCCAGAGCTTTGCCTTATTGAAAAATACTCATCCAGAGAACAGATGGTAAAGTGATGAAGATGGTAAGTTTTGAGGTTTGTTTGTTTATTTACTTAAATTAAGCGCTCCCAGATTGCTTGATGTGTATCAAAAACCTTCCACAGAATGGAGTGAATAAAGAGAAAAAGATGAAAAAGACTGTGTGTTATAATTGCAGTTTGGCCTTTTTCCTGGTTTCTCTCTTAACTATTAGGTAGAGAATCTTTACATTTCTGAAACGTAGTAGAATGCTCTTGAATGTGCCATGTTTCTATCATCTCTCCTGAAGAGCCCATACTGCACAGGCAGTTCTTGCCCAGCCTCAGCTTCAGGTCCAACATGGGCTATCTCATCGGCTTCATGCAGTTCTGAAGGAGCCACCCAGCAGCACGTGTTGTGCCTTTTAGTGAGCATCCCCCTCTTAGGACTTGTTCGCTGAAGCTTGGTCTCCATTTCTTTCAGAAAACAGACTTGTGGTCTAATCATAGTTAGATCATAGTTAATCATCATTAGAACACAGTCCATTGAATTCTATGTTATTGCTTTCAAACCACAAAGGAGTAAAGGGCAACCACACTTTCTCATAACAACCTAAGGGTAGGCCATTTCCTGGTGGTCTGCATTCTAATATTAAAAGATGTGTACATGAGTGGTAGATAAAAGCATCTTTCAGGTGCTTTGGATCTAGTAAATAATATGATACCTTAACAATGAATTTGTTCAGAGATACCCACATGCCCAGCTAAGAATGTTGGATACAGTCCTTGCAGAAAATGCAGGATTACAACATCTTAGACATAGTGGTAATATTGTAGAAATTGCTTTGCAATTTCATGCTTCTTCTTTGTTTTGTTTTGTTTCATGCGAGACCAAGAAAATAAGTGCTGCATAATAAATCTTGGCAATAATAAAAATCAATACTCATGAGTATATTTATTGCTGTTTGTGAACAATATATACAAAATGCCTTCTCAATTGCTGTAAAAAGTGTTGAGATGAGGCTCATTTAATTCATGGATATTGCTGATATTTTAATTCTGTGCTAGTGTTGAAATGATAGAAGCATCCATCTCTCTGAATTTACGTTTGCATAAAAATGAGAACCACTAGAAATACGCTAGTTTGGTGCTAGTTTACAACTGCAGAATCCGACTTTCACTTGCTTCGTAATAAGAGAAAGTTCACCAGAGAATCAGATTCTTCAGCTGAGGTGTGGGATTGGACTGAATTACCAAGGTTCTGCCTTCACCTTTCCAACTATGGCCTCTGTCAGTAACAATGGGATTGTCATTTTCTACAGAAACACCAGGACAATTCACAGAAGGCAATTCCCAATATTTACAGTCCCTTACACAAGATTTTATAAATGTATGCTTATAACCTTTCTTAGAGTCCTTAAGCATGTCTCATTCATTGCCAACAAGAATAGCTTTTTGGTTTATTGTATTTGGTCTCCTTGCTCTTTACTAACCTGTTTGTTGCACTTATACACCTTACAGCTTGTCAGATTTTACACCCTTCTTCATTATTTGTGTGATTTTCTCTCATCTAATACCAGTAGCTGTTGTGAAATAGTTGAGGCCAGACCACAAAATAAGTCAAATGAAACATTTCATGCTGCAGATATTATGCATTATGCATTTATTTTCGCAGTGTCTCTACAAATCTCAGTCAGGGAACCATGGGCTTAGGCAAATAACCCACTGCTGGCTGCTGAACTAGGACACTGAAAAAACAACTCCAGCTTAGTTTAGTATCAACAGAAGTTACTTTTCTTTCACCTCCTCCTTTCCCTGAAATGAAAGCCTGATAAATAAATACATATTTCCTCTGTATGGAAAATAATAGTTTTAAAGTTTTTGTAAAGAAAATGAAAATCTTCCTCTTTTTCTTTTGAGGATGCTCCTCTGGACACAGAATTCCCTGCTACTTTTCTCCAGACACCATAAATATCACCAGCTGACGCTGCTTGGTTCTCTAGTGTGACTAGAATAGGGAACAGAAATTAGCCTGGTAGCTGTTTCTCCAGCGGATATCCTGATCAACAGAGTAAGTGATAGGTGACTATATCAAACAGCATGAAGACTGCAGCTGCAGACCATGCAGGGTGCCGGTTTCAACCCCCTGTTTTTAAAGGCAGACTCTTTTGCCTCAGGTATAGATTTTATTCCCTTAGACTAATGAGGGTCATTCCATTCTCTTTTGGGGAAAGACACTTATTTTAAGCAAGCTTCATCTCTCTGCAGCTTTATATCCTTTACATTATACCTTAGAAAAGAATGATTAAAAAAACCTAGTGTACTAGATTAAAGGGTCATTCTCTCCCCTCCCTTCTGACATAAGAATGCATGGCAAAGGTGCCTTCCTGGAAACAGAATGCAATCTGAGGGAAGAGAAGGAATGGAGTTGATATTTTCCCTATGTCTTTACTGAATTTCAGTGTGCTAACTGACCCATTCCAAATGCATCAGGGTTATAACTCACGCGCAAGCCATCTGTGAGGTATATGCACAGTTTGCTCATAGCTTCCCAAATGTATCAGAGCCACTGCATCAAAGCAGAAGGCTAGGGACTGGATCTGCACTCACACATCTGCATCATCTTTACATGCCTGTTGAGTATGCGACTGAGATTTCTGGAAGTAATGCAAACAGGATTACAACTTGTACAGAAATCTCAGTGGAAAAGAAAAGACAAAGGCTGAAACTCACATAAAACTTTGCAAAGGTAAAATCCCAAAGTAAAGAAATAAAAGCTGCCCTTTTTCCTTGAGCAAACCTCTGCCTAGCAGTCTGGCACCTCAGAATCTTGCTGGTGCTCCCTGACCCTCTACTTTTCGTAAATGAGTTCCATCTGGTGAGTGTACCATAAAATATATGTACTTGGTCATGGACACTATAGAAAGGAGAACAAACTGATTCATACACTACATAATATAGATAGGAGGCTGCTACTACATGTCAGGAAAAAAAGAAAAGAAAAGAAAAGAAAAGAAAAGAAAAGAAAAGAAAAGAAAAGAAAAGAAAAGAAAAGAAAAGAAAAGAAAAGAAAAGAAAAGAAAAGAAAAGAAAAGAAAAGAAAAGAAAAGAAAAGAAAAGAAAAGAAAAGAAAAGAAAAGAAAAGAAAAGAAAAGAAAAGAAAAGAAAAGAAAAGAAAAGAAAAGATTATTTCAGCCAGAGATTTAGCAATGAAGAAAAAGAAAACACTTATTTGGTAAATAAAATCGTATTGTACTACAAGAATTCTCATTCATGGCTAGCAAACTTAGGGAATCAGAAAGAACTGTAGGGCTAGAACTGTATGAATATTTAAAATGGGATCAATTTAAATTTAATTTATTTCTGGTATGAAATGTTTCAAACATTTCACACATTTTGGGGTATTCCTCTTCCAGTGGAGAATAATTGAATCGATCAGTTCTGTTCTGTGCATTTCTGAAATTGTTGCTGTTTGGAACTAATACATTGCAATTGTATGACAGCTTCTAAATGAGACCAAAAATAAATCAGAGGTTTGAAGGGTTGCCTTGGGCACATACAGAGGCTGGATGATTAAGTGAAACTGAGTGAATAATACATGGTGAATAACACACTTAGAAAATTTTTATCCGTTTTTTTCCCCTCTAGTATTACAGAAACTGCAATCAAATAATGATTTATACAAATTTGTTATTCACCTCAGATGACTTATTGTTCGAAGAAAGTTGTTTTGTTATTTTCATTTTCTAGACAGATTTTAGTTCCTAACGTAGTGCACAGAAATTTGCTTAGTGATATCTGCTAGTGACTGATGACTTGGTCGTATGGTTGTAATTCTCTTTGGTTTGCTGAGACTGAGGACAGACAGCAATAAAACAAAATAGCAAGTTTTGATTAATGCCTTTGTAGAATATACAAGTTTATGCAGGGTCACATATTTGTGAAACTGAGCTGAACCAATATCAGCATCCTCGGAAAACAGCAGCCCAATTGTGTGATTGGAAACATTAAGTGCTAAAGCTTTAGCATTTTTTGTCTACATTTTATGCACAAAATTTGCTGGTCAAAAACTTGGCCTAAAGCATTTGCCCTGTCACTAGAAAGGGCTACTGAAATACACTTTGGTTCATATCCTCTGATGGATAATAGAAGTAAACTGTCTACCAGAACTATCAGTATGCTCTTTCTGCAATATAGATCTGTAAAACTTGACAACTGCTTTGGAATAACAGTAGCCACAGGGGCTAAGACAGAGTTAGTGGCTAAACCATCAAAAGATATGATCTGATCAAAAATCTAATTTGATGAATTTAGTAGGGTTTTTTCAGTTTCTGCATTTTTATTTTTATTTTTGTTTGGTTTTGATACTTTTTATTTACTAACATGATTATTCATATGGTGCCACAGGCATGCCTGACATTACATAGGAAGACAGTAAGACAGGGCTCTGGCCCAGGCAAGCTTGCAAATCAATTTAATACACCTTCACAGTCTGGATGTCATAACTTTATGCATTCTGAAGGAAGTGGTCAAGAGAAGCTGCAATTATAAGGGCTGCCCTGAAAGCTGTGCCTTCTATTTTATTATACTGCCACAATGTCAGATGTGGATGTTGGTGGTAAGGCAGTAGAGGTTGAACCTTCCCACCCATATTCCATTATATTTTGTTACTGTGTGACAGATGGAAGCAGAAGGTCAGGCTGACAAAATGAAGCCTGACATGGAAGTGCATATGAAGAAAAAGAGTGGAATTTAATTCCTCCATGTGGAAAAAATAGCATGCATTGACATTCACTGATGTTTGCTGAACATTTCTAGAGATCAAACATTAGGTGTGAGCAAAATGAGGCAGTGGGTGGTGCATTTCAGCAGTGGCCACAGCAACAGTGAGACACCCATACTGGTGCAGGTTTTTATGTATGTGGCATGCAGATTCTTGTTCATGGTTGACCAGAATGCATAGCTCATGGTGACTGTTGAAAAATTCTGTTTTATAGCTGAGAAGGTGCTCTATTAAGTAGTGTTATTGTGTTCTTTTATCTGTTGTAGTTTCCTGGAAATAAATAGGAGGCATTACTTTCAGAGTGACCTATATACATTCTATTAGTTAAAGTTCAAATTTTCCTGGCTTTTTTTGCTCCAGGCTGAGAAAAGTAAGTCGATATTTTTTTATCTTTGGGAATACATCCTCAGAAGCAGCACAATCCTGATTTTAATATTGATTTCTCCATTGTATAAGAATTAACATATGTCTTGCTTCTTGAATCACAAATTTTATTTCTTGTATATACTTCACAGAAGACCTTTGGAATAACAATGAGTAGTTTATCATTTTGGCTGTTTAAGCTGGTCCTAGGCATACGGAAAACAGATAAAATGTAGAGATGTTTTCCCCCAAATTCTTCATAAATGTGTTCTGCATGTAAGTAACAGAAACCAGTAAAGTCTCTGGTTTGGCACAGAACTTGAGACAATTCAAATGAGTTTGTATGGACTACCTTAAAATCTGACTTCTGAATGACAATAGATTAAATTTTTAATCTATTTACTATTTATTCATTTATGAAAAGAAGAATGCTATTGGTAGGGGCTCCACATTCTGAACTTTGTTCTAAATCTAAAGCATATTGTTGATATGACATGGTTTGGTTATCCAGCATGTTTTTCAGATGATATCATAATGCAGTATACTGGAGAGGAATGGATTAAGAAAATGTAATTACCATTTCAGAATGAGTTATTCTTGAAAAATATTGCCAGGTAGGCTGGCATTTAAATTGTTGTTATATAATGATCTGTATTCAGGGATCATTTCATGAAGAATACTAATACTTATGATGAGACAGTAGTTAGGATCTAAATAATCTGGTAAAATCATGCAATTTCTTGGTGTACTCTTCTTTAAAAGACGTATTTTCCATTCTGGTACCCCTCTAGCTCTCCTATAATTCATCAGTGGAAAAACAACTTAAAAACCTAGGCAAAATAGATTTGTTTTCTCAGAATGTAGTCTGGTTTATTGCAATTCTTTCTCCCATTCCTGCTGGCTCAGCTAACCTTAGCGAGATTAAGTAAGGAAGAGATCAGATGGTAAAAATAAGAAGAACTGTGCTAAGATCAAACCTTTTCCCTCAAATCACATTCTCCCCAGGAGACACCAGCTGAATATTGCATCTGGACGTAAGTACATTTGGGAGTCTAGGAGATTCCCAAAGAGAATCCATTTAATGTTTCAGAGACCACAATGAGCTTTACTTAAATGGCTTGTCAGAGACGTACATCTGCAGATTTGATTGCTGAATTTCCCTTTTACAATGTAGTATTGTGTAAGATGCCAAATGAATGCTGATTCTTTATACAATTCAACATTTCCTTCCAGGAACGTGTTGCTGCTTAATTAGTGCTATTCTTCTGATGCATCCAATCATTTTCTGTTGTATCTCTTGTTTGTTTTTATTAGGTTGTCATGGAAATCTTGGAAATCATTGACTTGTATCAGATTTCCTTGAAGTTCAGCAGCTACATAAGTAGCTACAGCTATATAAGTAAATGCAAAGCATTCTAGTTAGGATTGCTTCTACAAAACTATACAATGCTACCCTCTAGTTATTTTATAGTACAATAGCACCTTCCTTTAATTCTTTGTGCAGGTATAACAGATTAAAAACAGATCTGGACAAACTAGTGATTTTTCTTATGTGTAGTTTGGCAGTCAGAAAAATATTCAAGGAAAAAGGTTCTCCAAAGGAGTTTGTCATTAAATTAGAGATAGTTGTTGAAATTATTTGCTGCTGTGGCTGGACGACATTAACTTGCTGCTCATCTTTTACTGCTGCAAGCTGTCAGAAGAAAAAATGCTGAACAAATGCAGTTTTGCTATACTTTGGGAGCTGAATTGAACCATCTCTGTTGCATCCTTTACTCATCTACCTGACACGCATTTAGCTTTCAGATCCGAGCCTTTTCAACAATAGCAACAGGAACTAAGATAACTCACAGTAAAAGCTACATTATAATCTAATTATGAAGTTGCCAGGCCTGAAAACACAGTACACTGTAGTGCTAACAAATAAACAGTATGAATGTGAATTGAGCCAATACAGAGATTTTCAGATGTTTTACATAGTGAATATTCAGGCTTGTCTGACACAGTACATAGTTTCTCTTGTGATTCCTATAGCGAAACTTGTTATTGAAATCACCCTATACCCTTGGCAAAAATTTCCCTCAGAATAAGGCTGTCATTGATTCTTCTTTCAAGTTGTCTTACTTCTCTGGACACATCAATACAATACAGCCCAAGTGACAATTGGGCATAACCCCTATAGTGAGAAGCCTCGTTGCTTTGTATAAGCAAAGTAACGGGAGATATTGCCTCATAAAATATCTGATCTTGTTCAAGTTACAAAAACGATGCAGTAAATGTACAGCAGTTAGTATGAAATTACTGCAGAGTTTTACATGTTTGTTGGTAGACACAGTGTTTAAAATGCGATAGCCACTCTTACTACAAATACCAGATATCGCTTGTTCAAATCATTTTCATCATAAATCTAAGGACCTTTCACATGAGAAAAGATATTTGGAGTACCAAAGATGTGCAATAATGCAGTAAAGTGGAATAAAGTAGAAATCTATTGTTAAATTTTTAGAAGTATCTGAGTATTTAATGTCAATATTCAGGAGATTTTGAATTCCCAAATGTGGGAAAAGTTTAGTTACGTTGTCTGTCATACCATTGTCTCACACTTATTAACAAATGTCAGCTTTAAATAATAATAAATGATCCCTTTTACTCTGTATTTTCATGCTAACAACAACATTCCCTCAAAATTAAATAAATCGTATTTTCTTCCATTATAAAATCATGAAAGAATTTAATGGTACATAATGCAAAGCATTAATAATAATGTCATAGGAATTATCAATAATGCCTTGCAGGTAATCCTTGGAAGTTATAAAATTTGGTTCAAAAGTTTACCTGAAGCTTATCCAATCTATATAAATCTCCCGGGATGCACCACGTTTTATAGGAATTTGTTCAAGTTCATGTCATATCCAGCTGGCCTGAAAGTTAGACAGGAAAAAGCTTTGTTGGATGTCAGTTCAGTGCTTAAGCTCCAAAGCTATCAGGAACTTTAAAATGCAGCTATCATGAGTGAAATTATGGATAATGGCTGAGCATTTTCAAAAATTAAATATTAAACTTGAATTTCAGCCTAGAGGTTGGTGCACATCGGTTCTCTTCATTCTACCCGGGAATTAATCCAATACTTAGACATGGATTCTTAGAATGGATGGACTGTCTCAGACTTATATTTTCATTATTTTTCAAAAATGACAAAGTCTGTTTCTTTTTCCTCATTTTTAATTTTTAATGTTGAGAAGACTGCCCTTGTTGCACTAAAAGAATGTAAAAAATTAGTTGGCTTTGGATTCAACCATCCTTGACTGACAGAGTGTATGGGAAAGCAGTAATCACAAAAAGAAAGATCTCACTTGAATCATAATAACAAGTGGTCAAAGAAAGAAGATATAAATTTTGGATTTGGCCTTTATCTTTATATTTTATTCTTCATAGATTGTACATCTGTTAAGCTGAAAATCTTGTCTTTGTTGTTTATATATACCCACTGCCTCCTGACGCAGAGCAGAATAATATACACGTACAGATATGCCAGTGGAAAGCCCAGGGGCAGGACATGCAGTGCATCTTTGTTTTGGTCTTCTCTGAATGTACAGTCAGTATTTCCCTGACCTACCGAGGAGAGGGAGTGAGAAATCAGCATGGTAGGCTCATGGCACCAGGGAGACAAGGCACCACAGCTAGGGATGTAATTTGTAAGTCTAGTTGTAAAGAACAGAGCCAAGTCATAGGAAATAATCAAGGAAATTTGCAGCTATAAGGAAAAATACTAGGTGCCACTATCATATAAATTGGCTGTAAAACCAGATTGCAAAGTCCAGGGGAAGTAATGAGTTGCAGTGGTGGTTATAGTCTATTTCTGCTCACACAAATCTTCTAAAATTTAATGGGAATAGATATCCTTCTTCAGAGCCCTGGAGAAAAGGAACAAAAGAAGGTCCAAATTGGCCAGTGCTAAACTTGAGAATATTCTCCTTATACCAGATGCTTTGCTTCCTAAGACAACATCTCTACTCAATAACACTCCTAACCTTTGCTGGACCATTGCTTTTCTTGTTTTATGCTTCTCATTGTGACTGCTTTTCAGAACTCTCTTTTCTTCTGCACCTAACGGATTCTTACACTGTCTATTGACTCCTGTCAGCCTAACGACTTCTGAAAATCATTAGATCAGAAAGGAAAATATAAAAGGCAGAAAAAAATGAGACCCCTTGTTACAGCTTTGCATGCGTTTCTAAAAGATGCTGATTGTCTTTTAATACTATCTAACACTACTTCCTTGATGACAGTAGTACACAAATAAATACAAATACATGCAAAATTACATACAAACAGAGTTGCTTCTGTTATAATACTTGTAATTCCTTCAGTAGTTCTTTCTGGATTAAAAAAAAAAAAAAAAAAAAAAAAAAAAAAAAAGCTAATGATTCTACATCAAAGTTTCATGGAAATTGAGATAATATATTTTACTGTGTGTTCCAAAAAGACAGAAAAACATTAATTAACCAGTTTAACTCACAACTATGTTTTAAGCCTGTTGCAGTTTGCAAAGCAGCCTACTTTCTAGCAAAGACTATAATCTCAGATGAAACAAAAGCAGAGTAATAAGAATAATGAAGTATTGATTGATGGTTAAGTGCCTCAGGACAAAAATCTAACTAGCAGACACCCTAGCTGATAAGTGCATGTGAACAAAAGACAAAAACTAGTGTATCTGTGGAAAGAGTTATATTATATCATAGAATATTAAACCTTCACTTGCAAAGTCAGGACAGAAGACAGCCCTGGCTGTGCAAAGTGGTTAATGAGAGTTGATTCTTGCACCCACAGAGCTCAAGTGAAATCAGCAGGACAGAAGCTGGTATCAGTAGATTACACTGCCGAATTAAATCGTAAAGACTGACTGAGAAATTGTCTGAGACTACTTACTGCACTAAAAATATGTTGGTGCTGTGTTATTTGACAGGAGAGAAATTAATTAAGGAGTTATAAAGCCCTAAGAACTTCATCTCTCTCAGCCCCATATTAGAATTTTAATTCTCATGCCAATGGCAAAAATGGAGCTGGGAGCTGCTGAAACCCTCTAAGACCACTACATCAAAAAAAAAAAAAAAAAAAAAAAAAAGGTGCAGCACAGTGTCCCTCTGCTCATCCCTTGTTCCTTTTGCTTTCTGTTGTTTACTCTGTTAGTTTGCCTGGAGCTGTTTGTTCTGGTTGGTTCTATTTGCTTTAAGGATGTTGTTGAAGACAGATTGTATCTTGTCTTTGCTTTTCAAATTCAAACACTTTGCTAATCATAGCTAAAAGCTGACTTCAGTACTAAAACAAAACAAAACAAAACAAAACAAAACAAAAAAACAACCCAGACAATTCATTCTGAAAATATCCTTTTGTTTGTGATGGAAATCAAATGTTGAATATTACTGTGTGCTGTCTTCAAATAATATCAACATATAGATAAGGCAATACCGGTCGCTAATTGAACTATTTGCATTAACATTTTTCCAAATATAACCTGGACGAGATGTTAAGGCACATGAGACACGTGGAGGTGATCCATGACTGCCAGCATAACTTTACCAAGGTTAGACTGTGCCTAACCGACGCGCTGGCCTTCTACTAGTGACAGCACTGGTGGACAAAGAAGGAGCACCTGATATCATCTTTCTGGACTTCTTCAAGACCTTTGTCATAGTCACATTACATCCTTATCAATAATTTGGAAATATATGGTTTTGAAAGGTGGACTATTCGGTGGAGGAGGGCCACAAAGCTGATGGAAGGATTGGAGCACGTCTGCTGTGTGAACAAAGGCAGCTGCAGTTATTCATTGTGGAGAAGGCTCTGGGGAGACCTCGTTTTAGCATTCCAACAGTTAAAGGGAGCTTATAAACAAGAGGAAGATGACTTTTTTTACAAGGGAGAGATGAACTTTTTACAAGAGGCAGACAGTGATACGAGAAGAAAGAATGCTTTTCAATTAAAATAAGGGAGATTTATGTTAGATGTCAGGAGAGTGGTGAGAAGCTGTGGGTGCCCCAGCCCTGGAGACGCTCAAGGCCAGGTTGGATGGAGCCCTGTGCAGCCTGAACTGGTGGGGGCAGCTCTTTTCACAGCAAGGGGTTGGAGTTGGGTGGGCTGTAAGGTCCCTTCCAACCCAAACCATTTTGTGACTCTGTGATTCTGTGATTCAAGTGAACTTTCAGTCCTTTTCACTAGCTATTTTATTAGAGATTTCTTTAAATTCTTCTAAGATAACAGAAATGATGGATAATTAAATTTCAGTGTTTTATGGAGAAAACTTTTAAATTAAGAAGTAACTATATTCCCTTGATCTGTTTCACTTCCAGAGACAGGTAAAATAGGTAAGAGAAGGATAGAACCCCTAAATATATTTTAAAGAACTGATCTGAAAGCGAGCACTCTAAAGAAAGAAATTATACCGATACAAAGTTTACCCAACGAGTTTAACACCTCAAGGACGCGATGGATGAAATCTTGTATCTGTCTACGCTCCCTCCGCTCTCCTGTCAAGCGCTGAGCCGCCTGCACGGCCGCCTGCCGGCAGGGGGCACTGCTGCCCCGAGGTGCGGGAGGAAGCTGGCGGCGGCCGCGGGGTTGCGTGCAGCCAGGGCTGGGCAGGGTGCTGCGGGACGGCGGGCGGGGGACTCTTACTAGGATGCCGTTCGATGACGCAGCCTTATCATCATCACCTTATCTTTTTGGTTTTGGGGGCGGTGCTGGAGACCCTTCGTGTGTCATCTTGGGAAGTAAACTGACGTGGCTGACATGCAAATTTTTGCTTTCTCTAAGAAAACTGCTTAATTATATATATATATACACACACACATGTAGTTATGTATCTGTATATATTAATCCTTTGGCACTTTCTACCTGCATAAATCACAGGATTTATACAGCTGCTGTAATTCTAGAATAAGGCTCAGTTGCATTAACAAATTGTGGTTTTTACACAGTACATGGTAAAGGAGAATTGAAATAGGTTTTAGGTATTGAGGAATATGGCAGAATTTCATCACTGATAAATTTCAGCACCCTGATAATAAACAAATAAGTATAAATGTAAACATCAAGTAACCCAGAGCCATGACCCATGATGACTCTGAAGGCACGGCTATGTGTGTTGGATGGCCAGCACCAGGAGCTATGCATGTCGCACATTCTAAAATCTGCCCCAGCAGAGGTTACCAACTGTCACTGTCACCACTGCTGCAATGCACCACCCACTGCCTCACTTTGCTCACATCCACTGTTTGGTCTCTAGAAACATTCAGCAAGCATCAGTGAATGTCAATGGGTGCCATTTTTTTCAACATGGAGGAATTGAGTTTTACACATTTTCTTCATATACACTTCCATGTCAGATGCCATTTTGTCAGAATGCCTCTCTGCTGCCATTTGTTACGCAGCAACAAAACGTAATGGAATATTGGTGGGAAGGTTCAACATTTACTGCCATATCACCAACATCTGCCTCTGATTTCATAGGCCAACATCATAACAAAGGAGGCATCACTTTCAGAGCAACCCTTGTACTTTTGGATGTCATGCTATTTAATTAAATATGTTCTTGAAAAATCTAATTATTTTTCTCCATCTTTATTCCTTCAAGGAAAAAGAAGCTAGGAAAATTGCATGTTTTTCTTAGAAAGGAAGTCCAGAACTTTTTTTGCATTCATCATCTGATCATGTGCAAACCTTATTCTGGGCAGGGATAAACAGAGTCACGTTAAATTTGCTGTGAGCTCAAGCCTCTGACAGTGCTCGTTTTATCAACAAAGACAAATGAAGGAGCAGAAATTGTAGCACAGCCTCTACTATTTCATCATTGTCAACCTTTAATACAATCATTCACTGCTGATACATTTTTTTCTTCCTTCTCCAAACTAACAGTAAGCTGTCAGAATCCCTCTTGATATGGGCCAGAGCCGCAGGAGCAGTGATTAAAGAATAAAGAAATCAATTAGCTTTTTAATATCTATATCAATATATATCGTATTTTCAAATAAAAAGTTCTGACATTTTCTCTTTCTTGGTGGACGCATCATTTTATTTTAAAAAAGGGGGAGGGTGTTGACGTTAAGTGTATATAGAAACTGAGGATTGGAAGGAAGCATGTGCTCTCTTAAGAGACACTAAATTCTGAAGTACAATGGAAACTGTTCTCCCATTAGATGTTTATGTTCTGTAGAGAATTTTACATGCAAGACCTTATGTTAAGCTATATGAGTTTAGAAAATGCCAATATTCTGATTCATTTCACTGATAAAGCATGCACCTAATTACTACAAAGAATTACCTCAGGTGAGTAACAGCTTTTTGGCATAAAAGGTCGTAATCTGGCCACCAATTTCAAGTGATTGAACACTTTTAAAAAAATTTTCAAAGAGTCCCTATTTAAGAATTTTTTTCATCTGTGTAATTTGCTAATATGAAATGTTGATTAACAGTTTCAACAGTGAAAAGTACTCAGCTGCCTGTCACATCAACTTATATTTGCATGATCCAAATGGGTTTTAAAAGTTGTTATTTAGTTGCATAGAGGAGGTTTGATCAGTTAAGAATTGAGATGAAACAAATAAGATAAGGCAGATTTCAAAAGTGCCTATTTTACCCCTGTGAAACAGGATATGATTGGCTGTCAGATTGTTTTTGTCTTGTACAAAATAACTAAAGTAGAATCCAAGGAGAATGGTGTATTTAAACAAAACAACTTAGAACAGTCTAAAATATGAAAATTAAATGAGTTTGATGTTTCCCATACTTTGCAGACATGAGGCAAAGGTCAAATGATGATCCATTGGAAAGGCTAACTAAGCAATGCAAAATTGTAATGCCTGCTATATGGAGCCTGCTTTGCAGGTGGGCTGGACTTGGTGATCTCTGGAGGTCCTTTCCAGCCCCTGCTGGAAAGTTTGTTGTGCCTCTATATTAAAATAAACAGATTCCCCCTCCACAGAATATAATAGCTGTACAAAAAGACATAAGTGTAATTATAATATCAAAAGGCTCTTCAGATTTGGGATTTCATTATTAACTCACAGTACAAACTGTCTTTGAGAGTGAATATTATTTCCATTTTCAATAGCCTTTATGATTTTTCATCTTTTAAAAATTAATGTTCTGGCATACTTTTTGCATGTTAGCATAACCTCTTATTAAGACTTCAGACCAGCAACAGCCTCGCATCAAAAAGCCAGATCCTTTGCTTCTGAAAGTACTTAGTAACTCAGTTTAAATGAGAATTTTCCTGATTGACATCAGCCTAGGATTTCTAGAGGTGCAATATCAGAGAAATTTAAAAAGTGCGTGTAAGCTCATGCAAAGCAATGTTATTAAAGAAACAAGAATAGAAACAACAAATACCTTAGGCCATAGAAACAATAAAATGAAACAGACTGATTTACTAGACCCCCAAAATCCAATGTAGTATTTCTTTAACAGTTGCAGAACATTATGTATAGCGCTATGCCAGCCATTATTAGAATGGAAAAATATGCTTCTTTATCTTTCTATGGAGGTTCAGCAGGCAAGCCTAGGGGAATACTGGATGAAAGGACAGGTGTCAAACTGAATATGGAATCAAAGATACGGCTTCTTCTGAAAAGAATAACAAAGTGTTTCAAGATGCAAGTCTATGAGGTTTTGTTGAAACGTAAGGAGACAGAGCTGTGTTTTCTCACCTGAGATGGACTGATGAAAGAGTCATGAGTTGCCTTTATTTTTGTTTTGCTTTATTTGTTTCTTTTTTTTGGTGTCCAGTGATTTCTCTAAAAACATGCTTATCTCTGTGGATACGTTATCCAGATGTAACTACCAGCAGGGTACATGAAACAGTTTGTCTAATTGAAATATTCTGAAAATAAAGACTGTTTTCAGTGCTAACTTGAACTTGCAGTCATCTCTATAGACTAAGCTAAGTCATTTAGCATATAAGTAATGAAGACACATTGCAATTTTTGATCCAGATTATATATTTATGATAAAGGCAATATATTCTTGAAGAGTGAAAACTCTCCCAAATGAGTAAGTCTTTAAAAAATTGTTTCATACTATTTATTTATTTGTTGGGTTGTTTACTAAATTTCATTGAATAAAGTGAATAAAGATAAATTGAATAAAATAAAGATACCCTTTGTCTCACTTTTGTATAAAAACATTAGAATGAGAGCATTGCGCTGACTCAGAGAGACTGAATCACTCATGGTGTTACATGCACGAAGGGACAATGTTGCAATCCAAAATGAAAGAAGACATTTGGAAGAGGAAAGAAGTTGCCAGTATTAGAGGACATTTACCATTTTTTGACATAAAGGCAACAAATACGGTGCATAACATGTTAGGAGGTTTGTGGTGAAAGAACAGAAGACAGTAGTTAAAGAGGTATTTCAGTACCTGAGGATACAGCCAGGCTGTTTTTATTTCATGTGAAAAAGGTGCACTATCAGAGCTCTATGTTAGCATACGTTATATATTATATACAACATCACAATAAATATGTCCAATATAGCACAATTTGACACTACAAAATACTATGTATCAGCTGAAAAGATTGCAAAACAAATTGGTTTTCTTTAAATGGCTGTTGTGTTTAACACAGTTTTCCTCTCCACAAATGCAATTTATAAGATTTTTTCTATATATATCAGTCTTGTTACATATAAAATTGATGTGTGTCCTGTGATGCTATCAATGGGCAAAGAAGCAGAGTTTTGTAGCACAGACATTGTGAAGAGACAATATGACAAAGAGATGAAGTGTCAGAAGAATGCAATTTTGATTTAGAGTCATCGGTCTGACTTAATGTTGTAGCTGGGAAACTAGAGAGAGTGAATGTGTGATGTTTCTAAAATAGAAATTTACATCCATGTTTTGTATGTCGTAAATTTATAGGGATTATTCTATGCCAGTTGTTGGGAAGGATGATAAATTTCCCTTGTACTGTCTAAAATTTGTGTGTGTGTGTGTGAAAATCAAAACCTCACACAGTATGAATGAAAATGATGTTGCATGGTGTGAAGAATAAACAAAATCCAGTTGGCTATGTGCTCTCATAAATATAACTGTACTTCTCCCTGTCCCCAGTCACATAAAATGTCATCCATATTACAATGCCATTGATTCTGCTTATGTGATTTTTTTTTTCCCCAAGGCAAAAAGCCTGCAATGTTGGTGTCTATTGATCTCTTTGCTGAAGGCCCACACCACAGCATGCCAGAGAAATTTTTTGATATGTAGCTCTATTGGATGCTGAGCATCCTTGCCACCCCTGAAGACTGACAGAAGGTGCTGTGAGATTGAGACCTTCTATCACATTTTAAATAAAAGCACCAGAAAACACTGAAAACACTGAAAGAACTAGAGAGTGTCTGTAAAGTGTAACTGAGTTTGTGACCTTTGTCACTTTTGTCACAATTCTGCACAATAAAGAGGTGAAAACAGGTCGTAAAGGGGCAGAAAATTACACTTTGTCTGTTAAGAGGGGGTACTTTTAAGTTCTGACCTTTCGACCCTAGATTAACCTAGGAAATACAGGAGACAGTGTTGATGTCTAAATAACACTGTTTGAAACAGTGAGAAAACTGTGATAATATTACAAAGTTTTTCTGCTGGTCAACAGCATTTCAAGTCCAACCCCTTAAACTCCATGTGGGGAGAACTGAAGGAGATTTTTTTTTTTTTTTTTTTTTTTTTGTAAGAAAGCAGACTTTTACTTAAAATTCTGAGTTCTATGCATCTCAATGTATTTTACATGCAATCAAATACCTTTTTTCAAACTTCATTCTCTTCTTTTTTTTGATTGGAGTGCATTTTGCATGAAGACATTAAATCAAAATTGACCAGGTTATTTTGAGTGAGTGGTCTCTTCAACTCCTTGACACAAACAGCAATGATAAAACTAAAAAAAAATTCCCATCTAAATGACATTGTTGTCCAGCCATCTCTCAGTCAGGCCCTCTGAATTCAAGCTTTGCAGTAATACCAGATCCAGAGGTGCAGAAAGAAACCTGGTTCAAATCCTTTTTCCTGTTAGCTGAAACCCAGCTCCTCTTGAGCGTGTCAAGACAGCCACTGTAGAGTTAGATCAAGTAAATCATCCCACACAAATATTATTTTGCAAGTAATATATCAGTCTTCCACATATCCCAGTGGTTTCTACATACAAGATGAGGAGACAAAAATACTGTCCTCAACATTAAGTGGAAGAAAACAAAGAATGCACCATCATTTTAATGGAATAGTGCAATAGACAAAACATAAAGCAGCAAAGATATATACTCACAGATACACACAGCGATAGTCCAGCCAATTGCAAACCCAGACATTGCACATTTCCTCATTCTTTCTGAGCCCAAGTCTTGCAAATTTAGTTAATTTCAAATGCTGCAGTGTTGCAGCAAGGAAAATGTGTCATACGGCTTCCAGGTAGTTTACCAGTGTAAAAGGGACAAAGGGCAAATAGAATTTGTTTTCAAAATAAAACAAATATATGCAAGATAGTACTTCCACTTCATATTTTTTCTTCTGTAAGAAAATAAATTCTCAAATCTAAATTGAAAGTACCAGTTTGATGAGAGCTACATAGCATCAACACATTAAGTTGTTCTGAAAAGAAAAAATAAATAAAACATTAATTGCTCGCAGCTAAAATGTCTGTATTCCTGGCTCTGCTTGAAAGAATTCTGTTGAAAATAAGTTCTTCATTTGACGTTATTTCATCCCAAATACAGGAGTAGTTCTGTAGCTGGTGTAAATTGCCATGGGTTGCCAACTATCTATAGAGCTAAAACTACTTAATGCAGCAGACCTACACAATCTTTTGTTAAATTCAGGGAAATGTTATGCCTCCTCACTTAGTCTCATTCCCTATTTAATCTAGTTCTTATAACTTTTTCAGCTTTTTTTTTTTTTTTTTTTTTTTTTTTTTTTTTTTTTTTTTAATACAAATATCCAGCAGAAACATTAAAAGAATGTTAGAGGAAAAAAACGCATAAAAATCTGAGGGAGAAGGGCACTTTTCTCCTCATGAGGTACTGCTTTGTTTGCTGCAATATGTCTGTCTTTTTGGAGAGGATCTTCAAGGATTATCTTCCTTAGGTCACAGTAGAGGTTATCTTCACCTCCCAGTCACGAAAAGCAAGGAGAAAAGGGAAGAGGTGAAAGAGAGGGGAAAGACATTCACAAGAGGAGCAATGAGAGGAAGGACATGAAACTAACCTGAGGGATTTGTCAGGAAGGGTAATGTGATGGCCAACAGTGACAAGAGTGTAGCTATACAAAGATGCAGAAACAATTGTTGAGCAGTGTACATAGTACATATGTACACAGTTCATAAACAGAGTGGAAAGCATGAATGGAGTAAATTCAGAATATAAGACAGGTAAGTAGTAGTAGTAGTTGTTGTTTTGGAAGATGTATGGAAATCAAATTACTTGGTAAGGAGAGAAAAGGAGTAAAGCCCAAACATACAGGACAAAGTGAAGGAAAATTTGGGTTTGAAAGAAGTAGAAAACCACTAGAGGGGTCAAGAAGAAACAATGTGCTCTAAACTGAAAAGCGAAAGAAGGTTTAGATCAAAGAAAGGGTATGGCAGAGTTAGTGTTTCTTTAGTTCCTTTAGATGCTGCCTTTGTTCCACATGGAGCTAAATACTTGCAGCCTGATATAATCAGAGATGTAGCCTAGTATATAGATGTACCAAACTCTAACAAGAGCCAATGTTTGTTTATAAAGAGAAATGACCAAATCAAAAGATACTGATCTGTACAGCTTACAGCATTTTTTCCTTAATTCAAGCCATCATATGAGTGTGACACAACTGTGTTCTCACTTCTATTCATAAGTAAAAGTGCTCTAAAAGAAAAAAAAAAATTGCTATTATTTGTACATTTATGAAGTGAAAAGTATTTCTGAGAACATTTTCAGATGCCCTTTTACTTTCCATCTGCATTCTTCCATTTACACTATGAAAGATTTGAATTTCATATCATTGGAATTCTGGTTTCTGGGTTTGTAAAAACAGAAAAGTAGCATTGAATTCATAACATTTCTTGAGCATAATGAAAAAGTTAACTTCAAAGTAAATCTGAATGTAAGAAAGTTTTGCAGAGTACGTCTTAAAAATTGCTATTCCTAATAATTCCTATTATGCAAAATTCTTTGTGTCTGCTTTATTTATGTCACTAGGAAGTATTTCAGTTTTAAGGAGAACAGCACTCTATTCAAATGGTTTTGGCTTTTACCTAATGATCTAATACATTAGTGACTGTTTGATGTGTACATATTGTGTTTCAGTGGGAAGTTGCCAAGACTTTTATTGAGTGGTAATATTTTCCTCCAGCTAGTTTTGGATTTCTCTGAGGATCAGCAGTTAACGTAGCATTTTCTTTTACAATTAAATCGAAGTGCCAGAGATTTGTTTTTCCTTCCTTCAATTTTTTAAATTGGGTAATTCCTTAAGAGGGTATCTTAATATAGTAAATGCACTACCTCTGTGAATGAAGCATGCTAAATGACACATGGAGTTTTGCCATTAAGGCTTTGTACAAAAGATTTCTTACATCAAATTCGTATGCTGGCAGAAGTAGTAGAACAAACTCATCTACTATTCATGAGTGGAAATCTTGCCTACATAAACAGAAATATCAATCCATAAACCAAAAATAACAGAAATATGTAGAAGATCTTTGATCTTTTAAACTCAGTGGACTGATCATAAGCAGCTAAGAACTGGTCCATCATTTGATAACAAGCATTATATAAGTTTATGCCAGCTAAAGGTCAATCGTGTGCAAATATCAGTTTTAGCTTTCATTGATTTTGCTTCAGTCTCTAAACCACTGTAATAAATGGGAAGAAAAATTTGATTGGTATATTTTTATACCCTACTAACAGATTTTCAATTATTTGACTAGGTGATTGTGACTTGCCGGGGCTTGTTAAAAAAGTTACTGGAATATTGATCTAGCTTAGCTTGAGTTGCAACTTGCGGTTAGTTTGTGTGCAGATTGTCTTCAGAACTTCTCTTTCTGAGAATATATGGAAAATGGAAAGAAAAACTGTAGACTGGTACCATCAGTCTTCACAGATTATCACAGAATCATAGAATCGTTAAGGTTGGAAAGACCACTAAAATTATCTAATCCAACCACCAACCCATCACGCCCACTAAACCATGTCCCTCAGTGCCACGTCTACACATTTCTTGTTTGTTCCAATGCCTCACTACTCTTTTGGAGAATAATTTTTTCTTAATTGTCAACTTGAACCTCCCCTTGCAAAACTTGAGTTCATCCCCTCTTGTCCTGTCACCTGGGAAAATAGGCTGACTCCCCACCTCACTGCAATCTCCTTTCACATAGCTGTGGAGGGCAATAAGGTCTCCCCTGAGCCTCCTCTTCTCCAGACTAAATCGCAGTTCCTTCAGCCACTCCCATAAGACTTCTGTTACAGACTCTATTATGTCCTAGTTGTACTGTACAGACCCTCTTTCTGAAATCAAGCCAAAAATATCACCACTAGAACATGCCAGAGCACTTAATTGAAAAAAAAAAAAAAAAAAAAAGGTAAAAAAATTGCAGAATAAAATTTGCCTCCAAGCTCAAAGCACCACATGAATTTATCATTTCAATTCCCTTCACGTGACTGTCTAGAGTAAGGAAAATATTTAGAAGAGAGAATGCAAACCACAAACAATATTTAGAGCTTCTTCTTGTGTAGACCTTTAAAACTGTCACTGAGCAGGCTACCAGTTCACACACCAGTACCTTAGCACAATCATTGAGAAGAGCTTATCAAGAGATTCACAGAAAGCTAAAACCTTGAGAAAAGCTCACATACGAAGAAGTACTACTGGATCAAAGTACAAAATAATCTGTAATCCTTGATTGTAAACCTTCAAAGCATGCTGACATGTTCCTAATTCGACCATAAAGGAGTTAGTTTGGGGTTCATCATCAAATTCTGTCAGATTCTGGTCTTTGATTACTGTTGTATTTACAAACAATGTAGATAGTATTTTATCATTTGATTTAAATAGTTTATGCATGGTTTCTCTTCGGCTTCTGTGGAGTTTGTAGAGCCAGAGCCAGAATCACAAACATGACTATTTTTTCTACATTCATCACTGAACAGTTAGGCCCTATTGCTTTTGAGAGGTGATTCATTCTTGCATTACATCCTATTCTGATACTTGTAGTCACATCCATAAAAACCAAGGTGCTAGACGAACATTTCAGTGTGCTACTGGGTGGTAATTAAAGGAATACTGGAAGTAATTAATATTTCTTACCTTAAAACGTTGAATTTTTAATATTTTTTTTACACAAATCACATAGTGTTTGTAAATAATGCCTAAAAAAAATTGCAGATAGGTACATGAAACCAATGTGATTGCTTACCAAGCAAAGCTTTCATCCATAAGAAAGTGTAGCACACTTAAGACCAAAATTATGAAAAAGGCATGTTTTTCATTTGTCTGCTTGTAAAAAGAGTACTTTCTACTGTTAATTATGAATTGACTGAATGAGCCTTAAATATATTCATTTACTAAGCACTTCCAATCTTGAAAATCAGAAAAACTGTTGGCAGTCTTGTCAGAAAGAGGAAACACACAGAGCAGAAACATCACTCACTCATCATCACTCCAGTGTGACCAATTAAAGCATCCTATCCAACTATTTAGTATAATCAGAGTCAAGATATTCAATTTATTAATATTGTTATTAATTAGGTATCAAGCATTGCGAGCATTTTAAAATCCATTTAAGATGGAAAGACTCAAATCCTTCTTTAAGAGCCTGTAGCATTAATGGAGACAGTTACGCAGACCCTACCAGTACCTGTCAGCAGCCCCAGAGGAAGGTGCACCTTAAAGCAGTGTGGGAATACCATTTGTTTTATTTATGTAGTGGGTATTCTGGTGACACAGAATTTGCAAGAGTACACAGGATGATTGATCATGTTGAAACCTGGATATGTAACCTTACAAGGTTGGATGAGCCATGTATTAGAGATGGTATGCAAAGGTGTCTGAAGGAGAATTTTCTCTCTATTAAGCAGAATCTATTAGAAATTCACAGCTTCAAGAGTAAACTATGACCCATATTTTCTTTTTTATGTCACAATATTTACATACGGGAGCTAGGAGACTCTCCTTTCTTTAGGAGACTACAGAAACATTTGAGGCCTGTAGCTCATCTCTCTTCAATGTACTCTTCCACAGCAACTGCAGTTACTTCCCCTGATTGCCATGAATGTTTACAACAGTGAGTGCAGGAGATCAGACTTTGACTTAGTGATATTTCTCTAACTGGTACATGCACACTGATATGTGTATGTATATTTGCTTTGCAGAGATGTTTAAGTCATGTGCATACCTGATTTCAATAAATCTACATTTCTGGAAACAAGAAAAATGAAGCTTCTGAATTTCACTGAAGAAACATCTGAATTTTAAGCATAGGCTATTAGTCCCAGTAAATCATTTGCCTACAGTACTGGACTTAATATTCACACAGGCAGAAGTATTTTTACTACAGGTGTTATATCCAAGTAAAACTTCTGAACTACTAGAATGCCATGCATTAAAATCTATGCAAAAGTTGTCCTTCTTCTGCACTTTCCATTATCAAATTTAGTAAACTTACTTGGGCATATATATTTTAGATATTTCTGTTCTAGCTCAAGTTTTGTGACAATAAAACTTTTTAATTTTATCCATCCTTCTGAATTCTTTTCAGCATTATGTATCAAAATGAAAGCAAATTGCATTGAGTAATACTATTTGAGATCTGTATTACTTTAGAACAGTACAGAAAGAAATGAGAAATGGCTCTGAATATAAGATAGCTGAGAGAATACAGGATTCAAAATAAACAATCTAAACATCAGTACAAGGCTATGTTGCCTGTAATGTTACTAATTTTTACAGTTTCTAAAGATTTCACCTTATCAGGAGACCAGTAGTTGTAAGAATCTATTTAATTACTGAATATATTACTTACAGGAGAAACTATTCTTAAATGGAGACAAAGAACCAAGGGGTCTGCAAGACTACTTGGTTTTAAACATTGTACTTAAATCATAGTAAGCAGAAAGGAGCCAAGTAGAGGAGCCAGTCCTTTTAATAGTCTGAGCCTAATGTATTATCTTTATAGCACCAAGTATAAAAGCACCAGACCAACAGGAGGTCACAGTAATATTTGATGCACGATGGAGAGTACTGCAGGGTTTACAACTATTACCAGGTAAAAATAATAACATAGTCTCTATTTATGGAAATTCTTTCTGCAATTCATTTTTCTAGGTGTATCACAGAATCACAGAATATCAGGGACTAGGAGGGACCTCAAAAGATCATTTAATCCAATCCCTCTACCAGAGCAGGAATACTTGGCCAGGTCACAGAGGAACACATCCAGGTGGGTTTTGAATGCCTCTGTAGAAGACAACCCCACAACGTCTCTGGGCAGCTCGTTCCAAGTGTTCTGTTACCCTTACCTCATGTGAAAGTTTTTTCTCATATTTATGTGGAACCTCCTATGTTCCAGCTTGCACCCATTCCCTCTTGTCCTGTCACTGGATGTCACTGAGAAGAGCCTGGATTCATCCTCATGACACTCACCCTTTACATATTTATAAACATTAATGAGGTCACCCCAAGGAGACCCAGCTCCCTCTGCCTTTCCTTGTAAGGGAAATGCAGTGAATTGTACATCTTTGAATCACAGAACAGTGTAAATCATAGAATCATGGAATCAGAGAATCACAGAATAGCTCAGATTGGAAGTGACCTTAAAGCCCACCCAGCCCAACCCCCTGCTATGGGCAGGGCTGCCCTGCACCAGCTCAGGCTGCCCAGGGTCCCATCCAACCTGGCATTGAACTCCTCGAGGGATGGGGCACGAAAGCTTCTCTGGGCAGCCAATACCAGTGCCTCACTGCCCTCTGAACAGATTATTTCTTCGTAATATCTAAACTAATATTACCCTCTTTTAGCTTAAAGTGGTCAGCCCTTGTTGCATTGCTACATTCCCTGAAAAAGATTCCCTCCCCATCTTTCCTGTAGCAACCTTTTAGTACTGGAAGTCCACTGCAAGGTCTCCTCAGTGCCTTCTCTTCTTTAGGCTGAACAACCTACTCAACCTGTTTTCATAGGGAGAATACTCCAGCTCTTTGAATATCTTTGGGGTCCTCCCCTGGACGTGCTCCAAAAGTCCACCTCTTTTGTATGTGTGGTTCCCTGAGCTAAACACAGTACTGAAGAGCAGGGGATGAGAATAAAGTTGAGGTTTGGGACAAAGGGCTTTTAATAGAGGAAAAGGTAAGTACACTGTGGAGCATATGAGGGCATTTAAAGGATTCTTTAAAAATCCTTAAAGTCACTTGAGACTTTACAGCTCCTATAGGAAATATGGTGAGACACTATAGCAGAAGGAAAAGGTGGAGAGGTAGGTTAGCTCTTTTTACCATTATTTTCATTTCTCAGTAGTGTAGTTCAGATAGGAAATCTTTCTTTTTTCGGATGAAAATTCCAGATCCTTCTCTCTTCTCACAGAACGTACTGTGAATGCAATCAGCCTTATTTTAAAAGCTCGGTAACCTGGATGTTGGATGACCAGTTTCTGCAACTGGGAGAGGGCAACAGGGATAGAGTGACAGTTTTCACCAGGAAGCTGTTAAGTATATTGTAGATCATCTCTGCTGTTCCTGAAATAACAAGGGGCAGGGATCGAAAAACGTGATTTAGTGGACAATATTGGTGTTAGGTGCATGGTTGGACTAGACTATCTTAGGTCTTTTCCAACCTTAATGATTCTATAATTCTATGAGTCTAAGAGATAAGACATATGATTCTAAGATGCGCAGAGACCATAAAGAATTAATTAGAAACCTGAAGTGTTTCTTAAGTCCATGCATATATGGCAGTTAGAAACCCTTCCTAGAAACTGTAAAATGAATGCAGGGTTCAGCTGAAAATACAGCATGTAAATATGAAGTTACAACCTTGTAATGCATGTGCACAAGGAGGCTGAATTAAAATTACACTGATATCTTGCAGCTTTTGACTCCTTACCTCTAACATAGTTTTACAGGTCCCATTTGTGTTAGCTTAATTGTATAAGCGTTCCACACCTTCTTTTATAAATTCTATTAAAAAAAATTCTATTAGTGAGTTTTTAGATACTGTGCCTGGCAAATGATCAGGGGAAAAAAAAAAAAAAAAAAAAGTAAATCCTATTAATCTTATTTCATTTATTTCATTGTTACTTTTTTTTTTTCTGACATGTATCATAGCAGTCATAAAAAAATGCAATGAAAATAAATATTAAAAAGTTATACCTAAAGCTCGAAATATCTTCTGAAAAAATCTGTAACCTGATTTTGTTGTCTCATGTAAGATATATGACTGCCTTCTTTTCGCAACAATGAAAACTCCTCTCTGTGGAGAAAAGGATTGAAGACCAAATCAAATACTCAAATCTGTTTAGTTTGCACAGCATGTTACACTTTATGAAGAAGAATCCACTTGAAATTCAAAATAGCACTTCATACTTAATCACCTTCCATGCTGCACAGGGTATGCTAACATTTGTGCTTATATACGGAACATTTACATGCATGGGAATGAAAAATTATTTAACGCTTGCTAATATAAACTAATACCCATGTGAGTTACACAAGAATACAGACAAATGTAGGACCATCTTCTGTCTATAGGGATACTAAATTCCCACTGAGTGCATCTAAAGACAGAACTGAATCCCCCACTCCAAAGAACTTAACTGACTGGCAATGTGCAAAAAAGTAGACATGATAGTTTTGTGTGTAGCTAAACTGATAATAGACACAAGAGAGAGAAAAATTAATTTGCCAACACAATGAAGAGATAGCAATTGCTTAATTTCATAACTTGATCATGATATTGGCTTAAGTAACTCAAAGGTTCAAAGTCTCTTTTCAGAGAAGCCCTAATGAATTCCATGGATCTCCTGAACAAAAATGAATTTGGACTAGGTTTGTAAAGCAAGCATAACTAAGCATGTGAAAAGAGCACTTCCAACACATTTGTATGATATGAATTTGGAAAAATAATCAGATGAATTCATAACAATTATGTATTTTTGAATACATTTTTATACACTTCTTTGACAGTGGAAGATTGCCGTATATGCAGTACTTAATAGCATTTAATCAAGGTTAAATATACAAATAATGGAATAACAGATAATTCTGTCTGTTCAAATATCTGGGCATTGTCCAGAATATCTATGTGCATTTTGTTAAGTTCTTTTCAATGTGTAGTTTTTGGTAATTCAACAAATGAATTGCATTTTCTTATATGCTTATTAAAACCTCGGAAGAAAATATTCCTCCCATGCTCTACCTTATTGAGAGGCAAATATGATCTTGCTCTTACTGAAATCATATCTGAACTCCATGGGATAATCTTTAACTCATTACAGATAAGAGGTTTTTTTAATATAATATACTCACTATTCTCTTCTTTTTAATAGAAAATGTAAATGCTCATTCTTTATCCAATATGTCATTCATAGCGTTTTCATTTAATTTTCCTGCTAATTAAATCTATTCTTTATGATTTAATATATGCAGTAATTATTTTGAGTCTTGATGCAATCATTCTGAGCATAAAGAAGTAAGAACTTCAGCTAAGTTCTTCACACATCTGTACATCTTTCTCTTTCTTGCTCTCTCTGTGTATGTTTCAGGTCCTGTGTGGATTCAAGGTGATAAGCCCTTGAGAAAACCATAATGTGATTATCTTGCAGAGAGGTGGTAGAATAAATAAGATTATCCATAACAAGCTTAGCCACTGATGAGTTCAAGCTGTGCTGATACAGAAAGTCCTGACACAATTGTAAGGTAATAACAGAAAAAGTATGTGTTTGCAAAGGAGGGAACACTGTTTGAACTATGAAACCTTCAATGATTAATGCAAATGCATCTATAGCATTTTTATAAAAGCTTCATTACATTTTTTAAACCCCTTCCATAGAACATACCGCTGCAGAATGGACTTTTAGACTCTTCATGTCTATCAGCATTGCTGTTACTTAAAGTGTGCTAAATTTCCCTTTTTTTCTTCTTTTTCTTTTGCTAATGGCTTTGAGGGTATTTAACATTTGTCTGAATTTACAGTTATCCCTGATTTGTGTTTGTGTGAATGAATAGTTTTGATGAATTGTGTTCATATGACCACACAGGTCATAACAATAAACCAGAATATGCAGACTATCTTCTAAAGCATGAGGACAGCTACTACATGTCGTTCACGATAAACTTACTACATGAACGATCAGCATTACTTTTTTTTTTTTTTTTTTTTTTTTTTAAACATTCATTTTTTAAAAAGGTTTTTATTTTGACCCCAATAGTTCACAAACCTTTTCCTCTCTTCCCTTCTCCAGTCCACTAAAATAAGTGGAAAAGTTGTTGCTGTGAAAGGTAATCAAACTACTTAATTAACTATTTTTTATGGGAGGGGGAAGAAGCATATTTGACTACTGTATGTAATAAACCAACGTCAAGAAATCAAAAAATTTGTAATTGTTTTCTAATATTCCTCATGTGAAAAACAGCATATGCAGGAATCAAAAGATTTCTTCAATATCAAAAGGAAATATACAATTTTAGTCAACATAAAAATTCTATGGCAAGGTTTTCAAATTCTACAAATAGACACAGCTTGCTACAACTTGATTTCCAGAAGTTTAGTATACATGGTTTTTTAAGACCATTGGCCATTAGGTCATGTCACAGTGTACATATGTACTAGTGTACAGATTTGGCTAAAGAATTCAGTTTTAGATACAATTTAGAGCCTAAAAAGATGTTCTAGGTCAAGATAAAATCCATTTTTTTCTTAATTATATCTAGTATGGAAGCTATATGATTTCATGGACATTGTTGCCTTCAGCTATTCACTGTGCCAAGGAAAGAAAGCATTTCAATTAAAAGAAGCAGATTCTATAAGGCTCAGTTGAGTTGATAACAACAGATAAGGATTTATTATGAATATAATATAGATAAAGGAGCTGACAATTCTATTGTTTCTAAAGTGGTACATAAATGTAAAAGCCTTTAAAGAGTTTATAGTAGAAGACAGAACTTAACATATTCATATGTATGTTCATATATTTTTGTTTAAAAACACATGCTGGAAGTGGTATGATGCAGTGATACCTTTGCAGTTAATGTTATTGCGAGTAAGGTCAGAATCAGACTCCTCTTGTTCAAAGAAACTAAATAGTTGCTGTTAGTAGGCCACTACTGAGGCTTTGGACAGCCTGTTCATTAGTGTCTGCAGAGAAATACTTGGCCATACAGAAAATCGACATCCATGGTGAAGTTACAAAGCTGCCACCTGGTACTCTAATGAGATTGAAGGCAATTAAAAATAATTACCACAGGAAACTCATTAAAATTCTGAAGGTTTGTTCTACTCTGGCCCCTCATAATTGCTGCAGAACATTTTAGTGTACCTAAAAAATTGCAGCGAAACTCAACTATAATATTTTAAATCAAGAACTGAAAGTTAATCACAAGTATTTATTTCAAAGAAGACGACATGTCTTAACTGCAAAACACTGAATGAGAAGGTTAGCATTTATACATTATTGTAATATTGGGGGTTTCATCACTTTACCGTATTTGAAAGTCTTTCTGTACATTTTTCCCAGGTTTAAAATTTTGATGTGCATGTACATACACATTCTTGTTCTTAGTGTTTTGAAAAAGTAAAGAGATCAGGAACTTCTTTCAGTTTTCAAGGCAAAAAACATTACAGATGTAATGAAAATGTTAAAAAAAAAAAAAAAAAAAAAAAAAAGTATGTAACTTATTAAGTGATGGTTTCCATAGGATTATTTACTAGCAGTGCGATGGGAGAATTCACAGCTTTTTGTGGCATCTTGTAGGAGGTCTTTAATTTCAGTGACTACAGGAAAAAAAACTGCCTTTCCAGGCAGGGCCGTGCTTCTAAACAGCTAAGCAGTAAGTGATGTCATTTACATGATAGGAATTTTCTGAGATCACTACAGGAGAGGAGAGGAGAGGAGAGGAGAGGAGAGGAGAGGAGAGGAGAGGAGAGGAGAGGAGAGGAGAGGAGAGGAGAGGAGAGGAGAGGAGAGGAGAGGAGAGGAGAGGAGAGGAGAGGAGAGGAGAGGAGAGGAGAGGAGAGGAGAGGAGAGGAGAGGAGAGGAGAGGAGGCATGGGAATTTTGCCAGCTTTAAAGAAGGAAACTGGCCTGCAAGTGGGATTTTACTGCAGTCTAGGTTCATACTTCCTACATCCTCTTAACACAAAGTATTGATCTTCTGGCCTTCAGTTTTCTAAAGATACAATGCAGATGCAGTAATAACCAACTAAAACATGAGATAAACTGAAAAAACTACACGAATAGTTCACACAATTCAACCTCTGCTATAGTATGCTACCATCATACTGCTGTAGGTATGATCATAACCTAGGCAGTCATAACTGGGCTGGTTACACAGCTTAATACAAGAAATGACAGGTTTTTTTCAGTCTAGTTATATATATTCTTATTTCATGTTATTTCACAAATATTGTATTATGAAGAAATGCTATATCATAACCCAGAAGTTTAGTAAGGCAATATTCAACTCCAGAAATTTTCAGATTTTAATTCCTCATTGTCTAAGACATAATTATCTTTTACATCTGCTTTCTCTTACAAAGTACATGAAAAAAAAAAAAAAAAAAAAAAAAAGCATGTGTCAGGGGACCGATAACTTTTCCTAAAGGCTCAAGTCTATTTTTTCCCTTCTCACACTACAATTATTAATGATGACAATGCGCTTCTATTTTCTTTTTCTTAGAAATGCGCTACTCTCCATATTAGCAGAGACAAGTCATCATATTGCAAAAGTGTGCTGTCATTTGTCATTATGGATGACAGCAGTAACATACTAGAATAACTGTCTTTGGCTATTGGTTTATTGGTATTGGGTATGTGGTCCCTATGCTGGGGCAGCTAGGAAGACAATATAACACATTTTATCTTTGCATGAGAATGAAAATGCTCATCACTACAGAAACATGTACAAACTCAAAGAGTGGAACTACCTTTTGTGGGCTTTCAATATTTATATTTGAAATACTGCAGTTGCTGTGAGAGCACATGGTCACAATAGATGAACACAGTTTCAGAGGCCTAATGAATTAGGTTTTTCCTTGGCTCTCTTGAAAATACTGTAATCAGCAGTTTCAGCAATGGCAAGCTCATCTAATTAAATTAAGTGCCTTAGCCATCAATGCCAAGAGGACTACATAAGGCTTATCTACTAAAGTTTTCTGATACTGCTAATCTGGCATACATCCCAATGAGATGATTGTAGACATTTTAGAGAATGACTGTAAGATCATACAATACTCCAAGTTGGAAAGGATCCACAAGGATCTCTGAGTCCAAATCCTGGCCCATCACAGGATGACCCAAAATTCAAACGCTATGCCTTGAACCCCTTGAAATCTGGCAGCTCGGGGTCATTGACCACTGCCCTTGGGAGCATGTTCCTGTTCCAGGGTTTGACTACTCTTTGATTAAAAACCTTTTCTTAACACCCAAACTGACTGTTCCCCGCTGCAGCTCCATGCTGTTCCCTAGAGTCCTGTTACTGTCATCAGAGAGATCAAGCACCTGCCCCTTTGCTCCCCTCGTCAGGTAGCTGTAGTCCTGATGTCTGAATGGTGTCCAAGATATAAACTCGGTACAGCTGAAGCCAAGTCGGGATGAGTGGGGAAAAATGTGAATGAGGACAAGTTGTTTATTTCAGTAGGAGGCTGGACAGGAAAAAGGCAGCTAACAAGGCATCTGTTGGGTCATTGGGAAGATGAGGTCAGGGCCTGGGTGTCTGCTGAGGAAAAAACATCATTGACACCACAGTAGCTCCGGTGGGTGTGTAGAGGCACAGTGTTGTTGCTAGATGGAGTGCTGTGGGATTGTCAGGCTTCCCAAGGGTGACAGAACCAAGCGATAAATTTTGATGCCATGAAGTCACGATGTGTGACATCTCCAGGCAATGGACTGTGACTTCACAACCCTCTACTGCACATAGTGGGCTGACAGTAGAGCCTGCCCCAGCCTTGCTTGTTCCTGGATTCTGGCTAAGTGTGTTTGTAAGGCCTGGAGGCTTCAAGTAAGACTTTGCATTGATTTTGCTGTGGGGCAGCTATCAGCTGTACACAATGCTATTCCCCACAGTTGCCAGTATTTCCCCAGCCCTGCTGGTTCAGTGAATGGCTGCAGCCTTTCCTTGCAGCATGCAACACCCAGTGGCACCAGTGAGGGGAGCATCTCCTTCAGCTCCTCCCAGCCCACTGCAATGTGAAGAACACAGCTATGGAGGAGGTATGTTCATGTTCCATCTGCCATGATGAGAACTGACGTGGCTTGTGTGGCTCCCAGTAACCACACATTCTGCCTCAGCAGCATCCTCCAGCGGACCAGGAAGGAAGGAGGCATAGGAATTCTACTGCACTTTCAGTGAGGGCAGATGACTGTCCAGTATGTCATCACACTTCTGTTAGAGTCCACAGCTGAGAGCAGTTAGCCTCCCTGCAAGGCACTGTCACTCCAAGCCTTGGACCATCAGTCCCAATGAGCAAAAGCCTCCCAGCTCTTCCAGTACACCTCTTGCTAGGGATCTTGGGGAATCATCCCGCCATATCCATCCCCAGGGAAATGGAGGAGCCCCATGGAGAGTACTGGTAGGTTCTTCTAACCAGGGCTGCAGCCGTAGCCCCTCCACTCCTGACTTCTTACCTAGGAAGCCTAGGCATCCCAAAAAAAGGACTGTAGTGCACAGGATACTTCCCAGCCCTGCAAGAGCCCGGCTTCCTGGCACCACTAGCAGGGCTTACACTAGTCTTTATTAAAAAAACAAACACAAGAAATGATAACTATCCCACAGACATCTCAGTCCTACTCAAAGCTCAGGGCAGAGCACACAGGTGATGCTAGCAATTGGGTGTGGTGTTCCTGACTATCAGGCACAAAGGTTGGGGCTCAGCAGTCTCAAAGAAAGTCCCCTCAGATCCTGTTGCTGTCTCTCATTAGGAAACTGCAGGCCTCCATAAAGCCTTCCATCAGTCCCTTCTCTGGGCTGAACAAACCAAGGGAGCTCAGCTGCTCCTCATACATCTTGTCCTCCAGACATTCACCATCTTCACAGCTCTCCTTTTGATGCTTCAGCTGTATTCTAAAAATGAACCCATATTGCAGATTACGGTACATCCTTATACTGCCATTCATTTGGGGGTCATGGAGGGTAACAGGAGAACTACTAAAAGTTACATTTACTAAAACATATTTAAAAATTGCCTACACTGGTAGATGATGAAAAAAAAAAAAAAAGTGGCTTGGCTATCACCTCTGCCAGCTCCCACAGAACCCTTGGGTGGATCCTATTAAGGTCTCATGGATTTGCAGCAGTCCAGGTGGAGTAGTAGGTCTCTTGACTGTTTTCATCTGAATTATGGGGGGTTTAATCTGCTCCCCATCCAACACTTGCAGGTCAGAGGTGGAGTACCCTGAGGATATAACTGGTCTAACTTTTAAAGACAGATTTAAAGAAGGCGTTGTTAACCTCAGCCTCTTCCTTATCCTCAGTGATGTAGAAGGAAAATCCAATTCACTTTTAAGGAACATTCTCAACGCAAATTAAAATCCTAATGGTTTTCAACATGTATTTGAGATGACCATGGCCAAATATAGAATAAGCTCTAGATTTTTTAATAAGGCAAAACTAAAATTCAGTGTTTCCATGTGTCACAGATTGGCATAACTTTATTGACACCAGCCAGTCTTGTATCTCTGCTAGAGAAATTCCTGTTTCTTTTCCTGAACCTACGGTGTTGTGCCAGCTGAAGTATGACTTATCAATTTCATTATGTTCTCATTTTGTTGCTTACTTTGGTTTTTAACAGTGGAACAGGCTTTATAATGTTTTAAATTCTAAGTTAATTAAACCATTCTCAGTTTCATAAAGTCTCATTATGCAATGTTATTCCTTTCAGATAAAAACTGTGTGCTTTGATTGTATTCACTTGTTTCTATTTTTTCTTATTATTGGACAGGTTTATAAAGCAAACATTGTATCTGCATACATTCCCTAAAGAATATACACAGATTTGACAATTTCTCTCTTGATACACAAGTGATTCTTTAATTGAATTCTAAGTGGTGTCATCCTTTCCAACTGTTTTAATATAACAAGCCAGTTTTCAACAGATATTTCCAATAGATTAATAATGCTGTTCTGTTTTCCCAACCAGAAGAGTCACAAGTCCAATTGGCTTGAAAGGTAAGACTGTGTCCACCACATAAATGAAATCTTTTTACTTCATTACATTCCCTTGGCAAGGCCAACAAAAGTGTAATTCTTATAGTCCATCCTGAAGGAAAGCAGACTGGGCTGCAGAATCATGTGGCAGTCAGCAAAGAAACATGTCATGACCCTGCTTTTCAAACATGACATGTTACATGGCCCAAGTCATGCTACCCATCACTTAAATAACATACAGCTCAGAAAGTCTGTAACAATTGTATTGATTAGTAGATGTAAAGAGTGAAAAGAGCCATTATTAACTCACGGTCTGACACCCTCTAATGGCAATGGTTGTCAAACTTTCTGCAGTGACTCCTGCACAATGCTTTTTAGCATCCTTTGGCTGGGGCAGGGGGAAGAAAATTGACGGAGATATTCTTTTCCTCTTGAAAGCCTTAAAAATTACCCCTTAGCTTTGATGAAGCCAGAAATATATATATTTTTTCATTTTACTTTATCTCCACACAAAAATGCCTACCCTTACATTGCAGAATTTCTTCCATAGAATATTCTACAGAATCACAGTGATATTGTTGGCAAGTCTGCACTGACTTCTTAGAATCATAGAATGGCCTGAGTCGGGCTTCCAGTGAGAGTTGGTATTTTATGCAGTCCTATTCACTATATTTATAAATTCATATTTATAAATCTACAATTTTATTTAAGAATTACCATCTTTTTTTTTTTTTTTTTTTTTTTTTTTTTTTATGTTTGCTTGGCCATACAACAGCTACTTGGGAAAATTCTGACTCCAGTTTAAAATGTGAACAATACCCATCTCATACAATGCCTCTCCAAATCGATAGTATTGATGTTATGCAATACCAAAATTATAGAATTTTATTCTCATTGTTCTCCGATTTCACACCAATCTGACAGACAAAAGAATCATTCACAAACTCAGAAGCTGATCTACAGCAACTGTCTACTGTGAATTCTTTTAGCCTATGGCAAAAGCAAAATAAATTGAGTTTGCTTAGCCTTGTTTCATGCTAACTTGAATTAAGTTGCATTTGCCACAGGCTAAGAGCACTCAAATAGATATTTATTGTGAATCTGCCAGCACACGGTAACTTCTTACCCTGTAGTAATGTGTTTGTGTGGTCCCAGGCAGAGAAGTTCTAATGTTGCAAGTTTTCACATTAAGCAACAAAATTAATAAGCACTTCAGGATTTAGTGCCAGATCCTGTGCAGGGAGGTGTGAGATAGGAGGCTGCATAAATTGGAGTCTGAAATTCTGAACTCATTTTGGGGACAGAGAACAGAAAAGAAGTCGGCAAAATGGTATCAAAAACGACTCCATTCTACTCATAAATCAAGGGAAAACAAAAAAAAAATAGCTTTTTAGTTAGAAATCTGTTCAAATATATTTGAATATTTGAAGTAAATTTTGGATGTTTATCAAATATTCTTCAAGATATGCTTCCTGGAAGTATGGTTGTGGTCCTTCCATAAAATACAAACTCACTGACTATTTTCTGATACTCCAATATGTTACATCATGATTTCACATATTAACCTCCCAGTTTTCTTCGAAATTACTAGTTAATATTTGACCTCTATAGCCATGTGTATGAGAACACGTTTCATCACGCAATCTTTAATAGCATAGTTGAAATAGCATGTCTGCGACAGGAATTCACTACTAATAAAAACACTTCTTACAAGAGGTTTATTATCAGATTTTATGTAGACTTCTCAAATTTTACCACAGTTTTTGTATTTAAGCTCTGTTCCCCGCCAGTTATTTGGCACAGTGGCAGTCTTTCTTCATACACAGAAGAACCAGGAGGATGGTAAAAGACCTTAGCTCCCTCCCCTCATGAAAAGAGAAAAAGGATAACAGCTTATTTTTCTTTTCTAACCTTCATATTCCACTGGATATCTAAAATCTGGATTTAAAAAAAAAAAAAAAAAAAAAAAAAAAAAAAAAAAAAAAAGTGAAAGTAAAGTAGAAATCCAAACTGCATCTATCTCACTATGTACTGTATGGTTTCTGTTGTTCCCTGTCCCCATACTAGTTGTGTACTTTGCAGCCTATGCACATGGTTAATGAGAACCCAACTGAACTTAGTATTCAACAGAAATTTATATTTAAGACAGAAATTCATTTGCATCTTCACTTTTTTTTTTTTTTAATTTTAGTGCTGGATGGCAATGGAGACAATGTGTGACAAGCAGACATGTCCATTTCATCAGGGAAGTTTTATCTGAAGGAAAAGTGCTAAAACACCTGAGAGAACTGAATGATTTCATCACCCGGCTAGGGCTCATTACTTGAAAATGCCTCATCCTTAGATCTCCCACACTAAACTTTACATTTAGTGGCCGATATTTGACCAAGTCATTTTTTAATTTCATTAGCTTATCTGAAAACTTATCCTTCTTCCTTTTTACAGCCGAGATTTCACTTCTGATAAGCAAATTAAAATTTAGCTTCTGCCAATGGTATTTCTCTTCTTTCTCTTTCAGCTGAGACTACAAGATCATCCTGTTCTGGTTTTAGCTGGATAGAGTTAATTTTCTTCCTAACAGCTGAGCATTTTGCTCTGTCTTGGATTTAGTATGAAAATACTGTTGCTAACACACTGATGTTTTAGCTGTTGCAGAGCAGTGGTTACAAAGAGACAAAGACTCTTCTGTTCCTCGTGCTGCTCCGGGAGCACCGGGGGCTGAGAAGAGACACGAGGTCAGCTTACATGGCTGACAAAATTGATGTACCACACAAAATGGCATCATGCTTAGCAATTAAAATAAGGAGAGTTGGCTGGGGACTGGCTGACATTTGTTTTGTATGTTGTGTTTATATTTTTATTGTTATTGTTTCTTATTTATTAAACTATCCTTATCTTAGTTCATGAGTTCTTAAACTTTCCAATTTTCTCCTCCATCCCACTGAGGAAGGAGTGAGCCAACTGCTGTGGAAAACCACAATACTCATAATTTTCCATGCTCTGTAATACAAAAATTACTACCATTTCCACTAGCCTGAGAAAGCAGTTATTTTTACATACATAGTTCTGTATACATAGCTATACATACAGACACTGTATACACAGAAATGTGTAGGTGGATCTATATTCATTTTTCACAGGTACACTTACGTACTCTTTGCATTAATACTTTCAATATTTCAGTTATGTCAAAATTATTCAACTCCTTGCTCTTGAGAAGCAGGAAAATTGGAAAGTCTTATTTTTAAGAAATGCTAAAAGCAGCTGATTCTCTGGGAGAACTAACATACGTGTTAGTCTTAGACACCTTCTCACACAAGGTGCCAGTAAGAGATTATTCTTTTGCACCTTTGCCTCAAGGCTTGCTGAGGAACACAGATGGAGCAGTCCATGCAAGTTCCGGTCAAAGTTTGACAAATGTTTTGTCCTAAGATTTGCAGTCCAGGGACGAGGAGAGAGACATGAGTAGCAGCTTGATGGCCAGGAAGCAGCATTTCACATGAGCTCGAGTGAGATAGCCATACCTGCATGCTCTGGGGTGCTGCACATGACTCTTACCTAAGTGTCCAGGAAAGCCTACACATGACCCACCAAAGTGCCCAGGAATGCCATGTTGGCAGAAGAGGATAAAAAAAAAATGGGACAAACAACCAAGAGGGTTGTGTCTGACATCAGATGACTCATGATGTGATACCTGAAAGCTGACGGACTCTCCTGGGCCTGCTACCTAAGACCTGCCTCTTTCTCCTGGACTCACTGTCACCTGCTTGCTGCCTAAAGGCAGCCACTCTGCTGCTGCTCCCCCCTGTGCTTTTGCTCCTGTACTGGCCTCGGACCATCAGAACAGCAAGCAAGGAGACGCTTCACCCTAATTCATAATAGTTGCCAGCCTTCCCTTCCTCATCTCAATCAATCCTGATTGATTAGGATTTGTAATGAAGTGGTCAGATCAACATTTGAACCAGTGTTTCTTAATGCCATGTTGGGAATAAATATATCAAATAACCTCCTCTCACTCTGAAAATCGGAGTAACACAGTGCCCTACTCAGATGTGGGCCTAAAGTACCATTCTCCTGACAAGAGAGAACCTTAATTGCCTAAGATGTGTTTAACCTTAGTAAGCAGTCCCCAAAAGCACTTGCAGAAAATAAAGGCTATAGGCAAAGAAGCCTTTTTTGATCTGATTATTAAGTTAGTCACTAGTTGCAGGAACTGAGCCATCTAATAGATACATAGTTGTAATGAAATATCTAAATCCAATGGCTGTCAGGTGGAATAACTAGAATTAGTCATATCAAATAGAATTAGACTAACCTCTGTTAGTTGCCTCTTGTTTTCACAGTATAAAGTCAGCACTACTGTGTTGAAGGAGGTCCTGCTCAGGTACCTCTGGCCATGTTGATCACCCTGCCATAGCTGCCTTCCGCTTAGGCTCTGATCATCTGCTCTACACCCTTCTTCCTCATCTGGGAAGCTCAGGCCTTGCTGCCTACTGCCTCATCTTTCCCTTCTGGGCAAGAAGACTAAGCAACTTATTTGTGAAGGGAAGAGTCATTTTTGAACTGATCTGTCTGCTCATTTTTTTCCCTTAGTCTGCTAAACACTTGCTAACCAGCTTGCTAAATACCAAATACAACTGTTAAATACAAAACACTATGGCCAGCTGTTTTTTTCTGCTTGTTTAAGTACTAGACAGGTGGAAGAAATTAAGAATTTAATGTCCAAGTGAAGAACAGTGACGTGTGACATTTCTCACAGGTTGGTCTTGGGACGAGCAGTATTTAACATCCTATTTGACATCTTAGTGACTGAGCAGTGGGATTGAGTGCACCATCAGCAATGTATGTCTATGTATGACACCAAGTTGAATGGTACGGTCAACATAATGGAGAAAATGGATGCCATCCAGAAGGACCAAGACAAGCTTGAGAAGTGAGCATGTGTGAAAAACGTGGTTCAACAAGACCAAGTGCAAGGTCCTGCACCTGGGTTAGCACAGTCTCAAAACTGCACACAGAGTGAAGAGTGTAGCCCTATGGAGAAAGACATGGGGACACCAGTGGATAAAAAGCTTTATGCAAGCTAGTAGTATGTGCTTGCAGCCAAGAAAGCTAACTATATCTCTTTCTACTATTGTTAAGACCCTACCTGCAGTACAGTTTTCAGCTCTAGGGCCTGCAGCATATGAAAGTCATAGACTTGTCAGATTGAGTCCGGAGCAGGGCCACAAAGATGTTCAGAGAGAACATTGGAGAAGGTCTCCAACAAAAACAGATTGAGACGACTTGGATAATTTAGCCTAGGGAAGGCTTCAGGGAAACCTTACAGCGATGAAAGAACTTAGAGGGGGCCTACAAGAAAGATGGGGAAAGACTCTTCATCAAAAAGTGTAGAAATAAGGCAAGAGGTAATGGTTTTTAACTAAAAATTAGAGATCTGCAAGGATGTGCAAAGATTAAGGTGGTGGTGTAGATCAGACAGGGAAATCTGGAGCAGGCACAGGCAGCAGAGACAGAGTCTTCATCACCATTTCCCTAGACATGGCTGCAGAATTTGTTCAACATGAGAGAACAGGTGCTGCCACAGCAGGATTCACAATCGTTGGCCAAGAAGACCACTAAATCATTCTAGATGACCAGTGATTACAGATGTGTATCCAGCAACTTCAGAGTCCCACAACATTTAAGATTCTGTCTGCTAGGAGATACAATACCATGTAATACCACCAACCTTTCATAGGATATCTCCACATGAAAACCAGCAATTGGAAGTCTTTAACATTTCTTACTTTTCAGAGTTGAGTCCCTCCAGAGGCTTCCCCATTTTCCTCAGACATACAGTGCTTCTGAAGATACAGTATGCTGATGCATTTCTATGGTGGAAGAAAATTAATTTATTATAGAGCATTTAATGGCTATCCACAAGTAGTTAAAGTCTCAACTACATTAAAAAATTTTGGAGAAAGCTATTGTTATTGAAATAACATACATACATTATATACATACATATTTTTTAAATCAGTGAAATATTACATTGATGGCTCAGTGTTCTTTCTCACTTAAAACACGTCCTCCTTTACAACTAAAAGGAATGAATACCTTAACACCTATAGTACAACCATATACTTCACATTGTGCAATAATCACTTTCTTACACTGCAGAAGTGGAGGTTAACTTTAAAAGAGAAACATTTGAACTGGGACCTGACTGTTTAATTGAAGGCAGCTTTTCAATAGCAATTGTTATTGTGATTGTATTTAATGATGATATAATCAGATACAGCACCAGAATTTTAAATGGCCAAGTCATTCAGGAAACTTCAATCCCATGAAGAAATATGACAAGTCTCATTGTGTATTCTTACACAGTGTGTTCTTACACACCAGCACTGAAAACAAGGATTTCATATGCAAATGATTTGTGTAGCCCTGGGTAGGCACAGTTAGGAGATGATGTGTATACCACATATCGTGGCTGCACTCCTGCAGAAATTGTGCACTTTAAATACAGTATGCTAGATTGTATACCTCTCAAGAAGGAAAAATATTAAATACTACAAATTAATATATAAATGAAACTGTCAAGATAAGCAATTATAACTTTTCAATATTTTCCTTGCCTTACTGATTCAATATAGCTGAATAGCAGAAGCTCTTTTTTTTCTGTGCAAGCTGTAGGGTGTCACACAGGCAGCATGAGCCTGTGTGTATTTTGCTTTTGGTGCGTTTTAAAATAAATGCTTCTAGAATCTCCAATATTTTCTTAGCAATCCACTCAGCAGAAATTATTCTTGCTGATGTTGCTTACCATTTTATTGGTTTATGGAGTCACTGAACTTAATTTGAAATTCATTTCCACAGTTATGTGCATTGTGCAGAACACAAACTGCTGGTCCTACCAACTTGATCTATACTGTATCTCCTTTTCTTACTGCAAATGAGTGGAAATCACTCACAGCTACTTTGATGTGTCACTCTGACTGAAATAAAAAATTCATTAAGAACTATTCAAAACTGAAGATTCAGCACAGAGCAGAGCCAGAGGATCTCAGTATCATATCAATAGAAAATGGTCATCAAAACTCAGAGTGACTATCAGTGTAATCACTCAGGTATTTATATTGCTGTCTAGTTTTACTTCAATGAACACCTGTTTTACAGCAAGTTACACTTGTGTTAGAGAAGCTGTGAAACAGTATAGTGCCAGCAGAATTTGAACATACTATTTTCTGTTGTTATGTGAAGCTTCATCTCTCTTCCACAGTATATCTGTAAACTGAAAATCCTTCTTTCTTGAGAAAGGAAAACAAAACAACAACAAAAACAAAAAACTTCCCACAAAATACTGCAGAAACCACTATGTTTCATTAGGTATTAATATAAACGTTTCTTCACATTTAGTTGTGGATTCAAGGACACAGTTACATCTCAGAGAAAAGTGCTGATGCTCTGCAGCTGTTTCTCAGGTCATTACACACATACAAAGTATGATGAGCTAGTATGAAAAAGGACATTCAAGACTAAAATGGAACTCAGGATTTAGACTCTGATACCTAATCTGGGATGCTGCAAAGGTCAGGAGAGCCATCTGTGGTTTTAGCTCCTAGTTACTGCTAGGAAAATAAGATTACTGAATCTAAATCTGTTCTTCAGATTTGAGTCAGAAGGGCAATAACTGGATAGTTGTAGAGATATATCAGCTGACCTTACTGCTGATTAAACAAAAGGGCTACGGATCTCAAAAGAACAATGGTCTCTCTCTTTGGACCAGGTGTGATGCATCTTGGGGAAAATCTTATTATTTCAGCTGCTCATGTTGCCCACATGTGCTACAGAATATAACCAAGGGAAGACCTGCACACTTTTTTACCCCCATCATCATTACAGAACCTCAAAATACTGAGGCAGAGTGAGCAGTCCAGAATCAGACACTGAATTGGTAGACACCCAATTCTTAAGGTTAAAATAGCCTTGTACAAGTAAAGGTTTTGTGCTGGCAGCAGAGACATGACTTTACCAGAAGCAATGGATACTGATTGTGACAGTGTGAGAAGGAAGAACAATTGAATAAGATCTCATTCCTGTGTACGTCAAAAACTACTGGAAAAGCATGACCAGAAAACAAGCCTTCATTAGACTGCTCTAGGCCTTTCTGAAATAGTGTTGAACTTCTTCTAGTAGCCTATGTGGTGTTGTGTTCTGGAATTGTGACTGAAACAATGTTGAAAACTCAAAAATGTTATTTACAGAATCATGAAGGTTGTAAAAGACCACTAAGATCACCTAGCCCATGGGAGACCAACCTTTTGGCTTGCCTAGGCCGCAGAGGAATAATGACTAAGGAGGAATTGTCTTGAGACCCATATACGTAAGTTGCTCCTAAGGCAATGCCTCCTATTTATTTCCTTGGAAACCACAACTACAAAAAGCACAATAACACTGTTTGATAGAGCAAATTCTCCGTTACAAAATACTATTTTTCAACATACTCTCCACCACGAGCTCTGTACCAGCAACAAACAAGAGCCTGCATGTCATACTCTTAAAAATTTGCATCAGTGGAGTTGACGCACTACTGCCATAGCTGCAAAACACCATCCATTGTCTTTGCTGACTACACTGTGTGGTGTCCATAAATGTTCACCAAGCACCAGTGAATGTCAGTATACACCGCTTTTTCCGCATGGAGGAATTCAATGACATATCTTTACTTCATCTGCACTTTTATGTCAGGCAGCATTTTGTCTGTCTGCCCATCTGCTGACATCTGTCACACAGCAACAAAATGTAATGGAATCTTGTTGGGAAGGTTCGACCTCTACTTCCATACCAGCAACATTCACCTCTGATATTGTGGGTCAACATAATGAAATAGGAGGCATTACTTTCAGAGCAGCCCTTGTAAAATACACAATTCTGTTACAGGGTAAGTAACAAAACACTTTAATATTTTTCTTAAGATATTAAAAAATAGAAAAACAAAACCATAAAACTAGTGGGATACGCGACCTTATTTTTGTGAAACTAGTCCATCAGCCTTGTTCCACGGCAGCGGTTGCAATTCTCAGTATGCTCTCAACATGTTCACCAAAGACTTTTGACAAAATTTTCCTCTTCCTGTACTTCATCCCTCACAACTGTTCACAATTTTGCATACTGCCAAAATGTGAGGACATGAATAAGGCATGGTTGTGAAGTGAAGAATATTTTTCTCTGGTAAGAGAGGTCTTATGAGAGTCTGGTAAACAGACATAAGCAGATTTTTGAATTGAATATCTGATTGCAACCTTATACAATCCATTTGAAAATATGCAGGTAATATATTCACACCAACTGAAAATTGTGTCACAAACTTAAATTGATGGCTTTTTGCCATCCTAAAACCTATTCTCAAACCTCTTTATGAAAACAAAAAGCACAGCTGAATACTGTTCACTGTTCAGAGCACAGTCTTCAGCCAGTGTATCAAAATGCATATAATTATTTGCCACCACTTGAGTCAGCAATGCATAGCACTGCCCTCCCTGTGCCGTTTTCAGTCAGCAGCGTGAACAGCACTTGCTGAGCCATTAGTACGTACCCGGGACACTCCTTGAGAAGACCCACAGGGGGGCAATGTGTGGGTGGCACTGCAAGCCATGCTGGGTGACATATAGCCCACAGACAGTGGGTTGCACGTGCCTGATAGCTCAACCATCAACCCATCAGCACCATGCCTACTAAGCCGCATCACTAAGCGCCACATCTACACATTTTGTGAAAGCTTCCAGGGATGGTGACTCCACCACCTCCCAGGGCAGTCTGTTCCAATGTCTTATCACTCTTTCAGAGATGTTCTTCCTAACATCCGACCCAAATTTCCCCTGGTGCAACTTGAGGCTGTTAGCTCTTATACTATTGATGTTCTGTAGGAGAAGAGGCCTAGCCCCTCTTCACAACCTCTTTTCAAGCAGCTGTAGAGAGCAATAACGTCTTCCCTGAGCCTCTACTTCTCTTTTTCCTACTCTGACCCACAGCAAATAGGCAGGGGGTGCACAAAAAGATAAAAGGGGAAACCCAAATGGTATTCCATGCCATGTAACATAATGCGCTATCATAAAAGCTCAGGGAATGAAGGAGGAAAGAAGGATGTTTGCAGTAACGGCATTTGCCTTTCCAAGTAACCACTGTGCATACTTGCCAATAAATGAATAAACATCTGTGTTCTGATTGGAAACAGTGAATAAATCCTTTATTTCCCTTTAACTGAGCATGAAGCTTTGTTTCACTTATTAAACTATTTTTATCTTGATCCACAAGTTTTCTTTCTTTGCTTTTCTGATGCCATCCCCATCTTGAGTAAACAAGCAACCTGGGTGGGTGCTTAGTTTCTGGCCAGTGTCAACACATCGCCATGACAATTTCTCAGATTTGTAATGGTTTTTAAAGCAACAATACAACTAGTATTTTGTTAATCAACTATTTTTTCTAAGAAAACCTTTGAAAGTTTTTTAAAGGCTCCACATGAGTCTTTAGATCAGACAACCACAAATGTGAGCAGATATGGCAAACTGACTCAATAGAACATTAGTTTTGCAGAAAAAAAAAAAGAAATTCTGGGCTTCAGTTTAAGAAATATGAGGTCAGGGTAAATAAGTGTAGATCCCATTAAGATGAAAGAAAATTTCAATCTATCAAGAAAAAAAAAGGCTTTTTTTATTTTTAAGAGAAAAATTACCTACACTGAGGGAAGCCAGTTCGTGTCATTTCTTCAGGAGGGCCACCAGCAGGCAGCTCCTGTGCATGCAGCTGAGCCATTGGTGGGTGCAGGATGCATCTTCTGCAGCCCTTGACTCAGGTGATCTTCCTTGCCCTGTCTGTGGTCGGCATCACTCAGTAGCCACAGCTGAAGGCTGGCCATGTGGACACAGATACACAAGTGCATGCAGCAGTGTGCAGAGCACAGCTGAGACAGGATATTGCTCAGATGATGCATGAGATTGAACAGGTGACTCAGGAGAAAAGTGCATTGGCAAGAGGTGACCTACTGTTTGCTGCCCTTAACAGTAGCAGTTCTGGGCCTTTGTTAGGCTCATTGTAGTGCTCTTTGGTCTTTGCCAGTGGCTTAGGAAAAGGAGCTGTGAACCACAGAGCAGCAGCAAGGGCAGCTCCACAAGCAAGGAATAGGACAAGGATGTGCACTTGCAGCATATGGCTTACATGCAAATTTTCAGCAAAACCAGGAATCTGTTCCTGCTCCACTCAGATTAGAGCCATTTAAATTTATTTGCTCACTAGATAATAATATTTGCTGTGCAAAGCCTTGTATAAATGTAATCATCTTTATTTTTAAAAGCCTTTGGAGAATAACTGCTTCTATTACATCATTGCAATGCCAGAGAAGTCACCTACTGAAAGGTTTGCCAGTGAGCATAAGACTGGATAGTTTCTGTACATTTTTTGCAGTTCAGTATCCGAAATTATTTATCAGTATTCAACTCATCTGTACATATAAACAGGCAGTGTGCTCAGTAGAGAAAGGGATGAAGGAAGTTGATTAAGATGTACCACTTTAATTAGCAAAATGTCCCTGAGAACAGGAATATAGAGCTGCTTTTGAATCCCCTTCTGATTTACAGTCTGGAGGGGATCGATAATACCTGCACAAAAAAAGAATACCATAGAAAGTGTCTCTGACAATGTCTGTTGTTTGTGTGTTGTCAGTATGGGTGAGTGACTGGTTGCTGTTTTGATGTGTGCCTATTTTCCAGCAGATTGAGGCAGCAGAGGTTAAGAGTCAGGTGTACAACATATATCTATTTTAATGCATGTCATAGTTCCTGAAGGATCTGAAAGCTTTTCTTTACAACTACAATGTTCTGCAGTGACCAGAATGGAGTAATAAGTGAATATTTCATCTTTTATATTATTAGGATCCCAATGCAACCAGTTAATAAGCATAAATGAGTGCAGTTATTCCTTTAGACCATAAGCTGTTGGCCATCTGGATGAATGTCAGGGCTGTATATTTGCATTGCTGCCACATTTCAGGTTTGCAGTGCTGTTAGTATTAGAGGTATTGCCTTCACAGTCCTTATTATTGTCTCTAGTTCAGTTTCAAAATCAATTTTAACATTAGGGTGGAGGCCGTATCTTGATTTCCCTGCTCAGAATTCTCTGTGGACTACTCATTGACTGTAGGATGGGAAATTAACCTTGCTAAACTAGTCTGGCTAAATTAGTCTTTGTGAACATTGCTTTATTTCCTCCGTCCTTCATCCTACAACCATAGCTTACAGATAATCCAAACAGAATACTCAGGTGAATGCAAAATATTATTTTTCCTTCCAAACATGATAGATGCATACTGGGGTATTGTTCTCTGTTTTCAGTAGAGCTGTAAAAATAACTGGCCCCTAAAGAGGCATGATCTGGAACGTAACAGTCCCTTTCAGACTGTGGTTTCAGTTAAGAGTACCTCAGAGTTCTGGTCAAAGTATATTAGCAACTTGATTAAATTTCTCTCCGTTTCTCTCAGACAATGCCCTTAACTGCTTCTGTTGTTTCACTGTATTAAAGGCTCATCAGAGTTATGGCTCCTGACTTAGGGAGTATTAATCACCACTAGAGAGCACCACCAGGGTAAAGTCACAATATTATTGATACACTTCTCCTGCCATGTTTTATGAAGAAGGTCAGTATTACAGAATCACAGGATCACAGAATTGTAGGGGTTGGAAGGGACCTCTATAGATCATCGAGTTTAACCCCTTGCTCAAGCAGATTCCCTACAGTAATTTGCAGTGACTAAGTTTATTGAATTCTAAGTACTAGCTTTATTGAATTGGCATTTGTAAGACAGCAGTTCTAGACTTTTTGAAGTGTCAAGGACCTGTTGCTACTAACTGGATATGTGATGACAGTTTCAAACTTCTCTACAGGTCTTCCTATTAAGATATATAAATGTCACTATTGTACCTATATGTGATCTGGAAAAAAGCAGTAGTTTCATAGATCCATTAGATCATTAAAAGTGATATCACTATTAACTATACACATTTTATTTTTTGTTTCATTTATATTATATTGCTAGAGCCATATCCACTGATACACTGGTAAACAAAAAGGTGTGTACACATACCAGTTTGATATTCACGTGGGGGAAAAAGCTGATATTGCCCAGATTAGACCTGTGTAAACTCTATTCATATTTAGTCTGTAGCTGCAGAAATATGAAGTTAATGTGTAAGCAGAGTCCTGGATTATGATTATTAAAGCAATAGGTGAGCAGACTTCACTGATTATATTGTAGATGTGCTCCTTCTACTAGATAGATTTCTTTCTGAAGACAGGTAACTGTTACTAGATATTCCTGATTAACAAGGTAGTATTAAAAATAATTCTTAGATCCAAGCCTTCAGAAAAAAAGGGTATGGGAAACTAGTTTGTGCTTATGGAATTGGAAAAATGATTTAGTCTTGCCATTTTAGATACTTAAGAATCATTGTGAGAAACAAAACTTCACCTACTGAAAGTTGTGCCAATGAGTTTGAGGCTGGCTAGTTTCTGTACATTTTTGTACTTTTTTTCCCCGTCTTTTTCACACTTTGTTTATCAAATACAATCATATATTCAATGATTAATCATTGATGTGAGCCAAGGTGACCTTTTTAATGAGCAGTAGCACTACTTGTTTTATGCTTCAGGATGGTAGGTCATTTTTTATTTATCATTTACTTTCTTAGTAACAGATTCAGGAGAGATGTTTATCGGGACAGTTAGTAACCCTGGGGTTCTGTTGGGTAGGAAAACAAGCCAGAACAAAATTATAACATCCCAGCATGCTTTTGATCAGCTGCAGCATGCTCTCCGTGGACTCAGAGAATATGCATCTTTGCCAAGAACATCTGGCTTTTGAAAAGCTGATAATAAGTTTGGGATTCCTTTAACAAAAACAGAAATGAATTGTAAACCCAGGAGTAACATGTAGTTTTTTCAAAGTAGCATTAGTTTAATTTTGCTTGGGGCTGAAGAGCAGAATGATAAGGACTTACCAGCAAAGCTGGCTTAAACAAATTATGCATTAGACATATGTAGTTCTGCAAACACCAGAAAAACCCCAGAAGTTTCAATTTTATCTTCAATGTGCAAAATATGTTGGCACAGTATGAACATGAAGCAGTGAGATAGATTTTTGGATTTTTGAAAACTTTTTTCTTTTTCCAGTTCTCTAGGGATCATCCTAATTTGCAGTTTATGCATGTCTAATTCCGAAAACATGATTAACTTCAAAATCATTTGATTTAAGTCCAGCATGTCACTAAAGTAATCTTCTGAATCAAGATCCGCATTCTGTGACAGCAAAAATATCCATACTGTTTCCAATTGTAATGCAAACATTGTTAACTTCACATTATAGCTAAGAAGTCTTTTGGTTTAATTCACACTGCGCTGTGTAGCAACCAAAATCTAATGACTTTTTTTTCATTTTCCAAATAATAATTAAAATTTTTAGACCAGTATCAAGTATATTTTGTCTTCCTTGATGTAGAACATATTGTTTTCTGATTATTATGCTTAACTTTCCCTAAGTCCAGAAAAGCAGAAGATAAATGCAATCAGAACAATGGAGTAAAAGTTGATATTGGTAACAGAGATTCTCATTTTCCATACCAGTGAAATAAGCACTAGAATGTCTTATCAACCAGATACATTCACTTTTCTGAATTATCTTATCAGAAAAAGAAACAGGCTAAAATATCATCTGTGCATACAGATGAGTAATTGTGTAGTTTTGAGGTCCTTTATTTTGCACAAATGTATGCTAAGCAGCAGTATCATAAGGCCTCAGTGAAAGGGAAAACTGCTCTTTTCTATGTGAATATATAAGACTGTCCTTGCTATATCCTTCTTCCATATAACACATGTTTTTTTGGAGAACAGAATGAAGACTGACTGGAAGCAGGTCTTGTGTGCTGCAGGAAAGCTAAAATTTTGCCGTTCTGTCCCAGCATGCTGCTACCTGACAGGACACAGGCTTATGTGTTTTGGTAAGACAAGAATGAAATAGGTAGAATTACATACATTGTCATTTATATGACAGTAATCCAGTTCTTGCTTGTGTGTGAGTAGCACTTCAAAGACCTCAGTGTAATCAGTAGTCAAATAGCTGTTGTAAATTAGCAGTAGTTTGTGAATATAGATGAGAATTTTGTTTGTTTTATATGTTCATTGGTAGTATGATTTCAACATGAGCTGTTTGCAGTAATTAGTGCACACTGCATTTGGAGAATGTTTAAGACTGTTAATGTTTTGAATAAGTGATAAATTTAACCTGTGTTAATAGGATTTATTTACTATCCAGAGATCATTTTATTTCCTTGCCTACCTCCCTTTTTCCAAATATGCAAGAAGATCTGTAGTTTTGCATTTTTCCACAGAATCACAGAGTGAATGTCAGTGATCCGTCCCTTTTTTAGATTGGTGTACTCTTAATTTACATAATTGAGTGAACTATGGCTTGTGGTATTTCAGTAGGAAAAGATCATAAAGAATATTTACATATTGAGAGATTTGAAGAATTACAATCAACATCTAATTAAGTTTCATAAGAAATATTATATTCTGTGATGATCATAACACCAAGTTCCTTAATACTACATTCATACTGTAATTGCTGTCATTCTGTTTGCATGTTACCTTTCACTTTTCCCAGGGTATGGGTCTGTGGGTGCTCCCACCATATTAGCAATGGAACCAGGCCAAACTGGGTCAGAACCTTGACATTATCTTATTAGCTGGTTGCACTTCAGCTCTTGTTAAGAGCTGAACAGTATACACAAATATGCAAAGTTTTCCTCATCATGATGGAATGAATGACTGGCTTGGTGTCTTTAACATAACTTTTTCATTAGACCCTTCTAAGGAGCCTACCCAAGTTTGATGTTTGAAGTCCTGACCTGGGACAGCATAAGTCCACTGGAAAATAGAATAGAATAACACACTCTGTGAATATAATCAATAATACAGATTAAAAAAGGAGTAGGAAAAAAGAACACAATATCAAAGATAGGGTGATTCTGTAATGCAAATTTAATCAAAGTCCTCTGATTTTTCCTTTACAGAGGATGGAGCAGTCTGTAAAATGGTCTTTCTTAGGCAACATAATCTGCTGGCTCTACCGGAATACTGATAAGATTACAATTTCAGATTGTGGTTCTTTTTTTTCTTTTACCCCACAGTGGTTAATGTAGTTGTTTAGAAAATCACAAATTAGGTCAGGATACTGATTTTAACCTCAACCTTTGATTCACATCAGATTTATTAAGAAAGTTGAGAGCCTGGACATGGAGAAAGGGATGAGAAATGTCAAGTGAAGGAAAGCAATTCATTACAGTTACTACAGAAGACACCCACAGTGGCAAAGAAAAGGCACAGGATTTTTTTGTTTTAATGTTTTCATATCTGTCTGTGATTCCTACTCTTTGATTTTTTTAAACAAAATTTAAGACCAGTACAGAAGTGAAAGGATACTGTGTGTCTGTTGATAGTAGCGGGACACAAAATACATGCTCTGTCATCACATACCCCTTGCATCCTATGGGATATGGCTTCTCAGACTGGTACCACCTATCAGAGTCGCCACCATAACTGGCAATTTTTGTTAGAGTGAAAGAATATATGGATTGCTACTTTGGATTAGCCTAACCAGGTATACCTAGGACTGTCTTGTGTCCAGCAGTAGGCCATAGCAAACAGTTAACAAAGAGAGGATCAGGGTGGTATGATACCTTCCATGAATACTCTTCACAGTTTTCAGTAGGTTGCAATTCAGAAACTTCCAGGAGCACAGGTATTTTTGCACTTAAATGCCCATTTAAATGTGTATGGTACTGTGTGATATTCGTCATTTTTGTTTAGATGTACTACACAGTACCATGTCTCAAGACCATTACAAAATTAATCTTGGGTTCAACAAGTTAGAGCTAGAAAGGTAACACCACACTGTGGCCTTGAAATAATATCTTTGACAGTATTTTTATAATGAAACAAAAATCCTTTTAAGGTGTATCTGTATCAATCATTGAAGGATACTTTTCATATTTCATCTTAGCAGCATTTGTGTCTGTAAATGAATATTGTAATTTAAAGTGTATAACGACAATAGACATAGTATGTAATAATCACATATGATTAGCTTATGATAGAAAAATAATAAAAATAACAAATGATAAATAATAGTAATATCGAATAAACATAGGCATTCTCTCAGACTTTGTACACCACCAATTACACTTCATGTTTTGAATCTGCAGAGAGGAAATATTTATTCTTCCCTGAAGATATCTTCCCTCATACCAACAGAATGCTGGTATGAGGGAAGTCAGCTTTTGTGATTCTCAGAGCAAGCGACTGTTAGCATCATCTAAAGCCAAGTATAAATCGAGTGGCTGAAATGCGAACTGCCACATGCAGTTTACCAGTCTGCTGCACTGAACTATTATGCTCTGCTATGGCAGTTTAGTGATTAGAAATAATGTTATTTGCTGCACATGCAGTGACACAGTGGCTTTGTCTAATTAAGGCAATATTAAAGAACTGTTCTCTTGGCTAGTGGTTAATGACAATTTTCAATGTGGGGTGTTCCCATCTTCAAAAAATACAGTGGAAAAATAATTCTACCTCTAGGCACAATAGCTTTTTCTTTCATTAGGCCCACTGCAGTTGGACATACTCGAATTAAACTGTTGGAAGTTTTCTGTGGGAACACTGGAGGAACTGCAGGGGCAGTGTGAGGAGAACAGCATTTGATAGCATCCCAAAGCTCAGGCAGATGGGAATCTACAATTCAAGGTACCATGCTGAGCCTGCTTCAAAGGTCAGGAGAGCTCTTTGTTGCACCCTAGTTTAGCAGATAATCCATAGCATTCTGGAAACACTAATTTCAGGAAAGAGACTCCATTATTTTAAAAAATACAGCATTTCTTCTGGAGACTCAGTATTGAAAATGACTGAGAGCACAGTGATAAAGTCCAACTATAGTATGAATCACTTACAGTAATATGCTGAATTCTACAACACTTATTTTATTTGTGAACCATTTTATTCTGTGCTTCTTCAGGTTTGCACAGGTATCTTCTTCAGGTTGCATTGTATCCCACAGCTGGACTTAGTGAGTGAAGAAGCAGAAGCCTTATATACAATTTAGAATGTGGCTGTAAACCCTTGCTTGAGGTCTGATCCTCATTCACCTGAGAAATATTAAATCTTTAAATAGCTTTCCTGTGTTCCATTTTTCTGCGTGTCACAAGGTTTGTATAAAAGAGAGTATTAATGTCTACATTATTTTAAGGATAATATTGATATGTTGTTCTTTATTTCTAATATCCTTTCTAATAGTTTCTTATTAGAATCAAGTACTTCAGTTAAGTGATTCTTCCAAATATATTGTGTGTCACTTCATTGTATTTATAGAATGCATCCTGATATTTAAAGTGTACTATCTTCGGACTGAATCTCCATCCTCCAAATCCTGCATTACAGACATAAGATGTCCTGAGTATATTACACATTCTCTCAACTTTATATTAAGTTGTATTTTTTTTTCAGGGTCTGGTAGATGGCTGTTCATTTGTTTGCTTTCCCTGTATTGCAAGACTTCACGTCCAGGAGATCACTGGCCTTCAGTTCAAGGGGGATTTCTAGGGAATATTTTCTATTTGTGTTTATATATATTGAATCTATGCTTTCAAATTCTTTTTGTCCTCTGAACACTTTCTTTCATAGGCTTGCATGTATTTCTTCCATTGTAATAACATACTTCTTTGAGAATAGAACCCAATGGGACACGTACAACTAAATAGCAATTTTCCAATAGAGAATAGAAAGCAAATAGAAGCTTACTAAAGCAAATCTTGATTTAGATGTTGCTTGAACTACTTCTAAAATCAAAGGGCAAAAGACTTGTATTAAGTATTTCCCTGTTAAATTACTTGAAAGTCTATCTGCAGGCTCAGCACAGATTCTCAGTAGCAGTTGAGCAAGCTATATCCTATTAAGTTTCTTTTTGAAAATATTTCTGGTGAAAAGGAACATTCAGAAACATTAATACAAAAACCACATACACCACTGTGATGAGGTTATGAATGATTTAGTGAAATAGTAAGTTGTGTATGCTACGAGTATCTTTGCCTTCTTTCACACAGTATAAACTGGGGCAATTTCACTGCAGCCTGGAAAAGTGAGGAAATGTAATATGTAAATAAGCTAGTAAGTTAGTGTACCTATACCAGCTGAGCATTTAGTGATTTTTTTTAACATGGAGTGAGAAGCCAAGTTTGTCTGTGCATATAAGAAGTGTAGATTTCTTTTTTCTTTTTTTCTTTTTTCTTCCCGCTCCCCCCCCCCCCCCTTCCCCCCCCAACATGGTTTTACAGGTTCTGGTGAAGAGTCCCTAAAACATCATTTCTTAGTTAGAAACAAGATGCACAAAGATTGTTTGTATATGCTTGGAGATCATATTTCAAAGAGCAGCTCCATCTTAGACAATCTCATCTCCTATTGATCTGTGGTCCTTTTCTTAGATTATGTTCATGTTCCAGAGTTGTAGGCACCTTTTTGCGCACATGTATATCACAATTCATTGCTACCTGAGTGTTGCACACCTGAAAAATTCACCCATCATAATGGCTGTCTGTTCCAGAACAGCAACAGAAATTAGTGTTTTTCATCAGCTGATACCAGAACAAAACATAAGTATTTCCAGGGTAGAGAAGCTGAACTGGTAATTCTGAGCACTGGACATCATTTATTCAAGACACTAACACCAATATTTCACTTAGAATCATAGAATCATAGAATCACTAAGGTTGGAAAAGACCTAAAAGATCACCCAGTCCAACCGTTCACCTATTCCCAATAGCTCTCACTAAACCATGTCCCCCAACACAACATCCAGTCTTTCCTTGAACACCCCCAGGGTCGGTGATTCCACCACCTCCCTGGGCAGTCCATTCCAGTGCCTGACCACCCTTTCTGAAAAGTAATACTTCCTAATGTACAGCCTGAATCTCCCCTGCTGTAGCTTGAAACCATTCCCCCTGGTCCTATCACTAATGACACGAGAGAAGAGGCCGATCCCCAGCTCACTACAACCTCCCTTCAGGAAGTTATAGAGAGCAATGAGGTCTCCCCTGAGCCTCCTCTTCTCCAGGCTGAACATTCCCAGCTCCTTCAGCCTCTCCTCATATGGCCTGTGTTCCAGACCCCTCACCAGCTTTGTTGCCCTCCTTTGAACACGTTCCACTTGAAAGTGGAACACTTGAAAGTGTTTTAGCAGGAAAAACAGTATGTACAATAGACTGAAACCCGTAATCAACTTTCTGGATGTCAAAAGGCCTTTTAACCAATATCACTGACTCTGATTTTAACACAGCTCTGAGTTGTTGTCAGATTTCAGCTTTTATTGAATCACGGTCTCCTTGAAATGACTGGGCTCTCTTTGTTACTAACCTTTTCACTTGTTGAAGGTTTGAAACCAGAGGAGGTTTAGTTTGAACATTAGGAGAAACTTTTTCTCTCAAAGGGTGGTCAGGCACTGGAATGGCTGCCCAGGGAGGTGGTGGAGTCACCGTCCCTGGCAGTGTTCAAGAGGCGCCTGGATGAGGAGCTACAAGAGATGGTTTAGTGCTTGTGGTACTAATAGGAATGGGAGGGTGGTTGGACTAGATGATCTTGCAGGTCGTTTCCAACCTTGTGATTCTGTGTGTGATTCTGTGTGTTTGGCTTTTTACTCAGTCATCTGCTCACAACAGTTTGCCCTTAAAAGTTAAATAAACTCCAGGAGTTCCATTTGCACATTAACAGCTTGCTTTTGGATTCTCAGTATTTTAACTCACTATTTTCTATGATAATAGCAACAATAAGAAAATCCAGTTGTTCAATAAGAAAATCAAATTGTCCTCAACATTGTGTTTTCAGAGACAGAGGATGAAAGTGAAAACATTGACGCACGTACATGTCCTGCCCCAAACTGTGGCACTAAAGCCCAGTGTCACAACGTGATGAGAAGCTATGTGCTGACAGCTTACAGCCTTTCCAAAAAATTCAGCGTATAAGAGACATACAGAAATATACCAGAGCTATTGCACCTGCACAGGGCAAACAATTAGTGTGTACACAGCGTATCTGACACATTCTGATCACAGTTTGACTCTGTGAATAATCTTCTGTGAAAAAGAGATACTCAAGGGGCTCAGGTGTGTTATTACATGAAGCTAGCACTGCACCAGACATACATGGCGGGGCTGGAGCATTCTGGCACATTTCTGTGCACATGTTACTCATTTGAACTCTGCCATCTGTTCAGGACATAAGGGCCTTGAGCAGGTTTTCCAAACATCTGGAAACTTTGGACTAAAGGACTGAAGCGGATGGTGTTAATAATAAAGAACTACAGGACCCTTAGTCTCTTCCTCAGTCTACAGAATTCTACGCCTCCACACGAGCTCAACATGCTACATGAGTTTGGTTGTAAATGAATAGCAGGTGTTTTCTTCTGACAGCTTACAAGCATTTCAAAAGTCATGTTACTTAAAAAAACAATGCATGATTTATAATTCATGAGGCATTACATCTCATTATTCCCTAGCAAAATGCATGAAGAGACCAAATCCTCTGAATGAATTCTGCAGTGGAAGCTAAAAGGATTCCATTTTTTTTTCATGGATAACCTGACCTATCTCTTTCCTAGAAAACAGTGATTTGTATTCATCAGCAGAAATTTTTCAAGTCTATAGATATATTCAGATGTTCAGTTCCTTTTTTCTCATGTAGCTTTTATTCAGTCTGCAGAATACTGCTAATTTCTCTTAATATTTTGCTGTATTTTCATCTCAATACAATTAAGAAACACAGTGTTTTCAAATCTTCCCTGGTAAGAAGTATTTTCATAGAAATCGTGTAAGATACTAAGTGAGACCCATATAGATATAATATGTACTACTGATGTACCTAGATGTCTCAACTCTGTAATGGGCCCTTTGATTGCACTCAACGAGTGAGGTCTCACAGTTTTACCATTCCACAGTTCTCCACCTCATCCCACTGAGAAGTTAACAAACTGCATAGTGCTCAGCTGCCAGCCGTGTTAAATCATCATGGTCATTTTGGTGTCCAGTATGACCTCTGAATCCATAAACCACAAGACCAAGAGTCTCATGCTCTACTAAAAAAATATGGAACAGTTCAAGAATTTGCATGTCATCTTCGTGAAGGGGACATTCTATTCTTCTTTTCTAATCATTCATTAAGTTTCTTTGGATGATTATACAGTCAAAAATTTAGAGTTTGGGATTGCAAACACCAGGATCTTTTGGAACTTAGTAGATGAAATATTTATTTATGTGGGAAAGGGTGACTAAAGTCAATTTAGTGAAGTAAGTTAATAAGGAAACAATCTTTTTTGCTTGTTTGAAACAACTCTTTTATTTATGCAGAATTATGTATAAACAATTGCTTTGAGGAAATTGAAAATTCAGCAATGTGGAATAGATTATTTCTGAGGTTTATTTCCATTTTTAACCCAGAAAGGCCCCCAAAATTCAGTTCATATTTAACTCACTGACTTACTAGAAATGCTTTACAGTCTCCACTTGATGGTTTGATATCCAGGGATGATCCACAGAATTTACCTACATTTTCACATGGAAAACTTGGCATGCCTTTTTCTCCTGAGACCTTAATGGTGGCCAAGAGTATTCAGCTTTCTTAGTTCCAGCCAGCTGGACCACTTGGCAGCTTTGCGCTTGCTGGAAGCACGTATTAGAAATTTACCCTGTGAGTAAAGAACCAGAGTCACACCTCTCGTTTTGTAGAACATATCTTTTTCATGGCACTTAATGAATTGTCTCTGCTAGAGAGCGCTTATCTTAAGGTCAGAAATCCAATTTGATATGATTATTCAATAAATTGGATCTCCAAAACATGTTAATGCTTAAGAGAGTTTAAAGAAATAAGTACCTTTAACAAGCATCTATTTGTAAGACCACAACTAATTGCTGAATTGGATTGAAGAGAGGAATGATGAATGTCTAACTTTTCTCTGAACTTGAATATGACAATAAGTATGTTTGGTTATGAAGCAGTAGCATGAGTACTGAATTGGTTTTTGCACAATAGAATGCAGTGAAGCAGATTTTTCTATGGGGAAAATCGGACAACACACAGATTGTAAATTACATAATTATCTCCTAGATAATGAGACTGTTAAAACATAAGCAAAACAAAGTAAAACAAAAAATGCCCACTTTAAAAGACTGCTCGCTATAGATATGCACATTTAATACTCCTTTGTGATGGCTTAGGGATTACTGAAGCTCTGAAATTTATTTAATTTTTTTTTTTTAATCTTTTGTTGGTTTATATAAATAGACATTACTTTTATTCTGAAATGTAGGTTGTGTCAAGTTATCAGAGACTCTCTTTATTCATGATAAATAATCTCTTATTAATAAAGATATAGATAATCTCTTTATTCGTGTATTCTTAGATACAGCTGTATCATTAAAAGCATCTAATCAATTTCTATAAGATAATTATAATTTCCAGAGTATACTCTGGGAATATAAATTTATATGCTAGTACTAAATTTTGTCATTCTCCAGCTATTTTATTTGCATAGCATGCATACTTACTTATTTCCATCTAACTTTGTTTCTTTCCCATTCTTTTTAATTCATGCTCTGTTTTGTGTTGCAAATCTATGTAAAGCAAATCGCATGGCAGAATCATTCCAGTACTCGCAAAATGACTTGTCTTCTACACATTTCTCTGACTTTGTTTACAAAAGTGAACTTCATATCTGTAAGATATTTGTTTTTCAACTTTGGAAGAATATATTTAAGGTAAAACATGATTTCTGATGTGGAAATTGTCTACTGCAGAATTCTTCAGACATTTCAAACAGAAATAAAATTTTTGTTTGTTTCAAACTATGTCTACTGTGCAATCCATACAGTTAAATATATTGTAAGCAAAAACTATTTATTTCATACATTTAATGCTCAAATATTTATACTTTTTTATTTATTTTTAGTATAAGTACACTAGTCATTTAATATCCTAATCTCACCTCAAAATTTTGCAGTACCTGGAACAGTTTTTGATCATTATAAAGTTATTTCTGTAAAATGTCAATAATATGACCAGTTTAAAATTATGAGCAATATGATTACATTAATATTTGTTGAAGTACCTAAACATAGTTCAGTTGCATTAAATGGTGTTGCATTTAAAACAAAAAACAAACAAACAAAAAAAACCCTGCACTATATTTCTCTCATGTAACTGCAGACAAGAAGAGGAGCTTAAATATGCATTTTTTACAATTACTAGTGTTTATTGTTTGCCTTTTTTGCAGCATGGGTAAGAGTAAGGCAGCAATATTGTAAAACTAGAGGATGTCTTCAAGATAGTTTTCTCTGTTCCAGGTGAGCTTTTGGAAGCTCACCTAGCTCTTTGTTGAGAAGAAATTATTTTGATAACCACCTAATATGCAGATGAAACAAGATGAAACTGGATGTAATAGCACATCACAGGTTTATTCTACTGTATCCTTAAAATTCTTTTTCTATCAGAATACTTTGAAACTTTGCAGGTATTCTAGTGTTCTTATTACTAAAGAGATTGTAGTGTCATGTGGACCAAACGGCAGGGTTTTTTTTAATATTAGAGAAAATGTAATTAAAACTTTAATTCAATGAGTGAAGAGGAAGAAAAAAAAAAAAGGATCACTGCTAATTAATAAGACAGAAGAGAGACATTGAGGCCATGGAGCAGGTCCAAAGAAGGGCAACAAAGCTGGTGAGGGGTCTGGAGCACAGGGCTTATGAGGAGCGGCTGAAGAAGCTGGGATTGTTCAGTCTGGAGAGGAGGAGGCACAGGGGAGACCTCATTGCTCTCTATAACTAGCTGAAGGAGGTACTGAGCTGGGGATCGGCGTCTTCTCTTGTGTAACTGGTGATAGGACCAGAGGGAATGGCTTCAAGCTGTGCCAGGGGAGATTTAGGCTGGACATTAGGAAATACTACTTCTCTGAAAGAGTGGCCAAGCACTGGAATGGGCTGCCCAGGGAGGAGTTGGAGTCACCGAACCCTGGAGGTGTTCAAGAAACGTTTGGACGTTGTGTTGAGGGACATGGTTTAGTGGTTTAGGTGGATGGTTGGACTGGATGATCTTGGTCTAGGTCTTTTCCAACCTTGGTGATTCTGTGATTCTGTGAAAAACAAACAAACAAACAAAAAAAAACCAACACTTTCAATTATTTTTTTAAAAAGGGTTTCTGTGCCTTTTAAAGTGAGAATGGTCCCTTCACCATAAGCATTTTCCAAAAGTTTGTATTCAGCTATTCTTTGTACATAGCTGGATCAGGTGAATATGATTTCTACTAAACTAGTAGCTGATTCAGAATTTTGAACTGAAGGACATCATGAGTATTTTTCTTGGAAAGTACAGGATCTATGGTATGCCAAGAAATTTGAGACTTTCTGAAGATTGTTTTGTTTCTATACTTTTGTTAGCAATCATCAGTAAAGTCTGCATGCAGTAGATAAAACTGGTCAGTTAGAATTACCTGTTTAGCAAACATAGCCCTATGGAGCTAAGACCAGTGAGCCAGCGAACATCTGTTACATAGGCGTGTACATGTCTGTGCATACAAGCACACATGCAGATACCGTTTCTAAAATATTTGTAATTAAAATATATGTGGATATTCATTACATTTCAAATGTGATAATGTTTTCCAATCTTATTTTTGTAGGTATATAAACGATTTACAGTATTTCTACTCAGAAAATTAACCTTGTTGATTTGTCATTCTAGCACTCCAACAAGCAATTGCATATGACAGTTTTTCAGAACAGATTTTCAAAAAGCATGTAGCTAGAATTCATTGATACAGAGAAAAAGCAGTAAATAACCAAATTAAAATGAAGAACATTTTGAAATCGTAAAGCATGGATACAAAAACGAAATTCAGGAGAAATCAGGCATCAGAACTCACAATTTTGTTTTGGAAAATGATCTGTTAGACACTGTCTGCCCTAACCTTACAAGGTATAAATCCAGCTAACTCCAGGCAATAATAGAACCATTTCAATCTGTCACAACTAAAGAGCTAGCTCTAAATCTTTCCAAGCAAATTTTCCTCTTTTAAACTTGTGCTCTAAGTGCACTTTTAAATATGACCATCTGAGCAAAGTCATTTCTCAAACACAATAGGTTTTAATTATGACAGCTTAAATTAATTGCCCAGCTAAATTAAAGTCTGTGCTTAATTCCAAATAGTTTCCTGACTCAGAACCGTTTCTACTTCATTTGAACAGTCCTTTTTTCCTATTTGCCATGTACCTTGGTAATATTTAATATTTTGTTTGTCATCATTAAGAAATTTCCAGAGCAATGCAGAAATCCTGTCTTCCCACTTGTTACACACAGAAGCCCTGAATATTGATCTTGTTCTTATCATGTAGAAATGAACTCTGACAAATTAATTGTGGTGCATCTTGCTCCAGCACTGTAGGGTGAATACATAGCAGTCTTTTCTGGTGTAGATTACCATGCTGGTGGCAGAGCTAGGAAAAGAGACTTTGTGCCCATAGTTCATGTGCTTTTGTAAGCAGCATTCGAATCTCCTGTAATTTATTCTATAGGGATACTCTGCAATCCAACAAAAATATGAAGTGATAATGCATATGGCACACTATAGGCCACGTCATAACTGCAATGCAGTCAGTACATGCAGTCTTCTCAGTAAAAAAAAATGGATTAGTTTAATGGAGAGGTTTTTAAAATCAGTGTTTGGAGGGACTTACCACAAAATGGAAGAAGATAGACTGTTTTGTGCATGACTTGGAATCACAAACAGTGGAAAGAAGGAAAATTTATGAAAATACATAAAATTCAGAGTGAGAGGCTATGGAGGTTATGGAATAGTCATAAAAAAAAGAAATGACAAAAGCCGCCTCATTTGGTGCTTTAAAATCAGATTTTACAAGATAATAAGGAAGGGAAAAGAGGGAAACTGATAAAAGGAGCAGTGATTCTTTAATCCTGAGGCTAGCTGAGTTTCATTTATACATTTTAACAGCAGTCACCCAGGCTGATCTAAATTACGTTGATAGCAACAGCTCCCAGAAGACAAGAGTTATGCTCTCTACATTGCAAGGCTGACAAAAGGAACAAAAGATTTTGAAATGAATGTTAGGTTCAACTAATTTAATTCAAATAGATTAGCCATTTGAGAAATGTTTCGCTCTCTGAAGGAGACAGGAAGTACTGGAACAAATTTTTTCTTTAATGTCCTTACTCTCAATAGAATTTTATCAAATTTAAATTTGGAGTGCACCAGTGCAAGGGAGCAGCAGAGTTCTCACATTTTTCACTGCAGTGAAGCACTGAGTTTGGTCAAGTCGTTGCTGGATTAGAAATTACTTTTCAATTTATGTGAATATATTTTATGATCTATTTTTAATTTATTCTATTCCGTTCTTTCAAGAGTAACTTAAAATAAGTTTTATCAGAATCTAGGGAAGTTTGCTAAATCCAATCAAAAAATGAAAGGTTATATTTCCATGACTGTTAGTTTTCAGGCCACCCCTGCTCTCAAAAGAAAACTTTGTAGTATATGCAGTCTAAGGATATCTTTCCGCTCAGTGAATTCAATGAATAGTTAGTATGGTTTCAAAAGAAGTTGTGATGAGTTATCATGCTTCACTGCTTCTCTAGAATATTTTGCAGAGAGAATTTGATTGTTTTAGAAAGAGGATACAATTTACTGAACTTATATTTTCAGAAGATAAACAATTACAGCAAAAAATCAGTGAAAGCTATCAAATAGCCTTTATTAAACTAGACATTATTTTTTACCAAAAAAAAAAAAAAAAAGATTATTTTGAAGGATTGCTTTGTAAGTATGAGTGGAATCCGTGAGTTCAGTAAAAAATAGTGGTCTTTTTAAAAAATGTTACTGTCAAGGATACAGAACTTTGTATAGAGGAAATGGTAAGAGAAGATTAATATCTAAAAGATAAAGTGAAAAATGATTAATAAAATATTTTATGGTGAAATCACAGAATTGATGAAAAAAATCAAGCTCAAATAAGTTCTTATTATTTCTAATTTTCTTGTACTTCTTAAATAAAAAAGATGGAAAATTCGATATGAATTTTCTTGATAGGGAGTATGAGCCAAAGTAGATGAAGAATATTATCAGCAGATAAGATGACTGCTGATGTTTTGCCTTCTGGGGGCTTAATAAAATGCATAAAGAATGTGCTAAAAACAGAGTAATTTTTTTTTTTTTTTTTTTAATGACTGCTAAGTGCCCATGGAATACATGCAAAATCCAGTTTCAAAAGTGATCCTCAACAATTTAAGCTAATAATTGCATTTGTACAAAAACGATCATTTTTTCCTCATTCTGAAAGTCTAAATTTGGTATCACTTTCTGAAATGTTAAGTGGAAGAACAGACACTGAATTGTACCATATGCACTGTGATCCCATTAATTTAAATGTTACAGTTCAAGGATAAGACTTTTAATCAAGGACAAAAATATTAATTTTGATCAGCAAATATGAATAATAAAATAAGCTATCAATGAAATGTAAGTCACACTTCATTTCAAAGGTCAGCCTTGAGTAGTGAGTAGTTGATACTACCAAAGAGCAAAAGGCAGGTGTAAAAAATAAGTAGGAAAAACAATAGTTAGAACATACTCAGATATTCTAGATATTTTCAAATTATACTGTTTAATGCCACATACTTGAGAGAAATTACAAGGTTAACTACAGCAGGAACTTCTCAGGAATTCTGAAAGACTGCAAAATTGCAACTGTAACCTGTTCAATATTAAAGAAAGAAAATGAAATCCTCAGAATTGTATTTTCTTCATCTTCATTTTCTGCATTTAAGTAAACTTCTATCACTTTGATGGTGCATACAAGATGAACAAATGTTACTATAGACTGAAAGCAAATGATGTTAAAAGTATCCAGTGTATTTCTGTGGTAGCACATAGGATTGTCAAGAGGATGAGTACTTTCTGTATGTCTTGATTTTTGTGAGGATTTCATAGACTGAACTCATTAGAAAAATAAGAAAATAAGACCTAACTCAAAGTACTAAACAACTGGAAAGGAATACTGAAGGAGCATTTGAAAATGATATGTTATCAAGGTGGAATAACATGTCAATAATTCTTTAAAAATCTGTTCTAAGCCTTGCTGTGTTTGGTATTTTTATGGGCTGACTGATGGAAGACTCTAGGCATATTCTTTTTACAGATACCAACCGTTTTGGAAAAGTGGCCCCCTAGGAAGTGGGTTCAAATTAAAAAAAAAAAAAATCTTGACAGATTGAAGAAATTAGTTGGTTCCGTTTAAGAAGTCTCCCTTTGCATAGGCATATAATGAATTTTTACTCTGCAAATGTAACCACTTCAACATGTCTGACTGTTCAAAAAAGCCCTCTAAAAAGAGAATGTATTGAAACCTTAGTGTGACATCATGTTGTTTTCAGAAATGTAGTACTGCAGGGCAGTCAACTATGTGACAGAATCTTTCCATTGCACATATCACAAGTAGTCTGCCTACTACTAAATAAATAAAAAAGTCTAAATAAAAATAAAAAGTCTAAAGTCTAAATAAAAATAAAAATGAAAATGAAAATAAAAATAAAAATGAAAATGAAAATAAAAATAAAAATAAAAAAATGTAAAGAAACCCTCAAAAACTAGAAGAGATGTAGAAGAGAGGTTGACAGAATACTAGGAAGAAAATAAAAGTACAAAATGGGCCTTCTAGGTTCTTCTGCTAAAGAAATATGTATGTTCTGCACTCATCAACTGTCCTAGAATTCTTCAGCACTTCAGAAACTGTGGGAACTGTGAATTTGTACCAACTTTTTCCAGACTGAGGGATTCAACTAGTCATCAAAATCTTACTTCTGTTCCAGAAAGTGTTCTTCCTGCTCAAACAAACAAGCCTTTGTTTGCAGAGATAGAGAAATATGTTTTGAGAATCCTTTGGACCATAAAATTAATTTTTCTGAGATTACGTGGGACTTGAGACACCTTCTCTTGTGAAAAAGAAAAGTATACACATACGCATACACACACAGCTAGATAGCTAGCCAGCTAGATAGACCTGTCATTTCAAAGGAGACCAAATTGTGCAGAAAGATGATATACATGCAGTTCCTGTCTCCAAAGTCAGTAGGGATGTGACCAAGCAAGACTTTCCAAGATAAATATGCTGTGAACAGTTCCTCCAGAAGTAATTATAGCACAGAAAAGAGAGAGAGAATTTGGTAGCATTGTGGTTGCTTGTGATACTTGGCACAATAGAGAAAAGTTTAGTTCAAAGCAGGTTTTTAAAGCCTTTGGCTAATCTAATGTAAGGACTTCTTGAAGAAGAATACTTAGAATGTATTCAAAATTAGAAAAATTAGATTTTAAGTACATATACATTTTCTATAAACAATAAACTCATATTTATTGTTACCTTAAATTTAAATACTTTACTGGATACTTACAGTAGTAGCTTAAGATGTAAAATTATACAGTAAGAATAACTAGAACACAGAAAATTTGCTATTCTTTAAAATGAGAGTGAGATAGAAACAGTCTTTTGCACCTGCAAATAGAAGAGTTTTCTGTTAGCTCAAGGGTTCATGGAGGATCATTGAAAGTAACTCTTCCCAAGATCCGTATTTCAACTGGAATTATGTTTTCAGGAAGGAGATGCTTGATAGTTTAAGAAGTTTAAGATAGTTTAGTCTTGAGTGCTCTTACTGCAAAGATAACCTGGTACTTGTAGATTTTTCTGGACTCTGTTAGTTGCATTTGCATTAGAATGCATATATTTCATCAACATGCAATTGTAAATACATCCTTTGGAAAAATGACCTACTGACTATAATGTGTAATTTAATTTCAATTTCTGTCTGAAATTAATTATAAGCCCTGTGAGACATAACAGAAAATAGCATTTTCCACTTTGCTTTTTTTTCTTTTTTTAATTATTAGTGGCAATAAATTCATGCTTATTCTTCTTGAATTATGTTTAGATTTTACTGATATGAAACTTTAATAATACTAGAGAGATGGCAGTAAGTAAGGTGAAATATACATGAATGCACTTAATCATTGTTTATGATTAACCATAAAAAACACGCGGTTTTTGAGCTGCTTATCTTTTTCTAATGTCCTTTATTGTGTCTCCAAGGCTTAGAATTAGATAAAATATATGCTACTCTTGCCATGAATGGAAATTAAAACTACAATTTATTTACAGGACATTTTTATAGCCATATGTATGTGTACTGCTGGTCATAACCTTATATGAGGCTTAATGAAAATGATTTCACCTTAAAATATGTTGCACCTGATATCATATAGTTTGCTGCAGTACTGTGTAGAATGCAAAAAAACAGTCACATACAATGGCTTATACATAATGGAATACGTTTCCATCTATATAACTGTTTTCTTATTGCATTTTTTACAACCTTTATGTTAAGAACTTGGACTTCATAATGTGAAATGTAATATTATACTAGTTTGTAAATAGCTTTTGTTGAGCTTGTCTAGTCTTGGAGCTTTCTCTTTTAGATTGTCATAGACTGTATAAAAAAATTTAGGGTCAGACCTCTCTGATTAGGTTATTTGACATTGCATCCAATATCTGATATACTTAGATATTAGAGAAGAACCAGAAGAACCAAGCCGCTAGACTTTCCAGTTCTATAATACCTGAAAGCATACTCTTAAGGCAAAAACCAGAGTCAAAGAAGTTAAATCTGTTTTGGATAGGTGGAGCAATATCCCAGATTACCAAGATAGATTTAATTAATAAAAACATGTTAGCTTCTTGTTCTGCATTGGAATATCATCTCATGATCTCTATAAAGAAATCTAAATGCAAAAATTCAAAGCGCAGCCTTTATTCAGAACACATATCTGCTTAGAAAATGAGTGTCAGTATTTTTGGAATTTAAAAAAAACAATTTTTCCAAAAGAAGTATAGTGACTTCTGAATGGAAAACCCTCAGATTCTTTAATTTAATGTATAAACCTAAGACAGGTGAAAAGTCATACCTACTACCCTTTACAATGCATATCCTTACTCTGCTTATCTCCTTCAACTTGATGGTCCGAGACATACAAAGTAATACCAATTTCTTGTAGAAATTGCTGACTTTCTATTTGTCCATGACAAAACACTGATCCAAGAAAATAAATAGGTAATAATAGTTAGTTAGTTAGTTAGATAGATAGATAGATAGATAGATAGATACCATATTAAATTTATCCGCACAGATAATGTTGGAATGGAGTCAGTGATCCAGAAAGAAATTGCAGCTCACATAATGTCCATTATGCCTTTCTCAGTGTTCAGAGTATCAGAAAACTATCAGAGCAAAAGCAATTGCAGGCAGATATTTTTTTTAGTTCCTCTCCAGCTTTTATACTGTCTCTAACTGTAGTTATCTTCCTGAAATTCTCTTTCTTCTGCCTTTGTCTTTGTTCATTAGGTAGTTTTATCATCTGTTTAGTTTTACTTTGTCTATTCCCTTCCCTTACTAAAAATTTTCCTTCCTGTCATGCTACTCCGTCACGTTCAATTGTTCAAGAACCATAATCAAAATGTCATCATATTATTCAACTGACTAAAATTTCTGGAATATGATCAACTGTTGCACAACACATTTTTTATATTCTATGAACATCATCTAGTTGGTTTACTAAAGATATTTTCATATACAAAAATACAAATTTCTAGCGATCTACTCTCCTCCTATTTTTTTTTCTTCCACAGATAAATATGTATTTTTAGTTCATATCAATAGCAACTTCAACAGTGGACAATTTCTTTTGCTTAATGACCCTTTTGAGGGCTGTGGATCACTGGCTCCCAGGAGGTTGTTAATTCTTAGAAAAAGCCCTGTTCTTCTACTTTTATTGCTTGAATATATTGTGTGTGGTATTGTTCACTGCCATATAACATAAATTTTGGAGAGAAAAAATAAGGCAAGTTTGCAGCTGAGCAGAACCAGATATGACTCAAACTGACTATCTTATGCTAAGTGACAGTTGGATATTAGCAAGAACATCCACTGCTCATCCCTATTTTACTAAAAATTTCAGGATAAAAGACTGCCATTTACTTTGTCTTTGTAAAGGACCTGAAGATTAATTGCTTTGAGAGCAACAGATGCAAGTTTTCAATCATAAAATGAACAAAGCCTGAAAAACTTGAATATCTTGCTTCTAATTTGTACCCCACAAAAAAATTGCATTATAGCTTTTGTTTGTTTCTTTTCATGCAATGATGTCTTTCTTTCCTTGTAATTTGTACCACCACTACCAATTTCTACGAGGAATAAGACAACCAGAATTAAACCATTACATTAATTATTGCTTCAGCTCGATTTGGTGTTTAAAATATTAATTACAACTTTTGATAGGTTAAGCACAGTAGTAAAATAGACTTATGTAGACTCCTACAGTAAAAAAAAAAAAAAAAAAAGCTTTATAAAAGCAGTAATAACAATGAGTAATAACATGCCATTTCATTTTCTTTTCTGAGTTTTGTTGGGTTTATTTGAGCCTACATCTAACTGGCTATTATTAATTTGAGAAGGTGTGTCCATGTCTATGCTGTGTAGATCACCAAGCTGTTAACACACACCTCATGGAACACAGCAAAATAATTAAGGGGAAGTAAGGAATCATTACTGTTAGAATTTCAATGCTGCCAAAACTCGATCTGTTCTATGGAAAAATTGTTGGCATAGCTGATAAACCTCTGTAAGCAGAATTGAAAGCATAGATCGGAAAAGCGATATTTATCAATTATTTTTTTACCTTACAAATCTTGTTGTAACTCTTGCTGTATTTGGCCAGCTTTGGCATGTCACGTTTTCATTAACTTGAATAAAAGCCCTTACTTAAAGTTTTATAAAAAATGAGTAAACTGAAGTTAGAGACCACTGGAAGCCAGAATGCCAAATGAAAGGTTACAGGGATTTATTTTTTTCTAGATTAATATTTTCTATACTAAATTTTTACCAGTTTGACTGCCTTTTGGGCCATCTCTTCACTTGCTAGAGAATGATAATATATGCAGAGACAACTAAATCATTTATCAGAAGCATCATAGACCTTCACCAGCTGAGTGACCAGCCAGAACTGCTCTTCAAAGCTAAATTAATTGCTCTGATACACAGTGAAGAAGTGTACAAAGCCCCCAAAGCTGCATATTCCATGTAAATTATTGTTCTACATTTCTACAAATTACAATTATCTACACTGAAGCTACTGTGCAATGTCAAGTTAGACCAGATAAAGAATCTGTACACAAAACTCATAATAGTCTGAAAAAAAATCTCCTTGGGGGCCCTTGCAGACATACAGCTGGATATGAGCCAGCAGCGTGCTGTTAGACTCTTGGGCTGCATCAAAAGAGCTGTGGCCAGCAGGGAGAGGGAGGTGATTGTCCTTATCAAATCTCCCTTTGTGAGGCTCCATCTGGAATTCTGCGTCCAGACCTGGGGCCCCCAACACAGGAAGGGTGCAGAGCTCTTGGAACAGATCCAGAGGAAGCAACAAAGATGAACAAAGGGCTGGAGCACCTCTCCTGTCAAGAAAGTTTGGGGGAGTTGGGCTTGTTTATCTTGGAGAAGAGAAGGCTCTAGGTAGACCTCATTTCAGACTTCAAGTACTTAAAGGGAACTTACAGGTAGTAGGGGGACTGACTTTTTAAGTGGTCTGATAGAGATTGGATTAGGAGAGATGGCTTTAAGTTAAAAGAGGGGAAGAAGAATTAGGTTAGATGTTTGGAAGAAATTGTTTACTCAGAGGGTGCTCAGGCATAAGCACAGTTTGCTCAGAGAAACTGTGGGTGCCCCATTCCTGGAGGTGTTCAAGGCCAGTTTGGACGGAGTGCTGGGCAGCCTGAGCTGGTGGGGGGGCCAGCCCTGCCCATAGCAGAGGGTTAGAACAAAGTGGTCTTTCAGGTCCTCTCCAACCTAAACCATTATGTCATTCATATGATTCTGTGATCCTTGATGGTGACAAGATATGCAGTATTATATCTACATGTAATGGAGACATTTGAATAATAGAAAATGGCTGTTTAAAGGCATACATAGCGTGTAATTAAATTGATCTCTAACAAAACCCTAACGCAGCTCATGTCTTATCTGGGATGTGCTTTAAAGAATCAAGCTCTTCAGGTGCCCAGTGTTGTGCTTTTCGGTGCAACTTCCAAAGCCTCAGCTTCTCCAGGCAGTTAAACGTCTAAGTTCTACTAGGAAAACCAAGCAAGGTATATTTGGCTTCTCCTGAAATGCTAAATTCAATGGATCTTCTGTGTTCATTACATAATAGAGGTCCCATAATTCACAACAATAATTTAGTTAATTACGAAGGTTGCTCCAAAAGTAATGCCTCCTGTTTATTTCTGTGGAAGATGTAGCAAGACCACAGTAACACTATTTGATAGAGTAAATTCTCAGCTACACAACAAACTGCTTTTCAACATAGTTAACACCATTAGCTATGCATTTTCACTGGCGATGAACAAGAGCCTGCATGCCATACTCATAAAATTTTACACAGCAGAAGTGATCCACTGTTACTGTTGCTGAAACACACCACACACCACCTCACTGTGCTCACACCCAGTATGTGGTCTCCAGAAATGTTCAGCAAGCATCAGTGAATGGGAGATGTTTTTCCGCATGGAGGAATTCAATCACACACCTTTGCTTCCTACACACTTCCATGTCAGACGCCATTTTGTCACTGTCCCTCTGCTGCCATCCGTCATGAAGCAACAAAATGTAATGGAGTATCATGGGAAGATTCTACCCCTACTGCCATACCACCAGCATCCATCTCTGTTTTCATGGGCCAATGTAATAAAATAGGAGGCATCACTTTTGGAGCAGCTCTCATAGACATGTGGCACACTGCCTTCTCATCCATCCCTCTACTAGACCCTCTTAAACAGTAGCATCGCTGTTTGTTTTCTCTAAGACTGGATGTGTTAATTTTCATTCTCTGTCTGACAACAAGCAAAAATCCAGTTTCTGGAAATTCTCTCAGGCTACCAGGTCAGGTTTTTGGTTTCGAAAAGTTCACATCTCCTACTTTTGTGACTGAAGCAACCATAACTTGATGTTTAAATGCTTTTTTCTGTAAGGAGAGAGACAATGTTTAGCTGTTTCCAGATCTGCATTTTCAGATGAAGGAATGAGAACGCAGGGCAATTTTTGCAGTAACTTTTCAAGTCTTTAATTCAAAAGGGTACCTGGAGGGGAAAATCTCACATGCATCTTCATGTTTCCTTCCCAAATTTTAATTTTCTCTATGTACAAAGCATTTCAGCATTTACTGCTATACGTTACACCGTGACAACTTTGATCACTCACCATTATCCTTCAGCTTTAAGTCAGAACTTCCCGCTTCATGGTTTACATTTGTTTGGATAACCTCCAATGAAGGTTAGCTGGGGAATAGAAACTCAGTATGAAATCAATTAAAAATACTATTTATGTGGACTAAAAAGGAACTATGGAATTCAGACTCACCAGAATGTTGCCAAAATGGTAGTTAGAAAGCATGTAGGGAATATTAGATGCTTTCTGTTTGAATTTATAAGTATTAGTACAAAAAATAGAGGTAAACTTACAGTATAATACGGTGGCTGTATAATGCTGACTTGAAGTGCAGAAAAGATCTCAGTGCTTTTCTTCATTTTGATGAAAATAGTGAATATATTACTGGACTGGTACATGTTTGTTACTATATTCTAATGATACTACCTTTGCAGGTGAATCACTTGCCCAGAAGGATTTCTATTCATATACATAGATATATATATTTGTTCTTGGTTTTGTTACTTTCACAATACAAATGTGGGCTTTGGTACAACAGAACTTATTTGTAAACTTAACATGCAAATGCTATCATAGTAAATGAAGAAAAATTCTTATATGAACTGTGTATTCTTTAGAAGGGACTACAACAAAGGTTTATATTAATATATTTCATATGAGAAGCAATATGGGACAAAAAGTAATGGACATGACTGCATTATTTTTGGAAGATATACAAAATAAAAAGCATTAATCAGTCTGCTCACGGAACTACTTAAGCCAGAAATCCCATTAAGTGCTTAAATTGATTTACTCTTCCTCCTACAAAATAATAAAATAAAATTCTTCAAGTGTCTATTAAATCAGACAATAAATAAGGGTAGGTAGGCAAAATCCTTGGGGAAAAGGAGGACCTTAAGGCCATCTGATTCATATTTCATATCCCCAACATTTCTCCATATTTTTTTTTGTATCCTTGTTGAAATTCATACATACACAATGTCATAAGCTACTGTTGCTTTAGATTCAATTTATTTCTCAAAAAATAAAAATAAAAATAGAAATAAAAAAACAATTCATGTGAACTGACACCAAAATAGTCTAGTGAAATAATGTACTGAGTTTTTTTTCATTTATATTCAGTGCCATGTCTCTTCACTGAAGTTAATGTGTTTTCCCTGAAAGGTAATTCATTTCAATTTAAATCAATACAGTATCTTTGAACTAATGCCTTCCAGAAGCCATGCTTGAACCAACAGTAGTGTGTTTGTTAAAGTTGCAAATTTTGTTGATAATTGCCAAAAAATAAAAGTGCTCAGGATAAAAACTTTTACTTCTAGCCAGTACAGAGCATGAACATAATTATGCAGATATCATTTTGTTTTGATTTGGTATTCAGGAGTTTTATGGGCTTTCGCATAAAGAAGGGAAGTAAAAAGCTACTTCATATATCTGAATGCAACCAGGTATAATTCTTGCCTAAAACACAAAATAATACTTCCATGAAAAGTTATTCTGGGGCAGATTTAGGGGGTCACCAAGTCATCAGGCTAAATGTTATGAATTCATAACTCACAATCACAGGCAAGTACACCAAGCAGTCATCTAACTTTTCCGGAGGCTTCAATATTCAAGAAGATTAGAGTTTTTCCTGACAGCAAAGCATGATGAAGAGCTTTCCTGATAATTTTCAAGTAGAATACGAATGACAAGAGTTCATATTAACATTTGTTATGTCTGTCTCTTAACTTTGTAGCTTTCGAACAGAAGTGTTTTAGGTATTTATTATTTTTTGAAACCTAACCTAGCAAAGCAAAATGCATCTCCTCAGAAATGCCTCAGTATTATTTTGTAGGTATGTGCAATGCCAAGAGGCTGAGTGCAATGCAGGCAGGGGCAGGGGCATAGCCTCAGGTGGTGATGGCCACAAGATAGTACAGTGGCTCCATCATGCAGCCTCAGCAAAGTGAGATGGACCAGGCTGGGGGTGGAGTCGAGAGTCAACCACAGCCTCACAGACCCCTTACACTTCCACGAACTCAGGCCTGACTGGGAAGGTCAACACATTAGAGCTTGAGAGTTTCCGGGTGAAGTTTTAGGGAAGAGTGTACTGGAAACATGGTTCTGTCCTGCCATGTTGTCTACTTTCTCTACTCCTTTGAATACCAGTGGCTATGTCTTGAGATCAAGACTATAACCTGTCCTTCCACACTGAATAAACAAAAAGCTGTATAATAAGTACGGTTTAGAGTCAGACTCCATCACATCAAGACCTGTTTGAATGGAAAAGTTCATTGGGGAAAAAACAAAACAAAACAAAACAAAACAAAAACCACAACATTGCAGAAGTATGGGTGGACTGTAAAAATATGTCTTGCTTTGGCTCTGGGCTTGCAAGAGAAAAGGAAGAGCCTTCACATGTAGCACACGTGGAATTGCGTAAGTAGACATTACTTGAATGTTGGCTGTCAGTGTTAGTTCTGTATTTCCCTGAAATTCAAATACCCAAAGGTAAAACATTTGCTCTAAGATATGTGGTGTGCTCAGAGCAGCTTACCCTGTGACCAGTCTAAGCGTGTAAGACCTGCAAGAATCCATCTGTAGACAAGGCACATGTCTATACGTGAAGTAAATTCTTTTTATAAAATCGTAAAGACAAAAGAATATGAAGATAGTTTTAATTACCACCGTTTAGTGAATAGCTCTAAGTAGATTAGATCAGAATTAAATTAACATTTTCTGATACCTAGATAAGGGTAAAAAGACAAGAATAGTCATGTTGCCTACATAACATTTTATTTTACTGTCATTTAGGTGCCGATTGTCATAAAGGCCTTCCATGCCAATATTGTTCAAGATGAAATGACCCAACAAACATTTTGTAAGAAGTTGGTACAGTCTTATGTTAGGAAGTGGCTGTTCATCCACCCGGACTCTCAAATATATGCTTAATCCTGCTTTTTTCCATAAATGTTCTCCTTTAACTCATCATATGATCATCATTTTTCCCAAAGAAAAGAAAGGAGGGGGCAGAAAGGTGCTGATGTGTTATACATTTAAGAATATCAGTAAGGTGTTGCTTCCTTTTTTTTTTAATCACTTTATCTTTTTGTGTTCAGTTCATTGTGTGCATGGGTATTTCTCTTTAAACACAAAGCCTCCAAATCTTTCTGTATGCTTTTGACAGCTCTCTTATTCATTTATCTATTTATTTTTTTATCTTATTTATTTATTTATTTATTTGTCTGCCTTCCTTGTTTTCTTTCTTCCTTGTTTCCTTTCTTTCTTTCTTTCTGTCTTTCTTTCTCTCTTTCCTTCTTTCTTATTTTTTAGAAGCTAGGAAAGCTTAAAATAGTTCTTCCTTGAGAGATCATTAAAATATGCTAAGTAAGGTAAATGTGTAAGAGAGAGGGTGCAGACATTTTTAAAGGTTATGATCTACTACAATACTTGTTAGCTTTAGAGTTAGTTTAATTGAATTAATTGTAGCACTGAAGAAGCTGAAGAACAAAGAGAGCTCTGACTCTGAATGTATTGATGGAAAATATTTGAACTTTTCAATATGTTCCATTTTGATTGGCACTCCTTTTTACTGTAGCACTCTTAACATTATTTCTTTATATTTCCTCACAAAAATAAGGTAGGTGTGTCAAAGAGCCAAAGTACAGCAGAGATAATTGGAAAGAGCCAAAATGAGAAGCATGCAAGTATATATGTACACAGTCTTCCATAATTCACAGAACATTAGCAATGGGGTTTTCATTCAGTTGGCAAAGCTTTTATCAAAAAGAAAACAGCAATTTTTTTTTTTTTTTTCCAATTAGAATGCTAATTTCAGACTTATTTTAGTTTACAGAATCTGAAGGAACACATTCTTCATAAGTTTTTATCTCTCCTAAAGCCTATTCCCTGCTATACATGAGAATGAAAAAAGGTTTTTTAATGTCATTCATGTTATTTCTTAATAAATCAGTCTGAAAACTGAAAGTACTTTTTTTTTTCCTTGACACATTTTTAACTTGCTAAGATAAAATCGTTTTTTTCTGAAAAAAGCAGCAAGAGTTTCAGTTATCATGACATTTACCCAGGATATAGACATTTCTTTTACCTCCTAATTCTTCACCTTCATTACTAGATACATGCCGTTCTCATCTTGTATTTCACTGTGTACAACCTGTCCAGCTCAATAGCCCTGTGTTTATGTATTACTCATTCCAGAGTTCATTGATGTTTTTGAATCTCTTCCTCACAGTTATGTATATCGTACAGGACTGCTTCAAAAGCAATACCTCCTTTTATTATGCTGGCCTACAGCATCAGAGGCAGATGCTGGTGGTATGGCAGTGGAAGTTGAACCTTCCACCAGTGTTTCATTACATTTTGTTGCTGTATGATATGGCAGCAGAGGGCCAGTCTGACAATGACATGGAGGTGCGTATGAAGGAAAGGTGTGTAATTGAATTCCTCCATGCAGAAAATATGGCACCCATTCATTGATGCTTGCTGAATACTTCTGGAGACTACACAGTGGGTGTGCGCACAGTGCATTTCACCAGTGGGTCTCCTCTGCTAATGTAGATTTTAATGAGCATGGCATGCAGGCTCTTGTTCATCACTAGTGAAAATGCATAGCTAATAGTGGTGACTATGTTGAAAAAGACACAGTTTGTAGTTGCAGATTTGCTCTATCAAATGGTGTTATTGTGCTTTTTGTATCTGCTATATTTTGTAAGGAAATAAATAGGAAGTATTACTTTTGGAGTGACCTTCATATATAAAAATTCAGGTAAGTGGTACTTTATCAGCCTAAGAGTGATCTCTCCAAGAGTTTATACAGTCTTGGTACACTCTGAAGACTTCAGGAACAGTTTTCTTACAGAGGATAAGGGAAAAATACCAGGTAGTATTGTCTGTTCAGTCTGTACAGATTCCAGTACTTAGCTTTTTACTGGAAAATCTATTTTGTTTTCATTTAAAACATAGAAAATGAAAACAGGTAATATATGATTTACTGATGTTTACTGGTTTATTGAAAATATCCAATATCACTTTACATGCAAATCTTCTGTAATCCCTCAGAGGTGAAGAAACATGTATTTCTACACAACCAATGTCTCTTTCTCAGTTCTGTAATTGTATGCAAAACCAAAACAGAAATTGTTTTTCTTATATAGATTAAAGCATGCTCAAGGCAAAAATCTGGGCTTATTTTCAATTGATGAATAATTTTTTGTACACTACCTAAGCAGCATGTTTCTGTACTGCCGTTGTATCTCCTTAATGTCCTTGTCAATTGTTTAGGAGCAAAATACAGATTTCGATCTTTAATAGCAGATTGATATTTTCCTTGTGTGAAGTTAGAAAGCCAGTAAGTGTTTTGGACTGGTTCCATGTAATAAACTGATTATTTGTAATTGTCAAAACATTCACAAAAAATCTCACAGTGTGCCTTTGCCATTATAGGAAAGATATGTTTTAAATAACTTTCTGCTTCGCATTTTAAATTCCTGTTGACTTCAGTTTTCTGTATAGAAAAACACATTCAACACATCACCAGATCACTTTAACCTCTTTGAAAACACACTTCAGAAGCCTTGATGGATCTTTTGCTCAGCAAGTGGCCTTGGGAAAGTGTACTTTTTATGTCATACGGAGTGTCACATGCAATAATCTGTCAGAAAGTGAGCAGAAAATGCAATGGAAGACAGAAAACGATCATTTAGCATTGTGACATTATTTGTGCATTTGACACTACAAGAGATATTTTTGTCATGCATATGGTTGATGTTGATCTGAGGCTATGACTGGTGAATTGGCCATATATCTGGTGTCTGAAGATTTCTGAAGCATGACTTAACCTGCAAGTTATTTCAGCCTCTCTCCATAATCTTTGAAGACTAGGACTGATAAGATCTCCCACATAAGGTGCTCCACTGAAGTGAAGCTGAATGGTTGTGATGCGTTCCCAATTGCCTGCAGAGCAATTTTGAAGGAACTTAGCCACTTTTATTAACCCCAGAGGTATTGCCATTTCTTTGGCTTTCCTAGTTTCTGTCTACCTTTTACTGTCCAGCTAAATTGACAGGTCATGGTCCTGTTTCGTATAGCATGTTTCTTTGTAAGAATCCCTTTAAAAGCTCTAGCACTTAAGAAAAATCAATAGCACTTATGATGTCTTGCAGGCATCCCCTCTCTTGCCCACTAAATTCTTGTAAACCCATTATTAGCCTGGCTTGAGTTACTGTTGGAAAAGGAAAGTAAACATTACATCTTGAAAGCACGCTTTTGGCATTGCGCTTGAATAACGTCCATCCTTCTTAATGAATTTAGTGGAGCTGTGTGGCAGTTATATTTGGAAAGAGAATGAACTGTTCAAAATGCAATGCAGACACTGAGCCAAGTATATCTATTATATACAAATCTACTGAAATAAAATGAGCCCATAGAAATACTCAGATTTTACACAACTCTTTAAAACATCAATGATTGTGAAGACAATAAAATATTTTTTTCTCAAGATTTATGTTAAAATCCCTGAAATATCAACCTATAATTTATCGCAGAGAAAAACAAACAAAAAAAAAAAAGTAGAGATAAAAATGTGCGGTGAAAAAAAAAGAAAAAAATGAAACAAAACAAAACATGGCTGAGCTACACTTAGAAAAGAATTTAGGAGAAAAAAAAAACAGGGACACCTAAGTTTCCAGCGTACAGTCTCCAGATGCTTTCACATTGTTCCTAGGCCTGTATAGTCTCTTTGTCATAGAAAGAGATCTGAAAAAATGTAATCTGGAGCCATCTAAAGCTGAATGGAGGTCAGTAAGAATAACAGTTTGTCTTTAATTTTGTTCCTTATGAGAAGAATGAAGAGAAGAAGAGCATTCATCAGGGACTGAGTTGTATGCTGGTTTACTTTACTCGTTATTGGCAGTTTAGATTCTCTTGTTCATCATGCATGTCCTATGCAGTTCTCTGTGGATTATGGACATGATTGGCTTCTTTTATAATAAGAAAGCATGGAATCTGTTTTTGTTTGTTTTAATAGAATATTTCAGTGGCTAGGATAGAAACATAAAATATCTGAGTCCCAGTTCCAAGCTCCTTATTTTCTTAATGAACTATTAAGATATTCTTTGCCATAGAAAATGGCTAGTTTACCAGGGTGCTGGCTAGTTCAGCAGTATTTCTATACCTATTAAGGGAGGATGAGGAATTTACTGTTCCATGTGTTTTAGTCTTTTTCCTTAAAATAAAAATATTAAATATTTTTATTCCAAGAGTGACAGTGTGATCTTAAGTATCATTCAGTATGATGAGGACGATGACATTTTGGAAAGAAACCAGTTTTATTCATGCAGCATTTATTATTTTTAATTAATTATTTTTGTAATTAGGCATAATGATTAAGTAGCCTCTGGAGATTAGTTTATAAGCTGAGTTCACATCTTCTCCCAGAGTGTGCCCTGTACATCATGTTGTAGAGATATGATCACATATTGAGTCTTGATTTTCTTTACACATTTATTTTTCTGCTCGGAAACCTGCGATTTACCATTCCTCAAGCTGGCCAGTAGTCTCCCATGTTTTGCCAGTCTGAGTAGGGTGAAGTTAAAATTCACTGGACTTAAATGCAATGGTCTTGCAAGGCGAGTGCTCTGTCATATTAAAAGAGAGACCAGTCTGTCTCTACTGAGTTTTACAACAAAATGTTTTTCTCAGGCTTTGAGTGAATGCAGAGTACGTGCACATCCTCACAAAAGAAAAGGAAAGAAAAACCTATTTTTCTGATCCATATTGGTCTTTTACTGGTGGCACAAAGCACTGGATGATGCCCACAGCCAAACTATACTCGGAGTCTCTCCATCTCCTCTCTCCTCATGCTTACAGTACAACGGCACTTTGTCCCTTTATCTTTAATGTGGATACAAGATGTATTCCGTGTTCTAAATTTGATTGCTGATGTGAAAAACAAACAAGCAAATAAAACCTTGAAAAAGAGACATTTAAAATAGATTGCAAATATATACATGGCTCAGTGAGAAATTTGAGAAAATGGTTAAAAAAAAAAAAAAAAAGACAATGAGTCGGCTTTGCAAATAAAGAAACTGTGAAGTGGAATGACACCTTTGGTTTATTTATAGCCTAAATCTTGCATATTTACTGTCAGACCCATTTAGGATGAATTTTCTCTCATAATCTGCTTCTTGTGGAGGAACGTTTTTTCCTCTGATCTATTCTAATGTTACCATCAAGTCTTTTCCCCCTTTTGAATGCAGAAATGAGTGGCATTTCACACCTCGTCTGCAGAAAGGGTGGGTTTGGCATCTCCTATGCCCAACAGGATAATGTGAAGCATGCCCAAGAGAATTCTAGATTTGTAGCTACAAGGAGTGTGATCTTTCTGTTTTCTGTCACTTTTGCTGACCAAGAGACAAGAATACTTTGCGTTGCCTTCAGTTTAGGATGAGGTTCTAATTCCTTTATCTATAATTTCTGTTACTATATACTGGTGTGGGAACATCTCAGATTTAAATATTCAAATAACATTCTATAATAATAGAATATTAATGGAGTTAATGGAATAATAATATATTCTAAATATATAAATGTAACATGTTTTTCTTTATAGTGCTATTTGAATTGTAAACTTTGATACAATATAAACATATTAACATATCTGAAGATGTAGACTAAACATTATAATCCAGATAGTGGGATAGAGCTGGAGAAAGAAAGCTGGAAGGTTTTGCCTTAATCGCTGTTAAATAATAGCCACAAACCACAGAATAATTCTTTCTAAGACTTAAAAGAATGTAAAAGACAGTTTAATTTAGCATATAAGACAGCCTTTTCAGCAAATAATTATATATTAAAAATTAAGGAAATTGGATTGCAAAATCTTAAGCCAAAGTTCACTGTAATTAGTGAAGCCAACTTTATCCAGAAGAAATGAACTAATTATTTTGAATACCAAAATTCCAGTAAATGTTCAAAATCTGTGCTACCTAATAGTAACTTATTTTCTTTTTATATCAAAAATTCTGTTTTTATCCCAAAACTAAACCTTATGTAAACGAGAAGAGAACAGACACCTCTCAAATTTACATCAGCAATTCACTCTTTATAGAATTTCTTTTTTTATTACTTCTAGCTCCAATTTTTCAGCAGTCCTCCTACCCTCAAAAAACTCTCATTTTCCAAGAAATGTTAGGAAAGTCTGATTTGCCTTAGGTCAGACTATGTAACCATAAAAAAAAAAAAAAACCTCTCTTCCTCTGTAACATCATGTAATACTTAGACTATGTAAACATGTGATCTTTTTTTCATTTTTAGTATTGTATGGGTTATTATGAGGTAAAGAGTTCTTCAAAACTCATCATCTTCATGTACAAGAATCAAAACCAGTCTGTCAGATTACCGTGGAATTTTTTTTTTTTAATGATGTATGGATAAATACATCTACTGAAGATTAACTGTTCCTCCCTCTTGAAATAACTTATCCAAATCAAGCCCAAATGAAAACATGCAATAGGTTTGGTTTCCTCAGACTGATAGCCAGTACCTATATCAGTACGCCATTTAAGGTGATGGGTAATCTTGGCTTAGGGAAAACAAGGATAAAGCTCAGGTATATAAGCAAAGTTGTTAGAATAAAATTCACCAGTGTTCAGTGATATCAGTGCATCTTTTGTAGATTTAAAGGAGTAATAGAGGAAAAATAGTAAATCAGAAAAGCAAGAAGAAGCTGCTTTTTCATTTATGGCACCAGTCTCTGGTTTTATTGCATTCAGTGCATAAATTGGTTAAGGTCAAAGACTGTCAGTTTAAATTTTGTGCAAACTGGCAAACTGATTTAAAAGAAAGATTACTTTGAAATCTGATAAGCAGACAGAAGGCAACTTAATGCATCACTGGACATCATCACAAATTGTGACGTGAGATTGCATGAAGGAGTAAGCCATGTATAGTTTTCCTTGATGCTGTGATATAACGTAAAATGTACCTTTCTGTCATCTCAGTAGTACTGGAACAAGCAGGTCTGATTTTTTTCCAGTATAGTGGTGCAAATTCTCAAAATGGCTTTTAAGAAGCCATTATATATTTATATAAGCCATATATACATATATATATGTTACTGTAAGAATATCAACTTATCTCTCAGCGATAGTGCATTTCTTTTACAAACGCTTAGGCTAAATGGAAGTTACTGACCTTTATTCATCCACATATCTTCTAATCAGGTGAAAGACTGACGAACCTCCCCCCCCCTACTGCCCAAACAACAAAAACAGAAACAAGAAAAGTTCCAAATAAATACCCGGCAGCCAGGGAAAATGAAACCCTGTGGGAAAATCTTGTTTGTCATCACGTGCCAGTGTTCTGCCCACTCTGATGGGTAATCATTTTGCACAGTTTCTCCAGATATCTTTTGCCCTGTGGGAGAGATGACAGTGCTTTTCATCCTGTCTCCAAACTAGGAAAAATTGTGGTCAAATATTCACAACTGCCAACTTCAAAGCAATTTTTCCATGGCAACCATACCTCAAAAGCCTGGATTTGCAGAACTTGCCAATTAGCAACTCCAAAGGGGGCCATTAGCTCTTTCAAAAACATAGCGGACACTGTTTTCAATCACTGGTTTTTTTTCAGCCTTACAGCAAACACTAAGCAAACACTATTCACACAAGTGTAAGACTAACTACTTAGAAAGAAGTTGATGATGCATGAAAAGAATAACACGTATTGTATTCTATTTTTTAATAAAGAATAATTATTCTCGGTAAGTCATCAGAGCTATTTTATTGTTGTTTAATTAAAGCAAGTTGTATTTTTTCATTATCACCAGTGGTAAATCATGCATAACAGCAACAGAATTTGCTGTTAGTAGAAATTTCAGCTATATTGCTGAAATGAACAGGTACCATAAAGTAAAGAGGATAAGCATAAATATGAACCTGTAAAAGGAACTGTCCAGCTGTCAAAAGGTTCTGAGAAAGCAGGAGAAAATAAACATGTAAGAAACAGGAAATACAGAAATCAAGTACGCCGGTCCTTGGCTTGCAAAATCATTTTATCTTCTTTGAACTATTGTGTAAGGCTATTACATTTTTAGCCATGAAGTCTAGATCTGTATTTAGTGAGGATTTTTCTATACTTAGAAGGAAAAGAATAAACAGCAACCAATGCCATTTATAATAATTTAAAATAAATAAATAAATAAATAAAATAAAACAACCAACTATATTTGCAGTTCTAAAGTAATTATTTCTTTATGAACATAAATGATGTGCCATGTCCCTTAGAGGTCACAATACGTCAGCAACATAGTAGGAAATATATGAACTTTGCCCATTTATTTAAATAGGATGTCATCTGTGAAGACCAATTATTCCTATTACCATTTACACTGTAATGCTGCTAACTAATTTATCACCTACCATCCTATCATAAAACCCTCGTTAGCCAGCTCAGCTTGTGTTTCTGGCTATGTTCATGCCATTTTGACATCTGGTGCAGTTGAGACGAAGATCTGTGTAAATTTTCAACACCCAACTTAGGGACCTTGCCAAGCAGTTGAAGTGAATTCTCTTTTACATAAAATCAGTATGATATCAGAAGAAATGAGGCTTACAAGGTTTTATACGAAACCTATCTCCCTGTCTGAATGCTGATGTGCAAGACACTGTTTTTAATCCAAAAGAGTAGGAAATGTACTGGATTCAAGTGACAGGTGTTGTCCTAGACATGTCAGACCATGAGACTGAGTATGGGACTGCTGGCTCTTGGCTGAATTTCACTCCCTGAAGGTCCTGTGTGGCATAGTTTCACAGGGAATCACAGGCTACAATGATCGGCAGTGCCATTGTGCTGCTATTTCTCCATGAGCCTGTATAAAGCAGCTCAGACTTTTTGTCAGAAGCATGAGAGATGCAGGCCATGTTAAGAGGCTGTACAGTGAAGGCAAACTGAGCAAATGCCAAATCAGAGTACAAGTCTTGACAGATCAGGAGAATAATGGCAGCAAAATAAAATCACATCTTAGCAATTTAAAGCCAGATTCTGACAGGCAGATATTGTCCTCTTTAGTAATAGGCTTAGTGAACTTATAGCTGTATTTGTTGGGAACAGTTCTAACCAGATTGATGTTGCTAGTACATCTATTTCAATTATTTCAGTTCCTTGAAATGTATATAAATCTAAAGTGCTCTCTAAGGATGAAAATAATACCTATAACTTGCATCTCAATGAAAGCCAGGAAATTTGGGTTTATAAGAGTCTCTAAGATATTGTTACATCTGCAGATACATGCCTGAAGATGTGCCTTTTCTTTGAAGCTGATATCTGGTCCTGGAGTCAACAGAGTAGGGAAAGGATGGATATCATTGCAGTATGTAGACTGGCTCTGAGCAGCCTAGTCTAGTGGTTGGCAACCCTGCCCACGGCATTCAGGTTGCAACTAGGTGATCTTTGAGGTCCTTTTCAAATTAGGCCATTCTATGATTCCATGGAATTAGATGCCTTAAATCCAGGGGGACAAAAAAAAAAGGGAAATGCTTCTCTGCTGCAGGTTCAGAATATATTTCCTCATTAATTGTGTGATTTTTGCTTATCTTCACTTGTTGATAGTATCCTAGAAGGGCCCTTGCCATCAAAAGTTGGAGGAAGACTATCTTGAGGGAAAAGCACAAATGGCCTCTCAAAGGCTTTCACTTATATTCCTAACCCATGTGATCTAGTCACCCCGAGAACAAATTAAAGAAATTATTAAAAAAGAAAATAAAAGAGAAAAGAAAGAAAGAAAAAGGAGAGGAAATAGATCATTTCCATTTTTCTCCTCACTTCTTTCTCTTCACGTTTGGTTTTCTTTGAATAAGCAATTTGAAAAAGGCAAAGTAACTTTTTTTTTTTTTTTTTAATAAAATATCATGTAAATTGATATGTACAAGATGCTTCTAAGATAGTCATGAATGCTTGCAAACCAACAAAGCCCAATTAATAAAATGTATTTTCCCAAAGGTGTGCTTCTTACATAACCAGTGATGGTTATGGGAGTCTTCACCAGGCAGTTCTGTGTTGCCTTTATTGTTCTGCTTCATACATTACCTTGCTTTTCTTCTACTGTGGGTGTTCTTCACACCACATGGGAGCACTGAGCAACTGAAGTTATACTTAGATATATCAGCCTATGCTGATATATAATATAATATATAATATTAGAGATAATAATATATAATAATATATTATAATAATAATATAGAGAGATATTTCTTTTTCTCTATCTCAATATTGGCAGTCTTAGCATTAGTTATTGCCCAGTTACTCAGAATTTATTTGCTCAGTGCATACCACTGGGAAAGTACTTTTGCTGTGAATTTTCACTAAGTGCTAAGAAAAAAATATAAGAATCTATCTTTTATTAATCTGGTTTTGTTGGTTTTGCTTCACTTCAAACTCGACTTTGTCTTCTGTCTGTATAATAGGATAGAAGGAAAGCACAGAGAATATTCAGAAAATGTTAACTTTGCCAACTGTACCAAGCATTAAAAAAAAAGCTGATATCGAAACTATTAATAATGTCATGTCAATACAGATGGACAAAGACAGTTGCATACCATCTTTAGTCATTCTCTGAAAAATAGCTCCTACTTTGAGACTGTCAGTGATCTTACGAGGCTGAACCTTGACTATAATGCTGTAATAAATTAAAGGTGCATTTCCTTGAAATTCCTAAACATTTACTGGAATTTTTTAATGTCTAATTTCTAGTCTTTAATTCCAAGTCTATATCAAAATTCATTTCAAGAAGCAAACTTAGGTTTCTTCCTTGCATCTTGCATTCAGTTCTTGCTTCCTTCCAATCTTCTTCTTGTAAAATCCTTCTCTGATAAAATCACGTTCCATACTACTGACTGTAGTCTTTTCAACTTCTGTTCAAATTGGCATATCTTGATTTTATTTTGCATGTATTTTGTTATTTGTTTTGAATTATATCTTAATGTCTTCTCAGTGCAGCATAGCTATGATTTGCCAGTGCTCTTAAATAATGTGTACACATGGATAATTATGTACATACTGATGGATAGCTAGCATCTTTTTTTTTTTTTTTTTAATTATTACTATTGAAAAAGAAAGATATTTAAATGCTCTTTTGTTGCTTTTCCCCACTTTACATAGCTTTTATCCTCTCAGTTACAACTTTATGTAACAGCAGAGGAGCATATCAAATGTGGTTTTTTTAAGTGAGAAATGTTTTTATGTCATGTATTCTGTCTGTACCATGTATCACTTATTCAATACAACGAAGGTAAAAATGTGAAAAATGCATGCAGTGTCATTAATAATAAAGTCAGCTTGTCTGGGTAAAGTGCATCAGACATCCTAAAAAAACATTTGGGTGGTACAGCAGTAGAACACTCCCCAGACTACTTATAACAGTGGTATAAAAAACAAACTGCATATTCCTACTATCATTAATTCTTAACACAGTTTCTATTTTTTCTAATATCATTATCTTTTAAAATACAGATTTTTGCAAAGGCAAGCAGATGATACAAACTAAGATTTGTTCTCCTTCACCATATGAGTGCCATATATTATCCCAGCACTTGCAATTTCACATGCTTTAATCACATACCTAAAAGCAAAGATGCCATCTTCACTATGTCATAGCTCATTATAAACTGCTTTCTGGTAACCTAATACATTGCCACTATCAGTTGAAAACATATCCACTGAACAACATCAGGAAATTCTATATTAAATCTGTTATTTGCAATTGTGAAAAATATACTTACAAGGCTCTGCTTTCACACATACTTATTAATGAATTATTTACATTAGTATTTTCCACTGTAATTGTGAAGAAATATCTAAATTCATTTCTAACAAATGTTGCCACTTTTGTCTGTGAATTTATAAATACATATGAATGACAGCACCACTGCAACATACATGAGACTAAAGAAAAAGATCATGCTTAATAAAAATGTCACAAAGGATTTTGCAGAAAATGAAAACTTTGTGCTATACTTTATAACACATTTGGTACCTATAACAGTACTGCATGATTAGTACAGAAAGTCTGAAAATAGAGAATTTAAAAACACTTGGATTAAATGCATTTTAAACTGCATGTTTATTATTAAACTCCAAATAGTGATGTCCTTTATTTCACCTTGGTTTTCATTTCTTACTCCTTCCTGCCCATTTCATGGGTGTAAAGCAGCACTTCTTCAGCTACATTCAGCACAGTATGACTGAACAAATCCAGGAAGAAAAATCAGGACTATTGTTGAAGTTTTCTGCAAGAGGTCCTGATGGGTCTTTTGGTCAAATCCTTCCTTATGATGACAAAGGTCAGCACGCATGCATGTTGCAGTGTCAGGAATTGGAATGTGAATTGGACCAGTTAAACTCTTCATTATGAAACAATGACACAAAATAACTGACTAGTGAAAAAATTGTACAGTTAGAAAAGGGATGCTGGAAACTTGGAAAATAAGTTTGCTTTTAGTTAGTATTTTTGCCCCCCCAAATCTCTCCCCACCTCCCTCCCTCCACCCCCACTTGTCCCCCCCAAAAAAGTAAAAAGTGACTGTTTTACTTCAGCTTGCAGAGATGATGACCTCCTTTCACATTTTACTTTCACTAACTGGAACAAGGAAACACAAAGTGGCAGTTTAAATTATTTTTTTTCAGGTTTAGATTTATCATTTGTCTAAAATCGCAAAAGAATGACAATTTATATATACAGGCATATATATATTATATTACTTTACAAAAATCTTAGCTGCCCCCACCATCCTTTTCTTTCATTCCTGTAGGTTTTCCTGACCACTAGAGATTTGCTGTGGATCTGCTGACTGTGAGCACACAGGACACTGTTCGGAAGGCCCTACGTGATCTCTCTCCATACACACTCATATTTATTAAGACTCAGGGAGCAAATGTGTAATAAGAAGATGAGAGTGTGGAACTACAGAACACCCAGAGCATTCTGTGATTCTTTTTATAAATTGAAAACAGCATTTATGTATATTCACTTATCTCTTCCTAACATGAGATTGAATTTTGACGGCTTCAGGGAATACTTTTAAGAATAGGATAGTAATGGAACTAGCTTTTGGAAATACAAAGCCTGCTTTCAATAAATTGACTCATCCTCTCATTTTAAACCTCTAAAGAAACTAGGTCAGGATTCACCACGTGTTTGTTTTAACTTGTTTGATTTTCTAAAGCTTAGCAGACTAAGATGGTCTAATTTCAAAATGAAGAAACAACTAGAAGAGATTGCTGAGGACATGTGGCATCATATCATTGTTCCCAGAGGAACAATCCTTTAATTAAGAAAAGCATATCAGAATCATGCCCATTGACATGCTTTACTACGTACTTTGTTATCTGGAGGGTTCAGCCAATGCATAGTTATGCTGCCCAGTATCACTTCTCAGAAAAAAAATGATAATAATACCAAAAATATAAAAACAGAAGAAGAGAGACTGCTACTCCGTAGCATCTTGATGAGACACGGTGACAAGACAAATACTCAGAATGATTTTCTACATCCTCTTGATTAAGAGCACAACCTCAGATGAGGACATACTGCTGCTTAAAAATCCAAGGTGGAAATAAAAACGGAGGAGGGAAAGAAATGAAAAAACAGCAGCAATGAAATAAAAAGAGCCAGAGAGTTGTTCTCTAGGAAGATCCTTTCTATTTGAAATACCATGTTCTATAAATTGCATAAGGTTTTTTAGATACTAGCGCAATTAATCTCCCTCCTATGTACCGTACTCTTCTCACTGCTGTGATGGAAGATCAGCTTGTCCTTATTTTTCCCTCTCACTATCATGTTTTTCTAGTGAAACTCTGCTAGGTTAGAACACATTTTTTGCTTTGCTTGTTTTTCCTGCTGGAAATATCTTGCACCTGCAGGCAGATGTATTCACAAGTACAAGGCAGTTCTTTTCCCAACATGTATTGAACCTGAAGGATGTGTAATGAAAAGTGTTATTATTCTGCTTTTGACAGTGAGTCCCTAAGAGTAACCTTCAAAGGTTCAAACGTGTGATGACTGGTATTATGTAGCTCACCTGGGATCACGGTACTGCAAGTACTGAGATTGCAGCAGAACTCACAAACATGTTTTAGCTCAAACCGCAGCCTTGCAGGATCTTTACGTGGGAGACCCATAACTTGTGCATCAGCTAACCTGTGAGTCACTGTGCAAACGTTATGAGTTGATCTGCACCTCAGTATTGCTGTGGTGTTTTCTATTTTCTTTTTACACTCAGAGAAATGCTGCAGCACCAAAGATACTAGGGCTCACTGGGACTCATGCTTTTCATCCTTTGGACTCTGAATTTTTTCACATAACAGACAAGGAGAAGCCTTTCAGGGATCAAAGCCTGACCTAGACTGTCATAAGTGTGTTCGTAATTTACTGAGGATGTTGAAGCTGTATCTTGTGAATTGTATTGGGCTAATTCCTGTAAGAGTCTCTAGAAAACTTCTCTCCTTGTTTTATAACCTATAAACTGTTGTTACAGTTTCTAAGCAGTCTTGTCCTAAAGCCATCTAGGTTTTGCCTTAGAAAGTACACTTACCATTTCCTAGACTTTTCTTTTCCAGGTAGATCAGGTGATAATGTCACCTTCTGCTTGTGTAAATACAACTTTTTCATTACAATCATCATTTCAGAGAGAAAGGCTTATTCATTTTTTTACCTTGAAGTTTCTATTTTTATAATAGAATACAAATACTTAAATCCATTTTCTTTTGGAATGCAAGTTTATTAAACATGATTCATTTATTAATGAAGCTAAAATTATTCCAGCAGTGGTTTGCTGAGTTGAAACAGATAGAATTAACAGATTTAATACAGCTGATAGTATAAGATTTGCCAATTCAAGGTAAATTAATGCCTAAGTACAAAACTGTAATTCAATTTTTCAAATTTTTACTTCTCATTTTATACAGTAATTACATTTTTGGATGGGAAATGTGTGTTTTGGGAGATATGTACAAAAAACTGACCTCCCTTTTAGGTTGCATTGCCAGCAATAGTATCGTCAGTAGCAGACTCCACTGTGCGTGGAGAAATCTTTTTGTTAGTGCTTCAGGTATGGCAGTACATTTGAAGGACTGCTCCAAAAATAATGTCTATTATGCTGTTAATTGGTGCCATTTTTTCTGCATGGAAGAATTCAGTTACACACTGATAGTGCTTCATACACACCCAGAAGTCAGACACCATTTTGTCAGACTGCTACTCTACTGCCATCTGTCACACAGCAGCAGAATGTAATGGAATCATGAGAGGAAGGTTCAATCTATACTGCCATATCACCAACATCCACCACTGACATTGTAGGCCAACATAATAACATAGGAGGCAGTACTTTTGGAGCAGCCCTCATATTTCGAAAATGCTCAGCCACACAGTATAAACTGTCATGAGATGATGTCTTTGAGAGAGAGAAAAAGAGTAGTGTACTACTGTACAAGCAGAGCTTTTCATTTAGATGTGTGCAATTAAACACCCAGAGTAAATACCAAGAAGCAAAACCTGAGCAAAGGAAAATTGTTCTGGGAAAGCCCAGGGAAAAGAATTTGGCTATGGAAGAGAGCGAGAAGAAGAGAGAGAATGAAGCTGCATTTCTAATTTGTGCAGATGAAGGAAAGGCGTTGATCTGGGTCTCACTGGGATGGTGGGGAAGTCATAGAAGGAATGTTTCCAAAGGTAGAATTAGGAGTTTCAGCACAGCTTGCATTTTGAAGAAGAACAAAGGAGTCACAAGAAGATTTACACAAAGGCCAGAATGTCCTTAGGGAAATCTCAGTGAAGGAAAGCCATGGCACCTGGTAGTGAAGCTTATTCTGCATATTGAATGAGGTCATGAAAAAGCAATTTTGCCAGTGATCAAAGCCTCTCTGGAGAACTTGCGCAAAAAGCATCAAAATGCTGTATCAGAACTGTGGACCAGATCCTGAAACGTTAAGAATATACTTTACTATTCCACAGTAGAGGACAAGAGCTCTGTAGGCAAACCTGAAGTATAGGGTAATAGCTCACCATAAGCATTGTTTGTAGAGGTGATGCACAGCAATTTCCAACTGCATACAGATTTATAAATGGAAGATAAGATTATTGAATGAACCTACTGTCCTGTTCACTGGCACACAATCCCTCAGAAATTGCTACTAATAAAAAAAACAAAACAAGAATCGTTCATTATTTCCTGTTCCTCATTAGGACAAATTGTATGTCATGTGAATGCCTTTTTGTCATTAAACAAGTATGGGTATGCCTAAGGGCATATTTATATGTGTAAATGTGTGCATGTCTTTGTGTACATACATAACATAATAAACATATGAATGCATGTATATATTTATATAGGCATATAATGACATATATACATACATGAATGTATACAGTGTAAGCATACATTTCTTGAAAACATGATGAACAAGTCTATTCAACTGGTTACAAAAAGTCAAATATTTCTAGCCTCAAGCAGACCTATTGCTTCTGAGCTTTGCAGTGTACATAGCCAGTGTTTCAGGACAGTGGAAATATACCCTACATAAAGACAGAAATCATTGCATTTAGAGGAACAGTAGGACAACAGAAGCTATAATACATGGTCATAGTGCACTGAATTTTTAGGAATATGGATCATTTTTCTTTCAAAGAAATGTAATTTGGCAAATTCCTAGACTGCGCAGTTAAACTGCCCAAATTTATTTTAAGTTTTGATATGTATTTAGCACATCCCAGAAATTGTGCAAGAATTGTCAGTTACCACAGGTGTTACCACTGACCACATGTTTGTGCACTTGCCAATTTCTGTGACATTGCATGTGATATACAGCCATGGTGAAGATAGACATATAATCACAGAATTATTTTTTTTTTTTTACTTTTAAAGGTCATCTGATCCAACAAGCAATGAACAGAAACACCTCAGTTCAGTCAGTCTCTGGGCAACCTGTTCCAGTGCCTCACCACCCTTATTGTAAAAAACATATTCCTGATATTCAGTCTCAATCTTCCCTCTTTTAGTTCGAAACCATTATTCTATCGCCACAGACACTGCTAAGGAGTCTGTCCCCTTCTTTCTTACAGCACCCTTTAGATACCGCAAGGCCAGTCTCAGGTTTCCCAGAAGCCTTCACTTGTCCAGGCTGAACAGACCCAGCTCTCTCAGCCTGTCCTCGCAGGAGAGGTGACCCATCCCCTGGGTGGAACATACCTATGATTCCAAGAGATTTTTCTGCACGCTAACTGTAAAAAGGAAGCTCTCTTTATCACATTAGTTAAAAAAATAAATAAAAAATCACTGTGTCCATTTTGAATGTTATCTTCATAGATTTTTAGTTGAATTGTGGAAAAAAAGATAGCGTGACTAATGAAAACAGTCACTATTGCCCTGTTGCATAGATCATCAAGGGACTCTCCACAGTCTGATTTGTCAGAGCATCTGAGAAAGGCACATTCAGAGATCTTAAATGAAGAGTCTTGATGAACCTGCAATGATGTTATATATATATATAGTTCATTTGCCCAAGGGAAATATATTCCAGAATGTTCCTTCTTTGCTACTGAGTTTCTATTACTGCCTGAAATTCCTTATAATCCTCTTGAAGAACTTTGCACTTATTAGAAATGTTGGTTATAGATATGAAATGTAACAACTAATCAGAAAGCTCCAGTTGTATCCAGCACTGCTGTCTTTTGGAACAGACTTAACAGAGGCACCGAGCAATAAGCTGCTTTCTCAGGTATTTAGCAGAGTTTTCTCGAGAAATCGAGAAAAGTTGTCTTTGCTTGCAAATAACCTCCTCCATGTTCTCTCTTATATTTGCTATAGATTAAAAAAAAAAAAATTAAGCACATGATTCATGTCCTCTATTTTCATAAGGAAAAGACCAGATGGGAAAGTTGAATGTTACTAATGCTACTTGATAATAAGGAAAAAAAAAAAAAAAAAGTGCGGTTATTAAGATGTTTTGTCACCTTGCTAAACATATCATGGTTTTTTTTGTTTGTTTGTTTTTTTTCCCTCTGGGACTGTAAATGTCAGAAGTTTGTCCAAATTCATTTTGAAGTTTCAAATTGACATTGAATTATGTATAGGCATATTGCACTCCTGAAGCTAGTACTTTCCATTTGATACTTTGTTTTTTTTTTTCCTCAGAGTAAAAGTGTAAATTCTTGAATGATTTAATAAACTAACACTCTCTCTATAAGTGAAGATCAGGATCACAAACACCTAAAGAGACTGAACATTCATAAGTGTGTAGGTCCTGATGAGATGCATCACAAAGACCTGAGGGAACTGGCTGATGTAGTCACCAAGCCACTCTTAATGAAATTTGAAAAATTATGCTGGGCAGGTGAAGCCTCTGGTGACTAGGAAAATAGCAGTGCTACACCCATTTAAAAGAAGAGTAGAAATGACAACGCAGGGAAATACCAACTTGTCAGCCTCACTTCAGTGTCATGGAAGATCGTGGAGCTGATCCTCCTGGAAGCTATGCCAAGGGATACAGAAGAGATGGAGGTGATACAACTAGCATGGTTTCACCAAAGGCTTGTCACCTCCTTGTCCAGCCTAGTGGCCTTCTATGATGGTGTAACTGCATCAGTGGACAAGGAGAGAGCCAATGATGTCATCTGTCTGGTCTTTAGTAAGGCCTTTGATACAGACCCTCATAACATCTTTTTCACTAAATTGAAAAGGTATTTGATGGGCAGACTGTTTGATGGATGAAGAACCGGTTTCAAGATCATATGCAGAAAGTAGTGGTCAATGGCTCAACGTCTGAATAAAGATCAGTGATGAATGGAGGTCCTCAGAGGTCAGTGCTGGGACCAATACTCCTTAATACCTTCAACAATGACACTGATTGTGTCATTGGTCTGTGATTGAGTGCACTCTCAGAAAGTTTGCAGATGACACCATCTGCAGTGCAGTCAACACACCTGAAGGACAGGATGTTACCCAGAGAAATCTAGACAGGCTCAAGCAGTGGGCCTGGGTGTACCTCATGATGTTCAGATGAGAAGTTGTCAGTACAGGAAAGATATGAATCTGGTGGAGCATGTCCAGAGGGCCACAAAAACGCTTCAAGGGGTGGAACAGCTCTTCTACGAGGACAGGCTGAGAGCTGGGGCTGTTCAGCCTGGAGAAAAGGTTCCTGGGAGACCTGAGGATGACCTCATAGTATCTAAAGCAGGGCTATATGAATAAAAAGGATAGACTCTTTAGCAGGAGCTGTTGTGATAGCACAAGAAAAAGGTTTCAAACTAGAACAGGGGAGATCTAGACTGTATATAAGAAAAAAAAAATTCACAATAAGAGTGGTGAGGCACTGGAACAGATTGCCCAGAGATGTAGTGGATGCCCCATCCCTGGAAATATCCAAGCTGGACACAGGCTGGACACAGCTCTGAGCAACCTGATCTAGCTGTAGGTATGCTTGGTCACTGCGTGTCAGTTGGACTAGATGGTCTTCAAGGGTCTCTTCCAACCCAAATGGTTCTATGATTGTGTGAAAATTGCATCACATATGAATAATATGCCTTTATAGTTTTTTTAGCTCTTGGCATCTGCTTAACTAATTGAATAAAATATATGCGTATCCTTCAGAGGTAAATATTTAAACAGTAATGTTCTTAACAGTGGACAAATCACGTATTCTTTTTTAATATAATAATTCCATTACTCTAAAGAATATCAGTTTAGATTTCTGATATTTTGATCACAAGTGTTTCTCCAGTCAGTGCAATGTATGCAAAAGTTTGCCAAAAGCTCTTATAATGTTTCCCACATTAAAAGAGCATAATTTTCAAAACCTGATAAGCATAATTCATATGTTCAAAGTGAGAAAATCACTTAAAGGAGACAGATTAAATGAATCAGGCAGCTGTTGCCTTTGGACCAAGAACTCCTTTTCCCCATATGAATGGCTTTAACCCAGGCACTTGTGACACATATCCCTGAATCTTTTTGAGCTTTTTTTCTTCATCTAACCATTGAAATAATGAGGAAAGGTAACAATTGCAAACAAAGGAATTTTTTTTTTCTTTAAACCACAAAAGTGTTCTACAAAAAACAGAGTAGAATCAGAAGTGAAGATAAAGGACAGGACTTTACGATGCCAAACAGCCTGACCATTGAAATACTTTGATGGTAGCAGTGAGTTTAAGGGACCTCAAGTGGGAGAAGGAACTGAAACAAAATATTAAAGTATTCCAGATCCAAGATGAGAAAACTAAATAGCCTTCAGAAATCCCATTCTCTGCATTTTATTTATGTCCAAGTTGAAAATAAATCCATAATATTTACTCAAAACTATAAACAACTTCTGCATTTATTTATTAAAAAAAAAAAAGAGAGAGAGAGAAAGAAAGAAAGAAGTAAAAATCATTTTAGTTTTGTCATAATCTAACCTGATTTTCTTTTCCATACTATTTGACCATGTCTTCTCTTGCCCACATCCAGCATCTAGATCCACAGAATTAAGCATAATCCTATTGCTAGTGTAACCCTGTGATATGGTGATATTCTCTGGCCTGTATGAGTAGAGCACAGTTAAGAAAAAGATTTTTATGTGTGCTGTGTGCACTGTGCACTGGATTTATGTAAAACTATAAAGAATGTTAAAATTTAACTATACAATCTTAATTTTAAAATAGTACATATTTTATGTATGTATATATTCCATGTATATATTCCAGTCTGTAGATAGACTACTTTAAAAGCCATATTATGCCTCTCTATAGTTGAATGTTCAATACCATTACTATAGCAGCACAGCAACACAGTGTTTGTAGTTTATAACACTGAAACATATAGTTTTTATATTATTATGCTCATGAGTTTGTAAGTGTGCTTTTGTTAGCTCTGTTGATTATTTTTATGTCAGATAATTCATCTCAACATTCATGACTACTGAAAACAAGAAGAGAGTGTGATCACTGTGCAGTAAAAGTTAATTTTTTGTAGCTAGTAGTTTCTACTGAGGCAAGACAAATAGCAACCCTAATGATGACACCTGGTGTCTTATTAAACAACTACAATGAAAATAAACTATAAAAGCCTTTTTAATAACAGTAGAAATTGAATGAATCTGTCCAGTTAAAATTAAAAACTTAACTTACTTGTTTATTTGTAACATAACATACCTATTTATTCATATACCTTATCTCTTAGAATCATAGAATTATAGAATCATTAAAGTTGGAAAAGACCTTTAAGATCATCCAGTCCAACCACCCACCTATCACCAATAGTTCTCACTAAACCATGTCCCTCAACACAAAATCCAAACGTTCCTTGAACACCTCCAGGGTTGGTGACTCCAACTCCTCCCTGGGCAGCCCATTCCAGCGCCTGGCCACTCTTTCAGAAAAGTAGTATTTCCTATCATGTAGCCTAAATCTCTCCTGACACAGCTTGAAGCCATTCCCTCTAGTCCTATCACTAGTTATACGAGAGAAGAGGCTGACCCCCAGCTCACTACAACCTCCCTTCAGGTAGTTATAGGGAGCAATAAGGTCTCCCCTGTGCCTCCTCTTCTCCAGACTGAAGAATCCCAGCTCCCTCAGCCACTCCTCATAAGGGTTGTGCTCCAGATACCTCACCAGCTTTGTTGTCCTTCTCTGGATACACATGTACTGTGGGGCCCAAAACTGAATACAGTATTCAAGGTGCAGCCTCACCAGAGCTGAGTACAGAGGGACAATAATCTCCCTGCTCCTGCTGGCTGCACCATTTCTGATACAAGCCAGGGTGTTGCTGGCCTTCTCAGCCACCTAAACACACTGTTGGCTCACGTTTAGTTGAGCACTGACCAGTATCTCCAGGTCTTTTTCTCTGTACAGTCTTCCAGACATTCCGCCCCAAGCATGTAGCATTGCCTGGGACTGTTGTGACCAAGGTGCAGGACCCGGCGTTTGGGCTTGCTGAACTTCATCCTATTGGCATCAACCCAGCTATCCAGCCTGTCCAGAACAGTTAGACATTTTCCTGCCCTCAGGCAGATCAACACTTACTCCCATTTTGGTGTTATCTGCAAACTTAGTGAGAGTGCACTAAATCCTGTCACGGAGCTATCTACATCAATCTATGCCTGTGACAGGGGGCAGTTGGCCCATGGGCCCCCGGCCCCAAAAACAGAAAGGGAAAAAGGGAAGGGTAGGGAGATGGGAGGTGGGCTCAAGAAACAAAAGACAAAACAAAACAAGAAAAACAGTGGCAATGATCTAAGGAGGAAAACTTATTAACTATGATATCGGAATACAAGATAACAAAATATAATACAATCTAATTGAAATTGAGAATAATAAATCAAATAAAATAGCAGAGAGAGGGAGTTTTCCGAAACCTAGCAAACCATAAGGTGCATGGCTTGGAAGCACACACACACCCTCTGCCAGGCAGCGAGCAAGCTGGAAGCTCCCATCTGAGAGCGAGATCTCATGACTTCCGTGACATATCTTCCTCCCTGACTCTTAGGTCCCCTGGGACATGTAGTTCTTCTCTTTTGAGAACAAGGTATCTGGAAAGTTGTCAGTCTATGGAACTGGAGCATTAACTCTTTAATTACCTGTGCTCCACATGATGTCATGATGTGGAATACTAACAGCAAAATTACAAAACCATGACAAATCCCCTCATCTAGATCATCAATAAGGATATTAAACAGGGCCAGCCCCAGTACTGAATGCTGGGGAACACCGCTTGTGACCGGTTCCCAGCTGGATTTCTCACCACCACCCTCTGGGCTCAGTCCTCCAGCTAGTTCTTAACCCAGCAGAGTGTACTTATTGTATTAATATATTTTGTTTATGGTTATAAATAATTACACAAAGTCAGGACAAGGCTTATGACAGGAGTCTACAGTTTTACAGATGATTTCATCTAGTATAAGATCATAGTTTAGAAAGAAATAGTTTATTGCTTAACACCTGACAGTCACATTTGTATTGGTGAGGATAAACAGTTCAGAAACAAAATGCAATCTGAAGTTCTATTTGTTGTTTCACTTTATCTTTTGTGAGATTAGCACATAAGTCCTTACCATTCTTTTTGCAAATTTGCTATCTGCGAGTGGGTCTGCCTTTTTAACAACCCGTCCATTACAAATAACAAAATTCCTTACCAGTCTGTTTTCACAGAGAATAGAAATAAAAAGACAGACCTATCCAAACACAGAATCAGTTTTCATTTCCCACGAGAGAAATTGTTTTTGTGGCAGATGGGAATGAAAAAGAATATTTTAAAAGAAGATGATTCAGCATATTGGTGCAGTAAACTTGCCCTCCCTGGTACCCACTGTGTCAGTGAAGGTTTGCTGGAGACTTAAAAGAACCCAAGCTGAGCCAGCATGCTTTATTCTGCTGTTTGTGTACAGTAGTTGTGATTGTTAAACTGTTCTAATATCTGAATGAAAACATTACTGCGGCTTATTTACCTTAAACCCAAAATTGTCTTCTATACCTTTAATTTATTCTCTCTCTTTTTCTTTTTTCATAGTTTTTAAATAAACAATCATGTTAGAACCACTGAAGAAGGAAATCTTAAAAAATTACATCATTAGGGCTGTTCAGGTATTCATGAAGTACGAAATATGAAATATGGATAATGACTTGAACATGTCAGTAAAATGATCATCCCTCCCCAATTAATATTGATGTATTGCATTTGTGAAGGCTTTTAATGATCACATTACTAGGAAATTATTGCTGTTCATATAATTTGTTCTTATAATCATGTATTTATCATAGATACAAAAGACAAGTTCCCCAGGAGGACTATGAAAGCCCATATTCTGCTGATGCTTAATTGGTAGAGAAGACAGTCTTTACACTTATGTGGAAACAACCGTCTTTTTATCAACACAACTGTCTCTTTTTAATTACAGTATATATATGCTACACATACCATACGTTTTATGGACATGAGACATAACAAGATTTCTGAAAAATAGCTGTATGTCATAGAATAGATAACCAGTTAGGCAAAAATCAACCTGAGCACCTTTCAGAAATTAGCATTAAGAGGGAAAGTGATGAAACAAGAATATTAATAGTTTTCCTCTGCATACATTGGGGACCAATTTTATCTGAGATATTCAATCACATCTATTTCTGTAGCTCATGGCTACAGGTATTGTATCTCAAAATAATGCTACAGGTGTCTGAAAGCTGAGTTCAGTGGAAAGACAGATTTCAGACACTGATTTTTACAGGCTCAGACATAAAATGAGGCCTCCATGGCTAATCTCTAAATCTTAGTCTACAATATGAGTTTCCTTCTCCAACTGAATTGCCATAAAGAAATTACAACATCATGTTGTATCTTCCATCTTGTTCTTTCTGTAAATTAATAATATACACGGCCACTGGGTATACTTTTTATTATGGTTAAAACTCCTGCAGCCTTGAAATTATAGTTTGCTGTCTATGTAATTTAGAGTGATATCTAGTAGACCCTATTCCTTTACAGTTGAAAAATATGTTGGACTTGTGTCTTCTAAATATGAAATTCACTGGCTCTGCTTCTGTAACTCTAGGGCAGTTACAACTATTAACTTCAGAGGGTATTTTGGTCATAGGGACTACCGTGCCATATACCACTGTACAATATTTAAATTATGAAGGAATTATTGCAGCTAACATTTTTATTTTTATGTGAAATATGAAAAAAACATACTGTTTAAATGCTGCTCAGACTTCTCTAGCAATATTGGTGATTGCTCTAATAACAGATTTTTCATGAACAGAATGTAGTTCTCTATTAAACTTACTAATTCTAAAATTTCACTTTCCATGATTCACTCCAGTTATTTTCTACAGAGGAGTCAAGCAGCAAATGCCTTCAATGTTAACCTGAGAAGTGGATTAAGGCTGCTGTTTGTTGAGATATACACATATGGGGGAGATGGAGAGAAACTTGACAGGTCTCAACAACATCTTGGGATATCTCTCTTTGGCATGTCATAGAGGGTTAACATCACAGCCATTCCATCTTGAAGAGCCAGGAGAAGATGCCTGCTCTCATTGCCCTGCCTGGGGTCATTGACAGGTACCCATAGTAAACACTTGCCAGAAATTGGCCCCATCAGTGACAACTAGTCTCCAGTTCTGCTTTATTAGTTATGTATGACAAGCCAAATTATAGTTTCTTCTTCCTACCCCTGACATTATTGCCCAGGCTCTGCTGTATAATGAGACTATATGCACCTCATTCTGCAAGGTCTCCTATGAAACCAACTCTCCCTTAACCTTCATAAAGATTATTTGGAAGACTGACTGCATCTTTTTTGCCTTGGGTTCTGCGCTTTTATTATACGATGCTCAACCAGTGCTCAACTTTCCTTTTTTTTTTTTTTTTTTTTTTTTAATATAGTTCTTCATTATAAAAAAGACTTTCTTTTATTATATTTTTCCTTGGGGATGATTTTTTGTGTGTACCTCTAATTGTGTGTCTAGATTCCCCCAGGGAACTCAAGTGGGCTCTCTTATACAACATGTGTCTAGCTGTATAAACAAAGATTACAGGTCTATGCTGTATTGTACTTCTATTAGTTATCATATGCAGCTTTCTACAAACACACTGAATAATTGCCAATTACCATCATTTTTTTTTTTCTCCCAAAAAGTTGTCCATTATTTTTTTCATAAAAATAAAATACATCTCTGCTGCCAGAAATTGCAACATTCCTACATCTAAGAATCAAATTGGCTGATAATCTAATAAAACAGAATGAAAACACCTGAAACTCATCAGAAACCTAACCTAAGTGACAGCAATTAACATTCTAACTAATGTGTGCAGTGTAATTGCAGAAAGCTTGAAGATGGTCAATACGTTTTGTCTTCCAAGTGGAAATCTGAAAATTTTCATAAGTATATAAAAGTATGTTTTGTTGAATAAAATCAGTGACTGAACAGATATATTTTCTTCTTCTTTTTTCTTCATTCACCTATTTCACTTTTTAAAAAGAATTTATGTCTATTTTAAAATTGACACAATACTGAATGTATTTCCTAAAAATGACTAAAAATGAAACATTTCACCCCCAGGTAATTTTTAAAGAAATGAATACAGCAAAGAAAAGAGATGTGGAATCACTATACAAACAGTTTTTTTTTCCACTGGAAAGATTTGAATTCAGAGGTTTTGAAACTAAGACTATCAGTCTCAACCTTATCATGTTCTTACCCTCTACTTACAGCATATCCAATGTCAGCTTTTCTCAACCTTTCCTGCTGACAAAATAATTCAGCACAAATAGTTAAACTCTCAGGTGAGGATATCAGCTACAGGATTAAGGAGTCATGTTAATCTGTTTGCTCATGGGTTTCATTAATACATAAGTACATTGCGTATTACCAGCAGGCAGTGTTGCATCTATCCAGATTCTGAATATTCTGAAGCTTCTTTTTTGTTGGTAGTTTACTGAGGACAAGATGTGTCAAATCCCTTCTCTGAATAAGGTATCTCTGTCTTTCTTCTGTCTGATTTTCCAGAGACTTGCTACTGTTACACAGTCTAAGATGAAGCTTCCCTATGTTTTTGTTTTGGTTGTTGTTGTTGCTTTATGTTGGAGATGGAAAACAAACTACATTGGTCTGGAGAGGAAATTTGAGGATGACTTTAATCAGTTGCAGGGACAATGTCTATGAAGATGAGACAAGAAGAATGTAATATTTCCTCTTGTAAAGGCAAAATCAGATGAATGGCACGAAGAAATAAATGAGACCCTTTTCCATCTCGTTTGTTATTATCCCATTTTCAAGGTATTTGTAGATACAGATTACTTTGGAAAAATCATACTGAAACTGTTAAGTTTTATTTTGTGTGAAGCCCTATTAGGTGCAGCTAAATTTTGTTCAAGAGAGGACTACCACATGTGCTATTTGAAGCTATGTGAGTTCAAAGAAGTCTATCTTAATATTGCTTGGACTTAGAACATTTAAACTGAAAATTCACAAGATTCAAATGTTATGTAAAACTGTGCAGTTATGATATAGACAATTATTTTATTAACCACAATTATTAACTGTCAGGAATAATTCCTGTAGAAGCATAATGCCTACCACTTAAATATAAGGCTTCAAAAGGCTAAGAATTCCTTTAACTTAAAATGTTGGAAGCTGAGAGAAAACATTTTATAATTCTCATTTGTTATAATCTTTCCTTAAGCGTTCATTACTCATCAATGGCTGTGACTTTGACTCGCTGGAAATGTATTCTTTATCTGGCAATACACTGCTTTACCTGATGCCTAATTGATACCAAAAACAGTAAATACAGCTTGTGAAGCACAAAAATATAAGGATGATCTCAGGGATAGCTTCAGGTGTGATCCAGCTGTAACAATGAAGTTTGTATAGTTGGAGAGGATCATGCAGTGTGGTCGCAGGACACTTTTTAATGTGGCAGGAAATGCTCCCAAGCTAGGCCTCCTGTGTGACATAGGTTGTTTAAATTCTTCACAAATTTTCCTCCAGAAGTGAAAGATCATTTAGACAGACCATCTGCTGTTAACGCTTTCTGAATTCATCTCTGCTGTACCACAGGAGGTCTCATTCATCACACAGAAAAGTGGAGGTGGTATAAACATGGGTGTAGGAGACAGTCTCGCCTTGGTCTCCATAGTACACGTTTACCTAGAAGAACTGCTGTGTGTGGAGAAGGCTGTGTCAGCTGGAAGAGGCCTCATAAGAGTACCTAATACACACTTGTGAGCATATGTTTGAATCAGAACCATCAAGAAGCAGCAGGGTAAGCAGCATTCAGGTCTTCAGTGATATCTGTATTTAAGAGTTACGAATGCTACCGCAGTTTCCCTTAGTCCTTCCTTCAGAAAATAATGTAATACATGGTCTAAGTTTATGTGAAAAGTCTTATAAAAGTTGTGTTTCTTCCTTCTTTTTCTTTCCTTTTTTCTTTTTTTTCTTTTTTTTTTCCTTTCTTTTTTTTTTTCTTTTTTCCTTTATCTTCTTTTTCCTTTTTCTTCTTTTTCCTTTTTCTTCTTTTTTCTTTTCTTTTTCCTTTTCTATACAAGAAAGGGAGAAAAACCCTATAGCTGTTCTAACAAGTTGCATGGCAGTTTCAGTTAGATATGATTTAAGGCAGTCAAGTTACAAACCCTGCAGAATGGGGTTTATAATGGAAACAGATGACCCTGAACTTCAATATCATGTGCACTATGCTATAATAGCTGCTACTTGACACTCACTTTCCATCTCTCAATTCAATCAACAGATAAAAAAATATGCAGCTTATTTATTAACTTATAGCTTAGGTTGCCCATGCATGGGCATTCAATTTCTCCTCTTCCTCTGGCTGTTGCACATCCTTCTTCTAAGATTCAGTGATCAGGGAGATTTAAGCATCTTTGCTTCTTGTGAACTCAAGCTGGTTGCTTCGCAGATTATCAGTTTGCACACAAAGTTTTGTAGGCTTGGAAGATTTTTATATGTTTAGGTAGTACTAAGAAATTTGTTTTCCAGACTTTATTCAATACTTCTTCAATAAGAAGATGTTGTATAAAGAGCTATCGTGATGGTATCTTTCCATGTCACAGTGGAATTTTGGCCCATTTCAGAGCCAAGTTGCTTCAGTGGGAAACAGCAGTCTCCCAGAAGTGCTTGCCTAGCTGGAATAACATGGAGAATAGACAAACAAACAAGCAAACAAATAAAAACCTATGGGCAGCCAACTAACAATCAGGGACTCCCTTCTTTCTATCTGCTTTCCCAGAAGGAAACACTAAACACCATATGACTTTATTTTGTCCTTTTCACTACCAAAATACAAGCAGTTTCCCGGCTGCTCTGCTCCTTCTCCTTCTTCGATCTGCAGTGTCTTATGCAAGGAAGGTGAAGGGCAAAAGTACTTAATAGAATTGCTTTCACAGCTTGCAAAGAAGAAAAGATAGGTAGTTCTCAGTTTGAAAGAACAAAACTGAATTTTCCATTAGGAACACAGATAAAGCAGGTGGAGCTACAAAACCAATGGTCTCTTTGGATGGGTGTACAGTAGCCAGAAATGGATGGCTAAAAATTTAATACAGAGACTGTGCAGATAGGATTGATCTAGATTAGGAAACAACTGATTTATGAGGAGAAAACAGGCAGGTGACTGCCCAAGTCTCCAAACACTTTCCCTTCTTTTATATCAAGGTATCTTTCATCAGCAGATTGATAATAATTTCACAGAGCATAAAGCCTGAAATTGCAAACTACGTATGCATCACCTCTGCACTTGAATAGAATATGCGGAACTGTCCACAGTAAAGTCAGTGGTAAATTCCAATTTGATTTAAGGAAAACACATCAAGTTCTAGCCATGGCAGGGGGAAAACTATTTTTTTCCAGAACAATCCTTGATTTAAGAACAATCCGTTTGGAAGTATTGAGATTTTAAGAAGCGTACATTACATGAAAAGAATAAGTTGATCCAAATTACTGCTTTATCCTCACAGAAAAGCCATTAGCTGATCAGTGAAACCTAGAAATTCACCCAGAAAACTGAAAATCAAGAGGTCCCAGGAGCTCTTCCCAAAATACATGATTGTCAGCTTTTTCTCTATATCTGTTGCACTGAACAGACATCTCTCTTTTAAACAGGCAAAGGAGAAATATTCAAAATCTGTCTCTGAGCAAAAAATTTAGATGTTTTCTTTCCTGTGCAAGAAAAATTTTGGGACAGAGCATGAAAAAAAAAAGCTCTAAAATATTTTTATATGCAGTGGGTGTAGCTGGGCTAGAAACATTAGCTATTTGCTATTGCCCAGGGAGGTTGTGGATGCCCCGTCCTTGGACGTGTTTAAGGCCAGGTTGGACGGGGTCCTGGGCAACCTGATCTGAATATGTATGTTGGTGGCCCTGCTAAGCAGGGGGGTTGGAACTACATGATCCTTGGGGTCCCTTCCAACCCGGGTGATTCTGTGATTCTGTGATTCTGTGATTTGCTGGATATAGAAATGACAAACATGGAATACAACCTTGCTAAAACTCCACAGAACTCAAGCTGCTTAAGAACCCCACAGTTTTCAGACTTCTGAAAGGGTTACAGCAGTTTATACCTGCAGATGATGTAGACTGGTGTGGTGCCACTAGCTTCAGTTGATCCATGCCATTAGAAGATCTATAAGATCCTATAACGCTAGGAGCATGCTGGGCATATATTGCATTTGATGGTATATTGTTTGGGGAACCAAAGCACATTCTAATGAAACACAGTGATTTTGTCCTTAGTTCTTGTTTTAAAAAATGGTGCTTGGGAGAGGAATCTGCATGAAGTACTGAAGTACTGGTACTAGAGATAATAAAAGTACTGAAGGTTTTGAAAAGGAAGAATTCAAGCTTGTACTGAGCTTGTCTTTTGAAGCAGAACACAGAAGTAAAGGCTGAAGATTGACTTTTAAAATCTGAAAGAGTACTTTATAGTTACATGCTTTTAACCAGGAAGGAAAGGATGATTTCTGAATAATACCTGAGAGCACTTCTAAAGGCACCACGCATTAGATGAGCTGACATTTTCTTAATTGCAATTAGAAAACCTCTGTCATCTCCACACATTTACCATTTTTCATATGAAATCAGTACTTGACCCAAATGACAATGTAAGGAAAACAAAACCAAACCAAACAGAAAAAATAAATAAATAAATGAAAAAATTAAAAAAGCAACAAAAGCAAACATAAAAGCCATATCCCCCATCATGAACAATATAACTTTCAACATTCATCTCCAGTACACCCTTTAAAAAAGAAACAGCCGTTAAATGCTCCTTCCTGTAAAGCAGAGGAATAGTGGTTACATTTAAGTACTGCTTACATTGTTTAACAGGCAGCCTTTTATAATGTCAAGTTAATGAGAATGCCAATCAAGGAGGAATACTGTGTGTTAAACTATGCAAATGAGATGTTAGCATAGTGAAGTTGCTGTCATCTTTAAATTGTGAGAGATGTTGCCAATCCATGAGAACTTCTTCAGAAAAAGTCCAGATTGCAATGAAAAAGGCAAACTTAAAGCGCTTACTAAATTCATAGTTTGTCACTTTCATGACAGCTGAGGGAAGAAAGCAGTGTCAGACCATGCTCAAGCATAGCTTCATTTTATGTAATCTGAACAAAAAGCACAATTTATGACATCTTGAAAACAACAATTGTAATCAAGTAATAATCAAATTAAAAAACAAAAATCAGTGATCTCTTAAAGTGATGACTAAAAGAAATAACTTGTAACTACCCTTTTGCAGGCATATTTTGTTTATCTTTCAGGAGCTGATTTTTTTTTTCTTTCTTTTTTCAGAGTGCTCAGTGAAAGTGGGAGTAGCACTGCCAGCATGTGCAGCAGTAATTCGGGGAAATCCTCTCAGCTTAACAAAGCCAGAGCTCTGGGCTTGCTGGTCATCATGCAAACAGCTTTAATTAGCAAATGCTTTCTCTAGGCTCTACACAAAGACATTTATCGTAGTACCACATAAGAAATAATTGTCAAAGTTTGCTAAGCTCCCCCTGGTGAACACTAATTTGGATGCCTCATCTACAGTGTGCCACTCTCAACCTATGTATTTAATATAAAGATCTAATCTTGTTTTATTTTGGAGGGTGTGGTGGAGCTTGAGCATTGTGGGACAAAAGAGGTTTGTGACTACTGTGTAGACAATTATGGGTTTAGTGTCTATAGGAAATGAACCTTTTGGTTCAAAGGTCTTGAAGCATACCACTTGCAAAGCTACCTCCTCCAAAAGTCTTTTGAGGCTCTGTTTCATGTCTTCAGAGAACGTGTTTCTAAAGCATATGTGTCATGTGCAACACAATAGTTTTTACTGGGTCTAAAGACCTTTCTCTGAAAATTCCAGGGAATTTTTACTTAGCTATGTTGGGAGGTTTATCAGAGTGCTTAATTTTTTTTTTCCCACAATTTGGATTCTCAAAAATTACTGGCTTTCTCATGTGTCACCAAAAAAATCTGTTCTGTTCTTGATCTACTGACAAATTGCTTAAGGGAAAATTTTATTGTAATACCTGCTTCAACATAATTTATGCTCTAATAAATACTAACAAGTGTCCAAGTGATTGTCCCATTGTCTTAACAAGTTTCATTATTAGAAATGCTGTTTTAATATGGACTTACCTGTAGCATGCCTGAGGCTAGTGTCCATTACATATTGTGTACATTTAATTATTTGTTACAATGGCAAAGATTATATTAATCCCTCCCTATTCTGAAAAGATGCTGTAACTTTGGAATTTTCTTTCTCTTAACAGAGGCCAGAATGTACGTTTTAGGACAATGCAGAATATATTTTATCTTTCAACATATTTTAATATACTTACATTATAACATTTGCTGTCCTGACCTGAGTGAATTTAGATTGTCTCCTCCTTTGTTGTACTGGGGAGACTGTGAAAATATGAGACCTTATAACTATTTATTATGATGATTTTATCATATTTTAGTATAGCTCAGTATGTGTGTGTTTTGTTAACAGTAAGCAAAGCTTAGTCCAAGCTGCAGTCCTTTATAAACTAGTAAGGAATGTGCCAAATGCACACAGTGCCAGCATTTGAGGCTGAAAAGAGAAACTTCCCTCATTGTGCTGCAATGACAGATCACCTAAATGTAACAGGTACCCCTTGGCTTTCATCCTCATTCCTTTGCCTCTGCCTAAAGGAAAACTCTCACCAGACCACTGAAGCTTCTTATCCTTACAGTTGCAAATACCTTCAGCTCCTCACATCTTTCCATGGCAAGTTCGAGGATGCTGGGTGTGACTGATTGTCTGCTCTGAAAGACCAAGAAAGAATTAATCCCATTGGGCTGAACTGCATGCAATAGAACATTATCCTCACCTTTAAAACAGTGGGAGGCCCTGCTGATCTCAAAAGAAATCAGTTTAGCATCTTATGTCAAAATAAAATGTGAAATATAGCACATTGCCTGTGTAGATAAAGAGTAAAAAGGCAGACTCCAAAAGGTTAAAATAAATAAATAAATCCAAAACAAACCTGTCTTGGTTTCGGCTGGAATAGAGCTGATTTTTTCCTTTATAGTATCTGGTATGATGTTATCTTTTGGCTTTGGAGATGAAGCAGTGCTGATAACTCGGCCATGTTTTAGTTCTTGCTGAGCAGTGGCTGTACAGAGCCAAGGATGTTTCAAATTCTTATACTGTCCTGCCAGCGAGGGGTCTGGTGAAGCACAGTGATATTAATTTGGAAGGAGCTGCTGGCTATGTCAAGGGTGGAGAGGCCTTGCAGAGTGGTCTAGACAAATCAGAATGCTGAGCAATCACCAACCATGTGAAGTTTAAAAAGAGCAAGTGCTGGATACTATACCTGAGAAGAGGCAACCCTGTGAACAGACTGAGAGATTAGATGCCGAAGAGCAGCCTTGCTGAAAGGGATCTGGGTTTCTTGGTCAACAGCAAGCTGAACATGAGTCAGCAGTGTGCCTAGGTGGCCAGGAAGATCAGCCATACTCTGGGAGTGCATCAGGCCAGCACTTCCAGCTGGGTGACGGAAGGCATCATCCTGCTTTACACTGCACTGATGCAGCCTCCCCTTGAGTACTGTATGCACGTTTGCAAGCCACAGTACAAAAAGAACATAAAACTATTAGAGTGTCCAAAGGAGGGGCATGAAGGTGGGGCAGGGTTTGCAAGACAAGGTATATGAGGAGTGGCTGAAGTCCCCCATTTGGTTCAGTGCAGAGAAGAGGAGCTGAAGGGTAGCCTCATGACAGCTGCAGCCCCTCATGATGGGAGTGGAGGAGCAGTGCTGAGCTCTGCTCTCTGTGACAGCGACAGGACCTGAATGGCATGGAGCTGTGTCAGGAGAGGGGCGGTTGGGGGTTAGGGACAAGTGCTGCACAAGAAGGTGGTCAGGCCCTAAAACAGGCTGCCCCAGGAAAATTGGTCATTGCTCCAAGCTGATGGAGTTCAAGCATTTGGAAAACAGTCTCAGCCATAGGCTTTGTTTTTGGAGTGGTCCTGTTTGGAGCCGACCCTTCCAAATCATGATATTCTGTAATTCCATGATTCTTTGATTCTGTATTTCTAAGGAGCTGGGAGAGAGCAGAACCAGAACAGCTGACCTAAACTGGCCAAAGGATATTCTGCAACATATGACATCATGTGAAGCAACTTTTTAAAAACTGTAGGGAACTAACTGGCTGGGGAGTCAGCCACTGCTTGGGGGCTGTCTGGGCATGAGTTGGTGGGTGATGCACAGTTCTTTTGTGCATCACTGTTGTTGTATATCATATTATTATCATTGCTGTTTTCTTTTCCTTTTCTGTCTTAGTAAATAGCTTTTATCTCAACCTGCAGATTATACTTCATTGTTGTTGTTTTTGTGTCTTTTTTTAAAATCCTCTCCCCCATACTTCTGGTAGAAGGAAGTGAACATAGGACAGTGATGTGCTTAGCTACCTGCTGGGTAAACCACAACACTCTTCCCCTAAAAAAAAATAAAATAAAATAAAATAACAACAACAACAACAAAAAAACCAACCTCAGGAGATTATTTAATAAATCTTTTGCTTTCAAAGGGAGTCTTCACAGAACAGGTTTCCTGCATTATTACCTGAATGGCATCTGAGACAGCGTGGATGATGCTTTGTCTGGGTTATTGCACTGTATTGTCTAAAAGCCCTTGTTAAATGACCAGCAAACGAAGTGAGGGTTTTATATTAACCCCATTAGGTGTCAAATTAATACAGTGGTTTCATAAAACTCATTCCTTTATTCCTTTCTTTGTCTTCTATCCAGCTGTGTTTTATGAGCAATCCAAACCCTGTTTCAAATCCTGAAGGCATCTGACTGCCAGTGGGTTTCCTCCTGTCACTGAAACTGTTCATTTCCATAAATCAGCAGCAACTTGAAAACGCACAAAAGCCATCACAGCATTCATTTGCAACATCTTTTCTGGTGTATAATCTCTATTTTGTGATAGATATTTTTGTTTTTCTTTAACATATTGTTAATCTTTTTTTTTTTTTTTTTTTCCTTTTGATTCTGTGATTGATGATAGAACCTGCTTCTGCTGAGTGCATATTAGGAAAATCTTTTTAAGATGAAAATTTTCTAATAATTAAGAAAATAAGATCCTAGATTCTTCTTTTTCTTCAAACGTGTTGTACCTGAGAGGGAAGACTCTAATTAGACTCTCTCCTATTAGCGCTGAAATATGACAGGAATTCAGAGGCTGTAGTTTGATTTTTAATAGCGCTAGACTGGAAAAATAAATTTCATTTGAAAACTGAAACCTTTGGCTGCAACTGTCTTGGAAAACTGTTGGATGAATTTGAATAAAATTTTGCTAAAATTAATCTTATCAAGGGAGGACATACAGGCAGTGTCCATGTGGGAGGGAAATCTCACAGGTGTGATTGCTTCTTCTGCACAATTGAAATTGGAAGAAAGAGATTGGTCAGTTAGAGGTCATATACTTACCATATCTCTTATTTGTATTCATATACATGTAGGTGCACTTTGTTACAATTTTCTGAAAACATTTTAATTTTAAAATGTTATTTCAAGAGTCTGTATCTTATTCAGAAATTGTTATTCTAAAAAGCACACTTTGCCTAATGTTTCACCTTCTAAACTAGTTTCCAGCAGTTCTCAGTGATCTTTGAAATAATCTAGCACAGCACAACTAAACTAATGAAGAGAAGTATTTCAGTGATAAGAAGCCTACAAATGATTACTTTAAAGAAGGGAAAAAACATTTTCCTTTGGTTGTCATCACTGTGTGAAAATAAAAGAGAGATGAATGTTTTGGAGCCCATAGGCATTTAAACATTATGATGGCATTAGGACTGTTTTGGGAAAAGTGTGCCTATGGTCTTTTTCTTAATTCTGTGGTCTGCAGTGGATAAATGCACTCTATGGTTCATTAGTAATATAAATATATATTCTTGAAATAAGGTATGCTTCAGTAAAAGGAAGACAGTTTCATAATAAAAGCTGAGGAGTTGAACCTGGTTCAAGCAATCGCAGTCAGAGTAGAGGAAAAGAAGAGAGACTTCATTCCACTGACAGTTCTTGGAAGCATTCTGTCTCTAGAGCACATGGGAAGACAGAATGCGTTTGCAGTATCCACAGAACAGATGGACTGTCTCTGAATCAACTTGAATTAGTTAAGTATTAGCTTCCAAGAAATTTCAGGTGGCCCCATATTTATATTTGTCTCATTTTGTCTTTGAGTGGCTCTTTCTGACCTGTTTTTGTTGGCAGTAGTTGGACTTTTTTTTTAATTTATTTTTTTATTTTTTGGCTCACAGAAGAAATAATCAGCATTCTTTTTACAAATGCTCCCCTTGTAATATACATTTTGAAATGCAGTGACTTTCTCTAATTCTACCTGCATAATTCCAATGAAAAGGTTTTCTCTGTATTTTCTGGAAATAAAAAAAGTAATATATGTGATAGGGTAAATCTCATAAAATTCATTAACATTTGTTTTATGTGCATGGATGAAATTCTGAGATTGTCGTATGGTGAGACAAATACCGAGAGTAAGATTTTAGTAATAATTTTCCAACTTCTTCCTTCTTTATTATCTTTTCGTGTTTTTTACTAGATTCACTTAGGAAACTGGTAGCAACACAAATTTAGAGCTTAATGATACCAACTCTGTCTTTGATACAGATCTTCAATAGAAATATCCTCCAAACTGCAGAATATCTATTGAGAAGAATCGAGTAATTTTCCACAGAATGACCAGATAGCTACAGTCTCTTTTGTTAGTGTGCCTTCGTTTTATTTTAGTACTCTGCATGCCTTCTCAATAGCAGCTGTGTATTCACATGCATACAAACCTTCCAGGCTCAAATAAAGGAAAATAAAAATAGGAACTAAAAAAATACTAGATTTCTGTTTTTCAGTGCAAACATCCACTAGGCTATCTGTGTGAACTTTAGAAAGTAGTTCTTAATTAGATGACTACCTTGTAGTTTTTTCCACAAAATTCCCAAGCACTGCACACATGATGATCATGTGCTGATGATTAGGGAAGGTGTGTACTGTGAAGCAGTGGTATGGCTCCTGCTGACAGGAGAAAAATACATTTTTGAGTCTAGATTGCCATTTCCAGTGCTGGAGAAAAGTGTCCTACAGTGCATGCATATTCATCTGCTCATACAGTCATACAGACTTAGATCTCTCCCCCTTCATTTTAAGCTCTATTTTTATTCATCTAATATCACTCTTTAATCCCTACTTTTCTCACATATTTCTAATGTCTGTATTCAGTCTCCTGGCTGTAGTCTCTTAAAAGTTTTAGATATTTACATGAAAGAGTTTCTCTCAAACTTGCAGCCAGTGTGTCTCACTTTCATCTATCTGTCTCTACAATTACTTATCTCTTTTGCCTCTGTTTCTATGCCATATCCTTGTTTCGTGCCAGGTCTGCCTGCCCTTCTACTGCTTATCCCTCCATTCAGTTCTTTCCCTGCTGAAGGGGGCTGCACCATCCCAAGTGATATGTCTCCAGTACACATTTTCAATGCCTCCCCCAAATAAATGCCGGGTGATTCCTTTTCCAGTCACCCTTTATTATCCTGTAGTTTTGTTATACAAACCCTACAGTGTTTTCTGTTCTTGCTTTCAGTGGCCACTATTTTCTTCTTTTCCATGGACTGTCTACTTCTCTCTTTTTCTCTTTTTTTAATAATCGCTCTTCATCAACCTGCAGTCATTGACTCAGAGGACAGAACATACAAGTGAGAGTTTAAATCTCTTTGTCCTACAATTCATAACACACTTCGCTATTCCAGAAAATGACAATTGGGATACTGAAACTCTTTATGAGACAATAGAAAACATTTGTTCTTTTGCATTACCATGGAGCGCTTATGATACTGATGAGATGTAAAGGAAAACTTGTGTGTTTTTTTCTTACAGAGAAAGTGGAATATGCATGATGAAAACCTGATATACTACACCAGCTGCTTCATCTTAATTTTATTTCTGTTCTTTCTCTCCTTGCCAATGGGGAAGGCTGAGTAATGTCAGTGTCTTCCCAGTCATCTTTATCATTAACAATCATTATGTGTGGCCCATGTTAATCATTCTCACCTGTCTTCATCTCTCACTATTAGATTAATAGTTGCCAATTATGCATACTCTCCTCTGCACAGCTATTGTTTACACAGTCTCTAATTCTCTTCATTAGACCAGTGAGTGGGCATAATTACAGTTAAAAGTCATCCATTCATTTTCTTAAGGACAGTGAGAAATTTAGTACAACAAGTGTTTGGTTTCATGATAACATCTTGGAGTAATAAGAAGGAAGCTCAGGCATTATAAAGTCCTATCACATGCTGTGGGGAAAAATAGTCTCTTGCTCAGCAAGGATGTTCTAAGTGTAAATTCCTTGTAATTTCAGAAATTCTAGGTGGAACATGCAGACAATGATACACTACTGCCTTGGTCCTCACCGCTTTCCATTTTAATGGGAAAAAAAATATGAAAGATAATTTTAGTTTTCTAGCAAACAATAGCTATGACAGACAATGAGTTGTGGCAAGGTGCTCAGTTTTTCATCATTTTTTACAAAAGTTGTAGTCTAAAGGGGATAGGAGGTACACACAAGGGGGCCACTGTTTATTAGCTGAGATGAGCAATCAGAAAATTCAATTATAAGTCAGCTAAAAATCTCAGTTAGTTAGTTTTAAGGATCACATCTTAAAAAATGAATTAGTTCTGCAAATAAATTACTGTGGTCATCTGATCTATAGCACGTCTCTGTTAAAAGTGTCTAACTTTCTCTGTTTGTTTAGTATCTAATTTATTCAAGAGATAGTAACAACAAACATTTAGTTCATATTTCTCATTATCACATTTTCTCAAATAGAAATAGTGAGAATATTGAACAATTAACAAAGAAGTGCAAATTTCTCTATAATTGCAATCAAAAGTTTGTTTACAAATAAGATGGCTTCCTTAGTCCAGAAAAAAAGCTGAATATTTTGCAATTAATTATTTTTATCTGACACTCTCATTTGATCAACATATACAATCATAATGCACCAATAAATGAAACAGCATGCTAATAATCATTTTATACAATGGGAAGCAGACTAAGCTAGAGTTTCTACAGTAAGGAGGTCAGGAATGTTTTCTTAGCTTTTTGTGTTAGCTGCTAAATTAGTAGCTTTTCAGACATCTCTGTTTCATATTCAAGAAAAATCTCAATTTAGTGACCTTACATTAATTTCAGATTCTGTTGTTTAAAGAGTTTCATCTGTCTTCTCTCATTTCACAGAATGCTTGAGTTGGCAGGAAAGTCATCTGGTCCTCAAGCAGGGCTACCTAGAGCAGTCTGCCCAGAAACACATATAGGTAGCTTTTGAAGATCTCCAGAGAGGAAGAACCCATAATCTCTCTGAGCATCCCATGCCAGTGTTCTGTCACCCACAAAATAAAGAAGTTTTTCCTGATATTCTAGAATTTCTGATGCTATAGTCTGCATCAGTCACATTACTTACTTGTTGAAACAGAACTTTTTTTTCTACTACTATGCCTCTATATCTTGTATATAGGCTGTGCAGTTTGTACATCATGGCACATTGTATTTTAGTGTGTTACTTCCACTGATTAGTTTCTGTGGTTGCAAGTGTTGTACGTAGTAGGGCTCAGTAAATGCAAACCATTGAATAGTTCCTTGAAGCTATATGTTGCGAGGGGAAGGAGAAGGAATAAATCAGTCAGGGTATCTTTTGTGCCATCTATTGTGATTAAAGTCTTGTCTGCACAAAGTAGTTTACTATTTTTTCTGTGATCCATGGTTTAGTCTTTCTTCTAAAAGGGAGTATCCATAAAGATGGATCTCCCTCAAATCTCAGCCAGAACAGGATCAGTTCACATGATGAAAGCGAGGATAGTTGTTACACATGGAAAAACATGAAAACTCAACAACAAAAAGTAATTGATCCAAAACACAAAAAACACTGATGTTTTTATTAAAATAAAAGTAGAACACACAAGTAAACCCACAGAACACGCTTGACATGCTCAACAAAAGACTACTTTAGTCTTTGATGGAATAGCTGGGACTGAATCTAATATGTGCAGAAAAAAATGTGGTGGTGATAAATGGTTCAAAAGACATGAAAACCAAATATCCTATACATTAATTTGTAATTCAAGAAACAATATTCACTGATAAATTGAAGAGGCTGATTGCAAAATGTATATAGCATACACGGTATGATAAATATACATACACGATTTTGATAAATATTATGTACCTCTTTTCAGTTCATTTGGGTTACAAGATTCTTAGATGGCTTACAACTGAATAAAGACAGCATTAAAAAAGTTGCATGCTGTCTTGACAATAAATCCATGCCTTCTGTTTTGAAATGAAATGACAAGCAGCATTGCAATTATCTTATAAGTGTCTTGTGGGTTTTTAGAATTTCTCCCTGAAATTGTTTTCCATTCAAGCACTTCCAGTGGAAATCTATATTAAGATACTACATCTACAAGCTCACATTTAAATGTTATTTGGGGTAACAAGATCCACAGGGTTAATTAAGAAAGCATTACACCGTCTACTATTGAGGAATAGGCTAATGACTCCAGACCATAGGGGACAGAGCCAGTTATACAAATATTGGACCTGAGAGGATGGTTTAATGGGGGCAGCAATAAAATCAGAGCAGAAAAATTTTACTACCCACTGACGGTCAATAGCTTTCTTAACACAACATCTGCGACAGCTTGGACTGCTCTGATCATCAGTAGCCATCCCGAATTAGAAAATCAGGCTGAATAAGTGTCCCAGAAATCTTCTTTTTCTAAGGCAAATAAGAAAATCTAAACTTATCTCCAAGACTAACTGACCCTATTTTATAATAATTATTGAATCAAATCAGTCAGCTAGAACTATTAGTTACAGAGGCACTGAAGTGAATGAAGCAGTGCTGATTTAACAATCAGAGTATCTGGCTTATTAATTCATCCTCTGGACAGACAGGAAGCTTGAACTCTCTCAGAGCTCAACTTGCTGATACAGAACGTCAAGACTGCCATTTCAGAATAAAATATTTAGATTTATACAGAAAGGTCATAGGCATTCAAAAACAGAAGACTTAAACTTGAGGTAAAACAAAAACAAACAGCAGTGACAACAGTAACAAAACATTTTGTCATGAAAAGATTAAGCCTTAGAAGCACTGAAAATAGCTTTTAATTGAAATAGTTATAATCATTAGATTTTTTTTTCTCCCCAGTAAGACCTGAAAGTTACCAGGCTTATATTTCTTGCATACACATGGGTTTGAAAGTCAAAAAAGAGATCAAACATCACGTGTGTAGAAGCAACACAAATAATCTTTAGTATCTTTAGTATCTGTCACTAATTTAAGATGAAGATATTGGACCAGCTAAAAAGCAGGGAGCCATTATAAGAAATCAAAGAAAGCAATGCTGTTTGATGAAACAGAGACCAAAGAATCAAATATGCCAGTCATTCAGAGCATCATTATTCTTTCTGTCCCATCAAGTACATATGGCAGAGCTCAAATGATGTTAATCACTCTATTTATTTTTCTAGTTCACTCATTTTCGGTCAAATTGGTACTGTTTCCAACATTATTACTGCACTAATTTTGCTATCTGAGAACTATCTGTTTAAACAACCTATCATTGGATATTCTCAAATTTTCTCTCATCATCTCAGAGATGATGTGTTGATCTTTTTTTATATAACTTATATCATTTATAAGTCTTCTAAATATTGTATACAGGTGCTGGACTTGACTTTTTTTTTTTTTTCAATTTATACAATATAGTCTTAGGAAGGATGAGAAATACTAAATTCAGTAGAATTACTGCTGAAGAGAAAATTGTTCTTTCTCCTTAATTTAGGTGAATTTTCTGCTTTATTAGAAAATAAGTAATTCCAGGAGCACCAAAACTTTGAGAGCTGGTTCCCTGTGGATTCAAGGTTGAAAGTAATCTTAGAGCCGAACCCTTCTTTCACTAGTGGCAGAGACAGTCTTTTACATTACTGTAAGATTTTTGACATGAAATTTATTTTACACTGGTTGTGAGAAAGACTGTAAAAAGAACATCATTACACCCATGCAGATGCACACAAATGCCAGGGCAGGAATCAGTTGGCTGTGTGATGACCGATGTCAAACAATTTCCCTCTCCAGTATCCCCTTGTCCTTGCAACCCCTGTGATACCTCTTATCTGTCAAGATTAGCTTGTGAAGAATTGAAAGGTTAAATCAAACATTTTCTGTTTTACCTTTAGCATTTGCAAAGTTTGGTCTGAAGCTTCACAGGGTTGTCCAAATTTTCACAGATCTCTTCATAAGTTTCTGAGTTGAGGGTATAATTTTTTTCTAAAGGAGAAAAAATAACAGATAAGCACTGATAATGCTTTTAATGTGATGGTTTAAAACAGTTAGGCCCCAAAGAGTCTGATAGTTGTCTAAACATACCATGCACCTTTGTCTTAATTTCAGTTGGGACAGAATTGTTTTCTTCAGAGTGCCTGGTATGATTCTATGTTTTGGTTCTAGAAACAGTGTTTATAGTTGCTTCATGACAGTGTTGAACAGAGCCAAGGACATTCTTTGTGAAAGGTCTAAGGAGCTAGGAAAGGACAGAATTAGGACAGCTGATTTAAGCTGACCAAAGAGATATTCCATGCCATACGACATCAGGTGAAAGGAGTTTTGAAGGGAGTAGAATTTCATCTCTCTCTTCCTCTGCTTGGGAGGTTAGCTGGGCATTGGTCAGGGAGCAGTAAGCAATTGTTTGCGCATCACTTGTTAAATATATTAAATGTGTATAACTATCTATATAGTCATGACTGTTATCCTTTTCCTTTTCTCTATTTTAGTAAATAGTTTTATCTCAACTCACAGGTTCTACTTTTTTTTCCCCCAAGACCATTCTACTGGGATGGAGGGGGTGAATGAACAACTGCATGGTTCTCAGCCACCTGTCAGGTTAAACAGCAACAAACGAAAACCAACTTGCTGTGACCACAGTGACATTGGCACTGGAGCAAGCAGCAGCACTACCAAGGCAGTGGCATTACAGCACCAGGAAAAAGAGTCTAAATATCCTAATGTATATTTGTGGGAAGGGAGAATATAACATATTAAAAATGACATTGGCAATATTTTTCCTGATATATAAAACAGAGCGTTGACTATTCTGCTATTGAAGTAGTGCATGTTGTCCTGAGTAAAGCCTGAACTAACTGAAATCTCTTCAAATATTGTAATTAAAATATAACTTTGTTTTCTAAGGTACGTTTTGGGGGAGAAAAAAAAAAAAAAAAAAAAGAAAAAGTCTCAAGTTGTTTCCTCCCACAAAATCAGGTAGAGTCTAAACACTTGCCAGAACCTATAATTTGATCTTACTCCTATGGAAATCGATAAAAACATCATCATTCTTGTTTTGGTATTGGTTTATTTCTTTCAGTCATCTCTCTAAGGAAGGCATTCTTCATATCAATCTGTTCATGGTTAAACTATAATATTAAAAGATAAAAACTAAAATATGATAAAATAAATCTTTTAAAATCAGTTTACCAGTTTTTCCTGTAACAATTTAAGAATACTTGAAGATTTGTATGGTCATAGTGTTAAAATATATATATTTTTTGTATGTTAAATAAATGAAAAGTTAATAAGGCTACTTAAAACATCTGTAGGATCATTGCACAGGTTGCAGCCAACTTATGGATCACCCTCACTGAACTGTGATCAAATCTGTATCACTGTATTTTGTATTTCATTCCATGAATTTTACCAGTAAAACAAAATGTATTTTAAAGTATCAACAGAAATAAAATGTCCAAAAGCACAAGCATAAATTGAAGTTTATACTTTGAAAGCTCAGTAAAAAACCCTCTTAGAAATCAATGGATTTAGAATTAGTTCCTTTCTGACTTTACTAGGGAATAGCCCAGTTGCAAACGATAAACGTGACTACTCAAGTAAAGGGCAGTTCCCTTAGCCAGTGGCACAGAGAGAGATTGGAGCAAGCCTTGAGTGGCTTGAAGCAACACAGCCTCATTAACACGTGCCCTACTCTGAGTAACTGCATGCATTTGCCCTGACTACCTAATTCTGTCTGCTCAGACAGAGCTTCAAAGTAATTCCATCTTGACAGCTTGCAGCCTTTAGGCTGGGTTATTCACAGGTCACTTCAGTAGCCCTGGATTGCATGCAAACGTGCCATGTTAATGCTTCTTTCTCGAAGCGACTACTCAAAAAATTCTTTCACTTACATGTTCACTAGAACTAAGCATTGAAATAATGGTAGCACAAAACATACATACGTATTTCCTTAAATGTCATTTTCAAATGTCGGTAAATGAAAAGTAGGAAGATTTGTGGTTGCCATGTATATTTTTTGGCTTTCTACCTTCTACCACAATGCTAGCAAAATACTGTATCAGATGTCTTAGAAAGCAAACTCTAATTCCAAGGCCCGTGGCATTAATAACAACTTGTCCTTGGTATTAAGTGCATCTCTTGTCACTGCATCATTTTGATGGGAGCACTGAGTGAAGTTCCTGTGGCAGACCTGCAAGTTCCACCTCCTGTGTTTGTGATCTGTGCGTACAACACAGCTGGTGGCCAGCCAGAAGTGCTGTGCATCCACTGCACAAAGATAATCCAGATATTTATTTTGTAAAGAATACAAGCACATAGAAAATATTCCACAAAGAAGAAATGATATAAACATTTACTAACTGTGAGTACACCATAGCTACTCCTTAAGCGGAAGCGGGAATATCTGCCATTTTATGTTTACAGAGTTCCTAGCAATACAGGATGCTGTGTCATTTGGCCTCTAGATGGTACCAGAATAAAAAGGTTTAATAGTGCATTTTTTTATTATTTCTGGAGTCAAGGCAGTCTTTCTAAATTCTCCTTTAAATCCTCAAGTCTATTTATCTTCTCTTGTTTGTAGTGTTCCCTATCTCTCCTGAATTCCTAGTCTGCTATCTGTATTTTCTCTCACCTCGGTTAGATTTATTTGCTTTTTAAATGTGAAAATATTTTGGCCATCTGAAAAAAGTTCCTGGTAGAAACATTTATGAAACATAACAGAACTTAATACAGTTAAATTTAATTGAATGTTCACATTTTTAATATTCATGAGGTACCATAATTTCTTAATTTGGTAGCCTTTATTACTGGTAAATACTCCCCAATGCTTAGACACTTGAAACAAAATTAAGAACTGAATTAGATGGTGGATGATTTGGGGATGTTTTGGCTTTTATTTGTTGTTGTTGTTTTGCTTTGTTGGTTTTTTTTTTTGTTGTTGTTGTTGTTTTTGTTTGTTTATTTGTTTGTTTTGTATCATTATGCTTGCTGCAATAGCTTCTTAAAGCACATCCTGAAAAGCGGATATTGGCATGTCTGTCACGCAGAGGCCATCTGAAGTTTCTCATTGTCTAGTCCAACTCATTCTATTTCTCTTGCTTTTGTTATTTATTTTTGTTTGTTTCACCTGAATCTGTGAAGCTTTTGCTTCCACCAGTAGTTTTCAGCATGCTTTTTGGGTCAGCACATTACACTTTTCATCTGTTGATAGCAACTGCCTTAAAGCATGTAGAGCTTTGTAGCCAATTTGCTTTCAGAGTCTACCAGTCGATGCCAATCTTTAATGAGCAAGAGTGAGACTAAGAAAAAATGAAATATTCTCCTTAATGCATTAACTTTGTGTCAGTCAAGAAATCACATAATAATTATATATTGTCTCAATTGCAATGCAGTGTTTTCATGGAGTGTGTTACAGGATATTTTTTAACCATAGCATCAAACATGTAGACATTTTTATACATTTCACTTCCTCAGGTGGGTAGTTTAATAATATTTTTCCTCTGGGACAAAATGAAACCAGATCATCCTTGTAAATCTGACCTGACATACTGAGTTATCCACTTAATCAAGACAAGCAAAGTAGGAATGGAACCAAAATGAAGTTAAAAGAAGATTATTAGATGTCCACACATTTGACAGCTCTGTATTTGAAAAATAAAATAAAACAAAATTCAGACTTTGGAAGTATAATTTTTTTCTCTGCTGTTCAGCTGGCAACCCAGGAAGAATTCCACTGATTTTATTATTTTTATCTTGGTTGCATCAAGTGAAGTGTGGTTTAGAGGTCTAGGGAGATGACTGTTCCCTTCTACTCTGCTCTTTTAATACCTCACCTGCAGTACTGGATTCAGTTCTGAGGTTCCCAGCACAAGAAACCTGCTGTTGGAGAGAGACCATGACAATGATCATCTCTCCCATGAAGACAGACAGAGAATTGGAGTTGTTCTGCCTGGAGAAGACCTTACTGTGGCCTTCCAGTACCTAAAGGGGACCAACAGGAAGGATGGAGAGGGGCTTTTTGTACAGGGACAGGATAAGACATCTTTTAAATAAAAGAGGGTAGATTTAGATTAGAATTATTTGCTATGAGAGCAGTGAGGCACAGGAACATGTTGTCAAGATAATCTGTGGATGCCCTATCCCTGGAGGCATTCAAGTCCAGGTTATATAGGACTTCGGGCTACTGGGAGGTCTTCCTACCTATTGCAGTGGGGTTGGAGCTAGGTGATCTTTAAGGCTGCTTTCAGCCCAAACCATTATGTGATTCTATGAAAAAACTCAGTGATACTTTATATAATTTGAAAACAATTATAGTTTACATATAAATGGTTAGATATGCTAATCAGTAGCCTGTTTTGTCATTAAAGTCCAACGTTAGTCATTTCTTATAAAGAAATTCTGTGTGTATACTTCTCTAAAAGATTCCAAATAACATCTGCTCAGCTTTCTAATGCCCATTTTGTTGAATGAAAGCTAAAGATATCCCACTTATCCTAGAAACTCCCTCTTCTGTATGTCCAGATGGAGAAACAACAATATAGGTTAAATGTTGGATATTTGAATACCTCACAGTCCAATTAGACCTGCTGGCACAGTTATGTTACTAGCTGCTCAGCAAAGCTGGGCTTAGAGGAGAGCTGGGTTTGTGTGCACAAAGACCATGGCATGCAGAGTTAGTCTGGCAAATTGTGGAACATATTTGTTTACATTGTAGAAAAAATTACCTGCAGGATGTGCAGTCACTCAATACGCTGTGCTGTGTGCACCAGTTTCCTATTCAATGCATGGACACATGTTTCTGCCCAGACTGAAGGACTGGTGGGTGTCCTGCCCTGGGTGTCTGACAGCTAGGTGGCTGTGGTGCCTTCTGGTACACCACACAGCTCAGGGTGTTTGTCTGTCTGTGAGAAATCTGTTAGAAAAATAAATCAGAATTTGTAATCTCATTGAGCAGAGCTCATTCATTTATTGCATATTTTACTAAAGATTTATTGCCTCACCCTCTGAGATTTTAGGCACAGAAACCAATTTACTTAATGGAGGAATTTGGGTTCCTCAAAAAGCCAGTAGTAGATAGGTTTAGAATTTCTGAAACTAAATGATAGGAAATCTTTGTCCACAACACGCTACTAAAATGCAATAGATCAGTTTCAGGCACTATAATCTTTATTTCTCTGTGGAAACAGTCTCACTTTATGTATTTTGATTAAATTTATACCAGGACAAAAATATCTCCACATCTATTTATCTATCTATCTATTTGTTTATTTATTTATTACCTTTTTACCCATGCTATTAAGCATCAGTGCGCTCACTTTTTCAGATGAAGTCCTAAGTATAACCTAAAATTTCATGACACATGTGGAGGGTGTGTAGCCACATGCTGTGTCAACCCGAGTGCATGTACAAAAGATCTGAGATCGAGTGCTCTGGCATGAAAAGCCAACAATACACAAACAAATAGACATCACTTTGCTAATATTTTATTATCTTTTCCTTTGTAATTTAAAGTGTTGCGTTAGGTTTAACATGTAAGTTATTGATTGTACAAGAATACTGTGCAGCTTTTTTCATTTAATAGTCATCCAAACACAGATACTGCCAGTTTATTTTAGTGTTACATTTATGGGCTGAGTAGCAACGTAAGCTATAACAAAACAGCAACTTCTGGAAAGCCTAGGGCATTTCCCACTCTCTCTTCCAGTGGATGGTGTATTATAGATTTCTGAGAAAGAGGCAAACAACCAGGGCAAGAATATAATTGGGCCAAGGAAATACTCGGAGGGTGTAGAAGAGTGATCACCTGGCAGATATATGCTATGGCCCTGAAGATTGATATTGTGTCTAAGCTCAGGAATAGGAGATGTTGGGAAAAGAAACCTTTGTGTACTCTCACACTATAAAGGAAAAAAAAAAAAAAAAAAAAAGTGGGATTGATTGTGGATGGTTATGAAAGGTAAGAGTGAGCTATGGATTGGAAAGTGACGGAGCAGGGAGAGTGATGGGAAGCGTATGTAAGTATAATAGGTTTAGTTAGGGGAAAGACAGTTAAGAAAAATTCTCTTAATGGCTTCTATGCCTTCCTCCCTTTTTATGATTGATAGTATATATGAAGCTCTCGTTTCACATTTAGCATTCAAAGGACTAGATGCTATTCAACTACAGTAGATTTTAAAAAATCACATTGCAGTTGCACGTGTTTGTATTTCATGATTCAGAATAGTATTTAAGACTCTACAAAATGAGAAAAAAACAAATCCTGAAATTAAGCATGGGAGTAAAGAGCTGAAAGGACACATATTTACAGGCATTGCCATTGTTAAAAGCTACCTGGTGACTTTGGCTATTTATTAGAGTACCTAAGAGACTGTCAGTTTATCTGAAGGCTTCATAGTCTCTTCAGTGAAAAGTGCTCTGAAAGATTAATAGTAGAAAGTAGAAGAATCATCTCCTTACAATTTACTTTTCCTCTATATAAGTTCATTAAATTTTCTCTCTCTTGAAACCATTGTGTATTGTTTTCTGAACAAATAGCTTCTAAATATGATAAAAAATATCTCTCAGTCACAAGCAATACTTTAACAGTGGATCAATACAGACACACAATGGAAGACAAGAGATCTAGTTTTAAAATTACTGAAGGATTAGTAACGAAATACATATATATTAAGCACTACAAAAAATGCTATGATGCTGACAGTGCATCTAGCATTATTTTCACAGGTATTTTTGTCTTCAGATTAGTAATAAAAATGTTCTTTTATCAGTTTGTATTTAACACTGAGTCCTAGTCATAACAAGGCAATTGACACTAGCTGTCTTCTAGGGGACGGTACTGTTCCAAGATGTGATGTATGCCTTGATTACAGCTACTCCCCACAAGTTCCTGGGAAATCATGTTTTATGTTAATGCCAGAAGTAAAGCACTCCTCAAATGAAACTCATTCGTAACTATGCAAAAGTTCATGTTAACATCATACACCACCTTTTAAGAACCTCTAATTAAATAGTGAAATTTGAAAGAATTTCTCTCCCTGATGACCAGCAAATCTGTACTGACAGGTCTGACTTAGTTGGAGTACCTCATGTTCTTCAACTTCTTTTTTAAATTTACACCCACTGCAATCAAAAATTGAAGGAAGTCAAAGTATAAAACTGACACTGAAAGGTATGTCAGCATGTTACAAATTGTTGTGTTTATCAGTACTGTTTAAAAGACATCATTGGCTCGATGGCAGTCTTTGATGTCAAGACACCCGGATGTCTCTTTAATTGTAAGCTTGATTGCATGAGGATCTGCTTTTGTCCATCTCTCAAAAGTGCATAGCACCTTTAGTTATGTAATAAAAGCAACATATTAACCATTATTGAATAAACTCCTGAATGATTAATATCTCTCCAGGCTCATGTGTGTCTACGTCCACAGCGTGAGTGAGAATTGTTTAGTTTAGGAAGGTTTGGCTGGCTCTGGCACCCAAATCTAAGATGCAATGCAGAAAAATATCTTATCCAATCAAACATGGTTTTGATCACTAAGAAAGTCTGTAGTATTTTCACTTCTTTCTTCCAAGATGAAAGTCTGCTTTCAAGACCTAGTCATGTTCTTGCCCACAGTAACCTATGTATCAAGTTATTCGTAACAATGAGTGGCAAGTAGGATATGACAGCTGACAAAAATATGCTTCTTTTAATCTGCAAAAATGACAATGTTCGTTTCCTAAATAATAGGATAAAAATTTTCATTAATAATTCCTTTAAAATTACTGGAAAACATACGTAAACTGATTTTACTATTCTATTAGTCCTACACTGTGTTTTCAGTGTGAAAGAGAAAGCAGAGAAAAGAGTGCTAATATATTTGATAAATGGAAAAGTGGAAGAATCCAGATTTCTGATCTTGGATATTACATTAATATGCATAGTCTTTCTGGCCCCATCATTCCAGATGAGAGTAGGTTTTTTGGGAGTCTAATAAAGAATGGTATCCAGCATTGAAGGCAAAATAGTGAAAGGGAGTCAATCCCACAATATATTCATTTTTTAATTTGTTTGTATAAAATATGGCAGAACTGAAGTGCAATTTTTTTCAGAGTCATTCTCATTTTTGCTAATTGATCTAAGGATATTCTGGATATTAGTAATGACTCCTTTCAAGGTAGAGGCAAGCAAATCTCCTTGGGTCTAAAAATTATGTTGCAGAGATACGTGCATTGGGCACAATTTTTTATTGGCACAAAAGGAATCCAATTTCCAGGTTCATTACCCAAAACAACATAGAAATTTGAAACAAGAAAGCATTTTAGTACTTGAACTATAGATCAAACTATAATTCATAAGCCACATTCCCTCATGGATAGTGAGAAAAAAGAGAAGGGGAAGGAAAAAAGCAATTTTTCTGCCCACTTGATCGATGTTCTATTTGACCTCTGAAATGCCCTCTTGCCATAACCTTTTAAATACCATCTGCTCTTTTTGTGAAGAGTGCGATGGGAAGGAGTCACTTCCAGACAGCAATTGATTATAAAAGCATTAATCAAGGACAAGGATTATCTACAGCATGACACTGTTTGCTGTAGTTAAACAATTTCACCTTAAATTTGATTGGAAAGGTTAATCCCGTTTCTCAAGCCTAATAATTTAGATTTTGTATCAAACAACTCAAGACATCATGAAAACAACAGTAGCAAACAGGAAGTTAAAAATCGTCAGCTTACACTGTATTGTAAACTTTGGCTACAAGAATACATATATAGTATGTAGTGATGACCTTCAAAACTGAGATAATTTTGGTAGCTTTCCATCTCAAGTCACTGAAATTGTTCTTCTTTCTGCAAGGCAACATGAAATTATTTTTCAGTAATTAGTATTCTAACAGGTAATGTTGTCTATTTAATTGTTTTCTATCACTGAAGAATAAAAATGCCCTTTATTGCCATATATTGATCCTCAAGAGGTCTGACACAAAATTGTCATTGGGCCTGCTACCTTGGTGGACACATTGCAGATGGGGGAGACGTGCAGAAGGCAAAATCTTGTGGCACACAGCAACTGGAGCCCAGACACAGTTACCAGGGCTTCACTTCAGCAACCAGATTGCTCTTTCTCATTAACGTTCCCCCTCACGCTTTAGGGTAATGTGTGAGAAGTTAGCTCATGGAGGTATGGCAACTGCTGATAGAGAATGCTGCAATAAATACGTGTCAAGTATATTGTAGGGTTGAGGTAATTTATTTTTATCTGGGGGTCCAAACATGTTGATTATGCTATGAAAAATTAGGATATTCTGTACCTTTCTCAATATCTGTTGTCAGCATCTTCAGATAGTGCAATTTGCAATTAATAAAGTGACCTGTCAATGCTATTGCATTTAAAGTAATCACTGGGGAGCTTGGAAATGGTCATTTCAGACAGCTGGAGTGGATGGGAGTGTATGAGCATGTTAAGGAAGTCTTCAAAGGCCAGCAAAAATGGCTTTAACTATAACATATTGTTTTGGGAGAACTGGATCACAAGAGAAACACGGAAGGTCAAACTGCCATTAAGGGCTGTATTCATATGTTTCATGGCAAATTCCTCATCATGGAGAGGGAAGCTTTAGCTTGTTCTCTGGTTCATCTATTGAAAATGATCTTGCTTCCCCGAGTCATTATATAAGGCCATAGTTTTTAGCCTTCTCTGACCATTAAATAACAATATTGAAAAAGAAATACAGTGAGGGAAATAGCTTGTCTTACTCTTGTCTTCACACTTGTTTTTACTTGCCTTCTGGTTAATTGTTTAATTTCCTGTCCCTGCAGACAACATCAGGGCACGCATGGTCTGTAAATCATGAGCATGTATTACACATGGAAGTTCTCACCTCAGAGGCATAAATACCACAGCTCAGAAGCAATAAAAACCCAAAGAATAAATGCCAACACAGCACCAAGTGTGTCAGTAACCTTTCTAAAAGAAAGCCCTGTATCCCCTATGTATAATCCTATATATAAATAAAAGTGATACAAAAGTTCTTGTTGAGTAAGACTAAAGGTAGTACTGTTGTTTCCAAAGAGAAATGTGGAGTTCAGTGCCATTTATGGTTCCTCTTGATTGATCTTTTTTCCTAAATTGAAAGCACTCTTCAGCAAAAAAAACCCAAAAAATCAAAAAAACAAAAAAACAAGCCCTGTAGTTTCATTCTTATAAACATAAAGCAGATCAGTTACCAGCACTTCAGTTTTCTCAGATGTGAAAGGAAATCATAGTCCCAAAATACCCATTGCTGGAATTGCTGTTTACTTCCAGTTCTTTTTTAAAAAAATTAAAAAATTATATATATTCATGGTCAGGAAGCACACTTAAAGCACATTTTAAATCATGTCTTTCCTGAACTTGAGCACAAACTTTAGTTGCGGATGCAGTGGTAGATATTGACAGATCCATAATCATTCATGGATCTCCTTAAAGCTGTTCTTGAAATTCTTGAAATTTTCCTTTCATAAAGAAAATATCTACTGCTCTTCTGGCAAGTTTGCTGTATTTTGATTCAAGAGGATGTGGAGAAGCATTCCAAGAGCTAGTAAATGCTCCAGCTGGAACCAGCAAGATCACCTGCTTCTGATGACTCTCCTGTGCTCATTTTGTCATTTTCATCTTGAGTACCTCATGCTGAGTTCTACTTAGTGGAATAAAAAGAAAGAGATCTAAAATTTCTGAAATGCTTGAATGTTTGAAGAGTTTGAAGTTTCATTCACATGATCTAGTGAGAGGAAATGTTACTAATGCTCAAAAAACTTCTCTGGTTAGAAATATCACTTGGGTTGGAAAAAGAAACGGTTCTGTAAATATTGTCTAGGTATTAATTTCATACGTTAACAAAAACTTTTAGTTTAATTTCTCCTGAACAACAGAGAAACAATCTGCTCGGTCTAACGGCAAAGAAAATATGATTTCGTGAAAGCTTATGGAGTGCATTTTCATTTAATCTTGGAGCAACAGTCAGTCTGATAAATTATGTTACTTGAAACTCTGGGAGAATTTTATCTTTCACCAGGCTTTTATAATCATAATTTCCCTTCAACTCATAAGGCCTTTTAAAACATGGTGGTGGCAACTGTTGCAAATGCTATTACAGCATGCAGTTTGCCTTTGATTTCAGGAACCTGGAATATGATGACTTAGCTTTGATTCTTGACCTAGCAGTTCCTGATCTGGCTTCCTTTACAAATCCTTGTTACTGACATTACATACATCGTTCTATTACCCTTTCATTTATTTTAGACTTCTGCTAATCTTACAAAATATTGTGCATAATTTTATAACTTTCTGAACTTTTAAATAAAAAAAGTTGGGATTTTGCATGTTTCTCCTTCTACTAATCATCACAGGTTTTTCCTTTCCTCCTTTTTTTATACTTCAAGTTATATTTCAGGTTTTAATTACAATAAATAAAATAAATAGAATTTGTGATGCAGTTCCATGATATTATCAAAATTCACAGAAACAAATGTCACTTCCCTTCTCAGATCAGATCTCAACTTGAACAGCAACTACAGCCAGAAGGATCAATAAAATTGGTAAAATTACTCTAAAAGGCCTGATTTATAAGTACTCATGATAAAGCTTGTTTCATGTCTGCAGAGCTATAAATAGATAACCATAAAAATAGCAAAATGCAGGAGCTTGTCTTCAAGTGGTATAAATGAACTTTAGATTTTAATTACATTTTAAAAGATGCATTTGGACCAAAGTCCTTTCAAGTATGAAGAGAGCATAAGGAAATGGGTATTTCATTCAGTTTGTCTTGGTACAAATGACGATATGACATTCAGGGCAATAGGAAGGAAAACGAGGCCTTCCATACAAAAAATATATAAAGTTCTATGTTTTTGTTTCCTGCACAAACCTGTCAGCTGGTTGAAATATGGCCCAAATCTATTTCGCTAATCTTTGGATGTTTTAATGAGGTGCCTAAGATAGAAGTATCATCACTACAAACCTGTGAAACCCTGTATGTCCAGTCAGATTATCAAGTGCATGCAGCTACAGCTCTCTAAAATACTGTGTTGGTTAGCTCTTGCTCTACAGAAACCACAAGTGATGTATGAGAACACAATGTAGGATAACTATACTCACACATACACTAATGCCTTGTAAATTGTGGTGTACTGTTCCAGCATCCTTTCATTCCATTAAAAAACCTAATTCAATATTTATAATCCTTGGACTTTCTTGTTTCTAGTGCGTTTTGCCAGTATGCATCTTCCAATTGTTTATGAAACAGCCTAATGATGGTAATTCATGACCTTGGATTGCATGATTCTTTTTAAAGACAGCAGAATGAAGACATCAGCTCCAAATCAGCATTCTGTCTTCCACATAACATTTAAGCATCTTTAAATGTAATTAACCAAGGCATTAATGTTTTATAGAAATAATGCATTTATCAAACATTACCTTTTAATTTTAAATACTTAAAATATTTATCTCAAGAAATATATAAAATAACATGTGAAACCCTGCCTGCAAGCACTGTCTGCTTGCAGGTACTGACAGAAAACAGCAGACTGACTGTAAGTACATTTGTCTGTAAGTGCTACTGTTTGTCTGCCAGCAGCAACGAGATGTGTGCCGGGGTAGCTTGTTTGTACTCCATTTTTTCAGACCACTTTCTGATATCTTTTAGAACGGAGAACAACCTGATTCAGGGAAGAACAAGAAAACAATGTTCTTCAATAAATAACTTTCCACTCTTCTTCTTACGGACATTTTTTTTTTACTTCCTCTAAACAGTCCAACTATATTGACATATACTGTAATTAGATCTCAGACAATAGAACAGAAAGAAAGCCAACAGAACTGCATAAATTCCTGTTCAAAGGAGCATAATTAGAGAGTTAAACTAAGAAGCAATGAACAGCTGCATAAAAGAACTACAAATTCATTAAACACTTTTTACTGTTCATTTAACATCTATTATTGAAAATTAAACTATGCAGGTTTCCAGTGTTGAAATTATTATTCTTCACTATTTAGGTTGTTGATGGGGAGTTAAAAAATGATCACATCTTGGCACTGTCTACTCTGTGGGGATTGCAGACAAAGCAACACAGCTAAATATCAAGGACAGGCTTAACAAAGAGCTCTAAGCAAATCATTACTGCATGTTTGTAGGTGTGGGTGCTTTTCATCCTTTTGGCTATAAAGCTAATCACTATGGTAAGGTAAAATAAAATAGACTGGGAAAACTGTGCCAGATTGCAATGAGATGAGGGGGAAAATAGAGCCAAAAAAAATGTGGCCATCTTTTGAAAACATAATTTTAGACCTTATGCCAAAAATAATGCATTTAAATGCGTGCCTGTCAAGTAAGCAATATTTATTCAGCCATTTGAAATTAATGACTCTCAAATGCTTGCCATGAAATACAGAGCTGCTAATACAAAAATTGATATAAAGTAGAGCAAAGTGATTCTGAAATACTGTCTTAGATTTCCATAACTTGAGAATTTACATACTAAAAGAGAAAATTATTAAACTAACAGCAATAACTCCACTTCTTATTTCACTGTAGTTTGTGTTAATTTCAGTGTTCCTCTGACAGAAATCTAGAGAGAATCTAGAATCTATGCCAAGACTACCAAGTGGTTGAACAGTGCTCAGTGAATAACAGGGGAGACCCTTTGACATTAATGAATTTGGGTCAATACCTAGAGCTATTTTATTGCCTGACAGTAGTCTTTTGACATGCTGATGCAATGACAAACTTGTAACACTTCACTCTCTTTTCTTTCACCTCGAGAACCTCTCTATTCCACACAATTGGTTAAGACATTCTTGCTACACCTCCTGGTTACCTGTGGTATGTTCTCACTGCAATATTGCCTGGAGAATTTATTAGTAATTTAATCTAACAGACAACTAGGGCCTTTTGGCTCATAAAAGATGTTATTCTTAACATAAGCACCATTTAGCTGCTAACTAAAAGCCTAACAAGCTTTTGGTTTTCCACTTAAAATACTCAAATCCAAGTTAACTGGGCAGTAAATTGATATGTTGGATAAACCCACCTCTGTCATCCAACACTGTTTAATTTAGAACCCCTCCTCAGTTGACAAGAAATGCATATACAGAAAAAAAATATATATATATACACACTTATCAAAAATGTATCTGTAATTTCTGGGATTAATTTACATTCCAACACAGCAATTTCAGCTGACATGACAGGGCAGGAATGGCATGCCACTGAACTGCACTGCTCAGTGAAGCATGTATTAGTTGGAACATCCACTATTTAGGATGTGAATGACAGCAAGCTTTGGAAGGAAGGGAGGATTTCACAGGCAACCACAAAGGCATATTGTTTCCTCTAGCTCTTAAGTAGGGTTACCACCATATTTGTAGCAATGTTTCAGAAGAGAAGGCTTTTCCATTTGCATCTCAACTGGACGTACAGGGTATTTTTATTCTATTTTTTATTACTCTTTTCTTTCTCTTTTTTTTTTTTAATAATCAAAATATATTTAAAATGGATGCAAGACAGAAGAAATGAAACAAAGCACACCATATAAAGATGTCATAGGCCAACTCAAACAAATGTCTGCAGTTGGCACATAGATACTGCAGCAATAGAAATACTGTTGATTTCTTTTTCCTGTTGCAGGGACAGCTTACTTGCTATTCAGATAAGATGCAGTAAGGAAACATAGTGTTTCTTCTTCACTTGGTCTCCCATGCCAGCTCTTGTGCTCCAGTGAGTGGTGGAACAACTCAGCCTAGAACCAGCTTGTCAGACTTGAATTCATTCACTGAAATGAGACTGATCGGACCTGCTATCCTCCCCACTGCTATGCTCCCCACCTCCCAACACCAGCCACTGAGCACCTGAGCAACACCATCCTAACAAAATTTGAAATGAAAGGACTGGGTTTGCCATTAATTCAGCTGTGCTATACAGCATGTTTATCATGTTTCGGGAGACTCAGAAGTACAACATTCAGGTTTAAAAGTAAAAGGTATACAAATTGACTAAGATCACCCAGTCTTTGATTGTGTGTGCTAAGAGAAATGCAAGTGCCCAAATATATTTTGTGGATGCTAAAGTGGATTAGCGTTAGGTGAGATCTTCCTAGCTACATTTTTAAAAGCATCCAGACCTATAAGGTTTATGCATTCCAAGAGACCAAATCCCTTGAGGTTTGAAAGTTTTAAGCTTAAAAATTGCACATTTTTCTCTACAGGCACTTACCAGGCTTAATTGCAATTCTGAGCACAATTTTCCTTCACTTACAAATCTATTTCACTAAATTGCATTCATAGTACCTTATTAAGATTAGTTAAAAAAAAAAACAAACACAACAACAAACAAAAAAACAAAAACCACACCAACTGAAAAACAAAATGAATTTCAAACACCCTTCACCTCCCCAAGCATTTTGTCAGAAAAAAGAAAATATTGTGAGATATTGAGGTCATCAGCCAGAACGCAAATCAACTAGCGATGCAGAAAATTATATGCTCCTGTGGTTTAGCAAAATATGAAGTAATGTAATCACACCAACAATCCAACATCACAACGAGGACTTTCCTGAATATCTAATACTCAGACTTTCTTTGCTAACAATATCTTCTTTTTAAAGGAGCTAAAATGTTATTTAAACAATTATAAGCTATTAAGTAAAAGATGAATTACTGAGAAAATTGCACCATTAGTCTTAACTTCATGCAATAAAAGATGGTAACCTTTTTGTAATGGCTTTTCAATTTAGCATTTATTATAAAAGTCTAATTTAGAAGCTAAAATGAATTCTGGTTCCAGTCCTATTACTCTGGCTGTTACATTTCCATGGAAGTTTTAATTCGTTACACAGCTACAGAAAAATTAATAAAGAATATTTTAAAATAATTTAAGATCTTGGTTCTGGCACTGAAATAAGTTGGAGATTATAACTTTGATTAAAAAGATAAGGTAATACATATATAAATAAAGAATACAGAGAACTTTTGATATATAAAACATATATAAAACACATCTCCTGCCATTTTTGTTTTGTATTTATAAGCCTTTCAAAACATCATGGTGTTTCGGTGAAACATTATAATAACTGTTGAAAGTTTGGGTCCTTCGTTGTTCCTTCTGTAAATGCTATTATTTCTAGTTCCTTTGTTATTAGAAGTAACCTAGCTTTTAATCCCAAGATAAAGTAAAACCGAAATATAATACTGGAGAAAACTTAATGTCCATTTCTTTTCATTTTTTTTTAATTATTACTATTATGAGATTATAAATTCTAGCATCCTTGCTAATTAGTCATATTGATGAACTAGGGTGACTGGTCCACATCTTCTGCTTCCTTATGTCATTTTGATAGTCCCAAAAGCCAAAATGAACTCAAAATTTGACCTAAAGTAATTAATCCATTACAATTCTAGCAGAACAGAAATAAATATTTTAGTCAAAAGCTACAGTAGGTCACAAGATTTTAACAAACTTGTGGAGATGGAGATGTATTTCACTGATTTGTATCTGTCTTTATTTTAGCCATTGCCATGCTGTCTCCATTGTGCAGGCCTTGGATCCTTTATAATGGTCATGCTAATGGCATTACCTTAATGAGAACAAATACCCTAGTTGTAAAAGTAACTGATATTTCTGGACGCAAAGCCTAAGATTCTTTCTCAGTCAGGAAGAGAAGGGAAACTGTCTGAAACACCTCAGGCCAGCAGTCATTTCTCCATGAAGCTGTCACTATTAAAAAGCTAACATGAACACCCAGATGTACCTGAGACACGACAGCATGTTACAGGAGTTCTGGTACCAGAGCAGGTAATGACCTTTGGTGTTTCAAAGCTATCTGAGAGAAAGGGAGCTCACACATACATGCTGTACCATCTTAAAATGCTGACTTTTGAATGCTGACAGCTATTCCTCAGTGAAATCTCACAAAACAAGCCACACGGTAGTTAAGAATTCAGTGAAAGAAGGCTTTGGAATAAAAGGTAGAAGTGTGCTTTTTTTTTTTTTTCCTACTGTAGAATTCACTGTTTCTCATGCTGCTTTGCTTCAGTCTTCGTAAGAATTGGAACCGTATTACAAAATGTATATTGATTATTTCTTTATAACATTATGATCTGACTGAAGCTGGACCAACATCTCTCTCCTGACCTTTATTGAACATAGCCTTAGCATTTGACTTGTCTTCTTTCTGTTTAGGTCATTTTCAACACCTAGCAAATATAAAGACTGAGTAATGATTTGTGGTTAGTTTTCTGGGGCTTTTCTTTTTTTTTTTTTTTTTTCCCCTCAATTAAACATTTTGGACCAATGCCTTACGAATCACAATGAGATGAGTACACTAGGGAATTCAGTCCACTGGATGTTCAGGTCATCTGGTTAAGCAAACAATTGTAGATGATCTCCTTTAACAACCTCAGAAATTTAAGAGAAGGCTTATCAGCTTTGCACAATCAAAAGCTACCAAATCCGCAATCAGATTTTATGCAACTGTGATTAGCATCAAAGGCTATATTCTACAGAATAACTTTCCTTTTCATGAAGAGAGAAGAACTCTTGATGTTGGTGTCTCTATGTATTTTTTGTACAAGATAAGTATTCATCATGTATCACCATGGTGTATCTCTCACTTGCACATAAGGGTAAATGAATAATGCTGACAGTTTAAGTCCTTTCCAGACAAAACTAATGACAAAGCTAACTTTCTCATCAGAGTAACAGAAAAGTTGTCAGAATGTACAAAAGGACTTCATCAGTGTGTTGTAAGGTTTATTTATTTGTACTTAAGTCTGAGTTTAAATGTGAGTAGGAATATTCCAAGTAATTCCCAGAGTCCTAAAAGGTGCTTTTCATGGGAACAGAAAAGGTGAAAGATTTTAGTAGGCGTCTCATGTAAAAGGAACATGTAGGAGAACCATAGACTTTATCATCAGCTCTTCCTAAACTTGTAATAAAATAAAAACCTTTCTGAAACAGATTTCAGTAAATGGGCCATGCTATTTTAGAAGAATAAATAGATAGATAGATAGATAGATAGATAGATAGATAGATAGATAGATAGATAGATAGATAAAAGTTATTAGCAGAAACCTAAGTTTAAAAAAAAAGACAAAATTTCTATTTGAAATCATGGCCTACATTTTACCTTTCAGTATATAATAAACTGTCATGAATCACTTTCTGTTTAAAACTTGAAGTCATGTGTGCATGGGAGTTACCTATGGAAGATCTGACAAATGTCAAACATTTTTTATGTTTTCTGTGACCATGTGCTCTCATACCTGCTGTTAGAATTCTGTGCCTAAAACTTAATTCATACGCTTTGCTCTCTGTAACAAGACTGCAATATCTGCATCATTAGCGAAATCCACCTTCCCTTCATGGTCCCAAGACCTTCCCTTCATTGTCACCTAACACGCAGTGCCTCAGCACTTTGCTTATCTCTCTGTTAGACTGCTAATCAATTGTTTTTAGTAAATATTTGATTTCAAAGAGAGAAAGGGTGCCTGCATTCAAAGCCTGTTTCAAGTAATTTTATTGAAGTTAATATGCCAAATATTAATGCAGATAACTACATTAAACAAGCATAAAAATACATTTGCTTGATCTAGTCACTTCTAACTCAGCAGAGGTCAAAAATCATTCAAGTGTTTTGCAACAGATGTGTCTCTTCACGAAAGTCAGCTAAACCATATTGTATAAATATTCCAGCATATGTGAAGTTGATCTGACTTTCAGTCATAAAAGAAATAGAGATTATGTAAAGAAATTATAGATTGACTGAAATATTTTGAGCCATAAAACACAGGATTGTCTGCATATTGTTGCTCTGAAGAGGTTACAGAATGATAGGTCTGGAAGAGAGGCCAGCTTCTTGACTCACTGCTAATAGCACACTTGATTAGGAATACAAAGTGTAATGCAGTCACACTTCAGTAACCAGATGCTCTGTTGATACCAGACATCCCAGACCACCTGTTTTCACATCCTTTACATACACTTTACTCTGTCATTCAAAATGGTCTCGTGCAGCAATTTGGCACTGAACGTGCCTATTGCTCTGGTAGTGAGCCAGACCAAAGCAAAGTGCTCTCTATCTGTCAGTAAAATCCAAGCATGGCCATGAAAAGAAAGAGAACCTAAGCTTCCATTTTTATAAGCACCTGTTTGTAGAGAGAAGGAGAGAAGAAGCCGCATGAAATGAAATTGTTAAATTTCTGCAGTTACTGCGTAATCCATTCTTGTAAGTGTTCAGACTTTTCTGATTCCCAAACACCTCAACCACTCTGTCTCTCACAATTCTCCACATGATCCACAAACCACATGCTTGTCACAGTGCTGTGAACATACTACAAATTGAGAAATACCGACTACCTCACTCTTTGCTAATATAACTCCTAGAGAAAGGAAGATATATTACAGCCATCTTTCATTTTGATATCTTATATATAGTAAGAAAAAAAAAATCTGCTTTCCTGGAACACTGTCAAAGTTTGGGCTTCTGTTCTCATATCTGAGAAATTTCAGATAGATATATGAGTAGATGCATAGATGCCCATCATACAGCAGCATATGATTCTAATGCACACAGAAGGCCTTCTGCGTAGAATGTCTGCATCACAGCTCTGCATCATTCAGGTTCCATGCATTATGAAACTCAGCTGCAACAGGACTATGTGATATGTAAAATCCTGAAGAAATTGAGAAATATTTTCCTTCCCTCCCCTTTTCTTTTTGTCTAGGCAATTTAAAGGCATACATGCAGGAAAAAAACAAGCCTTTGTTCTGCCTCACACCACATTCCTCAGTGCCATTTCCCTTCAAAACTCCCTATAAAACGTTATATTTTAAATTATTGACTGGTCTTTTTTGGTTGTGTGTGTTTTTGTTTTTATTATTATTATTATTATTATTATTATTATTTTCCCAATAGCACTCTCTTTGCAGAGGATAGTAAACTGAAGTATTTTGCCTAAATTTCTTCATTTAAGGTTACCAACTCTACATCCCTGCTGAGAGAATAGAGTATCTTAACAGTCCTCTCAGACAGAGCGAAGAGTTTAGGTTAAAACATTGGCAAATACAGACATGGTCTAATTGGTCTGCCTTTGAATTCAATTAGGAACATGTAGTATAAATGTCAGAGCTGCATGGTAGCACTTGCTGAAAATTCATGAGACACTATAGGCAGACAATCTTCAGCTGATGCATCCAGATCGAGAAAAGAATACATAACCTTTTAACCAACCTTATTCTTCCTGGAATTCTATCGCATGTTTTGCTGTCATGAAACTGTTTTATATCCTGGCATTCTTCAGCTTCTTCAAACTTCAAGTTGCTCCATGCTTCTTCTAACATCTCTTCACTGAAGATGCACAGTGTTTGGGACTTGGTCCAGGTAAACAGTGAGCAGTGTTTTATGTGCCTTGAAGGTGAACAAGCTGGCTTGGGTTACCAGAGGGCACCAGTTACAGCAGTCACTGTCTTATGGGGCAATAAAGTCAGTGTATGTGTGCACAGACAAACCCTCAGAGTGGATGGGCCTCATAGCAGTAGGTTAGTGAGAGCAATGAGTAGCAGGCAAGCTGTGTGCCTGCAGGTATTCTTGCAGTCTCGGTGATGTTAAACCTTTGTCTCATGAAAGTCTTTCGAATATCTTTCCAGTGAGAGATGAATTTCTGATGCTTTGTGACTTTGAAATTAAGCAAATTCCTTAGAATTGGAGTGCTGAAATCACTGCTTTTCTAAAGTGGGAAATCGTTTTGTTTTTCATTTCATTTACATATATATGTGTATATATAATGCCTCCTATTTTAATATGTTCTTGGCCCATGAAGTCAGAGGCAGATGTTGGTGGTATGACAGTACAGATTGAACCTTACCACCAATATTTTACATGCTGTTGCTGTGTGACAGATGGCAGTAGAGGGACAGTCTGACAGAATGGTGTCTGACGTGAAGTGTGGATGAAGCAAAGATATGCCATTGAATTCCTCCACCCAGAAAAAAAGGCACCCATTGACATTCACTGACACTTGGTGAATATTTCTGGAGAACTAAACAGTGGATGTGAGCACAGTGAGATGATGGGTGTTGTGTTTTAGCAGTGGTGACAGCGGAATGAAAGATAAGCTGTGTTCCGGAAGACCATGCAGATTTTTAAAGGCATAGCATAAGGCTCTTGATATCACTGGCAAAACTGCGTAGCTAATGGTGGTGACTGTGTTGAAAAAGTGTTCTGTGGCTGAGAATTTGCTCTATCAAATAGAGTTATTGTGCTCTTTGTATCTGTTGTAATTTCCATGGAAATAAATAGGAGGCATTACTTTCAGAGTAAACCTATGTAAAAAGGGCCATGAACAGTGATTTTTTTATCCCACTGTTCTACTTCTCATGAAAATAACAGATAATAATATTTTTATATTATTGTTTCTAACTTGGCTTTGAGAGAGAAAAACATCCTCTGCATCCTCCCATTCATCAGTCTGTCTTCAGGATCTGGTATATCATAATTTGCTCAGAATCATTTTGTGCAAGAGTTGCAGAGACTTCAGTGTATTGCTGTCATTTCTCCCCTAACAGGTTCCCTTGCAGAAGTGCATCCCAACCATCAGATGGGGCTCTGCCAATATTCCTCTGAGAACCCATTTCAAGTTGTATACATCTCACTAGAGGGAGAATGACTGTGATCTGGTCATTCTCTGCAAAAGTGCAGCATGCATAGTGCTGAAGGAATAGATTTACTGCCTAAATGGAAAATCAGATTTGCCCTCTGAATCCACACTTTCACATAATGTCGAAGTGTCCATGCCATTAAGCATTAGGGGCCACACAGCTATTTCATCTCAGTGTTTTACCATATTTCTGCCACTTTTTTTTCCTCAGAAGAAAGAAAGGAAAAATAAACTACAAATCCTTTTTTCATATATCTTCCTCATCTTGCCACAGCTTGTGGTATAAAAAGCTTATGAACAGCCATAAATATTACGTTTTCCATTTAATAATGTTTTATATAACCTCTGGTCTTGTGTGTGGAAAATGTTGTTTTTTAAAGCTAGTTTATGTATATTCTACCAACAAAAGTTTAAGATCTTAAGTAGAGAAATTTAAGCTTTACAAAGGAAAACTAAGTGCATCCATGTTGTGGCCAACATCATTTATGTAAATCAAAGTCTCATCCAATAATGAGGAAAATACAACAGCTACGATTAGTACCTTGTTTCCAATTTGAAGCAAGCTCTGCAGCAAACTAGAAAGGCATTTGAGAGTCAGGCTTACGCTGAGAGCACCTGATGCTGACGCTTAAACAATTACAGTTGCAATCATAAGCAAATAACATTATTCAATTTCATCCTAATGCATACTTTGCAATATCTCATATTGTAATTCCCTTGAAGTGGTCAAGATCATCAGATTAAGAGGTAGAGAAAAAAATTTCATGGATTGTCTAATAGGGCTGACTATCAAACTAATTATGAATCATCAGACTTGTTCTCTCAAGGCTTATGCACAACATGTTTAGCTGAAATCAGGAGGTAATAAAGTTCATAAAAATCTGTAACAAAGAAAAGGGCCTTCAAAGTAGAGATGCAGGAGATTCTATTGAATACTTCAAATTAGATATAGATTAGTCACAAATCACTGACAGAGTTTAACAAGAAATCAAAAGCAACACCTTGACTATGGAAGCCCCTGTCAATACACAGCTCACTAATGTGCTACATGATCAACATTTCAATATATTCCACCTCACTCATCCAAACCAGACCTTGGCTGAACTGATGTGATATGTTTACACTTTGATACAGCATTCAAACATCATGAAGTACTCCAGCTTAATTTTGCTTAATCACTTATTTGATCATTTCATCTGACTACCACCATTTAATCTTCTTTTCATTTAGACTGCTTACTTTTTTTCCTATTATATAATAACAAATTTCAAATATGATCTAATCTGAACATTAATTACTAGGAGATTTCCAACTGAACTCAGAGGGTGCTAGATGACACTCTTTCTTTAGTATATACTGTCACTTAGGTGGTATCATCAGTCAGAATATATTTTCCCCTCAATTCACCTCAGTCAACTTTCCTATATTTCATTTACTCTCCAGCTGGATGATAAAATGGTTTAGATCTTCTAAAGAATGAGTGACTGTCTCAATTCCTGTAAGCCTGCAGAACAGGGATCACTTGTTATAGAAACTTATATGACATCTTATATGGTTTTTGCTTGAGGAAAAAATAGAGAAACACCACATGTAAGAATCAGATGGCCACTTGAAACTCCAGTGTCAGATTAGACTTTTGTGTCCTCAGTAGGTCTTGCCTACAAACGAAGCAAGTAATAAAGACTGTGCTTCAGCAAAACGTCTGAATGCATATTTCATATAAAATAGTGAGAAAGTCTCATTTAACATAAATGGAATTATTCCTGACTAAAAAGCATTTTTTCAAAGGCTTTGACATTGGTCCAAGTTCTTTCACATTCTACTATAATTATAGATTTTCCAGTGGGTTTTCCAAAAGCTTTAACTGAATTCAGATTCACAGTCGATATGTAACACCAGAGCTCTCACACACACACACACACACAAAAAAAAAAAAAAAAAGTCATTTTCACATCTACCACATCTGATTTGATAACTTTCACATAGATTTCTCAGATCTTACGTCCACCTTTTCTTTGAATACACATCTAAAATGTTGTGTACTGCACTCTCTGCAGGATAAAATACAAATCATGTCAGAGGGAAGAGAAAAGCAAAAGTAAAACAAATGGAAAAGGGAAGGGAAAGGGAAGAAATCTTTTTTGGATATTTGAGAGATTAGTATCTGCAGTTGAAAACCTAATTGCTGATTTAGGCAGTAAATTATCAATTATTTATTTGTTAAGCAAGAGGAGTTCATTCCATCAGAACAGAAAATGTCAGATGGAGATGCTGCTAATGCGTGAATGTGAGCTTCATCTTATACAAAGAGCAGGAGTCTGGCTGGCTTTGTGCTGAAGCAAAAACAAGCACTTTCTCAGTGTGAAGACTGTTGTAAATATATCACTAATCCAAACTTCACAATATTAAATAAACTTTCTCCCTGTGCAGGCAATATATACATTTTAAATGTCACCTGATAGCTTTTTCTGCTATTCAGGCAATTTTAAAGTGCTTCAGGAATGACAGCTTTCTCTAAGTATAAATTGCTACATCAGTAGGGAATAGCATATGAAGGTAGGATTCCAAAATGAATATGAACAAACAGTCAATCAATCAAACAAATAAATAAAATGTTTTTTAAGATTAGGAAATAAGCAACACCACCCTGGATTTTAATTTTTAGACTTTCTCATAGAAGTAAGTGTTTAAAATACATGCAAGCACACTCAGTTTAGAGATACATATAATTTCATACTATTTAAAATATGATACAGATTTATATTAAGACTTACAATTTTTAGCACTGTCTTACCTCTTGTCCTTTGTGCATTCTATTTTTCTGAAACATAATTCAAGAAATACATCAGATTTACTAGCAAAAAAAGTTACATATTTCTTCTTCTTAGTAGGATGTACATGATAAGGTCTCCCCAAGCCTCTTCTACAGATTAAACAATCCCACTTGTCTCAGCAACTCCTCATGAGATTTGTGCTACAGACTCCATCACAGCTTCACTGCCCTTCTTTGGATGCACTCCAGGGCCTCAATGTATTTGTGGTACGGAGGGGCCCAAAACTGAACACAATACTCAAGCTGTGGCCTCACCAATGCTGAGTACAGAGGGATTATCCTCGCAACTACTGCAGACTACACCATTTCTGATACAAAACAGGATGCCACTGGCCTTCTTGGCCACCTGGACGCACTACTGGCTCATGTTCAGCCAAGTGTCAACCAACACCCCCAGATCCTTTTCTTCTGCACAGTCTTCCAGACAATCTGCCCCAAGCCTGTATCATTATACAGGACTGTTGTGACCAAAGTGCAGAACCTGGCACTTGGACTTCTTGTACTTCAACCCACTGGCCTTAGCTCAGTAATCCAGCCTGTCCAGATTCCTCTATAGGGCCTTCCTACCCTCCCATCTTGGTGTCATCTGCAGACTTACTGAGGGTACACACTCAATTCCCTCATCCAGATCATCAATAAAGATATTAAAAAGGGCTGGCCCTGATGCTGACCCTTGGGGAATACCACTTGTGACAGTTGCCAGTTGGACCTAACTCTACCACCACTACTCTGGGCCTGGCCCTCCAACCAGTTCTTTACCTAGCAAAGAGTGTATCTGTTCAGGCCATGGGCATTTTCACAGTAGCATTATGAGGAATGGTTATTTACAAACTGTTCAGTAATTTGAATTCTAGAACTGTTACCTAAGCATAGGTTCTTTTAAATTCGAGGGAGCAGTGTCCTAAAACATATTTTCGTGAGGTCTTTCTTCTGGTCTTATATCTTACAGAAAGGCTTATTCTTTATTTCAGAAGTCAGTTAGAATGAAAAGTTCAGACTTATTATTCCTTCACAAAAGGACTTCTCTGTAAAATAAGTGGTATGACAAATATTCATCACCATCTTTATCATTCACTTTTGCTACTCAAAGAGTGAAATATGTAAGCAGCAGAGCAGCAGAGAGGAAAATAACTTTTATGAAAGGTATCCTCCTGTAAAGTGATGGATAAATGGAGTGGAACTTTTTTTTTTCCTGTGGTAATTCCAATGAAGTCCGATGATTTAGAACATGGATGAATTTGCCTCACTCTCCTCCATGCACAGGTGAATTTCTTCACTGAAAGCTCTTCTTAGTAACTGAAGCCATGGTCTTGCAGCAATGAATTGAATCCATGATAAACTTACTGTAGAGTACCATTGAAATGAAGCATGATACCTCTCCACACTAGTCTATTATTACGAAGGTGCTTATCTGGAATCATCATGATGAGGCAGAGAGCTAAAAAAAAAAATCTAATTTTTGCAAGTGGAGAAGAAATCAATGAGGTAGGGCTTTTCATTTGTACTTCCACTGAGGGGTGTCTGACCTTACCTACCACATCTCTAAAGACTCTTAAGAGAAAATAATCACTACACAATGTAGAAACAATTATTGCTTAATGATATTGGTAATAATTAAAAGAAAATAACAATGACATTTCAAGAACGTGCCTTCTATTTGTTTATCAATCATTTACTGTAGGAAAATGAAAAATAAACAAATAAACAAAGATGTCTTTTGAAGTGAAACAACAAACTGTGGCAATTACATCTTGTCATTCTTCTCCTACCGCATTCACGATTAGCTTTGTTTTATTTTATTCCTGTTTAAATCTCTTTCTGTGTCTATTCTTCCATCAGTCTTAACACTCCTACATAGTACTACTTAGTATGGCCCTTTGAAAACAGGAATTCATTGTAGAAACATCACTGTTACCTTTCTGAGTTTTGGAACCAATAAAATTAGCATTTTAAGTCATTTTTTAAATTATTCTATAGTAAAAGTTATTTCCTCCTGGTTTCAGAAATACTGTCATTGTACTTATAGGCTTAAAATAAATACTTGTCCAATAATTACAGATCTAATGTAAGCAAAACATATACATATAATTTCCAATATATTATGGCTGCTATCAGTGAAGTGTGTTGGCTGGCATTGCTACAAGATAGGCTTACAATCTGCTTTGCTTCAAACACTGAAAATATGAAAAATGATCTATATTAATAATCTTCAATCAATTTGCTTTCAGACAAAACTTGTCTTTCATTTTTTTCATTGTGCTTATATGTTAAAGGCAATGAACAGAATGTAGTTGTTTTTTTAAGTAAACATATGGGATAAAAACAATCTCTTCCTATCTTCAACAGGAATTTTTTTAAATAACCAAGAGTTTTTCTTCAGCGCCAAAACAGCAACAAAGAAAGAAGACAAATCAGAGAAGAAACAGAATTCAATTCACATTCTACTTTCAAATACCATTCATTCTACTTTTTAACAAAGGCTTGGATTAAAAGAAAGAAATGAGACTAAGGGTCAATTGATTTGAACTATTTTGGACCATAGAGAAAATCGGGTTCTAGATACTGAATCTCCTTTCAGTGGATAGCTAGTAATCTGTTGTCTTCTTTAATGATGAGATCTAGCTTCAGCTTTTGTGATCAAAGCACTAATCAAAAGGAAACAAGGCTGCCTCTGAAAAATAAGTCTCAAATCATTTGGCCTAAACAGAGAGACAATTAAATGCTATTAGAAAACAAACATAAAACAAAAGGAAACCTTTCAGCCCTATTGTCATAAATTAAACACCTGCAAGTTTTGGTAGTTGTTCCAAATGTACATTTTGATTTCCAGATGTAATTTTAGAGACACAGAAATGGATAGAGAATGTTCTGAGTCCTGAAATCCTGAAGTAAATCTCAGTCTGTCAACAAACTGCTTGGAGTTTTATTGATTAAAAAAAAAAAAAAAAAAGGAATTTTAAAAAGCCAGGTCTTCTATCACTGAAAACAAAGCTAATCAGTGCAGCTGCACAATTTGCAATGTATGAAGATCTGTCCAAACAGTTTCAAATATACAGAATATAAGGAATACTGGTAACATATCAACGAAAAATGTTTCAGTGTACAAATTACGTCATTAACCAGCCCCCTCCATGTCCTCATTTCAGCACAACCGTATTCTTGTCTTAAGTTGTTATTGATTATTCTACTTTATTTTTTCCCCAGACAGATTTAAAATATATACATCCTGATGGCTGAGATGCTTAGTTTGGAAATTGGTGCAGGAGACACTTAACCCCCTTCCAATTATATCTTGTGAAACCGATTCTCTGGAGATTCCCAATAAAATGTTGTTTCATTATTACTCAAATTACATCTTCAAGTTTATTGACAATAATGTCGATGCAGGTGGGTTTCTGATGCAAATCAGCTTTCACCGTCAGGAGTAAGGATTATAAGAAAATATGCATAAAATCTACTGCAGAAATTGTAGAATTCTATTTCTGCAGAATGCTGAGAAAATGGCTATCCTACTGAACACATTGCTGTTATAATATTGGAAAAAATAGGCTTACTTACTCTGAAACACCATTTACAAGCCGAAATGATACAACTTGTAGATATAACAACAGACTATTAGCTAACACCAATCTACAAATTCATTTAGAAAATGAACTATAAAAGCCAGACTGTGAGCTGGATTTCAGAAGGTATTTCCACTGTTTGGTCTGATGGAGTCAGGGGATTTGCACTACTTTAGTCTCTGTTCAATCTAGGCACTTGGGGAAAAAGGCACATAGAGCAAATACATATAAGATGATTTCTGAAATTAACTGATTTTCATTACCAGCTCATAAACACTGCAGAATATTCGAACGACGTGTTTGAAAGGTTTCCACAATCTGCTCAGCCTCTCCCATATTCAGAAAGTATTTAACTGGGAAAATATTTAAAGTAATAACAGAAAGTTTTTAAAGTATAATTTTAGCTGAAATTAATTTTCAGGTTTGGAGGTTTTAAAATTCTCACTTAACAAAGTAGAAATAATCACCTTAAAAGTAGGGGAAAATTTGGAACACAGTTTTTGAAGAAGAATAGGATAGAAAATTCATACCAAAAATATTTTAGCTACATTACATAGGAATGAAATTCAATTCACTTGTTGCAACCAAATTTGTCTAATTTTATTCAAAGAAACAATCTCACAATCTCACAATTAGTGGAGCCATTGGGAATAGGTGAACGGTTGGACTGGGTGATCTTTTAGGTCTTTTCCAACCTTAGTGATTCTATGATTCTATGATTCTATGATTCTATGATTCTCAATTTCCAAGCATTTAATCTGTGATAGTAAGAAATTAGAAATAACATTTTATAAAAAATTATTCAGCATAAAATTACTCCTTTTTTTTCATTTTTTTTCTATTCAGACATGATATTAGAAATTGATTATTCGCATAGCACACTATAGTGCCACTTCTTTAAGTAAATTAATTCCACCTTGCTGGAGTAGTTGCAAAAAACAAACAATCAAACAAATAAGTCAGAGATATATTGGTCTCTGATTCAATTTAAAATTATTAGTTCCTCATTATTATAGAAAATAACCCTTTTCTATATTGTCTGTCTAAACTAGAGGCTTTATTTTTGGTGCCTGGTCTAAATCCAAACCAGCTCCCTGTTTCCATTAGCTCCAGTATTTCTACTTTATTCTCACTAATCACCACTTCAGTAAACTGCAACTTCAACAGCAGCTTACAGAGCTGTGTCATTTTGAAGATGGCCAGCACTGGAGCAACTGACAAGGACCATATATCTAGCTATGGCCCCTTAAGAAAGGCACATACTTCACAGTTCTCTTGGTGGTATTTCATCTACACTTTTTGCAAATGTTAAGGAATAAGGGATAAGACAGAAGAAAAAAGTAATATTAAGCTGCTCCAAAGATATAACTGGGGATGATCATGAGTTAATTTCTTCAGAAAGATGATGCAATACAAAATGTTCAAATGTGACACTTGTATCACAGAGCAGTCTCCAATGTAATGTTTAAAACTCAAAGATTTCAGTGCACACTTTGCATGGGAAACAGTTGTGACCTCCAAGATGCTGGTGCCTGACAAGGGATGGACAGTTGTGTTCTTAATGGACCCCTGGGAAATTCTGATTTCCAGTCAGTTAGTGAAAAGCTGTTTAGCTCTAAATTCATCTCGTCATCTGTTTTGTTTTCATTATGGTTAACATATTTTCCTTACAATAGTATACAAAGGACAATGAAGAATCTCACAGATTTTTTGTTTTGTTTTGTTTTGTTTTTGTATACTGTTCACGAAGATTCATTACTTTCTTAATTCTAATTCTTAAATGTCATGAATTTTTGTAAGTTTACACTTTTGTAAGGATAGTTGGACAGACAATAAAAGCTTTGAAGCCAGAAAGAACATTTAAAAAGCAACAAAATGAATTTAAAGAATAAGCTGATTTTTCAGAACAGCCTGATCAAGCTATACTATTCACAGGATCACACAGAATCACACAGAATGGCCAGGGTTGGAAGGGAACTCAAGGATCATGAATCTCCAACCCCCCTGCCACATGCAGGGCCACCAACCTCCCTATTTAATGCTAGACCAGGCTGCCCAGGGTCCCATCCAATCTGGCCTTGAACACCTCCAGAGATGGGGCATCCACAACCTCTCTGGGCAGCCTGTTCCAGCACCTCACCACTCTCTGTAAAGAATTTCCCCCTGACATCCAACCTAAACTTCTCTCCCTCAACTTAAACCATTTCCCCTTGTCCTGCTTTATCTATCCTTTCAAAGAGTTAATTCCCCTCCTGTTTGTAGGCTCCCTTTAGGTACTGAAAGGCTGCAATGAGGTCACCCCACAGCCTTCTTTTCTCCAGGCTGAACAAGCCCAGCTCCCTCAGCCTGTCTTCATAGGGGAGGTGCTACAGTCCTCTAATCATCTTTGTGGCCCTCTTGTGGATCCTCTCCAACAGCTCTCTGTTTTTCTTGTGTTGAGGGCTCCAGACCTGGACACAGTACTCCAGATGGGGTCTCATTAGGGCAGAGTAGAGAGGGACAATCACCTCTCTGTCCCTGCTGGCCACCCCTCTTCTGATGGAGCCCAGGATACCATTTGCTTTCCGAGCTGAAAGGGCACACTGCTGACTCATGTTAAGCTTTTCATCCATCAGGACCCCAGGTCCTTCTCTGTAGGACCGCTCCTTCCAGTCTGTGTTGGATGCCTGGGATTCCTCTGGCCCAAGTGCAAAACTTTGCACTTTTCTGTGTTGAACCTCATTAGGTTCACCCAGGTCCACCTTTCAGGCCTGTTGAAGTCCCTCTGAATGGCATCCCTTCCTTCCACCGTGTCAACTGTAACCATTCAGCTTGGTGTTGTCAGCAAACTTGCTGAGGGTGCACTCAATTTTGTCATCGATGTCATTGATAAAGATGTCTAAGAGCACCAGTCCCAAGACAGACCCCTGGGGGACGCCGCTCGTTACCGGCCTCCATCTGGACATCAAACCATTGATGACCACCCTCCGTCTGTGGCCTTTCAACCAGTTTCTTATCCATCGTGTGGTCCATCCATCAAATCCACACCCCTCCAATTTGGAGATAAGGATGCGGTGGGGGACCATGTCAAAGGCCTTGCTCAAGACCAGGTAAATGACATCAGCTGCCTTTCCCTTGTCCACCAATGCTGTCACTCCATCATAGGCCACCAGATTGATTAAGCATGACCTTCCCTTGCTGGTTGTCTTGGATCAATGCTCATTCTTCATGTGATCAAGCATGTCATCCAGGAGAATCTGTCCCATGATCTTCCCAGGTACAGAGGTGAGACTCACTGGCCTGTAGTTCCCGGGGTCCTCCTTGCTCCCTTTCTTGTAAATGGGAGTGATGTGACCCTTCCTCCAGTCATCCGGGACCTCACCTGACAGCCATGACTTTTCTAATATGATGGAGAGCAGCTTGGCAACTACCTCGGCCAGCTCCTTCAGAACCCTGGGATGCACGCCATCTGGCCCCATAGACTTGTACACATTCAGTCTCAGAAGGCTGTCTCAGACTTGCTCTGCCCTTACAGTGGGGAGGCATTTACCGCTCTGATCCCTACCTAGAGGTTTAGGGGTGCAGGGCTCAGGGACGTGAGAAGTACTGGAATCCTGGCCACCAGTGAAGACCAACGCAAAGAACTCATTCAGTACCTCAGCCTTCTCTTCATCCATTGAAGCCAGTTCTCCTTTTACATTTACCAAAGGAGGTACACTCACTTTGGCCTGTCTGTTCTGGCCAATGTATCTGTATAATGTCTTATTGTTTTTCACATCCCTCGCCAAGTTCAGTTCCACCTGTGCCTTGGCTTTCCTGATCCCACGTCTGCAGGTCCAAACAGCATCCCTGTATTCTTCCCAGGTGACATGCCCTTGTTTCCAGAGCCTGCACACACCTTTCTTCACCCTCAGCATGCCCAGCAGGTCCTTGCTGAGCCATGCTTGTTTCTACCTTCTCTGCCCGCTTTCTTATTGAGACTCCTGAGTTTCAAATTCTTGACATTGGAAACATAAGATTAAAAAGTTGAAACCTCCTTTTACCCTTAGGCCTATTAATAAGCAGACAGTATCTAGGCACTGGCTGCCTGTCATTTATGTCAGCTCAGAGAGAACAGATGTATCCCAGGCTCTTCATGATTTCCTTAGATTTACCAGTCTTCAGCTTGTTGAAATGTTTTCCTAAAGACGAATCAGGAGAAAAGCAGTTTACTTCCCTATCCTCCTTGCTAGCTTCTCACTAACCATATTTTACAATAGTGTCTAGCGGAATTATAGAGGGTTTTATTCTTGTCACTCAAATAGGCACATATATTCCTAAATTCATTAAATAAATTAAGAGGAAAAAAATACAGTTTTTACTTACTCTTATGAAGATCTCTCTTCCCTCCATGGTACTGTTTGGCCAACCAGACAGATTCTGTTCACAGTTCAAATCCATGCACCAGTTTTCCAGGAAACACACTGTAGAAGATGTCCTTCTATTGAACACCAATTGAATCAATAATTTTCTCTCTCTTCTCTGATAAATGAGTGTGAATAAATCACTAGGTCTTCAGGAGCTCTTTTCCATCTTCCCAAGGAAATCTTGGGCTGGAAATCTTCCAGGGTATATACTGGAGAATGATCCTTCCTTTCACTGTCTGTTCTTAAAGGAAAATGATTGGAGTGCCTCAGCAGATAGAATGTATTGGATCAAGAGATCAAGAGATCATGAAGTGGTTCTAAAACTGCTTTTCAGGATTGGCCTAGAGAATCTGGTTCTGCTATAACCATCTTCACACAAAATAGTTCTCAACTATTCCTGAAGCCAAAAAGATCACTCCTGAGTGTACGCCCTTTAACTCTCCATTTCTGTTCCAGTATATTTTCTAATATTGATAAATTAGTGTACTTTGTCTAAAATCTAAGTTCTTTGTGAATAAAAATTGTTATTCTATGATAATCAATTTATTTGTCTGCTAAACAGTTTAGAGAGAAAAAGTAAATGCAATAAAGGTGGCTAACAAGCTAGTTAGCTTCAAACACCTCTTTTTGTTGACATAATGGGATAATGTTGTCATTCAGTTAGCTCAAAAGCATGATACCTGGCAATGTAATTTGACCTTTCAACTTGGGCTACACAAATGCTTCTTGACCCTTCGTTCCATGCATTTCTATGTCACTGGCTACATGGTAACATGAAATAAAGATAAAAAAGACACTGTTTCTTAAATCAGACATCATTCCATACAGAAATCAGGCCAGGAAAGACATATAATTGATAAAATAACTAGATTTTCAGCACATTATCCACTAGAGAATTGGATGCTAAAAACACACTGAGCTGATGAACTTCTCATGATTTGCTGGTTAGTATCCCAATTACACAGATGTTAAAGCACATATTGCTAAATTTGGGAAACAAAAAAAAACAAAAAACAAAAAACAACTGCTTCATGCATAGGAGCTAAATAAAGTTTCTTAGGTAAGTGAGAATGCACTCATAGAATCACAAACATATCTTGAATGTGATTCACAAAATATGTAAAGAATACATGAGAAATAGAAAAGCAGATATGGTTTCATCAGATTGTGCTAAATGCACAGGCTGCAATGTCTTTTTATAGTGCTGTAAAATATTTCAGTGTATCTTAAGACCTTTATTAATAAAACACCATTGTGAATTCAAGTAGAAAATGCTATAACACTCAAGGATACAGTGTATGGTTTTTAGAAACCATATATTTTAAATACGTGTAGTGTAAATTGAGCTGAACAGAAAGGTTATTTGATTACCATGTGTCAGTGGTTTATGGGTTGGTTCAGCCCGGTTCCATGACCAGCAGGGCAGAGGGATTTTGCAAAATCCACGCCTCGGGAAAAAGGAGACCCCAAAATAATTAAAAACAGCGGCAATGATCTGAGAAGAAACAAACTAATTTACTAAGTATGGTATCAGAATGCAAGATAACACACTATAATACAATCTAATCAGAATTGAAACTAATAAATAGAATGTGATGAGAGAATGTCCGAAAGGTGGGTAGGCCTCACCACAATGCTGAAGTGAGACGCACAGTCCAGTTGAGCAGCAGGGAGAGTGGGAGGAGAGCCGATGAAGAAGAGCAGACGAAAAAGAGCGCATCAGGTGACCTTGCCAGGAGTTCTATCTCCTCTCCCTGACCGCAAACTCCCCTGGGGAATGTAGCTCTCTTCCGGACAGGTACCCAGAACTTGAGTATTAACAGTTTTTTTTTTAAATTTTTTTTATTTTTTTAATTTTATGCCTATTTTAAGTGCACATAAAATGCTTTGTTGTGAGTGTGTTATTGTTCAGCTCCTTTCTGTATAATCTACTTGTTTTGTAGCCCTGTGTGCTGGTAGATGCACACATTCATTTAGATTAACTCTGGATAGCCTAGATGGGCTGTGTAAGGCTAGAAATAACAGACATATTCACTAAACCAATCAAAAGAAACTGGTCAATAATGATACATTGACCAATTTTCATTCTGCTGCAACAACATCAGTTTGGATGATTTTATCTACATCAACCATTTAGTATAACAAAAAAAAGTAACGTGAAAGGGCATCATTACAGAATCAATTTATTCCTACACTGAAACTAATTTTCTGACAAAGTGTTCTGCTTTTCTAAAGCAATTTCAAGATCAACATTCGAGGTTGATTTGTACAAAGTTGAAATTTTAACAGCATTAAAATCGAGCTTCCTAAAGGTCTCTCTTAAAATACATTTTTAATTTGCTTTTAAGAGAAAGGGTAGAACTGAATTCTCTTTTCAAACAGAGAATGTAAAGAACTCGCACATAAAATTATTCTTCAAGTTGGAATGCTGAACCCAACTACTATATTTCATCCCTTTGTCATCTATTTTCTCAGCTGCTTTAATCAGACATTATTATATCTAGAGTATTAAGCAAATGTGCAAAGGAAATATACAGTATTTGATTCCCCCTGTCAGAGTACAATCGTCTTCTTTTTCTCTTTAACTAAGAGGCCATGTAAATTTTAAAAGATTATATATGTTACCGTTATCATTATGATGTTTTACTTTTTTATGCTGTTTCAGAGGTACAAAGCTAAGCAGACAGTCAAGAATGTTTCTGGAGAATGACTTTTCTTTTCAGTCCCCATGTTTGAACAACTTAGTTCAGTTTTCTTAAAAATCTGAGAAGGCTCAGAAGAGATCAGATTTTGGCAACTGAAATGCTGGAATCATGAAAATGGCAACCAGCTTAAAAATTAATTAATTTAGTACAATCAATAGCCATTGGACTTAACTGGAATTAAGAGGAATATGGTCACAAATCTTACCTAATTTTTACAAGACTGTATGTGATTTGGTAACAGATGATATTTAAGATACTTTACATTACCTAAAATAATTGATTTTTTGTCTTTGTACTCAATGTAACACCAGTCTGTGATAAGTATCTCTCACTGTCTTTCAGAAGAGTTCCCCAGAAAAGAGAGCGCAAGCTACTTTAGAGCCAAAAATGTTTTTGGAAAGAAGGCAGAACAAAAATCTAGCAAACTGTGCAGTATATGTAAAATGCTCTACCGCCGTAGAGCAGTTTTATGTCCTGATCCCAGCCATTTTCTGGATTTATTGTTGCAGTAATAAGCATGCTAGCCTGTTTTGACTGTCCAAGTTAATATTCTTAACTTATTTCCCAATTTTGTAATTTTTAATGTGCTGGCTGACTTTGCTGCAGGCTGTCTGAGTGCAGGAACACAGCCATATGGAGAAGATTGCAGAACTGAAGCCTAACATAGCATGGCAGAACACAGAAGAAAGTCAACATTCTGGCATCAGAACAGTTGTTCTTCATGTGTATGGCCTAGGTTTTAGCTATACCTACTGCTGAATAGATTTTTTCCATCCATCTTTGCTCTCCCAGATCTAACTGAGCTTGGTTTTTGAGGTTACTGTACTTGTTTGATTTCTTTGGCAGATATGCAGAACACAATGAACTACTAAGCTTAAAATGCAGATTGCACTTGCAAACTATAGACATTGCTATTACAGATTCATTTTGCTTTTCTCCTTTTCTTCTTGAAAATTGCATGAATCTGTGTTCTGTGGAAGATTTTGCAGAAATAAGTGTTTCATCTGATGCTTACTTTTGCAAATGTCCCAAAATTCTTCTCTGTTATTATTTACGTTTGTACTTATTCCAACAAACAAACAAATTCAGACAAGCAAACAAACAAATATGCTTTCCTGTTTGTAGTTAGAATATTTGTTCCTCTTTTACAGTATACACTTTCACTACATGGCTGCAGTGTTTTATGTCCTCTGTCAGGAAGTGAATGGGATGTTCCATGGACCCTTTAAACAAAGCATCTGTTGCTCCATTGATTTTGATGAGGTAGGGTTCAAGTGGTTCTCTCAATCCTGCTGTGTATGACCATAACATTAAAATAAATGATAGATTTCTTTACTCTTAGCAAAGCAAGCTTTATTGCCAATATGTCAGTCGTAATGGAAACAATAGTCAAACACATTTTTCCCATTGTTCTTTTCCCATCTTCTTCCTCCTTGAACATGAGAGATTAGCTAAACATTGCCTTCTTGTACTTTTTTTCTTTCTGAGGCGAGCAAACAAAAGTCCCTGCTGTTGTCACTACATCAGATTCCCCATGATGAATCAATACTTCTCTGCAAGCTTGTCACAGGAGGACAGCAGCAATCTGAATTTAGATTATAGAACTCTCAGGAGAGAGATGTTTCAAAATAAACCATAATAAAACAGAACTCCATACAACTACTTCCCTTGGCAACGGGTGTTTAAAAATATTATTAATCCTCTTTATGATGGAAGACCCTAACAATAAGAAATTAAGAAAAAACTTTTGATGGCAGAAGATAATTCTGTTCACAGATCAGTGGTGCTCCTGGAAAACTGCAGTCCATATAGGCAAAGTTTATATTTTCCCCAAAGTGTCAAGTTGAAATTGCCAAATTGCCTGGAATTTACATCTGAATTTAAATCCCTGTTGATCTACAAATAACCAGTTATTCTGAGCAGATGACATAAAAGAATAGCATATTAGTAGTTTCCCCAGCAAAGAGAACTTTTAGACTGCTGTTATCGCCTAGACAGCCTTCAGTACTCACAAATGGTCTTGGAAGTACCCAGCACTTTTGTGGATGATTAGTAGAAAATTTGTAGTAGAAAATACAGTAGAAAATTTGCCAAGAACAAACTAGAGAAACTAAAAATGATGTTCAACCAGCAGATTTACTGACAATCAAGAGTAGCCTATCCCATCCCAAAAATCTGTATGTTCTGTGACAGAGTAAATATTCACAAATCATGAAACACTCCAGAAAAAGGTTTTTTCAGAATTAATTCAGAATTGAATTTAATCTTCTCCTTGCTGCAACTGATTATTCAACTCAGAACAACAGATGTAAGACATGGGAATTTCATTAGCAATGCATTGTTCAGTGCTCTCAGTCTTCAACACACTATGAAGTGTCACATGTAACTCAAGTTCACAAAAACTCAGATTTTTAAATATATTTTATATTTCTTACTGTAAAAACTCATTGAGATTCCCTGCATGTCACATGGATAGCATACACACAATGAAAAAAAAAAAAAACAGGAAATCTATGAGAATTTCATAAGACCTCAGAAAAAAATAATGCTTCACAATGTGAAGGCATTTCATGTACAAATGTTTTCTATGTTAGTTAAAACAACAACAACAAAACAAAAAAAAACCAACCAAAATGTAAAAAAACAACTCACAAAGCTATGAAGACCAGTGCTCATATTTGCTGGCAAGTCAATCTTTCTTTCAGACATCAAGAGATGACCTCTTAAGACCCAAAGATTTATCAAGTCAGCAGTTTATTCCCTTAGGCCACCATCTTCAGCCTCTTCCTCTTCCAGTCACGTCTATTGAAGGACTTTGCAAAACCCCACGAGGAAATGGACTAATCTACTTCTTTCTAAAGGACAGGAATGATGCTTATACTGACTGTGCTCTATGGAATGAGAAAGCTAATAAAGGGAAGGAGACTACATCTATTCGTGAAAGATTCAGTGTGATGTTTGTATTATAAGAGACAGAGTTAGAGTGCTGTAGCTGTCAATCAGAAAAAGTGGTTTTGTTGCTCAGCATCCACAACCAATAATGAGACATTTTCAAGGAAATCCATTGACCATTTTATTTTATAAGCCTAAAGTATCTCAGGATTGATAGAGAAATTAAATGACTGTTTGAATGAAAAATACACTTCAGTATTTCTTCTCTTACTATAATGATTTAAAGTGGGGAAAAAAGAAAAAGAAGTAGAACGCACACACTTTTTTTTTTTTTTTATAGAATGTTACTCCTATTTATACATATATTGACTCTAAGCTTCTTACTGTCATTTGCTTAGAAAAATCCGCATTGTTACTTGTAAATACTGTACTGGGAAAAGGAAACTGTAATACAGTCATTGCAGGAACTTCATCAATATATACACTGTACAAGATATATTCTAAACATATAAGCAGGTTAAAGCAATGAAAGGAAACAAGAAACAATCATTTTTAGCCAGTGCAACTATTTTACATTTAAATGTGTACCATTTTACCTGTAAATGTGTAATCTGTATTATTCTTCTCACATTGGTCTGTTTGGTGATGTCCCTTCACACGTCTCTCTCGGCTACCTTCTTGAATGATTCCATCTGCCTATTTTTAAAATATAAACAAAAATCAACTTCATTCCCTTTTCTTCATATCCCTCCACTGAGAGATTTTTCGTTTTAGTCATAGCAGACAGCATCTAATTTTCAGGTTCAGAAGTACCCCATTATCTACTCTGCTGGCTGTAACAGTGCTGAAAAAGTGTTACCATGGGGAAGGATAGGAATCAACCTGTGAGGCTCTGATAAGCAATTCTTATGTTTATTTTAGAAAATTTTGTATAACCTGCCAGTTTAGGAATCTGACATGTGAAAATACAGGAATCAAACCAACTGAAAGAAAAAACTATTTTTGTCTTTACCAGTTTAGATTACTATTAAAGACTACATGCTAAAATAAATAGTAGAAATGCATCAGCCTAATTCCTGCTTCTAAGTTAAGAAAGAAGATACGAGCATGTAAGGTATTTTAGATCGAAGAGTTCTAGGATTGCGTTTCATAAATCATGGTGGGATAAACTAGGAACAGTGCTGAGGGAGTATCCACCTTTTCTTCCAGTCCTGTGATCCACTACCCAGTACCAATACTTGGCAAACTGCATGGCAGGCACCAACCACTCCTGAAACTTCCCACTGATCCAGGTAGGACACATTTTGAAAGCTCCATTGCATTCCTTCAGTCTGTTGCCACTTCATGGGCTACGTAGCACTCCCACGACAATACAGAGTACCAGTGATAACAATGTTTGAGAGCCTTCACTATCAGCAACAGCACCTTAAAAACAACAGACTGAACTCATCTGTTTCCTCTAGCAGTCTTGCTATGAAAAACTTGGGTGCCTGCTTCTCTGAAATTTCAGAGAACCTGGGATAGTGAATTCATGGCTTTCCACACTTGCTATTTCTCAATTAAATGCAAGCAGATTAAATTAGAAAAGTAAAATAAAGACTTATCAGATAACTAAAAGGAGAATTGGAGCTTAGTACAAAGAAGAGGAAATAAAAGATATGGTGGCAATACAAAGAACATTCAATTTAAAAAAATATTATCAGGCTCAGTCCCCATTTTCCCAAAGTACTAGATAGATCAGAAGATGCTTATGAATGCACAAAATGCACATTAAAACAATACACAATTATTTGTAGCTGTTCTCTTTTAAAAAATTTGTTGGATATGTAGAAAGTCTGGAAATATATCAATGTGGCCACTTACGTCAATGTGGCTTTGGTCATTCACATTGAAGATGAGGATCCATTCACAAGCACATCAAATGGAATTACTTAATAGGAAAATGAAATTTATTTATAATATTGCTGTGCATCCTGAGGATTTTTCCATGCAGATTACCATATAAGATGTTCATTAAGTCATAAATCCTGTTTTTATTTGCTGTCTCAGACACCAGTAACAAAATCTATATTTTAGTTTAACCATCTGACCAAAACATCTGTTACCTGTTGTTATATTTTGGACCTTGAAATCCACCTCCTTTTCAATAGATCCCCACTACGTGTTTTACAGTCTGCAAGTGGCATAAAAGTACATAGCAGATGTTACTTACTATTGGAATGCATGATTTCCCATTGTCCAAGGCTGCAAATCTTTTTTTAAGTTCATCAGCGAACATAAGGATGCTTCCACAATCCAGTCTTTAACACAACTAAACCATCTACAGAGACAGTCATGGCCTGCAAATGCCTAACAAAAATCCTCTTTTCTGCATTTTGTTCCACGAGAGCAGCAGTCAATAAAAGAGCTGTCTCTGCAATTCTTCCCCTAAATAGCTCTCTCAAGCCTATTTCTGCATATCCACTACTGACTATAAGAAATCTGATGGATTAACACTTTGAATGCATTTTTGTCTGCAGCTCCTATGTAATCACTGTATTTTTTTTCTGGTTTCCTGCGATGTAGATTTGCAATGGAAAACAGAAGCTATCATTACCATTCATAAAATTCTGCCATCATATGCCAATTTTGCAAAGAAAACTAATGTATATTCAGTTAATGAAATGCTTGGGATTCATTAAAATATCTGGGAAAACATTTCAAGATTTATACTGACTCAACAGGGTGAAATAAATACTCTCATTGTCACTTTCCTAAGCCTTTGCGAAAGGGTGGTAACTACCATTTGAGAAGTAAGAAACAACAGCCTATAAAGCCACATTTTAGCTGCAACTTCACTCCATGGTCTGATGTAATTAAACTGACAATTTTTTTTTCAGGCTCCTTTCTACTCTATGTTTCCCTACCTTGTTTACTAAAATAAAATACTGCTTTTATGGTGACAAAGAAACAGCGGAGAACATAAACCATCTGCAGCATCCCATTCATGTGAGAATATAAGAGTTATTCTGGAAGCCAGATCCCAAGTCATGTCTGGGAGCAGAGAAAGATTGATTCTCAACAGCCAGTGTCCTCTGAGGCTTCCTCCATAGCCCTGAAGTCCCACCAGGGTCCCATTCCCTCAACCAACTTCATCATACTCAGTAAGAAAAGAAACTTTCAACCCTACTAAGTACCATATTGGTCCACAGTAAGATTTGCTATGGACTTCAGTACATTAATATGTTTTTCAGCAGGCTGAAGAAAATAATACATGAAATATGGCTACAATACTGTTTATTTATTGTGCATTATACTTTCCTAAGCTCTTAAGTTAAGGACTGAGTCTGGAAGTGATTTTGCTCAGTACAAACATACAAACATTATATATTTGTGAAAAGAAATGACAAAAAAAAAAAAAAAAAAAAAAAAAAAAAAGGACAAAAAATGAAAAAAACATGACAATCATTCCAGATGCTAGCAATTCTTTCCAACATCTTAATTCTCTGTAAATTCTTCATGTAATTTAGAATGAAAATTAGTTATGACTCTCCTAATGTGAAAATATAGACATTGAAATCCACCGAAGCCACTGGTGAGTTGTCAGTGTTTCAGAAGTTACATTTTTGCCATTAGTATCTTAACAACTGCCTACACTGCTTTTCAGCTAGAATTGGTCAAGAAAGTATGTCTAACATGTCTACTTTGAATTTTCAGATAGTGCCCTAAGTTTTGAGGCTGCTGTTGTACTTCCTTCATCCATCTGAACTGTCTTCTGGCCAGGTGACTATTCCATTACTGCTCTGTTTCAGTGTAAAATTAAATAAATAGGTTACCTTTCATCTTAGGCAGGAGATGAAAGGCACTGGAAAACTGCAGAATACTGGCAATCTAGAAATGTTGCTGTCAGCGAAATGGCTAATGCATTAAATTGTCTCTGAGGCCAAATGGAAGAATCATTGTACAGCTAGACTCCAGTGCTACTTGCATGTGGTTAGATTGCTATCTAAGTCAGGATTAACAAGCTATTTCCTGGATTTTTATATTATTTTTTTTTTCCTTTAGGCTTCTGAAAATTAATTCTAGTCATCTAAATGTAGGTTCTCTCTCCAAACACCAGTTATCACTCACATTTTGTTTGCTTCTGCATCTTCCATAAACTTCTGCTTTCCTCTTGTTTATTCCTCCTCTTCATTGCTTTCAAGGCTTGACTTGCATATTAAGGAGTTTTCTCTATTATAATCTTATTCACCTGTGAAAATATAACCTCTGATGTAGTTACACAGGTCACTCTAAAAGCAATGCCTCCTATTTATCTCCATGGTGATTACAACAGATGCAAAAAGCACAATAGTATTGTTTCAAAGAGCAAATTCCCAGCTACAAAACTCCACTATTAGTTAGGAATTTTCACCAGCAATGAACAGGATGAACAAGAGCTTGCATATTTCACTCATAATAGTCTGTACCAGTGGAAGTGACTCTCTGTTCCACAGCTGCTGTGTTACGAGAATGTTCCCACACATTCCACCTTTCATCAACCTAACCAGACGGAAGTTAGAAGGCACCAAGTCAGAGCTATACAGTGGATGTTGTAAGACCATCCAGCCAAGGCTGCCAATGTGCTCCACAGTCTTCCAACTGATATGAGGCCTGGTGTTATTGTGTTGCAAGAGAGAGTTTGTCTTCTTCTCTGACCTGACTCCGGACGTTCGAGTCTTCATCTAAGTCAGTGTCATGATGTAACAGTCAGAATTAATGGCTTCTTTGGGTTCCAGAAAATCCATAAGGATCATCCCTTTCCCATCCCAAAAGACCATGCACATCACTTTACCACTGAGGACTGCATCTTGAACTTTCTCTTCTATAGAGAATTCATGTTGCCACTCCATGGACTGCTGTTCTGACTCTGGCTCATAGTTTTGACACCATGTCTTGGCACCAGTAATGATGCAAGAAACTGTCACCTTCAGCTTAAATAGATGTTGACAAATTTGTATACGGTGTTCTTTCTGTTCCTGTGTGAGCATTTGTGGGCCCTACCTGGCACAACCTGTGCAATATTCCAACTTTGTCACCAGTGCTTCCAACACATAGAATCTGATATTCAGCTCCGTAGTCAGTACCTGGCCATAACCCACTGATTCATGTGGATGAGCTAATCAAGACACTCTTTGTGGTGTGACAGCTATGCATGGCCATATGAAGCTTGTTTTTCACGTCGCTATCATCTCTGCTGAAATGCAATTCAATTGCATTTTCATAACTTTCATAAGGACTTCCATGTCAGGCACCATTTTGTCAGACTGCCCCTTTGCTTCCAATTGCTGCAAAATTGAGCAGAATATTGGTGGAAAGAATACTCTGCTGCCATACTGCCTTTGATAGTGTGGATCAATAATAAAATAGGATGTACTGCTTATAGTGCAACCTGTGTAAATTTAGAAACTCGATATGAGGAAGCTGGTTTTTTGAGTTTGCTTTTTTTTTCCTCATATTTAAGACCACATGAGAAGTGTAATTTTCAGCTTGGGAACCTTCTTCATCGCATCTAATTAAAAATGAGAGGTTCCAGAAAGCTTAAAAATTTGTGTATTTTGGAAAGACAATTCCAGCTTGGTTTTTAGCCATTCTAAGACCTTGTTAATAAACAGCAATTCAGAGGTTTGAGTCACAGGGTGGAAACCAATAATTCTCAGTTGTTGCATTCATACTAGGCAGGCACTAGTCTCCTAAAACTTTGCTGTCTTCTAACTGCAGTTTGTTAGACAAATGGCCCAAAAAGCAACACCATGATAAAGAAAAGTTAATTTCTATCCACTCTTTATAACATTTCCACTCACTTTTGTGATGACATTGCTTGTGTTTTTTTGTTATTTTGTTTGGTTGGTTGTTGTTGTTATTTTATTTCTTTTATTATACTCATAGCTACTCTGGAATTCTGCATCCTGAAGAATTTGCATTCTAATTTGCAGGCCTTCCCTCATTATTGTCTAGGAGAGCTGGAACTAGATGATCTTTAAGGTCTTTTTCTACCCAAGATATTCTATGATTCTCTTTTCAAGTGCACTGTTTCCACTTTCTTTTTTTTTAACTCATGTTTTAGACTAGTGATTCATGGGAAATACTATTTGTATGGAGAAAACTACTAAATATTTCATAAATGATACATAGAGGTTAAACCAGAAAGTAGAGCTAGCCTTTAACTAAGTTATCAGTTATCTTTTATTAGCTTGTGGATGATCTTCACCAGATTCTGGTTGAGTGCAAGCACTTAAGACAAACTTAAATTTTGGGTGAACACTGAAGAGCAGAAGCAGCACTTGTATAATTAGAAACACCCAAGAGAAGGTATAGAAAGCAATTTCCTCTTATTATTTGTTGTCTTTTAAGTGAGATGAATATCTGTCTCTGAAAGAGTGGACTGACTTAAGTGATTACACTAATGTGGTGCACATTCAGGATGTTAGCAAAAATATGTAGAAAGAACTAGGGATAAAGGGCTAAATCACATTTTGAACAGACACTATCTTAGACAAAGAACAAAAATACTACATTTTTTTAAAAAAGCTTCGAAGTGATTTAAGATCTTAAATGCCATTGTCTTTCAATAGGATTTCAATTACTTGTGGCTATATATTTGCAGACATTCAAATCCCCAGCCCTCATTGAAATCAAGAGATCATTTCAAGCATTGAAAAATATGTGATTCAAAACATGTTAAGTAGGTACTTAGCACTAATTCCAGATTCTTTAATTTTTAATGAACATGTGTGCATGTTTTCTGCACAAATAATGAAGGAAATTATGAGCTTTCTTCCTAAGAAGATAAGCATTACTCTCATATCAGTATGCGTTAATTAATTCCAACATCCCTACCACAGGATTTTAGTCCTCTGACTAAAAATATTTTTTTAAAGGAAAATTTAATTTATAAAGAGAAGGAACATTCCATCCACATCCAACCTGCCATTTTTATTTAGGTGTCTGATTGATTTTACCCTCTGAAAACTAACAACTTTCGCAATTTGATAGAAGCAAAAATGCAAGGTCTTTAGGCATTCCTTAATATTTAAATTAGTTAACTGGCAAAACATTAAACCTTTCTTCAGGGTTCCAAAATGTCAATATAGATATTTTACTCCAAAGCAGTACTGCTGAACTGGAAGAGAACTGGCATTCTGGTCAGAGACAGTTTTCCTTGGGGGCCTTTACATTGCTTTAACACTAATCTGTGACAAAAAGACCTTGTCAGATTCTTATTGCATTTAAGAAGGTTTTGGTGAGATTTGTATTGATTTAGAATAAAGCAACTGACAACACTGCAATAAATTTTTACTACTTAGTACTGATCAATATGGATTTTTTCAACCTTTCTCAAGAAAATTGCTTTCTTTTGCTTCATATATGGCTAAGCTATTGCTAAGTTAATTGTATCTCATGCAACAGGTCACACACTCTATACAGTCCTAATCTCTGACATGGAACCATTTTTAAAAGTCTTGAAAAACTTTGTGCCTACACTTACAAACCTTACACCTCACTGCCCTAACAGGAGTACATCACTAGCTATCTATGTCATTAACTGCACCTTGATTGCCAGGTAAAATTCTGTTGTATCTGAAAATGAGTATCTACCACTACAATGCTAAAACAGAATTTTCTTCAGGATTTTCATGATCTTGTTATCAATTTTAAGAAATTAAGTTTAGTTTATCCTCAGCTAAGGATACAGCATCTGAACTTATCACAGAATCACAGAATTGTAGGAGTTGGAAGGGACCTCTAGAGATTACTGAGTCCAGCCCTCTGCAAAGCAGGTTCCCTACAGCAGGCTGCACAGGTAGGCATTCAGGAGGGTCTTGAATATCTCCAGAGAAGAAGAATCCACAACCTACTTTGGCAGCCTTACCTAGGTGCAAACTGAAGCACAACAATTTGGTAACAATCTCTCCCTGAAAATTTTTGTTGTTGTAAAATGCTTTCAGCTGTGGGAGTCACATGTAATTGAGAGATTAGACAGAATAAGCAACATTTGGAACAGTGTCTTTAGAAAGTGGTTTTATAAAATCTCTATAATACCATAATTCTGTATCAAATAAAATGACATACCATCCCAAAGATTAGTGTAAGCCTATATTTCTTTATGTAAGTTGTTAAATAATTCTCAAAGACTCTAATCATAATGAAAAGAAAATATATTAACAGTCTGCCATTTTACCCACAGGCAAATCATAATGATAGCCCCTCTAATTAAACCAAGACTTCATTAAAGTGTTTCTCATTATCATTTGCAATATTTTATGATAATTATCTGCCTTTTATATAATGAATTAAATTAATGTTTTTAATAACACCTTTAACCTTAGCTTAGGTAATTCTGAATGACAAACAATGTAATGAGTACACTTAAATGCATACTTTAATTGCCCATCACATTAATTATTTTATAATGAAATAATTTAGGTAACTCATTCTCATTAGTTTTTCTTTTTGCATTGCAATTAAACACTCAATATGCTTTATAAGCAATGTTAACACAGGCTGAAATTAGTTCAGCTGCATTAGGATGTTTATAAAACATCAATATTGAAGGATTTTGCAAGTGACATTAAATTTTTTTATTCCTATTACACTGTACTGATTGAATTAAATTATGCTATGGAAGTAAGACAAAGGCTTGTAGATTTGAATTCCTATCAGGAAAGCAGTACCACAGCCACAGGCTGAAAATGACTCAAAAGATCAAAATAGCATGAGCCTTCTATGGCTTAGATCTATACCAGTTACTTTGCAGACTTCTGGTATCGTTGCCCTGATTCACCTACAGCTGAATCATTTGAATTTGAAACCCCAAAATCTCCAGTGGAAAGCTGAGGTTTGGCCAGTCAGATATGATTTAAGAATTACGTCTCAGTGGTCAAAAGCCTACTAAGTCTGACCATGGGGCTTTCACTCAGGCTCACTGAAGTAATTTCCCCACCACATCCTTCTCCAGACACATCAGCGTAATATGAACAATACAGTATCAAGCCTAACCCAGTATTAATCAGAGTAAGATTCCTTTATTTTGCCTGATCAGAAATCTATTGGGTAGCATGCACACACATGAATAAGAATGCATTATTTATAATCACTTCTACATCTCCTGTGTAGAAAGAACAGTTTAAGAATAATAGTTTCAGAATTCAAGTTAAAGAGAGATTAAAAAGCATCTTTTTCTTTCTGATAGATGATAAAATAGCTGCCATACTGGCAGAACTAGAATAAGGATAACAGGATGGCAGCTGCAAGATAAGTCAGGGAGGGCTGGGGAGATAAATAGTGCAAAGATTCCAAGTTTCCTTGGAATTTGCATACATAATAATAATAATAATCTACTTACTACAGGTAAATTGCAGTATTTGTTTATTGATCCCAGTTGAGTTGTCTCGCCCAGTAGAACCAATATGAAATAGACACATTTTTAGAATTTAATTCTGCATAATCATCACTTAAGCTGTCATACAAATAACCTGATTCCTTTACAAATTGATTTAGGTAAATGTAAGATGTTCCACTCAGTTATTTTGGAACTCAAAAAAAGCAATAAGTTTCTATGGGTATATCATCAATACTAAATTCAAAAGAAGTTGGACAACTCAGCAGTAATTCTCATCAAAGCAAGCTAAAAGCTTTCTCTTTTTTTGCCAAACTTTTTTTTGCCATCCTTTTTTTTTCTTGCCAAGCAACTATTCCGCCAATATGGAAGCAATGTAGATGAAGTTTGCCTTGACTTTTCCTCTTCAATATGGGTAGGTGACAAATGACTTCTTGACAGCATTCTTAATGTTACTGCTGCTGCAGTTGTCACCAAGCCATTTGCTATTTTCTTACCACTTTTAAATCCCAAAACATTTGCTATATAAATTGTGAAAAACTGATTTGTGACTCATGCCTAGTTTAATATAACAAAAAAAAAAAAAAAAAAAAAACAACCAAGGAGGTGCATGCAACTTTCCAGGTGAATATTATTCATGTGATCAAAGCACTATACTTGCTAGAAGTAAATTGTTTCTCTATTTCTGTAAAATTCATTACAGAGACTTTCCAGAAGCCTTTCCTCTCAGTTAGATATTTAACTGATTCTGGTGTCTAAATATGTCTAGGCATATACTACAATATCTGGATAGACGTGACAATAACATACACGACACAGAACTGTCAGTTTTATGGAGAAACATCCACATATTTACAAGAAAGAACACAGATACTTGTTCTAAAGTGATGATCACCTACGTGAAGGACAACAAGGTGGATCCAGGGAATTACAGGCCTGACACTTTGACCTCAGTGCTGAGGAATGTCATGGAGCAGATTATCCTGAGAGCCACCAGCTGGCTCAATCAAGCCTGGCCAGCACAGATTTATGAATGGCAGGTCCAGTCCGACTAACCTGATATCTTTCTGTGGCCAGGTGACTCTCTCAATGGAAAAGGGAAAGGCTAAGGATTTTGCTTGCTCAGACTTTAGCAAGGCTAAATTTGATACTGTTTCTTAAAGTTTTCCCCCGAAAAAACTGGCATGGACAGATGAACTGTTCACTGGGTAAAAGTCTGTCTGGATGGCTGAGCTGGATATCAGAAATAGTTCCTTCATTAAAATGGTGGTAAGGCATTGTACAGGCTGCTCAAGGGTTGGGTGGAGTCCCTATTTCTGGAAGTTTTTAAGAGATGTTACATAGATGGTTGGAATTATTGACCTAAAACACCTTTTCCAACCTAAAGTATTCTGCAATTCTATACAAAAAAGGAGAGGCTTTAAAGAGGACCCAGCCCTCTGTAAGAACTAGGAAAAGTAGAATATCTTTTTTTTCCCCTCCCTTTTTCTCTTTCCTTGCAATTAGACAGAATGATACATTGCTTCAGCAAATTCTATGGGAAGGACTGCTTCACTCTTTCTCTAATAGATCTAATAGGATCTGATTTTAAAACAGCCAACTAGGGCTGCATATACCTTATAATTCAGAGGTGTCCCTCATGGAAGGTGTCCCACCTTCTGAGAGAGAAAGAAGTACAACAAATTAGAATGTACTTACAAACACTGAAGTAAGATTTCTGTTGCATTTAGAGACAATCCCACCCAGATGCTGGACTTGGAAACGATCTGGACAATGTCTGTACAATTTATCAATGCTCAAAGAATGGGACTTATCCACTTTCAGGCATCTTTTTGGAGCTAATTATATCTGAACTGAGGAACTGTCTCTTTCTTAAAGCCAATACAGAAAAGGAGACACTTTCAAAACACAGTCTTCTTTTAGTTAATCGGTCTAGAACATAAGCAGAAATGAGTAGTGGTGCTAACTTCTTTAGTGAAAAAAACTGTAGGACACTGGACAGCTGTAGTTGTCTAATTGCTAGACAGACAAATTTGTCTGAAATGACGTCTCATCCCACTTAGTGGGTTGTGAGGGAGATAAGTCTTTGCTCTGAGCATGGGACTTTCCTGATCTGCAGGGTGATGGAGTGGAGTCACTGTGACTCAGCCACTGTAATGACCAAGGGAATGTAACAAGGTTAAACAATCAAACCATTTCTTCAATATACTGTCCTCAATATTATACAACAAGAGTTATGAGAAATCACAAGTCAGGCAAATCTGTTAACAATAAAAGCCACACAAAACAGTACTGAAACCATGCAAAACAGAAAGCTAGTAAGGTAATAGTGAGGTAATAGTGAAAGTCACACATACTGACAAAGCTTGGTGATAATTTTCTTAAGATGAATTACAGAAAGAGAGAGAGAAATAGAAAAAGATAAAGAGGCAGATAGATACATAAATTCACCACCTTGGGATCCAGAAAGAGTCGTCAGTTCTTTGATCTGAGGTTGGAAGGTTGATTTGCAGCCTACCTTAAATGGGTGCTTTTACAGAACCAACAGCTCTCTATTCTTAAGGGGCGGTGCCACTATTCATGCATGTGCTACTTTGGTCCAAGAACCTTCCCAAAGTGGGCAGTAGGTTTGTTTGGGGACTTCAGGTTGTCAACCAGGCAGAGCTCCATAAAGTACTTGATCTTTATTTGACCTTTTCCTGACACATGCTCTGTTGGAGACAAAGGGTTATGTAGATTGATTTCCATACAGACTGCTGAAGTTTCTGTTTTAAATTTCAACATGTTAGTTAAGCAAACTGGAAAAATAAGACATGAAATGATCCTTCACAGACATTCAATATGCTATTATCTAATGGGAATACTCGTAAGTCCATTTAAAATACAGTATTATACCCAGCAAACGAATAAAAGTGAATACTTGTATTTATGTGTGGATGGGTGGATGGAAAGGTGGATGTGGCTGTGTGTAAGGACAACTGGAGGAGAGTACAAAGAAGTTTTCAGGATATGCAAGGAGAAAATTAGAAAGGCAAAAGTCCACACTCAACTCAACTTGGTTGATGGGATGAAAGATAACAAAAAAACTTTTTACAAACATTTTAACAGTAAGAGGAGGGCTAAGGAGACTCTCCTTCCTTTACTGGGTGCAGCAGTGAACATGACCACTGAGGATAAGGAAAAGGCTGAGGTTCTCAATGCCTTATTTACATCCGTCTTTAAAGGCCAGACCAGTTATCCTCAGAGTACCTGAGCCAGCAGTGTGCCCATGTGGCCAAGAAGGCCAGTGGCATCCTAGCTTGTATCAGAAAGAGTGTTGCCAGTAGGAGCAAGGAAGTGATCATCTCTTTGTGTTCAACAGATGTGAGGTCTCACCTCAAGTACTTTGTCAGTTTTCGGCTCACTACAAGAGAGACATTAATGCCCTGGGGCATGTTTAGAGAAGGGCAGCTAAGCTGGTGAGGGAGTCTGGAGCACAAGTCTTATGAAAAGAAGCTGTGGGAGCTGGGATTGTTCAGTCTGGAGAAGGGGAGACTCAGGGGTGACCCTACAACTGCCTGAAGGGAGTTTGTGGTGATGTGGGGGTTGGCCTCTTCTACCATGAAGCTAGTGATAGGGCTAGGGAGGAAGGGACCTAAATTGCACCAGGGAAGATTCAGGTTGGACGATAGGAAATACTTCTCCTCAGAGAGAGGGGTCAGGCACTGGAATGGGCTGACCACAGAGTTAGTGGAGTCACTGTCCATGGATGTGTTCAAAAAACATTTAGATGTTGTGCTGAGGGATATGGTTTAATGGGAAATATTGGTGATAGGTGGATCATTGGACTGGATGATCTTAGAAGTCTTTTCCAACCTTGGTGAGTCTGATTCTACGATTTTATGATTTCCAAAACACTCAGCACTGCTGTTTCATATTAAAGTCAGTGAAAAAATCTAGTGACTTCAGTGAGAGACAATGACAGCAAAATCAAATTTTTGAAGCATAAGCTAAAACACAGATGTTTGATGCTGCCTCTGCCTTCACCAGTAAATAAATCCAGTAGTTAAATGTATACACATTTGGATCAAATGTAAGGAAACCTAATACAGAAGAGAAGGCTAAAACCACATGTTAAAACACTGCATATACATACATACAGCAACCTTTTATTTATTTCTCAAATTTCTCAGAACATTAAAAAGTAATCTTGAAAAAGACTACTTTCCATTAGTTGGAAAACTATTATTACAGAGACTGTAAAACCTTTATCTTGGGATTAGTTTTTACTGCTTATGTTCAGTTCACAGAGGTTGTCAAATGCTGTGCCATAGATACTTATTCCACAAATTGAAAAAAGTAAAAAAATTATGCTATCTACTGTTTTCTGTTACTGTTATCTACAGTGGCTTTAATGCAAGACTGTTGGATATTACTCTGAAAATAATTTATTCATACATGCTACTCATAAATGCCAACTATCTTATGCTATTTCAGCTTTATCATTAAGTACATGTATTTATCAAATGAGTGAACCGATTTGTCTACATTCTGGTACTTATACTAAAGTATCACCAATTGTCTACAACTGGAGACAGAAAATTGAGCTTAGCAAACTTTTTATGCAATCCAGAGTAATATTTAATTTGTTCTTAGGCACAGTCATCCCATATGACCTTGCATTCTGAGGGATGGCAATAATAGACTGTTCAAAGGAAAAAGCCTTTCATAAGCCACAGTTACAAAAAGATCTGACAAAACCTGAAGTACTTTTTATTCAATGTCCTACCAGCCATTCTTAACCACTTTGAAAAATCCAGAAAATTCCAAGAAAGATTATTTATGAAAAATATTTCCAGACAGAGGAAACTGTAGCAAAAGCTGTTTGAACCCAATTGGTGATACAGCTCCACTGAAATGACAAGCACCAAGGTGCCAAAAGAGTAGTGGCAGTGTAGAATTGGAGAAGACCCTGCTGAATTCAATCTGAGAATTCATGTATTTTCCACAAGTCGATTCTATATTCAGTATCAACATCCTAGCACTCTATCAGAAGATCTCATTATTACTATAGGACACAGTCACTTACAGAATGGTCCACTTACAGAATGTGTCATTTACATCTGAGGCACAAATATGATGGGGTTTTTTGTTACTGTATTTGTAATAGACTATGGACAAACATGATGACTCAAGAAAATGTCTTGCAGATAACTTCTACCTCTTATCTTAATTTCTTTCTGAAATTCTTGGAAAAATATGGTCTCCTATAAGAATTAATATACTGCATCTGTGCTGCATCAAAGGAGATCACCAGGAAAAATGAGGCATTCTATTTTGAAAATAAGTTCCATTTTGCATATGACCAAAATTATAGAAAAACATATATTGAGACCAAAATCTCCTATAAGAATATTGTTCTGAAAATACATTCTTCAATCCCTAGCTTCTCTATTGTTAACATTTTTTAATGATGCATTTTGTTAATATTCATGAACAGCTTAAAAACAGAACCCATTTCTTCTTCATGGAACAAAGCGTAGTTTAATGGTTTTGTGCTTGGGTTGAAAGAATGTAAACAGAAAGTTGTTCTGAATATGAGAAGTACTGTATCAAGTATATACACTATGTAACTGTGTTTTTCAAACCGAACCAGAAGCATTCAGAGAAGCAACCAGACAAACTGAAAATGTAACACCCATATCTTTTTAGGACTTTTAATAACATTATTTGGTTTTGCATGCCTTGTACATTCATTGAAATTCTTTCAAAACATATATAAAAATTTATACATGAAATCATTGCTCTCTTTTAATCCATCAAATATTTGCTGCAGTTAGATTTTCATCTATCTCAAATTTTACACAGCAATATCTTTCTAAAATTCCTTGGGTGCATAGAATCCACGCTGACATTGTGGTAGAAAGTGCAAGACTGATACAATAGTGGAGAGAGAAAGACTACTTTGACACAGAAACTAATCAAAGAAAATACTTGTGAAAATTACACACAACTAGAAGGAATTATGAGACGTCACATCACTAATTTGTCATGTATTTGTCTTTATTGATATAACAAGCTTATTTTCTGTCATTCTGTGGATCTCAACTTCTGGAGTGCCAGTGGTAAAATTCTTATTTAACACAGTTTGAAACAGAATTTTAGGAACATTCCACATGCAAGTCATAAATTGTAATTCTTCTGTTACACAGAAACCTGCTCCATCTCACTTCTTTTCTTCTCAGTCTATGACATGAAAGAACATGAACCATGTTTTCTTTTATTGCATACTCAAGATTTCCCACGGAAGTACTAAAACTTCACTATAAAAGGCAGCTGTATAAAACACTAACAAAACTTCCATGAGGAAGCACCCACAGTTAAAGATCTCAATGTTCTGTTTGCTTTTCTCTCTTTCTGAGAGTCATAATATCCACCATCATACTTATCAAGTTTGGGAAGAGAAATATGTATATAAACTCACTCAGTAACTTCCTGGGTAATTTGCACAGTTCATCCAGATATAATGTTCTCTTACATCAGTTCAGGAGCAAGATTAATTACACTCATGAACCACAAGGATGAAAAGATTTAATCTAATTAACAATTTCCTTTAATACTAAATCTCCTTTCTAGTGGAGATTTTATCAATCGTTATTTTTAACTACTGAGAACAGATTCATTAGTCTTACTTTAGTATCAACATTTCCTTTTCAGCTCTGTATGTTTGAAACCTAAAGTAAAAAGCACTGGCATGGCACTGGAATGCCATCTGAGAAGTCTTGGTATACACAGAGCCCCAGTTTCCTAGCATAAGTGCCGGTAACAAGGCAATATGGATGCACAGACTGAAAGACTGGAAGCCCCACTTAAACATAAGAAAACGCTTTCCTATTGTGAGGGTCACTGAAGGCTGGAACAGGCTGCCCAGGTTGTGGGGTCTCCACTTGTGAAGGTATTCAAAACACAGATGGACAATATCCTAAGCAACCTGCTCTAGCTGACATTGCTTGAGGGGGCTGAACAAGATGATCTTGAGTAGCGCCTTCCAACCTCACCTATTCCTAATTCTTTAATTATTGTGAAATTAGGAGGAAAGAACCACAACCTTATCTTTTTCATTTTACAATAGGAAACAGGTGAAGTCACTGCTAGAGAGACTTTTAAATATCTCTGGCACACTAATATATACACCTAAAAACACAGTGTTTTGATCACAAAATTGCCCACCATTGCAATAGTTACTGCAAGCTACTTTGCTTAAAGTAGCAAATCTGTGGCAGATCCATATATACAAATCGGTTTCAAATCAAAATGAGTTCTGCTTCAACTTTAAGAACAAAGCATATAAACAAAGGTGCCATTGCCTAAGAGTTCACTATACTGAACACTTACTACTGAGATGCCCAGGTTCAGTCTGAGAAATGAAGGAAAGAATATTAGCACATTGTCACTTCATCACAGCTGTTAATTTATTGAAATAGCCATTTAAGGCACGAATGGTCATACAAGGAGGTTTCATCAGATGCTATGAATTTCCAAAATTCCTCTCTGCATCTGGTATTGTTATATTTTATATTGACAGTTGGAAAAAGTTTGTCTAGTAGGAAAAGCAAGTGCATTGTTGCTAGTTTTATACTTTCAAAATTCTACAGGCATACTACATTTTTCAGAAAGCAAATAGTTTTATTAATAATAGTAATCTTCTATTACTAGTTCAAGCGATCCAATTTAACGCATTTGTTATTTCTGACAGTGAGTCTTTTGAGCAGCAACCTTAACCACTCAAAATGACTAGCCTTGCCATGTATATGAAAGATTTGTCATTAGCAGTGTCCTGGAAAAGAAAAAAATTAAAAAAAAAAAAAAGCCCACCTTTTATTCCCAATAACTAACTTAAATACAGCAATTAACATTTTATCTGGCAGATCTGCAATCATCATCATCTTTTCCAAATAGGTAAACTCATCATTATGCATTTTAAGCTTCAAGATTAATGTATTCCAAAAACACACTGAAGAATAAAGGTACTTCATGGCTGTCTGATTTTAGGCATCTTCCCATCAACCTAAAGTGTAATCCCCTGGAGTGATTATGTGTGAATAATTTAGAAAAGTGCACAATGCCTGAGGTTTATAGACATAATGTAATCCAATATTTGTTCAGTGGAATGTCCATGGCATTCCAGAAAGACTGTAATGATCTTGCTGAGGGCACAGAAGACAGTTCACATGTATATGGACCAATTTTTCACCTTAGAGCTTTATCTTTTCTTCATAAAAATAGGACTATAAACATAATTTCAGGAATGCATGAAAAAATAATTGCCAAAATGTAAGCCTAACCCTAATAAAAAAAACTAGGAAATGTAAAAGAACAACTGGAATAAAAAAGAAAAAAAGCCAAACAACAGATTAACTGCAATTTTCAGCATCTGTGGCATTTAGAAGCCGAAATGCTTTTGAATCTTAGCAAGAGAGTTCAAGTTCTCAAGTTTCCTATGAAAGTTATGTGATGTCTTATCTTGCACAGGTAGCAGTTTGTTATGCATTGTTCATTTCTGACAGAACATCACACAATGATGTTGTATCATCACTGTCACTCTGCAGACAGCTGTTTTTGTTTCCTTTCTCACATAAATCCCTCTGTTTGTGGAATGCCATCTACTCCCATATAGAATATAGTATTTCTTTTGGATATGTCACTGAGAATTTTGTCTCTAAAGATGCCTGAAACACTAAAATGAAACATAATTCTTTGCAGATCTGTGGGAAATTAACATAAAAGGGATTCAAAATGGTCAAAAAAGAAATTTATGTTTGTGAGGTTATAATCTAGAACACTTGTAATAATTTATGTTTTCCAGCTCCATTTAATGTCTAGATCAAATTTACATCTCTGTAAGATTGTTCAGATTTGGTTGCAACTCATCAACCCTCTGCAAGGAATAAAGTCATGGATGTCTAGATAGGCTTTTTTTCCCCTTGTTGCTCCACTGTGTTGACTAATTTTCTGCCACACTCCCTTGTCCTTTAGTTGAACTGGAATGGTTGGTTTTGCACACAGATTTAAAGAAAAGCATATTGTGTATAACCATGCAGTCAGAGGTTAATGCTGAAGAAATAGGAAAAAAAAAACTCTCTGATAGAAATGTATGTAGCTCTAGTTTATTGAGTACAAAACATGGAAACTACTCCATAACAATAAAAGTATTGTTTTGTATTAGGCAAGGTGTCCTATCCCACCACATGGAATAAACTGTAAGAAACACAACTGAAATACATGTAAGGTAGATTTCAAATTCAAGTCCTTTGTGTAACAAAGTAAATGCAGAATTAAAAATTAACTTTTTATATGTACATTGACAATTTTAGTCTACACTGTATGTTACTGCTAATATTTCACTACTTGTCTGTACTTGACAACTCTGCCTTCTAGGATTACATGCCTCCAAGATTCAGCTTCTCCAAGACATCTTCCAAATTACAAGGTTCAGCAACATTTACACAAAAGGAATTAATTCAGTTTCATCTGCAAAAGGCAGACCATAAAATCTGGATTCAGGTCAGGATTTCTATACCTGCTCTAAATTTTGCATAAATTATGGTCTAGCATTTATCTGGATAAATAAGCTAAATAGCTTTTCAAGTAATTTAGCCTATCTGTTCAAAGTAGAACTTGGTTTCCTTTATCATTGTCTTCAAAATAATGACTGATGTTATTATTTATTCATCTGACTTGTGATGGCTATGTAATTTTCTTGGAAAGACAATGATGTTTGATGTTACTTTTACATTACTATTTCATAAACTATTCACAAAATATTTCATAATTTGATTTATTAATAAAGTTCCAGTAAGACAACACAGTTATATTGATTTGTTCATTATTCCTGCCTACTTGTTTTGTTGGTCTTAATAAAACATTACAAAATTTAATAAATCTAAAACCTTTATAGATGTTCTCAAGGTGCCATTTAAATGTTAACAATGAGTTATTGACTATGCTACTTTATTCCTACATATAAAATACGTATTTATCACAGTAAAATGCTTACACTCTATCTGAACATTTGTTTATATCAGTACAGAATTAACCAAATGACAGATCTGATCTTATCCATAATGTGTGGTGACTTATGAATTTGCTTTTAACTTGGTAAAGAATTGGAAAAGGATATATCCTGTGTTTGATGACTTCTTCAGTTGCCTGTTATCTAAATAGAGTCTGAAGAGAAAAAAGATACATGCTTCATGTTAGCATGACTGTTTATGTAGTCTCATGTTACAGTCTACATTAGGGCACATTGTCTATTTCTCCACTGAAGAAAGGGTATATTTTTAATGATACTACAGAATAAACTTATCAAGCTTGTTGCATTTTCTGAATTTTCATACATTGAAAAAGGATAATTTCATCAGAAGAGAAAAAAAAAAAAATAATCACATTTATGGCAATGCACGATCATATTTCAACTACTTATTCCAAAAGTAATGTGTTATTGGCTGTAAAATTCTGTGCTTTACTTATGTCTCCAACTCTCTGCTGTTTCAAAATATTTGTTCAATTTCTGTAAAAAATCATAAGCAACTACAAGACAAACATGATAAAAAAAGTGTATTCTTTGTGAAGCACATCTTTGAGATTTCCAGTTTCACACTCCTAATTTTAGAATGTTTTGTAAAGTTTATTTTACATAATTTTTCTACTTTTTGCTTTATCCTTCTAAGCGTACAGCTGATAACATATTTGTCTTTCAGATCAATTGTGTATTTTTTTCTCTTCTTTGGATGGTCTTAAGCCATACTATATTGAAGAAGATAATTTTTGAACTGTCATTTGCTCATTTTGCTCTATTCACTTAAGAGATTTTAATAAACAGAAGTAATTCCACACATAATAATGGTGCCTGCAGTTACAAAGGCAATCTCGTGCTGGATTTTATAGTTTTGTTTTAAATCCTGATTAATAATTCCACAATAGCAAGGTCTACTGTTGAGCATTTTATTAACTTTGTGTACTATCAACATGCTTAGTAAAACTACCAAGTTTACTCTACCACATAGCTGTACCTTGCACAGAATAAAAAGAGAGAGGACCATCCCATTCCCCTTCTAAGGACAACCTCCCAAGCTTCACATTAGCTCCTTATAGCTGCCAACGAACAGTAAAGGCAGAGTCACATGGGGAACCAGTCCAGCTTGGGGCCTCCTATCCACATTATCTTTGTGGGAAAGAGAACAAGGGTGGATGTCAAGTGCTGGCCGCACACCATGAAATGAGCTACAAGTCAGAATGTCAGTTCTCCTGGGCTTTCTACGCCAGCCATAAAACTACTTTATTCCACAAGAGCAAAGAACAAGTGGGAGAGGACAGAGCTCTATAGACATTGCTCCTCTGTGAGAATGAATGCAAAGCTTAGATCCAAAGCTGGTATTTTTGCTATGGGGATTAGGGAACTGCAGTTTAACACTGATGTACAGTATTGGTTGGATGCATAGTGGCTCTTTTAGAATCCTGCTGTATTCAAAAGAAAGATACCCCCAGATCAGGTCCATTGTAATTTCAGTACTTTGTAAAGAAAACAGATATAATATAATATAATATAATATAATATAATATAATATAATATAATATAATATAATATAATACTAAAAATGTCTTAACACTTTGAAGCCTTCTTTTAAGAGTCTTTTAAGGTTCAGGTATGTGCAACTGTAAGTGGATTGAGTAAAATATTTAAAGACAGAAGCTATGCATAACAGTCCGTACAATTACAGTTCTTGCAACTTTCTGACAATAATCACTTATTTTTCAAAGGCATGACTAATGACGGGTCTGAGTATGGATTTGTGAAAACACGGGTTGATCTTTCTCCTGAAGAACATGTTTGCCCAGGAAGGTTTGCTTAAAAATCATGTGGAAACATTCAGTCACACTCTGATACAAAGTAAATTAGAGACTAGAAAGCTAAATCCCTCATTGTTTGTATTCCTCTTCAAATAATATGCTATTTTTTAAATGCAATAATAATAATAATAATAATAATAATAATAATAATAATAATAAAATTTACTCCAATTTACACCTTCTGAGCCATGAATTACAAATCACTAAACCTCTAGCTTCTCTGAGAGGTCTGCTGGATAAGCCACAGCACCTTCACAAAGACATAAGTTTTACTATCTCAAAACATTATTTGAGTAGCACACAGTAAGGATAATGCTATATACTATGTATTTTTCTGGTAAGATCAGTGAATGTCTGCAACACGTTACCATGCCTGTTTACATGTATATACGGAAATACTGCCTTACAAAAACATAGAAATTTAATGGGAAAAGCTATGCATGACATTAGTAATACCTTTTATTGTCATAGAAGATTTTTGGTAATATATCACATGTTTAGATAAAGTAATTAATCAATGGCATATGTAATCACCCAAATAAGGTTGAATTAAATTAATTTCAATAGATGTCCAGTAATTATCATTATGACTACATCAGGAATGCTACAGTGCACACTTACTATTCTGTGCAGCAGCAAAACTTCTTTCTTTGTACAAATTTTATTAAATCCTTGATTCAACCTTCTGACCTCTAGTGTTATAAATTTTTGAGCAAGCTACAGCAGAAACTTGGCCAGAAACTTAATTAGCTGGGACGTTTAAACAAAGAATTCAGTGACATAGTTCGGAATTTATAACAGCCACAACCTTAAAACACAGAGCAGACTTTTATATTGCTTTTGACAGAAAACCAGCTGGGTTTTTGTTTATTGTGTTCAACGAGAACATGTTATAACTGCAATGTTAAAATAAAAGCACACAAATTAAAACAAAACAAACAAACAAAAAAACTGGTATCTCAAAGTCAACAAAATATGAAAGAACAAAGAAAAATAAAACACCGATCGGTTTGAAAAGAGCCTAGACCAATTTATAATATATGCAAAGACCAAATTGTTTTCCAGTTTGGGAACTTGTTTGGCCTAACAGCTAGAGCACTCACCAGTAACCTGTCTCAATGGACCAAAGGACATTCAAGCTGCAGCCTCTGCATTTATCCTGCCCAACGCAGGGAACTAGATGATCATAAAGGTCCTTTCCAACTCAAGTCATTCTATGTTTCTATTATAAATAAGTTGCAAACTCACACACTACTCTGAGATCTAATGAATGAACTCAGTGATTTGCTTTTGCACTGCATCTTCAGAAGCTTTCAAGGCTTTCAATGTCAAGTCGTGGATATCACTCTCAGAGACCAACGAACTCTTTGAAATCTAGGTTAAAGTGCTAGTTGACATTTGTGCAGCTGACTCAGGCACCTGTTGGAAACTCTGCCCTTCTGTCCATCTTGTGCAGGAGGTCTGCCCAATCTTGGGCTTGTGCCTGGAACACTGTGAAGCTCCATACAGTGTAAGCATCCTGCTTTCCTGAGAGATCTCACACCTAGGCTGCTACATGGCACTTTCTGTAAGAGTGTGTGTGCATCACCTAACAAAACAACAGATGCAGAATGCATTTCTTTCACATATTGTAAAACGCAGAGCCTCTTGCCTCATATGCTTTTGCTGAAACCTGTCTTTCCTAAAACACAGCTTTATTTTTTTTTTCAATACAGAGGTATGAGAACTGGGGACCACTGTATTTATCATCCCCCGACCACCATGAAGAAAACAGATTTTATGGCATGTTGTCTTATCAAATGATTTCTTGAGAAAGAAAAAAAAAAAAAAAAAAAAAAAAAAAAAAGAGAGTTCATGAAAATAGAAACACAGCCAGATATAAAAACAGAATCTTTGAGACACAAATACTAGACCCCATGCAGCTCTGTAATAGCAATTGTCTCTTTTTCTGATTGTTCCTCTTTCCCTTGGCACTCAATCTGAAAGTCCAATTTGCCAGAATAATGTATCTGGTGTGAGAGACAATTTCTACGATTGAAGTAACTGTTTCTTAGCAACCAGAGATGCTCTAGGAAAAGATTTCATTTTCCCCCATACCCACTGAGATACAGAATAATTGTCAAGATAATTATAACACATTTGTGATCATTTCTGTAGTTTTTATATAATTATTTACTGGACTGCTCAATAAAATGGAGTGTTAATTGACCACATCAACAAGGATTCATGCCTGATTTATAGATAGCCACTGGAAATCAGAATGAAATACAGTTGCAGTTGACCAGGGTTACAGATTTCTAGCCTTGTAAACACATTGCTATTTTTTATTTGCATCATTCTAATAACAAGAGGGAGCCTTAGCTCCTTACTTTCCCCTCCTCCTCTGAGGTTGTGGTGCTGTTGTAACAGGCACTGCACAGACTTGCAGAAAGACAGCTTGTGACTTGAAAACCTTGCTACAGAGATACACAAACCACAAGAAAATAGATGGTTGTACTTCTCAGAATTTAGAGGAAACTGAGCAAAGGGAGGGACAAGAAACAGGTGCTCTGAGACACAATTTTAACAGGTTGTTAAGAAAGCCCCATAATCCTCTTTCTCAGTGTTGGAAGACAAGCCAAAAAGTGTTTCTCATGCCCACACCGTTAGGGGCACGCAGATAAGCATCTCCTTTCCATGGGCTGTGGCTACAGGATGTTGTAAGCTGATTTTAACCTACGCTGCTATCCCTCCTTTGCTCTGAAGAGAGCACAGGACACTGTTAGCCATTAACAGGGGATAGAAAATATGACTCCTATTATCAAAATAATGAAGATGCATATTGAATTAGTAGTCTGTAATTGTGAAAAGTCATTAAAATGTAGGATATGTAGCTACAAAAAGGTATCTTATTCTTACAGCCGAAAGACTTGACCTCTGTACTAGAAGAGGAATTGTTCCTAATGTCATTTGCTCTCTTTGTCGATCAGTGCAAATCTCCAGGATTAAGCTAATATTAACAGTTCTCACACTCAGTCTACTGGATATTTGCTTTTTCAGGTGAATATGACTGTCTATGGAAGACAAAAATCTCTGACAGTGTCACTGCATCAATATTATTTACTTATAGAAAATTAGCTGCCCTTCACATTCCAACCGTTTTTATCACCTTCTGCCTTCCAAACTCTTCTATTATGATTGGATACCAAAACAGTGTATTACTGAATTATAGTTTCTCTCTGGTTTGTGTGTCAAATTGGCCCTGGGCTTTAGTCTCCCAGGTAGCTGCAACATTGTTTAGTAAACCTTCTGTGAATGATTATGGTAAATCTTGCTTGCAGCAGTTTCTGCTCCTGCTAGCATTTTTTTCACCCACCTGCCTGTGCTTTTCTTTCTTGTCTTTATTTTTATTTTTTTCTGATTTTCAATTTCTTTTCTTACCCTACACCCTACAGCCTAGTAGGCTGTCATAATACTGTCATAATACACTTCTTTATCCCTGCTATTTCTCTATATAGTCACTGATACAGTATGATTTTCAAACCTCCCAAGGTAAGTAATTTTCTGCTAAAAACTTTGGTACTAACAATCCACAAAAAACAAAAATTACAGAGGTATGAACAGAAACAGCTTAATACCGATTTTCATATGAATAGCACTTTGAAAATATAACTATTGTTTTTCCCTTCATTGAATTCCTACAACAAAGGCAGCATCTCAAATGCTGAAGTAAAATCGATGTTCAAACCATGATAAGTACTTTACCAATCTGTGTTCATTTTTTAATTCCTTATTTAAAATTAAAAAATAATAATAATAATAATAATAAAATCTTAATGGTTTAACTTAGTAGAAACAGGTACAAATGCAGTACAACTGTGTGGATAAAGACACACTGAAAACCAGCATGCAGTATCAGCATTAAACACAAATTTTCAAGGCTTTGGAGGAAAATGGGAAAAAGACAGTAGATTTGCACATTTAAATTAATTGCTAATGAAGAATAGCATCTCTCTGAGTTGACTTTTCGTATCAGTGGACACTATATGACTCTGGCTCCACACCACTGCCCAAGGGAGAGGAATTTACTCAAGAAAACTGCTACTAGAACTGGCACAAAATCTTGAAATAGCTCAAATTTATAACATTCACGCTCAGTAAAGAAATAAAAGACACTGTTTGTTTATTCAGCCATTGACTGAATATTGTCTTATGTATCCTCAGAATTCTTTATACAATCATAAATTATGCATGTACAGGAATCACTTCAATTACAAGTGAAAGCAATCATTTCCAAAATGGAATACGGCAACTGTTTAATACCAGAAAGCATTGCTCCAAAACACTTTCCATAGGAGCAGTGAAAATTATCTTGACTTATTTAGGCATATTTAGGTGAGTAGTAACTGAATCTTAGCTTGGACACTCAGAATAATAAGTTTTATAAAATATATAATGGCAGGAAAGACTAACTGTCAAACAGAAACTTTGATTTTAAGTAGCATATAAATAAGGGCTTTGGTTACTAGCTACATACCTCAGAAATCCAAAGTAATATTCAAAGTAGGGCTTTGGTTTTGAATTAATGGCTTGATCTGACTTCCCCCTATTTCAAAACCTTGCTTCATATATGGAACAGTAACTTCTGCAGCTTTTGGGGCTTCTGGGTTGAGACATATTTTAGTTAGTCAGATCAACTGCTGATCTCTCCTAATTTACACCACTAAGATAGATTTCTTGCTATTATTGCAAAGGAACCAGTTCAAACCTAAGTGACCCCCCTTTAAACTAACCATATTATTACTTTTAAAATAGTTCTCCTTTTTTGTTTCTTTGTTTGTTTTCTTATGGAATCTGTTCCAGCAACTTGTCCCAAAAATTGAATTATTAGTGGTTTACAGCGATCTTGTAAAGTGTGATATATGTAGTCAGCATTCAACTAAGTTTACTGCATTGAAAATTTACCTTTGCAGAAAATTTATCTGAATGCTAGATTACCAGTATCAAACTGTATAATCCTTTCACTCATTTCTATACAACAGAGAAAAGCTTTGTTTTTAACTATTGTACTTTCAGAGAGCAAGGTTCTTCCTACTTAAATGCAATTTTAAAAACATACTTACTATCCTGTCCATTGGACTAGGAGGAGACTGGTGAAATATCACCAGATGACAGGCTTTTTCACATTTTTTTCTCCAGGAGCTTGATCACATAAATGAAAGTTCCACTCCCTAATATTATTAGCTGTTTTGTTTGTTTCTTGTGTGCTTTTTGTTTTTCCATTTGTTTTTTTGTTTTTGTTTTTGTTTTTGTTTTTGTTTTTGTTTTCCCCTAAAGTAAATGGATTTTGTGTGATTTCTCCATTTCTCCCTGGATGTTCTTTCCAGCATTTTGTTTTTCTCACATTTAAAATCGCATTTAATTACTTTTATTTTTATCCCTTGTGAGTGATACAGAAGTTTTGGCTTTGCACAGAAAGAATTCATTCTGCCAGTCAAAAGTCTATTCCCACCTTCCATCACTATACCAACAAAACTGCAGTAGGAAAAGACTTTGCTTGTTTCAGTGTTTATTATCAGACCACTGAAAAGTTTTCTGTGTTTTCTATGAATCTAAATATCATTAAGCCATTAAACAGTTGTAGGTTCAGTGTAGCGTGAAAAATGTCGTTTAATTCTGTGTTAGCATTAACCACACTGCAGAAAATTACTGACCTTAGTAAAAGATAGTTGTAAAATGCTAATTCTCTTTTTCTAGTTATTTTAGCATCAAGAAACAGTCTCATAAGCTTACATACTTAGCCTCCTTGGAGAAAACCTATGAGATTAGAAGTAAAAATGTCAGTTGCTTATAGAATTAAGCAGTAGGAGTTTTAAGCAAGTAGTACTGGAATTTATCCCAAAGCATTCAGTAACCCATAATTTATTTAAAAGGAAAAAGAAGTATGAATGCATATACATGAAGCTGAAGGCAAACACATAATTCTTCCTCATCACATTGGATATAGCTGTTTTACTATGTTGGTTTGCCCTTTTGTACTTACTACATCAAAGAGGCATTATACCTCTAGTTTGTTAAGACTCATCTGGAAAGGTATTCACAGTGAGGTCAAGCAAGAAAACCTACAGCTGCTCATTGACAACTGCAAAATCCGGGATTTAAGTTATTTAGAAGGCTCTGTGAAAGTGTATGTGCTTACATGATAAAGATAGAAGGAACTGGCCAAGGAGTAAGGGGGTAAATATGTCACATGCAATCAACAGGAAGTCAGTTTTTAGCATGAGAAATGAGCCTAGGAAAAGGGGAAGAGCGGAGGGAAGTTGTTACAGTTTTTGGTTTGTTTCTCACCCTCCAACTCTTCTTTAATTGACAAAAAAAATTGAACTAATTTTCCATAAGTTGAGTCAGTTTTGCCAATGACACAATAATTTTCCTGTCTCTATCTCAACTCATTCCTATCCTATTTTCTTCTCATGTTCTGGTGAGTAGGAGCATTGAAAGGTTCACTGACTATATTGTCATAGCTTTTTGGAAAGTGTATTATGGGCCAATTTGCATTACATGACTATTTAGGAGATGGCTATTTCAGCAAATGACATTTATTTTTTTCACCTGGCTACATCACTGCTCTGGCTGTATGCAAGTGCCTGACTTTCTTCTTCCACCATCTGAGACTTTTGAACATTTCTTAAATGACATCCATGTGATTGATACCTAAATGAGAAGAATCATTGACTCAAAAGCTAGATTTAATAAAATGACAATTTTGTTCAGTTGCCATATTGGATTCAAATTTTTCATTTATAAAGTCAGAAGGAAAGCCACCAATTTATGTGATGAGGACTTAATTTAACATTTCATCTATAAAACTGCAGTACATAAAGTTAGCTACATAAATCATTAGTGCTCGAAATCTGCTGAAAAATGGTCAGCACTTTAAAAGATCTGCATCATCTACTCCAATCCACGGTAATGCCAAATTGGATGGAATATAAATTTTTCTTCTGTGCAAACAGAATGAAGTCTGACAGCATTTATTCTTAAGGTGTAGTCTGTTCCCAATAGCATGTATTAAGGAAGTAATTAAGGAAATGTCTCAGAGTGCTAGGTTGCCAGAATAAGGCAAAAAAGGTATAAAACCAATAGCTCTTGAAATAAGATTGCTGCACTGTTAAATCAGAAGGAAGCCAGATCCCATTAAATGACAATATTTCTTCATCCCAAACAGTGGAAGATACAGTGGAAGAAAGAAGAAAAAATAAATTAGGAAATTCTAGCAAATAGCAAAGTAGTCGAAAATCTTTGAGAATACTTTCCTAATGAAGAAATCCTGCATATGCAGACTATTCCTACATATTGGCATTCTATAGCTATATGATATAATTTACATTATGTGATGAGGACTTAATTTGCATTAATTGATCTATTCTCCCCTGCCAAAAAAAAGACACATTCTTAGTTTTTATTCAAAAATTTCCAATGACATAAATACTCAGTTGGATTTTCTCTCATTCACCTCAATGTTTGCATTTGTCTTCCAAACATCAATTAATCTAAGAAAAGAGACACTTCTACTCAAATACTGAATGTTCTTTAAGACACAAGGCATCATTTAATTATTTATTTTATTTCTTAAATTCAGGGTACTATACTGACTGCTGATCATAGTACTGGTTGCCTCCTCCAAAGAACTCACACAGATTTGTGTGTCACGACTTCCCTTTACTAAGTCTAAGCTGACTCTTAAACAATATCACTCAGTCTTATTATCCTATTTTCTATTATTCCATTTTCAAGGTCTCAGCTGGCACTGTAAGGATCTCTGATTTCCTTCCATAAGTTTCTCCACAGTGTCCCACTGTCAGCTAACTGCATTACTCTAGATCTGCTTTCAGAGAGGTGCTCATTCTAAAAATGAAGTTTACCTGTACAGCTTTTCTGATGAGATTGCTTCAAGCAGAGTGCTTCTCTTCTGTCAGCTCACAGACATTTGTCTTCCGAACAACTAAAAGTGGTGCATTACAGTTTCACTATTTGCCAGTCCCTCCCATCAGGAGCCATCAATAGGCTGTACAGCAGCCTGGGCCATCAGTGAGTGCACCATGCACCTCCTCCATCCCTTGGCTCTGGCTGGTCACATGAATATGAATGCTAATGAGCATGAACAGCAGTGTGCATGGCAGCTGAGTCAGGATATGGTTTGGCCAAGATGGAGCACAGAGAGTAAGAGCGGAACAAAAGGGCCAAGGAAGTGCTGCTTTTCACTGCAGTTTGTTCCTTTGTAACAGTGGCAGCTCTGGGCCTTTGCTGGGCTCCTTATTCTGTTCTTTGGGCCACGCTGGTGGCTCAGGAAAAAGAACTATGAGACAGAGGGCAGCAGCAAGCCGGGCAGCTTCACAAGCAAGGAAGGAAAATGACAAGGTAGAAGACTGATTCTGATGATGCATGAGATCTGGGCAGTTTTGGCTAATTATCTCCAGTGGACAGTGTCATAAGTGTGAGGTGATGGAGGAGATGGTGAAATACTATTTTGGGTCCTGCTGAGAAACACCTCCAAGCCATTGTTGCAGCTCTACAAAAGCTGAAGTGCCCATGAAGATAATCCCTTCTACCTTCTACTCATGCCCCTAAAGCTTCCCCCTGAGACACACCTTCCTGAGCATGGAGTAGGCTGCAACCAGCTCCACCAGCAGCACAGTGCGACCAGAAAAGAACACTGTGGCAGAGATGCCGTTTGTTGGGCATGTGGCTAGGCATGTCTGTAATGAGCATGTATGTATTCATAAATATGCATAAAGACATGTGCAATTAACAGAACTATTAGCATTGAATCTCTTTTACGCCTCTGAGAAGATCAGTGCAGAATCACATTGATTTTGTTTCATTATTAGTACAGTTGCATAAAATTATGTCTATACTTCTCTTAGAATGCTCATCAATACTCACTGCACATTCTACAGTTATATCAATGTTCTCTTCTGACAACTGTGACCTTTGAATTTATTTCAGAACAGAAGATATTAATTGACTCAAGCCACACCCTAGAAGCAATCTGGAATTGTTGCTTATCAGATTTCTCAGGCAGTAGATTTTCAAACTATCATTAATAGAGAGAAAGAAATCATGTGTGATGAATGTTCATAGAAAATTCTGCAGAAAACATAAGGATATTATAGCATTGGATTTGTTCTGCAACAAGTTCCTGCCTATCCTCATAGCACATATTGCACTGATATTTTCAAATTATGCTTTCAGTTTTCTTACAACATGCACATCAGTTTTGCATCAACCTAGATGTAGTTAAATCACTGATGAAGCTTCATGTTTGTTCTTAGTTCAGAAGAAAAATATGCTTATTTTCTGATTTGCATTCAAGATAAGTGCTTTTGCATGGGGCAATACAAAGACCTAAATGTAGTGCTTTTGTCAGTGTTGTTACAAGAACTTTGCAGTTCTAAAAGTTCCATTGAAAGATGTGGCAAAATGAGGGAAAAATATTTATGTCTTCATCATTCTGATCAACACTTAGATCTATTCCATGTGCTCTTCCTAAAGCTACTACATCTGGAGTGAAAGAGAAAAAGCTACAATTGGAATGGGCTGAAAAAGACTGAGCAGGAGTTTCAGACATCCTTCAGTTATCTTCAAAAGAAACATATGGACTCGTCAACTGCTACTTTGAATTAGGCAAGACAACTCATCTTAGGAAGAAATAGTTTAGAGGAGGAATTATAAATAGATTAGAAAATCACAAAGTTTTTGTTTCTGTTTTTTTTTTTAGTTTAGTTCAATAGAACTTCCTTTGTACATGTATTAAGCACTGCAGCTCTAACAAGCCAGGCTTTCACATCTCCGAGGGTTCCCAAGGCCTGGAATATTCATCTGAATTTATTAACAACTGTACAGCTCTGCTATCAGTACTTTGATGGATGAATATTTTCCTTTATGTTTTTATTTGTCTTCACATTCTTTATACAGATGTTTTCATATCTCGAGGTCACATGGTGTCATATTATATGTTGCAATTCAGTTATTCTAAGGTTGCTGTTGTTATCTCACTGCCTTTTTCTTTATTTCCAAATGATGTGTAATACAGCAAGTTTCTGTTCAGACCCAAAATAATAACAAGGTCTGACAGTTTTTGCCAGGATTTTTCTGCCCAGCAACTGCATTCACATTGGAAAAATGGAGCAACTTAAGTAAATAAGGTAATGACAGTTTTTTCTCTCCTCCTAGCCAAAATATCAACTATGCTGATTAAATTAAGTGCATTGTTAAGAATAGAACACTTTAGGTATATTAAGAGATGGCAGACGCTCAATACATTTCTAGAGGCAATTGTGTAGAATTTAGATTAGTTGTTCTGGAGCTGGAAAGTCCCAGCACCGTCATTTTGAGGCTTTAGATATCAGCATTTCCAATACTAGTATTTTCTGGTGATTGCTGGTAGGGAACACGAACATTCTGAAGCTGACCTTTATCAGAACTGTGAAGGAGAATTTATTTGGTTCACGTATCCCTAAGGTGGAAACCATCATTTTATAAAGTCCACCTAGTATAACATGAAGGCTTTCTGTTTTGACAAAGGCAACATAAGAGCTGCAGATGTGAATTACACCATCACTTGCTGTGGTCCTAATGGCATAATTGAAAGACGAATCACTGCAGTCATCTTTCAAATCATAAAAAGCTGTTAATTTATACTTATTTTTATGAGACATCTTAAGTGTGAAAAAGCCCAGCAGTCATTTATCTGAAGTGTTTTCCAGCTTTGTTGTGTGCTACAGTCTTGATGATGACTCAGTGCTGTGCAGGTAATCTGAAGAGTTTGTTTTGCTATAGTTTCATGAAATAGCAACTAACTTAGTAATAAGTTTATTAATGACATGGTAGGATACTACTTCAGTAAATGTAAGTCTGAGATTAATATTTCTCCTCATTTTTGTGAAGAAGTCAGAGTTAGCAACTAGCCTGTTGAAAATGAATGGATCATTATACTACTTATCACTGACATAATAACACTTCTGCAGTTTATGATTTATACAAGTAATCAAGTACAGCATCATACTGACCCAAGAAAGACAAGATGCACTCCTTTCCACTCCTTTCCACTGATGAAGTGACAGCAGAACTAACCTTTTGTGCCACAGGGTATTTAAAACTCTATCTTTTGACACTGGAGGAATTAGTCAGTCATGCATGAGTAACCCTGCTGTTACTGATGGGATTTTTATTACACAGTTGACCATAGCATAGTGTTATTAGTATCAAGCAGAGACATTTAAATGATCTGACATGGTGTGATACTTCTCCAAGAAAATTCTGCAGTATCTGCTGTTATCCTCTGAACTTTCTCGTCAGTTTCTTGAAGAGCAGGTGCCATTAGCATTTGTTTCCCACCCTTCATCTCATTAAGGCTTTTTGTTTCTCCTTTTTTTCATATTTGGGAGCACACCAACAATGGTGTCTTAGTGAATGCATTAGATAGTGAAGCAGGAATGATAAATTTCAACTTGTATTATCAGCACATTCTCTTACATTATATCAATATGATCACAGAATGAAGAACAAGAAGAAACCTTATGAATAGTTAATTAAATCTAAGAAAGGTTTTCTCAGGAAAAAAAAAAAAAAAAAAAAAGCAGCAATCCTATGCCTAAGAAATTAATTATTTTAGGCAGGGATGAGAGGTAGTGAGAAAATCAAAAGCCAAAAATCCTTCTGCTTCTGCTTTGTCTTGCAACTAAATGCACATACAAACTCTCTGGAAATTTTTGGAGATCCACTTACTTCAGTGACTGCTACTTTTACATTCAGTACTTGTTGATCTATTGCATAGACAAAAGAAGCTGCACATGTAGCCTCCTGTATTTGGGTCATATATATATATATATAATATATAGATAGATAGATAGATCGTGTACTTCTTCAGTGAAAATTTAAGGAGTGAGAATGAGATCCATCAAAAGAAGGGGACTAAGATTTCCTAATTTAGCCATTCAAATAATTTCAGATCTTCTCTGAAGATAAAAAGTGGTACTTTAAAGTGTCATTCTTTAGGCCTTTAATTAGGATAAGGAGAAGGATGTTTAAAAACTGCTTATTTCTCAGTTGAGTATAAGGAAAATCTGACATAACTAGCTTACATGTAGGTGTTGTGCTGTAAATATCTCAAACTTTCTTTTTAAAGAAAAACACAAATTTCTCCTAGGATTAGCTTCATTTACTTCTAAACTGAAAATTAGTTCATTTACTTCTAAATTAGTCTTTGTATTAGATTGGCCAGTACACTTCTGGCAATTCTCTTGTCTTCACTGGAGCTGCAATAATTTATACAATTTATGCAACCCAGTAAGAACAGTCTTCATCTGTAAGCACTTCTATGACCTTAGGACGAATTGCTCTGAAAATATATAACATGAACATGAATAACAGGACTAGGTCATACTTAAGAAAGTAGTTTGCTTACATTCTTCATTTATGTGCACTTAATTGTATAGATATGTATTACTTTCATTTTGCCATTGTCATTTTGAATTTCCATTCTAGTCAAAAGTTAGACAAGATTTAAATTTTAACAGATTTATTGTTTGGAATTCTTTTTCTCCTCTGTGTTTAAATTATCGTTATACTTAAAGTTCTTTTTAAATATTGAGAAGATAATTATTGATATATTATTGTACCACTGTATTATTACTTTGATTAAGAAAAGAATAATTGGAACAGCAAAGAGTATAACAATGAGAAGCCAGAATTTAACTACTAAATAATGAATGCCAACTCTTAATTTACAGTTATGAGCTAAACTCTCCCATTCCACATATCAATATTTCATATATATTTTGAAGAAATTTAAGGAAACGCTGAATGTGCATAAAATATACAGATAGCTAGTAATATCAAAGGGAAGAATTTCACGTATACATAAATCAATTTTAGCAATGTGTATATGAGGCAAAGGGAACATTTTTGATATTTTGAACGAGTAATGTGTTCAGTTGCTGCCTTGGGAATAATTTAATTTTTAAAATGTAAAGAGCTTTTCCACAGCACTGCAGAAGCAATAAAATAATTAATATTTCCAGCCTCTCAGCTTCACACATAAAGCTAGGACATGCTACACTCTAAGGAGTATATTCTGTTGAAGTACATTGTTGAGCTCAAAATGGCTTTTTTCCAGGTATTCCACCAACATTTACATTTTCTAAAGACATGCAGAATAGATGTTTGTTTAGCTGGATTTCATTATTTGTGTGAAATGTACAGGGGTTTTGGGGAAGGTCATGCTTAACCAACCTGGTGGCCTTCTATGATGGAGTGATGACATTGGTGGACTGATGTCGTTTACCTGGACTTGAGCAAGGCCTTTGACATGGTCCCCCACCACATCCTTATTTCCAAATTGGAGGGATGTGGATTTGATGGGTGGACCACTCAATGGATAAGAAACTGGTTAAAAGGCCACAGACAGAGGGTGGTTATCAATGGTTTGATGTCCAGATGGAGGCCAGTAATGAGCAGCGTCCCCCAGGAGTCTGTCTTGGGACCGGTGCTCTTAGACAACTTTATCAATGACATCGATGGCAAAATCGAGTGCACCCTCAGCAAGTTTGCTGGCAACACCAAGCTGAGTGGTGCAGCTGACATGGTGGAAGGAAGGGGTGCCATTCAGAGGGACTTCAACAGGCCTGAAAGGTGGACCTGGGTGAACCTAATGAGGTTCAACACAGAAAAGTGCAAAGTTTTGCACTTGGGCCGGAGGAATCCCAGATATCCCAGTCACAGACTGAAAAGAGCAGCCCTGCAGAGAAGGACCTGGGGTCCTGATGGATGAAAAGCTTAACATGAGTCAGCAGTGTGCCCTTGCAGCTCGGAAAGCAAATGGTATCCTGGTCTCCATCAGAAGAGGGGTGGCCAGCAGGGACAGGGAGGTGATTGTCCCTCTCTACTATGCTCTTGTGAGGTCCCATCTGGAGTACTGTGTCCAGGTCTGGAGCCCCCAATACAAGAAAAAAAGAGAGCTGTTGGAGAGGATCCAGAGGAGGGCCACAAAGATGACCAGGGGAGACTGGAGAACCTTCCCTAAGAAGACAGGCTGAGGAAGCTGGGCTTGTTCAGCCTAGAGAAAAGAAGGCTGTGGGGTGATCTCATTGCAGCCTTTCAGTACCTTAAGGGAGCCTACAAAGAGGAGGGGAATCAACTCTTTGAAAGGGTTGATAACTGCAGGAGAAAGGGAAATGGTTTAAGTTGAGGGAGAGAAGATTTAGGTTGGATGTCAGGGGGAAATTCTTTACAGAGAGAGTGGTGAGGTGCTGGAACAGGCTGCCCAGAGAGGTTGTGGATGCCCCATCCCTGGAGGTGCTCAAGGCCAGATTGCATGGGATCCTGGGCAGCCTGGTCTAATATTAAATGGGGTGGTTGGTGGCCCTGTGGCAAGAGGGTTGGAGATTCATGATCCTTGAGGTCCCTTCCAAACCTGGACATTCTCTGATTCTGTTTTCAAAAAAGTGGAGTCCAAGGGGAATGTCAGGTACAGAGATGCATTACTTCATAGAGACACAAAAAACAGCAGAAATAACAACACAAGACCTCACTGCATCTAAGTAGCATGTACTGAGAAAAACTGGATCAGGAAAGGAAAAATGAGCAATAGTCATTGTTAGACCTTCCCTTCAAACAGGTTAGGATGACCAACCTCATAACAGTCTTTGAAACATTTCACATTTTATTGTTTAAGCACTTCACTCAACTAGTAGCCCCACTGATTACAGTGTAGATAAAAGACCATTTCATTAAAAGTAAATGGCAGAATACAACTTCCAAACTAATTATGCCTGTTAATTTCTAAGTCTGAATATTATACTTCAAACCATAATTGTGGCTACAGTGGCTGTGAATTTTGAGATATTTGCATTAATTGCAAGCAATAATTTAAATTGTGTTGCATATTTTTGTTTATATATTCAGAATGAGATATATAGTAAATTGCTTCAGTTTCTATTAAAAAAGTCTCTAGTTTATGTAAAAAGGAGCACTTGCACAACAAAATTTTTCAGTACTACTGCCCCAACAAACATCAAATAAGAAAATAAATAATAATAAAAAAGAATTCTGTACCAAATGTGAATGCCATTATTATTGAGCTTTTTCACCTTTATTTTTTCCCATGTTCATGATTGACAGATGTGTAAAAACGATATCCCTTCAACCAATCCCGTCCTTTAGTGATCTCGGTAATTTTTTGCTTTGTCAATCACACTCTGGTGAGATACTAATGAAGGTGTTTCTATTGCCTGAAACCAAATGCAATATTTTAACTTATAATCAATTTTGATTCACATTGGACTGGTTTGATATAACACAGTGGATCTACACAGTCACATAGTAGACTATCTAAATATCTATTGAGAATTCCAGATCTCAAAAATTTTTCCTAAACTATTTTCACTTTTGGTGTCCTGAAAGTATAACTATGTTTTAACAGTCTTTTTACATGCAGGAAATTGGGGTGTGAGATGTGATATTCCATTTTCTTGAGTAGACCTTGTACAATATTTGAACCAATACAGTAGTAGACATTATTTCACATATAACTCTTTGCCTTCTCAAGCAAAATAGGGCTGATTCTATCAGCTTTTTGTTCACATAATGTCTCAAGTAAGTTACAAAATAATTAAATACAAATACACACATTCTAGGCTTCCATATATACTGCTATATAAAACAATGCATCACATAATATTATGTTCATTCAGCTATGGATATAGGAATGTGACCTATGATGTATGAAGTGCTTGGGAAAAATAATGTCTGAAAAGGTGTGCATTGCAGAAATTTGTGTATCTATTGACTTTGAAATTACCTAATTGGTCATTATGAAATGGACCAAAGTGAAAATGAGAAGGGCTGCAAGCAAGTGCTACTGATTTAAAAGCTTTTTTTTTTTTTTTTTTCTTCCCAATAATGTTTGACAAAGGTCTTTCATACCTTTTAAGTTTTTCTGCCTGCATTATAGGCAGCAGTTAATGGCCCTTCTGTGTTACAAACCATCCCATATTATGAGATCTTCAACAAGACAAGAAAATAGACTGTACTAAGAATAGAAAAGAAAAAGTCAATATTTGCAGGACGTTATTCATTTACATTTCTCCAACGAGGCCAATACAAAAATTGCAAAGCCTAATCAGAATCTGTTTGTAACAAATATGTAAGAATTTAAAACACAAAATACTGAAACATCCAGTGTTTTCACAGATGTGAAGAAATAGTAAAAATAAGCCTCTTGAAATTATATTTTTGATTTTCAAACACTGTCTTTTGTTCCACGTTATGTGGCCTTACTCCCACTTGCTAGCAACTTAGGTTTGCAGGAAAAAGGCACACTGGAAAAATACAAACAGAACTAACAGGAGTAGCACGAAGGGCAAAATGCACAATGAGATGGAAAGAGGCCAAAGAGAACTTCAATACTGAGTACTTTATACATTTCACCTTGGTTGAGTTAATGGTTTCCAAGTGAATTGATCCAAAGTTGTTTTCCATAGTAGTATTAGAATAAAAAGGTAAAACACACATAGTAAATCAAGCTGTTGGTCTAAGATAACTTGGACAACTGCAAACAAAGGATGCTATGTTGAATGTATCACACTTTTGTTACTTTAGGCTCTCTTACTAAAAATAGCACTGTATCTGTTTATGAGCTGTATGTTCTACATTGTCAAGGACAGCGCTGTTGGAAGGTCCTTCTTTCTTTTCTCTTATTCTGCTGCCAGGCAATTAGTCTTAGCAGGAGAAATGGAGAATTTATTTCTCCTTGAATCATACTGAGATTCACACACCGAAGAAGCAATTTTGTAGTCCTGAATTATGAACTGATCACATGACCTTGAAGCTGCCTGAGTTAGGAAGCAGCTCCTATTCACAACTTGACAAAATATCGTATTTGTCTCTAAGCAGCAGTGAAAGGGGAGGCTGTAAATGCTCCACTGCACCAACCATCTGAGCCATCAGTCCTGAAGAGATATGATTCTTCTTAGGATCCAAAAGCAGGTAAACAATTAGAAAGGTGCTGCTCACCCAGACAGGCATCGTGTACTCCAGAGCAAATACTTAGGCACATCACACTAGAAGTCCGACATTCCACCAGCAAACCTGGCCAAGCCTCATTGTACAGTCCAGTGTTAATGATACAGCATATGACATGGAAGTGAGGGAGGGAGGGAGGGAAGGAGAGAGGGAGGGAGGGAGGGAAGGAGGGAGGGAGGGAGGAGGGAGGGAGGGAGGGAGGAAGGAAGGGAGGAAGGGAGGAAGGGAGGAAGGGAGGGAGGGAGGGAGGAAGGCAGGAAGGCAGGAAGGCAGGCAGGAAGGCAGGCAGGAAGGCAGGCAGGAAGGCAGGAAGGCAGGAAGGCAGGAAGGCAGGAAGGCAGGAAGGCAGGAAGGAAGGAAGGAAGGAAGGAAGGAAGGAAGGAAGGAAGGAAGGAAGGAAGGAAGGAAGGAAGGAAGGAAGTTTCTATCAGATGCAACAGAAGGCAAGATTAAGATAAAAAATGTGCCATCTGTTCTTGGTAGATGAAGAACTAAACTGAAAGAGTAACTTTTCTTTTGCACTCATATGGGGAGTTCTAAGGGTTGAACTTAAAAGTTGTTATTCAACATTGCCTGCAGAAATATGAAGAGATTGGATTAAGGACAAAGGAAATCCTCAAAAATGCTAAAAGTGCAGTTAGAGTATTTCTCAAAGGCATATCATTCATTGCATCAATCTACTACAGGAATCTTTATCTCAGCTCTTCTCTATATCTGTGTAGCAATTCCATGGGAAGCAGAAAGAGGAACAGATAATGCCTGTATGTGTCTAGGCCAGCCAGTTCTCCTGGGAGTAGCCCATAGAATGCTGGGAGTTGTTTTGGCTGTTAATTGCTCTAGAGTTAGAAAAAATGGTATTCAGGTTAATTTTCTTCCAGATGTGCAATAATATGAACATGTATTCCCTATGTTGATTCTATAGTAGTAGACAAAAGATCCAAAATATAAAAGGAGACTTGATTCTGATCTCAGGGCACTTTGTCTGTAATAATACTTCTCTAACTGCCAGGGACTTGATCTTTATTTATCCTGCTGTAGCCAGAAATTGATACAATCCCAAAGGAATCAACACAGATTTCACCGTTTGGGTCACTAATCCCAAAAGACCATAATTGTATTTTGCTTTTGCACTTTAGGCATGAAAACTGGAAGCACCTAGTCTCTTTGTGTGGATAAACATGGCAAAAAGAACGAGAGGCAGACACAGACACAGTCTATAAAAAATACATTTCGGAATTTTTATAGATTTAATTGTCAGTCATTTTAAGTGATATAACATAAGCAAATCACTTTCAGTGATGTTTTGGCAATGCACTCAAATTTACTACAAGCTGTGGAATATAGAAAAATAAGCTTGAGAAAAAGCTATTGAAATTCAATATAGGAAGGACAGCTACAAAAAATATATATGTGATAGAAAAAAAACCCACAATGTATTTATTGTGGCTTAATTTGGGAAATAACACAGCAATGTACCAAATATTTCTATTAAATTCCAAGTACTCTGAACTATTTTACATTGCTGACAGGTTGGAAATCAGCACCTTGTAGAAGCAAACCACCAGGGAAGATTTCCAGCTTGATCATAAATAAAGATTTAGCGATTTGACAAAGCAAATTGGAACATGACAAAGAAAGTTTGATCAGCACAAATCATGAAAAATCACCAGCAAAATGCAGAGTTCAAATTCTGTTGTGGTCATGTATATTCTTAGATGTTGCTAAATGAAAAATCTATTAAAGCCACAAAGACACATGACAAGCATGATATCAAATTTGCAATTTAGAAATGAGCAACGTAAATAGTTGTTCCATATTAGTAGAAAGAGTCAGAGGCTAAATCTGAGTTGTCTTTATTTTTTTATTTTTAATTGTTTCTAGTTAAAGAGAAGAGCCAGAAGCTGTTACCAAAACCAAACCTAAACAAAATGGAACTACATTTACTTTGCTAAAACTATAAAAATACAAAGAATTTAAAAAAAAAAAAAAAAAAAAAAAAAGAAAAGAGGGGAGAACGTGAATTAATTCTTCCTGACGAAAATGTAATTCCTAATGTTTTTCCTTGAGAGGTGAGCATGGCCTAGAGAAAATGCTTGCTGAAGTATTGTACATAATAGAATAAAGATCAGTAAACTATGGAAAAAATATCGAAAGAGTTTTAATCAGTTTAAAACAGTTGATGATTTGACACTATATTTTATCTTAGAAATATAGCAAACATGCTAGTTTACATTTTCAAAGAGCTGTATTTGTGGCAGGCACAATTTATGATATTCACACATCTTTTATGGGATATTCTGTAAAATGGACTTCAGGGCTAATGGGTGACAAAAGCAAATTAATGCAGACAAAGAATTCTGATGACTTTGATGAACCTTTATCAAAGATTTTCACACAGTGTGAGAAATGAGGAGAAGAGCAAATTGAAGCAGATGTATGTATGTGTGAGTTTGCCATCAATGAACACATGAAAGGAAACGTCAGCAGTGTGATTCCTAGTGAGCGTATCTTAATTTAGTAAGACAACTTTGATAAACAAGATTATTAACCCAAATAATATTTAGCTAATAAAAGAATAAAACAACATAAAAGTTTCATAAACCGAGAGAACTACAACTCCTAGACGCTCAGTGAGCTACTTGAAACATGGAGAATGTAGAGAGAGTAAGAATATGACAAAAGGAAAGTTATTGTCTAGGAGACACTAGCAAGTGGATGAATATTGGGCCCATTAGAAAGCTTTAATCTGCACTTTCGTTGAACATGAGGGAAAAAGTCTTACTCTCTGTAGCTTATAGTATTATCACCCTCATATGATTGAAATACTTCAACTTCTTCCAGGGAGTCTGAAAGGCAAACATTTTATGCATTCATGGCTATATGAAGAGTGTTTTACACTTACAGTACAAACCAACAAAAAAATCTTTATTGATGCTGTTTCACTTGGGAGGTACCACCACCTTCTCCAGCTGATGCTAAAAAAGCCTCAGCTCTGCTCTCCGTTTCTGTTCAATGCCCTTCAAATATCATGTGAGTAAACAAGGGAATGCTCTCACTGCATATAAACCAGTTGTTTTCTTCATATTTTTTGTGGGATTTAGAACTCCCCTAGGTCCACAGTCAAAAATGTAACAAAGTATGTTTTCAGGTAACGACAGTAAAATTTCGTGCTTTTACAGTAGATGTAAATATCAAGTAGAATAAAATGCTGCAGTAAAGACATTGCCTAGATGTGAATCAGATGTGAGTGATTTACTTATTTCACTCATAAAAAATGAGATGTAAATGTCACTGCTATTACTATATTATTAATAATCTTTTATTTTTACTAGTTACTATTAAGCAAATAACAAAATAATAACTTGAGAAATAAGCTGTCCATAATGTAAAGTACTCTGTGTTCCTAGGGAATGACACAAATCACTGACATCATAACCTTCAGAAAAACCACCCCTACAGTCCTGCTCAACTTGGGTAGAAGTGTGGGTGTCTGAACAGCTGTGAACAGCATATAGCAAACCTAGAACTGCTCCAATACACATAAATGCTGCAGAATGCTTGTTTTAATGCCCATTTTCTACATTTGTTAAGTTAGATTAAAAAATAAACAAAAGCCCACAACATTACATGGTGCAAGAATGGAGTGGAATTTTTTGAGACTTCTCCAGTGTGAAACAAGGTATAATTCAAGGATGTGTTTTCCTATTCATTTATGTGCCTGCAAATGCAGAATGCCTGAAAGTGACAATACAATTGTGTAAAGAGATGGGTTACCTAATTTTTGATTTGCTGCTATTTTAGCTAAAGATGATCTTTCCCCCCCAAAAATGATAATATTTTAAGTTCCTTTTTAACCTCCAGTAAGAAAAAAAATAATTTACTTGATCTGAATAGTATAATGTTATGGTTTAACATAATTATAGTGTCATCTAAGAGCCTCTGGTATTTCACCATATTTTTAGATAAGCATATTTTAAATCATTACCTTCTGTGAGTGCAACACATGAGGGTTATTAATGCCTCCTATTTTGTGATGTTGGCCCACGACATCAGAGGCAGATGTTGGAGGCATATCAGTAGAAGCTGAATCTTCCACCAGTATTCCATTACATGTTTTTGCCGTGTGACAGATGGCAGCAGAGGAGCAGTCTGACAGAATGGCATCTAACATGGGAGTTCTGATGAAACAAAGATGTGTCACTGAATTTCTCTATGTGGAAAAAATGGCACCCACTGACATTCATCAATGCTTGCTGAACATTTATAGATACCAAACAGTGGATGTGAGCACAATGAGGCAGTGGGTGGTGTATTTCAGCAGTGGGGACAGCAATGTGAAAGACAAGCCACATTCTGGATTGCCATACATAGCTTTCACATCATGAAATGGGCATCTCAATCAGTTTATCCCCTTCAATTGGTTAATGGTGGTGACTGTTGAAAGAATAGTGCTTAGTAGATGAGAATTTTCTCTATCAAGTAATGTTATTGTGGTCTTTGTATCTGATGTAGTTTCCATGGAAATAAACAGGAGACGTTACTTTCAAAGTCACCTTCATATATCTGTTCATAAACTGCGCATAGATATCATTGATTTTCCTACTCTGAACTAGTAAAAGAAACAGCGTTAACCAGCAGTTCCACTGGGGTGTAGTCATTTCATGATTACTGGATGTAATTATAAAATAGACAGTGTGGAATCACTCTATTCACTATTTCTCTATTTCAGGCTTCCCGTGCAATTGCTGTAATTAGTAGGCAACAAAGAAAATCTATTTGATTTTGACCCAATAAGCAGTCAAATAACGTTTGTAAAGAAGACCCTGTGAATGATATAGTTTTTTTCCCTTTTTTTTCTTTTTCTTTTTTTCACATGAATTTAAATCTTTGCCTCCCTTCAGCCTGACAACAACTTCTACCATTGTCTACTGTAGAAAAGGTTGTGCCAGTTCCTCCGGGCATGGTCCCAGCTCTGAACCTCAGTAATGTTGTATATATATTAGCAACTCAGTGCTTTCAAGATTTGAATAGCTGAGTATATTTGTTGTGATTGTGAATTTATGCACTGCGAATACTATATCTCACTGATATCTCACAGCCATTTGGAAAATCCCCACTTTGGTCTTGATAACAAAGTCAAAAGTTCATGAATGGATTAGTGAATCCAGAACAATGGTTTTTAAAATTATATGGGTTTCTTTATTTCATTGAAATAAATGAGATTACAATGACTCAGAAGCCTCAAAAATCCTATGAAATGATTAAGGAAGAACCCTACTGAATGTAAAATTGAAGTTTAAGCTTAAAGTTTTTTGATCAAGAACAGGGACTTGATAATATATTTAGAAATACTGATGAGTTCTCTTTTTTTTTTTTTTTTTTTTTTTTTTTCCAGTCTGGAACTCAGAGGGCTTCATGAAGGTAAATAAATATTATCTTTATTTGTATTACAGAGATGTAAAAAAGACTGAACTTTTTAAAGTGAGATATGGATGCAAATTCAAAGTTTTTCCATTAAATTTACCTCTTTCGCTCATATCCACAGAAAGGAAGAATAATTTTAACCATAGAAAAATGCAAAACTGATAGTAATTTTACATTTGTACAGTGTATAATTAGCCTTCAGCCATTGTATCTACTATTGTCTTTTTTCACAGAATTAGTAAATAAGGTCAAACCAAATCATCCGAAGAGGCTGAGGCATTAGTATGTCTTATGAATGAATAGAAATCTGGAACATTTTAGTAGAGTTTGCTTGGAGCTGGATAGCAGTTTAAGTATGGACTTTACTTAACGACCATGAACATTCATTGTTGAACTAGAAGAGTTTGATAAGCAGTATGTTGTGTAGTTGAGACAGTAAGGTAACTCAGTTGTTTTAAGTGCTGAAGCTATTATTGCCTGGAAGCGTAACCATGAAATAATGTTAATGCTAACATCACTCTTAGTGAAGTTAAAGTTGAATCAACAAAGTGACATTTTTTAAAAAGTAAAATAATACTTCAATTTAATAAAAAGCTAGCTTCTTGATTAAATGTGCAGAAAGCAAGCTGTTTATTCTTTAAATCACAAAAAAAAAATTAAATAAAATCAAAGGAATGTAATATCTGTATGGATCCATATACTCAGGCAAAATGTACTCAATGTATGTAATAATGAATACAGAAATTAGAGAATTTTATTTGTTTTACACAGCACAGACTGGAAGCAAAAAAGTAAGTAGGTGTCCTGAGTTTCAAATTCCAGAACTGCTACTGGAACCAGACAAGAATCAGATCAGTCCTATTTTCAGTGAACTATAATCCCGTAACACATAACAGAATTTCAGCCCAAATTCTCCCCACTAATTTCATAGGCTTTCCTTATTTCCATCTTAATCTAACCTTTTCCTGGATCCAAAATATAATCTCCACCACTTTTTTTCCAACTGTGATGTTATATTTTACTATTTTGCACTTCCTTTGGGGCTCTTTCTTTTCTAATTATCACACTAAGTGGATCTGGCTCTCTTTCTCACAGCTTGATCACTTTTTTCCTGTGTGATGCCATCTGCCTAATAGGCTTTCTTATCTGGCTTAAGGGGAGACTGCTACTGTAGATTCTGCTATATATCCCCAGAGATCTTAATCCATGTTTTCTTATCATTAAAAAAAATCCTTTCTTGTTTTGTAACTGATTTCAGCAACAAGTATTTTAGCAGAGCATGCCTTTCAACAGCATAATCATACAAAGCTCATAAGAAGGTTTCTTACTCGAGACTATAGCCAGTTACAGTTTTTTTATTCAAATACATTCGTTGAAGAATTATACATATACATATATGCATGTCCTGAAATAAATGTATTTCCTTTATTCTGTTTGCTGGCAGAGTAAAATTCTCACCTAGGAGAAATCAGTATAGATCTGATTGACTTCAGAGATTTTAATAACGTGATCATGAGAGCAGGCCAAGAAAAAAAATGTATGATGATTGTTTCTTCTAGATAAATTAATAATAGAAATGTTCCAAGAAATTAAATACTCTGCTGCCAGTGGGGAGTGTAGGTACCTGGGGCTGAATTGAGATGAGCTTACATAATTCTGTATCCTTTCTGGAGGAAGGATCCTGCTCTTTGTACGCAACAATGCCTGCGGCATAAAAGCCAGAATATCACTGTCTAATTTACTTACTGTATGATTCATTGATTAATCATTTCTTTGCATTCAGTGCTACTAAACAATGTACAGAAGTAATCCAAGATAATATTAACCTAAGACATACACACACACAAAAAACCCTTCTCTCCAGTGTAACTGATTTTGTATCAAAACTATGTGAAAACCTGGCAGACAATAACAAATTTGAATGGAAAATAGCTTGTTCTGCAAATTTTAATTTCAGAAGGGATTTCTTTGTGTTTGATCTTTTGAAGGATGTTATAATTGATACCTTGGTAGTAAAATACAGTCTAATTCAGACCACAATAGAAAACACTGTTGTTCTTTTCCTCACACTTACCCCCTCAGATTTCTTAGCAAAGTCACTCTTGATTTCTAAAACTCCAAGTCTAGCTATACTAGGCCATTATTTGGTAAGTTGGACTATGTTATTAATGACATCATACTTACATATAAATTATTTTAAGAGTGTGATTGTTACCATTCAGCTTGAAACTGTTCATCTCTTATGTTTTTCTCTATAATGTTGTATTTGTTGTTAAATCATAAAACATCCTGGACAAAACAGCAGGCTAGCAAGTAACATGATGAAATTCCAGTGACTTCACTGAGTTTATCTCAGCAAGAGCTTAGACCAAGTTTGTTGGGGCATATGAAATCACATACACAGAGACATTGTGCTACATAGAAAAATACCAGTTTCCCACATCAGTGGACAAGAGAATTATGGAAGTCTTCCCTGAAGCTCTGATGGATCAGATAAGGCTTCTCTGATTGTTGAAATTCTGGCCATGTGGCATATATCTCACAGACACTTGCTTTGATTAAGTTCACAACACATGTTCAGATTAATTCCTTTCCTTTGACCAGTATGTATGTGTAAAATCACCATTTTTCTTTTCAAATCAATCTTTTCACATTCAAACAAATCCAGCTAGTACACAGGATAAATCAAGTTTACCTCGCCAGCGTTGCTATTTCAACCTAAGTCAGCCTGCACGCACCTAATGACAGACCGGATAACGTACTGGTCGAAGTAGCACAGGGATGCTGTAGGAATTGCACAAGTACTTCATGAAGCTAGACATTTGTTTGGTTTTGGTTCATCTTAAGTGCAAATACTGTTCAACTCCAGCCACCTGCATGCACTGCTATTTGAGCTGAAATATGCTTCAGTGCACAAAAAAAATTATTCTGCCATCTGCACAATGCCAGTAAAACTAATGCACAGGAAATTTGAATGTGGTGATAAATACATCTGTTGCACTGGTAAAGCCTCTTTGCAAATCAATATAGTTTCAGCAATTCCTTTATACTAACCTGACTGCAGTACTACAGAAGCCAGTAAACGCCAGTTATTCATTAACTGTGGCATCAAAGGTCCCATACATACCTCCATTTTCATTACTACTGCTTTATTTTATATCTCTGTGAATACTGAATGAACTCTCTTGAGTACTGTGGTACTGAATTGTTTGACTTTTCATCCATGTTTCTTAAGACACACCAGTCTGACAAATTCATTATCTATTGCCTGTAGCTTAGCTTGAGCACCTGTGAAAGACATTCCTTTTGAGAAGCTTTCCATTGTGAGAAGATTTAGGCACTGGCTTTGACTTACAAGAGCCTGCTGTAAGTCAAACTCATGGCACTGTGAGTAAGATATCTGGAAAGATATAGCACAGTCACTTAACTTGGTTTGAAATACTGGCCAGTTAGATGTGAATTACATCATAGTCGAATCCACCTTGTTCTTGAATTGATCCATTATTTTCCAAAATATTTCATTAATAAATTTAGAAAAAAAAAAAAAAAAATTCCATCTTGTCAAGAACATTGGTTTATCAAAAATTTGTAATTTGAGGAGATTACAGCAGGCAAAGTTAAAATTGTACAGAAAGCACAGGAGGGAAAATTCTCTATGAAAAAAAAACCCCACACAAGAGTAGTTTAAGAACAAAAACAACAATAATAAAAATAATAAAAGAATATGAGACCATGCAGAAGAGAATGATAAGAGAGACATTATCAACTTCTATAAAAATAATAAAGTTCAGACACCATTCAGGTTTTCAATTATTTTTTTTTTAAAGGGGGTGGGGGGGAGAGAGTTAAAAAAGAAAAGACAATATGCAGAAGTTATGTTTATTCTACTATACTACATGGAAATACTACTCTCTCAAATTTAATATTGATACTTCTCTATAAGGTAAAAGGAAGGTTTTCCTAAGACTGCCTAAATTTTAAAAGGCTTTGCAAATTACAGAATGATTGTAGCAAGTACAATAGTAACAAGAACAACTAAAATGAAAAGATATCATTGCTTCTTTCTTCTACAGTCTTATGTCTAGTTCACCTACAAAACACTCTGTTCTGTTTCCTTGTTTCTTTGTTTTGGTACACAAATAAATATTGGGGATAATAACAGCTGCAAATCGAGTGTCTGTTTTTACTAATATCTGCTTTATAAACACAGGATCTTTTTTTTTTTCCCTGACAGCTCTCCTGAACTGGCTGATAGTTTTTGTGTATGGAAGCAACTAGCCCAGACATGGTGAAGGTCAAATAAAAGTACATCTTCTGAGCCTGAAGAAAGCTATTTATTTTGAGAAGCTTCAGGCACTGAACTGCAGAGTAGCTCTAAGATCTTGGAAGATTATTAGATGAAAAGTTAAATTATTTGCCTTTGGACCTACAGTTTAGATTATTTTTCCCAAGTCCTTTCCTGGCTCAAAGAAAGATGGCTATGTAATTCGTATCATTCAGTCTTAGAGAGGTGAAGTACCTGGTATTAAATCAAAATCATAAGTTAAAATATTTCTAATTATCTTAAAGATGATGAATGTGAAAGGAAAAAATTAACCAAAGATATTATAAATGTATCACATCTATTTATAATATATTCAAAACTGAAACAGATGTTTGATTTTTAATGACTGGTATTGGTATAGAAAATTAAGAATCTACCCAGTCTGAGCAATCTGGTGTCTGCTGATGCCAGCTATGTTCCACAAATGTGGCAGCTCCTCCAAAGATGGCTCTTCTCTAAAAGGCATCTCAGTGAATTGGAGTACTTCACATACCTGCACCCCAAAAATTTTAACCAAAGATGTATGTGACTACGGTATCAAAGACAGAAATGTATTGTAATAACCAAGTCTAACAATTCAGCAACCAGAAACAGAAGTAAACAGAATATTTGTTTGTTTGTTTGTTTGTTTAGAGATTTGTAGAGAGAGAAATGCTAATTGGACCAAAGACAGCCATTACACTTTGGTACTTCCCAGGAGATGCTGGTCCCCTGGGCTGCCCTATGCCATTTATCATCAGAGTTTCTTTTGATAGCACATAGGCTATCAAAAAGGAGAAAGGGAGAGAAGCAGTGAGGACCTCTCCCCTCCCTGTAAGCCTCTTTAGCACTACACTTGACAGCGATCTGCCTACATTTTTCCTAAACCCCTAGATCTTATTTGAGGTTCCTCTGTTTCATAAACATTTTGCTGTCATAGTACATGTTAAGAAAAAAAAAGCAAACAGTAAGAACCAAAATAATCTGTTAGCCTGATGGGTTTAGGTCCAGTATAAAGAAATAGCATGCATATAATTATGTGATTATGTGATTATGTGACACAGTCATGCATTTTCCTAGTGAAAATATATTAATCACCATATATATATTAGGAAAAAAACTGTCACGTAAACTTGCCCCTATTCTATTCCTATGTTCATCTAGGGAGACTAGCTTTCTAAGAGACTAAGAATCCTCATTTTCACCATGTAACTTGGGCAAAATTTCATGTTGCTACCAGCCCTAGCTTTTCCCAGAAAAGCTTATCTATTACTTAGCCATTAGCTAGCCAGTGCATTCATGATTTTCACAGTTTTTGCAGGAAGTTGCATTCAGCCTCAAACGATCTGTAATAATTACTTTTTTTTTTAATTCCTGGCATCAATGAAAGACTTTTCTCCCACCTCAGACAGCCCACAGCTCTCTTCCTCCTCTGCGTGGTATTCAGATATATTTGTCAGAATTTATGGATGAATTTTTTAAATGTTTTAAAATCTGGCTCTAACTATGGAACACTGACTGTAATTATAATTCTGGCATTATTTATAAGATCAGAGTCTCCTTTCCAGGGAGAAGTCTTCCATTATCAGTCAGTTAAGCATTAGAAAATATTTCACAGTTAAGCGCGGAATACAAGCACTGTCATCCAAAAACTTTCCTGAGAACATACGTATAATTCAAATTAGATTAAAAAAGCAGATATAATGTGTTTATTCTATTCTTTGAACATATTAAGGTTAGGTTGTTAACAGATAGATAGATGGAAAGATTGATAGATAGATAGGCAAATATATTACACAGGCAGATGCTGTTCAAATTCCACATCTTTAATGGACTAAATGGTGGAGTCATCACTATTACATTTCTTCAAATCATTCTAGGTACACATACATACGTATTATAGGTACTTTCAGCAGATAAAAGGGGCCACTTCCCAAATTCCCCATCATGCACAAATGGTAGATGTTCTGTGTTACCATAGTAATGGAACAGCACCACAGAGCCATATAATCATGTGCATATCTTCAATGAAGACACACATAACCATGCATAAGAAACGGACATGCTGGGATTACCTCCTAAAATTATGATGACATTGCCTCTAAAATTGCTGCTCATGATATCTGCAGTGTTTTCAGTGACTGATTTGAAAGCAGAGTACAAAGGGGAAACAAAAGAAAGCCTGTACTGAAATTCCATACAGAGAAGGAGAAAGTCCCCAGAATATATAAAATGTAACAAATAACATTTGTTTTCTTCAACAAAGGTGTTGAAAAAAAGAAAGTAATTAAATAATGAGAAACTAAAGAAATTATAAGACTGGGGAAATGAAAGGGAATGTAAGCAGGAAATGAAGAAGTAGCTGAGGATGAGAAACTTAAAAAAAAGGCAGAAAAAACAGGCCAGAATGGGAAACAGAAAAAGGAGAAGTAGCGCACAAAAGTGAACAAGAATAGGAAAAGTAGAGATGAGAATAACAAGGAAAAAATCCCTAGGAGAAATTGTTACGGAAAAGGAAGCACTGAGAAGAAAAGTAGAGGAGAAAATGCCAAGATCTGAAAGGAATTTAGCACAGTCTGACTTACTGAAACAGGTAAATGTCACATACTTTGAAAGCATAAGACACAGATATATTTACTTTTTCTTAATGTCAATAACAAAGCAGTATTGTATCTCACAGTATCCTTTTATTTCTATATTCACAGACATTATAAAATAGGATAAGAAGAGATTGTGAAATTTAGCCACGCTTTTTATTTCTGGATAAGGATCATCCAAGTTTTATATGATCATTGCCTATGTGCTTTAATTTCCTCACAGGTATTCCATCATTTAAAACAAATAAATAAATAATAAATAAAAAGATGCCTGATATTAAAATGCTACAGCCATGTTCATATATTAGGTACCTGACGGGTACCTGACCATCTTATGAGATATTCAAAAGACATAGGAATTGACAGCAAGAACAGCACTTCAAAATATTATTTGTTTATTTATATGTGTAAATAAGAAATATGAGGTCCTCTTCTGTTGTTGTTATTTTGTTGTTTTTTTCTTAATTTTGGGCCTTACATAGACATTACTCAATGAGGATCAAAGAGCATAGATAATTTTTGCAGAAGTAAATAGGCTGAAGTAGTTTTAGACCACTCTTAAAGTTCAGTCTCTTTATATCTTACAGTAAACTACTCTCAATCTTTGGAAAATGAGAAGATCCTTAAGAATAAAATATAAACATATAACATATAAAAATATGTTTTCGAGGGGGGAAGGAAATGTTACAGCTAGCTTACTTTTAATTTGCCAGTATTTTTTTTTTTTTTTTTTTTTGCCAGAAAGGGGATTTTTTTTCATTCTGTCAGAAAATTTACCATTTAAATGTGTATTCTTACAAAATATACTGTCCTGAGAAGACATTTTTAAATTGTATTCTATAAATTTACGAACATTTGTTTTAAATTGCAGCAAGAATTAAATGAACAATAAGTAATTTATGTGGTTTTATTTAATCCAGGCTGCTTAGAATACAAAAAATAAAATTAAATACCTATACATGCCTAAAAAAAAAAAAAAAAGCTCACTTTCTTACATCATTCTTACAGAAAGATATTTTGCTTCCATATAATGATTTATTTTTGTTTTGACATAACACAATATGGAAATTAAGTCCAGAATATCAGACAATGAAAAAGTCATGATTAAACTATATATATATACCTGAAGCCTTGACAAATGATAAATTAGAGAGGGAACCAATCTGCTACCTTTTCCCATGTTACACTTGGGGACAAATCTCTGAAGGCTCTTCCACTGTTGTCAAAGTTTCATTAAGACTCAGCATCCTTCCTAGGCTTCTTCAGGTGCCAGTTTGATGGATGTGCACTAAACAATATCTGCTGGGCACTGAAGGGGGTTGGAGTACCTGCTGTACAGCTGTCAGGTGCTTGTTAACTTCATTGCTTTAACAACAAAGGCCATGTAAATACAGAATAAAAATGGAGGGCAAACAAAGGCATAAAGCTGTGAAAGAAAAACAACACCTGGAGAAGTCTGTAAGTCTGGAGAATTAAGGCTGCTGTGGGCAGAAAATAGTTTCCACTTGTTTCCACTGTTGTCTTAAGACTTTTCAAAACAGAGTTTCAACAGTGATTTTTATACAGTTTTCAGAAAACTATATTTATTTGTCCTCCAGTCTAAATACTTGAATATATCATAAACTTGAATTGGTTATTGCTTGATTCTTGTTCTGTTATAGACTTGTTATGAAAACAAAAATACATATAATAGAAGGTGCTAAAACATTAAGCATAAGTGACAAGCTATTTTCCACAGGTTTAAAAAATTAAAAAACAAGAAAAAAGAAAAATTAGACTCAAACTGCATAAATCTCTTTGTAATGTTAATTACCTTACAAGTAATATAGCCTCTCTCAATTTCCCAAAGAGAATTCAGTGATAACAAAGGTTTGACCTTCTTCTTGTAAACCCATATATATAATAGCAATATTCTTTCCCTCCCATATCTATTATTTTAATGCTTATAATTCTAAAATAATATTTGTTTTTTAAAGAATGAGATAGTATTATTGAAAGTTGAAAGAAAATCCTTACAGAAATTCAGTGCAGCTGTAATGTAGTCATCACTATTCCCTGTGAATAAAATTCATTCCAATGCATAAATTAATTCATAACCATTGTAATCAACACCCCAGTGAAATCACAAATATACTGTGTAGAATTAATAACTCTGGACAAGACAGTATAATGTTAGTAGCAATGTTCTTCAATTAACATATAAACAGGATGAAATAAAGAGAATATTTAGACTTTACACAATTATGTAGAAAGCCCAGATGATCTCGAGTTTCACTAGTAACAATCTTTAAGATCCATTCCAAGTTGCATCTGAATGAAAGGTTATTTTAAAGAATATACATTCTACTGAAAATTAGCTTTAAAGTTTTAAGCATTCACTGCAGATTTCAAAAATCTGTACAAAAAGGTAGAACATGCTAGCAATGTTTATTAAGAAAATCCGTTTATTTGTTCCGCTAAAACTGTTTGGGTTATTGATCTACTCACATGTTAAAACTGTTAAAGGCTACACAGATACAAATGTGCACATTTCAACTTTGGGGAATGCAAACACAAAGATTCTTTTTTTTCTGAAAAATGAAACTGATTTCCACTGCATGTAGCTGAAAAACTCTGCTGTGAATTCAGACTCTCAAGGAAATGGAAAACAGGCAGAAAGAGACCTCCTGCTTTAGGCAAGTAGATCAAAAACTCCCTTCTGCAGTCCTGCAACAGGATACATATGGCAGCCAGTTAAATTCCCAGCACTGATTTTCTTCTGTCTCAAAGCTCAGAGGGTTCATAAGTTGCTTTTAATTTCCAGCATAAAATCATATACACTGAGGTTATCTCTATTTGTCTTTTGACAAGTGTTATCCTTTAGATAATACTGAGAAGAAATTCTTTTTCTATGCTTGTCTTTTTATATATTTAAGCACAGCTTTTGTTTTGCTAGGACTTTTCATCGACTCTATAAGCAAGGCTCCCATTTCCTCTGTCATTTTGTTACACTTCCACTTAATCTTCCTGAATACAGGCCAGAAGAATTGCAGACGGTGTTGGAACAGATATCTCTTCAGTCTTCTGTATGAAAGAGTAAGAATACCCTATTTATTCTTGAAATAGCTCATTCTGTGCATCTCCCATAATGTCAATCCTATCAGGAGTAACAACCTCCCCTTGCTGCCAGTGACTTCAATTCAGAGATAGAGATCTTTGAATGTCTCAAAAAGCAGAGCAAAACAATCCCAATGACCTCAGAAGGTTTTTGTACTAACCCCTGGATTTTGCACCCTGTCTGCAAAGCCTTTTCTTCTTCCTATGCTCGTCTTCTGTCCTCTTGAAACTGTTTTATGGAGTATGCATCTCATTCTACATACAAGTTTTTATTCCTTTCAACCAGTACTTTCCTATTTTGCTGTATCTTCCTTGTTTTTGTGCAGCTTCCCTTTTTTGGTGAATGCTCATATGCTTATCCTACCTTTCACCATTTTATACATCTTGTATCATACCAATTCCTATTCTTACATGTAAATTCCAACCTATTCAGTTCTCAAGAGAGAGAAATTGAAATTAGTGTTCCAAAAATAAGCTACATATTGTGTTTGCCTTATTTCCTTATTTGTTGTTATTTCTGTACTCTAATGTACATTCCAAATGATCCTTCTTTAGTAGATAACCAATAAATTTGATGGGCCATTTGTGTGTATTTTATTATCTTGTAGTCTTGAGTCAGTTTTGGAACATCTGTATATCTTCGAAGCTTTATGCTTCTATGTGAGAGATGACAACATTACAAGAACTCTCCTCTAAAAGAATTACATTTAGAACTGCTGCCCCATGGATAAAGTTAATAATCCTGAGCTCAATAAAATATACTACAATATTCATGTGATAAATTCAGGGCCCCATCCAACCCAACCTTGAATGCCTCTGGGGATGGTGCATCCACAGCTTCTCTGGGCAGCCTGTTCAAGTGTCTCATCACTCTCTGAATAAAAGTGCAAAGCAGATGTTTCTCAGTCATGGGCATCCAAGAATCCTTCCTCCTAATTACACTGAGCACTTGCTAAAAATCGAGTTCTGGTTGACAGATCTGTTCCTGACATTAGAGATGAGGGGATGGCAAATGCCCCCATTCTGCCAGCTTCCCATGTCACCTGTTGCTGAAAAAATTTTGGAACTAGAAGCAAGTTAGGGAATCTCCAAGATAAATAGAGCTTTTCATTTCCTGCACAAATGTTGTAACTGAATTAGATAAGATGTGCTTTACATGTATAAAATATGTATGTTTATAATCATTCCCACCATACCTTTTAGCAGTCGTCTCATTTTAAAGAGAAATGTCTTACTTGCTGTAGATATCAGATGAAGAGAGCTAGGATCAATCTTGGCTCAGGTGCCTGGGTGAGAGTGTAAAGTATACTAAGAATATTATTTTGGGGGGCTTTTCTCAGATTTTGGAGATGACAGAGCTAGTCCATATGAGCAAATAGCAGGCTTGGGCACTAAAAATATCTCTGACCAAACATTACTGTTTCTTTAGGATCCCATGTGCAGCGCTGAGCAGTTCCTTAAGATGTCATTTGTCCTTGGCGCCCATAGATATGCCTGCCATAAATGTGTCTGGACTACAGTGCTTAGACGCTATATCCCTAACTTCGTATACTGTTGAGGCCAAATGCTGAAAAGGTAGATGTTGTAACACTTAGCCACTAGATGTCTGAATCTTTAATTTTCTCTAGCCCTGGGATGTGATAGGGAACATTTTACTCTTAACAAGCCTTCACTTACAAAAATGATCTGTGCTTCATGAAACAGTCTCTTCTTCATGAAAGAAAACAAGCTTCAGGGCAAAAAACATTCTTATACTTTCAGAAATTACAAAGTGAGATTTTCTGCAGGCAATAATTTTTGGCAGAGCTGTAGCCTCTGTATACCCTACAGAAATATCTCCCTAGCCAAAGCTCATGCTTTATTCTGTGTGAGTGAAAATCTATTTTGCCTTCTTTATCCTTTTCTCAGAACACGTATTCTTAAATGTGCTTTATCCATGTCTCTAAAATTCCCCAACATTATGCTCTTTGGAGAGCCTCATTAGCCCTCAGTGCAAAGGCCAACAGTATTCTGGGGTGCATTAAAAAGAGTGTGGCCAGCGGGTTGAGGAAGGTGATCCTCCCCCTCTACTCTGCTCTGGGGAGACCACATCTGGAGTACTGTGTCCAGTTCTGGGTTCCCCAGTTCAGGAAAGAGAGGCATCTCTTAGGAGTCCAGAGAAGGGCAACAAAGAGGAGGGAGGAGAAGACTGAGAGGGGATCTGATAAATATTTATAAATGTCTAAAGTGCAAAAGTCAAATGGATGGGGCCAGGCTTTTTTCAGTGGTGCCCAACAACAGGACAAGTGACAATGGGCAAAAACTGCAACACAGGAAGTCCCAATTGAACATGAGGAGTAACTTCTTTACTTTGAGAATGACACAGTCCTGGAACAGGCTGCCCAGAGAGATTGTGGAGTCCTCTGCAGTTACCTAAAAGCCTCCTGGACACTTTCTTGTTTAATCTGCTATAGGCAAATGCTTTAGCAGGGCACTGGATATCATGATCTTCAGAGGTCTTTTTCAACTCCGATAATTCTGTGATATCCCATTATATTTTCAAAGGAAACCTCTGCAGTTTTCCCTGAGAGAAGAATGGTTAGGCACTGGTATTAAAATTATGCCTATCTATTTTTCATGATGATTAGTCACCATGAAAAAATGTTTCTGGTCTGAACCGTAACTGATATTTCCTTTTTTCATTCCAATTTTAATGTAAACGTAGAGGTAGCAGGGATAAGTCTTGGTTTGTTAAATATCTGTGGCATTTCTCTATGACTCTCCTACTGTTTATTTTCAAGCCTTTGTGCATTTATTAAAATAATAAAGTTAAATATAGTCAGCCCTGCCATGAAGGACCATTCTCTCAGCGTTCTGAGTACATAATCTGAATCTTATGCTCTATTTTGCAATTCTGTAAGAGATGAAGAGCAATAAAACTGATAGGAATGCTGGAAAACATAGGTACATTCTGTCCTTTTACAGCCCATTGCAGTAGTATTTTGCATGCTGATGTTTCCAAGTTTTAAAGGAGTGACATTTTTATCCAGGCAATAAGGGGCAGTCAATTTGTGCCAGCATCTTTTTCTGCCTTTTTAAACAGGAACAAAAGTTTGAATCTAAGCCTTGACTCAAGTGTGTCAAATATAACACACTGCAGATTGAGTCTGCTGTGGGGAATTAGAAGATATAAATCGTGATAAAAATGGGATCAATTTCACTGGTTATAGAGAAGAAAATTTACTTTCTGAGATATTCTTAAAAATGGAAGGAAAAAAAAGAAGGAGAAGAAATCGCCCTGAGAATTGCTTTGTTTCTGAAACTCTCACTGGGGTATAATGTACACGACAATACGTGTATTTGTAAATGGAAATAGAAAAATAAATTGACTTAACTCAGTTTACAGTGTTGAAGTTGATGACAGTTTGATTTAGCACACACAAAATTAAAGAAAGAGTGGAACGTTTTACTTATAAATACAATAGTAAATATGTACATAGATAAACCATAGATTTATAACTAAATGTATAAATGTAAAGAAATTTCTTATTGCAAGTCTCACACCTTCTCTCTCATGTCTGTAATATTACTATCATAAAGTTTACTCAAAAACTATTGAGAGTTTGAAGACAAACACAGGGTAATATTCTTAGAAAAAATACATAGAGTTCTACACTCTTCTACATATCTGTATATACACATATGTGCCTATAAATAGACACACATACCTGGATGGCATTCAAAGTCCTCTTTAAACCAAAGCTGCTTTAAGAGTTACCTCTAGAGCAATTACTTGAAGGCCCAAGCCTACTGCGTCAGATGTGCTACCTGATTTGATCTGTAATTGAAAAAAGCCTCCAACATTCCCTACACTGGAAAGCAAGTCCAAGGCTCTCTTTGCAGTGGCCTCCAGTATCCTATAAAAACCTGTTCCTGACTTTTTTCTCTTATTGTTAAATTACAAACTTAGACATTGCCTTTAATTCATTGTAAAGCTTTGCTATGAGACTGTTATCTTCACCCCCAGCTTGCTCGTGTCCATCTCCCAGACTCTTGCTGCTGAGTCACATGGATTTCCTACAAGGGCAGAAGAGCAGAGCTGCACTGCTTTACTATGCCAACTCCTATAGCTCTCCTATTGCAATCAGCCTTCCCAGGTCAGTGAGTATTAATAACAGAATTCAAATAATTCCAGAGACAAGGCCTCAAGCTACAGCACATGTCAGAGCAGCCTGGGAAATACTGATGCCTGACAATTCTATAAACTTACATAAAATGTATAAAGAAAACACTAATTGTATAAAGCAGAGAGGTTGGAACTCAATGATCTTTAAGGTCCCTTCAAACCTAAGCCATTCTATAATTAAAATCGTTAGCAATATAAAATTATTAATTATTCATAATAATTTTTAAAAAATAATCAGGAAAATATTTTTTAAAGTATGCATTGTGACTAGAAGACCAAATATAATGACTGCATAATAAGAAAACCAAAATCCAAGAAATTACTGAAAAAAACCTTGTTTATGGAAAAATCCTGTTGGCTGTTTAAAATTAACTATTGAAGAACATTTTTCAAAACTAAAGTGTAAACATTCAGTAGATAAGAGGAGTAACCATTAAAAGAACGCTAGTATTTGAACCACAGGAAGCTACAGTGGGTGTCTGAAGCCGCTGATGACTTTCAAAAGAACAAAGAGAATGTGAGGTACTGTTAATAAGTCTTTCAAGAGAGCTGGACTTGAGCCACATAGTGCTTGGTCTGCAAATACTGTGTTTAAAAATCAATCCTTTGCTTCACAGGAAGCCAATGCACTTTTGTCAAAATTAGAGCAACATGAACATCTGTCTTGGAGCCAGTTAACCATCTCACTGCTTGTAGTTTTCTGTTTTGTCCTTTCCCCTGTAAGAGGAGAAGGGTAAAATTAAGCTTGCACAGAAACCCAAAGATTAATATATTGGCAGTAATGTGGTTGTACCATGTGAACACACATCAGGGTCAGTGATTGAAAATTCAGGCAGGCATCAGTGCAAGATGGAACTTAGGATATTATATTTCAAAGCAGAAACTGAAACCTGAAAGTTAGAAGCAATTAAAATGTTTAGAATAAGTGAGGAAAGATCAGCACGGGTTATCACTTCATGTCTTCAAAGTTACCTTTTAAAATCGTTCTTTTAGTCTGATTATTAGGAAGCAGTAACAACAAGGTGCTGGCAATAGAATCTAACTGGCATTCTTTGCCTTCAGTTAGATTTTCTTCCAAAGGCAGGTTCTGAGAGAAAATGTTTTGTTCTTTTTTTTTTTTTTTTTTCCTAAGCATAAAGTCAACGTTACTAGAAAAGGTAAAAGGAGATTCCTACCAGAAATAATTTCTACACAGAGACATTACTACTCAAAGGATTAAAAAACTGCTGCTACAACCTCTGCTCAGCCGAGAACACTCCTCTTATTCAGGAGGAGCTTTTGTGTGGATGCAGGTATGTATAAGGACCATGTTTAAGAGAGTAGGATCAGGATCAGGCTCAGCTCTGCCTTCTGAATACTGCCCTCTTCACCACCTGGCCTAATACTTGCATCACTTAGCTGACATTCCGTTCCCATTCCCTTCTTAAGGGCAGGATATTGCCCTAGTTCTTTGCAGTGTCATTTTGAGGCCATGTAAAAAAAGATCTGATTATGGTGTCAATTAGTAGAGAGATGTGCAAGTGAAATGTTCCTACCACAAAGCTGTCACAGTGGGGACTGGAGGGATGCACCCTGTGCCTCACGCTGGTAATGGGACTTGAAACTTTGCAGCAAACAGCAGATTAAATACCTCAGCTTCAGAGGTGCAGATACATTGTGGATGTTGTGTGGCACACTGGGTATCCAAAGGGAGAAGCTGAGATGCTGCATCCTCAGTACATCAAATTCTTATGCAGCACTGCCTGGCACAAACTGAAGTTTGCAGTAGGCACTGCCACTGCTAAAGGTATGTTAGTTCCCATTTCCTCAGCCCTGGTAAACTACAGTTTCTTAAACTTTTGAAATCCATCTGTCAGGAACTTTTCAGTACATTGCTGTAGGGCAGACTTCAGCTTGGGCTATTGGTTACAATAAATAATATTTCAAGCTCTTAAAAGAAAATTATCATATCTTAAGAAGAACATTCTTATATGGGGAAAATATGTATATATGTATGTATGTATGTGTGTATTTATTTTGAGGAGCCTTAGCGCAGACAAAATAACTATTGGCTTGTTCAACTGCCTCATGGAGCCAATAGTAGACAAGTAAAATAATTTCATGCACATCTAAGTTCAAGAGTAATATAATGATTATTTTTAATATCCTCTGCTACTTGCTGTGAGTAAGTAGTTAGAATTTTCATCTTTTTCAATATTTTGCAGAGGATAATAGAATTTAATGGGGATTTTGGTAGTTTGCACAGCCCTTTCCTTTCCCTTGAGGGATTGAATTTCAAACAGTATGCTAAAAATCATCAAGCTCCATTTCCCCCCATATGTACATGTTAAACAAACCTTTACGGTGCAGTAATCATCAGTCTGTGTCTCTTGGAAATCAGTTTGTGCTCTCATTCCTGTACATAAACTCTTCTCAGGTAAGAAATAAAGCCAATGAGGAACCTGAAGGTGGGGATTTCTTGGCTGTTTGAACACAGTTGTATGGTTTCATGGTAAGCCACAGCATTTCCATTTCCTCCCTAGGTAGCTCACTAATCATTTTAAACTGATCTTTGTAAGTTAAAATTCACTATTACATCACAAACTGTATGAGATTCCCAGAACTCTGGGATTTGTGCATTAAAGTCAGTAGTAAAATGTACTAATTTTTCTACACTTCACAAATAAGAGGCACTTTAATAATTAGAGAAAGCAATAAATGAGACTGAAAGAAATGTGATTATGACAACTTGTCATGGAATATTAAATAATGTAGCATTGATATAATTAAAGATCAAAGGCATGGATACATCAAAATAGCTTATGTTAATTATTTCATTTGAGAGTTAAGAAATATTGCATAAGCATCTAGATCCATATTTATGTCCTTATTTACATATTTATAGCATTTTAGCTATACTAGGACAATGGCTATTTCCATTCTGCTTCTTACAAAGCCTCCCTGCAGTGCTAATCAAATCCTGACATCTGACTCTAGCACTAAGAGTTTTAAGATAATTAAGCACTTTAACCTAATGAACTTGCATTTCAATCCACAGTATTTGTTTAGGGCAAACCCAGGAGACCAGTAATGAGATATGGAATTTTACACACATTTAGACTGAAGGTTCTGATTGAGCCCAGGTCAGGAATGAGGCAGATCTGCAAATTCATCTTGCAGGCAAAGCACAGTGAATTGATAGCAGAGCACATTACATGAGATTAGATTTTTCTTGATGTAATAAAATATATTAGTTATTTCAATGCTTTTCCTGCACAAAGCTCCCCAAAATAAAACCCCACTGCAATCAGTTTTAATTGACACTCTCAGCAGGCCAAATATTGAATGGAAATGGAGCCTGCATAAGGACTTTATCTCTGTGGCTGTGCCAGGAAAAGGGTAAATTGTGTAGTTGAAACAGCAAAAGGAAGCTTGCAACTGCCATCACTGTGACTTTGGATACCAGTCCCTAAGTGTGTTTCATCAGCACTGCATTCCTTTACACTAAATGATATTGCCAGCAGCTAGAGGCATGCCTGTGGTGTGCTCAAATCCATGCTAGCAGGCAGAGTTATCTGATGCAAAACTCCACAGGGAAATGCTTTATCCATGTATTCACAGCAAACCTCACTAACATGAGGGAATATGAGCTGGCCATGTTTCCTCAGCTTAATAAGGAAGAGAAACAGGTTCAGGAAAGAGATTTTTTTGCCATCTCTGCTTAGATTTTTTTACCCTATCCCACAAAAATTTTTAAGAATTCATATATTCTTTTGTTTAACTGAAACAAACCAGTACTTTTTGAAAGGGAGATAGGAGACTCGCTTCTTTCCAAAATAATTACTGCTCTGCATACAATACAGAGAGAAGAGTTCAACTTTAACGTACTTTTTGGAGGCATCTCCTAGCCAATGGATTTTATTTATTCCATCAAAAACAATTTAGAAATTTCTTCTTTGGAGCTGTTCTTTTCGTGTAATAAATCACTTTTCATCACTGTGACTCTACAGCCCTGTTACTGGGCTATAATGCAATGCAAGTGAGACTAAAGCTGAAGTCATTGCAGCAGTAAGGTGGGATGATTCCTGAGGGACAAAATGAGACATCTACAACACTGTACACCCAACAGCCTGACAACTGGAGTACTCCCCTGGGCTACAGAAGGCTGGTTTATGTTACTGTTCTGCTTCAGCATATGCTTTTTTTTTGGCAGCTAATATGCTACTGATAGTATGGAACAAAGACACCAAATTATAATGCATAGCAATACGGCTTCTAACCATTCAGAAATAATGAGCTGTTCCTCTCTCCCTAAACATTCATGTTATCTCTGTTGGGTTTTTTAATAGATTTTTAAGGCTGCATTTTTAAAACATTCACCACTACCATGAATAGTGAAAGATTTAAGAATTTGTACTTTCATTAGCTGAAGATGTCAAGCATTAACCTGATTTTCCTGGACATACTTTTTAAAAGTTTCCCACTGTTTTCGAGTCTTTAAAGAAAATAATGGCAAAAATGTGCACTGGCAACACTGAATAGAGTTTCTCTTCCATTCCCATGCCATGTGGTCACATGTAGTTGCATTCAAATCCAATAATAAACAGAGCAATTGCAATTTCTGCAATAGGTTTGCTTTTGTTAATTTCTGAAGGAAATCTTCATAATAATAAAAATGTCTTCAGTGGAATAATGGTCAAAAGAATATTTCCCAGCCTGTTTTGATAGATAAGAGAAAATTAATTAAAAAAAAAAAAATGAACATTTAAGGTAGTTCACTGTTTTAGTATTCATTTTCTTTATAGCTGTGAGATGAGAAGCATTATGTATTTAATTTTCCAATTTTCTTTCATTTTCTAAAAGATTAATGTATAGTATACATCATTTTCAAGCTTTTGCTCAATACTTTACATGAGATCAGTGTCTGTCTTCCACAGCTAAGCCCATGCACAAGCCTGCTGCTAAGCAATCCTTTAGCTAAAGATTCACAAAAGTAATCAAAAAAGTAACCACATCAGTGGCAAAATGTCTACCAAAAATTAGATAATTGTACATGTATATTATTAAGTCAATGTTAACTGCTTTTCTGACTCTTAATGCAGTCATTGAGTTTTTGGTAGCAGGACTGTAGCCTACTGAGTTCACTATAAAGCGCTGAGGGCTTCTGATAAGAGTACTTATGTGGATTATCCATTTTCTAACTCCAATAGATTGTTTAATAGAAATATAGTCAAAGGACTCTCCAGCTTGAGTTGCTTGGAGATTTAGATAAGCTGACTTTTTATCCATTCTTTAAAATTATATTTTTTTCTGATTGAATCTTACTATTCTATTCTCTCTCCAGATTACCATCCATCAACACCACTATCACTGACTTGCAAGATCAGCTCAAACATGCACGTGATCTTCAACCTACTGTGTATTTGAAAAGAGGATTTTAGGAATCACACATGAATATATGCATCAATAGAACACACATTAATTTTAGAAAAAAAGTTTCTACAGTGTATTTTTCTTTTCATTTCTTACTAGAGACTCAAGACAATTTAGTGCTAAATATGAAAGATTGGTTTCAGCTTAATTTATGAAAAAAATTTTGTAAACTTACATTAGCAGATATTTGTGCACTTGATATAGCTTTAAAAGTAATTTCATTATTTCCTTAGTCAAAATACAGATAAAAGTTTATTTTTGTAAAATTTTTAACAGTTCCATTTTCTTAACAAAATACTGTACTATTGAAGCTGTGCTATCCTATATTAACTTCTACATTAAACATCAAATTAAGATGTCTGTGCTATCTACGATCAGATTAGTACTCTCTGGTTTCAGACATACTGTAGAGAAGATGATATATTTATCTTTCCTCCAAAGCAGAGGAAAGTATTGAATTAACTTCATATAGATTAATTATGTGGCAAACGGTTGTTTGTTTCTGTTTGATGGCGATCCCATGAAACCATTAAAGGTCCAACATCAGCTAATAGTCACAATTCAGTGGCAGTACAGCTCCAGAAAAGCCAAATGCAACACATCCCTGTGCCATGCTGCACTGAAAAACTGATGAAATATTAATCACTCAGGTTCCATGTAAAACGTAACAGAAAAGGAAGTCAGAATAAGAAAAAAGAGCACAGCAGGGGTTCTGTATATTAGCATCAACAACCCACATTTAAAGGCTAAAGCAAAATGCAGAAACCCTTGCCCCACGTTTGTAATTTTGAAACTCTTGTCATAGCTAAGTAATAGCATGGCCACAGCAGGATGCACCAAAATTAAAGGTAAAAGCTCTCCTGAGGGGTGAAGAGAAGAGGTAATGGTGCCAGAACGGTTATAGAAAAAGCCATTTATCTTGAGAGTGAGAGAGAGATCAAGGCAGAAGGACTAGATTAATTACAAAGATTCATTTAGTACTATTATCTTTTTCCTTTGTGACATCTGAAAGCCTTTGACTATTATCTTCTGTTGTAGAAATTTGCTCTGGTGTAGGCATTTGGTCATTCATACATGCACTGATTCTTGCTGACACAGAAACAGTGTTCTGCAAGTGACACCAATCTCCCCAGCTCAAAGGCTGTCTTGAATGAAATACTTCAGGAATTTATGAAGTGTTCCCCAATAACAATAGGAAAAACAAATACACAGATACATAAAAAAAAAAGGAAGACGTTTGTCAAAATGTTTTTATATGACAAAAATGTTTATGTCTAAGTTTCCCGATGTTTCAGGTTGTGGTCTTGTAGCAAATGAAAACGAGGGGTAAAATAATAATTTGCATCTCAATTATCCCATTCAAATGTGCTCAGATGCAAAATATTACAACATCAGGTAAGCACCAGTCTCACTTTGATTTCACCAATTAAGCAGTCTAACAATTGCACCACCTCAGACCTAGAGAATGTCAGCAAAAGCCTAGAAAACACCTGCACAAAATGCCATTAGTTTCATTAGTTGTTTTGATAACTGCTGCAAACCTATGACATAAAATTAATGGTTTTATATCACGTTACAACTTTTTCCACGCACCAGACCTGCTGACTCCTCAGCAGTAAGTAGACTGCATTATCCTTGTTTAATCCTACACTGTTCAGGCCAGCATCTTCCTCCTTCTGACTGCCACAGTTCAGTCCATAGGCCTGTTTCTCACATTAAGTAACAATTTATGATCAAATCTCTGTCATTGTTCTCAAATTGTACTCAGATTGTACAAGAGTTTATATATATTAAAATTTTTCAGCTTTTCCAACAGTATCAGGATTTTCAGTAAGCAGTAACACTCACTGTCTATGAATCTGAACACAAGTGGGAGAAATGGCCAGAGGAACCTCTTGAAATTCAACAAAGATAAGTGCAGGTTCCTGTACCTGGGGAGGAGTAACTGCACGCACCAATACAGGTTAGGGGTTGACCTGCTGGAAAAATGGTACCCTGGGGTGTGTTAAAAAGAGTGTGGCCAGCAGGTCAAGGGACATGGTACTTCCCCCTGATGAAGCCATTAGACTACATTTAGACTACTATGTCCAGTTATGGGCTCTCCAGTACAGTATAGGCATGGACCACCTGGAGGAAGTCCAGCAAAGGGCTACTAAAATGATTAAGGAACTGGAGAATTTCTCATATTGGGAAATGATAAGAGAGCTTGGCCTTTCCAACCTAAAGAAGAAAAAGCACAAGGAGGAATCTGTATAAGGATCTGTGGGGAAAGTGTCAAGAGGATGGCGCCAGACCCTTCTCAGTGGTGCCCAGCAATAGGACAGCAGGCGACAGACACAAACAGCAACACAGGAAATTCCATCTGAAATGGAGATAAAACTTTGAGAATGGCAGAGCACTGGAATAGAGATACAGCAGAGCCTCCTGCTTTGGAGTTATTCAAATCCCACCTGGACATTTTCTTGTGCAAACTGCTATGGGGATCCTACTTCAGGAGAAGGGTTGAACTAGATGATCTCCAGAGGTCCATTCCAGTCTCAACTTTTCTGTGATTCTGTGATTTTCCCCTAACAAAAAGCTGTGGTAGATTTCCTGGACGTGATTATCAACTAGGAAATCAGATGAGTCAGTGCTCTAATTCCAGCTACAGTTACATGTGAGAATATTTGAGTACTATACCCTTGTTTAAATATTCATCTCAGTTATACAGAAGTTGGTTAGCAAGAGTTTCATGAACAAATGTTGCCATGATATGCTCATCAACTATCATATTTAAATACTGACATAGCAAAGCAGCAATTGGAAACAGTTTCAGCCTTTCAGTTCAGGATTGTTGCTGCTGCTCTTTGCTTCTGAAAAGATCTTTGCTTACTAGGAAATTCCTGTAGTCAGGCAGTCAGAATAGTGATGTTCACACAGCCACAACTTTGAACGAAGTACAGATTTTGAATCCACCTTGTAGTATCTAAAACTGTTTACCAGGTTACATATCAAGCTTGCTCACTGTTAATACAATGTAAAGTGTACACATTATTATTAATATGAAGGAGGAAAAAGGAAACATGAATTGTTCTTATGTTTTTGCTAAATTAAGCATTGGTTTACCCAAAATATGGAATGAAAAAATAAGTCAGTCTGGTTAAAGTTTCAGTCTCACACAAGATTTATTTAGACAGACGGATGCTGGCTTCTTAGAAATAGATCAGAGCTTTACACCAACAATAAAAAAAAAAATGAGATAGAAAAAAGGAGAGAGCTTTGGCTTTATTGTCATTTGTTGTTGTTTTTTTTTTTTTTCCTACCATCAATTTCTTCCTTCTTATGGCCTTGTTGTTCATTTTATTTTTTAATAGACTAAGATTTTCAAATGTGCAAAAAATCAGAAGGAAACGGGACAGTTAAATAACAGAGTTCCATATCTTTTCCATTACGTGTCATCATATGGGATTCCAGAGTGTAATACAGGGAAGGTCAGGCTAGAGGCACACCACAGCTGGACAAGTAATATTTGAGGAGCATCCTGGAGTGTTCAGTTAAATTGAAGACTATAGAAAAATCCCTCTTTTTCTCTGATACCAATCTTCCTGGTTTGTTATCATTGATTATGAAGCCTTGCTCCATCTCATACTGGATTGATTTTTGTGCCAAATGCATAAATGAAATGGGAGTTTTCAAAAGAGTGAAAGAGTATCAACCAGAGATCAGCAAAAAAACAACAAAAACAAACAAAAAAATTGCATTCCCCTTTTTCTCTAAATTGAAACTCTTCTACAAAAGGTACACTGAAGGTCCTTGTCATTTGACCTCCACCCTGTCGGTCAACACTAAAACATTTAGTTATTAACACAAAGACTGGAGGTTTTGCAGGTTTCTCATAGCCCACTGAATACAACTTTTTACACTTAGAAATAAAGGCCCGAGACTTCTTACTGAGCTGGCAGTACAGAGATTAATGATTTGCATAGGCTCATCCCGGGGTGCCTGGCAGCTGGGACACAGCCACCATGGCCTTTGCTTCCAGCAAAGACAAGGCCAGGGCTCTGGGAGACAAGGAGATGAGAGAGAGGGAAGACTCAAAAAGACTCCAGCATCCCCAGCTGCAAATACAAAGGACAACCCATCATGAAAGGTGAAATCTATTTTAGGAATAATGGAATAACTAAAGCCAAAAGTCTAGCGTAATGTAGAACTTGGAACCAACAAGAACAATGCAGGCTGTTCAAGAAAAACCTGTAAATAATGCCAGTGCAAGAGGAGGTGGAATACCTACTTCATTCAACATGATATGGCCAGCAGAGAGTGATAGCTTGCCAAAACACCATGTCCCCATCCTGCTGAAAGTTTGGCCTTATGGCCCAGGTTACTGCAAGACTGACCAGGGCACCAGAGAAAAAAAGGCAGGAATTAGCAGAGTTTTGTATAAAAATTTAAGCAGTGTCATCAAAGAGGTTTTTCTTCTTGGATAATTTGGCAGGCATTGATATCACTGAAGCTGGACCAAAAATCCTTTTTTTATCAAGCTGTAAAATTTTTAATTAAACTTATAGTAAATTATTATCTTTCTCTATAAAGTATGTTCTCTTTTGTTACAGCAAGACTGTGAATTTAACATCCTTTTCAACTTTTCAGTTTTACATGGCAGGGTAATGTACCATCATTTATAGTTTTACTACTCTGCCCTCCCTTTCATTTTGAAAATGTTACTCATCAACACTTCTTAGAAGACTGAGAAAGCAAATTTCCTTTGCCAGCTTGTACAACTGGGTATCTTTTAGTGCCTGTGAAAATTAAAGAACATAGTAGTGGCTGGAGGTAACTTTCAAAGATAAAAAATAACTGGAAAAAAAAAAAAAAGAGAAAGAAGCATAATTACATGCTTTTACAATTACTCGATTTTTTTCCCCAGTCCTTTGGGTTTGATTTTAACTTTTTTTTTCTCTTACATGAAAAGTAGTTCCACACCATGAATCTCTTATTTAAGAGAAAATTTCATTTAAGGCAAATATTTAATGTTTTCTACTGATAGAAAAAATGAAAAAGAAATGAGTAACAAATTTATAGGTCTGTAAATACATACTCATTTAACTTTACAATTTTATTAACAATATCAACTTATTGTTTTAACTTATTATATCAATTCTTATTAATAAGAAATTAAATTAGGAATATGCAAAGTGTTTGGCTGGATGCTTTCACTCAGAGTTGACGTCAACATCTCAATGTCCACGTGGAAGCCACTGATGAGTGCTGTTCCTATCTGTTTCCTACTGAGAGTCTTGAGACTAGCACTGTTTAACATAGTCATTAGCAAAGTTTGCAGTGGGACTGAGAGCACCCTCAGCAAATTTGCTTTTGACACCAAGATGAGTGATGCATTTGACACGCTATAAGGAAAAGGTACCATGCAGAAGTACCTTGCAGAAGTAGGAAGTTGCAAACCTGAAGCTCAAGTGCAAACAAGGCCAAGTGCAAGGTCCTACACTTGGGTCAGAGCAATTCCAAACATGAATGCATGCTGTGCAGCAAGTATCTTGAATGCAGCCATGAGGAAAAGGACTTGGGGATGTTGGTTGAATTCAACATGAGCCAGCAATGTACTCTTGCAACTCTTATCCTGAGATGCTTCAGAAGAATCATGGACAGTAGGTCAAAGGTGGTGATTCTCCCCCTCTTCTGCAGTACTACATGCAGCTTGACCCCCCACCCCCCCACCCCCAACTCAAGGTCACTGACCTGTTGGAATCAGTCCAGAAGTATGCCACAGGAATGTTCAAAGGGACTTCTCATATGAAGACTTGCTCAAAGATTTGGACTTGTTCAGCCTGGAGAAGAGAAGGATCCAGGGAGACCTCAAGTGTACCTAAAGAGCACCTAAAAGAAAGTCAGAGATGGAGCATTCATCAGTGAGTATAGTGACATAACAGAAGGTAATTACTTTACACTAAAAGATGGTAGGTTTGGTTTAGTTATTAGGAATAAATTATTTATTATGAGGGTGGTGAGTCTTTGGCACAGTTTCCCGGAGAAGCTGTGGTGCCTCATCCCTGGAGGTGTTCAAGGCTGATTTGGATGGGGCCCTGGGCAGCCTGAGCTGGTGGAAGCCAGCCCTGGCCACAGCAGAGGTGTTGGAACTAGATGATCTTTAAAGTCCCTTCCAACCCAGCCTGGTATAAACCACTGTACTTAAGTATAGTAATTCGAGTAATCAGGCCACCCATCTTTTAGTGGTGAGTTATCACAGGTCATCTTTTTTAGGTCAATCAAAACTTATTTTCATTTGCTTTCTCTCCAGACCAAAAATGAAATATGTCCTCAGTTATCACGTGGTAATGGTCATTTCTGTAAGTTATCCATTGATTTTATCCATTTGATTATATCATCAGATAGGTTCATCTTAAAAATACTATTTTGTATCATCAAAAGAAGCTTTTAGTGCAGAAGACATATGCAGTAACTTCATCTTTAAACAAACAAATTGCAGTTCAGGTTCTGCAGTCTTAGCTAGGAGTCTCGGGAAACTTCCACCATGGAAGACAGGATAATATCTCAATGGAAATGGAGTAATCGTGACCACTACATCACCTGTCCACTCATTGCAACTCCACACACACAGAATATCTGCACTAGTCAGCACCATCTCTTTGTGCAAGGACCAGCATGTTAGCTCTGTAGGAAATGGTACACTGTTCTTTTCCAGTTATTTACTGCACAAAAAAAACAATATAAAATTAACAAGTATTCCATTGATACAGCTTGCTTTCTTGCAACTGGGAGCCTATATGCATTTTCTAGCATCTTACTTTGTCATTATGGCATTTCAGATACTAACAGAACCACACTTGATGCTGCCTCATGTTGCTTTTATGTGGACATTTATTAAAACGTGTAAATGAAGGTTAACCACTAATAACTTGTACCTTATATAAGAAGTTCACTTGGCAATGTCTGCTTTCTTGGTGCTAAAACAGTGACTTAACTTGAAGAAATTCAGAATGCGAGATAGCATTTTCTGTTAAATCATGGCTCATCTCAAGTTGTATTCAGGTAAAACTGAATGCAATCCCAAGATTTTATTACATAGAAAATGCTGCTTTTGAAATGAGAGCTCCTTGTGTTTTCCTTTTGCATTTCCTCATGTTTTCCTGTTCACCTCAGCTATTCTTCCTCTTTTTTTTTTTCCAATAAAGTATTGCACATAAACAGGAGATTGATTAGGTTGAAAACTTCTCTACTTTTTTAATTAAGTCATTATTTTTTTGCCCCAATTTATTATACATGAGCAATTCCAGTAGAAATGTGCCTTCATATATAGCACAGCACACATTTTGTCTACTGAAAGTAAACACTGGATTGTAGTCTCAGGCATCCACTGAACACACAGACTCTATGATGGAAGGAGTGATGGTGAAATATGAGAAATATACTATGACTCATGTCAGGAATGCATGAGCAGAGAACAGATTAATTTGTCTCTGGTCTCCTATGTACAGAATGCAATCCTGATTTTGGTTTGTTTGTTTAGGTAATTTGCATTTTCTCCACATTCAAATCAACTTTCTCCTCTCATGTCACAGTACAAAAAGGCTGATAATCTTGAAAAAATATCTATGTGAAACAGAATGGATAGTTTGCAAAGTGTTACTTTAATATTCATTCTTGAATGCTCAAGGGAAGCTATGCTTTACAGCTGTCAATAGAAAACAGGTACCGTTACAAGGGAGGAAGAGCAACTGTTGGTTATGTTCTCCTGAGCACTGAAATTAGCCTTTTTGCTTGTTTACATCACATTTATTTAGACTGCAGCAAGCCAGGCCCAGCTGAACAGAAGTACATCTGCAAACAGACCTAAGTGGCTCATGGTTCACCAGTGCCAAATCACACTGAGCTGCTGGTGGGGTCTGCACCAGATGCAGAACAACCCTGCTACCTCTTTCTCATTCCAGAGACAGCGACCAGGGCAGCTTGTGGGCACCTCTTGTGGGACTTCTTGGCCCTCCCTTGCACATGTGGAAAAAGGGCAGACACCATCCTAAAAGGCTGCTGGGGCAGCTGGCACTGCCAGCTCTGGAGCCTGGAGCAATTCCAGGGAGTACGTGTGTAGAAGTGCTAATGGGAGATTGTGATCTACAGCAATCTTCCTAGACACTGCTGCTAACCCACTGTAAAGCTTGCTCCCTGTAGGGCAGCAATGGGGGTAGGGAGGGAAAGAGGGAGCGCAGTGGAACAAAAGACTTTTGATACTTGTTTCCTAGATAGGCAAACTGTTGTTGGCTGTAGTTGGGAATTATTTTGCAGGAGGCAAAAGGAAAAAAAAAAAAAACAAAAAAAAAACACAACGAAACACAGGAGAAACAGCTGCAGCTTTTATTGCAGCAGTTCACAGTCCTGCTGAATACAGTAATATTTAACGAACGGCTAATAAGCAGAAAGGCTGGTGATATAAAAAAGAGCAGTTTATTAGCACAGCTTCCTCTTCTGAGCCTTGGCTCCATCCTCACAGTAGCAAGAAACCATTTAAAAAAAAAAAAAAAAAAAAACAAAAACAGTCATATTCAAAACATATTCAAAAACATTTCCAGAGAAATGTTTAAAGTTTAAGCACATAGATATTAGGTAACTAATTTTTATTATTATTATTATTATTATTATTAATGACAACATAGAAAATTAAGAGATAGGGCATAAAATGACTGTTACAATGAACGTCTCTCTCTAGAAACTGATATGCAGTGGTGAATAAAAAGTAGATTTCCATAACAGTACTCTACAGATCATCAGAGGTCTTTATTATTATCAGCTGTAAGAAAATATGAAAAAAAAAAAACAAACTAACTTTTAATGTAAAGATACATTCACATAACCTTAATAGTCAAACTTTTATTTCCTATGAAAATCATGCCTTTCGTATGAATGCTTTAGATTTCTGGGAACTTTTAACTTGGAATGGGAAGTATATATGTTAGGGTCACATGGAAATTAATCTAAGTGACAGCATATTAAAAAAAAAAAAACACTGCAAAACAAACTAACAAAAAAGATACAATATCAAATAAAATCAATATATGCAGAAAGCAAACATGGAAAAGAAAAAAATAAATAAAAAGAAGGAGAGAGAGAAAGAGAGACCCAGAACAGTTTATAAAAATAATTCCTTTGAATTCAGTGGTCACTCTGAAACCTAATCATGAGAGTAATGGGAATCTTATTCTGGATATATTACCAAAACTATTGCACTGGCATTATTCAGAAAGCAAAATATATTCTGTTTAATATAGGCAAAACTTTTCTGAAATTCCCAAACATTTTAGCCATTCAAAATTATACTGAAAAGTATTTAATAATGAATAGACTCATTAAATCTCCTGATCTCTTATAGAAAACAGTTGTTGCCAAGTTCCACGTGTTCTGTCTATTCCACAGATTTTTGCCAGTATTGAAAGGAAGAATTTAACTTGGACCAAATAAAGTAAGATACTTTTACTATTTTTGTGTGCCTGTTTGTAATTTACTACAGTGCCTATGTTTATAGTTGTTTGATTTTTTTCCTTCCAGTTTTAGCGATTGTGAGCCATAAAAATATAGCTTCAAAGTACATACAGCTTAAATTTGAAACATTAGACAAAATGTGCATTAGTCAGACAAAAAAGCCAACTAGAAAAGTTGTAAGCCACTGACGCTTGATGAATTTTCCTAATAAATAAGAGAGCTACATCAAACATGAAATCATCAAAGTACAAAACCTGAGCTCAAGACCAAGGATCCAGGATCTGGGGCTTCTCCGGCAATATCTTCCTGGTCTGCACAACTCCAGGAACTGAAACAGAAAAGCTGTCAGAAAAGTTACATCTAGTTGTAACAAGATTAAAAAGCATGGAAAGACGAATGTCTACTATTGGCTTTTGCTGGACTGAAATTTGTTTATATACCTAAATCATTCCTGTTTAAATTTGCAGTTCAAATTTGGTTTTAAAGGCTTTACATCAACCACATCAATCATACTGGGGCATAAGTTCTTGAAAAGTCACTGTGTTGCATCCAGGTTTTCTAGGATGGGATGTTAGAAACCTTCAACTCCAAGGTAGATACAGTACTTAGATATAGTACTCCATAAAGAGAGCACCAAGTGAGATCAGGTTTATGGCCTGTACTTAGGGGCTCCTGCTTTAGGTAAAAAGCAAATGTCCTTAACACAAATGTGCTCATGAGAGCCAACCAAGACTTAAATGCAAGTGGAGGAGGAAGAATGATGTCAGTAGACCACGGGAGTATTTCCTCACCAGCTCACGGAAGTAATTTTGGAAATAAGTGTTTATCAAGGTGGAGAACTTCCAGAGGAAGCAGTTGCAATGGCAAAAGATTATTTTAACTTCTCTTTCTTTGGGCAGGCTCCAAAATTCTAGCACTTAAAATGTGCTAGATGAACTCATGGTTGAATAATCCATGCAAAATGTCAGATTTGTCCCACAGCTGATACAGATCCCTTCACTACACCCTTGATATGCATTATAAAGTCTATCTGTGGGCTGCCTCAGAATGGCATTTCTGGTATTGAGTCTGGACCCCAACTGTCTTTGCTATTAAAAGCTCTGTTCTTTAAGGAGGTACAAATAAACCACCCCACCAGTCCAGGCAGTATTTCACATCAGTCACTATAGCAATACTGCAGACGTTACACCCATTGTAATGTAACTCAGAATACTCCAATTGCAGCCTTTGCCCTGCACTCACTTCACCAAGGGCTGCAGCCTGGATACCAGGGCCAGATTTGCCTACACCATGAAACCATGTGCAATGAGACTGCATCAGCTGCAACATATAAATTCTATTCTGTAGAATGTGCTTCTCTGATTACAGTCAGAACAGCTAGAAAATTATAGTTTTGTTATACACAGGTTATCTATTCTGATCTTATAATTCTGATAGAAGTTGAGAATTGGCAAATGTTGTCTTAGTCTTTTTTTTTCCTTTTTTTCCAAGTGCAAAGGTCTCTTGCAAAAATACATAGACCTCAGTTAATAGGTTGCAAACATTCAGTGATAGCAATATAGACCTCAGTTAATAGGTTGCAAACATTCAATGATAGCAATTATTAATTAATAGTAGTGGGATATTTAAAGATAGGCCTTCCAAGTTTTGTTATGACTTTGAGAGATAACTGATGTGCAGAAAAAAAAAAAAAGAAAAAAGAAAAAAGCTGTTCTGCTAGGTACCACGTACCTTTCTATCTGTAATGAAGTTTATTTTCCCTTCTAACATCAACAACAAGAAGCTACAGAAAAACAGACAGGGAAATTAAATCTAAAAGTTATGCTAAAGATAATTAACATTGTGACATAATCTGACAAAAGCCAGGAAATTGAAAGCTAAGGCTGACATTCTATCTCTAATGCTGCTTTTCCATGACATGACTTACAGCATGAGTTACAGCTTTAACTTTAAATTTCCTGTCTTTTGTCAGTTTGTGTCACAACCTTCACATATTTAAACATCAGTCTTGTGCATTTAATTCTATATTACCCTTTTTACTGCCGATTCACATTTCAATAAAACAGAACCTTCTAAAAATAGTTCTGAGAAAAACATGTATTAGTTTGAAGTTGCCCAAGTCTGGCATTTGACCTTCACTATACATTTTTCTCAAATGAAAGTTAGCAGAAAACATCTTCTGGAATCAAACAAAGCTATTTCATTTATAAACCACATATGATAAAAATAAATCTCCAGGAAAAAATAGAAAAATCTATATTCAGTGGATAAACCATTTTTCATATCACAATTGTTATTTATTGCATCTGTAGATCCATCTCATATTAATAATTTTACTTTGTGAGGTATAGTAAAAACAGAATAGTAACTGTCTCTATGGAATTCAGCATATGACTGTAAATGCTCTGAATGGGTCTCGGACTTATTGTGTAACAAAAATAGTACACTGCAAGGAAGAAATATTACTGTTGCAACGCTTGAAGGTGGAAAAGTAGAGGAAATGTGCTTGTAAACATCAGCAGTTTCAAAGCACTACAAATATGTTTGCAGTGTATTCTACTCTATTTACAAGAGAAAAAGCAAGACCAAACTTAATTACCAACATATATCTTGCTGCTAGTAATGTGCTATTCTATTCCAAAAGCTTATGTTTTTTTCATCTCTTTGTAGGTATTAGGTTAACAGACAGAGATGATAATTTAAAGATAAAGAATGCAGCTTTGTGCTTCTGCACTATAGATCCAGAACAGCCCGCTTTTTAAATTGTCTGGAACAGCTGTATATATTTTCTAACAAAAACTCAGTAAGACTGTAAGTTTATTGAGACAATCAAATTTTTATTTACTTTTTTTTAAAGCAGAGTGAAGTAAAAAGGTAGTAATGTTAGTTGTGTAACTATAAGCATCTTGTTAGTTCTAATTTGGCCAGTGAGTAGATAGGAAATAGCATACTGGAAATCTTTCTGCAAACCAGTAATATCACATATGATGTAAATAGATTATTTTATATCTGAACTTGTCTAAGAGGGACATATTTATTCACAGTATTCATCAGAATTACATCAGGAATTTTCCTTCGGGAAATAATTTAACCTGGTGGTGCAGATTCTTCTCCAGTATAAATCCCCTGATCTACTTTGACTTGATTTATGACAGGTAGGATGAGGCCTATTCTGCCTAAAGACCAAAATTTTTGTTGCTCTGAAAAAAGTGCTAAGATGAAAAGTAAAGCAGCCTCAATTGTAGCACCCAATAAATAAATATTTTTCCTGAATGTATTCATGTAGTCAGTTCTTTTTAATAAACATCTTCTACATTAAAAAAAAAAATCATATATTTTAAAGTATAGAATTTTTTATATAATATATATATTAATAATTGTTAACAAATCAATATCTTTCCTGAGGATGTACTTTTTCCTAAAAGCTGCTTCATTCACACCAAACACACGCATAACTCAAAGGACACATCCACAGGAGGAGTCTAATAAGTTGGTCAAGGTACACATACACATCAATATGCATCTCTCTGTATCTCTTCCCATTAGTGACATGAACATAGATACCATTTGGTTCAGTACTGATTTCTGGCAGCTAAATTCCTGGATGTTTTTCATTCTTTGTGTATACATCCAGTAAACAAAGGAATAAACATGAAAAACTATTAAGTTGCATAGATTAACAGTTTTACTAGAAGCATAAAAATGAAGGCTCCACTCCCCAGTGGGAGTGGAAACTGTCGAGTCACAGCCTAAAGCACTGATTGATCACCTAGAGAAAGGACTGGGTCAGCCCTGGGAGCACAGGTGAAGGCAATTCAGCTGTGTGATCAGAAGGGTTGAAGCCTGGCTGCATCTCTCTTAGACCCCATTTAAGGGCTGACAGCCCCTAGGGAAGGATCTTTGGCTGGAGATCCCTATCTTGTAGAGATTTTCCCTGTGAGCCTAGATCTTGGGAGGGAGGTGAGCATTCTTTCCCTATTTTGTCTCATTTGCTGTTTTGCTCTTGTGTAGTCTTTTCACTGCACTAGTCTTTCCGACTGTAACATCCAGTGAGAAGGTGATAAGCTCCGGGGTAGATGACATAAGTTTCTACCTTTGCAAAAATGAAGCTATGTAGCCTTTTAAATTAAAGTAATTTAATATCAGGTATGCATTGGTTTGTTTTTGTTTTTTTTGCTTGGCTTTTTTTTTTTCCCCCATTTATTAGATTCCTATTTTGTCTTCTGAAGTCTTAGTTGTTGACAGATGCCATAGGAAGACTGACTTCATATCTGTTTGTCCATGGCATTTACTCACTGCTACTCTAGAAAGTGGTATGGGAATGGTTAAGCAAATGCTACATTCAAAAGAGAAGCTGCAGCATATGTGAAGCATACTTTCTTTAATCTGAAGTAGAACTATCTTTGAATTTATATTATGGACACAACTGATTTATAAGTAAAATCTATGCCTCTTCTCCCTTTGGGCCACTTTTGGATAACCTGTTCCTTTACTGTTTTTGCAAACCTTGTATGTGAAGGAAAGGATTTTTGGCAATAGTTTAGAGAATTCCTCCCCCACGTATTCTTATGAACTCCATCTGGCCAATGAAAGAATTTAAGTTGAACAGTACATCAAATCCCCAAGTGATATACTCCTAAATACATTGTTTCTCATAATGTTTTAAAGAATTATGTTTGAGTAAGGAAATTGAGGACTTAGTAGTATATTGATAATTAACACAGCAGATGTTGTGTGACTCTTGGCTGCAGTAGCTTTTCTTTTTGAAAAGAGAATAAGTAAATTAGCAACAAGAAATACAATATGGGAGGGTTGATTTAGTTCGATTTTTAAAATAGTTTAGCCTTATAAATATTATATTTCATGTCTGAAAGGAAAATGTTCTTCAGTCTTTAAAACTTGCTTTTTTGTGTGTGCGTTTTTTTTTTATTTAAGCTCAAAACGGACCCATATTTTCTTTGATTTATTGGGTAACATCGTAAGGGAGGCAAGACTGTAACCTCAGGCAAACCATATGCAGGAGCAGGTTCCAGAGACACTTTATTGCTTTCAACCAGCAGTAGGTTAGCATTGGCTGTCTTCCTTCTGAATAGGTTACAACTGCTATCAGATACATCTGTTCAGCATTTTATTGCAAAGAGAATGTAATGCCAAAGCAATGCTAAACTTAGATTGCCCATTTCCTGAAATTACTGCTCTCAAAAAGTTCACATAAGCTTTTCTGCTCTGTAATTTTTTAATGTCTGACAAACAAAATTTGAAGCAATATTTTAATTTCATACATTATCCATAAACTTCTGCAAAAAAAAATATAATTAGTATAATCACTGTCATCTGCTAGCACAGAAAATAGATTCTGGAAATAATTTATGCTGTTTTATTCTGTTTTGTTGCTGCTGTTTGCTTTGAATGAAGAAAGACCGCATTGCTGTGCTCTCACCTTGCACTATGGATAATTCTAGACTATTGTTTATCCTTTTCTATTGAAGAAATAGTTTGGATTTTATATCTTACAGTTGAGATATTTACCATGTTTTCAAAGGAGATTTTACTTTAAAACTTTCTATTCTGTTTCCATCACATGAGCTTGTACAACCTTAATACGCAGAATCATGGAATCATAGATATCATTGAAAAAAGACCTCTGAGCTCATTTAGTGCAACCATCACCACTAAGCCCACTAAACCAGATGTGCTGAGGTGGCCAAAAGAGCAACAAAAACATATAGGTAATTAAAACTAATCTCACTACATTTGCCTTATTATAAGACAATGTCTTCCCCTCTGTATAGTTGACTAAGACAAGAACAGACTATTCCTGACTGACGAGTGTTGAAGTCCATGACTTAGCATCAGGATAAAGGTCAGTTCTGGAACATCTACTTCCATGGTTGCTCGTTGTCCTTCTGCAGATTCAGTGGTGTAAAACACAAGTACTGGTTCCTGTTGTCATAGCTCAAATAACATATGCTAAAGCTTAGCATGTAGATTTACTTTCCCACAGTTGGCATTGTGAAGCACAGGTAAATAATTCTCTAAAGTATGTGAATTCTTGGAGTTGTACAGCTTTTCTAATCCAGGTGGTCAGCTCCTTCTTATAATAAGTGAGTGCATTGCAAGGCTTTCACGATCAGAGAAGTACCTTCTTTTTCAGCTACATTGGACTCAGGAGAGAGCTCATCTTCAACCAGTTTTTCAAGACCAGAACAGTTTTTCTGCTTGTGCCTCCCCATGCTCTTGTAGCTTGTGTAAGCATTTTAAGTCAGCATTAGGCAACACTGCAGTGCACTATGGGGAAGTACCTAGAGAGGCTGCCTCCATGCCTGCATCATTTCAGGCACTCATGCATGTAAGCCACGCACAGCAAGAGCAATGAGCAGTGATGATGAGAGGTGTGATGTTGCCTTCCTGCAAGCTGGCTCACTGCACCAGAGCACTGGTGGTTTTAGTGGAGAGCAAACATGCTGGCACCCAACTGTAAGACAACAAATGCAAGCAGACCTGTGACTATGTAATAGTTAATATCGGATGCTAGGGAATATGTGAAGATGATTATGGGATACTTACAGGAATGAGCGGGGAGGCTGTGGACTGGAGGAGCTCATAGGACAATTCTGTGTGTGTCCATGTGTTTGCAGACAGCATGGGTAAATACAAACTCAGCCCCACTCTTGGCTGTGGCTGGAACATGGAGCTGTGGCAGCTTTGCTGCATCCGTCAGGGCAGCAGGACACCCAGGATTCAGCTACAGCTTACAATCTGCACAAGGCATGTTGCAAAGTGTCATTTCAGTGCCTGAATTTTTCAGCCTCTGCAGTTTAATTACATGTCAGTATTATTTTTGACCTATCTGTAGCCACTGCTCCATCACTGCATCAAACATGAGAGATAATGAACAAAAAATATCTGAAGAAGGGTCGAAACAACAATTTTATTTTTGTGTCCAAACCAAGTGAACTGATGACTGAAGGAGATAAAAATTTACTTCCAGCAAAGTAAGGTTGAGCCATTTTTCAAGACACAATGCCCTAATTTTAGCAGTGATGTAGCACCAGACTAAATAAATAAATAAAGAGAAAACTTTTATATTCCTATTTCCATCAGAGATTCAACACTGTACTTTTTTTTTTCTTGCGTGATTTTTATTAGTTTTTTCAGGAAGGTGGGAAATTCATAACTTGGCATGAAATACAGAATTTACATGATATTATAGTTATTTAATACTCCCATATTTATTAGTCAAGAACATAAGGTTTCATGATGCAATGTTGGACTTTTAGATATATAAGAGGAATTATTATATATTGTGGTGGTGGTTGTTGTTTGCTTGTTGTCTGTGAAAATTTTCCTCTTCCTCTCTTCAATAGGAAATACTTTTTGGTCATCCAAAGATTTGAAACTCCTATTACATCTGATTATGCACTAGCACATAGAGAAGTACACTGCTAGCCCAGATGTGTGTCTGTGATGACACGTCTTCTGAAGGAGCTAACAAAATTTTCTCAATGCTTAGGCACAAAGTTTGTAATCCACAACCTCTCAGATTCATGAAAGAAGCAATCTGACTTAACCTGAAACTGAAAAAGGAACTGAATAATGCTTTCTCTTGTCCCATTTCACTGTGCACAAGGAAAGCTGAGTTGTATTGCCTTCTCAATGTGTAAGTTGTTTATTTTTGTTATGTTACACAAAACTTCTTCGGAGAACATCCTGAATATTTTTTCAGAAATAATATCAGTTTTGTTTTAGATATGTTTTAAGTCTTCCATGATGCATTTAGCATGAAGTTTTAATAATAGCAGTCAGTCAATTTGAGAACAGAACAGCAGTCAGGTAAGTTACTAAGGTTATTAAAGTGACAAAAGCATCTAATTATTCTCTTTACTGAACAAATATGTTTAAAAATCAATATGCATTGTTGTAGTTTGATAAAATAGTTGAAACATTTTCTTTAAATCAATATCTTAAGTAATTTAAAGTTGTTTTTTTTTTTTTTTTTTTTTTTTTTGCTAGAAGACTAAAAAACCCCAAATCTGACTTAATTCACATAGAATTTGGCAGTCCTAATTCATCTGGTCCATGTGAAGCGAAGTATAGAATGCATTTCCAAGTAGATTTTTAATGAATTATCATGCACTGATTGACACCTGGACAGACTTGGAGAGTTGTGTGTATTCGTTTACCACTTTGAGTGCATCTCATCTGTTATTCCAATATCAATCCAGTGGAAGCTGCAGCTATATTTTTTTTCAGATAAATTTTTTTTGTAAGTAATAGACATTGAATTATGAGAGTAAATAGAAATTTTACCACTGTCACTGAAATGCTCATGTTTTGACTATTAGTATTGTAACTAAACAAACACCCAGGAAGAAGTTTTTGTTTTCCTGTGAACAAATATGCACAAACTCTCCAATGTTGTAATTACTGATCCAGTAGAAAAAGTCATGCAAGGCAATGACACTCTCTGCTTCTTTTTATCTTGGTATGACTCAAAGCTTGTACTGAGGGAAGTGCATTAAGAATGTGTTTACGTCATAAAGAAATAAGTTTTATTTAAGCATAAGCTTTCAAGGTTTTTCTGGAAGCTTGGCTTCTGCATGAGTTCAGTTTAGTCTGGACTCGCAGGAATTTCAAAGACGCTTTTGAAGTATACAACACAGTTGTGTGCAAATCAGTGTCACTCAAGTATGTCCTAGTCCACAGTGACTCACACTCGTAAAGCTCAGATGAAAAACAGGCCATACACTACCCTGAGTTAACATAGTTAACATAAGTGAAAGGACAGACTGGATGTTGTGTTGAGTGACATGGTTTAGTGGGAGCTATTGGTAATAGGTGAACTGTTGGATTGGGTGATCTTTTAGGTCTTTTCCAACCTTGGTGATTCTGTGATTCTGTGTGACAGTGACACTGTCCTGCAGTCACACATGCAATAGCAGCAGTGGGACAGATAAACTAAGCTGAATCTTAACTATGGGAGCCCAGAATATTTCTGGCTCAATTTGTCTAAGCAGAAAGGTTTTATTCATTTTTATTTATTTTTAAAACAATCTGGAGGCTAAATTTTAAAAGAAACTAATCCAAACAGCCTCTGGATGGAACATGAAAAGATACTGGTGTGCAAACAAGTATGCTAGTCACTCCTGCATTCCTGTGCATTGACTGACATTGAGAAATGTGTAGGTGACCTATACTGGTTGGAAAATCTGGTATCTATCATTCTACATTTTTTTTAAATGGGAAATTTGGAAGAGTTTAAGTCTTCTGTGGAATGAATTACAATACTTCCTACAGCAACAGAGGACTATTTGGCAGTTGTTTTGCTAGGAAAAATGTGGACAAATTGTAGATTTATACTGGGGGAGGGGGGGGGGGGGGGGGGGGGAGGGCGAAAGGGGAAAGGGGGAAAAGAAAAAACCCACTGAGAAGCCTAGAACAAAAGTAAGCATTATTTTTTTAGGTTTAAAAGCCAGAACTGTTGAGAGTTCATCATGTGTGTTGATACTAGAGGAAGGAAATAATAAATTCTATCTATAATCAGGCATGGACATAGTATACGGTAGGTCAGCCTGATTTATTGCAGATGTTTGTGATTTTCTTTTCTTCATAAACAACAATTAGCTTAATATTAAGCAGAACACTACATGAGTGAAACACATCAAGCTGTGTGAGAAAAGTCTAATCTCAGCCACTGGACAAGTTGTTGATAGATATTCAAATCTCAATACAGTTACATTTACTTTCCCCTGCTAAGTAGAAGGGTGTTTGGTATTCTCTGCAGCTGGTGTCACTAGAATGATGCTAATGATAGTTGATCTCCTTCTTGCTCTTGCATAACTCAAATCCTCTATTAAAATCAGAGCTGTCAGAAAGAAAATGATAGAATAAAGCCAGATGTAATGTTAATCTCCACTTCTGGCATCATCCACCTAAATGTGCAAAAATATTCTTTATCAGATGTAATTGCTTTCATGAACACTTATATAACATGCCTCCTTAATCACTGACACTTACTTGGTGGGGAAAAAAAAGCTTCTTGCTGTGCAAATAAGTGTGTTAAGTGTGTTTCTTGTTTGGTTTTTCTTCCCTCTTTATTGATGCCCTACCTTGTGGCCTTAAAGAACACATTACTTGACCTGACTTTGGTAATTTATACAAATCTGAAACTTCTCTTGAACTCAGGGATCACTGAGTATTTGTTGAATCTTGTCCTTCTGTTGGTTCCAGCTCAGTTTCCTTACTGTTGGCCCTTTCTCTAAAAAATTCTCTGAAAAAGTTCCTCATCCGTCTTATTGCCACATTGGCATGAATCGATCTGCAACAGAATTCCTCTCTGACATGTCAACCAGTTCTACATCAAAAAATTCATCAAATTTTTGTTTGGCATCAAAACACATTTTTTCCTTTCAATCTAGAGATACAGAGTGCTTTCAATAATGTAATTGAAACTGATTTCCTTCAGTCAGCCCAAGAAATGTCAAAGTAGCAGTTTGCTAACATATGGGAAGCTGTTACACCTAGGTGAAAAAAATGTGGATTTTTTTAATTTTTTTTTTTTAATATCTATAGCTACAGTCTCTCTCCCAAGTGAGCACATTTTAATTTCCGACAACATCTGTACAATTAGTCCATAATGTGCTTGGTTTCATTAGGGCTAAAACCACTACTGCAGAGTAAGGCAAAGAAGATATGAATAGAGAGCCAATTTTCTGTGTGTCGGACTCCTTACAGTGTAAAAAAGAGTCTTGAAATTTTAGGACTACACATACCTTTTCAATCTTCTTTGCTATGTGCTACCCCAGGTCTAGGACATTATAGAGTTTATTCATTCAAGGGCACACAAGTGTGTGATGGAGGATTGGGTTTCACAATCAAAATATTCTCTGCTCCAAATTGTACTGTCTATCACTACAAACTGTTACCTCTACATCTACCTCAAATCGTTGTGTTGATATACAAATAAATAAAACATGTCAAATTTCTCATTCCAAATGTTTAGTGGTTTACAGTAACATGGTAAATGTCAAAATATGGACTTCTTCCAAGTATTTCAGCAGGATTTGGTATCATTTATTTTAAATATCTACATATTATTATCAAAGATAAGATGGAAGACTGCAACAGAAAAATAAAAATCCCAGAAAGATGCTCGTGAGTCAATTTATCCAGAAACTTAGTCTGTTCCTAAAATCTAAGCTAAGTGCTGAGCTATATAAGTGTTTCAGACTTCTCAGAGCCAACTCGTTGTGATACAATATCTCTATTATATTGGTCCATACTGCACACTACAGATATATTGTCAGAATGCTTAAATTATCAGCAGTCCTCGTCTGCAAAATCTATCAGCATACATCTCCTAGTCATAGAACTTGTGCTCAAATGTGCATACAGAAATCTGACAGATCACTAGCTCAGCAACACTGATATAATATGACCTTAAATATGAAAATTATAATTCAGAAAAAAATACTAAAAATTGTTGTTAAAGCTGTACAGTTAAGATATTTATCTAGATACATTTCTCCCCTTCATCTAAAGTGTACTTCTTAGGTCCTCCATGCAGCTATTATTCCCAACATTGAAAAAAAAAAAAAAAAGAAAAAAGAAAAAAATCATTTTATGTAATCCTCATGCACTGTATTTCAGCTCTATTTTAGTTTTAATGCTTATTACATATTCAACACATGAACAAACTATAGAGCTACAAAATAAAATTTATTTCCAAAGTTAAGAGTGTAGAAGTATGTATCTATATTATAGCAGCTGGATTTTTTTTTTGCTTGTTTAAGCTGCTGAAATGAATAATATTTTGTAATACAGAGAATAAAAATTATTAATTCACCATGATGATTGATTACAGTGGAAAAAGTAAACAAGTAGACGTTTGCATCTTGGCCAGTAAATTTTCATGACAATTTTACAAGGCTTTATTATACAGTAGTATTAAAACAATTTGCAGTAAATCAATTTCCTGCTTTTCTCATTGGATTAAAGTTGGATGAAGCTAAATATTTCCATGATTGCACTTACTGAAATGCTAGATCGCAAGGATTTTCAATTTTTTTAAGTACATATTATACCACATATACCCACTATTTATCCACATTATTTATTCCACTACTGCCAAAAGAATTTGCCCTCACCCTTAAACTATGATTTAAAAATAAAAATAATAATAAAAAAAAAAACAACCAAGAAACAGATGCTGATAATAAGCCACAAAGAGAAATGAAAATGAAAATCTTAATGATGGTTTGACAGTTCTATTCATGTAAACTCGATCTAAGTTGCTTCCTTAGAGCTAATTTTCAATATTTCTAACTGTGGATGTCCCAAATACCTATCTCTGTTATCTCTCATAATACAGTGCTACTTTTTTAAATGTAATATTTCTTAGTTTCTTTTACTAAAGGTAGAAAATTGGTTTTGTTCCACTTCATATTTCTTCTTTTGAGAGAGTTGGTGCTCTGGGGGAACCTTATAGCTGCCTTCCAGTATATGAAGGGGGCCTGCAGGAAAGCTGGGGGGGACTTTTTATAAGGGCGGGTAGTGACAGAATGAGGGGAAATGGTTTTGAACTGGATGAGGGTAGATACAGACTTGATATTAGGAAGAATTTCTTTACTGTAAGGGTGATGAGAAAGTGGAAGAGGATACCTAGAGAGGTTGTGAATGCCCCTTCCCTGGAAGCATTCTATGCCAGGCTGGGGCTTTGAGCAATTTGGTCTAGAGGGACCTAGGTTGTTCCTCTCCTATAGCAGGGGAACTACAACTTGATGATCTTAGATGTCTTTTCCAACTCAAACCGTACTATGACAATGAAAAACTCTTTCAAAGTGGTATTTTAAATATTAATCTCTGCAATTAAATGGTTAAAGTTCAAGATAAGAAAATTCATGAGATACACCAATATATGAGAATTTAAAAAAATAATAATAACAATAATAATAATTATACAAGGATGTAGAGTATCTGTGTATCACAAAAATATATTGTTTTAATTACATTTGGAGTCTGGGATTCCAGCCAAAAACAAAAAGCTTTTAGGTTGTGTTGCTTCAAGTTCAAAAATTGTAAGTTTTGGTTTCGCTTTGTTTCATTTTAGTTTGTGTGAGTTTTTGTTGTTGCTTTTTCTAATCTACCCACAGAATCAAAAGACTTATGGTACGTTTTCCCTTGTTCCATCAGCCTTCTGAAAAGTATTAGCAGTAAGATAATGAGGACTGTCTGAAAAAGAAAATATGTAATATACTAAGTATGTAAGAGATATCCAGCCATTTTGTAATATTGATCTTGTTGAATGATTTTGTAGCTTAAATAGATAAATAGACAGATTAAAGATATACTATTTCTGTGAGAAGTTATCATATACCTATCCAGAAGGACATCACTTGGAGTGCTATTGCAGCTCAGTAAAACGAAGATAATTAATTTTATTTTACACAATATTGTTCCATCTAGACTGTATAAAAATAACAGCAAGGTCAAGAGAAGCCTTGAACTTAAAACACTAAAAATCGTACACTATTGGTACAGTAGTGCAGCATGCTTCTCAAAGCAATGCTATCAAGGCTAGAAAGAGAAAAGCAAATAACTTTTTAATACCAGTATACATGCTACTGCAGTGTTAAACGTCATCTTTTAATAGTTGCTGTCATTTTATTGTCAAACAGATGCAGGTGAATTTGTCTGGCAAAGAATATGCTGGTAACTTATGTGCTTGATGACAAGACTCAGGTGTGAAGCTGGACTTTGAAGAAAAGGGAATTTGCTATGTTCAGTTTTCTCATCCTAAGTAATCATCTATACTGTGCAGAACTGGTATATACAGTTACTGTATCAAGTCTGAAACATTCTAAATGGACTGTTAAGGAACAGATGGTACAAGATGATCCTTATGGTCTTGGCAGTTTGTGCAAATTTTACACATATATTAAGTAGCATGAAGCATGAATTTTCTTGTTTGAAAAGCTTTAAGCTCACAGTTCCACAGCATATAGCAGTTGACTGTGCGATGCTGACTCTTTCAGAGATTTCAGAGAATGTTTCTACATTGCATCTCTCTCTTTTTCAGCTGAAGTCCCCCAGGAATAGGACGGTAGTATCTTCTAAACTTGGAATGTGCATCAAGCACTAATGAGCCATAATAATACATATTTTGCATACTTTCCTTGGATTTATTTCTTATACATGTCTGTATACCTTAAAATAAGATGCTGATATGAAAAATGAGTCCACATTTATGGTAATTATGAGAGGTTTTCAAACTTTAATCCTACACAGAGAGATGCAAAAGAGATTTCTGTCTGCACTATTGTCTTTGCCTAGACTGCAGGCTCAAAATTCTCATGCACTCTTGTCATTTATGTTAATGAAATCCTTTCCTGCACTTTTCTGCCCTAAGTATATATGTAGAAGAAACTATTGAAATATCAGTAATTTAAATTTAATGGTACAGATTGGCTAATTTTATCCAGATGATGGCTTTATTTACTCCACTTCTGCAAAGGTGAAAAACAAATCTCAGACTTCAGGGTACATTCCTTGAAATTCTAGTTCCTTCAGTGAAATAATTATGTATCACAATAAAGAAGAAAAAATATATATTTCTAAATTGATGGTAAGTTAATGATTATGATATCAGACTGCTTGGAGCAGTCAAAGCTAAGGTTTGGAACAGCCTCCCAAAGTAAATATCTGTTTTAGTTACCAGACCTTCGGTCACCAGTCCTGCCAGTCTGTTGGAGTAAAAGCAGTCTCTGTGAAAAACGATAAAGTACTGGCTGTACATTTGCAGGTTAGGAAACTCAGAGTGAAAGGAAATGAACTTCAGAGTTTCAGAGGGCAACTTAGATTCTCTACAAAGCCCCTCTGCATACTTTTAAACTATTCTCACACATAGGAGATCCTATAATATGCTAGAATACAGTGAATGAACATCTGTGGAGAATATTTATCGCCATGTTAATAGAATACATATATATCAACTGATATATTTAGGCAAGGAGGGGAAATGAATGTAAAAGCATCACTTCCTGCCATTTCATCTTTTAAACTTTGTTATCGCATAGTTCTGTTCTCCACTGGAAAGAAAAGAACATAATAAAGCCCTTTCAGATCTTGTTAGGATCTTTAAAATGCCACTGGAAAGGGTAATAGGCTGCCAATATTTTTGACTGGTGGATGCAGTACTGTGCATCCTTGTTGCATTCTGTAGTTATATGGTTCCTCTATATCTGTGTTCAGTAGAAATTCATAACCTGGGACATATTTACTCTGACTTGAGCAAAAAATGCATACCAGTTTAATCGAAGAACCTTGTTGTTCATCCTTGTTGTACACAAGTGAATGCTTTCAAGAGTAGCAGTAAAATAAAGTAGTAATAGATACTTCCCTTTGTTTTTTTGTCTGTTCTACCTGCAAAGGCAGAAAATGCCTACTCATACAGAAAAATATTTGCAGTTTTAAAGAGTAGTTCAGATGTATAATGCAAAAATATGTCATAGTTTTTCCATAGGAAATCGTTTCTTGTTTTCTAGATTTCTTTTTTGTTATTACACTGCCTGATTTCAGTACTGTAGACTAAAATATATTTTAAAAAAATAGGACCAATAAGAATTTTCTCAAATTTAGTTTGCATCTAACAAAACATTAACAAACACACAGTATGGCAGTACTGGCTAATATAGTAGGTCTTCTTACCGTCTGTCTCATGATGGTAATTTTCTATTTTATACTCCTTTGTTCTGTTTCTTAGTTTTCCACTGAGGTTCAAGACATCCATATTATTCACAGCACCTCTGTGCTGCTAAACTTTTCAGAAGGTATCAGAAATGAGAGATGCATTTTTGGACATATCTGTGATATGCTAATGTGTAGATCTAAAGCACCATCAAGTAAATTGTATTGGTCAGGTGTCTAAAATTTCAGCATAACAGTATGTATGTGAAGCAGCTGTGCAATGTTTGATGTTAGCTGTGCACCAAATTTAATTAGAGATTTCTATTTCTAGAGTAAAATTGATATAGACTGAGCAACTGGGAAGAATTCTTTGTCAGTTAGAGTCTGGCTCTGCTTCTCAGCAGACAAAGCAAGAAAACCATCTGTGAAGGGTCTCTGAAACATGGGATCTAGCCAAAGAACAGCAGCTGGAGATCAGGAAATTGCTTGCCATGGAATACATGGAATACACTTGAAGACATAGCTTTAAGTCTCAAAATGTAAGACTAATTTAAGAATGTGAAGGCCTGAACAAAAAAAAAAAAAACAAAAAAAAACAAAAAAAAAAAAAGTGAAAGCTGATTTTCTTTCTACTTCTACAAGACTTCAGTTTTGCAGAGATGACAGATTAAGGTATGACATCCTCCTACTCAACAACTTCCTTCCTGATGGCCAAGATAAGATTTATTTAACAGCTACAAAAATATGTGAAGACTGCAATGGTTTATCTTTTGACAATTCAGCTGAGATTTTGTGTACTAAGTGGATGAAAGTTTGTCCTTACATTCTACTCTAAGTTTTAAACCTACTGGATAACCACAAGAAAAACAACAGGTTAATTCCACATGCTTCAATACCTGGGCAAGAGTTGTTTTGTCTATCCAGAAATATTCCTTTTTTTTGTTTGATTTACACATTTGCAAAGTTCTTCTCCTTTGTCAATTACCAAAAGCAACAAAGAGTGAAAGGAGAAATCTTAAAATATACTTAATTAATAAAAGATACATATCTTGGAAAATAAGAATATCACGTCATAACCATTTGCTGATGTTTCTTGGTATTTTTAATCTTTTAATTTTAATGCATGTATTGAAATTAAATCCTTTGTTTTTGTTGGCACAAGACCCATTGGTAAAAATCACATTATACATTGAAGTGTTCTTTTATTTTTTTTTACAAGGTATGAAAGGGGAAGGGGAGAGGGGGAACAAAATTTCTTCAGAGGGAATGGCAGAGCTTAAAAACCAAAGCCAAACAAAAAAGATTTCCGGACCAGCAACTTCATCTGGCTGTTTGATAAAAAGCTTGAACAGCTACACAAGGTCAGAATAGCATGGTAGGAAGGGATTTACTTTTCCTGCACATAAAATTGGATTTTTAAGTTCAAGGTCTAGATTTTTTTTTCATTTACATCTGCAGTACCTCTGGCAAAGAAAACAACCTGTTCTCCTTCATATTTTATATCTATATGACCATGAACATACTATTACATTCCAATAAACTCGTGTTTACAAGCAGGTAGTAAAATATTGAGAAAATCATGTTAATAGCTGTACAGATATCAGGTTCTGTTTTAAATCTTTAGTTATTACAGCTTGCTGTGGAAACACAGTAGTTTAAGCACTGAGTATTAAACAGTTTGTGGAGTGCTATAAATTTCAGATGCATTTATGTTATATGGTACTGTGCAAATCATAATCTGAAAGTCAGTTTCATTTCTGGAAACGTGTGCTTTAATAGAAGAAAAACAGTTCAAGCATGTGTGCTTTCCATTTTTACAAGGATTGTAAAGGATTAGTTAAGTTGAAGGAAAAGCAGCTTCTAATGAAATTTGAGCTACTGCCTGAAGAAAAGATTGCAAGCAATAGCTGAAATGATAAAGCACTTTGTAAAATTCTAACTTTCTCTGTTTCATGAGCAATTAAGAAATTTTTTCTTACATTCCACTGAGGGACAGGGAAGATGCCAAAATTACCTTGTGATCAATTCTATCATGCAAATCATTTAACCAGTTCTCAGCTACTGATTATTTTGATAGACAACTACATTAACAAGCAAAACAGCCTTGTTCCTTGGGGCCATGTGGAAGAGGAGCAGAGGAGCATCTTCCTTGGTTTGCCCACAAATAAGGAAAAAGGAGAAAAAAAAAAAAAAAAAAAAGCAAATGCAGTATAACAGTACAGCAAAGCTGTAACAGTCCTGGAGAGAATTCTCCAGAGAAAACAAATTAATAGGCAGTGCAGAATGAGGGAGTGCACAACATCCTCAGTCACAGAGATCTGAGAAGACACATTCTATTCTATTCCATTCCATTCCATTCTATTCTACTGTGTTCTATTCCGTTCCGTTCTAGAGGTGGGACAAGCTGTAGTTGAACAGTGCTGGAGATCCCACCAACTAAGAACTGCTTTCCAAGATGTTTACTCTACTCCTCCAGGCCACCCTGACGCACCAGCTGGAACAGCCTGCGAGTCCCCATAGTGAGGTACCAACGGAGGCCTCCTAACCTTAGGAGGCTACAAAGCATTAGCTGTTTGAGGGGTGCCTGCCATAGTTTATATTACTGGATTGCTAAAGTTTATCAGAGCTATGTGCTGGCAAACGTATACATCATAACCCTATCTGACATTACTGTTTGAGCAATTGCAGGTGTATCTTGTGGTGCTCACGCCATAAGAGGATCACACATATGTACACATTTACCTAATCACATTCTCTTTCTTCCCTGGGTAATACTACTCTTGCACATCTTTTTGCAAATAGCTGCTTGTATCAGAAGTTCTTCAGCTAGCAATTTCAAGGAAAAAGAAACCCGTTTATATTCCTCATCTTCAGTAATTTGTAAAAAGACCTACTTTTGCCTGGACTCTGAATGTTTCCTTAGTTACAGAAGATGGCCAAAATAAGAGAATTTAGAATAAAATATAGGTAGGAAAACTTTAGAGGGAAGCTGGTTTATTTATTTTTAAATAGTGTCTATGCCTCTTAAATAAGAAAGAATAACACAGCACTCACAGTAGAGACCAGTCTGACTGTTAGATCTGGAATAAGACACAAAAATATTTATTTTATCCTGTACAAGACTTCTGATGATTGGGGATTAACAGATAAATTCTAGCCAAATACGCTGAAGAAGTTAATACCCTCACTATGTTCCTTGCCAGAGCCTACCATTATCAAAAAAGAATCAGGAGAAACTATTAACAAGAGAATTTGAGCTAAGACAATATACAGATTTCCTCCTGCTAATATTGCCAGGAGACAGCAACCTCTTGAGAAAGAATACAAATCTCGGTTTTAAAACCTGAACTACAATAGCAAGAGTTGCCAGTGGTTGTAAATAGCAGCAAGCAAACGTAGAGTTTCAAGAGTCATTCTGTAATAGTGAATGAGTATTAAATATATTAAATACACTGTATGTTAGTCTAAATATATAGCATTAACTTAACAAAGGGTTAGTTCCCATGAGTAGAAAAGAATGCCACACCTTCAGATAACTACCTATCTAGCAACACTTGAGAGGCAACACAAGGATTGACCTCTTGTTGAACTCACCAGCCCATGTAGTCAAAGAGGAAAGTCACAAAGAAAATGAGAAGGACAAAGGATTTCAAACTGTTTTAAAACTCTGAAAGCACTTACTCTTCAGTAATCGCAGTCAGATAAATAAGATCCCTTATCTTTTATAAAGAAATCCAAATTCCTAGGTTCCAAGAAAAGGGGGAAAGACACAAGTAAAATAATTGTGAACGTAGTTATTTCATCTGTTACAAACTAGGCTTAGTGGATTGTGGTCCCGCTATTAAACTATACTTTGAAAAGCCCTCCTGGTCACCATTTTTGTCACTGTTCATGAAGCAGCAGGAGTTTGAACTGATCCAGGGATTTCACAAAACAAATTGCCATGGGAATTATAAGTGGAATTGCATTCCCCTTCAGAATCAGAGATAACTCAGACCTGATCCCTACTGAGGTATGATCAAAAAAAGCAGCAAAAGAAAATATATCCCTGTAGTCAAAATGACAAGTCAATAAATACTGTTTTGATTGTGCATTCTTGTTAATATTACAATAGTGATTCATAGTTAGTTCTGTTTATTTAAGGCTTGCTTTTTTACTTTATATACTTCCAGCTAGAAACAATTACTTGTCAGAACAATCACTACTCATGGTAACATTCCTCGTATTAGCTCTAACTTGAGGATCATGGTTGATCATGGACTTCATACTAGAGTTATTGTTGCTCTGTGTATTGGGGGATACAGAGTACCACATTTTTCCATAACGTACTCGGTACATTGCTCTCTGAAAATCATCTAGATAGCATAAAGCAATTCCTGTGTTTTCAAGCAAAGGTATCACTCCAGCAACAGTAAATAATACAAGTGGCTCATGGAATCCAATTACAATTGGATTCAATCTTCTAATTATTTTGCATTAATTTCTTGATGTGAAACTTCAATACAAGTAGTCAGGGATCTTAAAATCTTTGTAGTAAATAGCAGGGTTATAAGTCTCATGTATTCTAGTATTCTTTAAAAACAACAACAACAACAAAAAAAAAAAAAAAAAAAAAAAAAAAAACACAATAACAGGCAAGCTAATACATTTGATATAGCATTATATCTGACCAGAATCCAAGCATATTTCTTGCTACTGAGCAAGAAGAAATTCTATTCTGATCTGCTTCACACACAATTTAATAGTCATCATTTATTTTACATTGTCTTTATATGGGTAACAGACATTAGAATGCAGCTACTACTTCAAACTAAGTCATGGTATCTCAACCTGCAATAAAATGCAACATGTTTTAGGGTGCCAAGGGAGAAATATCTAAATTGAACATTAGATATAACAGATTTTCATATCATGTAATTAAAAATATACTGTCATTGTTTTTGGAGACATTCTCCTGTTGGATGCCTTTATTTTAGAATATTTCTGGTAACTAACTCACTGTGACAGACCATGGAAACCAGGCCAAAATTTTTAAAAAATTATCATCCAGAGGCTTGGTGTTTAAAGTGGCTAGGCTTGACAGCAAAAAGGCTCCTTACCAGACTGCAGAAAAACAATAGCAGACTGTTAGAAATGTTTTTTCTTTTCTCTCATCCAGTAGTATTCTAACTCCCAGAACTCAGTGCACAGGAGAAACTCACTTTCTTCTTTCCCGGGAGAGACTTTGTTTTTTCTCTTTGTTCACCATTAAAAAAAAAAAAAAAAAGAGGAAGAAATTTCTTTTAATTCTATTTCAGCCATAGTTGGTCCAGTAGGAAGATTTACCAACACCCTTGTAAGAGCGGTAAAAACTGCTCTGATCAACATATGAAAGTTAGACTGCAGTCATGCCTAGCATCATTTCTGCTTATCCAGTGAGAGCTTTATGCAAGAGACAGCAGAATGCAACAGGAAACAGATTGCCAAATTTCTTTAAGAATTTTCCTCCTGCTAGGACAGCGCATGAAGCCATGCCCTTGGCCTAGAGTTTGGGTGATCTTCTGCTGTGCTGCAGCCCCCCTGAGCCATTCTGTAATCTCAGTGTCAGTCACCGTTGTGCTTTTGCTTTTTCCAAGTGCAGTGAACCCTGGCAATACCCAAAACTCCTTCTTCTTCAATCATAACCTGATCTGAGAAGTATCAGAACAGTCTGGGAGTTCTGGAAGTGTGCGGTTGGGAGGAAATTCCAGAATTGCCTCACCTGAAATGTGGCCAAAATGGAAAGTAAATGACTAAAGTAAATTATCTCAAGGTCTCAAAGCCTACAGTATGCTGTGGTGCTTAATCTCTCTCTGAGCTGGAAAACTTTGAGGTGCATTTTGAAATAGAAGAGTCCCTTATAGGATAATAATATCCACTGAGGGCCAGTGACTAGGGGGCAGAGTAGTAAACCAAGCAGGAGAAGTTCCTTGCATGCATGCCTAAGTTTAGAAATCTCCCCTTAGAATATCTTGTGTGTTAAGTTTCAGGTGAACCTTGCTGTACTAAACCTTTAAGTCACTGTACTTGATTGTACTGAGCTCCACTGAATCATTGTGTTAAAATAGCTATTGACTGAATGCTGATTAAGTGCTACTAAGAATCATACAACATAACAATGTGATTTATTTATATCTAAAAGTATTAATAAACCCAAAATCACTGCTAAAACTCAAATTGTGCAATCAATCCACTGTACCTGGAAAGCTAAAATATACATATACTTTAAATTAAATACTTTGAGAATGATGAAAGAATTGGACCTGGCTTCCAGTTTGTGAAATACAGATGAGTACAGTAGAATGTCATGGAAGTGACATTGTTTTGTGAAGAACCCAGACAGAGAGGCTTATATTTATTATTCTCTGAGAACATCAGTTGATAGAAATGGACTATAGATATGGATAAGCTTTTATCCTGGACCCAGGTACCAGTATTTCTTGCCTGAAAAGAACCAATGCTATTGAGGAAACTTTTCAGTGAACTGAGATTGCGTGATGAAAAAATTGAAAAGTTTGGCCCAGGTTGACAACAGGGCACAAATCCCTGTCGCTCTTTTGCCATTCATTCTAAGAGGATGTTGATCCAGCTATGAACAGGATGTCAATCCACTCTTGAAAAAGAATGAGAAAATTTTAACGAGCAGCAGTTCATTAAAAATGCAGACTCTCATTACTATGTTGGTGCTATATAGATATTATCAAATAAAATAGTAGTGAGAAACACTATTTCTCATAAGAATCTCTAGTCTACAGATTCTCTAGGCTTAGATCATAGAATCGAAGGATTATTTGTGTTGAAAGGGACCTTAAAGACCATCTAGTTTCAACCTTCTGCCATGGGAAAGGACACCTTGCAGTAGATCAGTTTACCCTAAGTGCTATCCAACCTAGCCTTGAACACTCCCAGGGTTAAGGCATTCCCAGCCTCTGTAGGCAAACTGTTTCAGTACCTCATCACCCTCATATTGAAGAATTTCTTTCTAATGTCTAATCTAAAACTACCCTCTCTCAGTTAAAAGCCATTCTTACTTGCCCTATCACTAAATGTCTTTGTAAAGAGTTTCTGACTTTCTTGTAGTCCCCCTTTTAGATACTGGAATGCCATTATCAAGTCTCTCCCAAGCCTTTTCTTCTCCAGGTTGAATAGCCCTAGCTCTCTCAGCATGTCTAGATTTGAATCCAAGCCATGTTACTAAGTCCCTGCTTAGAGGAAAACTAAAGGAGATTTAGATTTCTTTTTTTTCTCAGAAAATTCAAAAGATAAACAGAGTTTCAGTCATAAATCACATACTCAGTAAGAGAACTATATGATATGTTTAAAGTGTTCAAATTCATAAAACTTAACATACTCATAAGCAAACTCCCATCTTTAAAAATAGAATAAATCTTTAATTGATTTCTAAATAAATCTCATGTGTTCATATTTGTGTTGTTATTTGGGATTGAAAACACTGATGAAACCACATAGAGGTCTAACCAAAAATAACCACTTACCTTGGCAGACTGCTGAAATGCTGATGTACAAGTCCCTGACTCATCCCATTTAAAAATAATACTGAAGGTTCTGGCAGCTCTCTTGTAGCAGCTTCCAGTGGTTATTACAATATAAAGGTGAGCAACTGCCTAAACACAGAACCCAATTGCTGACAGCTGATAGGAATAATTGTTGTAGCAAATCTTTGAATAGTAGGTCTCAGAATATAAACTGTCGTGCCCGATTTCACTGACTGACAGTTTTTAGTATTTGAGTAGGTAAAGAGCTGTGAAAATCCTTCACTTCATAAGCATTTTGAAAGTGATTTCTGACATATAAACTTTTGGCAGCAATTTTCAAGGGGGTCATCTAAAATGACTGATACAGTAGTTAGTGTGATGCAGGCGTAGCACATTTAACAGTCACTGAGCTTCGAATATGACATAGTATGATCCTAATTGCAGCACTGCAAGCAAGGCATAAAGGAGTTGCTCATAGTGCTTGACATGTATTTTATGACTATGAAGAAAGAAAGACTTCAACTAGTAAAATTAGGACAGGGCATAAAGCTTTGCTACATTTTACAGATAAGAAAATGACATTTACTGACATGACAAAGATATTGAAAAGGGAAAATAAGGTAAATTCCAATTTGGGTTATTTTTTTAGATTCTGAGTTATATATATTCTCTATTATGTATAATCTATATGTCACAAATGTCACAAAATGTTTACGGGATATTGCAGTTTAGGTTTTCCTACATGTTAAGAAATATGGAAGTTGAAGCAACAAGATTTGGATTCTGGGGTCAGTTCCCATGCCAAAATTCAGTGGTGTGAGGAATTGCTTCTGTGTTGTTTTATTACAGCAATGGACATTATTTATATCAGGACAGACCTTGGCTCTATGGTTTTAATTCTATTCCACTGATGGCTTTTCACTTGAACTGCTCAATTCACATGGACCTGATGAGTCATTTCTGTGAATACTTTCACAGCTACAAAAAGGCTAATTAAATAGCTGTCTAAAATTCTTCCTGGAAATATTCTTTCTGAAGGGAATCTAGTGAGCCATCTGATAGTGTTTTGTACAGGTATGCAAAGGATGAGATCTAGAAGAATTACCTTTGGCATAAAACCAACAGAAAATATTTCAGATCTGATCTCTTCCCTGAAAAACATCCCAATCAGTTTTCTGTACCATTTCCCTATTTTTTTTTTTAAATTGATAGCTCATTTTCTTATGTGTAATTAAATTTTAAAGGGTATTTGTTCAGAACAGATTTTCAGTTGTGTTTTTTCTTTCTATCCCTCCTCTTGAATTTACTATTCAAGCCTCTGTCTTCTATTGTCATTTTTTCTTCTTCACCTTTTAGAAAAAGAAGCACTTTGCATCCCACATTCATTAATCTTCTGAGGCATGATGTTTTAAAGCTGGGCTGATAGACCTGAAGTCATGATGATCAGCAAAGTATAGGGTTTGTATCTTTCTGTTTTATCTTAATTCTTCATGATCATGTTTGCAGTTAGTTGTTTGAGACTCAGTGAACTCAGTGACTTTTTGTTATCGGTTTTTTAAAATATTCTTGCTTTCTGTACTGAACTTCCTCCCTGTTAGTGGTTGGCCTGATTATTTCTTATATATATGGGATGTGAGTATTTTAAAACAGATTGATGTGGAAAAACAGCTGCAATCTTCATTTTTCACATGAACATTTCTGCTTGCTCTGCCAGTAGTCTCGAGGGTGCTGCCTAGCTCTTGCTATTCTGCATGAACCACATGTAGGCGTATGTGTACATCCATGTAGTACATCTCTATGGGCTGGCCTAAGGGTCAGGAAGCTACTTGATAAAGTAGCTAAAGATCACAGCAGCACTTGAGCATTGATATGACTGCAGTTTGCTATTAGGGGATTAAAGTCTTGCTCAGTGAGAAAGAAAATTCAACAACAGAGAAAAGATGAGTATGAATCGCTTCAATTGGCAAATTGCAGTTGAGGAGGCAATGGAAGAAGTTTCCAGTCTACTGAAAACCAGTAGCTCAGCTGCAAAATGTCTGGTAGTGGTGCTAAATTCTAAATGATATTATTTAAAGTCATTAGAAGGATTTATTCATTTTGAGCCTAAAATGAATATTTAGTAGTCTCAATCCCACAGTGATGACACTGTTTCCTAGAGTTGCAATGTATTATTTCCGATGTGCTGAAGTGTGAGCTGAATTACCTCTCAAGTCCTCCTTAGATCGAGTTTCCCTGCCATTTAGTTTGACCTATAGAACATAACAGTTTAATTCACAAGTTTGGAGGCCTGCCCTTACCAGAGCCCCCCACTGGGGCAAGAGTCAATTTTGGACCAGTCACTTGACATACAATTTGATTCCTTCAAAACAAAATAAAGAGATAAGCCCATAAAAGAGACACAGGCTGAACAGGATATTCAACAAAGCTGGAAATCAGGGCCCTAAAGTATACCCCAACAAACTCTGGAACGAGACCAGACTGGGGCTGTGTCCTCCAGGGTCGTCAGTGAGCCTTTCTGCCACCTATCACAGACAGTAACAGCCTGTCCTGCAGCAGACAGCACAGGCAGAGAGTAAGCAGCCCCTCTCTTTCCAGAAGGTATTAAGAAATTTTGCTGTACCTTCATGCTAGAAAGATGACATCATTATTTGTTCCAATGAAGAGCTTCCCAGAAAGCACACAGAGTGCCAGGGGCTCTGGACCTCATGATTCTGGGGTGCCTCCTGCCTAGAGGTATGCTTCAACCAGCAAAATCTAGACTTACTTAACTCATGAGATGTTTTCACCTTCAGACAATGTAAATCGAACTTTTAAATTTGTTTCATTTTTTTATGCTTATAGATCCACAGTCAAGGTATTAACAAATTCAATCCAGATTAGACTGGGAAACTTTGTAATAAATATTTTTAAATTATGTTCTTGATTGCAAATCAAGCCTACTTCTTCAGCCGTAGCAACAAGGAGTTCCAGCCATGCACCAGACCATTGTGCAAACAAAACACTCCTTCCCCCAAATTAAATCCTAAATGAAAATATGGAGGGAGGCATCAAAACTGAATTTGAGGAAATGGTAAGCCAAACACAGCATTTACCGTATATACAAATATACATCATGTGAAAGTTGTTAAAGAAAACTCTTTTGATCATCATTTTAAAATTTAAAATGTTGGTTTTTATTTTTTTTCCACTCCAGGGTGACCCATGAGGTTAACCTGTATTTTAATGATCTGACTGATCCAGAATATCTGAAATATCATGAGGACATGCCTGCAACCTATTAGGACTAGGATCCAATGTGAGCATGAATAAGCAAATCAAAAGAAAGCTGTGCTAGCTACACAGAAGCTGCATGAATGAGATCTGTGTATCTGAAAAGTTCATCGGAAGGATAAATTATTTCAAGATTGATTTAAAGTAAAGAAACAGGTTGAATGATTATTCCCATTTTCAGTTCTCTAAAGTGAACAGCACTGACCCATAAATTTTCCTGAAGTGATTGACATAGAGAGAAAAGTGAAAAAAACAACTTAGATGAATAAAAAATATGCACAATTGCATCCATTCTGAAGAACTGCAGAATTTTATTTTTCAGCGTTTGCACTTAACTTTGGTTAAGTGAGAAAAAATTAAATCCAGAAATTGAAGCAATTCTGGTGCCAAAAATTTAAAAAATTGTTACCATGGGTCACAACCCACAAATATTTGTATCAACACGTTTATTTCACAGATCCAAGTGAGATTTGCAGTGTAGATAGCCTGCAGGATTCTTCAGAAGGCCTCCAGGCAGGTTAACATTGACATAGGAGAAAGATAAGAATTATGCTTTAGCAAATGGAATTACAGCTGTAGTACTCAAAAACAAAGCCAGCGCCTACATGAATATATCTGTTTCCACTTTCACATCACTCAGAAAATCCTGAAACTTCATTTTATAACACAAATCAATGATAAAACTGGTAACATTTTCAATTATTTGTTAGTGTACTATGAGGGCTGCTCCAAAAGTAAGGCCTTCTATGTTATAATCCTGCGTACATCAATTCCCACTTTCCCTTCCCCCAAGGGACCTCATGGGGCCAGGGCTCAGCACTGCAACCTCACAGTCTGTCACATGATGTTATGATATGAAATAGTGATAAAATCAGGACAGTTATGTTGACCCATGACATCATAAATGGAAGTTGGTGGTATGGCAGTAGAGGTTGAACCTTCCCACCAATATCCCATTACATTTTGTTGCCGTGTAACAGACAGCAGCAGAGGGGCATTCTGACACAATGGTGTTGGACATGGAAGTGTGTGTGTGAAGCAAAGGTGTGTCACTGAATTCTTCCATGCAGAAAAAATGGCACCTGCTGACAGTCATTGATGTCTGTTGAACATTCATAGAAACCAAACAATGGATGTGAGCACAGTGAGGCAGTGAGGTGGTGCATTTCAGAAGTGGTGTCAGCAGCGTGTAAGACAAGCTACATTCCAGATGGCCATGCAGATGTTTACAGCACAGCATGCAGACTCTTGTTCATCACTGGTGAAAGTGCATAGCTAATAGTTTTGACTGTGTTGAAAAATACTACTGTGTAACTGAGAATTTGTACTGTCAAATAGTGTTCTTGTGCTCTTTGTACTTTCTATAATTTCCGTGGGAATAAATAGGAGGCATTACTTACAGAGTAACCTATGCATTTGGCTCATACAATGTGGCTGAAAAAAGATAAATCTCTTGTAGATTCTGTGAGCAGCACTTGATGGAAAGGACATAATTTAATGCAGACAGAGATAAAAATGTTGCCAATGCAGTTTGACTTAATCAAGGTCAATCCTCATTTCAGATACTCATTACTATATAGAAATGCCATCTGATTTTTTCATATATTTTTTTAATACTTGAGATAAAACGAGTTTGAGCATCAGCATCTGCTACAAATGAGCAGGAAATTATCCATAAATTTCAATATATGCACTTGATGCATATTGTTATGTGTGCTCTTATAATATAACTGGTGGCTACTTCTTCATGAGATCAGCTTTTGGGGGGGGGGGATAATTTTTATTTGTTTATTTATTTGTTTGTTTTAAACAGCCACCAAGCAATTTCTCTTGTGAAATTGCCTCCTCCTTTCTGGGTTTACAAGGTTTTCATCCCCATGTCCCTCTGCAGACACAAAGCTGAGCGCCACGCTGCCACTCAGGGGCAGTAGCTGCCTATGGGTAGACAGGGGTGACAGCGCAGGTCCTCTGCATTGTGAAGTGAGAGAGTGTGGTGCCTGGCATGAACCCACTCATGGTGGGTAAGAGAGGGTGGCAGGCATAGTCCCTGGCTTTCACCTGGAACAGGTAGCTGATAAGCTGTCATTCAGCTTCATTGGTACAACCATTCAGGAAATAAATGGGAATGAGAGCTACATGCAAACGTTCCCTGGTTGAGAAGTTCTCTTCAGCTGCTTGCTCTGACTAAATCATGGATTTCAAGTCTAGAACACAAAATGAAGAGCTTTTTTTTTCAATAGACAATGTATCTGTAAAACAGTGGCTCTTTTCCTTTTTTTTTTCTTTCTTTTTTTTTCTTGTTTTTTGATACCGTCATGCTTTCCAATTAAAATATGGCTTTAGGCTGGCCTTAATTGATACATAATGAGAATGAGAAGTTTGTCACATTATCATTCTCTCTGGGGCCAGTCAGACGGTGACTTATTTGATTCCTTTCCTCATTTAACTGGCAAAAGATCAGTCAGAGGGCTGTGAGACTGAATTTCTCCATTATCGATTAACCTGCCAAAAAGGAAGCAATGTCATATCACATCAGTAGGTCATCAACAATTTCTTTATGGAAAACCAGATTTCCAATCCCATCTCAGGAGAGTTCACCTACCAGATGTCACTTTTCTTCAAGAGTTGCCACAAATGTCATAGCACTGTTCTTTTCACTCCAAAGGATTACAGTGATTTCAAAATAAGTATTTGATTATTGAATTTCTCTTTTCATAATAATTAAATTTGCCATTAAAACAGATGTGTAATGCCCACATAGCTAATTTATATTCTATATCAGGATCTCTATAGTGACCCAGAATTTGTGTTCTTGGGATTTGGGGATTTTTTGCTGGTTTTTTTTGTTTTGTTTTGTTTTGTTTTGTTTTGGTGAAATTCCTTTCTTGCTTTGTGGAAGCAAGCAAACCAGTACAAGCACAGGCATGTAATAATTATATAGCATTTCGTTCTACTATTGATCTGTGCTCAAAACTCCCATTGATATGCAGGATCAAGCATATCTTTGCCAGATGGGAATTTTCCAGACAAACGCCATAAAATTTCACAATGCTGTGCACCACCTTAATTGTGAAAGGAACAGTGAAATTTCACTATAAACTCGGATTTGTTGATTAAATCCTCAACAAGACTGCCCAGGAAAGAATGGTGCAAGATTCCAGTGCATGGTTATACACAGTACTTTCTCCCCCTCCTAACACATCTAGAAGCATTATTGAGCCGTATCTACCAACATGACAACTAGTGACATTGGCCTGACTCACTAAAACAAAGGAATATTTTACTTTCATGCCTATTTATTTTGTCTGCCTGTCAGCCTGTCAAATAGCAGCCATCTGCGACTATAAGGAAAACTCGTCCCCTGATCAAAGCAATGAAATACGGTGAGCAAAGAGGTAGTAAAAACAAAGTGATGATTATGAAGGTCCCTATAATCTAACACAACCACCTGTGAATTTTCTGGATTGAAGTGAGAGTGGGAGCAGTTTAGCAGGTGCCTGTACACTGAAAGACCAACACAGCTGAAAAAATAATTGGTCCCTTTGAGTTCACATGACTTCAATCTTCTTTTTAAGTAATACTGCTGTTTTTTAGCAAGCTTCCCAACAGGTACCAAGACTAACCTTCTTTTAAGTTTTTACTGTATTGGTCTGTTGTGGTGAGCATGATCCCTTGACAGTATTTGTTAGATCCCAAAGTCATCAGAAAAGAAAAGTCTTCTTCACCTTCCTGTACATTTTTGCTGTGTATAGGACACAACTTGTGCTGAAAGAAAAGGATTTTCTTCCCATACTAATGTATTGAATTACCTTTCCTGATGTATTAATATTTTCCAGTCATGTCATTGTATGAGATATTCAGTAATGGAGGTTCTCCCAGCCCTTCTGTAGCGTTCCTTCTGGGTTTTTTTGTCCTTTCCAGATGCCTTCTTAGTGTCCTTTGCTTTCTTACAACCCATGATGGCAATGAAAAACCCAATAATTATTTAAGTTAACCACAATTAGTATAAGTTCATATAAATGACAACAGCCATCCATAGCAAAAGAACATATACATTTCAACTGATGTCCTTTCGTCCTGGAGAAAGAGGCACTCTGGGGTGCAGTTCTCTACTGTATAATCACTTTCAACTGCAATGCAGTTGTTTACATCACCTGCACAGTACCTGACAAGGACGCTGCAGACCAAATTCTTCCCGAGTACTGATCTACCCCAAAGGAACAGTCAGGCCACCGAACAGAAAACCAAGCAAGCAAAGCAGACCCAAGGCCAGGATTACTTTCTGCTTAGGATGAATGACTCATGCTTCTGGGACTATGGTGACCTGAGAGAATCAATTCCTTGCTTACATCAATGGCAAATGATACAACGTAATAGTGACTTTTGATTTACCTGTTGCCTATACGACATCAGTTCTGAGCACAGTATCTGGCCCACATGCCATTTCCCAAAGAAGGAGATTGCACAACACTTCTTGGAGAACTTGTTTAATAGTTTTCTTCAGTAAAACAGTTTTCTTCAATAAAAGACCTGAGAGTTCCTCTGCTGAACTACAGCCATGCCACGTCTAACATACCTAGGGATATATAGGATCTGTGGAAAGAGGGAGCACAAATAACACAGGTATCTAGATTGAGAAAGACCTACACATATTAAAAACACATAGTTCAGTGAAGTTTCAGCTTTATAAATTTGGAAATGGCACATCATACACACTGCAGGATTAGCTATGTTACTCCAAGACAGCTTGCCTCACATATACAGTCCAACATGTTTAGTTTTGAGGATAGTTGAGCTTTCTCTCTGCTTAAACACAAACTTCACACCTCCAAACTATAATAAATAGTCAGTACTACTGCCTTGACAGTCTCCAGGACTGTGTTTCGAGTCCTTAACCTTTCTCTCAGTCTTAAGCAACCACTTCTGAGCCCACAGGATTAAGCAAATCAACACTAACATCAGTGAAATGAGATCTACTCAATGCCAATAATGATATCTGAGTCAACAAATAAACTGGAATTGGCTGACAGACGCCATTATGCCCTTTATACCTTACTTACTCCGTGTTGCTCTATTTGATACTGGAAGCAATAAGCAGTTCTTAATTGATATTTGAATATCATGTGTAAGCCTAGCAATAAGACTTTGTGTAAAGTACTGACTAATTCCTCACCCCAGGAAAAAAAAGGTATTAAAGCCATCTGCACATCTGTGGCCAGCAATAATCATCATTCTGAAAGCTGTATTAGATGGAGAATAAACAAACGTAGTGATTTTTTTTTTTCTGAGTCAAAGACCCTGGAAAGGCAACACTGGACTCTTTTCCACCAATTCTCTAAACAGCAACTGCACTGCATTCCTATATGACTTCACATAGTTTCCAGTTTTCTGTTGCACAAAATCAAAATTGCTTTCTTTGTTTTTCCTTTTCCTTTCAGAACTGAGAGTCTGTGTTGAAGAAAGCCATTGGATCAAGATTTTCAGAGATTGAATTGTCTTCGTATCTAAAAAAGTGTCCACCTTAAAGCCAAGATTAAGGTCTCAGGCAGGACAGGATTCAAAGGATTCAGTGGCTATATATCATTCTGGGCTGGTTGTGTGTTACAGATAAAATTTTGTTTGCCATGAAGATAGTAGATTTTTCTGGGCAGAACACACAGCCAGAAAAGACAAGAGCAGATATTGAATTTCCTTATCGGTTTTGTTAGTTAAAAAAGAACATTGGATTGGTTACACCTGTACAGTATTTTGCACTGTGTATTTATAATGTAAGTATATTTATTAATGATATATTAATATTGCTATTAAGGTTCATATTTACAGATTTAAAAAATCTTCATTAAGTTTTCTTTCAAAAAAAATTGCTATAAATAAACTCAAAGTCAAAAAGTTCTCATGGAAACAAGTGAGATATTATTTCACCCTTGTATTTCCTCTCGTCCACATGCATGCCTTTTTAACTGACATGTATCATGTCTGCATTCAGCAGTGACATCAGAACCAGAGGCTAAAAGCTCTGGAATAACGAACACCTGGGTTAGCAAATAGCCCGGAAACTAGTACAAGGGAAGAGTGCTTCCAAATGCAAACTTCTCTATCAGAATTGTGTGCTGCACCATTAATGGCCCCAATCAGCATTAGCTGTGGCTCTGCTCTAAGGTATAAACCTAAAATGGCAATGCAAACAATGCCCTGAAGACTTCCTAACACTGAGAGGTCAACTGGTCAGCATAGCAATAAAGGACACGTAGTAAGTTGCAAACACAGAACAGTATTTGTGAAACATGATTGTGTTTCTTTTTCCCAATCCTTTCCTTTACCAGAGGCATCTCAAGGTAATGCAAAAGCAATTGAAAATCAAAATAATCAAGAGATCACTCTGATAATCTTGAGGTAAGATTGCTGTTTCCAATTATTTTCCTCAAGGTAAAATTGGAGCAAGGAGAGAGGGGTTGCATAGGGTTTATTTTCCAGACCTGCTGTTTCACAGTCCTGGTGGAAGGAATTATCACTAGCAGAGCATATCACACCACCCAGCTAAATACACCAATGCTGCAAGTTCAGTATACACAAAATCAAAGACTGAAGACGAGCCAAGCTACCTTTTCTGATGAGCTGTCTTTCACGCTCCTCAACTGCAAGCTCCTAGCTCCATAGTCCAAATTCCAGTATGTAGCAAAGTTATCTTTGCTTTATACCAACAATCGAATTTATCTTTTTTGCACTCAGCATATTTCTCCTTTCTGAGTTTCTGAATGACTGAGTGGCATGGGCTTCTGCAATGCCAAGTGCTGGAGAAGTTTAGAACATCTGAGGGAAAACTCAATCAGTGAACAGCACCAGAAATTAGTTACACAAGCCTGATGCTCCCCCATTGCTGAGCACCAAAAGACCCCAGTTGCTGGCATCCAGACAAAGCTTTTATTTCTTTTCATAGAAAAAGTTGATAGTAATTCTACCTACAGCTAAGCTGCTTCTGGAATAAGTACCGAAAGGAGACAAATGGCACAAAGACTTTGAGCTGGAAGCTGAGGTGAGCAATAGAACAGAAAGAAGATATTGAAGATCATGCTTTATGGTCATCAGTACAATTTCTGAATAGCAACACAGAAATAGAAAAAATCACTTGAAATCAAGATTTCTTTAAAGCAGGAAAGAGGAACAGTAAGGCACTTTTACATCTTGGTATCACTCTAATGAATTCTACTGCAACATACAAAAAGAAACATTAAGATGCAATACTACTTGGAATGTACACTTATAATTGGCTGAAATAATAGCCATAGTAAAACTAAGAAGAAACACTGAAAATAGTATGACCAGTATTTCATGCAGCATGTGCTAAATAGGTAACATATCCAGCTGATCAAATATTCATGTGAATATTGTAACATCATGGTGAATTCTTGCATATTAATCTTATATTGTTATCCTTCTGTTTTTTTCTGGGTTCTCCTTTTGTGCTTTTGCTGATTTTCTTCTCTTTTTTCTTTTTTATTCTTAAGATCATGCCATTTCTCATTACCAGAAATTTGAATACTCTTTTGATTTTGATTAAAACCTTCTTAAAAGAAATAAATAGGATACAGCATTTAGCACATGAGGGAGACTCACAAACTGTAGAAACTAGTCTTCATTATTTTTCCTGTTTTGTATTCTGATAAAGTGATTGACTGACCCCAAAGCTGAAATGCTATAATTGGTTGACAAAAAGAGGCAATAATTAAGGAGTATCCACCTCCCATTTACCCAGGAGGGGGACAAAGAATATATTCTTTTCTCATATGCAACATGTAATGTCATATCTTTCCAGTATCAGTTGTATCTTTTTCATTAGCATTTATACCTTTTTACAGCACTGAATTCACTAGAAACCTAGATCCCTTTATTACCATACTTACTCTCAGATCCTTCAACATTATTATGTTTCTGTTGCCGTATTCCTTCCGTCCAGTAGACACAGATGCAGTGTTTTTAATCAGTGTGTACATTAAAAACATTAATTATGCATATAAAAATACCAGATTAAGAATTACTGAAAACACATCTTTTACCAAACATATTTTTGTGATGAGTGATTAAAGTGAAGATATTATTAGCTGTGTGAGAAAATATTTGTATTCCTATTTCATGTGAATATTCTCATCCTATTGTAGTTTTCAAATGATAAGGCATAGGACTTCTGTTGCTGCCATTAATGATTTACCTGTTTTAAACTGAAATAGTATGACTGCTTACATAGTTGCAGCATCTCTGGCCAGTTTGTCTACATAAATGAAATATATTTTTTTATATTGTATCATATATTATCTTCATAACCACAGCTGAATGAAAGGCAGAAAATGGCCCCAGTGTCTCCCAGCACTGGAGCATATGAACAGATTGAGAAGGGTATCATCTGCACGTGTTACTGCAGCAGCCTTCTCTTTGTTTTCAAACTCGACTCGGATTCATTCCAAACTATCCAAGTCCAAACCTAATTTCTGGCAGGACCTGCAGGATCAAATATGTCTCCTTGGCATTCACTTGCTATGAGAAAGCCTCAAAAGGACAATGAATGACAGCCAAACTGATTATCAGTATCAGTGAATGAAGGTCAGCAAGTGTAACATCTGCCTTGCTGGTGCTTGCCTACATATTCATGTGCAACTTTCTGCTCATCCAGAGGTCACAAAAACTCACAGAATGAACAAGATCCCACAGGAACCCCCTGCTTCCTTAGACACGGAGACAGATTTTTCTCTTACATTTGAGTAAGGGATTTTTTTGTAAATATGACAGACATAAGTAGCTGCATGGGTCAAAATCACTCCTCAGATATTTTGTAAATTTGATTATACAAAGATCAGGAAGAGAAAGATGGCCAACAAGACACAGGAATATTTATTCTATCTTTTACAGTATATGCTGATTCACTAAGCTAAGGAAAAAGCACTGATATTTTCACGGAACCTTTTCCACGGAACAAAACAAACAAGTGAAAGAAAAAAAAAAGCTGTCTCATCACAGCTTTTGTAATGTATCACATTACATATTAATGTAAATTAATATAGCTCTGAAGAACTTTGAGTATCTGTCCAGCAATCCATATAAAATCACATCTTCAGAATGTCAGCCATGCAGTTGAGTGATTAATGTCCAAAATAAATCTGAAATGCTATTGAAAGTGCAGTCACTTCTCCCATGATCTAGAGGAGTGATGTTATCACAACATGCATAACTTTAAAAACGCTCAGGAAGTGCAAATTATTTTTTTAATCTAATATTACACTATTTGGATGAATCCACAGCTAAATTTTAAAACCTGAGAAGATAATTAAGGGTTCAGAGATATCCACCTCTACAGAGGTCAGATTCTTTGCTTTGGAAATTATGTTTTGATCATTTTAGTTTAAAAAAAAATATTTTGAATGTGAATTTCAAAATTGCAGCAGTAGAGCTGGAGTGGCTGAGGTGGAACTTCTCATTAATGGGTACATTTTCCATCACACAATTGCAAAACCATTGCGTACTTCCTCAGTACCCTAACAGCGACAAGTATCACTATGAAAGCTGACCACTGCAAAGAGCAAAGACTACAGATATCTTACTACATATATTCTAACAATCTTCCTAGATCTATTGCTCTCCTTGTTTTTGTTTTCCTATGCATTTTCAGTTTTTATATTAAACAACAAAACTGAAGAAAAATGTTTATCATCAACACAGGATATAAAGGCTTAAGACTCTTAATGTTTATTCTACAAGTGCTGAGACTAAGTCACATTTGTTAACTAAAATTGAGTGTTTAGCAGCTGGAAAAAAATCATACTTCAATTTGACACTTTAAGTGAAACATAGGAGTACATGTAAGTGCAATTATAGTGCTATATGTATTAAAAAAGAACTGTGAAAGGCAGACACAAATGAAGGCATTAGTGTGTAAAATAATTCTAGTAGGTAGGTTGGAAAAATCAGTTTCATAGCAATGAGTGTAACTTAATTCAACATGTGCCTGAGGCAATAACAAAAAGGTTAAATTTCCCTCCTCAATCAAATTTTATATTCTTGCAAGAAGATGTTATTTCATATTCTTGTATTATATTAATTAAACAAATAGAACCAGGAGATATCAAGACCCGCTATTAGTAGAAGCTGGGGAATCTACAGATGGAGTATAGCCCCTCTGAAAAAGACTTGGGGGTACTGGTGGATGGGAAACTGGACATAAGATAATGACATGTCCTTGCAGCCCAGAATGCCAACTGTATGCTGGGCTGCATAAAAAAAAATGTGGCCAGCAGGTCAAGGAAGGTGATCCTGACCCTCTGCTCTACACTGGAGAGACTTCATCTGGAGCACTGCATCCAGATGTGGAGTCCTCAGTACAGCTAAGACACAGATCTGTTGGAGCAGGTCCAGAGGAGGGCCACAAAAAATGATTCAAGGGATGGAACACACCCACTATGAGGACAGTCTGAGAGGGCTGGGGTTGTTCATCCTGGAGAAGAGAAGGCTCCAGGGAGACCTGATTGCAGCCTTTCAGTACCTAAAGGAGAATTATAAGAAAGGACACAGACTGTTTAGCAAGGACTGTTGTGGTAGGACAAGGGGAAATGGTTTCAAACTAAAAAAGGAACATAAGGAAGAAATTTTTTACAATAAGGTTGGTGAGGCATTGGCACAGATTGCCTAGAGAGGCAGTGGATGAAGGTTGGTGAGGCATTGGCACAGATTGCCTAGAGAGGCAGTGGATGCCCTGTTCCTGGAGACATCCAAGGTTGGGCTGGATGGGGCTTCGAGCAACCTGATCAAGCTGTAGGTGTCCCTGTTCATTGCAGGGGAGTTAGACTGGGTGAACTTTAATTTTCCATTCCAGCTCAAATGGTTCTGTGATTCTATGATCCTGCAAGACACCAGGATAAGAATTCATCTCCATCTGCTGTAGACAGACCACGAAACTCACTGCAAGAGATATTCCTTCCATGAAGCCAGAGTATGCAAAACAGAATTTGCTTGCTTTCTTACTTTACATAATTTCACAAATATACTGTAGAGCTTCTAAGTGCTCTAACTATGATCTCCATACATTAAACATGGGTTTAATCCATTCGCAATGCCCTTGCCACATTCTGAGTTTTAAGAAAACTTTAATTCCAAGGGAAAATATTTTTGTTTTTTATTTACAATAAATTTCTGTGTGAATGGCATGAGGGGCATATTCCTTTAATCTTTATCTGAATATGAGCCAGCAGTGCGCTCTGGCAGCTCGAAAGGCAAATGGGATCCTGGGCTCCATCAGGAGAGGGGTGGCCAGCAGGGACAGGGAGGTGATTGTCCCTCTCTACTCGGGTCTTGTGAGGCCTCATCTGGAGTACTGTGTCCAGGTGTGGAGCCCTCAGTACAAGAAAGACATTGAGATTTTGGAAAGGGTCCAGAGGAGGGCGACTAAGATGATCAGGGGGCTGGAGCACCTCCCCTATGAGGACAGGCTGAGGGAGTTGGGCTTGTTCAGCCTGGAGAAGAGAAGGCTGCGGGGTGACTTCATTGCAGCCTATCAATACCTGAAGGGAACCTACACCCAGGAGGGGAGTAAAGTCTTCAAAAGGGCTGACAACAGCAGGACTAGGGGAAATGGTTTTAAGTTGAAGGAGGGATGATTTAGGTTGGATGTTAGGGGGAAGTTCTTTACTAGGAGAGTGGTTAGGCCCTGGAACGGGCTGCCCAGGGAGGTTGTGGATGCCCCGTCCTTGGACGTGTTTAAGGCCAGGTTGGATGGGGTCCTGGGCAACCTGATCTGAATGTGTATGTTTGGTGGCCCTGCTAGGCAGGGGGGTTGGAACTACATGATCCTTGGGGTCCCTTCCAACCCGGGTGATTCTGTGATTCTGTGATTCTGTGATTTATCCTTCAAATAAATAGAGTAGTTTTTATTAATTAATAAATACTATTTGTTATTAATGAACATTCCCATCATTGTCCTGGACTACATACAGTGCTTATTAGAGGAAAAAAAAATAGAGAGAAAACCATGATTAATAGTTGTGTTTATTAGGACAAGTTCTAATTAGTCCTTAAACAGCATGTTCCACTGTTGTAGCTGAGTATATAAGCACAGCATAAGAGAAAGATATGTAACATAAATAAACTGAAGAAAACAATTGCAGGAGCTGTCATGGCTCCACAATATGTCAAGAATATTCGCTTTAGCAAGGATTAGCCAGCAGGAAAAGCTACAAAATAAAAGAGGGTGACCATATCAGAGGAATCACAGAATCATAGAATCATAGAATAACCAAGGTTGGAAAAGACCTCTAGGATCATCCAGTCCAACCATCCACCTATCAACAATATTTCCCACTAAACCATGTCTCTCAGTACAAAAACTAAATGTTCCTTTAACACCTTCAGGGATGGTGTCTTCACCACCTCCCTGGGCAGCCCGTTCCAGTGACTGACCACTCTCTCTGAGAAGTATTTCCTAACATCTAACCTGAATCTTCCCAGGTGCAACATGAAGCCATTCCCTCTAGTCCTATTGCTAGTTACATGGGAAAAGAGGCTGACCCCCACCTCACCATAACCTCCCTTCAGGCAGTTTTAGAAAACAGTAAGGTCACTTCTAAGCCTCCTCTTCTCCAGACTGAACAATCCTAGCTCTCTCAGCTGCTCCTCACAAGCCCTGTGCTCCAGACCGCTCACCAGCTTTGTTGCTCTTCTCTGAACACGTTCTAGGGCCTCAATGTCTTTCTTGCAGTGAGGGGCCCAAAACTGAACATAGTACTCAAGGTGCAGCCTCACTCAAGGTGCTGAGTACAGGGGGATGATCACTTTCCTGCTCCTGCTGGCAACACTCTTTCTGATACAAGCCAGGATGCCATTGGCCTTCTTGGCCACCTGGGTACACTGCTGGCTCACATTCGGCTGCATGTCAACCAATGCCCCCAGGTCCATTTCCTCTCACAGTCTTCCAGTGATTCTGCCCAAGCCTGTAGCGTTGCTGGGGTTGTGGCCAAAGTGCAGGATCTGGCACTTGGTTTTGTTGAACCTCATCCCATTAACCTCAGCCCAGCAATCCAACCTGTCCAAATCCCTCTGTAGGGCCTTCTTACCCCCAGACAGATTGACACTTCCTCCCAGCTTGATGTCATCTGCAAACTTACTCAGTGCACACTCAATGCCCTCATCTAGTTCAAAAATAAAGATATTAAACAGGACAGGCCTCAGTACTGACCCCTGCTGAACACCACTTGTGAGTGATTGCCAGATGGATGTGACTATTCACCACCACTCTCTGGTCCCTGCCCTCCAGCCAGTTCTTTACCCAACTCAAGGGCTGACAGCTTATCCAGAAGAATACCATGGGAGACAGTGTTGAAGGCTTTGCTGAAGTCTAGGCAGACTACGTCAACAGCCTTTCCCTCATCCATCAGGTGGATCACTTGGTCACAGAAGGAGATCAGGTTGATTGAGCAGCACCTGCTTAGCATGAACCCTGGAAGAAAAAGGGAGAGAGAACAGAGAAGAGAAAAAAATTTAAAGTAGACCTGAAGTCTGGTAAAAAATAAAAAATAAAAATAAAAAAATAAAAAAAAAAAAACAGGAAGGAGGGATGGATGAAAGAAGCACAAAAGATTTATACTGTAGAAAAAAACATCCAAATTCTTTAAGTATTATTGTCTTTTATTGAACCCACATGCCTATAGCTGATCAAGTACACTTCTGATGATTTTCGCTGTTCATACCCCACAACCCTGTTGTGGAGTTATGGTTGAAAAGCTATATGAGATTTATGGAAGCCAGGGGAAAGATCTAACATGTAACCCATTTCATTAGCCGTTCCTGAAGTAGAGAAAGTATAATTTTGTCTTTCTGTACTGCTTTGTGGTGTGCAAAAACATGTGTTAGTGTAGTTTGATAGCTGACTGCTATGGAGCAGAGATGATCTTAGCTCCAGTATCTATGAAAAAAAAAATTGTATGTGTAAAGCATTTCAACATAGCTTAATCACAAGTACACATAACACAGCTTGTCAGAGAGCTGGTCAGTTTTGTACTAGAAGTTAATTATACATAAAATGACTTCTGTGCCAGTTCTTACAGTGAAAAAACATACTTTCAACAAGACTCATAAGAAGCAAGTATTTTAATGTCAGTGCTAGTTCATTGGGGCAAAAAGACAATTTTTCTATTTTAGTATAAATCTTCCTTTTTCAACAATGCTGAAAACATGTAACTTCTGAGTAGTGTGAGCATGCAAAATGTGCTCTTGAGCAATGGTCCATTGGTAAATGAAAAAGTAGATGAGCTTACTGCTCTGTTAGATAAGGAAGCACTCTCCCTCACTGCCTGAGAGAAATTGAACAGTGATAGTCATTTAGCAACATTCAAATAACAGTTCACTTCCATTATGTTAAATAAAATTATTGTTTCTTTATGGAATCAGGGACCAATCTCTTTATATATCATATATAAGGCTTTATGTAGTGGCTACTTTTCCTTTAAAATAAGTAAACACAAGATATTCGTTTAATTGTACATTTCTAAGACTGGAAATTTTATCTCAAAATCCTTGTTTTATAATTTTTTTTTAATCCTTCTTTTTATAGTGTCACCTTTATTTTCTGTCGTGTAAATGAATGCGAAGTATAACTTTTTACCTGGAGTCATGGGGAAGTTCCTATGTTCTCAGCTTTTGAGCTGGGTATGCCTGCCTATGTGGTTTGCCAAGAAAAAAAACAAGTCTCATTTCAGCACACTTTTTGTTCTAATCAGAGCCTTGTTTACATGCTTAACCTTAAACATTTCAGAGGAACTAGGGAGGTAACTGGAAATACAGACTTACATTCTAACTCATGACAGATGTAGGATATGATGCAAGACTGTGTCTCTGTATCAGATAAATGTATGTTGTGTCCTCTTCAGATCTGACTGAAAATTAATTGATTTGATTCTCAGGTTCATTTCTGAATAACATTTTCATAAATATAGCCTAATTTTGATCTTAAGTTAACATGTGGGAAGAAACACGTCTACTTTGAGCTAACTAATGTATAAGAAAAAGTGACTCCAAGCTAGGTTTCCTATTAAATTTAGAAGTCTCTAGTTGAGTCATTTATGAGCAGTTCATGAGGTCAAACAATTTACTTTCTTATGGTTAATTATAACTTTTGAAGGAAACTAAAAGGCCTTCATATTGTGTTTCTGCAAATGACTACCATTAATGTGATTAAATTCATGTTTAATACTTATCTAAATTAGTTCATTAGCCTGTATGGATGTTTGAAAACCTCCAAAGACTTAAAAATATTCAGCTTTCATTACATTCTCGATACTGATCTCTCAGACTGTGGATACCATATTCATTACTCTCTGTATACATAGGACTATATGGAAGATCACTTGCTTCATACCAATTATTATGCAAATCCCAAGATCTGCTTGCTTGACACTCCCCAGTGATAATGAAATCTTGTTTGGCTTAAATAATCATTTGGGAGCCATTTACACTGAGACTATTACAGATTGTATATAGTGGGAAATATATTTTCTTATATTAGAAAACTAATGAAAAAAAAATATATATCAATACAAGAATAATTTCAGTTTCCCTGCAACTAAAATTCTGGTGCCAAGTTTTTTTTGTTTGTTTTTTTGTTTTTTTTGTTTTTTTTTCCTGGAGTTTAAATTGCTAAATTAAAAGAAAAGAAAAGAAAAGAAAAGAAAAGAAAAGAAAAGAAAAGAAAAGAAAAGAAAAGAAAAGAAAAGAAAAGAAAAGAAAAGAAAAGAAAAGAAAAGAAAAGAAAAGAAAAGAAAGAAAAGAAAAAGCAACACCAGATCCATCTATATTATTCTTGTTAATTCTACCTATTTTCCTTGTACTGGAAAGCTTAACATGGACTGGTTTCAATGATGCTACTCAAAGACGTAAGCAATTCTGATAAGAAGTACATAGCTTTGTTGTTTTCATCATTCCTTTCCTCTAAATAAAGTAGAAGAAAAAAGTAAATAGGAAATCTTTCAAGGCAATTGAATTGAAAATAACTTATGTCTTAAAGAAAACAGCAAATGTATATTTATACATATATCATTTAACTTTTTACAAAGAGGTGCAATTATATACCTATATAACATTACAATGATTGAAGAGATGGAAAGCACTAACTTTCTCTTAGTGCAAAGACATAGTTTTTTAGCAAGCAGAACTCTGAATAAAAACTGATTTTTATAATCAGTAGGATCAAAATCTCAATTGTCTGAGATTCAGCCTTAATCCTGATTTCTCTAGAGCAGCTTTTGATTTTTTGTTCAGTTTTTGTAACTCCATTTCTTGAAATTCCGAGTACTGTAATGAAAATAAAATAAAATAAAATAAAATAAAAGTAAAAACTTAAAAAAGACTTCATGGCATTCTTTGAAACCACAAATTCAGATTCAATTAAGTAAATTCCTGCTGACGAAGCATCACAACAGGTTAATAGAGGAAAGCTTTTTGCTCTTACTTCTCCACAGTCACAAGAACATTAACTCCATTAGTAGTGCTAGATTAAAAGTTATAGCTGTAAAAAATATTCACCATTCAGAACTGCTGACACGTTAGTTTATTAGATAAGCCTGCAAACTTTTAGTTACATATTGTATTTACTCATTCTCACTATTTCTAAGAGACATTTACTTCATAAACAAATTTAGTAACTAGAAGACAAATTCTTATAGTGAAAAAAAACAGTTAAATTGCTTCTTTCCTGTTGCCATTTGTTCCCAAATTACAAAATATTTTCTTCAGCATAGATATTGTAGGTTATATTTTTATTTAGTAGCCTGACTCATTTCGAGTTAAAATAATAAAACACACAAAACAAGCAAACAAAGAAACCCAACCCACAATCACAGTTTAGCAGAATAGACTCTGTCATCTAGCACTCCTTATCCTTCCAACCATTGTAATTCAAACATGGTCTGTATAAATGTGAAGAAAATCAACCAGTATATCAATTATCCATCTGAAGCAAGCAATTTGTCTTCCATATCTGTAAATCTCAAAGCCAGGGTCTCTCCCCATTTTTGATAAACCTCTTTCCCAAGCGGTCATCAAAACCAAAGGCTTTCTAAACTTGTTGTCTGTCACCAGCACTTGACCTAATTGAGTGCCTACCCTCTGACAATCACAAACAGTCTCTTCTGCTGCTTTGAAATGCTTCAATTTAGATGCAGGAGTTACTTCACGTATTAGTGGAATTCACACCAATAATTTCTTATTCCCACCCTTCAGTATGGAGTTTTATAAAAGGTAAAGACTAGAGTTTTCTGGTACTTCCCTGAAAAGGGTAGTTTCTATTCTCAGAAAAATGTTCCCCAGTATTATACAATTCATGGGACCGAAGTCCTTCCCTGAGAATGGAATCCATCTGTATTTTATATCCAGGTTTAATTTTCATTGTAGGCAGCTAGGCTGTGATTTTTGCTTCCCCTCTTTTTGCTATCTATGCAATCATGTATAAATTAGAAATACTGTGTATATGTTATCCTTCAAATAAATTATTCCAAGCCATTCCATTTGTATGTATATATATGTATCCAGGAAAACGCATAAATAAAAATAATGTATTCCATAAAGGCTGTAAAGTATATTGCTCTGACTCAGGCCTGCAGTTACATTTGGATGCAAACAGAAAGACCTGTGTTTCACCCACATATTGGTCATGTTTCATAATAGCAAGCAAAAGCACTATAACACCAGAATTCAAGCTCTAGGTGGGAGCATTCCTCTACTCTTGCCTCCAACCATTAGGGATGCTTCCCCTGTGATCCTACTGCTGAGGTGTCCTACGGCTCCCTGGTGTTTCCACCTTCAGTGGCTCAGCAGGCTACAGACCAGAGTTTCCCACCGTCTCATTCCTCCAGCATCTTTGCAAGAAGCAGCCTAACCCTGATCATGTCTTGCCCAGAACCCACTTGTGCCCTCACATCTAAATACACCACACTGTTGAGGCTCTATGGACAAGGATCAAGTGTAGAAATAAACATCTCACACAGCTTCTCCTACTAGAAAGGACTAAAAAAGGTCTCAGTGTCCGTTACAAAATGCCATGGAAAAACACGGAGACCTATCTTAAAACTTTACTAGAGAAACACAAAATCTTTTAATTCATTTTAGAAAATGACATATACACAAAAAGTTGCACTTATTTGAACTGATAGTTTTTCTATATTTTATAAATGAAACAATTTGAATGCAGTTTTAAGAATTTTTCAGATTTTATGAAAAAATGTGAATCTTAATTTCTTGTTCTCATTTAAAAGAAAACACTATTTGAAAAAAAAAAAAAAAAAAGCCATAAAGTCTAGATAGGTTATAATTTCACTATTCAAAAACATCCACAGTTTGTAGATCTTAATATTTAATGAAAAATATTAGTTTTATACACTGCTGATATAAAATTGACTGGTTTATCTTATTAGTTCCTTTGTAAAACACTGTACCTTAGTGGCCAAAGCAGGGCTGTAGGGAGGCATGGATGTGAGGCTGACTCCTCTAGTTAGTTTTCAATCCTAGCAACGTTCATGTAAGGACCATTTGTACTGAACTGCCGGAGAACACATCAAAGAACATTTCCTGCTATTCCCAGCAAGAATATCTGTCTTACCACAGTACTGGAACCTGGAGTTCACCTACCAAATGGAAGATTTTATTTCCACTTTTAAAGCTTAATCACTTGCTCTGCACTTCTACTGCAAAGATGGACCTGAGCTACCCTGCAGAATTGATGGAAATCATTTTTTCTAAACATGTGCAATAAGCATCTATTTGTTAATAGCACAGATTATTTTTCAGTGTATCTAGAAATAACATTTTACTCTAGGATTTTTTTTATCTGTCAGAACACAAATAGATTAAACATTAATAGGTTATTTATTTCATCCCTGGAATATTTTTTTTCCAAACCACAGGCAAGTAAATGCTAAGAAATTAGTTGAATCGTATAAGAAAAATTCATAAGAACAGCTTTTGGATTGGTACAGTAGGTGTAATATATTATTTTTTTAAAGCAAAAATGTTGCTCTTTTAACTGCTTCCTCTGCAAATAAGATTCTAGAAGGAAAAAATAGAATTCTGAAGTGCTGAAGTGTCACAGTTTATCTGTATAGTTAGCAGCTATTTGGCTCTGATCTGGCATGCATTAACAGAGTCAAAAGATGCACAGCTATTCATTTGTAAGGCAAAATGTCCTTGTAATAATATCTCACCATAAGAAATACAATCTATTATAATCAACTATCATTCAGTAACGACTTTAATACTTTAGGTGTGCTGATTAATGAAACCTTCTGTCTGAAGGAAAAATATCAAATGATAATTAATCATTTACAGAAACCGTGGGAGACTGCATGCAGGCATACACACTGCTGTGAGTACACCTTCTAGTTCTTCTTTCTCAGTAACAGGAATCCATGTTTTCTTTCCTCATCGTCAGGGGTAGGATATCTTCCAGCAATTCCATTTCCTTAGTATCATTCATTCATATATGCATGTGAATAGCACACAACAAATATCATGATCCTTTCAGTAATAGATGTTCCAAACAAAAGAAAAGCCAGTTCATGATGATAGCTTCAGAAATAATCTTTTAGTCTGTTTCCACTCTTATATCTTATTACTTTTCTATTATGTGTATAGCTTTCCTTTTTGATTTTCAGTACTTGTTACATTCTGTATGTACACTCCAGAATATAAAAAACGTCATATATATATAAAGGACTACAAGCAAACTCTAGCTGCTTATATGAAATACACGCACAAGTGTTTTCTTTTCCATTTGTAAAAGGGGAAGTGCCACAATCTTAGAGTGCACTTTATACATTATCTTACCACAAAGAGAAAACCTGCTGAGATTAATTGGAAATGCATAGGAAAGCTGCCTCAGCCTCCTAGCACTGCTGAGCCTGTTCTTACGCTCGCCAATCTGGAGCTGCTACTGTTGATCCTCCACACTTGATGGAAAGAAAAAGGAATACGCTTTGGGTGTTCACATACTGAGATATGAAACGAAATTGGCAGAATTGAGCAACATGTTTACATGTGTTGCTAAATTTGTAGAGTTATTACTTGTGAATATATACTGTTTATGCAAGGAGAACATGATAAATGTTTAGTGGGGATTTTCTTATATTATTTGCATCTCTAAGGCATCTGAGAGATTAATATCCTAATTTAAGATAGAATAGTGGTCTCATTGTCAGAAGTTATATTTTGTTGAAATTTTAGAAAAATGTTCTGTACTTTTTGGGTGAGAATAGGGAAAAATTGTTGCCTGTACTTTGGAGTAAACATAAACAAAAAAAGGGACTTGGAAGAGGACTACTGGAAGGAAAAAAAAAAAAAAAAAGCAAGCAAAAAAAAGGATGTGAAGATAATTAAAGAAAAATTAATGAAAAACAAAAACTTGGATCTGATCAGTACAGGAAACTGGTGGAAAAAAGTAGCTCCTAGGTATGTGTAAGTTTAGGTTCCTTTATGAAGGACAAACAGTACTTGAAAAAAAGAATAAGGACAGGGAAAAAGTGTCTCTTGCAAGACAAGGAAGCTAAAATTTTTGAATAAAAACTGTGATGAAGGAAGAGCACAAGGGCAAAAAAAGGTCTTTTTGATTTTCTCCTTGTGAACATGGGGATCATAGTAGAGTTAGTAGAAAAAGACTTGACTGACATATGAAGCCAACAAGAAAGTGATAGAAATAGAGAGTGACAGGAAGAGGCAGAGATGCAGTGACTCTCATTTGGTAAGAACAAAAGGAACAGGTGATCAGAACAGCACAGTCCATTCAAAGCACTTGGAATGAAATCATGAAGTTATCAAATACATCCACTCTGCTCCTACTTTCCTACTTCATAGGTTCATGTGTGTTCTGGATGCACCCTAAAATGTCAAGCGGAAGACAAGCCTATGAGCATGGATATGGAGGAAGCCTTAGAATGCATAACACATAATACTCAGTCCTACACAATGGACCACAACCATGGCATGCACCATGGAGAGCAGCAGTTTCAACTCATCTACTTACTAAGGAGGGCTTTGGTGATATGTGACCCTTTGCAAAAACAGTGAAAAGCATTCATTCATTTAATTAAATTTTATAAATAAATAAAAATAAAATAGAAGTAAAATAGTAAAATGAAGTAAAATAAAATGCATAGGCAAGAGGAGTGAAGAGTGTAAGAAGTTGACAAGATTTAATAAATTGTGCAATTTTCTGTGCAGTGTATTTTGAGTCCCAAAATGCAGTACCACCAGAACATATACTCAAAACGCATGAAGGTGCTGTAACATTTGCCTAAAGATATCAGCAAATATTTATTAAACACACCAACTGAGTATGCCCAAGCAAACCAATAAAGGTTTGTACAGAAAATCAGTGAATTTTTATAGTTCACATTTTTCCCCATCTATTTTTACAAAATGCATTTTTGAAATATGCATTTCTTTAAACTCTTTTAATTAGATTCATTTTCTAGTCTGTTTCTATATCAACTGTTAATAGACACTTCTAAAGTTGCCTGGATTCAGACATCATAAATGTATTAACCATTTTCAGAAAAAAGTGAAACATCAATTGTGTGCATACAAGAAAGCTGCTTGATGGGAATGTTGAAAAACAAATTCTGAAAGTATTTTTTAATATATCTGGGAAAAAAGCAATCAAAAGTAGCCTTATTTCATATCAGCCTAATTGTTCTCACTCTGACTTTCCTGAGGAATAGATTTCTAATTTCATTTTGTCATGAATGCAGAATATTCACTGTGGTTCAGAGAGCATTTTTTTCCGAATAATCTTGCTTTAGTTCTTTTTTTTCTTACGCAAGTTCTATCTAGCATGCTAATCACAAAATTAACTTCAATTAATCCACCATGTTCAGAGCTACCCAAGTTTATGACTCAAAGGTTCGAGTATTCACCATTCATCTGGAAAGATGAAAATCAGTGTAGTATAGTATTGGCACAAAAAAAAAAAAAAAAAAAAGACAGAAGAGATATTTCTTTTTGCTAATCACCTCTGATAAAGAGCACTATGCTGGAAAAAGAATAAGCATATTACGTTTTCAAAAATTTTGATAATATCTTGCATAGAACAGCAGAAATGCTCTCATCAGAATATACCATTGATCAAGAGGAGAACACAGAAGATTCTGACTTTTTTTTTTTTTTAATGACAAATGCAGGTGCATTGGAAAGCAGCTGCTTTTCTAAAAAGTTGCCCTGTAATCATCACACTTATCATGGTGGTCAAAAATTTTTGACAGTGTGCTTACAAATAGAAAAGCCATGTATCCCTTTTATTTACAACAGTATCTTGGCTTTACTGTGAGTAAACTGTGCATACATATCTATGGAGATACTCAGAATAACAAGAAAGTCCAAGTCGGGTATCATCACAATATCAATCATGCATATATTGTGTCTGAAATACATTATTAATTTTAAAATAATGTTCTTATGAATATGTAGTTATTTAAAAGCAGTTAGCCAAATATTTCATTTTCCAAATGCCTCTCAGCAGCAGAGGTTTCATTCTCTATTACAATTCTCTACTTTATTATCCCAAGACAGAGAGATCATATAATTAAATTAACTGTGACTTTGCAACTAATTTTCAGATTTAAAAAAAACATATGGTACCTTTCATGGGACATTTATTCTGTTCATTTATTAAAAACTTTGACCCTGCAAGTGTTTTCCTCAGTTCAATTAAAATTCTATTATAGCATTAGTCCATGCATCAGAGTCCTGGGTTCGTCACGTCTCCACAAAAACCAAACATAATGATTGCATAAGCCTTGACTTTAGTTTCAATAACATAGTATATAGCCTTTGTGGTGGACACATTTTCCTATTTCTCATCATTTTGTAAGCTGATTTTATGTGTTTATTGTTATTTTCTAAGCACGAACCTGTTTGCTCCATGTCCTCATGAGTATGCACCAGAGTTTCACAAGCTTATGAGAAAACACAGATCAAGTGTTTGGAGCTAGATACAGTGCTGGACAACAGAAGGAACATGGACAAATGCTCTAATATGTGTTTACATTTCCAGTGTGACTTGGTCCTTTTCTTGCTGCTGGGAGAGCTTAATACTCTCCCAGTTTGTGTCTGTCATCTGTTTCAACACACCATGCCCCCATTGCATGAATGTCGCATATTCAGTGTCATTTTATAATGTAGGTTTGTCTCTTTTTTTCAAGGTATCGGTCAATACCAGCAAACCAAACTATTGAAAGCCACTTACATGAGGAACTAAGAGATCTCCATTATGGCCATAGCTGAAAGAGAATTTCTCTTTGATCACTTTTCCAGGTCATATACATAAATGTTTTGATAGCATAATATTGCATAGATTAAATCAGGAAGTGTGACATGAGGTGTCAAATTTTGATCTCAGCAGCTCGTCTCACTGAATAATACTTGCTTGGCCTCAACAGTATGTCTTAAAGTTATGTGACCTTACAGCTGCTTTACAAAGGGCCAGTCAATGAAGACAGTCTTTGAAACAGTAAATCAGGTGCAGATGCAAAAGAAATTTTTTTATATGAAATGTCTTACTATTAAATGGAACACTCATATCTGCTGAAAAAAAAGAAACAAAGACAATGGAAAATAATTTGAGGCTACATAGTCAGAGTCTGAAATATTAGAAATAAAAGAAATATGAAAACAGCGTTCAGCAAGAAGACAGGGAGAACAAAACCACAGCTAGTTCTGGTAAGTGTCTGCAGCCAGCTAGGAGACATTGCCAACTGGATATAGACTACAGTTGGAAACACGTTCTAACAACTGTTCTATGTGGTTTCAAAGTTAAACAGTTTCCTGTTTCTTCTAAGAAGATGTCTTAGGAAGAACCATATGTATATATCCACAGAACTATCAATTTTAGGGTAACTTACATTCTAGGAAGATTAGATTAAATGAAGGAAACATCATGAATCCTATGTGCTTACAGCAAAATTATCAGCTCTCTCTTAGAGGGTTTCCAGGGAGTTTCCAGTTTCCAACAGAATTTTATGAAATAACATTCAGAAGGATGAGCCAATTTCCAAATCTATATAAAGAGAAATGATTTCATGTATGATATGAACAAGGACAGTCATAATATTTCTGGCATGGTTTCCAGTTAAGGGTGTATTCAAGGAAAAAGATCATGTTTTTAATTCACTATTTTTAAATATGGTACGTTCCAGGAGAAATGTGGGAATGTGAATGTAAATACTGAAAAATAATCAGTAAAAAGAAAGATATTCTTAAAAAATCAAGAAATAACTATTATTTTTTGAGTGTAGGTAAGACTTAAAAATTCTTCATGTACTTTACCTTAAAATTGGATGTGGTATGCTGCATATAGTCAGTATTTTGAGATGTTTTATGCATCTTTAAATGATATAACTCAGGAACAGATTTTCAAAAGTATAAAAATTCTATAAACAACCAATTTTCTGGAGTCCATTGGTGATGTGCATTTTAAATCCTTTACTGATTTTGAATATTTGTCCTTCACTACAGGATTCAGGTATCATCAGAATGGTCTGGTAAATTGGTTAAGTATCTTTGAACAATCACTATTGAACCTGTTTACCAATGCACATTCGTTTTTATAATTATGAGTAAAATGGGTAACATACTAAATTATATGTAACCATAACTGAAGATTTTCAGGACAATCATGTAATTATTTCTAATTCTTAAATATTTTCACATCTATTATGATCAAACAAAGGATAAATACCTTCTTAATACTAACATCTCCAGAAATATTCCTATTATTTTTTACTTCTTTCCTCAAGACATACACAAGAAATCTCCAGGCTGAAGACCACTACATTCCACATGTTTGTAGTGTAAAAAGTCACTGTGTTGCTTGCATATATAAGCTGAAATTTTACCTTTAATTTTTGAAAGTGATTGTGCTTTTTTTTTCAAGAGGATTCATCTCTTGGTTTTGGGTTCAGGAAAAGCATCAGCTTGTAAATGAAATTGGTGGATTTAATAGTGAGCATTTACAAAACTCTAGCCAATTTGCAAATACTGAGTACATGTGAACATGCATGTGCAGTTTAAAAAGTAAACCTGATTCCCCAGTGTTAATGAAACAGTCCATGTTTACATTTAAGAAAAATAGCTCTTGTGTGATCATGAAATGATAACATGTTCCCTGCATTACCCCTTTTCAAAAGGTAGCATCTGAAGAAGTACTATTCCTGTCTCCCACTCAAATCTCCCTGCTTGTCATGTAGTTTCAGAAGCACCCTTGATATAAGCCAAGAGACAGCCTCAAGTAATTGTTTCTTTTCCATCACACCTGCTCAAGACTGCCTCTGCAGGGAAAGCATGCGGAAAAGAGAAATATTTCAGCTTTTGCTTCCTTGTCTAGCTATGGGATTGCAGAAGAACAGAGTAAGAGTCCAGTGAACTTTCCCTGTGCATATAGAAGGGCTTACGGTCCCCTTTAGAACTGAGATTCTTCAATCAGATGGAAGGAAGAAAGATTAAAAGTTGCAAATGAATGATCCACTTATAATTTTCTGATCCCTCTTGTCCCAGCTCTTGATTGCCGAAGGGACTGATGTGTTCTATTTTGCAGCCATTCCTAGAAAACAGAAAGGGGAAAAATATACATTATGTTATCCTTCCATATTTCAACACAAGCCAATTGCAGTTTACACAAAACCGAGGTATAAAGTCCTGGGTTAAACAGCTGTGTGATTTGTGGCTCTCCCCAGTTGCAAGAGGCTACGAGTGTTCTTTCTTCATTCATATTACAACACGTACTTTTCAGAAACAGGGTGGAACAGGATTCAATGAAGACAAAGTTTGATATACTGTAAAACTATATAAATGGTTTTTGTACTTGCAGCAAACAGCTTTTCTCACAGTGACAGGCTGAAGCAGTTTGGAGATTGAGTTTCCATCATATCACAGATTTCAAAGCTTCTGGAAATTAATAGATGGTTAGAGAAGGTTGCAGAAGTGACTTTCTTCTGAATTTATACTTTTAATAAGGGTTTACATGCTTGCAAAGTCTACAGGACACATTCTATTGCTAGAAATGCCTCTGCAGGACTAATGCTGTCTGTGTGACCTGCAGTTCTGACACACCTCTGCACGGGAATAGTATTTATTAGTTATAATTTTTTCCCTTACCTGCTGGCTCAGGAAGTCATCACTTCTGCAATTACATGCTGGAGGTTTTTTCAGATTTCATCCCCTTTCCTCCATAGTGTTGAGAATCAGAAGAAAAATATTTAAAATGGGAGCTAAGGTTATAATTTTACTGTAAGTCCAAGATGTTGGCCCTAGATATATTTATTTTTTCTGACATGGCTTGGATGTGCCCTTCCCCCTCTTGTTTTTTATTTTTGTTTTAAATAACTTGCTTATGATCAGGAAAGGAAATACCAGTTCATATCAGTGATATTATCCAAGCCATTCAATGTATTTTTATACTACATTAATCCAAATCACTTCCACTTCCCAGCCTGTCTGGGATGTTATCAGCATCCTTCATAAAACTCCTATGTTAAAACAAAACATAATGCCTTTTTTTTTTTTTTTTTTTTTTTTTTCCCCCCCAGTTTGTCTGTTTTTTCTTTCTTGGACAATTTCCCAGGCTCATGTATTCTCTCTATATTGCTTCAGTTAATTACTTTTATTTGATGGTCACCCCAGCAAGCCTTATTACTTATTGCCACTTGTGAACTGCTATAATGTAAGGTGTTTGTCACTTACACCAAGGTCATAGCTAGTCCTGTTATCATTTGGTTGCAGTCCCCATCTAGTAATATTGATGATAGTATAGTACGAAGCATTTGCAGTTCACATTGACCCCATATGAACAACGATGTGTGTTCACCTTACATTACTTCTGCTGAGTAAGCCTTTAGTTCTTAGCAGCACAATGCTGTAAATGTTAACTGTAAGTCATCATGGGAAGCGACATAAAAATTCAGTCACTGTAGCTTTTGTGGCTCAAAAGGTGACATCGGTCATTTTCCCCTGAAGCCTTTGCTGCTTACTACTAATCTCTTCTATCCTCTGCCCCTCACAGGTGGGAGTAAAAGTAATGTGTCTCATTCATTAATGACAAGTATGACACCAAATCACTGTCCTTTAATTTAGAAGGACATTGCTCGCTTTTACACTCTGGTGATTTGTCTTTTTATATTTTCAGAAACCCAATTACAGGTATTCTACATTATTTTATTAATAATGTTAACAACTATATTAACAGTTTAGAGTTGATGGTTTTGGAGATTTGTGTCCAGACAAACCTACATGCTTCCACCTGATTTCATCCTGCTGTTGTGCTTTAGCAATCCCTGAGGATCTCTTTGCAGGTCTTTTTGCTACAACACTCAGAGTTGCATACTGTCCCCAGTTTGCAAGGCTGGCACTCTCCAGTTTTCTTCAGGCCTTGTTACTTTTATCACAAATAGCCTCTTTTTCTCAGGAAGTGTTGCAAATTGACAAGGTTACATATTTTTATTGTTCCTTGGTATCAGCAAGACACTAGACTGGATAGGACAACTAAGACTTTATCTATGTGACTGAATAAAAGTAAAAAAAAAAAAAAAACAACCTTCAAATTGCAAATATCATTGAGTTAAACAGTATTTTGGCCGAGCAGATACCTCGTCTGGCTCTCAACTATATCAACTTTTTCTGTGTTTCTGTACCAAGGCTGACATGGTTAGTGGCAGTGAGCCAGACACTGGATTTCCTTATACCTCAGTTTTCCCGTCTGTAAATCAGAAAGATAATAACACTGAATTCCTGCTTTGTGTTCTTTCAGTTAACACTTAGAAAAAGAAAACAACAGCAAACAAACAAACAATGAAAAAGAAAACAACCTAACTTTCAGATGAAGTTTTATCCTATTCTGCGTCCAGCATCCTGACTTCTCTCTTTTCCTTTGAACTGTGTAATCTTGTAACCAAGTACGCATTTTGTTTTGTTCAGAGAACTGTTAGCCATATCAGTGCTGTAGTTCACATAAATACATATACAAACCCACAGTCTTAGAACAAAAATACCAGGATATGCAAGTAGAGAAATCATCCTGTAGTTTTGAGTGACATTGCAAGAATAATATTGAAAATAAAAATAAATAAGTCTTTGGGATTTTCTTGCACAGGCAAGTAGGCTATCACTTTCACCTAAAAAGTCATTGCATCTGATTTCCATATTCCAGCAGAGATTATGGCACAAGAAATACAAAGTAAACTTAAATAGAGGTCACACAGTTTATTGAAGAAGTGAAATTGAAAAGTGTTCTGGTCTAAACCACCATAGGCACATGAGTAAGAATAAATGACATTTAAGGTTATTCAAAAAATCTCAGCATGCCTGAAGAATTTTAGTGAGTCTTGAGAAAGTGCCAATAGTAGTACACTATTAAAAGCCAGTTAAAGATTTAGCTGGTACAATGCTTTTCCCAAAATTCAATCATTCTTTGATTTGATTCTTCACTTAATTTGATTGAAACCTCAAGAACAAAGTCATCTTTATGAAAAATAACATTTACTTAATATTTTGGTCACTGCAGCCAGATATTGGTGGATAATTTCCTGTGTAGTGTTACAAGGTATCCATTCAATTAAGAAAGTATGATGGATAAATAGGCTAGAAAAGAGAAATAGTAGGGAGCAAAATAGGTCTGGGAAGGAATAAATAACCTTGGCATTCAGTTTAGGGTCATATAGGTAGAGATGTTTTGAGCTCCACCTCAGGGAGCAGACCTTGGATTTTATGTACCCAAATTATTCACATCAACTGAAATATTTGTACTTCTTTTTTCATTAGCAGACTGTGGAGTCTTTTCTGACAGATAGTGAATATAGGCATATCTGTACTATGAAAAATTTGTCATCCCAATTTTATCCATTTTATTAAGCCAAGTTTCACATTTAAAATGGCTTAGGAAAAGTATAGTATTTTCTTTCATTTTATTACTTGCATTTATCTAAAAGAAAACAAAAGTCAAATTTTAGAATAATGCAGGCTCAATTAGAGCAGATCTCTCAACCTGGACATTGCTCCAACCGTGGCAGCACAGTAAGTAGAATACAGAAAAAAATAGTAGTGTACATAAACCAATGTCACATTAACATACTTCATAATGAGCAAAAAATTATAATTTAGACTTATGAAGGACAATATTAACCATAAAATACCTAGACATAATTCTAAAATTTAATCACTTTTTTTTTAATAATGTACTCTAATTAAAACTTCTGTTAAAGTAACAGTAATGTACTAAAATATGTACTTTCAACAATTATGCAGAGGAGAACTAGAATAATGGAACTCAATCCAAAATGATGCCCAAGGATATAGAACTTTATTTTTTTCTGAAAAGTACAGAAATACAAACATAATTGTACTAGTTATCCATTTGTGTTGTCATTCTAGACAACATTTCAGTTAAGTCTGTGAGCATGCTTAATTTTAAACTTCTAACTAATCCTACTTCATACACAAAAGCATTAAAAATTACCATCTTAAATATCTAATGTTTGTGCTTCATCACCTTAGGTTAAAGAAGATACATTCTAATAAATTCTTCCTTCTGTCAGATATTAAACATTTTATCAGTATGGAAATATTAAGAGAGGTGGAAAACCATACCAAGCAAACACAGAAGTTTTTGTAGGTGACTTTGTGCTGATGTTATTAAGAGCACTTTTTTTTTGTTTGATATTTGGTTAGTTATCATAATGTATCTCTTAATTTTCTCAAATTTTATTTATTTCCATTATAAAAATGAAGACATTTCCACAAAACTCCCAGTGGTAAGTTTGAATGAATTTAAATACTTTATTGAGGTATTGCTGAATCTGCCCTTTTTGTGATTTGTCTTTTTATCTTGTTGATTATGCATGCATTCAATCTTACATGACAGCCAAGCTTGCTCAGTTATGCAAAATTATTATTTAATTAACTTTTATATATATATATTTGATGGTGTATTTAATGAGACAAGAGTTTATATATTTACTCCTCATTATTTTCCTCTTACAGGATAACATAACCAGAACATAACGGACCAGATCCTTAACCAATATAAATCAGCTCCATTTAACCAAAACCAGTTTACATCTACTACAACATCAAGAATGCATCATGATCCAGTGTTCTCGAATGCAAGATGACAGTTAAATAGTCATACTGCAATTTTGTGTGTGTCACTTGAGTAAAATAAACATTTCTAGTAATCGTGCTTTACACTGATTGGTTTGATCTTACTCTTGGTGATGAAGGAACACCCATCAACGAATGTCGTATACAGAGAATTTCCTGTAGGCATATTTGAGGCATTGCCTGGAACATGTCTCTGAAGAAAATCATCAACACTTGCAGAGAAAACTATCTCTATCAGTGTTTCCTTCCTGAAATTAAAGATAGGCAGCTTGGCAAACGCTGAGAGGTGGCTGTCAGAAAGTCTGAGAAACAGAGTCATGAACAGAGTGCCAAAGCAAAAAGGTCTTGGAAGACTACAGCATTCCACTGATAGGAGTGGAATCAAACCAGTAATATAATCTGGAGATATATTATAAAACCAAATTTCATTTTAAACAATTAATTAATTAGGCAATTAGCATGTACAACTATAACCATTATAAATCTGTAATTACAGAGAAATATGAACACATCTTACAGTTTTGTACTTGATCATCGAAGTGTCACCCAAGGAGGTACTGCAGAAATTATTTTTAATTCCCTGGACTCGGTCACTTGATAAAGATTGAAGACCAAATAATGATCTGCCTGTAATACTAATTCCACCAGTACTATAAGAAGTGTGCTTGTTCTGAGTGCAAACGAAAGGCAAATAAAATGTCACATGAACAAAATAAATATCATTGTAAATGGCCTAAATTTCCAGAAAAATATAATGACGCTGCCACTTGGAGAGCACCTGAGCACAACTACAGGCTCTGCACGTTAATGGCTTTCTGACCACAGAAAACCTTACTGTTGTCAAACAGTTCTACTTTCACCAGTTTGACAACTCTGATAAATCTATTTCCTTTAATTCATTTTCAATTTCAAACGTAGCAGATTGTTGATTACCAGTCTGTACTTGGAATCTATTATAATCACACTTTAATATCATATTTAGGATAAATAGATCCCCACCCAAGTAAAAACAAGAATTAGGAAAAAGATGATACCCTTTAGCAGGGAAAGGGAATGAAGAGACATAGCAGAATGGTAGAAAAAAGCAAAGATACTTTTAGATACTCTAGCCCATCTTCTGATTTGAAAGGAAGGAAATTATAAAGCCGCATGCAAGTTGAAAACAAGCTTAACTTTATATCTCAGATCATCCATAAGAAAGATGTTTTCTGACTATGGAGCACAAAGTGTTGTAGAGGAAGAAAAGGTGGTTATCCTTCAGAGAGAAAATCCATACTGTCCATTATCATGAAACAGTAATTAAACTATCAGACAAAAGAAAGAGGGTAGTAATCCTGAAACAGAAGGATTACATCAGTGAGGCTGGCAAGCAGCTCTGGGACTGTCAACTGCAACAAACTTTTAGAAAAAGAGCTATATCTTTTTCCCTTATCTAGTAGTAGTAGTCTATACCTAAGCTGACATTCTAAAGACAGAAAAAAAAAAGAAAAAAAAAGTTTAGGCTGAAGAACTCTGAGCCTCCTATAGGACAAAATTGTCTTTCTAAATTGCAAAACTTAGTAGAAAACAATCAAGACTTTGTCCAGGCTAATTTTTAGCTCCAAAACTCATCTTTTCAACTATATAAAAAGAAGTTTATATATCTGAGGAACCAAGAGTTATTGCTTACTGATATCATGATAAGAATAGCAGTAGTAGTTGTACTAATTAACCATGATAACTTCATTTTTCCGCATACAACAAACTACACTGCATCCTTTAAATACCAGTGTATTTATCCTATGTTTTATTACATATAACGTTAGATGAACTGTTGCAAAGTCACTGAGCTAAGAGGATTTTTACCCTTCTCATTTTTTATTTTTTTATATAAAAGAAAGAGAAACCCTCTAAAAGTCCCAAACTGTGGTAGAAGTTTCAGTCTTAAAAGACGTTATCTCCGCTTTTCAAACAGCCCAAATTTATCATGAAACTCCGTAATACACGGCAGGCACCATATGTAACTAGCCCAACTTTATAGAAGAGAAGCACAGATCTGCACAACTCGCATGCACCCATTCCAGCAAACACTTCCTGCAACAGAACAAATGCTCCATACCCAGTGTACACACATACCAAAATGTACTGTATGTCATCCAAATAGTGCTTCCCAAAATGCCTGGGTGAAACCTAACAGCCTCATAGTGACCTTGCAGAGACAGTTGACAAAGGGAACGGGGGAAGGTCATATGCCACAGAAGACGCAAGTCAGTTCTGAATCCCTTCTTCTCTTATAGATAGGGTCCCAAAAACATTTCAAAGATGAAATAACTCCCATATGAATTAGAAATTGAAGTTTGTAACGCTAGAGGACACTCACAATTAAGCACTCAGCAGAAGCACTTCTTTTACAGAATTTCTGATTTTTCTCAGTGAGTTAACAGCATCCCACAAATGGTAAATTCACTCTCCTTTTCTTATAAGTTAGGAACAGAAGTAAAGCTATAGTTAATACCACTATGCAGGCACGGATACCAATTATGTATTATCCTGCAGTCTAAGTAACACAGATAATTAGGTTAAAATAATTGTTTTCAACTCATATTAATTTTAAAAAATGCTGTTTCTCATTCAGGCAGGAAGGTCTTATATCTCTCCAAGCTTCATGGTTTCTTCTAAACTATATTAGTTAGTCTAGGATGCTTTGCCTACACTTGTAGATCATAAACAGTTACAGTAATACTTCTACTGTAGCAAAATATTGCATAAATTTAGGCAACCTAATTGGCCTGAAGATGTTGAACTTTAAAATATGCATAGCAGCAAAATAAATGTCTGTGAAAGCCATTTTAGACCAACAGGGAAATGATAAATAAGAAAAAAAGATAAATATAAACTCTGATACTTAAAGATATGATATTCATCTCCTAACAGAAAAAAATATAAGGAACCATGTGGAACGAATGAGGAGACCAACAGTATTTCTTAATGTTGAAAATATACATCGGTTAAAATAACTGTTTAAGTGAAGAGCTATTCACGTCAGAAGGCAGGAAAAAGTAAGTGATAGGAAGAAATAAGAGTGGATTAAAAGACACAACTGGAGGATGTGCATAAAAATCTCTATAAAACCAAGATTTATTTCACTGTGCAACTTTTTTATGTTTCATATTGCAGACAGAAAATTTAAAGGAAAGCCATCTACCTACCCTAATTGCTGGAAAATATGTATAAGATTTGCTCTTAGAGTCACAGATATTTGAAGTTCTGTTTTCTGATAGAAGAGAATTCTAGTTGTTTCCTGAAAATACATAATCCTCTTCAAAACGTTCACCAGTAATGCTTGTTTCTGCTAGGATTACTTTCTCTGTTGTTATCTTTGTCTTTTCCAAATCACTACATTTACTGGTAATGTTGTCAGTGCAGCTCTGTAATGTTAAAAAAAAATAATAATCTCCACACAGTAAATTTATAAGTAGGACAGGTTCAGACTAAATGAAGATAGTTACACTCCCCTCACTCAGACCACTACTCCCATTAAGATCTCATTAGTCAGCCAATTGCCTCATCCTACTTAAGATATTAAAGAAATGAGTGGGTCATAAAACTCTCATAACCATTCATTTGTATCAATGTATCTTTGCAATAGTATACTTTGCACTCTCCAATGAATAACAGTTCAGACTTCTCTGAGCACAGTGTTGAGAACTCCATTAAAACAAGGTCATTTAGTTCAAAACTGTAACTTTGGTGGCCATCAGATTGGATTACAAAATATTTCAGGTTCCTTTCGGCTAGCCATCAGTATCCAAAGAAACAGAGGTGTTTAAAAGAAGGATAGAAGGAAAGATCTCTTTAAACTTTAGCAACCTATTGCAATCCTTCACGTAAGCACAAAGCAGGCTTATAGCTATATACATAACTATATGCAGTCTTAAAGATCAGACACAAAACCCCAAAATATCATAACTCACTAAGAAATCTAGCAGTTCTTTTTAATTTCTCCTTTGCCTCTTCCTTAATTTTTTCTCTATTTCAGGAAAATGCTAAGCTTTATGGACACAAAGTTCCACCTCATGCAAGGTCAGACTGTGTCTGTACTTTTTTTTTCTTCTCCCCCGGTCCCCCCCGTCCCCTCCTTCCCCCCCCAAAAAAATAAAGGTGTGTGTATCTAATAACATGCTCTGTAGTACAACATGATATTGCTAAAAGGGATGGATTCTATCAATTTGGGATATAATCACTGACAAACACAAGTTTTTGCCTTTAATTTAGGCAGAGAACAAACTCACCCACACTAACATGCTGACATCAACACTAATCTACTCCAGATGCTTCGGAGGAAAGAACAAGGGAGTCGTAACACACATGCACGCAGTCTATTAAGAGCACAGTGGAAAAGGAAAAGTAGAGGTGGGATGAAAGAATAAACAGTAAGATGAGTCACAGGGAGGGAAGTTAAAAGAAAAAAAAATGGAGTAAAATGAAGGTATGTGAACTCAAATCCTCACCCTTTTAGAATGAAAAGGAAAGACCTCTTCTGGGAATGTTTTCATACCTACTTGCAAGATTTTCAGGAAGTCAACTTACCACAAACATATGCTACAACCAAAACAGTATTTTAAGATTGCTTCTCGTACACACTAGAAATAAAACAGCACTATTACAGATACTTTGAAATTGTTGACACATCCTGCCTAAATAAACCAAGTACATTAGAAAAGAAAGAGGAAAGCATAGCTGTCACACAGAAAACATTCTAGATATCAAAAATCAGAGGACTTTTTTTTTTTTTCATACAGCAAGGTCAGCACTACAGTAAGCCTCCAGGATGAAATGTATTTTAAATACTGCTCTTTATGAGAGTGTCACTATCATGTCATGGCTTAGCAAAGGGTATTAACACCTTTCAGAGATGCTAGCACCTGCTGATCAGCAGGACAAGATTCTCCAAAACAGAAATAAGCAAACAAAATGTGTGGAAGAATTCACCTTCCAGGATGATCCTGGCTATGACAAATGTCGCTTGATATTAACCCTTGTTTTATGTCAGTGGCAACAAAAACTAAGTGCATACTCCTAATTTTAGAAGTATTTGTTTCAAAATGGAAGTCCTCAACTCTTTCTTCTATAACCTGAAGTTTTAATTAAGTAGGGTTTAATATTATCCTTTAATAACAGGTATTTCAAAATTTGAGTGCTTTGTAGAGTTAACAAAAACTGATGGCTTTCAGCAGACATAGATTTTTCAGGTAGTATTGTTGTATATTTAAACTGTTTGCACAGCCTCAGCAAATAAGTTTGAATTTATTCTTTTTTTTCTTTCTTTCTTTCTTTTTTTTTTTTTCTTTCTTTTTTTTTTTTTCATGAACTGAACATTTTTCTGATCAACTGCAATTTAAATGTCATCCTTCCAAGAAGAAAAATGTCAAGCTCAGTTGTCTACTTATTTCATGAGATAACTGATTCTCCATTTTAATCTGGAAAGAAATCACGTTTGTTCTTTTAGTTTTAGAAATCAAACAAGAGAGTGAAAGTGTATGAGAGAGATCAAGAAGCAGAAAAACCCCGATTTTAAACTGTGCATCAACTCAAACAGAGCAAGTCAAACCTGAAAGTCCGATATTAATTCATCTGGACACTATTAAACCCATTATTAAATTAAGTCTTAAGGAAAGATGCTGCCAACAGATAGATAAATCTCACTATGTTAAGCATTCTCTAAGACAAATGTTTTAACTGGTGGTAAAGTTATTAAGAGGAGCAAAGCACTTGTAGGACAAACAAGCGACAGAGTGGTATAAGCTCCTTAATAATATCCTTTATATAATGTACCTGGAAAAGGGAGAGTTCATGGTACTCTTAGAATTAACATTGTAATGGAAAATAGAACTGTATCTCAGAATTTTATCATATTTCTGACAGTGCAGTGAGCTAGTGAATAGAGGTCAGGGTCTCATAAATGAAAGCTTTCTCCCTGGCTCTGTCTTTGATGAACTCAGAAAAATCATTTAATCACCCTTCAGTTCAGTTTCCCAATGAAAGAAAGTAATACCCTTTCTGTAAGAATCTTTTAAGATTGCTGATAAAAGCTAGTTGTTACTAATTAGCACCACACACAAGAAAAAGAGAAAGGGGAGGAGAGTGGAGGGGAGGGGAGGGAAGGGAAGAGTTGTATTAAATTGAACATTACATCACTTTTTTACTCGCGGTTTCTTACTGGTCCCAGCCCAAGTCTCAGAAGAGTTTCAGAAATGCTCCAAACCAGTGATCACCACAGAGCAAAGAGGCAACACGAAAGCTTCTTCAAAAGCATGAGATCACCACTATGTCCTTAATTTCTAGGCCTGACAGTTTCCTTAATGCCAGAGTTTTCCCAGAACTTGTATCAAATTTGCTGTTTTACAGTATGTGACCAGAAGTCACACATCACAGCTCCTAAAGCACCATGGAAACCTCAGAGCACACAGATAACTAAGCTGCTGATTTGGGTGTTTATTTTATTTTATTTTATTTTATTTTATTTTATTTTATTTTATTTTATTTTATTTTATGATAAATACACACACATATACACATATATACATACACACACTTGAACCTGCTCATAACATGTCTATCCCTCTGCCTTGGAGCAACAAGGAGAAGACATCTAGACCTCACTTTTCTCTTCCTCCTACCCTCACCTTCACTTCTCACCTCTTTGAAACATCTGATTCAAAAAGACAGAAAAACCAAGCACCAGCCTCAACACCCTTGAGTGGGTGCGTGCTGCCTGACATGTACCACAAAAACAATATTTGGCAGTTTGGCTCAACATTCACATTGATGTGTTTGAGTGGAAAATGCAAAGTGACATGCAAAGGTGAGAGAACAGCTAACACAGGGATGAGCATACCACAGGAATAATGCAGATTCAGATTGACAATGAAGTTGACATAACAGGCAGGCAGACGGCTTTCTTAAAGGCGTGATTCCTTCTGTTTTACAAACACAGAAATAGAGCCAGCAGGAAGCAATTATCCTCACCCAATTCTCATAGGGTAAGTAAAAGAAGTTTAAATAAAATCTCACGGTTTTGCAGTTCTTTTATAGACAGTTTGTCATGCAGTGCTGCATCATGTTCAGCTTCAGTCTTACGGCTACATCAATTTATACTCATTAGTTAGAAAATCCTAAGTCACTGACAAAAAATATACAGGTACTTCTGGTGGTCCAGTAGATACACTATAAAAATTTTAGAAGTTCAACATTTTAAAGCACTTAAGTGTTTTACGTTGGTAAACCAGTAGAGGTGAATTGCTGTCACTGTCCCCACTATTGAAATGTACCACATACTGCCTCACTGTTCTCATATCTACATTTTGGTCTCCAGAAATGTTCAGCAAGAGTCAGTGAATGTCAATGGGTGCCATTTTTCACATGAAGGAATTCAGTGACACACATTTGCTTCACATGCATTTTCATGCCCAACATCATTCTGCCAGACTGCCCCTCTGCTGTTGTCTGTTACACAGCAACAACATGTAATGGAATACTGGTGGGAAGATACAACCTCTACTGCTATACCAACATTTGCCTCTGATGTTGTGGGTCAACAGAACAAAGTAGGAGGCATTACTTTCAGAGTAGCCCTTATATATTAAAAAAACACATTTCTTTCCTGAAAAAAACTAATGAATTTCACAAAGAAAGATATGTCTAGGAATCAAGAATCTGTGTTCTCAATTTAATTCTTTCCAAATTTGTGTGCAACAAAGAAAAAAATCTTTAGTAAGTCCTGATAAAACATTTTTCTCTGGGAAAAATATAATACAAAACAACACAGTGTTAACATTTAAGTATCATCTTTAAAGAAAAAATTGTGTCAAACTGCAAAGTGCTGCAGTGATTTATTGGTCACTTTTCAATTTAAAATTTATTTTAAAAAGTAGAGGAAGCTAAACAAAAATTGCAAACATTTACACACACGTCAGACAGCAAAAACTCCTAATATTTTTTTTTAAACAATCTAATGTTCCAATGTCTTTTTATAACCACAGCCTGATATGCCATTCATATTCAAAACCCTTCCTCTTGAAATATCTAGTATGAATGATTTCTTGAGGGAGGCTACGAAACTAACATGATTCAAACATTATCCAGAACACAAGCTGGCAATGTGTCCACAATAGATTACCTGATACGTTAGAGCCACACTGGCCAGAAGCTCTGTACTAAAGGGCTAATTTGTCTGCCCCAAAGCAGTTTATCTCAAGGAAAAGTGCTTAGCTGAGGTATTTTATATCATGCTTGCATTTTATTTGATTGCAAGTCCATGACGCTTTATTTCTCTGTTCATTGTTCATTTTTCCTAAGTTCTCTTTGCTGGCAACAACACTGGTGATTCAGATAAAGCAGGGTGCATGGCTGAAAATAACACGGCTGTAAAAGCAGAAAGAGAAATAGCCTTTCTGCTTAGATTAAGTTTGGATACAGTTGGAGATGTGGAGCTAAAAAATAAGCTCTACTGAAAAAGAAGGTTATCTCAGTTCCCCTGATTTCAAACACAGGGAAAACATTGAATCATAGATTGACTTGTGTTGGAAGGGACCTTAAAGCTCACAGTTTCACTGTCTCCCGTGATCAGAGTAGCCACCCACCAGAGCAGGCTGCTCAGGGCTTCATCCACCCTGTCCTTGAACACCTTCAGAGATGGGGAAGCCACATTTTCTCTGGGCAGCCTGTGCCCATGCTGCTCTGTGTTCAGGCCACACATCCCTGCTTCCGGTGCCTGTACATTACCTTCTTTCCCCTCAGTTTGATAAGCAAGTGCTTGCTCTGCTACACTGTTTCCTGCCTCCTCTGCTTGATATTTTATTCTGGGGGATGGAGAGCTTTTTTGCTATCAGAAAGTTGTCCTTAAAGAGCTGCTAGCTCCGCTCAGTTCTTAGGTCCCTAAGGACAGTTTCCCAGGGGATCCCATTCAATAACTCCCTAAACAGACAGAATTTCTCTCTACTGAAGTTCACGGTCCTGACTGCTCTTTGCCAGGCCCACATTCTTTGAGATGACAAACTCAAACAGGGCATGGTCATTACAGCCCACACTGTCTGTAGTCTTTAATGAGCTCATCTGCATTGGTTATTATCAAGTCCAGTTACGTTTTTTCCACTGTTTGGTTTGTCTAATACCCGGACCAAGAGGCATCCTGAGTTACTTACAACTTCTTGTCTTTTTGCAATTTCTTTATGTATGTATGAGATAAAATATATGCAAAATTAATTACAAGGAGGGTTCTGAAATTCAGTTTTAAACTTATGTTGTTCAGAAACTAAAGACTTAAAAGTGGTCAGAAGATTAGCCCAAAATTAACGCATACAGCCTATTTTGTACATACAAAATTCAGGAACTGTTTATGAGATTTTAATGATTTTTTAATTAAAAGTTGTATCTAGTACAATAGCAACTCAACTTTACATGTTTTCCTGACAGTATTTTAAAGATCAAAATTTAACTTGATTGAGGTGAGAGGGATAATTGCAATGGAATTGTTAGCACATCCAATTACCAAACCTTTGGAAACTCTACAGTTGCTAAAACTGATTCTGCTTTCTTCAGGTTTAATAGCGCATATTTATGAAGCAAGTCACTAGCAAATATTGATAGTCCAGAATTAATGGAAATAAAACACGTGTTCTTAAAAAGATAGAGAAAGCAATAATAGCCACCACCACATTCTGCATTCATCTGCTTTTATTTATTTCCCCCGTAGTAAAATTCCTGGACTTATTGTCAGATTATTTTTCCTCTCTCCAGTGAATGCAACTGATATTCCTAGTGCAAATAGTATGAAGTTGCAGCTATGTAGATACTTGCTGGAAAAATGTTGAGCATGCTACACAGTTATCTAAAAATTTGGAGACATAGGAATTGATACACTAAAAAGTAAAGTTAGTATGAAAATGATTTATTTCAGTTCACTAAGCAAAAGATTACACTGACTGACTCACTAAAGAATAGTTTTTGTGAACTTGAAAGTAACACATCTGATGCCACAATGCCTATAATTTTTTTACTTTACAGAGAATTGATATAATGGTCAATAACGTGGCAACTTTTCAAATAATTAATTGTACAATAAAAGGAGAGCTTTGTGCATTTGTCTGAGATTACAAGCTCTTCTGAACCATGTGATTAGCAGATAATTAACGTATACCACTGTAATTTGAGGTATAGCATTCACTGTACTGAGACAAGCCATTGCAGATTATGTTCTTGCCTTGATTAAATTTACTAAAAAACTCACCTGTTATTCTCTGTGAATTGCTTGTTTCAGTCTTCACACTCTCCATAGCCACATTATAATCAGAGAAAAAAATATTTCTTAATGGAAGAATGGATGTAACCTTATATTTTTCTTATGTTTGTTATTTCTTTGTAACAGACAGGTTTTCCTTCATAATTTAACTAAGACTGATACAACTCTCCTCAATTAATCTGGTAGGGTTCTGAGGAATTATTTTAAAATCTCTTGCCTCAAAGTAGACTGCATACTATTCATTGCTTTAAATAAGCTTATGCTGGCAATAAAAATCAAGAAAGAGAAACCTACATGGTGGAGTAAAGCCTGAGGGAATATTGAGTTCAGTCATGAAACAATAAAATTTCTTTCCTTTGCAAGTCTGAGATTAAAGGTTTGTGTTTTTTTGTGCAATAGTCATGAGTTATGTACACAAGTGACATCTTTAATTGTGTGAGATTCTCCTCATGCACATCTCTCTTTCTTTAAGATAATTCAGGCAATCAGCAAGGCAAAGGCAACAGATCACATTGTTTTTAGTGTTGAACAGATAATCGATAGTCCAAAGCAATAAAATTAAATGTTTTGAGCTTTATTAAACTTGGGAGACTGCTGGTGAGTAACTAGAAAATAAAGCAACATTAAAAGTCAATTAGCATAACCATTATAGCAAAATATTTGCTTTTCATTCCACTATAATGCTGAATTATAAAACAAAGTAAGTAAGCCTGAAAGCTCATTGTTACAGTCATATGAGTATTATATACCCATTCAACACCAATTGGAATAAAAAAATTATAATGAAAACACAGACTGAGTCAATCTACATCAAAATCCAATGCACAGAAATCTGTGCATATATCTGAGCTGAACAGAACAGTGACCAATTCATTACGTTGCTTTGTTCTTTTGATATTGCAGAGATTCCTTGGTGTTTAAAGATTAGCATGTGTTATGCACTCATGACCCACACAAGTCACAGTACTGAGCTTGTTGTAGGTCAAGAAGCTTTTGGACAATTCTCTCAGACATACAGACTTTATTTTTGGATGACTCTTTGTGGAGCCAGGAGTTGGACTCAATTATCCCTATGGGTATCCCTTCCAACTTGAGATATTCTAAGTTTTTTAAGGTATGCAAGTAGTCCATTAACATCTATTAATTGAAATTACTCAATGTTCTGAAGTAAACTATGCATCCAAGCATTTTGATGGATTTACAGAATCATAAAAATGTTAAGGTTGGAAAAGACTGCGAAGACCATCTAGCCCAACAGCAGACTGAGACCCAAAGCTCCAGATCTTAGATAACTCTCAGGCATGTCAGTTACAGTTCAGATAACTTTCTCATTATAGTTGTTTATTAAAAGATGTTAAAATCACTGAAGTGATTGAAATTTGGTTTGAATTGAATCAGCAAGTGTAAATTTTACAAATGAGAGCTGTAGCCAAATGAAGCTTCCGCTGTATATAATTTAAGCATACAGAAATGCATATTAAAGATTATGCAAGTCCCATCTGTGGCCAGTATGTCTAAACTGAAGCTTGGGAAAGACAGAGATAAATCTGTTTTTGGCAAGATTCAACATAAAGTCATTGTACAAAGTATGCTTCTGTGTCTTATTTGTGAATCTAGATTTTCAAACTGCATGACTCTTCAAAGTATTATTTTATCCATATTCAGATACTGTGAAATGCTACATAAATAAGGTAAATAATAATCCCCATTAGAACTCCCTGAGGGGCCCTTGAGAAATGGTGGGTGGGTGTAGAGTATGATATAATTTAGCTATGATTCAACTCACTTCATAGCAGGATGCATGCTGCACATAGTTTGTGCTGCATAAAGCTGTTGCTTTCTCACTTTTGAGCACATCATCACTGGAAAGCAGTGAACAATATTAGTCTACGTACTCAAAACTAAAGCCTATTTATTTTCCTTGATCCATTAAACATATGTCTTTACAGAAGAAAATGAAGTTTCAGGTTCCAATTTACATGAAGAAAATTCACATTCCAGTGATCTGATAACTGACTGAAAGCTAAACATCCAGCTATAGAACAGTGCAACCAGGCACTATCAGTATCAGTGTAGGCATCAGCCATTGCAGATCATGCATCAAAATGGCCACATGCTCTTCTAAAATTCACTTAAACACTGAATTCTTTACTTTTCATGAGAGCTTTTCCTTTTCCAACAAATTTCTATTAAAATGAACACTTGAAACCCTTTGAGATATTTTCAACGCATATCAAGACTCAAAGTTCTATTGTGACCTTTTGTTTAAAATTTAATTCAGGTATTTCCCAGTTGCTTTGTTCATCAGATCTTTCATCACCTCCAGTAATATAGGCAAATAAGTAAACTCAATCTGATGCTTGTAAAATAGGAAGAAGGTTTAGCTTTCTGTTTGTTTTTATGTTGGTATGCCACAAATAAATATTTTGGACTTTTTTTTTGCTACATATTCCAGAAAGATCTCACTCCCCACTAGAAAGAAAAAGAGAGAAAAGATGCACAAGAAATCTCTCTTCTTCTTTTAGACTTCAGCCTAAAAGTGGAAGATTCTTTGAAAACAGTTAAGTAAATAATAAGGAAAGACCAATTAAATGGGCTTTGGTGAAAACAACACATTTTTAGGAAGAATAATCTTTATATTATTTCATATCTTGAGTGCTGGGTATAGTATAATCATGTAGAAATATAGAGAAAAACAGGTATATCAAAAGCAAGAGGAAAAATTCTGAAATTCTTAAATAATTGACAACTAGTCTGTTTAAAAAATCTCTACAAGTTCAGACCTGCCTCTTGTGAAATACTTGTTAAATGAATTTTTCAGAATAGTCATTAATAGTACAAATTAAGAAACCTCTTAGTTCTCTTTAGTTCCTATTTCATTGCCTAAGAAGCCCAGTACATATCCATAATCCTGCCAAACATCTTAATGTATTTACTTGTTCTTTTACTTTCTATCTACATCTTCATTTCTCATTGCTTGCACAGGATTTTTATGCCTTAGACATAGACAACCACTTACCAGTTTAATAGAAATCAAACTGCACTAAACAAGTTTAGTTAAACTAACCTAAATTTCTAATTGGAGCAATTTTTTATCCTTTTGTACATAAATCAGAAAAGGTTTCACACCTCAGAATGTTCAGGTTCAGAAGGCTCTTACATACTAGAGTAACAATAAATTACAAGAGTTAGTAAACAGTCTTAACTGTCTTCTCTTTTGCATATAATGATTGCTTCCTACCTGTAATATGTAGTAGAGTATTTAATTCTTTAAAAAACAAAAAACAAAAAACACCTTATTCTGCTCTGATATGAGCAGATACTGGAGGTAATCAAGAATTCCTTTCCATTCAGTAAATATTTTCAGTACATATGAAATATACAAGCCACAATGAAGCACAGCTGAGTACAAGCCCAAAATCAAGATGATTCAGAATTGTGACAGCTATAGTAGCAAAAAACAAAAGCAGTGTTTTTGAATATAAACATTCAATTAAAATGTTTTAATTTTCTAGATGTCTGGTGTTCACTAGGAAGTTAGAATTTCCTTCAAAAATACTTAAATTTTTGGGGCCCCTGAGTGAATTGCTGAAATACTCCCTTCAACAATCTTTTGAAGATTTTACTGAGCTCCTGACAAAATCTCTTTTGCAAAACACATAGGGACTTCCAATTACAATCAAGTGTAGCTGGGATGAGTCATACTTAGAAGTCATTGATTAACAATTTGTATGAGTGCTAACAACATAGCCTGCTTACTTTCAGTTATGTTTTTCTCTCTTGTCTACCCAACTGCCTTTTAGTAAGTATTAAAAACAAAACATCCACACAAAACAGAGAGTAAATAGAATTGCTACCTTTCTTGTATCTACTCCTTCTCCAATAAGAACACAGGCTGAGCTAAAGGACCACATTCAGTTATGATAATCTTCACCAGCTGGAGACCCGTATACTTCCATAGAGGGTCCAGCAAATAGATCCTGAACGTCAGCTCTGCTTCTAACCATGGTCTGCACTTCCTGCCCCCATGGGAAACATGGTCCTGAGGTTCAGACACCAGTGACAGTTTAGATTCTATGTCCATCTTAAGCCTTGAACAGATATAAGAATACTGCATGCTTTCAATGCTGCTGTTTCCATCTATATTAAAGCCAACATTATCTGTATACCATTAGAAAGGAATTCCTTCATTCCAGTTTAATACCTCAGCTTGACATAATATATTTTAATTTGAAGAGGAACATTCAAGGTTTTATACAATATTGAAAGCTGAATTTGATGACCCAGAAAGAGCCTTTCCAAGTTCATGTTTCAAATGAAAATACTAATTGCTGTGTTGGTGTAACTGTTGTGGTCGAAGGATGAAAGTGAGATTGAAAACCTTCAAGAACCTGTATGGTTGGCTTCCCACCTTCAAGAACCAGCTGGCTTGGTTTCCCACTCCCCAGATGTACAGGAGGGTCTAGTTAAAAATATTTTGTCTTCCTATATTGACTCATTTGAGACCAAAAGTGATGTAATCTGGAACAGATATCCTCCATAGGTTCCACTCTTTTACCTTACTTTTTCAGTTGCTGGTAGAAGCACCATCAAAAATGTTTTCACAATGATATTTTAGTTTCCTTTAACAGAGAGCAAAAGAATGCAGAATATTAAAGATCTCCATGTCTGAATTTTCTTCAGTACTCATTTTCTTCTTAATTTGCTAGTTAGAAAAGTTTCTTTCTGGCATTTAACCTTCTTCTGATAAATACTTTTGAAGTTCTTATTCTCTCATGAACTCTTTGGATAGCACTAATTCATTTAGCTTTTTCTTGACATTATCTTTTCCATGCAGCTCTCACTAAGTGGATATACAATTCATTTTTTACAGTTCGTTCAAACTCATTTTAACCCTCATTCTTTGTGTCTGCACAGTGACAGAACATGAAATAATCCTTGTTCATATATCTACTATATATATATTTATTATTAAGCTCTAAAAAAATCCCTAAGTGGACACTATATAGAATGACTATCCAATAATTAAGGATTCAAGTCCACAGTACATTTGGGAAAAGTATTGCTAGAGAACTTCAGTAGAAAACCTTGAAACAGCAAATTCCTCCTTCACATTCAGAAACCAGGAACAGAGATGCCTCAACCTCATTCTTTCATAGTGTAGAAATCCCATTTTTCAAATCTGTATGACTTTAAATATAACGGTGACCTTGCTGTGATTTGTTAATCTAGTATAAATGTGTGTGTATATATATATATATATACACCTATAATCAGACTATGAGCTTTGCTCCAGGGCCATGTCAAAGCATAGTGTTGCAGACTCTGCTCGTAGATACATCAGACTTGTGCATGTAGAATGGTTTTGTCTGGTCAGACTGATGTGCATACACCAAGTGACTTAATACTGTCTGTGCATGCATAGTTTGTGGAAGCTCAAATACCCTTCAGATGATACTGCTTTGGTTACCCCGAAGGTTCCCCTCTGCTTAGCTCTTTTTTTTCTCTCAACATCCTCACAACTGAGTTTCAGCTCAGATGCTTTATTCTCACCCTTAATTGCTTCCCAGACATTCTCAGACACAAACATGACTATACTGCATGGATGGACAAAGCAGTGTTATCAGTATACTGAAAGTACCTCACCTTATAACTCTTAGCTAGAGTTATGCTATTTAACCGAATAGCAGCAGCATCTGAAATTCTAGAATAATGGCAACAGCTGAGCTAGTGGAATTGTGAACTGTAGCCATTCCTTATCTGCTAACAAAAGCTGTCAATCAGACTGGAAGTGTCATAGGTTTTGGAATAAAATGATTGCTTGGAGGGCTAAGTATAAACTGCACAAGAAAATGGCATACAAGATGGTTGCTACCAGCTTGAGTTGCACCAAATCATTATCAAATTGCATCTTTGTCTTATAATTCTATTGTAAGAAAGACTGTTATTCTTAATTATTGTCTAATCCTACTTACAGATCATTCTGATTGAACTTTTGTAGTGTGACTTCTGCATATGTATAATTTTTTACTGTTCCTACTCAGCTTTTTTTTTTTTTTTTTTTTTTTTTTTGAAGTCTCAGTTTAGTGTTTCTTACCTTTTGTTTCTCCATTCGCAATACTTCCTTCCTACCTTTTCTGACAATTCATTACTAGATGTGCTGGCAGTTGGATAATACTAGATATTTGAGAAAGGCCAAGTGCACTATTCTGTTTTAACTTTAAAATCCAGTTCCACGCTCAGACGTTGTTCTTCAGAGACCATCCTTCTACTCTTTTCTCTGCAGAACTGCCTGACATTCAACTTCTGTCCTCATCAGTATGGGCCTTTTATTTTATTTATTTATTTTTTTTTGCTGTTATTCAGAAGGCACCTTCTGCTTTTATAAATGGGAAAGGCAGAAAGGGATGAATTCACATTTTTAAAATCTAGTTTGATCCAGGAGAGATGAAATGGCAGTAATCCCTCAGACTTTTCTTCAAATACATTACCGACCATAGATAAGCAAGGATAAAATTTATCTCCAAGTACATAAGTGAATCTGGGAGAATAACAGTACACAAAATCCCTGTTAGGCTTTATACTACTTCTGCAAGAGCACAAACTCTGTTTCCACAACAGAATGAGAAATCTATGTTCCATTAGTACACTGCAGCAATACCTACATATTTACAACACATGAATCACTCATTTTAAATGAGCAAACTTGTATATTTTCTAATTACTCTTACTCTGTAGCAGTTTGCAAAGCAGGTTTGTCAAATGTGTGATTATTCTGCATAAGACAAAGCATTCAAATCTTTAAAAGAAATCCTCAACACACCTCCATGCAATGGGATGTAGGCACTATTTTTCAGTTATTTATGTAGTTATATATGAGAAAATCCCTGAAGTTCACCATGTTTTTTCTCAAACCTTACCAAACTTTAAACAGAATCTGTGTCACTATTGGTAACATAAAACATGTGATTTTTTTCACACTGAATAGTCATTACAAAGCATTTGCTCTCTTTGTGTTCAAGATACACTGTGTGAATACTTCCACAGATGAAATAAGTGTTAGATTTGACCAGGAGCTTGGATCAAGGGGACAAGTCAGCTCTCTACCACAGACTTGAGATCAGGCTATTGCGTGGTACACATACTATAGATAAGTAAGCTATTTGTCTTTATGCACTGTATTTTATTCCATACAAACACAAACGTTAACACTTGCCTTCCTACATAGGAATGCATGCTTTGATGATTACTAGAGATAGAAAAACGTAATGCTGATACATGACAGTCACTGTCGGCTTTACTGCTTTCCTAGGCTGCTCCATATGCACATGAACATCATTTTCCAAGGACAAGTTGGAAACAGACGTGTGTCATCACATACGATGACTTTGAGAACTACTCCAAGAAGAAACTATTCCAAAACAGCTTTGGCTGGTAAACATGTGAAACACAAAGAGTCTTCAATATCTAGAAAACATAGAAATGTGTTATATTGGTAATCTAAGCCTGTGTTAGATACTTAACCACTGCATGCTTTATCTTGACTATGAGTCATTGATAGCTTTCTTGCAGAGCACAAATAAATAGCTCAACTTTTCATATACAGCCTTGCTAGTGTTATGCAAGATACAGGTATTAGGTATACATGCAAATGAGGAACATATATGTATATAGGCATTGTTATACTTCAAAGAACTTTGGTTAGTGTAATGTTTTATTTATTTGCTTGTCCTCCAACAAGCTATTAGCTAATGTGATAATTGATCAAGCAATTGCATTTTAATTGTGGTAATAGAGCAGCTTTGTGATTTATTCCTCTTTGTTTTGTTTCCCTACAAAATAATCATCTTAGCTCAGATGTTTAACCACCCACCCCATTTATCTATTAAAACTGTTTCACAGCCATATTTCATTAATCTCTGAAGGCACTACAATGGGCAAGGCAATTTCTCTCCTTCACACAGTAATTTCTTAATTGTGATGGTGTTGATTATAGCTTCCGTAATTTGCACTCACACTAATCCAGTATTTTTGCTAAATTTGCAAATGATGGAAATTACCAACTATTTTGCATTATTTTATTACATAAAATTGATGTTAGTCAGGCATGTCCTTAAGGTTATCATAGAAAAAATAAGGCCCAAGGAAGTAACAGGTGAGAAGTATACGCTGAACTCTCAGTTCAGCAGAATTTGTTACAAGTAGACTGAAAGGAAAAAAACAAAAACAAAATAAAATGATGAAAAAAAAAATTGGTCTGAATGGTAAACGGCTACAGTATCTTCCTTAACAGCTTTTACTTACTAGTGTATTAGACACCTGTTTTCAAAGTAATGTAATTGAAAATATATATTTTTTTTTTAAAGAAAAAACATGATATGTGTAAATAGAATGATAACCGAAGAGTTAATTCATAGGATATTAATTGCACTGGTGCATCTCTTCTGACAACAGAAACACTGCAGTGCTTTGGGCTATACTTGTAAAATACCCAAACCAAAGTAGGAACAGCTTTTGGAGAACAAAGAGTTGGAATCCTCTTCCAGCAAGGCACCAGATCTTACAGACAAGCTGTGAGGTGGTCTGAAACACAGCGCTGGAGACCTGACTTTGAACTGACGCTGTAATGCCTCCCTTGTCAGAGGCACTGAAGCACAAAAATGCTGATTCTCTGCTCCTCTCTCTGCTGCTCTCTCCAAGGCACACAGACTGCTCCATTCAGAGAATGTTTCAACTACTACTGTTGATCCTCAGAGTGCAAAGCGCAATTAAGCATCATATTTCCCTACATGCTGTTTTAACTTTGTCTCTTCCTGCCTACGTACCTGGTGAAATCATGGGCTTGTGGCTAACAATGTTTTGCCCTGAGTTTGACATTTCAATATTTGTAAAAATGCATTTGTTGTGACATCTGTGCTTGGTAGCTCCCAACTGGAGTGTAAGGACACTGCCACATTAACAGCACCCTATATACAGAACCTTTGGGGCAATGTCCCCTTGTCACAGACTGCTATTCTTCTGTGTAGGGCAGTGGGTAGTGATTGGATGTTTAACAGCTTTGTGCATCACAATATATCACAGGATGTATTTCCAGATAGCCTTCATACATTACTTACAAGATTTCAGTAATAACTTGCAATTTACAACCTACCACTGTGCATTTCCTAGATATATGCTATGTGTATGTTGGATATTACATCCAAGGCAATGATAGAAGTTGAGCTCCGTCTGCCAATCTCGCATATGCCAGTGCCTACATTGTTTTCAGTTCTCAGTTTTGCTGACCTTTGCCATTACTGTCTCACGCTTACTCTCTGTTTAGCAGTCAATACAGAAACACTGTATCTGGTTTTGGTCTTTTTACTGCCTGAATTTTCAAGTGGGATATCTTCCTTCGTCTAGTGATTTCTTATATCCAATAAGGGCCATCGTTTAAGTATCGCAAACTAGCAGTCTCTCTATTGTTTTTTTGTTTTATTTTAAATGGATAAAAGCCAATCCTGATCATCCATTGTACTCTCTTTCAATTAAGAACAAATTGCCTATTTTTTAATAACGCTTTTCCCTTTTTGCACAGGGTGCCATAACCTGGGAAAGAACAAAACACAAGGTAAGTGAAACGCAATGAGTAAATTACCATTGAAGTAACCACATAATAATTAGGGAACATGATGGATAATTTCCACAGCGCAGAAAGAAAAGCAGGATGGGTGTGGGTTAGGGGGATTGGGGGGGCTGGGGAGGAACAACCAACAAGATGAAGGCAAATAAAGCCCTGGATTTATTTTGTTCAAATCGGACACGCATTTCTCACACCAGGCTGCACAAAGGCACTGCGAGAGCAGCTCGGAAAGGGGAGCTTGCATGACATCCGCTCGTCAGGCGGCTCGCTCCCGGCCGAACTCGGCCACACGTCCCACAATACGGAGGTAACGAATCAATTAAGCGGGCCCGGCCCCCACCCCCCCTCCTCAGCCCGTGCCCGCGCGGCCGCCGCGCTTTGTAGTTCCCGGCGCCGGAGCAGTAGGACCCAGGGGCCCTCCGCAGCCACCAATAGACGCTGCTACCGGGATCTATTTGTATGCAATGCCTCCTGCTCTGCGCATTAATAGTAATACAGATAACGGGTCTGAAAGAATTCTCTTCTGAAGAAGGATTTGGTTTTTCAGGGTCCTGATACCGGGAAGAAATCCGGTTTCATCCCCCCTTTTGATTTAAGCCTCCCCAGCAGCTTGTCGTCTGAAGCGCTCCCTCTCCCTGCGATACCGATACCCATCCGTAGCCTCGCTCTGTGCAGGGAAAGTTGCACGGGGCCGCCCGCCCGATGGAGCCGCGACTTCTCTGAGCTCTGCTGCCCCGAGGTGAGTCCCAGCGGAGCGGCGGAGGGGCGGGAGCCGGGGGCGACATCCCCGGGCTGCGGGCGGCCGGAGAGGGCGATGCGGGGAACGCCGAGCGGAGCGGCCCAACAAGTTTCCCTCAGGTACCGGGGCGGGTATTTTGTGAGGAAAGTTGCCGGGGTTCCTTCCGCGGGACGGCATCCCGTTTTATCGTCTCGTTCGCTATTAACAAAGAAGTTTGGCCGCGGCGCAGCCGGCGTCCCCCGCTGTGGGGCGGCTGCGCGGCACTCCGCGGGTCGGGGCTCCGCTCCTCAACTTGTGGAGGAACGGCGGCTTTGTTTGACCCCCGCGATCGCGGGGATGCGGCCCGGCCATAGGGCCGCCCCCCCTCTGCAGGCTCCGAGGGGACCGAAAAGCAGCGGGGAGGGGGAGAAACATAGGCGTTATGTGCAGTGCATCATGTGCGTGTATATCTGTGTCTATATAGAGGTGTAAGAAATGGGGTGCGGGAGGGGGCTGTGCTACCGCACTCTGGGGGGGGTGGGGGGGGGGATGGTCTGCACAGGGGCTTTTCAGGGGTGCGCAGTCAGCGGGTGTGCGGCCACCTCCCCACACAATGGAGGGCCCCCAGCGGGGCGGGAGGGGGGAAAAGGAGGAGGAGGAGGAAGAGGAGGGAGGTCTCCGGCTCCGCTGCAGCCGCTGCTGCAGTGCCGCAGCCCCTGTCCGCCCCCGCCCCGCGGGGCAGCGCCCCCGGGCAACGGGGAACCGCAGCCCCCGGCGCGTATCCGCGGCTTCAGGACGCCGCCCCCCGGGCTCCGTGGCGGGGCCGCAGGTGCCGCGGCAGCGGGGTTCCGCCGGGTGTCCCCCGAGCCTCGGAGCGCTGCCGCACCTGGCTGCGGAGAGGCTGGAAAACGGGATGGGGACGGAGAAATGCAAAAGGAAGGGGTGATTAAGTTGATCTGCAACGTGATCAGGGTCTCTAGTTTTGCTTTTTTTTAATTATTATTTTTTTATTATTATTTTTTTCCCCCGAGTGCTTGCAGATGGTTTTTAGTCATGATTTGTTAAGGTTAATTAATGACTGATGACTCGAAAATGAATTAAAGCGCGCTTGGCTTGGTCTTAACTCCGATTTCACTTGCTCTTGTATCACATTTTTGATTTAAAACTGCTGATGGTTTTAAGTACACTGAAGAACTTTCTGTCAGGAGGCTTTTTTTTTTTTTTTTTTTTGAGAGGGGAGAGGGATTATTTGTGGCATATCTGTGTGTCACAGGGGTGTAGGTAGAAAGGACACTTCTCTGATCTGTGACCGTTGTGCCATATGGCTCGAATGACAGGCACTTGAGCTCAGAACACTTTTCATTAAACCTAAGTTCGTGCGCCTCACTGATGTAAAAAGAAGCTTTTATTGAATGCAGTTTGTAGAAAAAAATAGGAAAGTCCTGGAGTAATAAGGGTAATCTCTAGGTGTCGTGTATGACAACTCCACAGTGGGCTGCTTTTCCACGTTCATCTCACATTTGTCTGACTGAATGTTTTCTGCATACATCTTAGGATGATGTAAATTCCAGTGGCATTACACTGGTGTAAATGGGCTGTAAACGTGTGGCAGGAGACCTACTATTTGGTGATTAGAGACAAGAAAGGAAGGCGGAGGGCTAATAAAATTATCCCACTGTTTGTCAGGCTGGATAGCTCATTCCTCTTCGGTCCTTCAGCAATGCCACTGGACTTTTACCAATTGTCTGGCATTTGTGTCTAAGCTCCTACAATAATGGATTCTTATAAGCATTTTTGGTACCATGACTGACAATTGACCAGAAACCGCACTGATTTCCATGAGAATCCTCACTTAAAAAGACAAAGGATCCCATTGTGGCAACGTGAAGCAGTTTGCCTGTTGCTTATTGACTTTTTAGTCAGTGAGAGGAAAACTTAGTCCTCACCTCTTGCTTTCCTCAGTCATAGTGAGTACTGAACCACTTGAATATTGCAGAAATGAGGAGGACTTGACTAGTTCTGCAGTGAGGTATATGCAGATGTCTTTGCTGAGGCCCAAACAAGTGGCTCATTAGACTTACTCTCCCAGTAGGTTTTAAAAGGAATTAAATTCTTAAAAAGAAGGGTGCTTGAGTTCTGTAGCTTTCTCTTGTTAATATTTCTTTTGTTACTATATATTTGTGTGTGTATATATATATTTAATTTCGTGGGCCTTTTTTTTTTTTTTTTTTTTTTTTTTTCTGTAACTGTACAACAATAAGCAACATGATACTTTGAGTGTCTGAGTTAGAGTTCCCTAAAGTAACTTTCCATGGTCTGTGCACAGGTCTGAACCTCAGCCTAAGCAATAGAGGCAAACATGTCACAGGAAACTCAGATTTATTTATTTTTATTTTTTATTTTTTTTTTAAGAAGAAAAAAAAATCAATTTCTGTAGATAAGCAAATGCCATATACTTTCCTCACTTGATGAAACCTTAAATGAAGCTGAGAGCAGAGAACTCTGTTCTTATGTCTGAGTTGTGACATGATTGTTGTGGCATATGGTGAGGTATAAATTTAGCTGACTTGTACAGTTCAACAAGCAAGTGAGAAAAGCAAAGGGTAAGGGGAGCAGAGGGTGGGAGAAGTAAGGGACTTATATTCTCCTAACCTTTTACATTGAGGAATTCCATGGGATTTCATCCTTCTGGAGTGAAATCAGCTGTTAAGCAAAAAGTGGAAGTGACTGGTTGACTGTGAGTTTGTCCAAATTTTGAACTTGCTCTTCTGTGTGTTCTCCATCCTAAGAGACATTCTGCAATCTCCTGTTGCTTATCGTGGGACCTGCCCCCCTGGGTAGCAGGTGACAGAATTTACCTGTAATGTGTTAATCCGACAAACTTTCCTTTGTTTGTTTTAAAGGAAAGACTTAAACTAATATCTATTTTTTCCCTCTGCATGTCTTTCTCCAGATAGGCTTCAAATGCAGAATGGAAAACAAGTAATCCCACTTTTTCACCATAGCACAGGTCTTTTTAATGCCGATATATTTCTGCATGTCTTTGTTACGTTCCCTGCTTCATTTTTGCTAAGGTGTGAATTCAGGAACTTCAAGTATTTTGATATCTTGAGGAAAATACTACAGTTACTGAAGATCAGTACTGGAGTTTATTTGTAACACTGTTTGTGAACACTTTATTTTTACAAACGATAGTCACGTCCGATGAAATTAAGGATTCAGCACTTTGCTCTACATTTGGGAGGAGTTTGTAATATAATGATTTTTGCACTTTCCCTGTGTTCCCTAATCTGTAACTCAACCAATTAGAATGGATTTGCACGCAGATTTATTTGAATTATAGGGAAAATGACCCCCTCAAGAAAAACGTGGACAATTTAAAGGGTCATTGAGGTGATAAATTACACAGTAGGAATATGAAGAGAAACACTGTGTATTCTGCTGTGCACTTATAATTTGATGGCGTTTTTAAAAAATAATCTGTAGAAGAGAGAGGAAAAACTGAATGTGCCTTTAAAGAACTCTAAGGCAAGCATAAATACTTTGAGCACATAAGTTAAACATGCAGTAACACCATAAGGCTTAAGAACACTCAAATAATCCTAACCCAGCACACTGAAGGACGTAATGAATTATTTCCTCCACTCTTCAAAAGACTTAACAGATACCTTGTGTTTCACCTGTAACATTCTACCTGTCTAACCTACTCAATGTGTAAATCTTTCATTTCTTATCCATCTTGTAATCATCAGTCCCATCAATTCTCTCACAACACTGTCAATTTATAGTCGGCAAACACATAAATCCTTTGTCTCAATTAACTCCTTCTCTTTTCCAAAATTCTCCAATCATTATTCTGTCCTTGTCTATCTTGAGGCCCATGTGTCAGCCTTCTTCTTGTCTTCCCTGCTCAGCTCAGCATAACTTCCATGAGGCAAGATTTGTTTCCTGTCCTGTATCACCTGTCTTTTCTTAATGATTTCTTGGTCTTTACTCCAGGATTGCCAATTCGTGAGAGTTTATCATATTTTTACATGTCAAGTTTATTTCCTTATGTGTCCTTTAGCTTTCTCATCTGTCAGTAGTGAGCACACTGAGTGAACGTGTTCCTTTTCCCAGTTTGTCTTGCATCTTAGAGACTCCTCAGAGTCTGTGTAAACAAATCCTTTCACCAACAAAATAAGTATGACAGAGTTGGCAGGAAACAGCAATGTGACTTAGTGGCTTCCTGGTAGCTCCCAACTTATGGAGGACATTAATCCTGTTCTAATTTTTTTTTTTTGTATTAAATCTGGCTTCAGACAAATATTGTGTGTGATTGTAATTTTCAAAATCATCTGAAAGAGCCCAGAAAGTATTCTGCTGAGTGCTTGAGTTCCTGGCCCACAGACTTTCCTTTACATGCTCTTTTGGCTCTGTTCCCTCTTGTAGCCTGGTGCAATAAGGATAGAAGATGCCATTTGCCATTTTCCTTAAAACTTCCTTGAGTCTTCACATAGGATAGTTTCAGTTAGTGCTGATGAAATATAGGAACTGGAAAAACAAGAACCAAGAGACCTTAACCTCTGGCAAAAATGTAGGTGGAACTGAGCTTCCATACTTCTGCATGAATCGATTCCTTCTCATTCCTCCTTCTTCTTCTTCTGTAATATAGTATATAGGATGCACTCGAAGAGTGAATTTGAAGTCTATCTGTGTCACTCCTCATAAAAATATATGTGTTCCATTCCTAAAATTAGCACAAGGAAGAATTTGACTCATCTGGTAAACTAGGATATGGTTGCCAACAACAGTGACTCTTCACAGTACCAAGTTTGCTATAATGATAAATCCTTATTCAATTGTAAGATATCACTGCAGATACATCCAGTATTTTCATGGTGTGTTTGAGCTTAGGTATGGTAGTCCATTAAATAGTTGTATTAAATGTTTGGGGTTTTGTTGTTTGTTTGCTTTTTTTGGTGTTAGTGGCAATATTATCCTTGTACTTTTCTTTAAGGGGAAACTGCATAAAGGTAAAGGAAAAAAACTTTGTAAATCAAAGGCACCAGCTTTAACTGTGTTGGCACTGAGTTGCCATAATCACACTATTTAGTCAGTTGTGAGGACTTCCTGTAAAAACCAGGACTTATGTAACTTCATTAAGATTTCCACATCTTAATGATCTTCCAAGATGATACATATCCAGCAACAAATCACAGAACTCCAGGAGGACATCACTGCTTGTGACACTGCCCATTAAAATTATCGAATTCTAAGCAAATTACAGTTATTTTTGCAACTCACCCTCCTCTGAAGAACACAAATACTTTAAAGCAGTATTTTATTATGAACATCTGGTCAATACAGCTGTAAACTCATTTTGGTTCTTTATAAAACTCTCAAAACTTAAGAACAAATGTTTCCGAACTGCCAGTTTTGCATACCCAACTTAACATCTGAAAGTCAAATCTTTTTCATTCTCACTCATCATCAATGGTAGTCATGACTTGGATAAACTCTACAAGTTCATGCCTTTAATCCACGTGTTATGTCAAGAATTTTATTAGTGATAAATGTACTTATGGCTATGGTTCTTTGAACCCATGTGTGAGTTTTCATAGTTGATGACTGGGAAAAAAAAATAAAAATGCCTGCATTAAAAAATGAAACAGGAAAATTAAACAAATTATCTGCAGAAAGAACTGTAGACAGTTCTAATTGAAATATTTCAAACAAAATAAAGTGAAGTTTAGTCCCCAGGTAAGTCCCTCATGCAGCTGAGCAGCTTTGGCACTTCTGAATTTTTCAGGAGAAAATGATGAAAAAAAAACTTTTAAAAACATTGCACACACAAAGTCTAAAGAGAGTTGAAATGTGTCTCTCTTGTACCATGGTGTTGAAATCAAGCCTGACCACTTACAGCATTGATGTTGAAGCCTTAAAAAATGTTTCCCATAATTTCTTTTAGATTAAGTGTACTGTTTATGAGAGAATGCAAGACATGCTTTTGAACTATCTGCAGTATGGTACGAAGTGATAGGAGTATTTCCTCTGTATGTAAAGGAAATGAATGAGAGAATGGAAAGTATGGCAGAAGAAATTATGGGACTCAAATATGTTGCATCTTGCATGGAGATTTGAAACTGCAAGTTAATTTTATCTTTGTTTGCCAAAATATATTTTGGAGTGGTATCCCACAGCTTATTCTCTACATGAGAATGAGAATGTACATGGGGAAATGCCACTACGGAAAACAGTCCGTAAAACCAAGGTAAGGAGAGAATCAACAGATATTGAAATATACAAATTTGAATAATGACAGTGACTACATGACAGGCAAAACCAGGAGGCTTTACTGGGGTTGTTGTTTACTCAGGAAAAAACTTCTGAATGTTACAGACATGGACTGTTAAGATGGAATGAGGATTGTTACATTATGAGGATTGATACATTACCCAAAGCAGGATTTTCGTTTCCTATATTCTCAACAATATGTAGAATAAGTAGTATTTCTGTACACAGAAGTATTAACTCAGCTGAAGAAGTTAAAAATCAACCAAACAAAAAGACTTTAGTCAAAATAAATTTTATAGTCTTGCCTTAACGTTTTAGTTTAAAGGAAACACAGAACTTTCAATTTTGAAATATGCAAGTAAGATACAGGGTACAAAGTATATTTGTGGCACATGTTTTGAAGTAACGGCATTTTTTAATCTTAAAAGTTCTGATAACATATACCAAGATATACTAAGGGAAAATGACTAAGAAAAGAATGGAAGGATGGGGGATTTTCTTGCTTTGCTCTAGTTAAACATCATTTACATTCTTTTTACTTATCTGAAGAGTGAGGAGAGGTGGTTTTTTGTTATATTTTTTTGTGTTTTTGTTGTTGTTGTTGTTGTTGTTGTTGTTTGTTTTTTACTTTTTTTATGTTATGCTCACATTATGAGCAACAGTCCTGTCTGCAAACTCTTTGGAAGGATCATCTTATTCATTGGAAAAGCTTCTTTAGGGGTAGGCTGAAGCAGGTGCTCTGAGGACTTTCTCTGGGGATTGTAATAGATTGAGTAGTTACTATTCTGTAATGTCATGTATGAGAGATAAGTCATAATGGCTGTGTATTTGTTTCACTTAATAAAATGCTGAATACAAAGACAACGATTCCTTTGTACCTATTCCCATTGATGGCATGGCAAGGAAATTATTTCACTTATGCAACTGACAGCAATAAGCAGTACTTCAGAAGATGAAACCAGACAAGGCTTATCTTTGTTTTACTTTGTCAAGGTGTGCTGGATATTGTAAAGAGAAATCTTTCATTGATCCAGAAGGAGCCCAGCCACAGGTGAGTTGATATTTTTTCCAGCAACAGGGACCAAGTTCAAATCTTGCAGCTTGTATGCTCATTTGCTTATCATCTCAGATACACACAACAAAAGATTCAAAAGGGCAGTCGATGTATTTTACTAATAACAAAATTATCCAGATTTCTTATTGCTGACCTCTATGTGACTCTGCAGCACATTCTAATCCCAGATTACATGCAATTTCTTATGTCAGGATTAACCTATAGTAAAGCCAACCACTAAATATTTCTTGCAGTTCGGTAGAAGAAATTATTGCTCTGTTATGCTAAGATTGTGCACAACTGAAATATTTTTTCATATTATTCCCATTGAGCTCAGTATTTGTGTCTTAATATCCAGGGAGCCATTATTCAGCTGTCTTTGGCCCATGATAACCTGAAGTTTTTTAAGCTCAGTGGATGATGTTACCATGAAGTAGAGCTTCTGTAGCAGACAGATATCTATAGATACATATACCAAAGTACTATGAAACTAATTGCCAAAGGAATTAGGAACCAACACATAAAGCCATCTTCCTCTCACTACATGGTACACTTCTATTGTCTTGTCTAGACTTATTGTGTAGCATTGTACACAATACATGTACTTGTGGTGTTTGTTTAACTACTATGTGTCACTCATCGCAGGGAAGATTCCCATGTTTAACAGCTGTTAGAAAAATGCAACCAGTAGGCAATAATGTGCTACTATGCTTAGCAGAGTATACTAGTCACTTGTGTGGATGCTATCTGAATGCCCTAAAAGGGGAATTCTACACCAGTCTCCAAAGCAGTCTGCTGTACCAGAGGCCAGGAAGACAGGAAAGCATGTGGGGTTCCAGCTCTTCCATATACATCCTCATTTTCTGGTACAGTTATTCTCTGGCAGGGGAGATGGATGACTTGGACTGAGGCCATGTCTCCTTGCAGACTTGTTTGTCTGCATGAGATACAGTTCTAATGAGTCTGTTTCCTCTGTGCTGTGCTAACCGTTCACAGGACTTGTACTTCAGATACTTTGGTTAGGACTTTCATTAGTGAATGATCTGAATTCATTACAGTATTTGCCACGTAGAAACTCTGATGCGGAGATTTCGTAGTTCAGGAGATTTCTTGGAGAAAATAGAACCTTTGAAATCTCTAAGTCTATTCTGTATCAAATATATTTTGGGAAAAATATTGTAAATAGAAATGTTAATATCTTGGTTATTTATCAGTTATTCATAATCTGTAAGCTCTTAAATATACATCTTTTTCAGAAGATAGTAACTTGTCACCAAACCTTAGCAGTAAGAGAGTATAGATGAAAAATAATATGTGAGGTTCTTCAGGAGAGAGGAAATAAGCTACAAATGTATGCTCTTTTCCAGATGAGTTTCTTGTTATGCTATCTGTTGACATTATGATAAAAATAAATATTACATGAAACGTGATTTTTAATTAAAAATGTATCACACATTTAGTTAAGAAAAAGGAAAATAAAATTTCCCTTTCTTAATAATACATGCAGAAATAAAACGTCCAGGAGAAACTCTTCTTTTCTTCCATGTGTGTCCGATACAGGAAAGAAAAGATTGTTGTTGTTGTTGTTGCTATAAAACACATTGCATAAATGGTCTTTCATTTCAAAATGGTTCCAATTTTGCTCCCTCAGTTCCTTGTGACATCAAGATGTACTTCACATAGTTTAGCATGTGGCACTGGAATGTTAGTTGGAAATTTAGTTACTGAGCATGTTTCTCCCTCTAATCTAATCTAATTGCTGTTTTTGTGAGTAATTCTGGAGAAAAATAATGGAAATTCACCAAACTGGAAAATTATTTTTCTTTTCCCTACTTCTTGCAATGACCCAGAAAACACAACAGGTAAGGACTGCTGCTCTACCAACTAAACCAACTTAAATGTTGCTTCACCATGATCACCAAATACAGCCATTGCTGGAGTGCAGGACTATGGTTTTGTCCCTCTTTGCTTTCAAGAGTCCTCAATAGTAGGGAGTATTGTAGGCATGTGACAGCAAGTTATTTGTCTATAGCAGAGACGCAGTACACTTCTCCAAAGCTCAGCTTCAAATAGTAGTATTTTTAATTGGTTTGTAATAATCATCTAAGGCAAAATGTCTGTAGATGAGAAGTGAAGAGCATACCAATTCATTTCAATATCCAGTCCCAGGTATATTTTTCTTAACAACAAGAAAATAAAAACTTTATGCAGGTGAAATGGAGTTAGTGATGATTCTTAAGGAGATGCTGCATAATAATAATTTAAAACATCAAAACAAAACAGCACAACAATCATTAAAAAACCATCAGGAAATGCAGTATCAGAAATGACATTAATGGAAAGATAATTCATATAACTTTTGTTCAATTTTTATTTCCTTAGCAGTAGGTTATTGATGTAGAATAGAGGTTTGCTGTGAGAATGGTGATTGTATGTTTGTCATGGGTTTGGCTACAGATTATGATATGTATGTTTAAACTAAAAAAAAAAAAAAAAAAAGGAGAGAGGAAAAATACCCATATATATAGTTACATTATTACCCATGAGCAATTTTCAGTGGTTTCCATGAAAATTGCTTGAATAATGCATAAAAACTTTGAAAAGGTAATATGAAGGCCTATTACTTGCCTGTGTCAGTAATGGCTGGAAAACACTCATTTGTGATGCTGATGTCTGCTCTTTCCCCACTTCACAACAACTATCAGTCTACTGCTCTCCTTAAGATTAGAATACCAAAAGCTATCACAGTATTAAAAGATCAAAAGTGTCTATGTGCTAATATAGTTCATTAATAAAGTGCATTTTACTAATAGTTCACAGCTTTGAAAGCTGTTAATATCATTTTTAGTTAGTTATGTATCAAATAAAGCTCTTCTGTAGCAGTAACAGAGTAAAGTCACCAACATGACTTAAACCTGTAACTAAATAAGCTAATTTTTTCTTCTGTAGGTCAGTTACAATATATTTACTAGAAAGAAATCACACAAAACAAAGGATCTAGATTCTCTCGAGAAAAAAAAATAGTACAAATGTAAACAAAAGATTGGAATTTTCCAGAATTTTGCTCAAGTTTTTAAAGTCTCTTGTCAGCTTTTAAATTGCAAAATGTAAAAGAATGGCTGCAGTGAGAATGTAAGGATAATAAATAGGAAAAATACTGCACAGTACTTTGTAAATGTTTTCATAAGTATATTTTTCTTTAAGTGGTGCATGATTTATGGTGTATGCCTGTGTGAATTGTACCTCCCACCAGTAGCTTCTCCACATGGAGAAAGAACAGCTTATTGCAGCTGTCAGCTAATGAAATGACTCCTGCAGTTCAAGTAGTTGCAGCTTTGGGCTGAAAAGTGTGGTTCTGACATTTTTTGGCAACGTCTACCAATGTCCTGTGGCAGAGGGTTGTAGTTCTTTGTCATGATCGCAACTACTGCAGTGAACAAGGACCTGGAAGACTGAAATATCAGAAATAATTATATACTTCAATCTGTTGTCCATTTCTTTTTTCTTTTTCTTTCTTTCTTTCTTTCTTTCTTTTTTTTTTTTTTTTTTTTTGGCTGAGAAGTAGAAAGTCTGCCAAATTTTGTAATTTTGTGCAAAACCTGATCTTAGAGGTCAATGCAATGACAGTATATAAAATACTTTATTAAAATGTGAAGAAAAAAAGGAGAGAAGCCTTTGTAGAAGGTAATCACAAGTTCATGTAGGAGACACAGTATGGCTGTCTGGGCATGGGAAAAAATATCTTCCATGTCATATAATTCATATAATACCTTTATTTGCGAAGCCTTCAGGTCAAGGATTATGTATTCTTGAATGTATTCTGCTTCTAGGTTTCTTAAAAATCAGTAAGTCCAGATATCATGCAAACGAATGGATAAAGTAGCTGAAAATAACCTGTTTCATCACTGTAGTATTTATGGCTGTAACTCAAAAAGAAATGATTGCAATGCTAGCATTCATACCTGATTCCTCAGAGTGTAAATGCACCTACAGACCTTTTATTACAGTCTAACTGGAGGGCTGGTGACTAATCTCAGCATGGTTGAGCAGCAAATGTTGGAGGATAATTGGATCTGTAGGCTAAGATAGTATGAATATGGAAGGTAGGAAAGACTGACTGGTGGTTATTTTACATTGTGTTTGAAATCTGCTCTTTGTTTGTAATTTTGTGTGGAAGATAACTTACCTGAGAAGGCAAAAATTATAAACTTCCATTCAAATGAAAGATTGAGATTAATATTCCCAAAATAATGTTTTTGTAGTAATGAGCTAGTAAGCAGCATATGCTGAAGAGCTCATTCAGTAAAGCTTTTAAACCTTTAATAAATTGTGAACATATTTACAGAGTGGTTTAAAAGTGGATCTTTGAATGCTGAATTCCAAGTTGAGTATTTCAAGTACTATATCTCCTACAGAAACAGCATACTTGCTTGTAGTTTCTTTTCTTCTAAATGAGAATTCAATGGATTATTGTATAATAAAATACAAACAAAAAATATCACCAAGTGCTCTCAGCCCATTCTGGTTTTCTTCATGTCATTTACAGTGGTGCAGGTGGCATTTTTTTTTTTTTTTTAGCAAGGATAGCTTGAACAGCTGCTGCTGTTGCAGTGAGTCTATATTATTAGTTCCTTGCCTGTCCATTCTGTCTCCTCTTGATAAGAAATCTGTTCTTTCATTGTTCTTTACGTTAGAACACTTACCTGCTCAGAGTAGGATATATTTTGTTTGCTTCTTTGCAAAGTTATCTTGATAAATGCATATTCAATAAAACCATAGTCTTCAAGATAAGACTTGTTTGAGGGGAGGGCAACACAATCCCTATGGCTGTCAGTCACACTGTTGTGATTAATCAGTCACGGTTTTACTCATGCTAAGTTTAAGAGTGGCGTAGTTCATCATACAAGGAGTCTAGTAACTTTTAGTTGTAATAATTTGACATTGCCCTCTTCTTCTAGGGCTCAGAGAAGTAAATTAAAAAAGCCTGCCTGATTATGTGATATGCATTCTCTCCTTACAGCTGACCTTGGAATCTGCTAAGAGAGATTCAGGTCTTAATGATCTAAATTCAAGTAAATAGCAGTAAGGCACACTTTAACATCCATATAAACACAATACTTATTTATTCTGTTTATTTTGCTGAATGATTGATCAGTATGTACTTAATTGCTAGCTAGTGAGTAGCATGTTGCTTCAAATTAATCCCAGCTCCTTGCTAAGTTTGTCCCTCTGGTTGACATTGGTATGTGCTGGAGGAGGATTTGGAGAGAGTTCACCAGATGATGATGTTTTTCCACTGTGAGTGGAAGGAAGAAGAATGATTCAAGACTGGAATCACTGCAGAAGAACCGGAGAAGAGATTTGGGATCTGAATCTGTAGGAAGGGAGGCTTTGCAGAACAAGTGATTCATTGCAGTCATGCACATATGCTGCCTATTCCCTATTACATTTTGCATAAGAAGCTGAGCTTACAAATTTCAAAACAGGAATAAAATAGGAAAAAAAGAAAGGAAAATTAAAACAATGGAGTGGGTTGGGAGGAGGAGATAGTCTCTATCAGTAATAGTTCCTGAAAATGCCGGTAGATTTCCTACATTTACTGTGAAACCAATCCATGAATCAGCCCTTGCTCTGTATTTGGGAAATGTAGCTATTAAATCCCTCCATTCCAATCAAAGAAGATATACGAAACAATTTTACTTCAGAAGTTGATTAAATATGTGGGACTGAATAAAATGTGAAGTATTTAGCCTTTATCACTGCAAGAAGGGAGAACTGGAATGTCTTTAGCTGTTATCATTCACTTAATATGAGTAGTGCAAAACACTTAAAGGTGATTTTTCACTTTAATAGGCATATTTAATAGCTGGCTCTGAATCCCACTATTATAACTGCAAATAAATGGTGGAAACTTTAGGCAGTTTGATGCAGTTTAAGTGGTATTTTTACTAGCCATCAAGCCTTTTCTTTTACCAGTGTTCTGACAAGAATAATAATTATTAAAATTTGGGATAGAAGTACAGACTTGCACTTTTGTAATTACAGTCCGTACATTTCAGTTCTATGTTATGACTCAAAATTTCAGTATTTTTCCTTCCTGGCTTCAAAGTGAAGCACTTCAACTACTTTGAAGTAATAAAATTTCTAATTGTGAACAAAAGTTAGAGAATGAAGGAAGTAAAATGAGCTTTAGCCAGGTTCTGGCCCAATTGCTATAGCAGATTTTTGGGATATAGTCCTTCATTTCACTCCCACTTATTATATCTTATTTGGCACCCAGGATTTTCTCATTTCTGGGAACTGAATTAACTTTTGGCTGGAGAACTCCTATTGAAAAATGTATAATCTATAATTTCATACTGTTATACAACATGGTCTTGGAAAAGGACCTAAACAAATTTGATAGTATTGCTCAGTGTTTCACAAATCCTCTGTCACATCTGAATCAAAAGATAATTCAAAAAGCCTCTGTTAAGTTTACTTGCTTACAAAGGAAGTTTTCTTTCTAATAAGATGTACATAAATACTTCCCTTGTAGGCTTGTCAAGCTGTCAGCACCACTGTTACTACACTGTGCGTACTTCCAGTAGCCACCTGTACTTTGTTAAAAGTAACATCTGCACGTTCATGGCATGCTTCAGTCTAACTGATGGAAAACAGTTTTATGTTTCCTTCTTAAGAATCATAAGTAATGAAGATTGCATTAGAAAACCATTGTGTTTAGCTGATATTTTAGAATCTAATAAAGCAAGCATATGTAGACAAATATATGTTCAGAGAAATTGTAAGTGGATGCATTAGTTCACTTACAAGCAAAATATATCAGTGTGGGAAAAATCTGCCGAAGTGTGGATAGTCTCATAATAAGAATACTGCCTAGTATCTGGTATCTGCAAGCTTGTCTTTTTCTGCATGGCTTCTTTCATGTCCCACCCTCGCCTCTCAAGAAACTGGGAAAACATTAAAAAGTTAGCTAGCCAGATTCACACATGACAGAAATACATAGAACTAGGTGCTTTAGTGAGTCTATGCCAAAAGACAGTAACTCCAAAAAGAAAGTAGGATGCTACAAATATAACATTGTTCCTTATCTGACAGAGGATACATTTTTATATCTCATTCATTTCTGGACAAAATTTTGAAAATGCCATCAAAGACACAACAACAGCATATTGCACAGTGTTTACTGTGAAGTAAATGAACATTCCTTGTACAAAGCAGTCATGAATAACAGTGCTCAGATTTCCATTGATCTCTGTGAGAATAGGTACGTATTTCTGGGAATATGTAGATAAGGGTGAGCAGTTTTCATTAAGTGAAGGTGTTAATTGTGATTGCATTTCTCCATGTCTAAGGAAATGACTATTGTTTTTAGGCAGTGAGAACAAATTGGAGGAACTCACAGAAATAGTTGTAATACAAAAGACAGCAGGAGGTGAAGATGCAAAGGCTTTCTGGTAGGTGTAAAAAAAAACCACCACCAACAAAAAACAATCAAAAACCAACCAACAAAAACCTAAACTGATACCCATCAACATGACATACAAATTGAAAATGTTGAGTGATTTTAATGCGGGAAAAAAAAAATATCAAAGGAAAAATATGTGCTGTTTGTCTTGATGTGCTTTTTAGACAACAACTTTGAAATTTTTGCCTTTGGGAATATTTTTAATGCTAATATACTCTAAATGTAAAAAAAAAAAAAAAAAAAAAGAGAGAGCAAATCTTTAACTATTAAAATATATCATTGAATTCAGTATGGCAAAATAGGTCGCTTTTTTGTATATTTTTTTGTATTTTTTATATATTGTATAAAATACATATATTGTATATAATATATATATTATATTTTGTATATTGTATATTTTTTATAATTTACAAGTTGAAAGAGCTCACTTCCATTATATGCAAGTTAGCAGCTGCTAATCAGAATACTGGAGTATACATGGGAGATGTTGGAAGACATGACAGTTATTATAATTAATTCTGAAAGAATAAAAAATAAATAAATCCATTATCTGTATTAACAGAAATGAAAAATACTAAAATATTCTTGTTTTAGAAGTTAAACATGAGTTAGTATGGTAGTCGATCATTTCTTTTGCATTCCTTCTGTTGTACCACCAGCTTTATTGATTGGTTTCAATTAATGTATGCCAACAAGTAAATTAACGTGGCACCTGAGGCAGAATTCTCTTGTGGTTCACGTACACTGACTTCTTACCGTTCTTGCTGTTTTAACTCCTATGGAGCATATTGCTGGGAGCTACAATATTTTTCAGTCTGGACACGGACGTTACCCATGGCTCTAATGACAGGTCATTTACAGCAAACCCATGTTTCACTGCAGAGATGTCTCTTTAAGTGACATCTTATCAATGGCAATTCAATTAGTCAACCTTAAGACTTTGAGATATATCTCACGCTGTGTCACACAACACTAGCAGATTTGCATTTTAAATGTTATCTTTTGTCATTGCTATGCCTCTTCGGTACACATAAAAAATGCATTTTCATTCCAATTCTTCATTCAAAACTCCATGGAAAACATTTTCTACATTAAAATCAACTGCCTTCATTTTCAACAATGTTGTCATCTGAAAAGACTTATGGGCTTGTTCTGTGGACAAGTATTTTCAGTGCTGGTGCACACCATAAAACCGTATCTGACGTGCTATTACTGATAAGCATCCGATAATTCTTAACACAAGTATCTAAACTATTCGGCTACTGAGATATAAATGGGATATAAGTATATATAAATATTATTGTAGTGGACACAATTTATACATACAGGCAGAAATAGGAGATGATTTTTAAGTAGAGAAGTGGCAAAGAATTTAAAGCCTGGACCTGATTTTTCTGGGTAAATAACAGTGAAAATATCCTAGCAAGACATGGCCTCCTCACTCAGCATCAGCCAGCTGAACTTTTTATACGGTGTTTTTTGTATAAATAGTTACTTTCTGTAGTGTTACAATCTAATGTGTTTCATAGGGTATCTTTGACAACCCTGTGCAACTGCATCATTCACTGATGTATGGGAAAGTATATACCAAGCTTACACTTTTCAGTAGGTGCCAATGTAAAGTAGGGGATATGGTGAACAAATGTAAGTTGTGCTATGCAAAATCATGAGCAACAATTTGTGCTAATGGACATAACACCTTTTAGTAAAAACTATAGATGCATTTAAGAATCTGTACTTTGGGAAATGAGCTGTGTTTAAAAAACACAAATACTCATTCAAATATTGTTGGTTGGAATTGAGCAAAGGGTCTTCTAAACTCATTTAAATATTGAGAATTTTATCCATCCATGTCCTTACTTCTAACTCTACTGTAGCGAGTGTGAATGAGTAAATACACTGGGTTTTAATTTAATCCTCATCCAAATTCTTATCATTATCAGTCTTTGCAGTCATAGTAAAATATTTTGTAGGTACTCCATAATTAAAACCAGTATTTTCAAATGTTCATTTTTGAGGTTGTTCTTGTGGCATGGAAGAGTCATGATTTAAAGTGAATTCTGCCAGTGCTGGTGAGAAACAGAACACACTTTTTATTTACATGGCAAGAGTAGTGCCTTGTAAATTTTGCTAAGGCAAATCAATCTGTGTATTTGACAAGTATACGAGATAAATGTTCACAGACAATTTTCCTGATAAGGTGTGGGTGGTATTACAGAATATGAACTTATTAATGTACATTTTCTTTTCCTAGAACGTGCAACAGCTGATTCAGATTTCCCCACTGATGGACAATTTTAGTTTCAAATAGTCGAGTTGCTATTCTGAAATCAAATTTTAATGGAAAAAAAAATTACATGGTAAGGCTTATTAAAAGATATTAAAATGTAATTAGATTAAAGTTAAACAAGAATAGTAGCTGAATTAATCTTGATAGACCTATACTGACTATGTAGAAGGAAGGAAAGAAGGAAAGAAAGAAAATAAGCTCATGAAGAAAATACATAAAAATATCCACCAGTTTGTATAGAACCACTTTATTATTTATGTTAGCAACACATTTGTGTATATCTGTGTGGGCTGAGATATTCATAACTATTTTCATAGTGAATCTTAGTTTGTTAGTTTGAATCAAGAGAATGCTCTTGAAGTTTTTCCTTTCTTATTGAGCCTTGGTTTACATAATGTGGAGATTTTGCAGTGCCTCAACTTGATTCCTTTCAGATGACAACAAGATTCAGGTTTGGAAGATTTAGTACACTTCAGGAGTGTAACTAATGCACTCCAGCTGCAAATGGGCATTCAGTTCAGACAACCAGACTAGAGCTAATCTGAAATAAAAACGCTTGAAAGGTGAATGTTATGGACATGTCAGCATCGGATACAGGATTGCCCCTATCCATCTGTCATGTGTCTGCTAGCCTAGATATAGTCTATGAATTTTTACATCTTAATGATAATTTTTGTTTAATGACTTTGTGTAAAGGAAAAGACACTAGTTCTACACAACTATAGCAGGCACCTCCATAGTACAGCATGAGATGCATGTATATTTGTATTCAGTGAGACAGCCCATTACAACATCTTCATTACTGTATAATATTAATAAGTTGCAAAATCTTCAGGGGTTGAATCCCTAAGCAGAAACTTATAGTTGCGACCTGAGACATCTCTTGCCACTGTCACTGATTGTTAGAAGTTTATCCTGAAGACTGTGGATTTTTTTATTCAAGTTACTATACAGTTCTATTAGGCAAGTAGGAGGCTGTTGGAGTATGTATGAGCTAATAGCTCTGAACTTAAATTTAATTGAACTCAGTTCCTCATTGCAAGGTATAAATTCCAGTATAAAAAATATCTCCTATTTCTAACAACAAGAAATTATAAAACATTAATGCTTGTTATGAGCATGAACTACAGTTTGCAGTAGTTGTTTACAGGGGGAAAAAAAAAAAAAAAAAGAAATTTGGCAAAGCTTTTAGATTTGTAGGTGCACAGATTTTAAAACCCAAATATACTTTATGCATATTTCTTGAAAGCATTTGTTTTTGTTACTGCATTGCTCAACAGTGCTTCTCTTTTATGTATTTGATTAAAACCGAATCTCAGGGGAATATTAACCCACATGACAAAATCATCATGTAATTTGGCAGAAGCATAGCACAGTTGACAGAATCTGCTTAGGGAAAGCCTCAGGAAAGAGCTAGCATTGGGAATAAGTTCACCTTTGACCACAAGCAAAAGTGATGCCTTTTGGACTCACAATGAAAGCCTTACCGTAAAACAATCCATCTGCTCTTAGACCAACCATTCAAACACTTGCCACAAGAGCACTGAAATCTGAGCTTTTCAGAAACATAGAATAAATTATACTATTGGTTATATCCTTAATACAAAATTATTCATCTACTTTCATATCTGATAAAGATGTTTGCACTCTTAGCTTGATCTGTGTAAAGGATAAGTTGGAGGTCCTCAGTAGTAGGAAAAATTATTTCTTATGACTTCATTGGGTTTTCACATTGATGTTGTAGGAGCTTCTCAAGTGTTGGATGTCAAATTCAGGATAAGACAACCATTTAAAGTGAAAATATTACTATATTTTCAAAGAAAGATGCTGCTTGCTTCATAGCTCTACTTTCCTATGGATGATGAATATATTTAACATCAGTGGCAAACAAACTTTTCTTTGCCATGTTGTTGCATCTTCTAATCAGTATTTAGGGATTTTAATATAATGACTTTCTATGTGGTTTTTATTTCACCTTTTTTTCTGAGCCAATTATAGATTTGCTTGCTCATGGAGGTGTATTTACTGTTTTTTCTCTCTCCTGTTCCTATTAATATAAAAGTAAGGATGAGATAAAGGAGGACAAAACTGCTCTTGAGAGGAATATGAGATAAGCTAGCAATGAATTGGCAAGCAGAATAATATTTTTTTCCTCTGAATACCCTTTTCTCCTTTGTCTAAATCTCCACATTTCCTTAGTCTAGATCATTGATCCCTGAATGCTATGAAATCACTTTCATCCTTTGCAGCTTTCTAGTATACATATTGCTTACAAACTTCATTTTGTGACTTTGAATTGTTTTAATGGGGCCAGGATAATTTATCTTAGTCATTTGTAAGATCAAGTATAAAAGAAAACTTTGGCTACAAAGCATACCAGAATCATAAAGCTGAATACCTTGGGAGGTTCTACTGAATCAATGAATCTCAAAATAATCTCCGGTTAATCTCTATCTATTCAGTGCTTAAATGGGTACATCCCAGGAGAAAGCTGCTTTGTAACAGAGCCTCAGAACTGTCCCTAGAGTAACTATATTAAGGACACATGTGTTGTATTTCATGTTTAATTTAATCGGGGCATTAAATAGTGCAGTTTAGGATAAAAATACTCAATACTGTTTTTTTGTTTTGCTTTGCTTTTTTTTTTTTTTTTTCCAGAGAAGTTTCTGGAATGTCATTATACCTCCCAGTAACTCATTAATAACAAAATTTTTTAAAATATTCATTTGAAAGAAAAAAAAAAAAAGGAATATTTAAAAAAAAAAAAAGCACATTAAGTCTGATAATGATTTGTGATTTTTTTTACGTGACTACATTTTGGATGATCAGTTTGCTGAAATTATGGAATCATCACAAGATTAAAAACAAAACAAAAGAAGGAAAACCCAAACCAACCAAAGAAATGAAAGTGAGGCAGCAGGATTAATTTGGCTAAATGGATGTTTTTTGAAGTCTGATTGATGGCCATCCATTTTACAGTAACTATTCCCTTATATGTTCTTCTTTCTAACACTTTAGCATTTCTATCTTGAATCCATAACATAAGTGTGTTTGTTTTTCTTTGTGACCTTTACAAGGATTACAAAAAACTGTATTCGTTTTCTGAAACTAATCTAAACAAATAAATAGCTGTGTGGATTAAATAATTCTTCATTGCAGTAAGTGCAGTATATATTCCCGCTGACTTTTTGAAACCAGACAGGAAATATTTTGGTTACAGACAATGACTTGTAGCAGAAAATCAGCTAAACACTGTTAACCACTCACTTTGGAAAAGAAAAATCCCAAAGTAAACTCAAAATATTAAGGAATGACTTAATTGAACTATGACTTCAATATGAAGATTAGTGCTTGTAGTCCCAAAGAAAATAACTTTTCATATAAATAAGGAAACTTACTACTTAGTAGGCACATAAGGTGATAATGGGGAAAAATTCCTTCAGTGCTGACTATACTGTAGGTTTTTTTTTTTTTTTTTTTTTTTTTTTAAACTAATTAGAGAATAGCTGCCTTAATCATAAGATTAACCCTCTTTTTGTTGCTTGGAAAATCATAACATATAAAAAGTATAAATATTTATATTCTTTTTTTTTTCCCTTTAAGTTTCTTATTCAGTTGAATTGTTGAGTTGCCCAGTTTTGGCAGAGAGGATGGAATGTGATAATTTTCCAAAGCATCACATTGTAGCTTGGATATTATGGACAGCCCAAACCTTTATGACATCAAATAGCACAGATGCTGCTTCTAGCTGGGATAATCACAGAATCACAGAATGGCCTGAGTTGGAAGGGACCTCAAGGATCATGAATTTCTAAGCCCCCACCACAGGCAGTGCCACCAACTTCCACATTTAATACTAGATCAGGCTGCCCAGGGCCCCATCCACAGAAGGGAGGTGCTTCAGCCTTCTGATCATCTTCGTGGTCCTCCTCTGGACCCACTCCAAAAAAAAATCCAGGTCCTTTTTGTGTTAGAAGCCCCAGAAGTAGACACAGTACTCTAGGTGAGGTCTCAAGAGAGCAGAGTAGAGGGGTAGAATCAACTCCCTCAACCTGCTGGTTACACTTCTCTTGATGCAACGTAGGTGAAGATTTAATTTACTACTGTATTTGAAACTTTGTCAAAAGCTATGATCATAAAAGGGACATAAAATTTCCTGTTTCATCTACTGTGTATAAATTGGGTTAGTCTTGCCATTGTTCAGGAGCTGCCATGCCAGATAGAAGTGTTTTTGAAACCTGGAATTTCTTAAGGCTGCAAAGGTTCTGCAGAAACGTCAGTACCAACAACCAAAGCTAAAACAACTCCCTGTTTCCCCCAACTAAAATCTTATATGTGTAATAGTGTTTCTTAAATCTGTTGGCCATATCTATAAATCCCTACTGAAGTCATCTGAAAGGGTTTGTCATCCCAGTGAAGCCTTAGTAGTTCAGTGATCCCCCTAAGATAAAACTTAACCATCATTATGTGACTTTGATTAAGGAATTAATCTGCTGTATCTTAGTTCAGACGGTCAAAAATCCATTACAACTTATTAATTTGTCCCTACTTTCATTCATTGAAAAAATATATTTAATGTAGAATTAATGTGGAATAAAAGGAGCGTGGGTGTTGGTCGGCAACTGGCTGAACATAAGCCAGCAGCATGCCTAGGTAGCCAAAAAGGCCAATGACATTATGGTCTTCATCAGAAATTGTGTGACTAGCAGAACTTGGAAGTAGTTGTCTGTTTTTACATGGCACTGGTGAAACCACACCTTGACTGTTGTGTTCAATTTGGGACCCTCACTTCAAAAATGGTATTGAGTTACTCAGGCGTGTGCAAGGAAGAACAACAGAATTGGTGAAGGGATTAGAAAACATGACTTATGGGGAACGGATGAGGAAACTGGAGTCCTTTAGTCTGGAAGAAAGGATGCAGCAGGGAGACCTCATCACTCTCTATAACTACCTGAAAAGAGGTTGCAGCGAGGAGGGTGCTGGTCTCTTCTCAGGTGACAATTGTTAAGATGCAAGGAAACAGACTCAGCTTGCACTAGAGAAAGCTTAGACTGAACATTAGGAAGAAATCCTTCATAGGAAGGATGTTTAAACTTTAACGTTAAACATCCCTGTATGGGAACTGCTGAGTCACGGCCTGAACCTCTGGTTGATCATCTGAGGTGAGCCATGAGTCAGCCAGATGAGCACAGGTGAAGACAATTCATCTGTACTGCCGGAAGGGGTGGAGCCAGGCACCACCCGTCCTAGACCTATTTAAGAGCTGGCTACCAGTGGGGAAGGATCTATTTTGGAGATCTGCTCTGCTGGAGTTTTTTAAGTGAGCCTAGGATAGGGGTAAGTTTTCTATCTATTCTCTTTTTGTTATCATAGTCTGCTTTGTCAAACTCTCTTGTTTATTTTGTAATTATAGCATCTTAATATTAATTTATTATACAGTCCTCTACCTAGGGGAGCAGTGTATTCTCCATCCCTTGAGGTACTTAAGAGACACGTGGACGTGGTACTAAGGGGCATGGTTTAGTGGTGGGACTCAGTAGGTCACGTTGATGATTGAATTTGGTGATTGGGAAGGTGTTTTCCAACCTAGGTGATTCTGTGGTTCTATTGTTAGTGATAGAGATATTTTTCTTAACTATGAAACTATGAGTGGTTTTCTGGGAAGAACCCTGACCTTTTCTTTCTGGTGCAGAATATTTACAGCACTAATAGAAATGTCTGAGGCACAATTAGAGTCAGGAGCAGTTCCTCTTGGGAACATAGGCCCTAAACCAGCAGATTTTTTTTTTTGGAGATATGCCAAATATTTGAACACCCTACAGCTGCAATTTTCCTTTGTCAGTTATATAGCACTTATATTTGGAGAATATAAAACAAAGATTCAGCAAAACCAGTTCTAGTGGCAGTTTAACAGCTTAAATCATCCAAACAAACTAGTGCTGAAATTTCTTTCTCTGAGAGGTTAATATTATATTAAGCATATATATTATATATTATTATATTAAGCATAGCATGTTACAGTAATTTTCAAACAAACTTTCTCACACACACATTAAAAAATGTTGAAGTTTTAAACTTGTGCTTCTCAGATATTTCTAGCAAGTTGGTCTCTTAGCTTCTGTACTATTGTGGCTGATTGAATGTCCTTCATTCTTCTGCTTTATTATAAATTGAGGGATGAAAGTTAAAACTGTAGGCCTACTTCCATTTTAACTTAGCTGCTGGAAGAATTCAACATATGTATTCAAAGATAATGTATTGGCTGAATTCTAGATGGGAAGGGGATTTTGTTTTTTAATAACTGGATCAAAATCCTAGATATTATTTTGTTATGGCTGCATTTGGCAGAAAAGTAGTGGCATAACTGCTCTCAAAATAAGTTAATAAAACAATCTTTTGTCTCCTGATGGCACTAATGCAATGTTCCCTCTCTAAGACTAACCTGAACTTCTGGGTTTGTTCTGACATTTATTTTGAGAAAGAGTAATCAACCAGTGTGACATGTTCTGCATTTGACACACCACAAATATGGCTTCCTAGGTATGTTTTCTCTTTTAAACAAGTTTAGTAATAGTACATAATTGTTCCTTTCTTTCCATCCAAAAACTTGAACTGTGGAATGCAGTAAAACTTCCACAGCTGCACAGATGGAAATATCAGGTGAAGCATGGGTATGAGACTTAAAGATCATATGATGTTATGTTGCAAAGAGCCTTTCCATAATTCCAGCTTCACCTGGCTGTTCCTATGAAAAAAGTGCTGTTTTCAAGTTGCTTTGAGATACTTTACAAAATCCACTGCAGCAACATGCAGGATATGTCAACACAAGATGACTGACTGAAATAGCAGATGCTGGTGGCACTTCAGATTAGTGTTCTTTCTGTTTTGTTCCTGAATTATCTTTCTCTCTTCCATTAATTTGAATGTTTGAGAGGTTTCATTACGAATAACCAATTTTTCTCCATTTTCTCCATTACTGTTCTGGCCTATCACATTAAAAACAACAACAACAACAAACAACAACAACAAAAAAAACCAAAACATAACACCACGCTTGGAATTTGTAAGTCCCTGAACTTTTTAGGCTCACTGTATTTGTGGATTTAGGCCTTGACCCAGAACAAGTTGAAAATTCGAAGCATGCACTGTGAACTCATCAAAACTACATATATGTTGAATCCTGGTCTTATTGTGAAAATGGAGGCAATGACCAATGCTGGCTTTCTGCTGTTTACTTTAGGAATCTCTCACAAGACAGCTCATTAATTTCTGTGAGATCAAATATTAATTTTTTGAGAAAAGGCCTTACAGTCTTGCCAGAGTAATTTAGAAATGCATGTCTACTGATCTCTATACTTCAGACATCATGAGTCTGAAGTATATATCTTTTCCTTAAACTCATACACAGTTAACAAAATCCAGATGGTTTAGACCATTCTGTAGCCATAAATTCAAGAAATTATTTCTCTCTTGAAAGACAAACTCTATGCTTTTTCAGTCCTTCTTGTACTTTACTAAGTTTTACTTGTTTTGTTTCTTTGCTTAACTTCTTTTCCTAAAGATATCAAGCATTCCTGGAAGTAGTAGTGAGAGTGTGCTTAATGAATGTCTGATGCGATATGAAGGTACAGTTTTCAGCCAGATAATACAGTGCAAGTATTCCAGAAATAGATTAACCTTCCAACCATCAGTCTGAGAATTCAGAATTTATCTGAAGGATATGTGTTATTACGAAAAACAAAGGCTAATGTTTGAACTGTTGATAATACGACATTTTAATTTTCTGCTACACACATGGCAAGTATTCCAGTTTGCCTCAAAATTTAGGCAGTTACTTTCCACATCTTTCTCCTGAAAATTATCTTCAGTGAGAAGTTAAATATTTCTCTTGATTTCTGCGAGAATGTATATATGTATCAGATTTTTTTTTGTGAGTTATGCCTCTCTCCTTATCTGATAGATGTCACATAATTGCACAAATCACTATAAGCATTTTAATTAACAAGCTGTGCTAAAAAGTGATTGACTTTTCCACAAACTGTAGTGTTAGTCTTCTTAATAAAAACTGCATCTTTACCTTGGGTAAATATGTTTTGGTCTTTATTGAAGACTAGGGAAGCCAATTGTTAACATCTAGGCTTTAAATCGAAGCTGAAACTTTTTTCCTTTGGGTACAGTTCAGTTCATTATTTAGACTTTTTTAGACTATATCCTTCTAATTAGCTAACTAAATATTTCTATAATACAATTTCAAAACTTACAAATGTAGCTATTAAAATGATATTTAAATAAGTAGCAGAAGCATTTGTAGAAAATTAGGAATGTAGGTGTGGATGTCCCTGGACTTCTGAAGACTGTATTTTCTCTCTGGGTTAGTCATTTAGGTCATTTAGGAGTCAGGATCAAGCAACACTGCTTGCCATAGTGACTGATAAATGATTGCATAGCTCTAATGGGACAAATAGAATGAAGAAATGAAAGGGTAGAAAGACATCCCATCATGCCTAGTTAGAACGGTACCCTGTACACTAATGTTATATTTTATGGTTATTTGTCCCCTGGCACTATTTAACACCACCAATTTTGAAGATAAATGTGGTAAAAGCATTTTTATCCTGCTGCTATGAAAATGTGCTTTTAATAGATTTAGGTTTTCTCGGGTCATAAGAAAGAAATAGAAAGATTTTGCAGCTTTCTGAAGGGCCGTATTATAGACAGAGTTTAAAATGTCATAAAGCAGCTTGAAACACTATGGGGAGTCTGTGCAGTAATTGGAAAAATGTTTCATACTAATGTTTGGATTGCATTAGTGTGAGCCGTTGGCATACATTTCATGACAATAAACATGTCTTTGCTTAATTGTAATTATAGCTTACAAAAGGCTTGAAGAAAAAGAAAGTGAGAAAGGTACTTTGGTGAATATGGCTAATGACATTTTAATACACTTAGGACACAAGACAACAATTCTAAAGACCAGTTCTAGCTAATAGACAAGCTCTACAGTTTTATTTAATAAAATTTATCAAGGTTGAAGAGTTTCTTAGGATCCCTCTGTTCCACTCAATTTCCCTGCGTATTAAGAACTGGCATGGTTATCTTCCTCTGTTTTAAGATTAAATTCCTTTTCATAACCCAAGCAGATTCTAATCTGTATCAGAGTCTTACGTCATGCTCTACATGAGACCACTCCCATAATAAGTTTTAACTAATATAGCAAAAGACAGATAATCTGAACCTCCCACCTACTTGAAATTTCACTTGACAAGAAAAATACAAATTTAGAAGTAGGAGCTGTATCTCATACCTTCACTGAAACTAACTACGAATGTGAAGCTGGGCTTCTCTGTGCAGCTTTGTACCTTGTGAAAATAGCTGGACATCTTCATCTATTCAGAATTTCAGCTTTAGGCAGATGTAAATCAAATTACTATGTTTGAATTCTAAATCACAAGCAATCTGGAGATCTTCTAAAATCATCTAAAATTTTAAGCATTTATCATCCTGTTGTCACTTGCTTCCTGAAGGATTAAGACAAAAATTTAGAACAGGCATTGTTTGTTTTCTTTTTTAGTAAGATCAGAATAGCTTGTAGTTGGTTTTTTTTTTTTTTTTTTTCAACCAAATGCATGTATATTTGTCTTTTTGTTTGTTTTTTTCCTCATAAATGAAGCTTTTTTTTTTTTTTTTTGGTTTTCAGGAGCTCTTTAATTATAGTAGAGTAATAATAATATCTAACTTAAGTCCCAGAGAGTTAGTTTTGAGATGTAAATGATTCTCTGGAGTCCTGAGTGTCCTTTTGTGCAGCTCTGGGTACTCTTGGATCAAAGCTCCAGCCTGGTGATAATAGAGTGGCACCTTTGCCAGTGACTTCTAGACTTTTTTAGAGAAGGCCAGCTGAACTGGACAAAGGAATTGTGCATCTCTCCATCAACAGTCTTTTGAATGTTTATTATTTATAACACTGCTATTTCTTTTTCTGTACTGTTTTAAGACTTATTGAAAGGTTACAGAATCACAGAATAACCCAAGTTGGAAGGGAACCATAAGGACCATTGTGTCCAACTCAATAATACAAATACGAATTATGAGCTTCATATTATCAGCTTCCTAGTCACAGTTTTCAAGGCTATACTACATGTCAGTTTAACCATTTGAGGAGCTACATTCTTTGAAGTATATGCTCTGGGGAACTGGGACTTTGCAGGGAGTGACTGAGTACAATGCAAATCCTCTTTTGCAGCAGGAAGATGCTAAGAGAAGAGAACAATAAAGAATGAACAACAAAGAACAGTTAAGGTATAGCTCTGAATGTGTCTAGCAGAGGACATATATGGATGCCAGAAGGCAGTCCCCCATGTCAGCATAGATTGGGAGATAGGTATTATGATAAGAAGCTGAGAAAACACTGCACAGTTCCATTTCAGCATACTGTACCAGGAAGTTTCATAGTGCAGCACCTGCACTTGAAGTAATCTCTAGCTCTCCTTCAGTGGCTCTTCAATGCCTTGATCTCCTTCTCCTCTGAAAAAACCCTGCCAAGAATGCCATGTGTTAATAGAAATAACACCTTGCAGGCCTCATGCACCTGTACACACCTAAAGTTCATAGTTAGTTCCAAATACGCCAAGAACTATGTTACGTATTGTATGTAATATTATGCTTTTTGCTTGAAGGAGATTTTGAACAGAAGGAATATCAGCGTAGCTAGTTTCAGAATAAGCATTTAATCTGAGTGGATTTTTACTCTGCAGGTATCACTTTTAAGTTACCAGAGGCATTTTCAGAGCTCATGTGCAGGATAGTTGTTTATGGTTTGAGAGAATCATTTATTTTCCAGCTAATCTTCAGTTTAATGTCACTGAATATGTTAGGACCTCTCAAGATGAGTATGTTTTACTTTTTCTGGTTTTAATACATTTCTAGATAAAATTTATGGGTAGAGACAGAAGTTTCTGGAAAGAAGTCAGATAATTCCACTTTCTATTTTTCCTGAAATTCCTATCTTGAATCTACTGTCAAAAGCTTGGGGAAAAAAAAGCTGAATTGCATTTATTTATCTTTCATAGGCCAAAGCATGTGAGCTCTACAGCAAATTATCACTGTCTGACTGACTCTAGAGAGCATCCATGTCAATTTGCAGAATCCTTTTCATGTAAATAATTTGAAGGCACCTGGGACCCAAGGATGGGTTTACTAACACAAGTTCTTGAAACAAACTATTAAGAAATCCTCCTCCTGACATGGGAAAACAAACCACTTGATATATTCCATATAAAAACATCTTGAATCATTGAAAAGTGAGTTCCCAAAAGGGAGGAGAGTGTCAAAAAGATCCTACAGTAAATCTAGGAAATAATTCCTTGCACATAATATCCTCAGAGATTTTTTAAGGGAGGGGGGGAGGGGATTAATTCACCAAAATAAATAAAAAATCCATGAACTCACCCATGTATTTCAAGTATGTGGAACTGTTTTACATCCTAAATGCACATTTTGGCTATTTTCAGGAAGTTTCTAGAAAGGTTGTCTTTCTAAATAAATCATCTGCAAGACTCCAAGCTTATATCTTTTTCCAAATACTCGCTGGAAATCACTTAGTGTTGGGGTAGATAGGTAACACTGGTAACACTTGAATGTAAGGAGCAATTGCTATCTTTCCGTAATTCAGTACATTAATTTGGTGCCATCTCTTCACCTTATTTCAGTTGCAGGGCAAAATATTTAAATTTCTCTATTGTGAGTATTAAGGGATAAATGTAACTCTTTTGGAGAAACATGCAGTAAGAACTCTGTATGCTGATGTTAGCTCTTATCCAGTGTTTCCAGAATGCTATTTCTGCTAGTTTCAGCTACTTCTCTTACCTGTGTTTATGTGAATCCAGATAGACTGCAATTGCATACTTAGACCTCATTTTTTCTGAGAGCTTCATTCATAATGATTATATGTTCTGCTTGACTGACAGTTTGTGGTAGGGCAATTCATTAAGGTTAATTGAATTCTGAAGGGAGGAAAAAAATCTTTGGACATGAATGTGAACTACCGAGAATTAAAGTAATGTACAGACTTATAATCTTCAGAGTATATAATAACATACTTTTAAAGCAACAAAAGTAATTTCAGGTTTGAAATAACAGAGTTAAAAATGAATGTGGAAGGAAAAATAGCACCTTTTGCTTCTTTATTAGTGATTATGATTGTTTAATCAATAGTGGGCATGAGAAGTGACACAAAAACCTGCACTGCTGCTGCTGAAGCAGACAGAATATTGACATTTAAACAAATGCTTTAAATACACTGTGCTTACTCTTCTAGTTTTAATATTAAAACTTGGTGAGGAAGCTTGTCTTACTTTATCATTCATATTAATCTTGCACGTACAACAAATTTAGCTTCTTTTATTTTGTTATTTTCTATATGAAGATGCTCAGACAAACCTATCGAACTCCCTTTTTTTTTTTTTATTTTCTTTCAAGTGATCAATTGAAATCTGTGTAACATTTGGGACTTGGGGAGATGTTTCTATTGATTTTAGTTGCTATGAGCATGGCTAATATCCAGAGTGGCCCAAAACATGATTTCTTCATCTAAATGATTCATATCTGAAACTTCTCAGCATTATACCTTACTTTTAGTAGATAGCTGCTTCAGCAGAAAGCCCCAGCACAGCATCACCCATAAAAGCTGCTCCATTTTGATGAGGATTCTTTTGCAGGTAAGAAATCACAGGAATGACAGGCAATCAAGCTTTCCTATAGCTGTTCAGGTACTTAATAACAGTGTTATATTTTGTGACACTCTGTGACTTTCTGAAATATTAAAGATATATAAACATGTCCGTGGTGGAATTAACATGTTAGTTTTTTTGTTGATGTTTATTTTCATAATTATGATTTTTTAGCTCATTTTTATGCTATCTTCAGAACCTTTATAGTTTAAATAGAGTGAAGGACATACTGACAAAAATTATGTTCTGGCTGTACAGTGTGAGTTAACAGTGTTTAAATAGGTATGATTTATTGCAGGGAGATTTTGGTTTTGGTGCTTCAGAATTGTGATTCATGGAGCATTTTAATTATTCTGTGAAGATGTTCAAGGGGATCTTTTTTTTCCTCTTTGAGCTTGAATTACAGTGAATGTGACTCTCACTGATGTGACAGAGACAAATATTCACAAGAACGCTTGTTAATTTATGTGAATATATGGAACAGAAATGCCTTTAAGTCTGTACTTGTAAAATCACTGTGTTCAACAGAACAGATTTTAACTGAGCACTGAGTAGGAAAGCAAAAGTAAATACTTTCAGAATCCCTTTTGTATTTTTTCTTTTAGCCATTTTCCTTTTATTTTTTTTTACATGTGGCTCTTATCATGCTATACTCTTCAGCTGCTGTGAGGGCAAGTGTCATACTGAGCTCCCTAGGAGCTAAAGTGAGGGAAAAATCTGACTGCTGTTTTGTAAGAATATGTATGGTTACTCTTCTTAGATTTTGTATTTTTTTTAGTGTGGAAATGTATTCGTCCTCAGATTTATAATTTACTCGCCGCCTTAGGCTATTAGGTATGAAAAATCATATCGTAGAATCTTAGAGAGGCCTGGGTTGAGAATGACTATAATGATTATCTAGTTTCAACCCCTCTGCCACAGGCAGGGTTACCAACCACTAGACCAGGCTGCCAGGGCCAACAGTAATAAGCTGAAGTTTGAAAATAAGAAATCTTTCTTCCACTGTTTAATTTCTTATGTATTTATCTAATATGTTAGTGGAGGCAAAAGTCTCAGCTCTGGGTTGTTCGGCTCAATTTATTGCCAGTTAAAGCAAACTTTTAATGACTAAATTAGATGTCAAGGAGAAAAGAGAATGTAAGTGCACTAGCACTGGGAAAATGTCTCTCTTCCCCTTAACCCCAGCTCATTTGAGTCCAGACCCTATGGCCTGGCTGCTGAGCCCCAGCATGCATACAATCATGGAGTGACTTGGTTTGGAAGGGATCTCAAAGATCATCTAGTTCCAACCTCCCTGCCATGGGTAGGGTTGCCAACCACTAGGTCAAATTGCCCAGGAATCCAAAGCCTGGCACTGAATGACTTCACAGATGGGGCATCCACAATCTTCTCTGTGCAACATCTGAAAGCAGATCATGAAGATTTCTGTCCAACTCTTTGGTTGGTTGGCAAATGCCAACATCTTTCTTTCTCTTCCTTCCTAGTGTTGAGCTAATCCTGATGAAGTTTTTACAAAATGTGAGTGATTGTTTTATTGTTAGGGAAAAGCATTTCTAGCAGTTATTTTTAGTGTGGGGAATGTGGAAAACCAAGAAAGACACCTGAACGAAACAAGTGAGGAGCAAGAGCAACTTCAGAGCCCCCTTGACATGCTTATTAGAGGCCAAAGCCAATCAGCTGATCACGTCCACAAGGTTTTATCAAGGCATATAGGTAAGTAGTCACAACACACATTCAGCCATGGAAATTTCTGTGGTAACTAGCTAATTCATATTTATTAGCTGATTTCTGATATGATTACATTTATTTTAAAACAAAGATTTCTGTGTGAAAATTAAACTTAATGTTTCATCTGACTTGCTTGCCATGCAGGGAAAAATGAGATTCTGACCTATTTAGATGATGAATTGCATCTATTTAAAGGATGATTATAATTAGTTGAATAAATATCTAGAAAGTAATGAGCTGTAAAGATACTACTATCCAACTTTCACACACAGTAATGAAAGTAATGGAAATCATTGGTGTGCTGATTTACCACTGAAAACAATACCTGTACAGGATATCTTTGATTCAAAACGTGATAATATATAAGATACTTATATATATATATATATATATAATATAGATAATATATACTAATATATATAATATAGATAAGATACTTATGCTTTGAAGATTCATGTTTGTAAATTTATGACAAATCAGTCCAACCAATTATGAACTGAAAGTTGGTTCTAAGTTATCTGTAAATATGTTCCATCTTTCCATCTTTCACTGTGAATTGTTTCATACAGTCAGAAATGCAGATTCAAATTTCAAAGCAATCAAGTTGAAATTTTCTCAGACTAATTGAGAAGTAATGCTTATCTTAAGTAAAAATAACTTCAGTCTGTAGAAATACTGATCTTGGATTTGAGGGTGAATGAAAGAAAGATTGCTTTGTTTTCTGTAGGTCTCTGAAGTTTAGTCTTTGATTTGTTGGCATACTGCACCTTTCTGCAAATGTTGCCTTGTGCATTATATCAAGATTATACCAAGGTGATGATTATGCTGTATTAAATGTAAATACTGTTTACTCATTTCTTCTAATTCTTATCTCATGGAGGACTTTTTCTTCCGCCTTTGATAGATGACATCTACTGAAGATTTATTTAGGCATTAGAAATGATACTGCTCAGAATTTACTGTGTTTATATCTTGAAAGACTTTACGGGTTCACACAGGGCATATATGACCATATTTGTTATGGAAGAATACATAAAATATCATAAATGAAAAGACAAAGTAAATCAAGGGCAGACCAAAGGATTTCAAGAGACGATTTGATTCTGGTATTAATGTAAAATTTTGTTTCAAGTCAGGAATCAGGCTCACAAAAACATAATTTTTCACCAATTGACATAAAAACAATTTAAATAACAATTTTGATTGATGGCTATAATGTCAGGTTTTGAATGGTTATAACTTGTGGTTGCAAATTTGCCAATAAATGGAAATCAGTGTGACCTTCACCCAAATGAAATTAAGGATATTTATCTAAAGTTTGTGTTAGTTTAAATATGTGTTGGTAGTTAAGCTGATGCAACTTCTGTTGACTGAACCCTTGCTGTTTTGAGTCTGAGTATGACTAGCTGCATGTGGTAAGGAAAAAAGTATAGCCATTCATTTGGGGCTTGTGATATTTATACTCGATACTCTATTTACACTACTGTAATCAAGAGTGAGTACCCTTGAGGTGGTGAGTTGAGAGAGAAACTTTGGTGACAATATAAACTAAGAAGTTTCCAACTATTTGTCCTGTCCATGCCCTGCCAGCACAACTATAACTCAGGTTGCTGTGCTCCAGACTAAGAAGATGACAATTAAAACTTTTAAAAGAAGTGCCTTTCTAAAGTTTTGGGAGTGAAATTCAAACTTCCTTTGTGAGGCAGCATCTATTTCCTTGTCAAAAGGAACTACCATGGAAAAAAAGGGGAAATTCTTCATTTTCATAGCTGTCTCTAGTTTTAAAGGTAATCAGTCTCAGTGAGTAATCTCAGTTTTGCTCATTCTTAAAAATCTACTGTTTTCTTTATGCTCTGCCTGTCTGTTTCTGCCTGTTCTTTAGCCCAGTTTTTATTTCCTGTGGGCCAAGAGGCCACCGTGCTTTGGGATCAATTACGTCTTCTCTGAATTGCTTTTTATCTTTTCCAGAATAGCACAGGAAGGTCCACGTGCTGTATTCCGAAGGGGTAATTTTCTAGCCCTTGTTTAACCTCCTTCCCCTTCAGCATGAGTGGACTCTGCCATTACAACAAGGCTTCCTTTTGAACTATCTGTTTAAATTTTAACTGCTTACTAGAGTGTTCCCCTGGGTGTTGTAGAGAAAACTTTAATCTCATGGCTGTGCGGAGAGGCATGAAGGAGGCCCCACGGTAGTTCCTTTTGACAGGGAAATAGATGCTGCCTCACAAAGGAAGTTTGAATTTTACTCCCAAAGTCTCCAAGCAGTTCCTTCTTAGCCTGGCTAACAAACATGAACACCGCATTAAAAACAATGACTTAAAACAAAAATAGTAACCTAGATGGAGTTGAGTTTTAGCTGGCAGCATACGGCTTTCCAAAGTCTAAATTTTAAATCTGCCTCATGGCTTCAGACGCTAACTTTTGAATTCCATCTTGAAATTCATTCAGGAAGTTATTTAAAGACTTTTCACTGAAAATTTACTGGGGTGTCCGGATTGTCCTTGCATTCAATCAATAACTGCTCCTTTAATGGCATAGAAGACTGTTGACAAGAAACGCACAGTGGAAGTGTATTTCTCTAAATCAGTCGAAAGGGATAAGCCCAGAGAAATAATGGAAGCTAAATTCCCCAGATCAATAGTTACTGTAGTATATCTGTCACCTCTGCTGGGAAGCAGGAAATGTGGTTAAAATGGAAGGAATTAGGGATACATCTCCAAATTTCAAATGTTCAGTCACTTGAAACTTCTTAATAGGAGTTTTTAGAGCACCTGCTTAGTGATTCTGACTTTACTTATATGCTTGGAAAATTACAGTAGATATTTTTCTTTTTAATTTTTGTACATCCTTGGGCTACTTTTTCTGAAGAAACTGAAATGACTTCCATAAGAGCACACAAGACAGTCACTGCTGCCATAGTTTTTAGAGCTGCAAGCAAGTGTCCTGGGCACCAGGTTGCCACCTTCTCCTCTAAGGGAGGATGCACAGCTGAACACAAGTGATGTGATGCTGGGTCTGAAATATAACGAGGAGAGGACAAAGCAGTCCTTCATTGCTTGTCTAAGTGTGGTTTACCTAACAAGGCTGGATTACTATTGTTCTTATTATTTATTATTTAAACGTGCCTGTTATTTTTGCTGCACTTGGAGGCTATTGTACTCTTTACTATTTGTGAGTAGTACAATATGTAAAACAACTACAAATAATTATGAAGGGGGGAAGACAAAAAGTCAAATTGGAAGGTCTGGGAAAACAGGAGCTTTTATGCAGAGGAGGAAAACATAATTCCTGTCTAAGGTGCCTGAATAGCATTCACTGTCATTTGTGGAGTTACATTGCTTAATGTGAACTGAGGATGTGCCTCTGTTCTGTACCTCTCCTCACTAAGTGGGAATGAGGGGCTGGGAGAGAAAGCTCACTTGGGAAGGTAGGAGAACAGTGATACAGAATACTGGTTACCTAAATGTCACCCGCAAACCAATTTGGTGTTACTTGACAATACACGCTTAGCATCCCCTGAATAACCATGCTTTCAGCATGCTATTATCCAGCCCTGTCTGGGTTACTACTTCTGTTCACAGAATGATGTCTCGTCAGTTTTGCTGAGCCACAAAGCAACCTAATAGGAAAGCATCTTTCAATGAACTGCACAGTTGGCAAATCATTTCCTTTTAACTGAGATATTCTAATAAGCTTTTTTAATAGAAACTCTGACTTTTTTTTTTTTGGCTATCTTGTAAAAGCCAAAAGCCATGTCTTCTCATGTTAATGGCAAACCTAACAAAGAAAAGATTTGTAAGAACCTTAATGAAGTTGTGCAGACTCCAGCCAGAAGAGAAGCCATCATCTTTGGGATGTGCCTGCTATTGGAATGAAAGGAGAGGGAGTTCTGTGGGAAGAGGCTAATGCTTTTCAGTACACTAGGGTCACATTAATCTATTCAGAATGAGCTTGAGAACCTGCTGGGCCAGATGCATACGTTTCTAAGGAAGAAGAATTATATAGGGGAAAGAAATGAGTTGATCTCAGAAAAAAGGATTTTTCAAGTGAAGAGTCAGTTAACTAGACTGTTTACTCCAGAGATCAGATATGGCGGCATTCTTTGAACATTCAGACAGATGTGAATAAACCCTTCTGTGTGATGATGTGCAAGTCTTTTTTTAAACATCTGGAAAGTCTTTTCAGTGATAGAGATAGTAAAGCCAGAATCCCACATAGCCTTATTATTAATAACTTATATCCCCTTATCTATTAATAAAGTGAACTGTAACTGTGCTGTGCCTTGAGCAGACTGAATCCACCTTCTTTGAAGGTGAATTGTGTGTCTCTTTAAACCTTCAGAATAGAAAATTGTGCTGCTGAATTATTAGCAAATGCGCTGTCAAAAATTAATGACAGTTCCACAAATATATATATATATTTAAAATCCTAATGCTGATAAGAACTATAATTTTAGACTTATATTGGGGGTTTTACAAATGCACACATACGCCCACACTCTAAGAAATAGTAGCTACAGTTTTTTAAAAAATGAGCAGTAGTCAAATAAACACTAATGAGATTGGTATGGGCAATAGGATCAGCCCTTTACAGAGAAGGAATACATTATTCAGTAGAGAAGGATGTTAATATTGAGTTTTTCAATTCGGCTGTGAAGTTATATTCAAACCCTGTGTATGGGTATTGAGGTCAAGAAGTGCTCATTATGTGCCCTTAAATAGCAATTTGTTATACTTACATGTACGTGGAATGTGTTTTTTTTTTTTTTTTTTTTTTTTTTTTTTACAAATATTGAGTTCCATACATAAAATATGAAACTATTAGGGAAATGTAGATGCCAGCTGTAGAGAACAGAATTGCCATATAATTCTGAAATGCAACAAGATGACCCAGGGCACGCTATAAAAATATTAATTTAGGAAAATGTGTACGTGAAAGTGATTTGATAGAAAATAGTAATTATTTTCTTCCATATTGCTGTAACAAAATTGGTAGGAGATGGATTTGTTTTTATTCTCAGTATAAAGTGTTTTTAATATATTAATCTGTTGTCAGCTGAAACCTTGCCTGTGGAGTCCCAGCCTAAAGCAAGATTTTTACAGTCAAGTTTTAAATCCCTTGATGTATTTGTGTTTGTAATGGAAATGCTAACATAACCGTAGCTGTTACAGGGCAAACAATATTGCAATAATAAATAATGAACAAAGTAGTTTAATAATTTGAAGCAAATCATGTCATAGGCTTGGCAAAATTTTATGACTAAATTATATGGGCAGGAACCTATCAACTGACATGCTGCATAAATACCACAAATAGATAGACTAAGGCTGTGCATTCATGAAGCTAAAACTACAGTTTTCATCATCTGGGAGATGAGATGCTGTATGAGATTGTACAAAATTGGGTAGAAGCCTTAGGCAAATCTCAAATGGTCAGTGTGGCAGTTTTTAATCAATGTCTATTATCTCTATTGCTAATGATCTGTACGGTGGCTCACAAAATCTGCTTGGCTTCTGAATATGGATGTTTTGGTTAATGATCCATTATGTAGCATGTTGGTAGAATTTTGTGCCTTCTAAATAGCAAAATGTAACATATAGAGTGTGTGTGTGTGTGTGTCATTGTTTGGTTTTGGGCCCATCTATCCACCCTTTTCCCATGGTGAGGATCTGCAGGTCGCCCCTGCCCTGACTGTCATGGAACTGGGCTGAAGCGGCCCATAAATCCTTGACAGTGTGTGTATATATAATATTTATTTTCAACTCCACATATAACCTCAGTATTTAAGACACAGACTTTCCTGGCACAGTGTGGGTCTGGTTCACTTAAGCTAGTATATTTTCTAACCATGCCTACTGTATGGTTCTAATAGGATGTAACAAATCACAAAATAGGAAATGGCCAGTTAATTTATTCTGTCCTTGCATACATATTTATTCTCACCTTGCATACCAAGAACTGCTCTTTAGGCTTAGAGAACTTGAAAAGCATTCATTTCCTATCAAGAAGTGTATCCTCAGTCACTCTGTTCTTTGACATAGATCATGAACAACGTGGGATGAGGGTGATAACCACAGGTAGTTTTCAGTTTTTAAAGATGTGAAGGAGCAAGTTCTGGATTGGCTTGAAGCTGAAGAACAGGCAGGATGTGGGAAATAACCACAGGTGCAGTGGCTGCTGCCCAAAGGAGGGGAGGGAGCAGCAAAAGACCTCTGAAACCCTGGTACCAGCCCCGTCTTAGTCAGAAAAGGTCTCTGCTTAGTAAGTTTGCTTGTTAAATGGACAGGAAAAGACTAGGTGTCAATTTAGTATTAGGTAGACTTTAGTACTATGGTAGCCATGTGATGGGATCCACAATAGTAGTGACAAGTCTAAGATTTTGGAAAGATTTTGTTTCCTTTTAAGTTCCTATGAACAAATGCAGTATTTTAGAAAGCGGAGGTTGAAAAGGTGAAAAGCTTTATTTCTTCTTGTGGGATTTGGTTCTAAAGGGCTTATGTCACAACTGGCATTTAGAAATGCTCTGGCGGTGCAAGTAGCTCTTTGCAAATGTCTAGCATGACTTTCTTCTACTTGTGATATACTTGCACAAGCAATGTATAGCACTAGTGTTAACACACTGATCTTGCAGTTATCTGATGCTTTTGCTGACTGTGTGGATGGTGGTGGAATTGTCAGGCTGTACACTCAGAATTGAAGCCAACAAGAGAATGATCAAGCATATCACCCTGTAAAGCTAGGTGAAGACTTACTGAGGTTATATTTGAAACAGGCCAAATTAGCTCTTGTTTTAGACATCGTAGTTTACTGATGTGTGAGGGGGAAAAAAAGACTGCATTTCCTTAATACGTAAAGGGATCCAAACTTCATAGCTTGATTTTTTTCGCTACCTGTCTCCATGATTTAGTTTTCTTAATGAGATTGCCCTTTCCTTGTTTTCAAGGCAACCAAGATAGGGCACTCTGATTTTGGTACCTTTTAGTATTCTCCTCTTAACTCATCTGCTTACGGAAAGGCATGGCAGATGTTCTGTAAACTCTAGGGAAGACTATGTGAGCCTTTACCAGGAAACTTGTACTTGCAGTCTGTCACATGATAAGGATTTCTTTTACTAGAGCTCTCCTATCAACAGTGTGCACAATACTAAGGTTCTTGATACAAGAAGGTGGACTTTGCTGCAATTTCATGTTTCAAGGAAAAAAAAAGCTTATAAATGTCACCTTGCATGTTAGAATGCTAAAATTTATGTATGCTTCAAACTTCTGTTTAGGCAAGGTGAAGGTGGAAACACCCTCAAGTAATATTCTCTACTACTCACTGTAAATTAACACTGTGGATTCAACTAAAATTGTCATTGTAGTTTAACTAGCTTTAATGATTTAGTATCCTATTAAATCAGAAAACACTTTATCTCCCATCACAGATCATAACAGTTTAAATCTATTAAGTCATGTCTGTTACATATTACAAAGAAGTCAAGGATAGCTCCACTAGCAAGATAATTTCAATTATGGGCCATTAGTTTTACAGTTTGGTGCCAAATTTGAAAACATACATTGTTTAGACCACAATGAAGGGCTGTATTTTGTCTTCCAGCTCTCAGTTATTAAGTAACTGTTGTTATTTGTACTCATCATTGGCTAGTAATCCAGATTTGACAATTTACTGTTTCTCTTTTGTGCGGCTCATTTTTGTGTTTAGAGCAAGATCTTTTTTCTCCTGTTCTCATAATTACTTGGAGTATTAGCTTAGCTTCTGTGTGGTTTTAGAGACATTTTTATTCTGGGTTTTTCAGTGAAGTCACATTAGTCACATTCAGCTGAAGTCACATTACCAAGGTCTTCTACAGGAATTGGTAGTCGGATTGCAATTCCTCCACCCTTAAGCCATCCAGAAACTCCTCTCTTACAAATTCTTTTCAGCAGATGAGATGGTATTATAAGCTATATTGGAAGTGTGTCGAAGTTAATGTTTTTCAGAGTCAGAACAAAGTTGATAAGGTTGTTCTAAGGAAGAAAGAAAGTGGAAGAGTTACTAAGTTATCCCATTTTTCTTCCAAATGTGAAATTCGTGCTTCAAGGCTTCTCCAAGAGAATCTTTGAACAGAAAAAGCACACCCATCTTTTACAGATACTATCTGTTACAAGCATCTTATGAGAAGTATTCTGGAATATCCTTTCAGTGTCTTTCTAATACAGGGCAGATGCTTACAATCCCTTGTAGGATTCAGCCCCTTATTCCACAGACTCCAACTCTGTCTCCAACATGAATGCATGAAAATTCATGTTTAATGTTTTACCAAATATGCTAAGAAGATATTGTATAAACTACCTTAGTTTTGTTTGTTTGTTTTCTTTCTCTGAATTATAAGAACTCTACTTGCAGTTCCTTATTGAAAAATAAAAATAAGAGAGGAAAAAATTACTGTTGTAGCAGAAATCTGCATGGTAGCTGAATATGACATTTTGAAGCACTGCAATTTTGACAGAAAAACGAAGGCATTAGAAACAAGGTGTTATTTCCCTGTTCAGAGGAAGGGAAGGTTGTTCGTATGACATACGTCACAGAAACAAGCAGCAAGAAATGCATTAATAAAAGATGTTCAACTCCCATATTGTAACAGACTGCCTGTGTAACACATTTCCAATTAAAGTGGCAGGATGTGCTACATAACACAGTAATCTCTCTTGCAAACTTTCAGAACAGTTTATCTGTGCAGTTGGCAGTGCTGGTAAATATTTAAGGCTGACAGACATGGATCTGGAGCACAGTATTTGTGTGGGGAGAAAAACCTGACAGTAAAGAAGAACTGGTTGTATGTAGAAAGGTCATTCTGTCTTTGTCTGTCTGTCTCCAACAGCTTCATGTGATGTTCACATCCCTGGGAAGAAGAGACTGTGCTAAATGCTTCATCTGTTTTGCTTCCAGTTCCTCAGGGCTGAGGGCCTTTGCTGTGTCATCTGAAATCTGACAGCCTTGTAGAAGCCAGGTACTGCAAAGCGTGGTAATCTCCACATGGCAGTGAGGCTCATCCCGGCCTCAAGCCTGGGTCCATCAGCCACCTGGAGCCCCCTCTCTTTTCACACGTGTCTGATAGCTGTCAGTAATGAAGCTGCAAATATCCTGTGTGAAGTTGATGGTCAAACTCTTAGCATCCTAAGTGGGGATGCTGGGGAGGGAGGTGTGGTTGTGTGTCATTGGTCCCAGTGAAAGGACCAATGGTGCAGTGGTGGTGTTAGCTTTGCTTTGCTTCATATTCCCTTGAGGTGACAGCTGTCTGGATGAGAAGGTGGGAGAAGTTGCTGTACCTTTTTCCTCTCCAGCTCTGGGTTGGACCTGTCACTTCTGTGGTCATCTCTGTTTTCCTCTTTGCTGTACTCAGCAGCTTTTTAACTTGAAGTACCCACCTGTGAGGCCTGACCTCTTTAATATCAGCTGCTTCACTGCTTCTGCCCATCTTTCCCCTCCTGTTGTGGCTCTTTCCTTCTCACCTTGTGCAGTTAACAGAAATCATCAGTTTTTATAGTGTGCTGTTTCCATCTTATTTTATCCTGGGAAATGTGTTCTGTAGGAGGGAAAGAGTGGAATAACAGAGCTGTATGGCAGACAGGGGAGGGGAACAAAGAAGGGAGATGAGAAAATTTGAAAACTATAATGCCTTGTAGTTCTTGTAGTATATTTTTTTCTTTCTTCCCTGTTGTCTCTGAAATACGTTTATTTCAGAAATAATTCAGTAGGGAGCAGAAATTAATATTATATAATTGAAGCCTGTCCCTCATTGAGGAGAGGAAAACACAGTTACGATTAGCCATATTCTTTTTTTCAAGGGTAGGCACTGCAGTCTTTCTTTTTACCTTGTCAATCACACATAATTATTACTTTCTGTGCTCAGAGAGTTTTCACTGTCATGTAGATTGATTGGAAAAAAGCATGTTTTCCAAGACCACCATTCTTCAGATGAATTAAATAGTCTTGCCATTCAAGTTAGTAAGAGGAGGATTTGACACACATTATGTATGTATACTTTCTGCAATATTTGAGAGGCTACTTTGATTTTCTTAGGATTTAGCTTTGACTCATAATGGCTGCTATCATAAACATAAGCAATTCCTCACAATACAACTTCGGGCTGTATTTGCCATCAGAAATGCCTCTTCATGGAATATATACTATTTTCTGCCTTCTGCAGGCTATCGCTCTAAATTTGTATTTAATTGGCACCTGTGCCCTATTGAAGCTGACGTTCCACCTAGGGTGTGGGCTCAGTGCCACACTGCCAGATGGACATCAGTGCTGGTATGCTGGAGAGCCAATGTTTGCATCATGTACAAGTGCAAATGGCTAGATTTTCCTTTATAAATAGTGAGGTTGAAAATCTTACAGGGCTTTCGTCTTTGAGGTGTGAAGGATGTACCAGTGCGTTCCAACCCCACAGTTGGAGCATGGTGGAAAAAAACTGCGGTGTTATGAAGCAGCTGTTCAGCTTTTGTAAACAAGGGCTGCTGTTCAGAGGGAGGATGATTATAGTCTCCATCCTCGATTAGCTCTCCACAGGGCATGCTCTGACTTTTTAGTAATATTATTTCCGTGACTAAGCCAACTTTCTCATGGAATACCTCTGCTGAATACCGAAATCTGATCTGTATTGCATCCCATGTAGAAGTCTGCCTATTACTTCTGCTCAATAGAAGCTTTATAAAGACAGCTTTGGCTAAAGGGCATTGCTCAAATGGCTATTTAACTCCCCTGTGAAGAAGCTAAAATGTTAAGAAAAAGAAAAGAAATCAGTAAATGTGCTGCCTTATTATTCTGCAGCATTTAATATACATTTCAATACTTCCTGTTAGGTATTTCTTTTCATTTCTTTTCCTTTCTTTAGGCAATTAGCTGCTAAGATAGAAACATAATAAAAGCTAAACTACACAAGAGAGGGGTTTTCATCCCCTTGCTAAGCAAGTGCAGACTCCAAATCTCGACCTGAATACTCTTTGCAGATTGACAAGCCGTGCATTAGTCACTCTGTATTATGTGTGAAGAGTGCCCCAGCTGTGTCATTGCTGAGGTTAAAAGGTGTTAGTGCTTGCATCTTTTAAATGAGCATAGTAAATGAAAGTGAACAATTAAGTAAGAAATTTGGCTTGCTATCTCTGCGTGCTGTGTTTTATTGTGGAGTTGCCAGCTTCTCTGAATGAAAATACAAGAGCAAATTAAACAGCTTTATGAACTCGCAGGAGGAGCAGTTGTTCTAGTGGCTTTCATACAGATGTCTAATTAATTCTTGAAGTAACCCAAATTGTTCTTTTGTGATCTGTGAATGGGAATTTGTGAGGAACCTGTGCAGATGAAACTCAGTGAATGGAGAACCGGGATTTAATGATTAGCTGGCAGTTTGCGGTTGCTGGGTCCAGAACATTTTAGTTATTTTTCTCATTAATATTACATTAGTAAGTTAATGAAACATTTGGATGAATATGTTATAAGTAATAAGGCATTAATGTTATTCTTTCGAGCAGTCAGTTATGCTAATGGGCATCTGTCATATTTTTTTCACCAGTGGTTTTTTTGAATTATTTGTGGGAATCCTAAAATAAAGGCATGTAGCAATTAAAAACCAACATTAGAATATTGTCTACTTTTGGCTAGTAGCTGTGTGCTTAAATCAGAAGGAAGTATTACTGCTGGAGAAGTTCACTACCATGTCACTTTTACTTCCATCTTGATAATATTAAAAAGTCTCAGGTTAAAACGTTGAAAGTGTTCATTTTATTTGCTCCCAAACCTATACAAAATAAATTCACAAAAAAAAAGCCCCATGTAAGTAATTCATACTGAAGTACAGAATAATTAAAAAAAAATCCTGAAATTACTGAATTTAACTAAAATTATTTCTATGAAAATGGTATTTGCTATACCAATACTATGATGTTACTTTCCCTGGAGAAAACCTGTTTAGTAATGTGGTGTCAAACCAACAGCACTTTCACAGTGTTAATCCAAGCTCCTCCTTTTGGAAGTGCACTTTATGTATGGAGTGCTTGTATTCCAGAAGCGCTATCAAAGAAGTCAAAGTTCATTTTAGTAACGGTTGAAAAGGTTTTGCTCTAGATTGTTTGGAATAAGATGCTCCATAAGCTATGTGTACCATTTTGTTAATAGCTCTTTTTATAGAGGAGTTAACAGTGAGCAGAAACACTAAATAGCGTTGGAAGTTTTGGAGAGAGCGCATTAAAGTGTCTTCTTTACTGTCTAGTGGGTGGGCATCTTTAACCATGAAATGATGCTTACACTTCCCATTCAGGGGCACTGAAAGGAACTTTGTATTTCCTTGGGGAATAGAAGAGCTTTCTTACTTCATCCTCAGTTAAAAATGTACACCTTATGACTTATTCTCTACTGTATATTTTGTTTAATTTTGAGAACAGCTAAGAATTCTATTACTGTCATCTCTTGGATCAGGCATTACTGATTTTCAGGAAGATTGTAACATGTGAGTCTGCTTTTTGCTTAGCAATACCTTTCCCTTTAAAATTTCCACATATGCTTGCTCTTACAATAATTTGAATTGAATGTCAAATTAAGCTCACCAGAGCTTTAAATCAGTCTGATTTAACCTATTGTTTTCACAATGGAGATGTAATTTAGCTCCAAGTAGTATGATTGAGTAGACTGAAGTACGTTTCCATAGATCTACAAAGCTTTATCCAGCTGGCCTATAAAATGGAAGTAATTTCTTGTAAAAGAAAATCTCTCCACTTCACTGAGGTTTAAAATAAGTCCATCAAGTCAAAATCTGTTTTTTTTTTTTTTAAAAAAAAAGTTAAAAAAAAAAAAAAAAACAACAAAAGTTCACTGTAGGATAAAGATGTAGAAATGCCATTGTGCCTAGATATACGTATGTATAACGTTTCCTTTTTGTTGTTATTACTATTTTTTGTTTGTTTTTCTTTTTTAAAAGAAGAGTTTCTGGGAGATAGAAAATCCTGTATTTATTATGTGTGTACAGTAGAAAATGTTCTGATCCTGGAGAACTGTGAAATTATTGCCTGAATACAATTGAATCATGAATTGATAAACTTTTTTCCACTGGAATGTGACCTATATTAGTAATCATTAATGAATTGATGTGGGCAGTATTGCTGTCAGAAATGACAAGAAACTGGCAGTACTGTGGTTTGATCAGAGGCAGTATACCAGGAAGCATATATTTTTCCACCGTAACAAATGATTGCTAGTCAGTTGAAATCATACCTGATACAACTCAGGATCTAGTAAGTAAAGGTAATCTGTACTCAGCTGTAATTGTAGCTTAAAAATTGCTGCTACTTTTTTTTTCCTCTTTTTTTTACCCTAAGCTATTTGTGCTTAGTAAATTCACACAATATCGTATGAATATAAGGATTTTGTTTATGTATATGCTCAGCGTGTATTAACTTGCATCCCAGTGGAGCATTTTCTTTTATTAAGAGTCTGCAAACTCGTGTAGAAGGAATATGAAAGCTTAACTGGAAGGAGTTACATTAAGCCTGTAAACTACAATTTAATAAAAGAACAGTCTTTGCCTCTGTGACAAGCTGCACCTGATCAATATTGTATGGCCACCTGCCTATTGACATAGTCTTGAAAATCCTGCAGGAGGAAGAACAGTGTCTGTCTTTTCTGGCTTATGTAAATCTGCTTTTAAATATATGTATGAATAAGCGTATTTTATGAGTAACTCTGAGAATCCAAGATGTTACCAGCATCATGAACATTTCAGGTAGTATAATGATACTTCATTTATGGCATCTGCCTATACGGAAATCTAAGTTATTGAAACATGCGTCACAAATATAAAATAAAGAATAGCACTGCTGAGCCCGCCTGTGTATGCTTACAAGGCATAAGCTGCACTATTGCAGTGTGCATTCATAACTCTTAGGGCAGTAAATAAGATTGGCAGTTGCGAGTCTGGGAGTTTGGCTTAACTCCCACAGAGATAAATAAAGCCAAAGTTTGATAGCCAGTGTGCATGCACGCACACATTTTAATAGGCAACAGTTCCTTGTCAGATTGTCACTCCAGCAATACCTGGAAGTTTCTGAAACTCCAGAGCAGTTGTATGCTATAATACAGCCAGTGTTAGTCATTCTTTGCCAAGCACAACCATATGTGGTATAGCTAATTCTCTCTAACCCCTTCGGTTTTCTGTCACAGTTAGTGCTAATGCACTATATTATTTTCCTGGACCCATGACTTGTGCCTGATCTCCCACCGGGCTGTAAGTGACAGCTCAGTCAGGACGCTTAATGCCTTCCGTGGCCGTGTGTCAGCTGCAATGCACTGTTTTGCACCTTTGTTCAGTGGCAGTGGTGGTGCTCCATAGCAACGTCAGCCTGCAAGCTGTGCATAGGCTGCTGTGTGAGGCCTATGGGGAGCCATTAAGGGCTGTGGAAAATCTCCAGGAAAGATGCGAGGTGCCAGGCACACAAAGCAAGGGTGGTGGAAGTGCCACTGTCTGTGTGTTAGCACCATAATCATTGCTAAGCCCTCATGAATATGCTCAAGTGTTGCCAGTGGTGTGCCTTTTGACAAAATACTCTTTTTGTATTGATTGGAAACCCAGGATAAATGTTAATTTATAATGTAATCAAAGGTGCAGCCCAGAGTAGCTATCATGCATACCAACTGTGAGATTTGAAAGATTTATTTATGCAAAATAAAGAATAATATTGTGTAAAAGAGTTTTTGGAATGGATTTGCACCAACTGATCCTAGAAATTTGTGCAATAGGAGTGGAGTCCTATTTGCCCTGTGTCCTATCCAAATATGTTACATATCAAACTAATGAAATATAAACCAACAAGATATAAAATTCAATGCAAATCTTAAAGTGAAGCTCTAATTATCCTGAAATTGCAGCACTTAGAGGTATTCTAATGAAAGACATCATTGTGAATCAAGCTTATTTACAGCTTTATATAGCTTGTTAGCTACTGCTGTGCACAGAGCTGAAGCTTCAAATTCTCGTTCACAAATTTGTGCTAAGCATTTCTGAAAATCTTGAAATCTGAACTTACAGTAGTAACTCCCTTTACATACTGGAAGACAGCGATGAGATCTCCATGGAGCCTTCTCTTCTCCCATCTCCCTCAACTTTTCTTCATAAGAGAGGTGCTCCAGCCCCTTGATCATCTTCATGATCCTCTTCTGGATCTGCTCCATCAGCTCCACATCCTCCTTGTGCTTGGGGCCCCAAACCTGGACACAGTACTCCAGATGAAGCCTCACAAGGGCAGAGCAGAGGGGGAAAATCCCCACTTTCTTCCTGCTGGCAGTCCTCTTTTGATGCAGTATATTGTTGACCTTCTGGATTGCAAGTGAACACTGCCAGCTCCTGTCCACCAGAATCCCCCAAGTCCTTCTTTGTAGGGCAGCTCTCAATGAGTTCTTCTCCTGGTCTGTACACATATCTGGGATTGCCCTGACCCAAGTGCAGCACGTTTGGTTCGCATGGGTCATTTGAAGTCTGTCCAGGTTCTTTTAAGTGATGTAACCACCTCCTGTTGCAAAAAGATTTTTTTTTTTGGTATATACATTTGCCATGTCAATGCTATATGCCTTGTACGAGTCAGGTAGAACAGGCCAAGGGCCACCATTAACTTGCCAGTATAAAATGCACCCATATTAAATAAAGGTTTATTACAGGGTGGCTTAAAGAATCTGCAGAGGACAGTGGGTACAGAGAAGCCTTAACTTACAGTGCCATAGAAATACTGGAAAACGCATCCATTGTACATCAGACTATAGCCAGCTTTTTGGTGATTACTAGACTCTGTGGCTGGAGATTTGAAATAAGCTTTTTAATTTTGGATTTTCATTTGTTTCATTGTATTTCCCTTTTTTTGTGATCTTGTTCATTAGCTTGTTCATAAAGCTTTTTCAACAGCAGTTTTTTTTTTTTTTTTTTTTCCAATTTCATGGTCATTTTGATGTATTCCTTTTATTGTGGCTTAACCATAACTTGCAGAGTACTGAGATGAAATAGAAACTGAAGACAAAATTACATTTATTTATTTTTTAATTTCCAGGATATTTTATCTATCTAAAGGGTATAGAATATGTTAACAAAAGCAAAACATCTTTTTTTGAAATAAGTTGTTTTCAACAGAGGAAAAAAAATCTACAAAATAGGATAGTCAGTAAGTATTGATGTTTTCTTCCTCCCTAAATTTCAGGTGGGGAGATGGTGATGCAGGGATACCTGCTTTAGTACGGATCTGAGGCAAAATCAGTATAAAGCACTTTAACTTCCCCTTACATTGAAAGCAGTGGGAGAGTTATTTACAAAAATTGACCATACCATTGTTTAGATTCAATTGCTAGGGGAGCAGACTTCTAATTTTATTAGAACTGGAGGAACTAAGAGTGAAACTCTATGAAGATTTGCAGAACAGGTCACCCTGAGCCCGACTGCCCATGCTAGTGTAATAACTCTTCACTGCACCATCTGTATCAGCATTTGAGCATCCACTAAAGATGGCCATCACTAGGACGCCATTAGTCCATCACTAAAGATTTTCCTCTTTGCAAGTAGCACCAAAATAACCAAATATCAGAGCATGCATATAAGAAACATAGCTCTTTTAAAAATGATATGTAATTTAAATGTAAAGGAGTTGCTTATTGTAGCACACAAACCACAAAGGATGATATTATGGCTGAAACTGATTAAAACAATAATTAAATAAATTGAAGAAAGGAAAGGAAAAATCTATCCTGAAAATGGAGAGTAAAGTTGTAAATTTCACCTCAGACTGAGGAATCTGCCTCAGCTTCTAGCAGCTCCTCATTGAGGAGTCATCCTTGAGAAGTAGCTTTGTGTACTTATGCTGATCTTGTCCCTCATTGACTGATATGGTCAGAGAGGGTATACGGTAGAGAAACCACTGGTTTGAGATGTTACTGCTGCATATACAAAATCATCACTAGCTGTTTCTCCTCTCCTATTTTGCAGTTGTAAAGCTGTTGACTCTGGTGCAGTATCATTTAGAATATTAACCTTTGTACAGGCCTTCAAACTGTCCAAGTGAGAGTATTTTTAGTATCTGGGGTCTTTCTCCTTTACTTATTACAATAATGAGGCAAGTTTGAATATAGAGGATTTAAAGTTTTAATCTGAGGCAGAGAAGTTTGCTGAGAAATGGTTGTATAGCACGAGGTTAAATGCTTTTCTGAACTGGTATTCCTCTATGTACACACATACAATTCTTCCTAGGTTATTAGAGGAATAAATAAAAATTTTTAATACATAATCCAATTTCAAAGTTCCAGAACAGCAGTAAATAGAATATAATACTCCTTGTTCATGCAAGAGACACTGAACAATGGTTTGTCTGTACTTATATTTGCATGTTCTGAATGTTCTCTGTTGACATTGTGTTGACAAGGAAAAGTTTGCCGGATCATGTCCTTACATCAGGACTTGGCCTCAAGTGTTTAGTGACCTTCTGTGCCAGAAGTGTTTTGCAGGGGCTGAAATGAATTTTACTTACTTTGACACGTGCAGATTAAGATGTTCTTTGCTTCATCACCCATGAGAAGTAGCATCGTGAGCAAAGGATACTGACTCAGCAATTATAAGAGCTTTAGAGGTCTTAGTATCAACATAAATTTTCCCACCATTTTGTTGGGTAATTTAGGGTGCCAGGGTCAGTCAGGAAGTATGAGACAGTGAAAGAACCCTACTATTATTGAATAGTTCACTTTATCCACCTCTGCATCTGCCACTGTCTTTCTAGATTTATCTACTGTAAAAAATATCTTATAGCCTATTCATCTTTTGTAGAAGAATATATAACATTTCAAAAATAAAAACTCTTAAAAAAATCCCCAGAATATCTTAAAACCATGCGATGTCTTGATATTTGAGAACTGAGATCTTCCAAAGAAGGAAGAACTACATACAACACTTGTTTTCTCCTCACACACTTGTAGAGTAGTTTGGTTTAATTACAGTTTTGTTCTTTTTTCTGCTGGAGATTTTTTTATACTATTATTAATTCATCTTTTGCCTAAGCTTCTGCGTAACAGCTTTTTTTTTTTTTTTTTTAATAAACAGGTATTTTATATATGACTTTATTAGTCAGCACATGGGTAGTACAGATGAAGAATGAAGTCACAAATGAGAGACAGTAAGGAAAAAGGCTGGGAATGAGCAAAGTTGTAGATATGCAGAGAAGGGAGGAGAAAACCATCTAGTTGATTAGTTCTTTAATGCTTCCCCTTTTGTAGCACATAGCAGAAATTGCTTTCTATAAATGTTGAGAAGTATGATTTTCTTTTCTTAACGATTTTTTTTTTTTTTCTGATTATAAAGCATTAACCAAGCATCCACAGTGGGAAGTTCAGGATTCTGCCATCCTAAACTAGTTGCCTTCAGATTTGACTCATGCTGTAAACTCTAACAGCTTGAGCAAATAGTTAGGAGCAATTAACATGTCCAGAGGTGTCCTCCTAAAATAGGTATTTAAGATGAGTCATGTACCTAAAGGGATCTGTATTTCTTTTTTGGTTACAGGTACTTACCTTAAGGTTAGTTAAAAGGCATTCTTACTTAAAGAAGTGGGAGCTTCCAGCTGTATGATTTTATTCGAAATTCAATTGGAATGTAATTGATTTTTTTTTTTTTAGTTTCTGGTACATGTTTAGGTTTTGGGCCTTTTTTTGGGGGGGGGAGGGAGAGGAGTTGGTATTTGTTGTCACTGTTTAACTTTTTGTAGAAAGAATACGGTTCTTTTGAAAGTAAGTACATGAAGCATTGAATTTATGCTTTTAGGAAGAAGAATCTACCTCAATAATGTTTCTATAACAACCCCTTTTTTTTTTTTTTTTTTTTTTTTTTTTAGTTGAAGTGTTTACTGAGGATTTGTATAGATAGAATTTGAATGACAAATTTTTAATATTGGTGTAATCTGAAAAGCTGTGGTGGTTGGAGCTCAAAGTCTGGGGCTCTGATATGGAGGATGCGAGAACTTGTATGGCAATTTTCTTACACCCTAAGTCATTTTTGTTGAAGGTCACCTAGGACAAGAGGGTAAGTGTCATGAAAGCAATGGAATGATTAGCTTTGAACAAGTGCAATTCCAAGAACTATAGCCAAATTAATCTGAACAGTTCTCTTTATAAGCCAAGTCTCTTTACATGAGAATACATTCTTAACTACCAGTCTGCTACTTTGAGCTGTTATTTTACTGTCTCTGAAGTGCCAAATCCAAACAGCTTGCTTCACAACTGCTAAAATTTCCTGCCCCATCTCTATATTGTGATATTTTCAAAATACAGTAATCTGTAGCTTTTCATGCATTTGAAATGTACATACATTGTAAAATTAACTTCATTCAGCTCTCAGTGAGGACTACTTGCAGATCCTTTGCATTGAGTATAAGTATTTTTTAATTTGAAACATGCCTCTGAGACATCAGCTTGAGAACTTGCAGTGTGCAACACTTCTGCAGCAAAACCCATTTGGGCCAAATCAAGGTAGGTTGAACTTCTTGTAGAAATAACAGTTAGTGCTTGTGCCTTCTGCTGCTGAAGATGGCTGTTTCTCTTGTATGTTAGTTCTATTCTTCAACATCTCCCAATACTTTTCTCACATTCTATTCTTTTCCTTTCTTCCTTCCATACGATTGTATTCCACATATAAAATCTCTCTGCGCATGAGGTATGTTTCACAATGTATCCCAAGTGAAATACAGTATCTTCAGTATTCCTGAAGTAAAAGTAAAAGCTAAGTGCAGTTCATTTCTTGCTTGCATTTTCCTTTCCCAAGTAGTTATGAACTCTCTATCAGCCTGGCAGCATAAGGAGGAATGCTGTAGAAAGGATCTGGGTCTCCCACAGTTCTCCAACCACACGCATATAAGATGGACCTAAGATAACAAGTAGCCTTGCAGTGGATTCTGCTGCTTCCTCTTAGTTTCACAATTTTCTGTCTTTTTCAATTTATTTTTAATCCCTTATTTTCCTTCTGGACTGCCCACTTTAATTTTCAGATTATTGTGGGTTTGTTTGTTTGTTTTCCTGCCAGTGAATAAAATAAAGTAGCCTGAATGGTGCCAGGAAGAAGAATTAGCAGTTTCTGAAGGAGTTATGAAAGGTAAAGAAAGAAAGAAAAAATAAAAGAAAGAGCAAGACTTTATTCTTTTAATTGTTTTTTAATGTCATCCTACTGCCTCTTCGACACAACAGCTAATAGATCTAGTTCCCATTGGTTTCTACAATGTATAGAAAACTGGCAGTGAATGTGAAATAAATAAAAGATTGATGGGAAATGTCATTTTAAATTCAATAGGTCAGATTCTCAGCTGGTATAAAATAAAGCATTGTACATCTCCATTTGGTTAAGGTCAGGCCTAATGTATTCGCAAAGAGCCACTCTATATTGCCATTTTATATAGTCATATAACTTTCCAGTCTGCTTTTCATTCAATTCCAAATCATTCCTCAGTTGATGCACATCTAAAAATCTATTAAAGATCATGTGTGAAACAACATAAAAGCTCAGGTGTAACGTTATGACTTTAAATGAATTATTCACATCATGTTTTAAAAAAGAAAAAAGTCCAAAAATAACCAATTCAGAGCTTTAATTCTATTTTAATTTCAGTCATTCAGGGAAAGTGCGTTTTCTAGTTCTAGCTGGAAGGCCACTGGCATATTTTTTTGTGATGTTTCCTTCTGTGTTCGCTTTATCCATAAGCCAAGCTGTTAATATTGTGGAAATTAAGTCCTTTTTTTCCCTGTGTGACATTATGAGAATTGAAAACTTATTACAGAGAAAACAATCAGCACGTTTTGGTAAATGATAGAGGGAAAGAGAAAAAAAGCTTATGTGATGAGAGACTGAATCTGTCTGCAAGTGATTGCATGTAGAAATAAGACAGCTGGATATTTTGCTGAATAAAGTAAAGTCTATTGCTTAAATGATCTTCAATGCCCTTCTGCATCTTTACTTTAGAAGCCTTCTGCTATGAATAATGACTCTGACCTTCTTGACTTTTCTCCTGGTATTAGGTGCTGGCCAGTGCACAGGAGTCAGTCCTTAAAGGAGCCCCAGTGAGATGCTTAATTTCCCCACACCTTTTCTCATTGCGTTTTAAAGTGGTACCTGACATCATTCCTCATGTCAGCATAGAATGTTCCCTAGGAAGAATGCTAGAAATTCTATTGCAGCAGAATACACCAAATAACTTGAAATTTTAAACTGAATTTGCCCATCTTATGTGGTGCGTGTTATGTAGTTGTTGAAAGTCATTTTGGTCGTCTTATCAAACACAGGCTGCTGTTAAGTTCTCAGAAATCAGTTCTGTGAGTTGTCTAGTAATGTAGCACTGAATACTGAACTCAATTTTAGGATATGTTTTATTTTTAGTTTCATATTTGCTGAAGCTAACGATCATTCTCATATTTTCATTGCTTTTAAAATTAAAAGATTAATTTTTTGTCTAAATTTTGCATCAGCTATTGCTCAGGGATTTGAGTATCCAGGAGGTGTCTTCATAAAGGCTCTATTTAGCAAAGCATTCTCAAGAAAGTTTTTCAAAGGCTGTTAATTTCCCCAGATTTTTTTTTGTCCTTTTATTTTTTTAATTTAAAAAGGTGATGCTATTTGCATTCCCATTAGTGAATTCTTTGTGTTGCATGGATCAGTTTCAGAGTTTCCAAAGGCAACAGTAGATCTTCCTTTGTATAGTCTGTCTGTGGCAAGGCAGCTAAAGGCATATCCTAGGCTAAGAGGTTGTTCAGTAATGTCACATAAATCCCTGGAGCTCTGCTCTCTGTCATATTATTTTCTGCAAATGCTGACACAAATGAAGTGAAGCATTTATTTATATTCACATACCTATTATTATGGTAATAGGACTGCTACTGTAGTATCAATATGAGAATTTAAATACGTGAGATGTAACTTTGGTTCTTTTTTTTTTTTGGTAAATGATTACTGTACCTTATTTTCCCAAAATAGGAATGGTTGCTCAGGTGCAGTTGAGAAATAATGTGACTTGATTTCTCCAAAAATATGGAAATAATTGGTTTAGGAGATTAAATAGTTAGGCAGCAGGTTGTGGGATATACTTAACTGCTTTCTGTGTGTATATAAATGAAATACACCCAGTAAAATATGACAACTGTATGACTGCAAAGGATACCTTAGACCTTCCAATGTGTTGTGAGGCAGAAGGAGAATACAAGTTTTCTTCATTCCCCAGAGAAGAGTACCCATTGTGAACTCCATTTATTGAAGTGCATTAATGTGCTCATAAAATGGTTTTTTTGTTGTGGCTCAAACAGAGGAGAGACTAATTTAACCCTTAGCTTGCAGAAACATCCAAACACTTATAATTCCCATTTAAATTAGACATTGAAGCATAAGGTAGCACCTTAGCTTGTAAAGGAAAACAGATTTAATTTCAGTTGCCTAACTGACTGCAAAATATGACCGATTTACATCTCTCGTTTGTAACCATTTGCTGCTCTGGGAGTGTATATATATAGTTTTTGCTCCTATGTGCTTCTGAACTTTTTACAGTCTTTTAAAAAATTTGATTACTAAAATGAAGGAAATCACTAACTAGTCCTTCCTTTCAGCTGTTGCATTTGAAAAAGATTTTAAGGGACAGTATTGAACGTTTTAGAAGTTTTAACTTACTATTGTGCTACTATTCTAACTTCTGTTTAGTTTTCCATACACAAGGAATTAGGTATATAGAGATAAAGCTTTTTAAATTAAGTGAACCGTCATTAATTTTGTTTTCCTTTCCACTTCCCTACGTTCATTACGTTAAGTAGGATGCCATGGAAAAATAATGGAGAAAAAAAAAAAGTGGAAACATTTGGGGCTTATAAATGTTTCAAATCTTTTCTCTCTTTTCTTAATGTTAGCTTATTTATCTTTTCTCACTCATAGATGTTGGCTGTTATCCCTTCTTCATTAATTTGAGGATTCAATGATTGCCACCAATTATTCTGTTATTTCTGGTTTTCTACAACTCTTGAGTATAAATACACAGTTACTTCAAAATTTTTCTGTCTTTTGGTGTTTCTTTTCATTTCATTCTCTAGTATATTGCTCTGTGATTTTTATCATTCTACAACATCCATTCCCTCAGGCTAAGTTCAGTAATATCCTGCAGGAGTATGCTGACTTTTTAAGATGTATCAGTTTCTTAATAATGTTATAGGGGTTGGAAAGTGAAAAAAATGCTCTGTTTTTAGCAGGAGTTAACTGGCATTTTGACAGATTTATTAATACATCATTTCCTTCAACTTTCTATCAGAACGATCTCTACACTTTTTGTTGCTCACACTCAACTCTGGTAAAATTTATGTGCAAGCACGTACAAGTCTGAGTAGGTCACTTGGAAGTAAGGCCTCCTAGTTATTTCCATGGAAACCACAACAGGTACAAATAGCACAATAAGGCTATTTGACAAAGCAAATTCTCAGCTACAAAATGCTACTTTTCAAAATAGTCACCACCACTAGCTTTACATTTTCACCAGTGATGAACAAGAACCTGCATGCTGCATTCAAAGGAATCTGCACAGCAGAGATGATCCACAGTTTTCGCCACTGCTGAAACACACTACTTGCCACCTCAGTGTGCTCACATCCACTGTTTGGTCTCAATGAACATTCAGCAAGTGTCGATGAGTGGGTGCCATTTTTTCCGCATGGAGGAATTCAGTGACACACCTTTGTTTCATCTGCACTTTCATGTCAGACGTCATTCTGTCAGACTGCCCCTCTGTACCATCTGTCACGCAGCAACAAAATGTAATGGAATGTAATTGGGAACGTTCAACCTCTACTGCCATACCACTGCCATTTACCTCTGACGTTGTGGACCAACCTAATAAAAAAGGAGGCATTTCTTTCAGAATGACCGTCATACATGTAGATTTGTATCAAAATGTAGCATTCTGATTAACTTTATTGTCCTGGCTTTGAATTTTAATCCTCCCATTCTCAATCTTCAAGTCTGCATCTCATCTATGTGGTAGAATGTGTGAACTCTTTATTACCTCTTGCATTTTCCATGCTGTAATTGAGGTCTAGGTAGTCAGCAATTCTTCTGTCCCTGGTCATGGGTGTCTATAACAGATTTACCAATCAGAGCTGTCTTTCTGTGTAATCAAGAAAATACATGCTTTTGTCTTATACTATTTTATTTCTTTCTGTATTTTATGTATTCAGTGGGACGTGAAAAGCTCAGGGGTCTAGTTAATGAGAGAATGAAAGATCATGAGAGAGAATATTTCACTCTTAGGTCACTAGTTCAAATGCAGACTAGCTTAATAGTTCTGTGTAAGTTGTTACTATCTGACAGCTGCTCCATAATCCATGAGAGATGGAAAATTTGTCACAATCTAGTTTCTCTGGCACATAGATCTCTAATATCAACATCCTACAGATAATTATCTGTATAGGAATATTGTTTATTTTACCCTAGCAGAAAATAAAGTGAAATATTATTAAATGGAATGCTTTATGTGGAACAAAGTTGAAGGGTATTTGAAAGCCACTGTGAGAAAGGGATACCACATACTTCTGTCTTCTACTTTGCTGAATTTTTTTGCCTAATTTGTTGAAGGCAACAAAGATGCTCCGCATCGACAGCGCAGGTGTAAATTTACTGGAAGTTCACTGAATAAGCACAGAATAGTAGTTTCAAACTGATTTTGAAAAACAAAACAAGTGTATTAGCATTTTTCCTTCCAATTCAAAATCAAAAGTGGTAGTATCTATTCCAGATAGTAACCTATAAAACTCTTAGATTGTACTGCCTCGTATACTAGCGAAAGTTAAGAAAAAATGTAACTAAGGTATTTACATAAATGTGGTGGTCATAATGGCAAATCAATCAATTTTTACTTTACAATGCTTAAAATAACAGATGTCTATATATTGGATATGTATCAACTGAATATAAGATCATAGAATTGCAGGGGTTAAAAGGGCAATTGTTTTTAATAGGCTTTAATAATAATTGGCAGAAATTTTCAGTATTTTTATGAAGGCACCGAAGTTCTTAGGAATTGATTCTGGAAAATTTAAGAAATAAACGAAGAAAACCGAGGACTTAATACGTCCATATGTCTGTGAGTCCTAAATGGTGAATAAATTTCCTCTCACCCCCATGCAACAAAGTACTTCATAAATATTACAATCAAACATTACCACAAATGGGAGAAAAGCAAGCTATGCGACTGATTACGCATGGATCAGAGATGTGTTACCTTTCCCTTTTCTGATTTAGAAATAAGATATCTGTGGATATAATTCCTTTTAAAATACAAAATCAAAACTATTGACATCTGTTCTTGTAGTATTACGTGAATCACAGAATGGCCTGGGTTGAGAAGGACAATAATGATCATGTAGTTTCAACCCCCCTGCTATGTGCAGGGTCGCCAACCACCAGACCAGGCTGCCCAGAGCCACATCCAGCCTGGCCTTGAATGCCTCCAGGGATGGGGCATCCACAACCTGCTTGGGCAAACCTGTTCCAGTGTATCACCACCCTCTGTGTGAAAAATGTGTCTGTCTGCTTGAAGGATATGGGAATGTCATAGTTTCTTATCCATTCCTCAAACCTTAGGAATCACACATACTACATATTTTAGGATTTATTATAAGACTTCTCATTTATTTCAAGTTAGTATACTTTATCAGTTTCTTAATTACCCAAGGCCTCAAGCCTTATTATCAGCACTGCACAGCATCTGTATACCCTTTTGACTTCAGCAGCCATTACAAGTGTTCAGTGGATGTCCAAATCAGACTTGCAATCCAGAAGGAGCTTCATTTTCATCAGCGTAAATTTGTTTTGCTCTTCGGTACATCTTGTGAAAGCTCATCAGGTTAATGCAAACCCAGTCCAGCTGCTAGGAGCAGAGAAACCTGATTTTGAAGAGTTTTGGCTGTTATAAAATGTAAATGATGCATAGTGCTGATATATTTGTAAGGGAAAAGAATATCATCTCTGTCAAATGATAGGGTACATCTGAGCAGCTGCTTTTTATGTATAATTAGAAGCCAGATGTGGTAGAAAGCTGGTCATTTAGTGTAGTTAACAGCAGACATTAAAAACTTACTTCATTAAAAGAAAACTTACAGCCAATACATTAACAGATGATGGAAATTGGTAAGCATAAGCCAGTTTTGATTTAGCTACAGAGCTTTTCATTGATTGTGTGTCTAAATTAGCAGATACAATTATATGCATGTAAACAGCTACAGTCCATTTTGGCATTTTGTGAGTTACAAGCATAAAATATTCATTTCTATTTATTTATTTATTTATTTAATGTAATGGGAATTTTGGATTGTCTGCTCCTAAAGACCCTTTTTTCTGGTTTTATCACTTCTGTTGTTCGGTTAGCTTATCTCAGGTACCCATACACAGAAGGTTCTTCCTGTTACTTTCTTCAAATCAAAGGAACAGGTAATTTTCTCAAAAATGTTTGCAACTTTTAAGCCAAATAAGCATGTATATATCTGCACTAAATATCTGACGAGTTGGTTTCTTAGATTTTTAGTGCCTTGAGGCTTTAGTTGAAAACAGGACTCTAAATAAAATTAGCGCATGATCAGCAAACAGAATATGGTCTCCATTCTATGCGCATTTCTATGTGAAGACGAGACACTAAGATATAAAGCCCAGTATTGAAACTGCTTATGCACACAGTTCTTTCTTACATTTTCAGGATGCACACTTGTTTATTTCCAATGTGATTACAGTTTGTGATATATAGCCCAATGATGCAATTGCTGTTTATTCTAACTTTAAAACTTCCCAAGATGCTACATAGTCCTAAAACTTTATAATTGATTATTTGTTTTTCCCAGTGCAACTTTTTTTTTTTTTTTAAGCTCAAACTTGTCAAAACAGCAAGAGAATTTCAGCCCCTTATTTGCGAAGTGAGGTATTTCACATGTACATTGGTTCATTTTTCAATAGCTCCCAGTCTGAAGAGCATTGTTTCAGTTGTGCTGCTTTCTGATTTGTTTTGCTGAAGCTAAACCTCTGAGAAAAATCATTGACTTAGGGCTAATGGCTCCTGGGTTCAGAACTCTGAGACAATGTACTTCAGACAATACCATTCTCTTAAATTGTTTCCTCTTTATCACCATTTAGTAAGTCTGACACAATTTAATACTTCATTCTTACATCTTGTTTATTAAAAGAAGCCTGTAACAGTGAGTGGTTTATTTATTAAGTCCTCTCTTTTTGTTTTGCACATCAAGATAAAAGAAATCATGTTCAAGAAGAATGTGTACCTAGTACTTTGCAATCAAATATGAATGAGCAAAGTAGGCACAGCAGAGTGGAATGGAGATTCAGTATGTAATCTGTAAGTGAGGTGGACATATTTTTTTAAATAAGCTCTTTAAAAGGTTGCTTGGGACCAAGAACATGGTGGAAGTACCATGTGGCACATACTGTTGAACATGCGTATATGATTTTTTGTACTGTAATGTGCAGGTGCTCACTGATTCAGTCTTGTCTAGAATGGAATCTTGCAAAGTTAAAGTTTCATGGAATTGTAATGCAACTTATTGTTTACAAATACTTAGACAGCAAGAACAATGTGAGCAGAGGCAAAAAAAACCTAACATCTTTCGTGCAAAGAGGAAATGAAAGTAGTACTTCTAGTTATCAGAGCCTTTTGGATTGCCAAAGCACTTTTTAACAGCACAGGAAAGCCTATGTTCAGTGCAGCTCATTGAGATAGTACAGCATATATAGAATTAAAAAAATAAATGGCGAAATCTTTGAATAATGAGGGCATATTTGATAAGAATGTGTTTTATTATGTTTCATCCAAAGTGGAGTGGGCAAGGGCAGAGGCTATAGTGTGCAGTTAAAAATATCATTTATCATGTATGGTAAACTGAAAAGAATTTTCTATTTTGAATAGAAGAAGGAAAGGTCTGTCTCTAAAGGAACAGAAATTGCATACAGAAGAAAAGCTGAAAACAAGGAAAAAAAAAAGATACCATTTTCACTTACCTGAATTAGAGCCTACAATGAATATTGCATTTTCTGATTAAAATTCAAGGTATTCTTTTTAATAGCTTGAGATTTAATGTAATGGAAGCATTGGATTGCCTAGATTGGATAGTGCTTCTCTCAATCATTTTTTCTGCATTGAACTTTTCTTTTGTAATTTATGTACATACAGATAAAACAAAGATGGGAGTTTATAGCTTTCTATTGATTAAACTCTTATTCCAGTTGATTTAATTAGATCCTTTGCTCCTTGAAAATCAGATCTGAAGCTTAGATACAGATACATTGCTTAAGGCATTCAGGCTAAGGTGATGGAAGGAAGCAATGAGTCCATTGTGTATGGTTTGGGATTGAGAGAGGTGGGGGAGCTGGAGAACAATCACCCGGGACTGCTTGCCTTTAATGGAAGACTAGTATTGAAGCTGGGAACAAAGATGTGCAAATGAAAGCATAGATAACAGTAGAAATGCAGACTGATAAAGAGGGAGATTCAGCAAACTGTACATATTTTTATTTTCTTGGTGTGATTAAAAAGAAATGTAACAGACTGAAAGATGATGTTTGGGATTTATGCAGCAGCATAGTAAATGACTTTTATGTGTAGTTATTCAGAACAGATGAAAGGATGTTAGTGGACTGTATACCAAGTGCTAATAAGAAGAAATACTATAAAGCAAGCACAACTGATACTGCTAATTGCTAACTAATTTCTATTTGGCAGTAGTTATTTTTATAATAATGACAAGTGATAAGGCATTTCATCTGACAATTGTTTCCTAACTTGGCATACCTTTTGTGGAAGCTCTTTCCTCTACTTAAGACATCCAGTTTTCAACTCACTTGTCTTCCAGGTGCAAATATCAAACAATTTTTATATTCCTTACATATTTTCCTGTGATCTGAGAAGCAGCACTACATAAATATGGAGATATAATCCTAGCTCTAAAATAGCAAGTTATTACTGCATGCTTAAATGAGTCAAAATAAGAAACTCCAGAATAATATTAGTGTAATTCCTAAAGTCATTTCGGCAAGTTTTAGTTCAGTAAGCACGTGTATTTTCAACTTCAAATTCCAACTGTCCCTATTAAAATGCTGAAAGTTAGCATAATAAATTCTAAGTTCACTTAAGAATAGCACTTAAAGTACCAAATCTTTAGGCTGGCTCTAGTAAAGCAAAACACATTGATATTAATGGGTTCAACAGCATTATGTTTTCTAATCTGTACTGTAGAATGCCTGTTGAGGAAAATGATCTTCCTTTCTTCAAGCATGAGTAGTATGTGGGTATTGTCTTTTTTGTGAATGCTACCGTCTTCTTTTTTGATCAGGTGACAAGGCAGAGAATCAGGATTAATGAATTGAAATGGTGGAGGGAAAAAAAGATTTTCTCATACATTTGTTGTTGGAATACAGACATGGAAGATGAAGTGTGCACAAACATCAGCCTTTGACAGCTAATCCCAGCTCCTACTACAAGCCGTGCTAACTTCAGAGTTCACATTCTTGATATTTGTACTGATATTTTCTTCTATTTAATGGACACTAAAATAAAGACTGCAACTTAATCGTACCTGAGGCAAGTTTTCACAATTCATTAGGCAGGAGAGACAGGTTTGCTCATTTCTGCTACCCAGTACCATATGAGCAAGGCTAGTGTGGTATAACCTAAGAGAGTACGGAGATACGTACCATCTGTCTCAAACTTCTCCAAGAAAAACAAGGATGTCTCCAACAGTTGTAAATGGGGGCTTTACTTTCTGTGGGGACAGCGAGATCCAGACCTTCATGACTCAGTTCCTTTGAGTCTTATTTCTTTTTCTGTGCTAAACCCAAGTGGGAGAGCAGATAGGAAAGAATGATTGATTCTTGAAGAAGAAGGTGGCTGTCTGCAAATAATTTCATGTTGACAACTTCAACCCTAATCGGCTTACTTTTTCAAGGGAGCTTTTAAAGCTCTTTTTCCTAGGGTCAATTGTGGTGATCTTATAACATTTAAAATGATAATAATAATAATCTCTTGTAAGAGCTGGATTCTGTTGTCCCATTTTCTCACTAATTCTCTATACACATCAGGGATTTTGCCTGATCTTTATGGGCATAACTATCTTTACTCCATGTGATGTGATGTGGAATAGGTGTGTCTAGACAAAATCCAGTGGTGGTGAAATAGTTACAGGTATATCATAAGCAAGTCTAATAGAGATGATCATGGGTGAGTATTTGGTATTGTACCAAGCCACAGATTCTTCTGAATTCCATGTAGTGTGAATATGACTGGGCAGTTCTGAGCAGAGCTCACATTAAGCAAGTATGGATTTGAGCTGCTCTGAGCCAACTGGCATAGGAGGTAGGAATTGATCTGAAGTGGTTCAGGAAGACAGTATGAACACACATAATCCATGACAAACTTGAAAAGACTGTTGTAAATCTTCCTGTAATGCCAAACAAAATAATCACACAAGCTGAGTATTGTCATGGCTTTCCCATAAGATGCTTTTTAGAGTGTTCTGTAATGACTTCAGACTGCTTCTCTCTGCTTCCAACATGACTGGCTCTTTCCCAAACCTTATTCCCAGGCAAACGTATTCTTTTAAATGTAGAAATTTCTTTCTATGTCTCCAAGGGTTGAAGTTAGCTTGTTTCCTCCATCCTTTTCCAGACTTTTAAATATGCAAGCAACTAATAAGCCATTTTGCTCTACTCAGGAGTTTCTTGCATTATCATAAATTTGTTAGCACAGTATCTCTTTGCATGAAAGAGGATAAATATGTTTAATTATCTTGTTTTGACTTGTCTAGACACACAGCCTAAACATTCTGGTTTTAACCCCTTCTGTCTCTTCAGTAACATATGTTTTGAGTATGGCAGAATACTTGGGTTTCTCCATTTTTATTCTGATAGTTAGAAGGTAATTAAATTTAACAGAAATATACATTCAAGGAATACACAGAAAAGCCTGAGTAATTACTCCCACAGACTTCCAGCCAAAGTATAGGACCCAGTGGAAATAAGCTAGCATTGTTGCTGGCAGTGTTTTATAGCACTATTCATTATGATATGATATAAAGTAAATGAGCAATATCCAGGGCTGGATGTCCAACAGCAGTTGTGAGCACTATGTTCACTGAAGCCATATGGGGGGGAAGCAAACTTCTGGAGAGGTGTAAGAAAGTCTGAAGTCCAGCATGAGGAACCGTCTTTATCAACAGATTGTCAGGAGTGATAGTGTGCCCTCTCTCAAGGAAAAACGCATCCTGCCATGACATGAAGTAAACACAGCTTGTTGGTCGAAAGCGCTCCTTCATAAGAAACAAGGAAATGCTTCTTGCAATGTGAGTCACTTCAATATCCTTTACTGTCTGTTTCTCTTGATTGTATCTTTTAGCTCAAGTGGAGTCTTGAGGGTAGTGGCCAAGTCTGTGATATACTCACATCTGGCAAAGCAGTTCTGGTTGTACGTTGTTACGAGATTAATCCTCAAGTCTCTACTGGGCTTAAATGACATTTCAGCTAGCAACAATTAAAGAGAGAGGAGTACACACTGTTATATAGGAGATAATATCAAATGATTAATACATGTGCTGGCCATTTTTATTCCCTCATTGAAAATGTGCTGAATTATCACTTCTGCCAGAAATTTTGTAGTGCTTCATCCCTTCGCATATCTCATGTGAATCATTTTTGGCTTCAGTACTAGAGGCTTTTTATACAGGATACTTAATAATACATATTGAAAAGGGCAATACATATTTTTTTGATAACAAGAGCTTTGGATTCAGTGGTTTGTTTTTCTTAAACTGCAGGCTGTAGGTAACATGTGATTTAATAAAATTACTTGAGCATTCCCTTCTGAGCACTGATCATGATAGAATAATACAAATGATTGATACTCAGCTCCTTTATGGTAAGCCAAAAAAACCTGGTCGTGGTGCCGTAAAAAAGAAATAGCGTTTTATAGCAGCAATCAAATTGAATGAAAGCTAATGAATTAAAGGGAGACATTTTAGCACCTCTTTTAAAGAAAAGTCCAAGAATTTTATGGTATGTATTTATGTAGATTCTTACATAGGGTTCTTCTTATAGAATAGATAGAATACATTGTCACATTTAATATTTAACAAAAGCTTCCTAACAGCAAAGAATGCATACCAGGTTTACTAAATAAGACTCCAGTGCTTTGATTAGAATAATTAAATATTTTATAGCTCTGTAATGAAATATGTAAAAGAAATAAGATGTATTATTAACTGTGGAAGGAAGGATTCAGTTCATCTATAGTAATTTTGTTAAGCATAAAGCCTACTTGTGAAGACTTGAATATTTTCACTTTGAGGTTTTATTTTGTTGGGCTGATCTCTTTCACATATGATGCATTCATCCACCCATCCAGAAGGTAGAGATTTATTATTGCAAATCTCTGATAATTTAGTTGTTATCTGATAATGGATTAATTCTGTGTTTGTATAGTCCTCTTACACTTGGTGCAAGTGTGAGCTGCTGCCAGCAGAGGCATTTCCTTGTTTCCTCTTCTGTAGTCCTGGCTGCCTACTCTTGTTACTAAGCCTAAATCATAGAGTGGGTGAAAAAAAAACCAAAAAAAAACAGAAAATGGTTTACATGTTGGGTACCTATATGAACTACAGAGTTACCAGAACTGAAGAGAATGCTAAATGGATTGCGTTTTTGTTTTTCTGCTGTTGTTGTTTTCTTACTTTTTTAAAGTGAGGAAAGAAACTTGCAATGTTACAAGCTTTCATCTTGATAGTTGGGGACACAGGGAAGTGGGAAGAGGCAGCCAAGTCCACTGAAGGGAGTAGAAATTGCTACTGTCATTTTCACGTCAGAGGTGATTTAGGGTTAATTTGGAGTCCAGAGATGAAACTTGCTATTTAACAGAGCCTTTAGGATACACCACTCCTAGGGAGGCATTCCTCAAAAGTGCCCTGGGTTGGAGGTGGAAGCAGTCTGGTTGGGGGTTGTGAACTACTAACTGCTCTTCCCCTCACCACTTGACCTTCTGGGACAACACAGGGCCAGGTGCTTCTCCCACACCTTAAAAGTTCAGCATTCCTTGTGAATTAAGCACTGGCTTAGTACATAATCAACTGATTGTGGACCAATTGGTAGTTTGTTTTGCTCCTTGAGTCAATTATGAATCACTGCTGTTATTTTTCTGCTGACTCAGGGTTAACCAGCTCTGTGCGCATTGTCTCTGGCTAGCAAAAGTGTGTGGGAACTGCTGAATCACAGCCTGAAACTCTGATCACCTGAGGCGAGCAATGAGTCAGGCACAGGCACACAGGTGAAGGCAATTCACCTGTGCTGCTGGAAGGGGTGGAGCCTGGCTCCACCTCTCCTAGACCCATTTAAGAGCTGACTACCAGTGGGGAAGGATCTCTTCTGGAGATTCCTCCTCTGGAGTTTTGCAATGAGCCTAGGATGTGGGTAAGCTTTCTATCTATTCTCTTCATGTCATAATAACTTGCTTTTAACCTCTCTTGTTTTTTTTATAATTATAACATTTTTGTATTCACTGACTATACAAAAAGGAAGTATTTTTCTCTAATATTTTCTAATTTATTTATTCTTGGAAAGTGTAGGAAGCAAAATTTTACTGTAACATGTGAGGAAGGAGAATCTTAGGTAGAGATTATCAGAAGATAATGAAATGTATACTTATATATGGCAGAATTTTAAATTTTGCTGTTTCACGTTTTATGTAGGCTTTCTGCGTAAGCTATTAAACGTTACATTTTTAATGTATATATTGTTAGATGCTTTATTGTTCCCACTGAAGACTCTCGTCTCACTGTAAGAAACAAATGACCTAAACTTAAGTGTAAAACCATTGTATGAAGAATAACAATATGCAGTCATAGAATCGTACAATTACTTGAATTGAAAGGGACCTTAAAGGTCATCTGGTCCAACTCCCCTGTAATGAATATGGACATCTACAGCTAGATCAGGATGCTCAGAGCTTCATCTATCCTGACCTTGCCTGTTGAGCAGCGTCTGCTGCATGTTGCATGTGCTCAGTTCTAGGGCACCAGTGCCCAGGGAGTATCTGGGAAGGACAGGTTCTTTACCATGCCCTTCGCAAACACACTAAGGTCTTCACTAGTGCCTCTTGCTTCATCCCTGTACAGCTACAGCTGTGAAAGAAAACATCTGGTTCTATGTGAAGTAGTCACCTGGGCCATGGCAGTCCATGGAGGAGAAGAAAGGGTGAAAGGCAGAACACTTCTGTTATCTTCGGCTGCTTCACTGGAAAAAACATCCTGAGGAGGATGTTGCTTCTGTTTGCAGCAGGGCTGTGGCACAGGGCCTTCCATCTTCTTTCTGTCTCCTGCATCCTGCACTCTTCTTCCCTCTGGAAGCAGGTTATCATCTACCACCAGCTGTGAGTCCCATAAACGCAGCTCTGTGTGAGAAGATTCTTCCAACATCAGTGGACTCTTCTTCCAAGGTCAACCTTCTTGTGAGCTGATCTTACAACTCCTCTAACCTGAGCAGTACTTGAGTGTGGGTGGCTCACTTTTGAATTAGATGCTTAAAGTGGTTGAGCAGGCCAGCTGTTCAGAAAGCTGGCAAGAAGACCATGTCCTCAGGTACTCTGTTGTAATCTAAGAGGAAGCATTTGAAGTGTTTATTTTCCAGGCAGCAGCGGAGGTGCTGCAGGAGTTCGTCTAACCACAGGGGTAATACCTCTTGTGCCATGCTTGATGAAGTCCCCCTCCCCCTTCTGGGACTTGTCCTGCTGCTGTCACAGACACAGCCATATCACTCCTTCACTTTCTACTCTCTTTCCCTTAATTAGTCAATATCAAAACTTAACTTGTAGTGTAGTACAGAAGTTTCAAGACTTCTGCAGTATTATTTTACCTGCTTCAAAGAAAAGGCAAGCACAAAATCTTACAGCCACATTTCTGTAAGAAGCTTAAGTTGGTTATATGTTGTTTATATATGTGTACAAGGATGTGCTCTATGTAAACAGTTACTTTCCTTGTTACTAGCACAGCAGTGACCATCTTAAGACTTAGCTGACATTAGTAAACTGCTTGTTCAAATTAGGTGTACTGTTAAAGACCAGTTCTCTGAACGTATTTTATTGCAAAGGCATGAAGTAAAATGAACTTGTAGACATTTATGGGAGAAAGTGATAAATCTGTGTATAGGATGGTATTAACAGGGGAAAAACTGAATTTAAAATGCCAAGAGCAAAGAGCAGACAAAAAAGGACAAAGTTGAGAAATGATCTGAAGACGTTGGTGCATGAAGCACAAAAGGGTTGTAGAAGGATAACAAGAGTGGATGAATGTGTAAAATTGTCTAATTTCCAGGATACTTAGGATCAGAATTGCTGTTGTCAGAAAAGCTTTTGTAGGTGTTCATGTGTCAGAAAATAATCTGCATTTTTAGCTGCATGACTGCTTACAAAAATGACCAATATCCACTTTGAATCCTAAATGGATTCAAGGATCTTTGATCTTTAGGCTGTTTTATGCTTTTGGAATTTTTACCCATTCTGGTCAAACCCAAATGAAGATAAAACTAGAAACTGCATTTAGAATGGGTTGAAAGGGAATGGCTGACATGATGTAATGGAGCTTGAGAATATATGAATCAAAATGAGAACCAAAAGCTTAAGTGAGCATTTAGCTGTGCAGGCAAAAAGGAAGAAAATTATCTTTAATGTGTAGAAGAAGCAGCAGAAAGATTTATGTGATCTGGATTAGGAATGCCAGGGAAAGGTGAAACAAAAATGATATTTTTATTAAAGGCTTGAATGACAGGGAGAATGCTGGTGATGCAGTGCTTGAGAAGACAAAGAGATCAATTTGGGTCCTGTTAAGCCAATGGCAAGCCAGCTAGGTGAGGTATCCCAGAGACAGCTGAGGGAGGAGATGAGGTAGCAAAAAGGTCAGGAGTGGAGAGGTTAATCTGCAACCATTCAATAGAACTGCTTATTTACCATTTAGTGTCTTCATTATGTCTATGTTAGAACAATAATAAAAAACAAAACAAAACAAAAAATATTGATGGTGACTAATTATTTTTAATAAAGGATGCATTTACTGCAGGTTTCTTGACTTGAAGGATAAGTCTAGCACCAGAAGTTTCTTGCATCTTCTATTGTTGTAACACTGTTTGATTTATGTTTGAATGGAGACAGCAATCCATTAAAATAAATTGCCTGAGAGTTTGCCCAGCAGGTCAGAGTAACTTTCATGTGTGAATTTAGTGTTTTAGACTTACGATTAGACTGACAGGTTGCACTATATGGAAGAACAGTAAAACTATATTGTGTCATTCCTGCACTGTTCTGTAACCTCCTTTTTTCTAAGACTGTGTTCTGAATCTGCTGTGTTGTACATGCTGTACAATTCAGGTTATTCTAGTCATTCAGAGAAGACATATTTTCTATACAATATATCCCGTAAAAGGGAAAACTTGAAGCATGGTTTGCCAAGTATGGAGTAAATAAACTGCTTAAGGAATGTAATTATGTTGTTGACTTAACTGGTATGTAAACGTGAGCAAGGCTATTCAAAATTAGTGCAGCAAATTGCTACAAATGGAGTTTCATAAATATCAGTTTTTGAAGAGTATGAATGTTTAAACTGGGAAAGTTTTTGGCAGAGAAATTTTGATTTTCTTACTACCGAATTTACCAATTTAAAACAGTTTATTTCCTGCTGTAATTTCTGTTTGTGCACTGTTTTTATTTGCTTTGGTCTTTCTTGCCTGCATTGATACAGCAGCATCTATTGCTTTGAAGCATGTTAGCAGCTTGTTAGTTGTATGGTATTTTGTATTTGATTGTGTTTCATCTGTGAGAATATTTTTAAAGCTGATTCTACTGGAGAAAGGATGCAGCGCTTTTCTAGACATTCCTAAGGGTAAACCTGGTCCCTGTGTTCTGCTGAAGTTACTGTCTTCTAAAATGCCCAATAGAGTGAATCCTAATGTCAATGTTTTTAAGGCCACTGCAGAGTGAAGTAGCGTATGTTGGCATGTTCTTTCTTCCTGATTTAAGTTTAACTTTCTTTTCTTGTCAGTAGCAATTTCAGAGGTGAACTTTAAATGCTGGGAGAGGTAGTGTTCAATTTATGAAAATGAGATGTTGATTTATCAACTGCTGGCACTTCAGTTCACGGCCTGAGCAGTTTGAATGCTTTGCATGAGCAGCATCTTCTGGAAGCAGAAGACACCTTGGGGAACTGTGAAACAGTTCCTCATGGTATCATCACTTCAGTGTAAGAGGGAAAAGCAGTGTTATTTCAACTGTTACACATTTACTTCAATTGCTGCATGTTTACGCCAAAATTCTCTATTTTTATTAAACATTAATTTACTAATTATGAGCATATATATTATATACTAATATATATTATATACTAATTATGAGCATATATAGTTCAAGGTTTAAAATTTAGTGCTTGCAATGCAAGATAGTCTTACACTGTGAGCTCAGATGATTATGCAGTGCATATTCATTTTTCTAGAAAAGCATGTATAGCTGTTACTTTTTCTCCAGTTTAAAAGTTTAAGGATATCTTGTACTTTATAAAACGCACTTCTTGTGGTACTTAAATTTAATTTGTCTGTCCATACATAATAGAGATCTAGTAGACCAGAGCAAATTAAACGTCTTTTGTCAGGAAATGACTGGAAAGTGGCTTGTGTTATGAGTTGGCAAAGATATGAATGAGGACTTAAATTTACTTCCTTCTCACTAACAGAGAAAGAACTAGAGGAGAGTAGCTCTGAGTTTAATGTGTGTAAGAAATGTGCCTTTGAGGCATGCTGTGAACTTCATTAATACTGATTAGTTCATCTGACTATATGCTGAATCATAATCTCAAAATGTAAGCAAATCTTTATTCTAGATGTATGAATCTGCTGCTTGCTTTTCACTGATTGTAGCATTAGTGCTGCAAATAACCCATCTGTGTGGATCCAGGTTTCCAGACCTTTTGGGAAGAGGAGCATGGGTAGGAGGTAGGGTTAGGGAAAGGAATGGGAAGAAAGCCAAGAGAATAATTAAAAGAAATTATTTTTAAAAATGAGCTGCAATAAATGAATAAAAACTATCTTGAGTCCCTTTCTTAAAATATCTTTCACCAAGCTTAGTTTGTCTTTTCTGTAGTGCTAGAAAAGCAGCACTGCTTTCTAGAAGTGGCAGTATAGCACAATAACACAAGCCAGCACATGCACAACTTTTTTTAACATCTCACTAATGGCCTTCATTTCTGTTTCTATTTGAGAAAGAAAATATGAAATTGTTGTTTGATCTCTTGTTTCTGGCGGCATAGGACTTATTAGAGAAGGAACACCAGTTTATTTCAGTTATTTCCAAAGTGAAATGAAGTAGAAAATTTCTTGAAAGTCAGACAAAAAAATTTCTTGCCAATCACTCAGCCTTTTAAGAATTACACTTTCACAAGACTGTATAGTAGTCATTCATCTAGTAGCCCAAGCCTGAGAAAAGTGCTTCATATGCTTAATATGCTAAAATACAGGTGATTATTAAGTCACTATTCTGCGAACTCAGCTGTTTTTTTTCTGTCTCTTTTCCAAAGAATTCATCAGTGATGAGTTAGTTTGACTGTCGTGGTTTACTACTAGGAAATTGCTTGTTCCCATCTATAAAATTCCAATTGACAGCTTCGGTCCAGCTCAGGAATATTTAAGCTGTGATCTCTTAAGATTTAGGAGTTAGCAATTTAGTTATTTGGCCCACATCTTCAAATTCCTGCTGATGTGACTGAATTTGGTGATTCATGATGTTTTATTTTCTTGCCCACCTGAGAGTGATTATGCAGCAGTTTCTCTATTAGGAAAGGTCACACTGGTTGTGGCAGGCACATCCATAACTTCTAAAATATGTTTATAGCTGGTGTCTGTTACAGTTACAGAGAGTGTGATACATGTGTGAGCATCTGATTATGCATCTGACAGAAATGAAGTGTGTGAGGGTCTGTGCTAGAAACTGGGGACTTGTCAAAATCTTAGCCAGCAAATCGGAATTTTTGGTGTGTTAGGTATACTGACAGAAAGAAATATTTTTGCTTCAGATGAATTCTTCTACCAGGAATGTTCCTGGAATGAATGAGAACTGCTGCAAGGCTATGGTTTACTCTGCAGTGTGGGTAGCTGAAACTCCAGAGTGTGCTAGTGTGAGATGTGTGTTTTTCATTGCATACTTGTGCACGTAAATATTACTTTGTTTTCCACCAAAATCTGTCAGTTTGAGTCATAAAACCTTAATTTTCTTTACCATATCTGTTGTACTTTTCTGGTCTGAAGGTTTTTAGGATCTTTGACTTTTCTTTTTCCACAGTAATACTTAGAGGATGTGTTTTAAGCTTTGTTTCTATTTTACTATTCTTCACATGCTAATGTACGTTAACAGTTTATTGGTAAAAGATTGGAATTGTCTGGGAGATTTTCCAGGCTGAAAACATTCGGTCTGTAAATTTGAGTTCTCCTAGCTCTATAACAGACACCTTCAGACTTTAATCTGTATTCCAGAACTGAGCAGATTATTAAAAATATGTTGTAATTGATTTACATAAAAGCAAAGAATCAAGGTCAAGGGTGGTGGGAAGAGGCATGATGCTCTTTAAAGGATTTATCTGCATTTTCAAATTAATGTTTAGATGACAAAATAAACTTTTTTAACATATCTTGCTAAACTTTTAAAATGCATTTTATTTGGAATTTCTATTACATAGAAATAGAGAAACTGAGATTATAGGTGTTGCATCATATTCTCTGTTCCCTCTTACATGGAGCCTGTCACATGCTGTATCTTGCCAGCAATATATTTCATTTTCATAATTTGTTGATATCACATGGACTAAGTAAATCCCTTTCATAAAGCATAATCAAGAAAGATCGGGGTTTACAGAAGACGACTTCTCTGAATGTAGTGTGTGGTCCACATGCCTCTGCTGGCTGTTCTCCTCAAGGAAATGGCCGAGCTCAAAGGACTTGAGTTCAGAAAGGTTCAAGTCCTGTATCTTCTTAATTTTTCCTTTTGAAGTAATTCCAAATCGAAGAGGAGATCTGAAATTCATTCTCTGCCACACAATGTAAGGCCCACCTTTGCATTGCCCAGCATCTTCTTCCCATTTAGCTGGCATGCAGCAATGCATGGACCATTACACAGAAAACTAATAACAGTTCTGTCCTTTCTGAATTTGTCTCGGGGCTGGGCATGGCAACACCCTTTTCCTCTCGTCCAAGGATTTGTGATCTCAGGAGCTGTAGAAGTGGTGTGACTTCAGAAGTGGAGTTTCACTGTGTTGAGGAGGGGGTGGGATTAGGGAAAGGAGTGGAGACTTCTTGCCTGTGGGGTGAAGGCAATGGTGAGATAGCAAAGTCTACTTTAGGCATGAAACATAGCAAAAAGCTACTGACTGTGTTCCCAGAAAGGCTAGAAGGCAGTAGTACTTCTGTCACATAGAGGGAGAAACTCTTAAGCTCTCTGGGATGGGGAGAGGATATGGCCTTCCAGAGGTGCAGGCAGTCTCCAGTTTTTCCTCATACTGATGGCTGTAGCGCTCTCTGCCCTGTGCTGCAGCTGATTGCTGTGGTCTCATGCAGGGAAGAGGAATGGTTGCTATTAACAACCATAACGACTTTATCAGATCAGTCTCAGTTTCAAAGGGATTCTGCCACTCTTGCGGTACCTTCCTGAAAGCTGGAGTCGTCTTCCTTTCCCCCAAGGAGTTAGCATTTCACACCAGTCTGTTAAACCAGGAAGCAGAAGATGTAGAAAGTCCCTATATTGTTTAAGCTTCACCTTTACTGGTGACCCCTGAAGGATAAATGCATTTCTGGGGAGAGTGGAATATCCTTTGAATTCTGATGTAAATTACTGTGCCTGAGAATGCTTGTTAGTTGGGCAGGATCTGCAAATCCTTTCTAATTGCTCCAGTTCTTATTAAGGCCAAAAGCCAAGCTGTTTTTTTTTTTTTTTTTACAAAGTTGAATCCCCAGAGTAAAAGAATTCTGGCAAGCTTTTTTGCCACCAGAGACTATAGACCATGGTCCTAAAATGCTTGGTTTTTTCAAGAGCTTTACAGTGAAGAGCCATTTCTCTCTTTTGCTTTGTGCACTAAGACTGTCTAGTATTCCTTTGTGTGTGTGTGTCACAGTGTTAAACTCATGAAAGGACATTTACTGTGATGACAGATAGAAGCATAAGAAATATGGTGGTTGGATGAGCACCAAGATTTCCTTGTGCACTGAAGTGCAGTTTAGGCTTTTCCTTGAATTGAGTGACTATTGCTTAGGAATTTGAGAATGTTAATTCCAAGTTGAAGCAGTTTCACAACACAGGTTATGGCAGAGCTGTGATCTGAGTTAAAACCTTGATTTGCAGACCAGCAAAACCTCAGAACTTCATCTACACTACCCTGCCTGACAGAACCTAAATGCTAGCAGTGTGTCAGCTCTTTTAGGCAAGCTTCAGTTTCTTTCTGTACGTGAGATGAATAATGATGCATACAGAAACGCTGTCGCTTAATTTGCGAGAATCTGAGAGGAGCAGGTTTTAAAATGGTCTCCATTTGATCTTGACTATATAGTTGCTACTATTCCACTCAACAGTAAAATCAATCATCTTAGTTTAAATCTTTGTCCCCACATTGTGTACTCAACAGCATTGACTCACCCCTCTGCTACGTATATGCAGTATATTTTTTTTGTCCTTATTTTTAAATTATATGACTGAGATTTGTAGAATTGTGTGATCCATCCTATTCATTGTATTTGCAAAATTCCAATCAATGTTCTCCAGTCTGTGTGTAGCAGTAGATCAGATGTGTACTTTTAAGATTGCCACCCCAGATCTGCTGCATTTTTCACAAAGTAGACATGTATTTCATAAAGCCCGAGGAATACATAACTTGGTCAATTTAATAGTGTTGAAGCGTTATCAGTAATCTTCCATTTCCCATCTGTGCTTCTGAACTTTGCATCATTATGTTGATATTTCATGCTCTCCACTCCATTAACAGTTAGGAAGTTTTGTAGGGGGTCAACACTTCTCTAAGTTGTTCAGAAAGATTACAAGACTGGCATTTATAGTGTCAACTTCCAAAACTTCAGTGGAATCTCAGATGCTCTTTATACCTGTGTTTTCTTTTGTTTTAAATTCAACAATTTAAACAATGTAAACAATTCAAAAATGAAGATACTATTTTTTAATATAGATTTTCTTAGCTAATTATCTTTTTTTTTTTTTTTCAAGAAACAGGAGGTAGTTTCATTTACTTCACTTTGTAAGCTCTTTCTAGTTATGCAGCTAAGGGTCTGTCATGGAAGTTTTCTTCATTTATAGCTGCAAGGTTGCAACAAATTATTGTTACTAGGCAATATTACCTACAGTAACAGTACAGTAACAGTAACTACAGTGAACAGTAGTAAAGGTTGGTGTACAAAAAATGAGCAATTTTTAAGTACTTGAATCTTTACTGTCATGGATTTTAGAATATAACTGTTTTGTAGTACTCAGTCCTCTTTCATTTGAAAGCAACTACACGTGTAAAATATTAAGTTTGCTTATGTCAACAGTTTATGAATATTTTGTTTTCACTGGGGACTTCTTTGCATTTTACTTGTCTAATAAATGAAACAATTCACAAGCCAAATGCTTCTTGCTCTTGATGGCTTTAGGGAACCTTGTCATTCCCTGTAGCCTTCTCTCAGACCCAGTTGTGTGGCTCTGAAATCACTCAGCTGGTAATTAGGTATTTATCAGATTGTTTCTGAAAAGGGATGAGACAGTTATCTGACACAATTATCTTTGAAAATTGAATCCCTCTTTTCTGGTCCTGCTGAGGACATTCAAAGGTGCTGTGAATGTTTAAAGCTAAATGCCTTTGAAAAACCCTTGCTTTTTTATGTCAGGTATAACAGAGGAGTCCAAATGCAGTCAAAGGAATTTTTTTAACCTTTCAGGCACTGAATTTTCTTTCTATCAAGCATTGTTTCTTTTCCACTTGGCTCTGTTTGGAAGTACATTTGACAACCAACCACTTCACTCCTTCAAATATCCCCTGTTTAAGAAATACTGTTGATGTTCATGTATTATTATGAATAATTTTTTAAATGCAAGTTCACAATTTTCTTTTGTAGATATTAGCCTTTCAATTGATTGATTGATTGGAATATGCAATGATTTAATCCTATTTCAGTTCTACTTTTAAAGAAAATATGTAACAACTGGTGTGTTGAAACTATATCAAGGCATTACTAATCCTATTTTTCACCTGAATTTTTTTTTACCTATAATCTCAGAAACTTTAACGTAGTTCCAAGATCAAAAAGTGATGAGTATTTAGTTCTAGGATAGCAGTTTTAAAACACAGTATCTCACGTTAGGAAGCATGCAGCAGATACAATACCCAATCTTTCCAAACAATCCTTTGAAAAATCTTGGAAGTCAAGATGAGGATTGCTGGTTTAATATACCAGAGAGAAGAGAAAGAGATAATGCATCTGTAGCATAAGATATAAGTTCTTGTTTTGTTTCGATCACTCCTTGATTGTATTTTCAAAAATCAATAACTTCTTAACATTTAGACGGCTCTTAAGAAGGGTCTAACAGAAAACACAGGACTGAGTCCATTGTTACTGAATTTGACACAAAATTATATTAAAATAGAAGCATATTCTTACTACTTTGAAGAGATACCATTAACTTTTAACAAGTTCAAACCCCTTGGAAGGAATGTATTGTGGCTTAACCCAACAGGTAGCTATGCATCACACAGTTGTTTGCTCAACCCCCCACCCTCTCAGTGGAATGGAGGAGAAGTATCAGGAAATTATTTTTAAAAAAGTAGAATTCATGGGTTAAGATAAAAACTATTTACTAAGATGGAAAAGGGAGGGGGGGGGGGGGGGGGGGGGGGGGAAGATAATAGCAATGGTAATAATTTATCTGCAAAACATGTGACACAGAAGCAGTTTCTCACCACCTGCAGGCAAATGTCCAGCCAGACCCGAAGCATTGAGTGCCCACCCAGCCAGCTCCCTACCATTCTTCAAGTGTTTTTTTTTTTTTTTTTATGATGTCATGTGGTATGGGATATCCCTTTGTCCAGTTCAGGTCAGCTGTCTTTGTTATGTGCCCTCTCAGTTCCCACACTGGTGGGGCAGTATGCACTGGTGTGTTATCAACATTATTTTTCTTCTAGAGCCAAACCATAATATCATACCAGACATTATGAAGGAAAAATGAACTTTGTCCCAGATGAAACCGTGGCACTTAAGTTTGAACAGGAGATACTTAATTTCTATATCCCTTCATTTTTGTACAATGAGTTTATTCACATGAAAGATAGAGGTAACTGACACTGTAGGAGAATGTGTCGTCTTCTGCATGACTTTTTACTGCATTTTACTGCTTGCCAGCCACAAGTAGTATTCCTAATGGGGAAACTTCCTTTTTACTACTGATTTCTACTTTTTCCAGAGTTGAGAAGCAAGAGAAATACCAATGATTTTATGTCATAGATATTGCTTTTTTCTTTCCTGAGTAGCTGTAGATGAGCATCTGATGATTGACAATCCTATAATTTGAGTTCAGAATCAAGTCGAAGAAATTCAGTTTTCTTTCATGTTTGCTGAATTGCAGGCAGAAAAATTTCACTAAAATGGAGCAAAGTATTTAAAAGATTAAATCCTCTTACGTAGTCCAAGAACTGTGTTTCAAAATAATTGTATTTTAAAATTGTGTTGTTTGAGTTAATTGAAACTCCAGAAGACCGCTGTTCTACTTCTTTGTCAGGCATCTTTAATTATAGAAAAACTAGTGATCTGCACCTAAGATGAGCTGAAAGTGTCACTTTCTTCTAGGTACTAGAAAAAAAACAAGTAATTTTTAATAGACTATAGATATCCCTAAAACTACATTGCCTCTGCTTCTCCAACAAGTGCCTGTGCATGCCTGCAGGTAGCGTCCTGAACTGTGGAATATTTAGCAAAGACCATTCTGTCTTGCTTTCTTATATGGCTTCTTGACAGTGATGATACAAATGTCTTCACATCTGCCCTCTCTTTCCACAGCTTTTTACTGTATTAGCAGTTTCAATAAAAAAGGCTCATCAACAGAATGAAATAACCTTTAGGAGTTGTGTAAAGTCTTGTCCAATTAATTCACTTCTGAGTCTCACCAGCTATCTCCCCCATGAGTGGCTGAAAAAAAAATAGAGGACAAAACATAAAATACTGCAGGTCTGTGCAAGAGAACAATTTGCAAGTCAAAATTGATTGTTGCATTTCTGGGAAGTAATCAGCCTGAATATATGAACTACTGAGATGAACACTGCATTGTGTGCTTTCAGTTTATCTATATTCTCTGGTTACCTATGGAATCAAGAGATTATTCCAAACAAAACTCTCATCACAAACCATTTTTGACCATGCACTGAGGACTGTTCACCGGACAAATTATTTTTCCTAGTGTTTGTATATCCTTTTTTTTATTGAGCCCTGAAACACATGCCAAGCATAGTAGCTCCATTCTGTCAGTCTCTGCTGATGCTGATATCTTTTCTAGACAGTCTGCACTAAGGATATTATGGTTAATTTTCTGTGACATTCTTCTCTCATTTTGTTTCATTTTACTACAGCATTTCCTGAGACAGATGTGGACTGTTGATTTTGGTACTGTGGTTTCTAAACAGTGCAGCAGTAGGCTGAAAACCACCTCTGGAGATTGCCTGTTCCAGTCCTATTTAGGTCAAGGTCTGCTAGAGAGGGTTTCCATGGTACATAACCTGTTGGGTTTTTGCATAATCTCAAAGAAGGAGATCCACGTATTTCTGGGCACCTTGTTCCACTGTCCAGTCACCCTCATGGTAGAAATGTTTTATTTTAAAATGGAGTTTTCCATGTTTCAATCTGTGCATTTTGCTGGGTACCACAGAGTGAAATCTGGCTTTTTTTTTTTTTTTCCATTTCTTCCCATCAAGTCTTTATGTACATGAATCAGATCCCCCCCAGTGCATTCTCTCCTCAGGCTGAGAAGTCCCATCTCTCTCAGTCTCCTCTCAGTGCTCCAGTCTCTTGGTTATCTTTACTGGATTTGCTCCACCAAGTTTGTATGAGTCTTGCAATTAGGAGCCAGTACTCCATACTTAGCCTCACCAGCACAGAGCAGATAGGAACAGTCACTTCCCATGACCTGCTGGCTACTCTTTGCAGAACAGCCCAAGATACTTTGGCCTTCTTAGCAGCAAAGGCACCTTTCTGACTCAACTTGTTGTCCTCCAGGTCTCCAGAGTAACTTGATCCATCACCCTCTCAGAGACCAGAGGTGTGTCTGACTGGCTCTGGTTGTTCCATCTTAAAGGTAAAAGGGATTTTTGCTGTCTTCCAGATCTCAGGAACCTGAGAAACCTATTGATTGTCATGACCTTCCAAAGCTAATCAGGAGTGGCCTTGCAGTGACACTGGTTAGCTCTTTTGGCTCACACATGTTAATGCTATTGGATCCCTGGGACTAATGTGTCCATGTTAAATGATACCTAATCTGACCCTCGTCTACAAAGGGCAAGTATTTCTTAATCTTAACTTCTAGTTTCAGGAGCCTGGAATTTGTGATGGCTATTTGTGATGGTCTTTCCAACAAAAATTGAAGTGAAAGAAGATGCAGAGTGCATGTGCATTTTCTTCATCCTTTGTCACCCCACTTAGCAGCAGGCCCTCTTTTTCCTGCTGTTCTGTTTGATACTTAAGTGCTTGTGGAATCCCCTCTTGTTGCTCTTTGCAAACCTTACCAGAATAACCTTCAGGTCTTTGTTGGTTTTCCTAATCCCATTCTTGCACATTTGGACACTGTTTTTGTATTCCTCCAACCATAGCAGGCAAAAAAAGAGAACAGGAAGCACCCTAACTTAATTTGCTTGGGAAAGACCAATATTCTGGGGCTAAGGGACGAAGTTCTGAATCTAGAAGGGTACAGATCACTGTTACTTTTCTTGAGTGGCTCCAATTCACATAATTATTGGAAATCACTGTTTTGTTTGGATTACATTTTTGTCTGTTTTTTTATTTGCTTGTTTTTTATTTTGCTTTCTCTTTACGCTCTGTCTTTGACACATTCCAGGTCATGCATCATACCCTGCGTATCTACTGAATGATTAATATATTGATTCCTTTTGTAGAAAGCATGTTCTATTGCTTGCTGTCTCATTTATGGACTCCTCTCTGAGGAAATGTTGTTGTTGAAGCTGTCCATTGTTCAAAATTCATCTTAGTTTATTTAGCTGGTGAAGTGAAGGAAAAATTATAGATTAGCAGAGCTTCTGGTAGAGAGATTACTTATGAGACTGGTGGGAGGAAAAAGATTTTTCTTTTGTGGTATGTTTGGTTCTTCTCACTGAGCTTTCATGTGCAGGCAGTTCTGTAGTAGGTATTCAGGATTTAGACTGAAGTCTGGGTTCCTGTTCCTGCCTCCCAGTAGGATTTAGGGGACAATTTTTTTTTTTTTTTTAAGAATTATTGTAAGTGAACTACTGCTTAGGCAGTAAATACATCAAGCAAAGAATCAAGTTACTTAAAAACCTCAGTAAGACTGTTTATATGGGTTTGCTGCTTGCCTGGCTAAAAATGCAAATTGAGAGTGTAGAGTACATTTTTGTTTTACACAATGCTTTTCTCTGGATTAAACAAAATAAAAAGCAAAACAAAACTCCACAGCATAAAATGAACACAAATACTGTATTATGAATTGTAAAAACTTTCCTAGCAATTGTTTCTTAAAAAATTAAACGTGTTGCTATACTGTACTATAGTAACGCAAGGTAAACTTTGTGAATAGATGCACATGCCAGTTCCCTGGAGCTGTCTACTGAAACTGTCCCTGAAAAGATCACAATCCAGATCCACCAGTGTTCTATGCTACTACCTACTCTGGTTTAAATAGACATATATTTTCATAGCTGATTTTGTCTTAGTAGAGTTGATTTACTTTGTATCCAAAGCTGGCCATTTCTCCCCCCCCCCCCCCCCCCCCCAGTTCATCTACTCTTTTTCATTCTTGCTCCTAATTGGAAACAATGTATGCATTACTTCTCATTCTCCTAGAACTCTGAATAAATTCATTTTAACAAAGACAGGATATTTAAAATCTTAACTTCAGTGATAGGTAACTTTACTGATGATAATGCACAGAAGGAGGATTAAGCTCAAAAGTAGTGTCAGTCTAAACATAAATGGTGAGATACCTGGAGTCTGACTAATAGACGTGGAATTCTGATTAATAGACAGGAAAAGGATTGAATGACTGAGAAGCTCCATCTAATAACAGCAGGCCTAACAATGAATGAAGAGTTTCAAAAATAGCTTACATTTAAAAGTAGTTTATTTTGTTTCAGAAGGAGTTTCTGTTTCTTATATCTGTAGTAAATTTTTGTTTATTCACTCCAGAATGGTCTTTGGCAACAAACTTCTGATTTATCTTGTAATTAAGCTATCTTCTTCAATGTAGTATTTAACAGATTGTAAATCTCATAAGAATAATTTAATAGTAAAACTTATTTTCTATAAGTTAAAATCTTGATTGCTTGATTTTTGTGTCCTTTTCTTCAACTCAAAATCCTGTGAAAATGTAGTCTTAATGAGTTGCTTACTATTTCTGAAAAAAAAAAAAAAAAAAAAACAAAACACCAAAAACATATATAGTTGAATTGTTGTTTATTTTGAGTGGTTTTGAGGGAAAATGATTAAAAAAAAAAAAAAAAATTAAGGAGACGGGAGGAGAGAGAAAACCAGGATTATTTTTGTTGTTGGTGTTTGTTGTTGTTGTTGTGACTTGATATCTTTAATTTCTGCTGCTGTATGCTGGGCTGACTGTAGTGATAAATGGCAGTATGCCTGGAAAGTGGTAGAAAATAATTGATTAGACTCTTTCTCTTAATTTACAATAGTGCTTCTTTCTCCTCTGGGTTTGTGCAGTTTAATTTGCAATTGATTCTTTAATGATTATAATGTCATTGAAGAAACAGTGTTTATCTTCATTGCGTAGCATAGACAATACATTGCGCTTGAATCTTTTCTTGCACATTCTGGTGCAGTTCTGCACTCATTTAGTATAGTGTTATGTGAAATCTCAGGACAGCTGAAGTTTATATGGCTAGTGCATCCTTATGTCAGTGGCAACACATAATTGGTGGCAGTCCTCGTTCTACAAAATTAGTTTTGTAGTTCAGACACTGAAAGACTAATTGAAGGGTGAAACTGGAGTATTTGATACAATTATTATAGTCAAAATGTGTTATGACAATGCATAGATATGAATAGAAGTTATAAATACTAGGGTTACTCTGGAATTAATACCTCTTCTGTTATTATTGCCCATGGCATCAGAGGCAGATGTTGGTAGTATGGTAGTAGAGGCTGAACATAATGTTGGGGGCATCTTTGGTTTCAGCAACCATGAGATAGTGTAGTTCTGGATCTCACATGGAAGAAATAAAGCAGTAAGTAGGATTGCAACCCCAGACTTCAGGAGAGTCAACTTTGACCTCTTCAGGGGCCTACTTGGAGACATCTCATGGGTTAGATTATTGGGAGGTAAGAAGACCCAAGAGAGCTGATTGACATTCAAGTAGTGCTTATTCCAAGCTCAAGATCAGTGCATCCCTGAGTGTAAGAAATCAGGCAAAGGTGCCAGAAGACATTCATGCGTGAGCAAGGATCTCATGGAAAAACTGAAATGGAAGAAGAAAGTCTGTGGAATATGGGAAAGTTCTCTGGCCCCTAGAGAAGAATATAGGAATGCTGTCAGGTCACACAGGGGTGCAACAAAGAAGGCTAAGATCTACTAAAATCTGGTGAGGGAAATTAGCAATAACGAGAAAGACTTCTTTATGTATGTCAATAGCAAAAGAAAAGCTAGGAGAAAGTGCTGCTGAACGAGACAAATGCCCTGGTAATAGAGGACACAGGAATGAGTTACAAAACACCTTGTTTGCTTCAATATTTACTGCTAACATGGTCCCTCAGAAATCCTAGATCCTTGAGATCAGAGTCTGAGGAAAGGAAGATTTCCCCTTGGTTAAGGAGGATCTAGTCAGGTATTGTGTAGGCAAACTCAATACATACAAATAAAGAGTTCTGATGGATTGTACCCATGAGTACTGAGAGAGCTGGCAGAAGTGATTGTCAGGTTTCTCTCTATCATCTTTGAAATGTTATAGAGAACAGGAAAGATTTTCAAGGACTAGATAAAGGAGAATGTCTCCCCAGTCTTCAAACAGCAAGAAGGAAGAGCTGGCAACTACAGGCCAGTCAGCCTCACCTCTGTCCCTGGGAAGATGATAGAAATCTTATCCTGGATGTCATCACCAAACAAATGGAAGAAAAGAAGGTTATCAGGAATAGTCAATATGGGGAAATCATGCTTGACCAATCTGGTATCCTTTTATGATGTCATGACCAGTTGGGTACGTGAGGGGAGAATAGTAGATGTTGTCGGTCTTGGCTTCAGATAGGCTTTTGACATCCTTGTAATGAAGCTTAATAAGTGTGCGATAGATGAATGGACAGTGAAGTGGACTGAGAACTGGCTGACTGGCAGAGCTCAGACATGGGATCAGTGGCATAGAGTCTAGTTGGAGGCCTGCAACTAGTAGTGTTCTTCAGGGTTCAGTATTGAGTCTGATCTTGTTCAGTGTCTTCATCAGTGACCTGGACAAAGGGATAGAGTGCACTATCAGCAAGTTGCTGATGATACAAAGCTAGAATGAGTGATTTATACACAAAAAGGCTGTGCTGCCATACAGTGGGACCTAGACAGGCTGGTGAGTTGGCCAGAGATTAACTTGATGAGTTTCAGCAAGGACAAGTGCAGAGTCCTACACCTAAGGAGGAATAATACCATGTATCGGTCTAGATTTTGGGTTGACCTGATGGGAAGGAACTCTGCAGAGAAGGACCTGAGTGTCTTGGTAGACAACAGGTTGGCCACAAGCCAGCAGTGTGCCCTTGTGGACATGAAGGCGAGTGGTATCCTGGGGTACGTTAAAAAGAGTATGGCCAGCAGGTCAATGGAAATGATCCTCCCCTTCTACTTTGCCCTGACGAGGCTGCATCTGAAGTCCTATGTTCAGTGAGAGAATTTAGTGGAGGGCCACAAAGATGATTAAGGGCCTGGACTATCTTCTGTATGAGAAAAGGCTGGGAGACCCAGGACTCTTAAATCTGGAGAAGAGGAGACTGAGGGGGAATCTTATGAATGCATATAATGGATGGTTGTCAAATGAATGGGGCCAGGCGCTTTTCAGTAGTGCCCAGCAACAGGACAAAAGGGCAGTAAACACAAATTAGGACTTAAGAAATTCCATACAAATGTGAGGAAAAAAAATATGGACTTCGATGGTTACAAAGCACTGGAACAAGCTTTCCAGAAAGGCTGTGGAGTCTCCTTCTCTGGAGGTATTCAGAACCTGTCTGGACACTTTCCTCTGTCACCTGCTGTAGAGAATCAGCTTTGGCAGGGAGTTGAACTAGGTGATCTTCAGAGGTCCCTGCCAACCCCTACAATTCTGTGATTCTGTGGTCATGACCAGGTGTCTTTAGAAGATCTCTAAGGATGGAGACTCCACAACATCTCTGAGCAGCCTGTACCAGTGCTCTATCACTCATACGGGAAAGAAATACTTCCTGTTGTATAGACAGAGCTTTTTGAGTTTCAGTTTGTGCCCACTGTCTCTTGTCCTGGTGCTGGGCACCACTGAAAAGAGGCTGGCTATGCCTTCTTTGCACTTTTGTAGCTCTGTTATGTGATTTTGTCAGCTGGCATTTAGGAATCATAACCAAAATTTCTCATTTCAGTATATGTGTTTTCAGTTGCAAGGGAAATAAATACAAGGAGAGAGAAATAAGTGGAGGTATGGTGTTATCAAGGTCCAGTGTAATTATATTTTGTTGGACTAGAACTTCATGCATCAGCCTACCTCTCAGTTCCAATCATGTTCAGTGGTCTCTAATTGTTAGTTGAGGTAAGGCAGTTATGGTTATCTAGTAACTTGACAAATACATGAAATATCATCTCTTTTGTCACCAGGAACTTGATGTGAAGCTCCAGATATTATACAACACATAAATCATTGTGAGCACGTTTTATTTTGAACTGAGATAAAGGCTCTTATCAAAGCAACAAAGCAATAAAATTATTGCATTTATTTGAAGATTGTATATACTCAAACACATTTGTCTAAAAAACTTTGGATGTTTTTAGAAGCTTATGATTATCTAAACAATGCCATATGTTATTCAGAAACCTATAAACGAAAAGCATTGTTGTACAGATACATATACTGTATATGGGATCTGGAGAGTTCTGGCCAAGAAATACTGAGCGCCAACATAGTTGATGTGCAAGAGAACAAATAGGATGACCAGAAATTATTTCTGAACTGTGGTGGAGTTGTGAATACTTCTTAACCTACGGTTTTCTGGTTAGAAAAATGAGTCTAAAAGTCACATTTAATCTAAAGATTCTCTTCTGTGAAATTCAATTTTCCTACCAGTCACTTGAGAAGTTTCATCCCTTAATAACACAAACTCACTAGAAAGATCCCTTAACAGCTACATTTATTACTGGGTAAAATTGTCCATAGTCTTTGTTGAGCAAAAACACATCACAAAAAGAGTACTGTTGTAGTTTTAACCCGGGTTTTATAGAAAGCCAAATGCCACTGAAGTACATTTTTTAAACATAAGCAACAATCTTGCTAAATTTCTTAATAGCTTGAGCTAAATCTTAACCAGATAGCATGCAGCACTTAAAAAATACATTGAAACTCCTCATTTCTACCTTTAAAACATCTTTTTAGGGGTTGGATGTTCTGTAAGGATATTTAATGTATTTTTGATTGTAGTTTATAACTTTCTAATTGCTAGAAAAAAAAAAAATGACATATTTACCTTTATGGCTGACTGTACTGAAACCAGCAGACTTTACACAGTTATGCTAGGTAAAAATATTTGGGAGTAACTTAAATTTATCATTAATTCATCTGTTCTTATTTCCATTGCTCAATGCAGGTAATATTTACGTTAGCGCTGCTGAGCTGGTGTAATGCAAGGAAGGACACATCATGAAATGGAAACATTATCCTTTTTTGGTCATAGTAGCTGCGTGCAGCCTTTCCAGATGTCATCACTTACTGGGTCAGCTTATTCCAGGTAGGTACCTTTTATTTAAACATAAATGTTCATATTTTTAAGAATTGTTTTTATGATGTCAGTGTGAATACATGCATGTATATACATAAAACTGTCTCTCCGTATGTTCATTGTTGGGGGGGGGATGAGTTTAGTAATTTATGCGCATATCTATCTATCAAAATGCAGGATTTAATAAGTGCTGTGGTGTCTGTGCTGCAATTAATTGTTTGTCTCGATTATAAAGGGCAATACTAAAAAAAAAAAAAAAAAGCCTGAAAATCAAAGTAAGAAAAGATTAAGGTGGCTATTAAAACATTCCTTTGATTAGTGCTGTTGGAGGGAGGAAGAATACAGAGTGCAGAAGCTGACTTGAAGATCAAAGAGAATAGGAAATCTATAGAGAACCTTCCTGAAGAAGGAAAATGGCAGGCCATTGCAAATGTGAAGTAGCTAAAATGCTATGTCTTCAGTGAAATTCTGGTAATCATGCCAGTATCCATATGTGGAAAGTATTACTAATGTAGAGAGAGAAGTAATAAGTGTGTTTAAAAAACAGCAAAATGTTGTCCAGCTTGAAAGAGAAAGTGATGGGTAGCTTGTACAATTCAACAACAGCATGCAGTGGTTTTGTGGTTGAAGCAAAGTACCAGAAATAAAATGTGGCTTTTTTTTTTCTTTAGAACAAATCAGTAAAAACATCTTCTGAGTCATTCTGAATCATTTTCAGTACTTGTAGTGAAAACAAAACAAACTTTGATTGTTACTGATAATAATGTACACTCTTTCAGTAAAATGTAGGAGGAACCAGTAGACATACAAGGAAAATATGAAAGTAACATACTGATTTTTTGGTGTGGTATTTTTCTTTTCTGTTTTGCATTTGGATAGTAATCTAAAGACTGTACTGCCTGGATTTCTAACTTGAATATACTGTGCATACAGATTTTTTTTTTTGCCTATACAGTTCTTCATATATACAAAAGCAACTAGTTCAAACACAAATACTCAGTGAAAAGAGAAAAAGATTTTCCCTTCAAAGATTTGTTGTCCTGTAATGAAAAGTGGCTCACAGAATGTAAATTAGGGAAGTGAGTTGATACTGTTTTTTTTTTTTTTTTAATCTAATTTTGTTGGATTCAAATGCATTATGTAGGAGATGCAGAAAGACTCTGGAATAAAGTAAGATGCAAGTTAAAATTATCATTTTAAAAGTTTGACCTCAGACTTCAAAAACCATTTCAAAGCAATTTGCCTGTCAGAAAGACATCTACTACTCTTTGTAAAAGGAACGCCTGCAGATCCAAATGTATTTGCATGATAGCTACCTCTAACCACTCGCATTGGTTTCAATTTACTCCTAGTTTTGTAGACACTACTAAAAAGGCTCTTGGCATTGTATTACTTCCGTCAAATTAGTTTCAGAATAAAATCTCAGGTGACATTTTGATTTTGTCCCTGTTTTGTAATTTTCATCACAGATCCAATGCTTGAACCAGGAGATTACCCTGCTTAGCCAGACACTGGTGTGCTCAGTCTAGCTGGCAGGGTGCCAGGAGTGTGAATATCACAAATAATCAAATATAGCATGGAGGTTTTTTGTTTTTTGTTTTGTTTTTCCTTGAAGCAGTTCAACCCAAACACTTTTTGCTCTTTTCATGGCTTTTTCTTACAAAGCTTGTCATTCCTATTTTTTTTTTAATTGCACAGAAAGATCTGTGCAAAATCTGAAATGCTTTCATTCACTTAATTGTGGGGGAGAAATAATGCTTCTTTGGAATTCTGCTGTATTCTTAAACACATATAGATAGAGATAGATACATAAATATAAGAGGAGACAGCAGCTTTTTCTGAGAATTGCTTAAAGCAGTAAGTGCTAAAACATGTCAGATCACAGCACTGTTAATTGGTATATTGTTGCTTTGTTTTGCATTGTTTGGTTTTGGTGAGAAAAATTCCTTCCAAAAATCATTCAATTAATTATTTCTAGATAAATTTTTTCCTTGCTAGAAAAACCTTTAAGAATGGAATTTTATTGTTTCAAGCTCTCAAATTCTTAACATCAAGAATTGTTCTGGCTTACTGATGACAAACTCTTAGAAATTTGTTAATACTTGTCCTAAGAACTAGAATTCTTGACTTCAGTAAAATGTGATGAATTTTAATGATGGTCTTACAACTTTGAAATGTTTGCTGCCATTTTTTCTGAATCTTTTCATATATTCTTGTTGAGTCTCACTCTTTTGCATATGGGGTCCACAGGGAAGTACTGTCTCTCCCCTTTATTAAAATCATGGCTGAGCCTTTCATCTCATGTCATTACATCTTACCTCTAATTCACATATAAAATACACTCGGTGTTCCGCTATGGTTGTCTCCTGAGGCATAAAGTACCTCTGCCTTGGCACATCTTTATTTAATCGGGAGTGGAGTATTATCTAGAAGGATGTGATTTTTTTTTTTCTTCTTTCCAGTTTTTCGGCATATTTAAAAGCTGAATAACTTGATTGTTGATTTTAAAGTGCTCTGATCTAAGAAAACATGGCATTAACTAATGCTATATTATGTTTGGATGCATACACTTTTCTCTGTGCTTTCAGTTATGTCATTGAAATGTTTTAAAGTTTGCATTTACTACATTGTCAAAAATACTGAAGTGCAACAAAAGAACTTCAGATCCTACAGGTAGAAAAAGTCTTGAATAATTTAAATTGGACATGTTGGTTTTTTTTTTTTTTTCCAGCTTAAATTAATAGAGGTGGGCACAACCTTTTCAAAGTTGTGATTTGATAGCAAAAGCAGTACAAGCATTTCTCATGGACCTGGCTAGGCTTGTGATCAGATCTTTAGAAGGCAGTAATACTGTGTAAGTGAAAGTATCCTCCATCTGAAGTGGAATAGGTGCCACATGTGTGGGATCTAATCAATCTTTGAGCTTTATAGAGATATCTGGAAAAAGAAAATCTTTAAAACCTTATAACAACAGTTTTTTAATGCTCCTGGTAGATTTAATAATATAATTGCTCTAAGAGAAATCTCGGAAAGTGGAGGATGAAGGGAAAACTTCTTTTGAATTTTGAGTTTTTTTGAGATTTTCATAGAGGTATTACAGACCTCCATCATCTACAAATTCTGTCTCCCACTAATTGAGTAAATGCTAATCTTATGTTATCATCCCTAATTTTTAAGTAAAATGGATTGTTTTCTGATATCTGTATTGATTCTTAAATGTTAACTGTATTTTTTTCCTCCAGAAAATAGGTTTTTCTGGAGATAGAGTTAAATAACAAAGCATAATGTAAAATATATGCAACAAAATGTACATTTGAGAACAATGTTTCACCAGTGTAAGTTTGATACAGAAAATCCTACAACCTTCTCTGATAATCATAGGAGCTTGCTGGAATCCTGAAGAGAACCAGCCCAGGATTTTGCTTCCTGTGGAGCAGAGAAGAATATTTCAAAATTCACTTTCCCTAGTACTTCTTGGCTCACTAACAAAACATTGGAGAAAATATCTGCACTATCATAGGTTGTCTCTTTTGACAAGACAGTTATTATTCATAATTAAGCTTTCATAAATGGAGTCTAATGTTTAAGTAGAGTATGTATCTTTTGCCTACCTTTAAAGCCATGCTACGGAGTAAATTGTGAGCTTTCATCAAGTTCATCATAACTTGCTAACATGAGGAGCCATCTAATTCAGCCTCTTCAAGGATATTATTTGTTTTGTTTTTAAATATAAATTAACTTTTCAGTTCTTCAGAAACTGTGCACTGGAGAGATAATAAAAGCTTACAGATTTGCAGGTGTACTTTGCTACCTGCTTTTCAAACTGCTGGAATTATCTGATTATGGTACTCTGGCTTTATAAGTGTTTGATACATTTTAACAAGAAATTCTATGTTATTGTGGTTTCCCTACTACCTGTGAAGTCATCGTGAAAAGATGGCTCCTAACGCTGAAAAGATCCTCATTTGCTGCTTCATAAAGATTCATTCTCCTATTGTTTTAAAGTGCCTGAATGAAATTTCGATTAGATATCCAAAATAAATCTCTCAATGATCTGAGTAAGGTGTTGAATTGCTCACTTGAAGAATATACCTAGTTTTACGGTTTTGCAGGCTTTTCTGAGAGCAATATTAAAAAAAAATGAAATGTTCAGCCTCACTTAATCCACAATTTAACTACTGCCTCTCTTTTGACACTGCGTCAGTGGCAAAGGAAAAAGGATTCAAATTCTGTACAAGCTCCTGTTTGTGGAACTGTAAAGGACTCGCTGAACTAAGGAAATTAAGAGTGACCTGTACTCCCTTGATACTTTTTAAAAAGTAGAGGATATAGATTTGCATTCCTTCATCTGGAAAGAATAGATTTCACCCATTCTGAGTGAATTATGTAGCAGCTGAGCTGATAGTTAAAAAGATGGCATTTATTTTGATTTTATTTTTCTATCTGTTTGAAACAGTGATGCTCATAATTATTTTGTGGTGGGCTAGTAAGCATTTCAGAGTACCTGGACAGGAAAGTCTAGCTTGTAGGTCAGTGGGGAAATAAGGGAAAGGATAGATACCAAAAACCTCATAACTTATGTAAAATCTGAGCCTTCTCAGGAAGAGGTGTTTTAGTCCCAGAGGAACATTAACTCTAAAGTCAGAAGGACATGATTTATCAGATTTCTGTGTATCAGTCTCCAATTTCCATTTAAATTCCTCTTATTCTTTAGTTGAATATAAGAGAAAATGAAGATAACCTCTAGATACTTCTGATTAAAGACATATGTATAAGATTGAAAGTGTGTAAGTAGGCACAATTACAGAAAAACTGAGGTTTCAACTCATGTCTGAAGATCATCTTGTCTGATTTTTTTGCTCAGAACAATGCTATCATCTGAGTTGAATCAATTTGCACAAGGTCTCATCTAGCTGAGTTCTGAGCGTCTTCTAGGATGGAAATTTCATAAACTCTTTGGGGCACTTTGGTGTATTTTTCTTCCCTCCTTAGAGAGAGTTGAAGCTTTTAGTATTGTAGTTTGCGACTTTTGCTTCTTGTCCTTCCACTGTGCAAGTCTGGCTGGCTCTCACTTCCACAAGACTTTCTGTAAGGTAGTTGAAGTCTGCAATTACTCTCCTGTCTTAGAATTCTGTATGCTAAACTAACCCAACTCCCTTAACCTCTCCCTGTTTTTCCATATGTCTCAGCCTCTGACCATCTTAGAGACTAATGGGGATTCTTCCCCATTTTTCTATTTCTCTCTTGGAGCAAATGGTTCAAGAATGGAAGCATTTTTCCATATACAGACTCTTTAATGACAGCTGGATGAAATAAATCACCCCTTGACCTGTTGATTTTGCTCTCACTGAAGCACCCCCAGATTGTTGGTAGCCTCCTCTTGGCAAGGACATGCTGCCAGCTCAAATTCACCTTAGTCACTGGAACCACAGGTTTGTGTCATGTTCTTAACTTCCTGACATATACCTTCTACCACCAAAAGGATCTGTTGACAAACTACTGGCAAGAAATACTTTATTTTGGTGCATGTTCTCTCATTTTATTTTCACAGGGTTTAATGTATAACAGTATTGACTATAAATTACATCTTTGTGATTCTATTTTGCTGTAAGTTTTGATGAATCTGTAAGTGATGCATAGCAATGGATGATAATGTATTGTTTTCTTTTACGCGTGCCTCAAAGTTTGTAGACAGTGATCGAATTCAGAGAAAGTAGTCAGAAGGGTTAGGCCTCATAGAAGTTAAGGTCCATACTGTAACCTTTTGTGGAGAGGAAGCAGTACAGCTAAAGTCATCTGATCTGACCACTGTGTATTCCTATGCATATGTGTAAGCATTTGTAAATATAGACAACATGCATTTATCAGTTGATAACTGACTGAAAAGACATCCTGTCTCATCTGTCCTTTGAAGTGCGAGTTAATATGTCATCTTTGCAAATATTTGAAAAATATTCTTAAATCACAGCATTCATGAATTGAATTCTCAGAGTATTTCACTATTTCCTATTCTTTATGGTGTCAGTTTGTTTTTTCCTATTTTTTTTTCCGGGGAGGTGGGAAGGTAGACAAAGGTTTGGAATTCTTATCAAGTAGAAACATCATGCCATGAAAGGGGACAAATGTTGAAGCATGAAAAAAAAATCTGGCACATGCCTTGCCTTTCAGAGATTGTCACTGTGTACACTGAGGTCTTAATAAATAAGATTGCCAGCTGTACTTAATGGTTCCTTTAGTAGCGTTTAAAAAGACATATATAAAGTAATATACTTTATTTAATTGTCTGACTATGTGGAAAACCAAGAGGCAGAGTAAGCTGCAAGACACTTAAGGAAGAAATCTGTATTCTTAATCTAGCTGTATATCATGCAACTATTCTGCCTTGATGATGTGACCTCTGTGATGAACCTGGCTAGTAGAGCACATGTGCTGCACCATCTTCCTAATTAAGCCATCAAAATGCACTGGAGCAAACTGAGTGACTTGCATAGACCAGTGTAAGTAATTTTAGTTCCTCTATTGCTTGGTTAATAGAAAGTGGCACTGTTCTAGATTATGACTGATAGAGGTTACGTGCTACAGCTGCTCTTATTGTGCCTGCAGGTAGACCATTTTATAAGCAGTTTCTGTGCATATGTAATAAGGGGACACTTATTTCCCTTTCTTACTTTTTGAGGATGTAATCACAGAGACATTTCCTCCTCTTTTTATTTTTTCCCCCTAGAATCCCTTATCTACAATTATTCTCAAAGCACAGAGTTAGTCTACTTGTTTTTAATGCAGTAAAGGAACGTTTTCCAGAACTGATGTCAAAAAGAAAGGGTGTCTACTGAAGCAGATAAAAAAGAAATAAGAAAAAATGTCGGCAGTGACAATTGGACTCTTAAGAAAAAAAGGGGAAATATTTTTGATATGGATTTCATTGGCCTCAGCTTAAGCCTCTGTAAACATGTGGTATGGATTCTGAACCTTTTATTGGTATTCTTCACGAATAGTCTTACTTGCAGATTTAGAGGAGGTTTTTTTTTTTTAATTTTTTATTTTTTTTTTCCTTTCTTAGAAACAGATATACAAAAACTATCAGGCTGGCATAGTCAGGCCTTGAAAGTCCCTCGTAGTCATTATAAACTGACTGTAAAAACATCTTCTAGTCTGCATAGTTCTGTGGCACTCCAAAGCACATAGCAAGGCTACTGTAGAGGAGTTTGTGTGTCATAATCTAAGAATGAATTCTCTTGAATTCTGTAATTTCATGAATGTTAATGAAGAATGTATGTGTTTATAGATAATAGAATTTTGATTAGAAATTGTTCTACATAAATTAAAACAAGAATAAGTGATAAATTGTCCTGAGAAAAGTCTTCAGTTACAAAAGTGCAGAGCAAAATGACATAGTCTCTATTGAATCTAATCTTTATTTAGGTGATCAATCTCTTAGACCTTCAAAGCAACTTAATGCATTAACATCAATTATAAAACTTAATTTCAGTCATATCAGTGGAAGAATGTAAGAATTTACAAGGATGTTTTCACACTTATGACTACTCAAGGGGTTTCTGCAGGCGTTTCTATACTTGTTAATTTATTTTTAGTGCTGTGTAATATGGTGCCTAGGGATGCTTTATTAAGTATTTTAATTATTGTCAAATGTATTCTACAATTTCTGCCTTGAGAAAAGTAGTTTATATAAACCTGTATCTGTATATAAGAAAAAAAAATCTTTTTTCAGGGACTGCCACCTTAATTTTACACAAGATTCACAGAAAATTCCTACTTCTTGTCTAGTCTGAATTTTAAATCATAGTGGAATTGTTGAAACCAAATAAGTCATTTTAAGCTTTTACTCATCTTTAGCTATTGAGTTAGTTTGACACTAACAAGTACTGTATACATTATCATGTTATCGGTACAGCAGTGAGTAAATGACTAGCTGCTGTGTGTTCCTTATTCCATTATTTTTCAAGTTTATATTTTTGTTATTATATACAGCTTAAGTATTTTTCCTACATTGACGATTGTATGTTGGTAGTCAAAATAACATGTCAAATACGGTATGTACATTACTTCCAAATCAATCAACTAAGTTTATTCTGTTGAATGAAAACAAAAACACCTAACCTTACTAATGATTTTTGCTTAAGGCATTCTTGCAGGCTACTGTGAAGATAAAAGACCCGTTAACAGTGATGCGAAGCACATCTGGTTAGCCATTTACTGTTGAGTTTCTATGTTTAGATATTTCTTTAATTACACTTCTGTAGTCTTTTTTCTTCTTCTTTTTCCTCCCCAGTATTTCCCTATGGATAAAATTTAATGATATTATTTATAACTTGCTTTATAAATTAGATCATAAATGACTGAAGTTTATGCCTACATCATTTTGACATGCAGCTGATGTGACCTCCAAGGTCACACTTTTAATACATGAAAATAAAAAGGCAGCTAGGCAACTAATGGTACCTGACAAAGGGATGCACTGCTGGTCTTTTTTCTTTTTCTTCCCTCACTCTCTCTCTTTTATTTGGAGTTATACCCTTCAGGGTTTCTTTTACTTACTGTACTCCCTATTAAGTATGATTAAACTGTTCCCAGTTGTCTGTATGCCCATCTGAATCTTCAGAGTTAAATGCCCAGGTGTAAAATTTAAGATTTTCATAGAATTATAGAATGGGCTGGGCTGGAAGGGACCTTAAAGATCACCCAGTTCCAGTCCCTTGCCATGGGCACGGCTGCCACACTCAGCTCAAACTGCCCAGGGTCCTATCTAAGCTGGCCTTAAGTACCTCCAGGGATGGCGCACCAGAACTTCTCTGGGCAGCCTGTGCCAGGGCCTCACCATCCTCTGAGTGAAAATATTCCTTCTAACATGTAGCCTTAATTTCCCCTAATTTACTCTGAAGCCATTCTCCCTTGTCCTATCACTATCAGACCACGTAAGATGTCAGTCCCCCTCTTGTTTATAAGCTCTCTTTAAGTCTCTTCAAGGCCACAATGAGATCTCCCTAGAGCCTTCTCTTATACAAGCTAACCAATCCTAACTCCGTCAAGCTGTCTTTATAGGAGAGGTGCTCCAGCCCTGTGACTGTATTCATTGCCCTCCTCTTGATCTGTTCCATTAGCTCCACATCTTTACTGGGGCCCCAGGCCTGGATGCAGTACTCCAGATAGGGCTTCACAAGAGCTGAGTAGAGGGGGACAATCACCTCCCTCTCCATGTTGCCCACCTCTCTTTTAATGCAGCCCAGGATACCATTGGACTTCTGGGCTGCAAGAGCACACAGCTGGCTTGTGTTCAGTTTTTCATCCACCAGGCCTCCCAACTCCTCTGCAAGGCTGCTCTCAATGAGTTCTTCTCCAAGTCATGTACAGTAAAAAATATTTTATTATATTCAGTAACTCTTCTCTAAAAGTATGGCACCACACTAACACAAAACTGATCACTTGCATGTTTTGAAATTACTCAATGTTTAAGCATGTCTTCCTTCCTTTAATCATATTTGTTGTTAAAATGTAGATTTTAATTCTTGAAATCTGCTACAGATTTAAGCTTCTTTGCCAATTTGGCATGTAACACACAAACATCATATTTTGAAAAGTGTGATGCTCTAATGATGCTGTTTCTGTGATCTCCTCTTGTTACATCTCTAAGTGCAGATTTGCTTATAGTTGGTAGTTGATAAGCTGCATTTCATCTGGTTATCAGTTCAGGACTAAGCACTGTGCTAATTCAGAATTGGACCAAATGGAAAGACCAAAGCCTGTGGATGTTCATGACTGTATCTTCTACTGAGAAACTGAGACATTTGGAATTGGAATTATAAGATTAAAAAAAAAAAAAAAAATCATTTTTCAGTGGCGTGTGTTCAGTTGCTTCTTTCATCTATCCTCTGGTAACACACTTGTACACAGATTCATTATTTTCTAGTTCCTGTTGTTTTTTTTTTCCTAGTTTTCTAGTTCCTGTTCATTTCTTTTGATTTTTATTATTTGCTTTTATTGCTAGACATTACAAACTATTATCTGTTTATTATCACAGATGCTTATGATTGGCTTCTCTGTAATCTTCAGGTTAGCTTCAACCAACACTGCACAAAGAAGTTAGCATTTGTTCTAAAATGTCAGCAGTTTGGTGGCATGCCCATTTGTATTGGTTTCTCTTTCTACTTTTAAGTTGGAGCTGTTGCAGGGGAGAAAGTCTTTATACTGTTTTAGCATTTGCCTTTAACAAGGTAGTTTTGATATGTCTTAAGTACACAGATCAAAACTGGTACTTGAATCTTATAGGACTCTGTTCTAAATTTTCAAAAAAATGCGGACTATTCCAAGTTAAAACTAGGATTGCAGAAAAACTAGGATTGATGATTACTGTCTATCTTCCTTCCCAGTTTATTTTGCATTTCTTTAAAATATGTCACTTTCAAAATTTCTGTCCTTGAAAGGGCTTGCTGTATAGAGAGTTCAATATGTTAACTTCAGGTTCATTTCCTTCTAGCATTTACACAGCTTACCCAAATTGAGCTCTCTGCTCTCATGGCTAGATTACTTATGGGACCTGAGCTGCCTTATTTAAAGCTAGCTTGGAAACTCGACTTCACACTGCAATCTGCTGTTCTTTCACTGTCTGCTGTCTTTATTTCATACTGCAACTTTTCTTGCAAGACTTCATGTTGTTTTATTCTATTGTAGACACTTTTAAAAATTATAGTTTGCAGTTGAAATAGACATTTAATTTCTGTGATTTTATTTTTCAGAAAGATTCCATTATTACAGCTTTTTGGTTTTTTTTTCCTCCTATGGCTTTTGAAAAACTATACAGATGGTGGTTTTTCTTGTTGTTTTTTTTTTTTTTTTAAGAAACATTATAAGAGAAAGTTGTGCATGCTTTATCAGGAAATTCTGAATCATCTAGTATTTCAAAGGAATTAAGTATAGTGAGAAAAAGGATGGCTTAGGGTCAGTCATAGCTTATGATGGTATTCTGTCACTGTCAAGTCTGACTTTGAGCTCTCATTCAAAATATTTAGCCTTTCTATTACTGGAGAAAGTCCAATCCATCTACATTACAGTCATCTTGCAAGAAATAAAGGAAATCCCTTGGTCAGCATTTGCAGAAGAGTCAGTTTTGCTAATTCAGACGAGCTGTCAGAATCTTGTCATTAGAATTGACTAGTCCATACTCTCATCAAAAGAGAGTGGAGGCAACAATACAGTACATAACTACAGCAGTAATATTTTTATTGAAACTGAAGGAAAATCTAGAGTAAAACTGTTTATTTCTAGTCTGATTGCATGAAATCTTTATTATAATAGATGATAATTCATGTACATAGCAAAGCATAAGCAATATTTTAATACTGTAGATCCAATTTAACAAATTCCATTCAAGGGCCATAGGGCACTTGTAGTCACCATTAAATCTTGCTCATGAACTGATGTGTCAAATTAAAAAGTAAAGTGGCTTTGATGAAGACTTCATCTTCCCATTTTAATCTTTAATACATTTCTGAATAGGGAAAAAATAGCATGGGACAGGAACAGGAAAAAGAGGAAGAGAACAGAGGGATTGATGTAGAATGGCTGCTAACATAGGAGCAGAAATGACAGGAGGCTGAAAATAAATGTGGGAAGTCCTTCACTACTGTCAGAGAATGATGTTCTACTTGTGCTTTACTGGATTAGATAGTATGAAGGGATCTGTATTTCTGCCTCCCTCAGACTACAAGGCAAAGTATAGAGAAGGAGTTGCTATTCTGAATTTCATATTAAGATGACTCTTGGGACTTACTGCTCAGTCCCAAGAGTTAGAAAGTGCTCCTATTCTGAGTCTGTCTAGTTCCTTCTGATGAAGGACAGTAGGAGAGTTGGCCAAGGAAATGCTGGAGAATGGATTATATAGTGGAAGAAAATCAGAGCAACAATTATAAATGATTAGGTTGTGAAAAGTTCATCACCATTTTTTAACTGAATGAATATCTTATGTCAGCTGAGAACATTCACACTCGAGGTCTATTTATGTCATATTACCATGTTTAGTAAAAGACATAATTTCATGCTGTCCATACTGTCAAAACTTCTTTTGAAGATAAGCTAATGTGTACAATATTACTCTGTACATATACTAGAAATTTCTTTGCACGTATTGTCTTTTTTGTTCTTTTTAACTTGGTTTAGGTAGATCTAACTAGGTGGCAGGGAGGACAGAGGAGGAGGAAGAAAGGAAAATGTGTGCAGAAGGGTATAAAGGAAATGGAGGGGAAGACAAAGGAAGTAATTGCTGAAAGAATTTCAAAGGGGATTTTACAGATACCTAGAAGAATCAAGTTGGGAGAATATAATAGCATAGAGGATCTTTTTTTTTTTTTTTTTTATAGATTTACTTGTTATGGGACAATTTCTTTTTCTATCATGTTTCTGTAATATGATATTGAGTGCCCTGTGCTTCCAGACTGCAGGAAGGGTATGAGCATTAAGGAATGCTGATGCTATATTGTCTGTTGTATATACAGTCTACCTACAGAGAGCTGAAGTCCATCCATGCATCTGCCAGTGGTTTCTGAAGTGGTGTTGCGCAAAGAGGCTTCGTTAGAGGTCCACACCTCATTTCATGAATTGTTTAATTTTACTCTCAGGGCCCTGTTTTCTAGCAACTCTGCACATTCACCATTAGAATTAGACTTAATTTTTCCCATCACAGCAGAATATTACTAGTATGTAAAAAAAAAAAAAAAATATTTTAAAATGATATCTGCATTGTCTCATTTTATCTGTATGAAAGGCATGGAAAATTTGAGTATTTTGGATGATAGGCTTCAATTCCTTTCCATTAATTATAATGGTAGAAGTAATATTGTACAGGGAAAAAACTATACTTAATACTTTTGAAGTTCACATACTTAAAGGGCAGAGTGTGCTAAGACAATGTTAAAATAGTACAGCATAAATTTCACTTACACAGTTTTATAGTCTAGCATATGGACTCATTCATAGGTCTGATTTTCTTTGTTTATAGTTTAGGAAGGAAATATTGATAGTTGTATACCCACAAGTTTCAGAACTACTGTATGTAAAACTTAGAATGTAACTCTTCAGAAATGGCAACTTAACAGTTTTAGTAAGAAAAAAATGAAATCAATCAAACAAAAAACAACAACTTGAAGAAATACACAAGTATTTGCAAACAGAAGAAAAAATGTTTATTAATTTCTTCTCAAAACAGGGAATGCTGATTATGCATTTTTCATTGCTGTGCTGACACTTGGTATTCTTCATTAAATTAGTTTCATCAAACTATCTAATGTTTTAGAAACTTGCATTTGAGTGGATTTATGTTCTGAGTATGATATACTTAATAAGAAGAGACAGTTGCTGCACCCTAGATGCACTGTTGGCTGGAATTGCCCTTTGTAGCTGCCCGTTGTCTCCCTTTGCTGAAGAAAGAGTTTGGATTTAACTTGGATTGAATAAATCCCATCTTTGGTGTCTGCTAAATCTCTTGTCAACTGGGCTGCTGCTAGACTAAACAATGGATATGCTGTTATTTATTTTGCACGTGTTCATCTTGCAATTGCCCAAGTCAAGGATCAAGAAAAAGAGTACTGTGGCTACATAGTAGCCCATGTGTACCTGTATTCTTTCCAGGAAAACTAAAGCCCTGGGATAAAGGCTCTCAGTGCTTGCCTTAAGTAATGATCAAACTGAGGAAGCAGTGCAGGATCCAACAGTTTAGATGTAGCAAGGCAGTCTTGATCAGGTTTGAGGGGTTTAATGATGAGATATTACAGAAAATTATTTTCCCTAGCTTATTGTGGCAGCAAGGCTAAAGTATGTAGAAGGCTTGTAGCTCTAGTGCAGAATAGGAAGAGGTATTTGTGAATTATTAGTAAGAGAGGCAATGGCAACATGTAATATATTTCATTACATTGTTTGGACAATGTGCTGTCAGAAATGAGGAATTTTGAAACCCTTTGGGAAGTCTTCAGCATGATCTTGGAAGGGACTGTGGAGGGAGCCTGCTGCAAATCTTGAAGTGTGAGTCACAAGTGTCAGCAGCTGAGCCAGAGTGTGTCTGGTCTCAGAAGGGGAAAAAGAGTTATGCCTAAAGTTTAAACTCCAGACGCAGTGCCTGAAAGCTAATCAGTCTCAGGAAACATAAAAGCTCAACCAAGTAAAGCATGAGGAAATAAATTAGAGAATAGTTACAAGGGTCTGAGTTTATTTCAGCTGGCATGTTAAATGGAGGTATCTGAGGTGGGGCCCCTCTGCAGACAAGGTTAAATTGGGTTGAATTATTCCTTGATTACTTATGTCTCTGCCTTGACTAAAGAAGGAACCAGTAATGATACCTTGTGAGTGTCTGATGTTAGATCAAGTTTATCAAGTTCATTTTCTCATCTACAGATTTTTCCATCTGAAGAACTTTCTTGGCAAATACTCCAGACTCCCTCTCTAAACTGATAATTGTGTTCTCTCATTTTCTGTTGAGACAGAAACATGTATGCCATGTACAAAGTAGTAGTAGCAGCAAAGTTATGAAGCAGTCTTTACATTACTTGCTCAGGTATGGATAATTCTTATTTACACCCCTCAGATCCTCTAGGTTTTTGAGCTGTCTGTTTTGGAGAATAATTTTGAATAGCCTTAGAGAGAGATGATTAAATTGCAAGCTATTTCTCTTTGTGCCTACTTTTTCTTCCCTTCTGTGGGGGAAAAAAACAAACAAACAAGAAAAAACAACCAATAAAAAGTATTTAAGGATGCCATTTAAAAGGAGCAACATATGAACAAATTTATTTCCAAGACTTGCTGTGAATAATAAAACATTAGTTCACAGTTTTAAGGATGACAACAAAATGAAATGTTGCAGGTAGATATTGTTATTAACATTCAGCTTATTAAATGCAACAGGTGTTCTCCCTTGTGAATAGACTCTACTATATTACTTGTGGAAAAGCATGGGAAGAAGTTGAGGTTTTACATAAAACTGCTACCCTCATGCAACCCAAGTGCTGAGTTTTAGAATTTGCTCCTTTAAAAATGTATATGATATCCTAGTTTTGCGTAAAGCCAATTAATGTATTCCATTTAGTCTGAAAGTTGTGAAGGTTTATTAAAGAAATCTGTCTGTTTTAACTCACTTGGCACATTTTTATAAAATCCTGCTATAACAAAATGATAAATAAGGAGAAAAATTTACGCAGGTTAAGTTTATATATTTTGAGTGCTTCTACTGCAACATTGTATCTCTTCCAAATATACGTTTCTGTATGTGCTTCTCTCAGTAGCATTCGTATTTTAACATGTTTTAACCCAATTACTTATTTCTGCATGAACTTTGTACTAATACTTGTGTTACGGATTAAACTCGATGAGTAACATGATTATTTTACAAAGCAGCCCTATAGCCAGTGGCATCTTTCTAAATAATGTGATGGCTGAAGAATTCAGAAAAACAGACTGGAGAACAGAATGTGTCAGCCGTTCTCAAATGCAATGCTGGTGTAAGGGATTACGCACACTATGTGTGTGTGAGATAGGTAGGTTTTTAGAGATTAGTCGTTGGAGAACAGGGGAATAGAGCACTGCAGGGATAAGAATCAATCTTTGCTGTTAATCTTGATGCATTTGCAAAATTTTTCTTTAAGGTAGTTAGAAAAGTAATCAGAATTTTTCAAGTTCAAGTGTCATTTTAAACTCTTTCTGTTGCATTTTTTTTTAAATGACACTGGTGTTTTGAGTAAATTTTTTTTAATTGTAAAATGCTTGTTTATTGTAAAACAAAAACAAAAAAAAAACCACAACAAAAAAAACCCAACCGATAATTGTAAAAATGATTAAAAATTAAAACAAACCTATATAGGTGCATACGTATATGAATGTGCCTGGCTATACCTGCTCCAGGGAAAGACTTTAAAAGAAGCAGAAATAAATTTATGGAAAAAATGTTTTTTAAAATAATAATTAGAAGCAACATAACTAAATTAAAACTATTTAATTAAACTAATTTAAATTTAAATTCAGGTACTTCTGTACTCTTTCTCATCTTGCAAGCTGCTTGAAATTAAAATGTTGATCTATTCATTTTAAAGGCATCAAAGTAAACCTTTATATCAACTTTACAAACATATCCCAATTCTTTAGTTTGTGAGAAATATAGATAGCATTTGCAGAATCTTACGTTACAGGTAATAAACTTTCACAACACTATTTCATTTCTTGATAGCTTGCTTTTTTACTCTTCCTCCTATACTCCCAATCAGAATTGAGAAAATTTAAATCTTCTCACAATTGATCATATTTTCTCATATGGATAATCAAAAGCCTATGATGTTTTATGAAACATAGTGGCTTGATAAAGTGAATTGGGATTTAGAAATCTAATATTTCTGTACTTGTTTTCATAAATATTGTGTGTCTTTTGGAGAACAAAAATAGACAGGGAAGTATCCTTGGAATTACTGTGGAACCAGTGGAGGTTACAATCCTTGACGATTAATTGCTGCTCATAAATTCACCTTATTTTCTGATTAATGACTCAAGATGTTGATGTTAGTGTTTTATTACTCCTGCATTGTTACATATTTTGTGAATTATAGGCAATGTTATCACTTGGCATTGCAAGCATAATGAATACACATTATTGCTTTTCCTTTGATACTGTTTATTATACAGACTTCTGCATGAATGATTTTATTTCTCTATTAATAAAAGCCCCTTTAATTTACACATATGAGTCAGTGCCCAAATATGGTTCTGATATAATCTCCATGTTAAGAATGTAATTCAGTGTAGTTGATCGCTGTAGCATAGCGTATCCATACCTAAGGATAAGAAATGCTGTATTATTTACTGATTTCTGAAAATTATATTGCAGAATATAGTCATCAAATTTCAAACTCATTTCAGTAAGGGAGTGGTGATCCCAGTTAATATACTGATAATGAAAAGAAAGAGATGGATGACTTTTAGAACTGACAATCTGGCAATTTCATCATCTCTCAATCACTATTTTGCCATATAGTACTTTTTTTTCCTTCCACTTTTCTTTTGAGGTATTGAGCACTACTTCTACTGACATGTTATTAATGGAACTGCTTAAGACTGAAAGCCATAAAGCCACAGAAAGCCCATCAAGTAACGTCCATTTTTTTTATTATGAATTTTGAAGAGCAGAGCTTGTTTGTGTGTTATGTTCTGCAAAACAGTGGTGTCCAAGTACTGCATGTAGCCTCCACTGAAAGGAATGCCAGATTGTTCATACTGTGAAGTTCTTTCCTCTGAACTTAGCAGGGATAGCAGGGATAATGAGAGCTCAACATTAAAGTATTGTGGAGATGGCTAGCAACAGGAAATTAGAAACTGCTAGATAAATAGCTGAGAAGTGTTTACTAAATACATTTGTGAAATTAATTAAAGAAATGCAACAAAAGAGAGAAGAAAATGAAAGATGGGCGTCCTAGAGTTTATATCCTTACAGGAATATTTTTGGTACATGCTCACTAGCTATCAAAGAGAAAACTTGAAGGCTGGTGATCAGCTCCAGTATGAGAATTGGAGCTGTAGCCCAAAGGCAAGAGAGAAGGAGAAAAAAAGATGGAGCCCTAGAAATAGTATATTTTACTTTTAAAGAGAAAAATGAGGTAAAAAGAACATTAACTAAAAGATTCAGCTCTGACTGCTGACACGTCTGGTGACATGCATTAACCTTCAGCATGCCAGTAAGGGAGACTTTTTTTGCTCAGAAAATACAATTCAGACATGTCAGACAGCCACTGAAGTTTTCTCACAAGCCTCTAAAGTCACTGTATCTTTTAATAATTCTCCATTAAAATACTTCAGTAACTCAGCCAACTACTGTATATTCAGACAGATATGCCAGAGAACTTACATGATCACATCTAAACTATTTCTAAATGGATTCCTCAGGAAATAATTATATTAGTGAGTGAATTCAGAGTAAGTGATATACTGTTTAAATTAGTGTAGGGATTAGGACTATTATAAAACTGTAAGATAAGGTCAAGAGGAAGCAAGACAATGAATGGTTATTATTATAGATTGTCTTGTAGAAGAATTATAGAATTTTACATCAGAGTTTTGTATAGAGAAGCTGATCCCCAAACAAAAGGATAGTTACTTAATACAGAGAGAGAAATTGATTGAGAGAAATTCCAAATATTTTGCAGTACTTGTTTTTTTATTTTATTTATTTATTTATTTATATTTCAAATGATCGAGCATAATGATTTAATAGTACAACTTCAAATGAATTCTGGAGCAAGATAGGCAATGATCTGGTAATTACCTTCCTTGCCAGTATAATTACCTGTTGAGATACATTCAGTGTAGAATGCTACAAGCTAAAGATTGTTTCCTTTTCCATGGCATTTTGAGTTTTAGGGGATTTATTCTAATTTGAAACCCATTTTTTAGAATATTGAACAAAATCAGTAGTAGCCTTCTAGGATTTTCCATATTTTGAGAATTAACTATGTTGGAATTAAAATAATTCCATGCTAATCTTCTGAAAATCAGCAATGGTGAGAAAGTTCATAAAAGAGCACTGCTTTTTCTCTTTGGTAAATAATAATTGTAACCTACAAGAATTTCATGAATATTTCTGAAGGAACAGAGACAAGAAAGATGCACGTGAAGTCCATGTTAAAACTGAAGACCCTTATTGAATGTGAGATTCCATCTCCACTGGCCAAACTTCTGTCATTGCATAAAGGCTAACTTCCCTGATGGCTCAGGTTTTCACAGCATGACCTCAGCAGAACAGTGTTGCAAGACCATTTGAGAACTTTTCTTAGCTTTTTATGTAAATCACAATTACATATATCAAAATTTCCTAATAGACTTTGAAGACTTCAGAAAAATATTCCGTCTAGATCTGCCAAATTACGGAATGAGCAAATTTCATGCCTATAGAATACAGTGGTGAAATGAGGTGGATTCAAAGAGGGGAACTGCCAGATATAATGACTATCAGTGGAGAAAGTACTCTCTATATTTGCTTCCTTATAAATGCAGCAGGGGATAAAGGAGAGACAGAAAAGAAAGAAGACAAGTCTTCTTGTCTGGACACTTCACAACACTGGATGAAGCAGAATACAGTTGAAATATTTGGAAAATTGATTCACAGAAGGTAACAGTAACATACTGGGTAATAACAATACTAGTAATTACTCAAGCTAAAAGCAGGAAAGGCTTTGGTATGAAAACCTGTAAAAATGTGAGAATGTATCATCAATTACTTTTATATATCTATTTATAAAATGTTCACTGATATAGAATCCATATAGTCGTTTCAAAAATATGCTTTATTGCCAGTCTGAAGATTCAGAATGAATCCATGAATTCCACTATGATTCCTATTAATACCGTCCTGGCATATTTTTCTGTCAGATAACTGATTGCAGTACATAGAGTAATCCACCTAATTTCTCTGGTTAAATGGGCATATTTGTAAGTATTGACTCAGTGTGAAGTTGCTGTGTGAAAGGAGATCTCCATCCAAAAGATGTTCACGCATTATTCATGTTGCAGTCTTTCTGTGCAAGTTAAATCTTACATACTTGAGAATATGCACAATGTAAATCATAGCGTGGTACCAGTGAAAACTTCTGAGGAAATTTTAGTTGGATCATGTATTATGTGTGTATGTGTGCAGATGTGTCAGCAGTTCTGGACACCCAAGAGCAGGGTTGGGTTGTTTCTTTCAAGGAACCTATTACATTCTAGGTGAGAGCCTGTCCAAGAAGTTTGTAGTTAGTATGGACTTTCCTGGAATTTTAGAGCAGCTCAGATTGGAACAACCCTGGGAGGTCCCTTCTGCTCAAAGCGGGGTCAGCTACAAGGTTATATCAGTTCTTGAAGATTTCCAAGGACTTAGTTTGCACAATTCTGCAAAGTTTTTTGAATATCAGCTATCCTCATGGGAGCACATTCCTTGTATCCAGTTAGAACTTATTTTATATCAATCTGATTTTCTCCTTTTGTTACTGTGCACTATAGTAAAGGGCTTGAATCCTCACAAATGGATCTTGACTTTTTGTACCAGCATGTAGGTCCATCTGTTGTTTCAGAAAAATGTTTCACAGCATTTACAATAGTAAAACAAATCAACTGAGTACATTTCCAATGTACAATTCTTTTAACGTTTAAATAGAAACAGTTTACATGGCTTATTGAAATATGATCATTGATCACGCACAGTCTTTCCAGTGTGGAACTGGAATTTATCAGAAAGATGATACTTCTGTGATTAATCCTTTAAAAAAAAAAAAAAATATATATATATATATATATATATATATATATAATATTTTAATTGAAAGAAGATCTATAATGTTTGCATGCTGATCATATTGTGTAATATTGGATTATCTAAATCTATGTTATTTTTTCATTAAAATAAATCTGGAGAATGTGGATTTACTACTTAGGTACCATGATCCTATTTCTTATATTCATGCTGTGAAATTAATTGAGAGAAATACTGTCTATTTCAATTTGTCTGTTTTGGCCACCCTAACATATAGGGTGGGATGGGGTAAGCTCTTTCATTTTTTCCTTTTATTTCAGAAAGCTAAAAGTGAGATTTCAAGTGAAAAATGAATACATTCACTCACAAGATTCAGGCTGTGTTTATGAATGGGAAAGGAAATTTATTTCATGGCTTTTCCATCATGTTGTCAGATGCTTGTATATTTGATTTCCAGTTGTATTATAGTCCACTCCAATGTTTTAGTTGTTGCTGAGCAGTGCTGTGTAGAGCCAAGGACGTTTCAGTTTCTCAGCTTCTCATAATGTCCTGCCACTGAGGGGACTAGGGAGGCAAAAGGAGCTGGGAAAGGAAAGAAACAGTATGGCTGACAGGCCAAAAGGGTATTCCATACCATATGACAATGTGAAAAAATTATAAAGTAGAGGGAGGTTGGATGGAAGGGCAGTCGCTTCTCGGGGACTGAGAGTACGTTAGTTGGCAGGTGGTGAAAAATTGTTTGTGTTGTTTTGCATGTGTATGTGTGTGTGTATATATATATATACACACATTATATGTGTATGTATAACTATCGCTGCTGTTATTTCTTTCTTCCTTTACCGTGTTAGTAAATTTATGTCAGTGTATCTCTTAGTAAGTATATCTCAACTTGGAAGTTCTACATTTCTTTTTCCTTCCAATTCTCTCCCTCACCACACTGGGAGGGTTCATTAGCCTCAAGTACCTTCACTCTATTGTTTGAGGAAGAAGGCAGAATAGGAAAATCGTTTTCTGCTGTATCACTCACTGCAAATAGATATCAAGGCTCATTAATACCACCAACACATTATGATGAAAGGATCAATCCTTTTATTTATATGTATTTACATACATTTCAGTTCTGCTGTGAGGTTATCTAAAACTATTTTAATAAACATACATTGAAGCTGGAATTAGTCGCTTTCTAAAGGCATGCAGACGGAAATGTGATTGGCATTGAACGTAAATCTTTTTAAATAATTGTCAAGGCATAAAGGGAGGGAAAATATGAATGATCAGAATTGACACAACCCATGGCTCTTTCCAGAATATGCATTCTAAATCTTTAACACAATGATGGATTGCAGCTTGTGCCGGTTGTTTTGGGGATAATTTCTTCTGACATGGAGATTTCTTTTGTAACTGATGGGCATAAAATATACATTGTTTTCCTCTTTCTTTTCCATGTTTGTTTTGAGAAAACAATGAAATCAGCTTATTTTTATTTGAATATTAGATTAGTTTTATGTCCCAGTGTGAGTATCAGCATTCCTTCATCTGTTCAGATATTACCTATTTCAGCTGTAGAAGGCATTTGGAAGATGCAATAGAATATTGTATGATGATGTTGAAACTTTTTGCAAAAGAATGAAATAAGGGAAAGAGAAAAAGCTGAAAAATGAAGATGTAATTTTAACCTCCACACAGAGACAAATCAGTTAAAGACCAATAGGTAAGAATAAATGGTAGCTCTTGAGAGAGGAGGGAGATCAACTGCATAGTCATACATGTCTATGTTGCTCAACATTTTCATTAACACTGTAAAAGAGGCTGTGTATGAGTAGACATAATTTACTGATGACACAAAGTTTTTCAATGTAGTGAAAAACAAAGACTGGTTATGATGAACCCAAGGAAAATATTACCATACTAAGTGACTGCAGCAAAATAGCAGATGAAACATGATTTAGATAAATGTGAATTGAAGCACGTGGGAAATTTTAACTTTACATATGTAACGATGGATTCCTAGCTGACTATTACCACATATAAATGAGATTTTTGAGTTATGATTAACAGTTCTATGAAAAATTCAGTTCATTGCTTAATAACAGTCAGAAATAAAAGGCAAATCAAATGTTAGGAATGATTAGGAAAGGCATATACAATAAGGCAAATAACATTAACATGTAAATATGTAAAAATCTCTAATGTAATGTTATTTTGAATGCTGTCTGAATTCTAGTACTCCTCTCTCAAAAGCATGTAGTGAAACTGGAAGAATTCCAGAGAAAAGCAGTAGGTATGTTTGTATGAAAGACCAGTCCTTCAGCCCTTAAGATAGATGCATGAAGGTAGATAGGACAGAGATTATACAGCACGATTGTAATGGAGAAACGGAATTTTGAGTTATTGTCCAACAGCTTTTCAGGTTCAAGAACTGGAAGCATCCAGTAATTGTTAAGAAGAAACAGGCATGCATTGGAAAAAAAAAAAACAAAACAAAACAAAAAACCAACACAACAACATAAGGGAGTCAACTTATTCTTCTTTTATGTAACAGAGAGAGAGAATTTTTGCTATAAAATGTCATTTCAGTAACTGACTGGATAAGTTAATGGAAGAAAAAGTGCTATTACATACCAAACAGTAATTTTAATTCTGACAGTCCATTACTTCATAATTGCTGGATACAGGAAAAACATACTACAGAAGCAACATTATGTCCTTATCCCAGTAATGCACTTTCTGACTGGCACTGACCATTGCCTGCTGCTGGTGGCAGAAGACAGACCTTGGCAGAACCATTATCTGTAACGCATGATTTTAAGCAAGACCTATATCAAACTACCTTCCTGTGTACTTACAGTGCACCTTTTTTTCTTTTAACAGTTCCTCTGCTAAATGAAAAGATCTGGGTTTAACCTGTTTAAAAAAAAAAAAAAAGCAATGTTACTAAATGATTTTGTTTTTCAGATGCTAGGAAGTAACATATATAAAATTTGTCAGATACTATGCTTTGACAGTAAAATTTCTAAACTATAGGCTTGCTAAGTCTACCTTTGCTAATAATTACCTGAATTTTTTTCTCTATCAAATTGAATGTCTACAAAAGCAAAATTACAATTAAAATATCTTATAATTAAGTCACTAAAATAATTTCCATAGTTTTCAGAAGCACAGGCTCCCTCAGTAGTTCAGAATACTTAGTCTTCCTCACAATCTTATGAAAGTTTAATCTTTTCAGGGGTCACTCTATGGATTGCTTTCAGTTCTTTAATTGTGTTCGTGTTGCATGCCCATACTAATTCTCTTTTGCATTTATATTAACACACGCTCTTTGCATTTGATTCCATTCAACTGAAGTCAATAGATATTTCACTTCTGACATCAATCAAAGCAGAAATGAATTGCGGGCAAAGAACACAGAATATTTCAAGTTGCAAGAGACCCATAAGGATCGTTGACTCCCAGCCCCTGGCTGCATATAGCACCAAGCCAAACCCTCAGAACCCCCTGTGTCTGAGGAAAAGCAGTGTCCTAATGCTTCCTGAGCTCTGGTAGCTCCAGGCCACGCCTGCTGCCCTCTGGTGAAAAACCTTTTCCCGATTCCCCCATCTGACCCTCTCTTGACACAGTTTGAAGACAATACCTGATTCCCATATTTAGTGTTTCTGACACCTGAAAGATATAAAATAAGGGCCATTTTCACATAGCGAGTATTCATTCTAGTCATGCAGGATGAGAGTAGAATTTGCAAAGCACAGGTTTTTACCATGTGTCTTTTAAAAGACATTTTAATGTTTGCACGTCTTGTGTGTTTGCTTTCCTTCTTTTACTTTCTGTCAGGCTTTCTATTGTAGGAAAAGACTTCCAAAATATCTTAATAAATAATTACTAGTTGCAATGCTACCGGATGTTAATATAATCTAATAATTACCTGCGTGGGGTTTGCAACCTCAAATTTTCTGAAGTTGTTGTAAATTCTTGAGTGTGTAGAGCTCTTGAAAGTTGAACTTTCAGCAATGCTAGTGGGTTTACTTTTATGTGAAATCATATTGTATTGAATCTCTTTTATATTAGAGTAAGACATTACTAAAAATGTTATCAATGTGATATGTTGTGCTAGCACATGATAGTGCATATGACAATTTTTTTTTTGTTGAAGCCCTAAAGTAAGCCAAAACTTTTTTTTTATGGTTTCTGAAATTTTTTGTTGAAGCAGTACTGCTGAAGGAGGGAGGGAAAAGGAACAGAGAATTGTTGGGGGGGATCTTCTACTCTTTGTAACCAGAAGTGCCTTTCTGCAAAACATTTGTGCGCCCAGAAGTTAGGAGAAATAGATTGCCTTGGAGGAGTTAAAATAAGGCTAAGGAGTCAAATCTTTACTTTTCGGTTGACTGGAACCAGAAGACATGGAGAAATTGTGCCTAAACTTTAATATCATTAAGCCTTTTTTTCTTTTTTTCCTGAGGAAGGCAAGGGGGTGAAAATAATTAGTTTCATACTACCACAAAAAACACTTATTTAGAAACAAATTTTAAAACTCTGCTATACTAATGAAAAGTTTTCACTACTACAGGCAAGTATTACTGAATGCTTCCTTGATGCATAGATAATATCTCCCAGAGGGAGTATCAGTAAATGATCATGGGTAAAGCATTCAGTAATGAGATGAGTACTCTTTCTTGATTTTCATGCAAACTGCTTGTGCAGCTTAACTTAGTTCATTTAATATTGTTATGCTATTTTCAGTTATCCTGTACATTATGTAGCAATATTTTCTGCATCACAGTGATATATGAGAATAAAGATTACTGAAAAATTCAGATTTTATAGTTATTACATATTTATGTTAAGAAAATTTCTTAATGTGACACATTTAAAAACAATAATACACTATATTAAGTTCAGCAAATTGCTGAGCGTAAAACCAATTTATATAAATGCAGTGACCAAATGACTACTGATATTCATCCTTACTCTTCTTTATAGTGACATTTAAACTTAATTTTCTTAGGGAAAAGAAATTGATCTGTAAATTACACAAATTCTGATTGATAACTTTGGCATATAATGCTGTATAGAGAGTACAGGGATCAAAGTTGTTAGCCATATACTGCAATTTCTAAGTCTACTACAAGTATTTATCTTTGGTGTGCAAAGAGTGTGAAGAAATTGATTTCACAAGCATCAATTCGCTGCTTATTTTTCAGCTCAGCAGAAAGCTTTTTAGTGAGTGGAAGGAAATCAGTTGGTAGTGGTAGCCTCTCTAGTCTCTTTGGAGATTATCTACCTCTGGAACCTAATCCATGAAAATATATTTGGACTTTAAGAATTAGTGTGACTTCATGAATTAGTCTGGTATCAGAACTGACTTAATGTGTTGTTTCATAGTACATACAGGGGGTACTTGTTCTAACTTCATGATCAAAGTCTGAAAAAAACACAAAGTAAACAAATAAAGCTGTATACTTTAAAAGTACTGAGTCAGTAAGATTTTCAGTACACTTCAATATTCAAGTAACTTTCATTCTTATTACAGTGTCTACTACAAGCACTGCTCAATTTTCTGTCAGTTCTCATAGTCTCTTTTCTATCTGGATATAAAACTCTTCTTTGTAATACCAGTATCTATATATTGGTTCATTTTATGAATGTGTTTTCTGTATGTATGTCGATCACTCCAAAAGTAATGCCTCCTATTTTTTTTCAACGGAAATTGCAACACGTAGAACACAATAACACTACTTGGTTGAATAAATTCTCATCTAAAAAACACTGTTTTTCAATATAATCATCACCATTATTTGATTTATGTGGATGAGCTGATTAAGTTGGTCTTCATTTTGTGGTGTGACGCGTCTGTCTAGAACATGATTTTTTTTGCATGTTGCTGTTGGCACTGCTGAAACACACTGCCCACCACCTCATTGTGCTCACATCCACTGATTGGTTTCCATAAATGTTCAGCAGGCTTTGAATGTCAATGGGGGCCATTTTGCCTACATGAAAAAAATTCAATGTTACACATTTGCTTCATATGCACTTCCATGTCAGACACCATTCTGTCAGACTGTCCCTCTGCTGCCATCTTGTTGCACAGTAACAAAATGGAATTACAAAAAGGCATTACTTTCAGAGCATCTCTCCTACAATGCACATATATGTAAACACAAGTATTTAAATGAGATATATTTTTAAACTTTTGGGTATGTTTATTTTATAACATATTTGCTATTTAAGTTGCTGAAGTGCATCATTGAATGTTGTGCTCAGGAATATGGTTAAGGAAAGGGAAAGATGCTGGCTTAATCTGATGAAAAGTAATAATATGAATTGAGGAAGCAACATACAAGCAGGTTGTATAGTATCAGTGTCAGAGTTATTGAGCTTGAAATCTGATCAAAGAGAGGAATTACTGAAAGGAAGTGTTTTAGAAGTGGAAAGTCTTCTTTGACAAGACAAGACTGCAATAACCTTGACTTACACGTGGAATCAGAATGATTAGAGTCAGTGCAAATTTCAGACCCGTTCCCTGACAACAAATAAATGGAGGTGTCGAGTCTCATTTTGATCACCTTCAATAATGACCTTGAATGCATGCAAATATGAAATTTGCTCAATGGGGACTCTGTGGCAATTCTGCGATTCAACTGTGAAATTAGAGAAGCTTGTCTTTAAACTGGAATTTCACACCTGCTGAACTAGCAGTCTGTTTCTGAGTTACGACAGGAAGAAAAGAAGCACTTCTTCTGGGATTTCTATTTGTTTATTTGAAATAATTTCTTCTTTCCTCAGCTACAGCTAAGTCAGATAGAAGTAAATCTAAGCACCTATTAGGCGAATCTGAGACCAAATGACTAAGGTGTATTTTATTTGAAAATTATGCTCACTGTATTTTTAAAACATCTGTTACTGTTGCAATAAATGCTACTGTTAGAACAGTCTTTGCTCATGCTGAATAAGTACTCACTGAAACACGGTATGTGCATTTATTGTTCTTGAAAAGGAAACAACAAGGTAACAGCTTGTTACAATTACTAAATCAAAGAATAATAGATACCTACTTGATTTCATAGCTGAGTCCACGTACTTTTTGTAGATAGGAAATTTTTGCAGTAGATCAGAATATGCATTAACTGAGGACTAGTATAGCAGCAGTCATGCTGTATCACAAGCACTTTCCAAGGTAATCAATTAAACATTGGTTCTGTAGGCAAACAGTACATTCACAGCAGTGAATGTCAATTAGAATTGCATACTGTGAAGTATTTTTTGTGAAGCAGGAATTGACATTTTCCGATTACACTGAATTGTGTCATTTCCTATCTTGGCTACCAAATGCATCCAAGTTCCACATCCAGTTTGCTAACCACTTAAGTGACTGAGAAAATTAAAACTTCAGTAGTTCTCACTGACAGTGTTACTAGGGAGAGTGACATAACTTATTTCACAGACAGCCATCCAAAAATTTATTCTGAAAGTGTAATTCATCAAAGTCCTATCTGGACCACCTCTGCTATGAAGACAGGCTGAGGGAGCTGGGCTTGTTCAGCCTGGAGAAAAGAAGGCTTCAGGGTGACCTCATTGCAGCCTTTCAGTACCTAAAGGGAGCCTACAAACAGGAGGTGAATTGACTCTTTGAAAGGGTAGATAACTGCAGAACAAGGGGAAATGGTTTTAAGTTGAGGGAGGGAAGATTTAGGTTGGATGTCAGGGGGAATTTCTTTACAGAGAGAGCGGTGAGGTGCTGGAACAGGCTGCCCAGAGTGGTTGTGGATGCCCCGTCCCTGGAGGTGTTCAAGGCCACTGGATAGGGCCATGGGCAGCCTGGTCTAGTATTAAATGTGGAGGTTGGTGGCCCTGCATGTGGCAGGGGGTTGGAGATTCATGATCCTTGAGGTCCCTTCCAACCCTGGCCGTTCTGTGATTCTGTGAAGGATGGACTCTGTCCTTGGTCTCTATGAAGAGACATGCTAATTGCACATGAGATGAATACCTTAACTGAACTTCTCATGCTGTCTCTCCTGCAGGGCAAGTACATATGTGTATACAAAGAATACATTGCCTAATCCTAGCCTACCCAGAAATTATTTTTATAAGTAAAATAAATTAATATGAGTCATGTACAGTTTTCTTTCATGCATATTGTTTCTGGTAATGTTTTGTACATTTTCACTGAACAGTTTTGTTTGTTCAAGCACTTTTAATGAAATGAAACACACGATAGAATAACACATTTCAATATATTTTAAATTATGGCTGTGTATAAAGCAGAAGAATCTTCATGACATCCTGGGATGTCTCCCTCTGTGCATCAGAGTGAAGATGTCTACACTGAAGTTCAGGTTACAATACTTATGTTTTGGAAGGCAATTTTGTGTTTTAAAGAAAAGGCTGCATTTTCCTCAGTTCTTATTCTTGCTTGGCTGTCCTCATATCTCATAAGTTTCTTGCTATCTGAATTACTTAATCAGAAACTTGGGGGGAAAAAAAGCAAAGACGAAATATACTTTTCTACTCTGGTGCTTAGGACAACTTTCCAGTCTTCAGACTATAGCCTTACTGTTTTGAATTGAGTTGAATTGAGACCACGTCCAGTGCATGTCTCTTTCTGCCAAATTTGTAGGGGCTTTCCTGTAATAGATATTGGACTGCTATAAAAAGAGAAGACCTCTACAACCACAGTCTTCATATGCTGAGTCTATCCAGAACAGCCAAGTCACTGCGTGATTCCAACCTCCATTTATATGCTTTTATTGCAATTGTCAAAAAACAAAACAACTTCAGTGTACATTATCGACTACTACTTTCTGGGTATGAAGATAGGCTGAGGAAGCTGGGCTTGTTCAGGCTGGAGAAAAGAAGGCTGCAGGGTGACCTCATTGCAGGCTTTCAATAACTAAAGGGAGCCTATGAACAGGAGGGAAATCAACTCTTTGAAAGGGTAGATAACTGCAGGACAAGGGGAAATGGGAAATCCTCCATTTCTAAGCACAAAGTTTAGCACCAGTTCTAATTAGCTTAGTGTAAATTTTTTGAGATCTTACTGCATGTAACATTGATAGCAATGTAAGCTTTTGCATTTCACTGGAGTTCTGTAGAATGCATTTTGTTTTGTCTGATGATATTTTAATTATTAGTTAAACGTGTAATTATTGCAAGCTAAATGTGTTTCAGTATAGTAGTGCAGAATCCATAGACTCGGTCTGGAAAATGCCTTAGGCAGATGCTTATCTTTAGATTGATGAGGTCTGTTAGCTTTGATAAAACTGAACTTCTGCTCTCAGTCAGTTGCTGGACTGGGGCCATAGACTCTGTAATTGAGGAAGATTTTTATATTTAATTCTTTATCCATTTGTTAAAAGTTTTTGATGAATTTTATTCTTTTACACAGAATTATCTTTGTTTAATGCTACTGGTTTCCTAATGTAATTATCTTCATTGCAGGCTTCATTAATCATGTTTAAAGTACTTTCAGATATTCATGCATAATTTCTGTATATTATTATTACTTGGTTATTTAAATTTATTTGATGTCCTTAAATATCACAGGGTACTTACCTGTGTGTGTGTCCTTGGTAATAGGCTGATCTCATTCTCAAACTTAAGTATACTTGTATTTTTATAAGGCTTAGCTGTAATAGGGTCTTGACAAAGTGAAGTGTTTCACATTGTACCTACAATGAATAATATTCTTCCCTCCTAAGTCAGGACTCCTGAAACCTCTACTTCTAAAATCTTCCCAAGGAACAGTAGACAGAGACTGCTCACTTGTTAACATTAGTTTGCATCAAAATCTATTTCAGCAATGGTATTTGTGAGAAACCAGTAGAAAGTAAAAAACATGGTAGCTTGCATTTGAAAATGAAATATAGTTAAGGGTAAAGAATGTATGATCCCCCTTTTCTAAGCACAAAGTTTAGCATTGGGTAGAATGTCAAAGCTTTCAGGCATGAATCATCTGTGATTTATGTATACTTGTACACTATCTATCATGATGATTCTAATTAATGCCTATGGCTCCTGCTTTAAACAAACAATTATATTCATATCAGGAAATGGATACATTTTGCTAGTCTTAGGAGACAAGAACATTCTGAGCACTTCTGCTATTTCTGATACATTATAGTAAGTTTTGATCATTCTCCATTAAGATAATTAATTACTACATAGATTAATAATTATTAAACAGGATGAGGGGTTTAAACTAGAAAGGGGTAGATTTAGATTAGATATTAGGAAGAAATTCTTTATTGTGAGGCTGATGAGACATTGGAACAGGTTGCACAGCAAAGTCGTGGATGCCCTCTCCCTGGAAGCACTGAAGGCCAAGCTGGATGGGGCTTTGAGCAGTCTGGTCTAGAGGGAGGTGTCCCTGCCTATTAGCAGGGGCTTAGAACTAGATGATATTAAAGGTCTCTTCCAACCCAAACCATTCTTTTGTTCTGTGATCAATTATTACATAATTATAGTTTCCATAGAACTGATAATAACTTAGAAATTTTTTAAAGAAGTTATGAGATAATATGCCTTGAAAGGCTTTTTCATAAACTCATAATGTGTGTTGAAAAATTTCAAAATTTACTCTGAGAGTATTGAAGGAATATAATTGTTAGATTTTACTTCTGTTGATGTTTATAATATAAAAGTATAAAACTAGCATTTGGTTTTATTTTTCAATACCTAACAGGTTCCTTCTTAAATTTATTTGTACTTTTTCTTCTCTACCAGTATACTTAGCCACAATCTATATCCCTGCTAGTTCACAGCTAGAGATTAATGCAATTACAATTACTGTAGTTAACAATGATCAGTGATTATTGTGATTAACAATGAACAGTGATTTAGAAATCTTCCTAGAAAGTTCTAAATTATCCTTTAAATGCTGTTTAAACATTCGTTCATTAGCTCCTGCATGTTTCACATGTTTCAGCTAGAGACAGAGAAAGAGGTGGGTACATTCACTCCTTAAGGTTTTATTCCTTCATTCCCAAAAATATGCTAACAGGGAAACTGCACATCAGTAAGGATACCCAAGAGCACTGTGAGATGAAACAAGGAGTGGTAGTGCAGTTTTCAAGTACTCCCTGTTTCAGTAGTAATCTTCACAAAGGCTCCTTATTTCAATTGTTTGTTTTCCTAAAATGAATTAACGGGGAAACTCTGCAGGATTATGGCAGAAGGCTGCTTCAAATCTAATGAGATTATATATACTAATTTGATAATTTTGTTGGTATTCAATTCTAAAGTGTTTTAATTCTAAATAGAAAGCATAGGATCTGACCCATATTATTTATTCACTTGTATATAAAATACCAAAGTAGAAGAGGCAATTTTTGTTACTTATAGTTCTTTTGAGTTATGACTATGTCTGGGTGAATGGTTCATCCCATCAAATCTGAACCTAGCTAATAAAAACAGGATTGTTTTTGTTCAGCTAATGCTAATGCCTTGGTATGTATTAGGCTTACTCTGTTGAACTATTCACCTCTTCTTAATCATTAATCAATTTAGTGACAGCTTAAACATAGAAGCAACTTTTTATGACATTCTTATCATGCCTTTAATAGCAGAGATCAAATATTTTAGAGTGATGCTTTCTGGAGAAGACGCTGTTCTGCAGTTTCTGTCTTCCTTTCATTTTATGCATTTCAGGGTATATGGTCAACACTGAGCAGTAGGATGTTAACTGTCAGCCTTTGTAAGTCAATGCTGAAGACACTTTATGTCTAGTTTACTGCCATATAATCTGCTGATGGAAGAAAGCTTTTATTGTTTGCTACCTCACCCAGTAAAATGTGAAAACACAGTTTGATGTCAGTTTCTATTTCTTTATGTCAATGATATAATTCAGTGTTCGGTTGAAGATCATTACTGCTGTATTAATTTGTAGGAGACAATATTAACTATATTAATTTAGGCTTGGGTGCACTTCTTTGAATAGGTATAACTGTGCAGAATTTTCTCAGTTAGGAGCTTTCCAATTGGGAAACATGCATAAACAGATGGCTGCAGCCATCACTTTGTGAAGTTTATATTGAACTTAATGTTGCTTTTGGAATTATTAAAACAAAAGAAACAGTAACAGGGAAATGTGTTTTATTGCATGGAAAGGAATTATTGTTCTAATTCTAATTTCTAATAAATATGTGAATTGGTTGCTGTTTTAAAAGTTAAAGAGGTAGATCTTGATTTCCAGCTGCATTCACTGTAGCTTCAGCTGAGAAATGGTGGGGCCTGGAAGGGCTGCATGCAGAACACAATTTTATCTTAAAATGAGATCATAGCATTATCTCTTTAATATTTTAAATAGAGGAAAAGAGCTGCACAATGTTATTTAAATATTCTTGTTCCACCTAGGCTTAGTCAATTAGACTCAGGTAAATATTGTCTGTATATTGCAGCACTAAATTATATTGCATATAGGAAGATGAGTTTAATAATTAGAATTGAAGATGAGGAAAATAATTTCAGGTACCTCTCAAATACATGTATTAGTCTATGCTCTTTATATGTAAAACACGTAACACTGTAGCAGAAACACTTTCATATCATTTCTTCAGACTCATTTGTATAATTCATTTTTGACTTAGTTACCCATGAGTAAGAGAGAATCCCAAATGTACACTCATAAAATCTGTATGCCAAAGCGCGCCATCAGTACTCTTTCTAAAATACACAGTTGAAACCAGTATCTATTATAGTGGGTAAGAACAAGAAAAATTGAAGGTTGATTAAAACAGTCAGTAGTGCTTCTTGAATATTCTTGGTTATATGGATGTAGGCCAAATTTACTGCTTAGCTTTGAAAGCAGCTATTAATTTTCTAATGGTCTTTTCGTATTTGCTCATTTGAAAACTACATGAGTGATTTAGAAATATTAGTGAGCTTACATTCACACCGTTGCGGCAAGATAAGAGGATACCCTAATTTATAAGTGAGGATCTGAAATGCGGAGAAGCAGCTGCTTTGTGTGTTTGGCAGAAGACACCTTGGGTGTGTTTTTTTTTAGGATTTGAAGGTCTCACAGCACAGATCTCAATGTTTCACTTTGCAGCTGTGAGCACCTGACAATTTTGGAAATCAGGTACTTTGTAATGGTGTGTACAACTAAATCTGACTGATGGATGGAGGTCACTGATGAGATCATTGCTTCAAATACCTCAGCTGTCACCACACAAGAAAGGGCTCTATGCCAGTTCTTTTCAAAGGCTTAACCACAGAACTGCTTTTTCTGTTCTTACCTCAGTGTCTTATTCATGCTTCCCAATTCCTATAACAAGGGAAACATAGCTGGTAGAAAACTGTTTCTTTTATTTCATAATGGTTCACATTTACCTTCAAAATGAACTCTTTGCAGAAACTGATTTGAGGTTCCATGAATAGTTTTTTGTCTTGTAATTAATGGCTATGAACAGTTAACGTATTTGAATACAAGTAGAGACAGATTATAAATTCTGGTATTTTCCCTAGTTCTGAGGCTTAGCTGTGCAATGTGAAGTATTTTTGTATTTTCTAGACTTAAAAAAAAATAAAAAAAATACTCAGCAGTCTTTTAAAAAATGAGGAATTCATTTGAATCCTTGGTTATGTAGAATGCAGTAATAAGCTATTGGGAAATGTAGAAAATGGTAACATTATGTGCTTCATCATTGTACAAGATTTTAGTGTAACACTATTGTATTTTCACTTACAGAAAAGCTGAATGAGAGTACCCACATAGCTTAATATGTTTTCATTTTACACATGATGATAACCTCAGCCAGCACAAAAATAGACCTCACAATTTGTGTAGAATATTTAAAATACTAATTTTTCTTTAATATCTTCAAATGCATGTTTAGAATATACTGTTGTCTTCTCTGATAAAAAAAAGGCTCATTCTTCTCAGTGTGTTCTTTAGGGTTATCTATTCCAATGTAAAAGGAGTTGTAAGTGTTATATTTTTATCTTTAGGATGTGCTCATTAGAAGTCATAAACTTGGTCTGATGCTAATCATGTGGTTGCTCTTAAAAAAAAAAAAAGTACCACGTAGTCTTTCAGGAAGTTAGATCGGCTGTGCTTTCTTGATACTTTTGGTGGGTGGGAGCATGCTGCACATGCTCATAAGCCATTGTCATCCACATGCATGGTCTCAACATTTCTGTGCAAAGGTTTCTGCTCGTGAAGTTGACAGATGCACTTGACTTGCAAGTAACAGATAAAATAATATTAGAAGAAGCTAGGCTAGTTAGCATTCGATTTCAGGTCAACCTTAGCTAATACTTGGCTGTACTTACTAATGATTGCATTCGTTAACCAATTTTGAGATTTTTTTAATATACATCTGAATATATATGTTTGTATGTGTGCGCATATATGAGTAAATAAGTGTATTTACATCTACCAGTGTGGATGGATTGTGCCATTGGTCATATTCATTACTAAATGGTGTGTCATAGCATCAAAGACATTGTATTCTGAATGATGAAAATTATTTAGTTGATGATACTGACAGCTCTAAAAAAATATGAAAGTACTATTGTGAAGAAATAATGTTCACTTTTCTTAGAATGTACAGGATAAGTCATGTAAATAATGTAAAATCAATAACCTTTCTTTAATAAAGGGTGAGAAGATATTTATTTACTAAAGGTAACTCTGGTGTCACTAAACTGAAATCACAGAACATCTGATTTCAATACAGAGATAACAAGTACTGTTCTTTCTATAGTATATATTGTTTTCATGCTTTGTCTAGAGAATGGTCTCTCCTGTGATAGTATTATTATTAGCATTTATTTCTCTGATATTTTGGTTAGAAAAAAGGTATAACGTTAATGGTGTAAGGTTAATTTTAGGTGTAGGGTTCCTTTGTTTTGTTTTGGCTTCGGAAAACTACTTTAGGTCAAACGCTGGCATAAAGAGAACTTAGATATACAGCCAGATATTTTGCCTCAGAGGTTAACATGTCATGTTAATTGTCAGTAAATGCTGTTTGCTGCACGTGCTCTATCATGTAGAATACTTAGTGATGTTGGAGTGGACAAAATGTTCTTTGTCAGTGCTTGTACAGAGTTTTCCTTTACTGCCTTGCTCAGAAAACAGAATAGTACACCTAAATTGCACTTGTATTTGCATTGTGATGCTTCTTTCCTTTGGGTTATCAGACAATGGCAGGACTTGTTTTGTGTTGCATGGTAACTCTTAGGCAATGCACTCCTTCTGCTTAGCATGCAAAAAGAAATAGGAACTGGAAAATTTGGTGTGTGCACTGTGTTTATGTCCAGAAGGGATGCAGCTCCTCAAAACTGGAACTTCTGCAGTACTTTTACCTGGCACATTCTTATTTCTCAGAAGCTCTTTATTCTCCCTCTCTATGTTGTCCAGGTTAGAATCTTTTGGGGTCACATTCTATTTATACATCAAGGGTTTGTAGAAAACCAGATTAATTTGTTAAATCCATAAGCCTCATCTACATGTGGGGCTTGAACAAGGCCAAACATTGACTGTAGGCACGTCAGTTTGGAATCTTAAGAGTGGTGGTATTCTATGCATATCAGCTCTGCAGCTCGATGCTGTAAATATCCTACCTTAATTAGGCTCCTTGTTACCTCGTTGTTCCTAGGTAGCGGAGAGGGAGTATAGATGTTTTGACCTAAATCAAAGCTGATTGCAATAGTTTAGGTACTGCTCTCCTTTGGAGCTGAAATTATTTGAATAAATGGTTTTCTCTAGCAACTTATTCATCCTAAACTTAAAACTCACTGCTGTACTCATTGTGTAGTATTGAAAAGCAGAACACATTTTCAACTTTCTAAATATCTCTAATTGAAATCCAATGAAAAGGAGAAAATTTGTCTTTTGCTTGACTAGACAACAATATTCCTGGCTGTAAATGTATATTTACACATAAACCTTGGAAGCGATACTTTTAATATGTCTTTCACTAGCAATTAAAAAAACACACACACACAAAAAAACAAAACAAAAAAAAAAAAAAACAGAAACACTCCCTTGCAAACAAATAAATAAATAAAGCAAAACAAGCACAGGTGGCAGAAAAGCTTGTTTCCACAGTGGAGTAATTGATAATTTGTGGATTTTTTTTCCTCTGTGAAGCCTTCAAGACAAGCAATTCCTTAGCGTATTGCAGTAGCATGCAGTACAGATGTAAGGGAAGCTAGGTGTCACTCATTAAGGAATCCTGTTGGTATGACTGACACATAAAGCGAATTTTTTTGCCATTCTGATGTGTGCTTTCTTGTGGAGGGATATCTCAGAGACAAACCATTGGAGTAAACACATTCTATTGTCATTTGGTGAAGAGATATTTATTTTAATGAAAGTGATCTGTCTTGTGTGCAAACACTAGCCTTTGCTATTTGATATGCACAGAAATTCAATCAGATGCTTAATTACATCTTAACATGAGTTTCAAACAGCTGGCTAATTCCCTTGTTTCTGATTAAAGAGATTACAAAAATAAAATTTAACATTGCATTTACATACAGCTCTAAAAGGGAACACTTGCCCATAAGTTTTAGTCATTTAGGAAATTCATGTCTGTTCAACGCAGGGGATCAAAGCTTTTATCATGATAAATTACAGAGTGACAACAGATTAAAAAAAAGAAATAGCATAGAATTTGTCAAATGTTCTGCTTGTTGATTATGGCAGGCGTTAACTTGAAGATTTAGTCTATAGAAATGTGCACAGAATATTTTGTTTCATACTTTTCTTTTTCTTATTTGTTTTGGGTGAAAGTATAGAAGTTAAGTTTGTTCACTAAACTTTCCAATCTCTAGAGTTCAAAATACTATTTTTCAAATAGGATTGTTCTGAGCATATACAATTGTTATAGCTGATTAATTAACTGTCATATACTAGGGTACAAATTCAGCTGTTTTCTGACATTTAGTTTAGTGTTCAAGTGTTTTACTTTTTATTCATTTTAATTTCAATTTTTAATCGAAGGTATAGTTATTCTAATGTCAAAGTGTTTGACATTTACATATATCTTCAGCAGTTATAGTATAAAAATTAAAAATTCTCTGACACAAGAGCTGTAAAAAGAGCTTTTTGCAAAAAAAAAAAAAAAAAAAAAAAAAAAAAGCTGGTGAAACCAGTCTGAATAATTGCAAAAAAAAGGAGTAGGGTGTGGATTCCTAATGTTATCATATTGGCTTAACGGAGATTCATTTCAATGCATTAAAAAGGTATTGTTATACATAGAGAATCATATGAAAACTTTCTTTAATATGTAAAAAGTGTCAGTTATATAAAAATAGGAAATATAAGGAGCTTCAGATAGCAAAAAGCATCTAGGTGAACTGTATGCATGACTCTCTGATGCTGAAGGTTAGGAAGAAATATACCTCCTCCTTTTGGCAATAAAGACTGTGTTTGGAGTGATTCTGACACTACTCACACTTCTAAAAAATCAAATGGGACATATTCAAGTCTATTGAGAGAAATGGAATATAAAACGAATGAGAGGCTGTAAAGAATGTGCAGGTTTCTGTTATACTGGGAACTGGAGAGTGACAGATATCACATCCATATTTTACAGATATCTGTGAGGGGGGGGAACTACCAACCTCTAGATCATATACTTCAACGTAATATAACAGTGAAAGGGAAGGCCTGGGAGACCGTGACCAGATTAATCTAAGCAGAAAAATCTGTTTTAAAAAGTAAAACTCTTCCTTCTTGGTCTTTCCACATGTTACAAACATGTAAATAAGTGAGGATATTAAGAAGATCATGTCTGACATTTCATTTAGACTCTGCTGAGATCTACAGCACTTAGATGTATATATAATATACTGAATACTATATACTGAATAGTCATGGGAAGCAAGCTGTAAGATTTGTGTTGTATCAAAAAATGGACTTACATATAGGTTATAAGAACTGAGAACAAGTGACTAGATTTCAATGTCAACACAACCTATTACCCCCAAAGATAAAAAAAAAAAAAAAAAAAACAACACAAAAAACGATCTGATTGTGATGCCTGCCTGAGAGCTTCTGAATTATCCCTACTAAATTATCCAATGCAAGAACAATGGGACTGTGTCAGTCTAAAAGCTCAGCTAGTCTTTTACTGGCTTGAAAAAGAATTGCAATAAAATGGTATTTCCCTCACATGCAGGTTAGGCAATTTCAGATGAAAGATTGTACTGGATAATGGTGTTTAATAGTTCTTAAAGGATTTTTTTTTTCCTTCCATTAATTGATATAACCTCTTCGGACTGCGTTAGAGTCAAGAGTCCAATTCTCTCTGACCAGGTTCTTTATGATATTCTGCATGTGAAAGGTTTGATGTCTAACACCAGATTTTCTTATTTGACATTATCTGACTTTACATGGGATTCTGATTTAGCATCTAAATCAAAATTTAGCATCTAAATCAAAAGACAAATATACTTAACAGAGTAAAACAGTGTCAGGATAGCTGAGTTGCAATACAATGGCAGAATGTCCCTGGCTGCTTGGAGGGAATACGTGGGTTCAGGCCAGCTCCAGGCCTCTGTTCTCTTCAAAGTACTTCTTGTAATTTGTTCATTTTTCTCTATTCTTTGTTGGACTGAACCACATGTTAACCTGTATCTCGCCAGTCAAACTAGCTCAGGAGGATATTTGCACTCCTTTGATTAAATCTGGGATGAACAGGTACAGAGCTGATTGATACACTCAGCTGATTAGGTGGGCATTTGTCTAGCCTAAAGGCCACTCTCTGACCCCTCTTGTTGCAGTGAGTTCAGCTTTCTTTGCATCAGCAGCAGTCCCTTCATGAGTATGAGCCATGCCTCCTCCAGAGCTTCTTTTCTTATTGTAGATATTCAGAGATAATTCACAGTGCTTGCTTTTGATGTTCACAGGATATGGTGGCAATGAGGGCATAATTTAACCATATGAAACAGAATTTATTTTGTTAATAATTAGGAAATAAATGCAATTTTTATACAAAATCAAGAATGTCATGGGGAAGACCATTTCAGAAGTTTTAGATAGTAACAAATAAAATGATGTAGCCCCAGATTCAAAACCATCTGAAGGGTCCTAGGCTACCTTATTTTTCCTCATGTAAACTTTGCTACCTGTGGGAGACAGGTAATTTTATTGCTCTTTCCTGTATAATTTCTATTTCTGCAGTGTACTGCCTTTCGTTATGTATGGTATCCAAGATGTGATACCTTATTCTGCATTCCAATACAATTCCATGTACATTCACTCTTAGCCTAGCCAAGACTATCGTCTGTTATTTCCATATCACATATTTTCCCTTGCCTCCCTGACCACTTAGTACCCTATCACAGAATCATAGAATGGCTTAGCTTGGAGGAAAACTTAAAGAACATCTATAAATTCATTCAGTAGAAATAGTGAAGATAAAGCAGAAAGCTTTATTGATACCAGTGAATGAAACAAAACAAAAGTAGTATAAAAGCTAGCATAAAGATACTGTGTGCCTAGTAATGAGAAAAGCCTGCTCCAGGTAACGATGAAATCATATGCTTACTGTATCATCAATTAATTGCCTCTTTTGTAAGCTAAACAGATCATGGCTAGTTAATCTTTTTCTGGTTAAAACATCAAAATATCTTTTCAGTGATGAAGAGAATTACTCTGTAAACTACTTAAAGATTCATGTATCGAAACAGAGGCTTAAAATTCCTGGTAAGAAACAAGGGTGACTGTGAGCACTTTAGTACAGAGTGCATACACTGAACCATGAAGATCCTCATATATTCTGCTGAGGACCAAGATATGCTTTTACAGGAATACAGTAGTGTGAACTCTCAAAGTTAGAGTGACAATGAGATAGAAAATGAGCTCTAGAGCCTGATGTGGAATGTGTGGGCCATGCAGTGTCTGAAAAGACTGAGAAGGTTAACAGATTTGTTGGAGTCTGCTAATCACTTCCATTAGCTTTTTTACGGATTTCATTAGGGCTTATATATCTTTCTGTCGTATTAGATATGCACCTGCATGCATGTTGCGGGCATCCAGTGATGCCTGACTGAACTCCAGATTTGCATTGACTCATTCCACATGCACTGCTCTTGCAGCTTTCCTATATCTTTTATCATCATTTTAACCAGATTTACCCTCTCCCTTTTCTGTCCACACACCTGCTGTCTTAACTACTTGTTTGAAGCAGCAGCTTGTACAAGATCAGAAATGAAGCCTTCTCTAGAATGCAGTTGGGAGGTTAAGTACCACTCTGTTAAGTTTTGGTTCTCTTTGGAATGTCTTTTGCAATAGTGGAAGAAACATTATCTTTATAAAATATGTGCAACATTTTTAGGTTAACTGAGAAGTCAGCAAAGCACATTAACTTAATGAAAGTGTAGTGTTTCAATAAGGTCTAAGTGCTTTAATCTTGAACTGTTTTACTGCATCATAAAATGTTCATAATTAGACTGTTGAAGTTGATATTAGAGTAGAAGTCCATATTTAGTGGGCGTCAAGAGGTAGTAGTACACCTCAGTAGACACGGGAATATTAGTTGTTCAGATTTTGGAAAGAAAGGGTTTTTTTTTATTCTGACTTTATGCGAGTTCTGGCTGGTACAATGGATGTTAGGATGGAAGATACTTTGATTATATAGTTCTGGTATATTTCATTGCAGTCTTCATTAAATATATCTATGTATATACTCAGCTGGTGTTGATTTGTAATATCAGTTTTAACTGTGGTAGGATTCCAAGGTCATCATATAGAATATGTTCCATTTGTTAGTTGGTTGAGTTGTTGTTGTTTTTTTGGTTTTTTGTGTTTTTTTTGCCTGGAATTTTTTTTTTCTAGAGTGAAAGTTTAATTATTATAAACACAATGCGTCATTAATTACATCCAGTATAGAAGAAGGATTTCCAAATGTTTAAAATGCTACATTTCTTATTTCTGTAGATATTTTGTAAACTACTCTCTTTCATTGCTGTTTTAGAAAGTAGGGCATTCTTGATTTGTTGTACGGTTATATTCCATTACTAGGAATATCATTATTACAAGTGTTACTAGTATACAGCAGTGAACAATTAGTATGTAGTTGTCATTTCTGTTGAAAACTATTTTGGGCAAAGCCAGTAGTCATAGAGTGTCCTGAAGTTTTCAACTACATTTATTATGATGCAGTCTTTCCATGCATATTGCTTGTTTTAAAACTGGACCTCAGTATGCTGTCCAAAGTACCAGGAAAAAATCACTGCAGTTGTTTCTGTGAGGAAAAACATACTATCAATTTAGGCCACAGCTAATGTTGTAATGCAGTTAAACGAACTTGAAAAAATAGCTAAGGAGCACTGTATGTCTATCCAAAGTGCTGCACTAACTCCCATAAGGTAAGAGATTGGCTGTGGTTATAAAAGTTTTGCAAAAAACAAAAAAGAATTCAAAAATATCGGTTAGTTATTTTTTTGAGTTTCAACAAAATATATCTATTTGTCTATATTTTTAATGCAAAGTATGTAAATGTATCACATGAAAAACTAATGGCTTTGTAGCCAGTTCTGGAGCTCCTGAGTTTAAAGGAGGCATTCATCAGAAACAAACTTACTTGCATAAACATGCAGTCATAGATTTGGGGAAAAAAGAAAAAAAAAAAAGGTGGAAACTGTGAATTTTAAAAATATAAAATAAAAAAGATTTTTCTTTCTTCTGCTGTGGGAAAGAAGCATGCTGGTTTTAGGGAGCACTGTTAGTTCCTTTGTGATCTTTAGTTTTCATGAGATTTGAAGTGGCATCTGAATGTATTAAAAAAACACAAGTAGTTGGACATTCCAAACTCTTCCACATATACGTGGTAAATATCTTGGAATTCATATATGGTTAGAATAATCACATTGTTAATATTCTCACTTCAGAATTCAAGTAGTACAGGTGCTGCAAGGCAGTGACACATTCCACTATTTCAGAAGCCTACATTTTTACTTAGTTTTTACTTAGTTTTTACTTTACTTAGTTTTACACAAAATTGAGAGGATGGAAGCATATGGCTGATAACTATACTTAATTGTGGAATTTAGCTTGAAATACAAACTTCTTCATTCATCATCTGTCTCACCCAGTGGGTATTGTTTAGACTCCACTTAAATAAGAATTATGTGTAGAAGATACCGAGACAAGTTTAATACAACATATCATTGTTTCTGGGAGTTGAGAAGGGGCCAAGAGGACTGGAATACTGCCAGCCATCTATATTCTATTCCTGTTTCATTTAAACTGCTTGTCATGATACATGGTCCTATCTTGTACATTCATTTCCTATATAAAGAGTGCTTCTCGGGGGGAGGGAGGAGAATGTGAGAATCAAAGTATTGCTGCTTCAAAACAGTGTATTTGTTATTACTGTAGAAAATAAATTTTGAAATACAGTAATTTGCAAAGGACTCTTGTCCTGTGCCTCCTCAGAAAACACAGTAAGCTTACCAAAAGATTTGGTGAGAGTTGTAAAGCCTGGCATGCACTCCCAGATTATCTTCGTTCTACTTCTTCATTGTTAGGTGTATCGCTCTGTTTCTAGCTTTATCCTCAGATAATAGTTTGACATACAAACCTTAGGCACTGACTTTGGCAGTGTTTATTCTTATGCTTAAAAAGGAATGTGTATTTTACAGCTAGAATTTCCATAATTAAAAATTATGTAAGTGCTACTTATTTGGCAATGTATGTATCGTAATAGTAGAGACAGACGTGAAATGACTGTATCGCTATGTTTACCCAACCTAACCTAAACTATCCTCTAGTGATGACCCTTCTGTCCAGGAGGTCCTGTAAACACTCTTAGGCAACATATATACCAGTTCTTTACGTATATGTGAATTTCAGTGACATCTTGCCAAGTGTTTTGCCAAAGGCTTAGTCAGCGTTCTTCACAACTACTAAAAGTTAAATTAAGATGAAAAAGTATAAATGTTGTATTGTGGAAGAAAGAAAAAAAAAAAAATGAAATATTCAGAGGAGCTCAAAAGTATTCATAGTAACAATTGGACTTCAGATCTACCACAAGTATAAATCAGGACTGAGAAGAACAATATTCTACAAAACATAAATTTTTGAAATATGTTCCCATGAAGGAAAGTAAGGAAAACAAGCATATCTATTTATTTAAGAGAAATAACTGTATGTATAATGCAAATGGTGCAATTTATTAAGTACATATCAAAGAAATTATCTCATTTAGAAATACCTCTATAATATTCAAAACTTTGAAGCCTTTTTCATAGGGATTGGAATACAAAACAGATATATTTACTACTTTGGAAAGTAAAAAATATCTTAAGAATTAAATTACTGTATTCACTATAAATATCTCCCAAGGCAATTTATATATGTTGTAATTGTTCCAGGTGGAAGGAAAGAACTATGGAAAGCAGTGTTTCCAAATTTGATATGGATTGTGTTTGTCACTTCCCTGGATTGAGTTTCTGTTCTGGAAGGCAAAGAGAAAGAATCACGCATCAATCAGCCTTATTGGTTGATGTTTGAAAAGTAATTGATGAATGTGGGGTGTAAATGTTAAGTGTTAATATCACAAGTAATCTTGTTGTGATATTTGAATTATGAGAGAACCTAAGCCTTCTGACTTTTCTTCTTAATGAAAACTCAGTGAAGAATACTACACTTTTATGACTGAAATAATTAGGACAAGTTTAGTGCTTCAGGGTCAGAAAGAGTATGGATTCTTTGACTCTGCAGATGAAGATATTTGCTACCTACTCTTCTTGTTCAAGACACAGTCATTCACATTCACTGTCACAATATATTATATATGTTGCAAGAATTACCATCAATTTTCATGTCTTAAGCACTAACCTTTTTTAAGCCCAAAATCCAATCTGGAAAATGTTTTCCAGTGTGATTTAGGATTGCATTGTTACCTTTCTTTTTTATTATGAGTGTATGAACACAGCTCATACATCTGTAAAAGCAATTTACTTTTAAGACTTTAGAAAGTTTCAAAAACTGTACTTAAACACTTTGTGTGTGCAAAACAGAAAAGTGGCAAGTTTCCTGTGCTTTTTGTCTTCTATTTTGCTTGGTAATTATGAACAAGGAAACATACCAATGTTTATCTGCTTTAATTATGAGTAAAGCATCTTACATGAAGCTTTTTCTTCAAATTCAAAATTCTCTTTAATTTTACTTTCCTGCAAGGGCATTCAGTGTCACAAGTAGTTTATACAGTAATCAGAAATGTCCTTTCCTTTTTTTTCCCCTTTTTTTCCCTCCCTTGGAATTCACTCTAGATAGTCCAGAATTCTGTCTTGAATAGTTATTTCTAAACTATTAAAATATGGTTATACTGCATCCTAGTGGTGGATTAAAGAGTATCTAGTTGTTTTATCTTCTTTTCAAATTTTGTGGTCCTGCATGCATAGATTATTATTCTTCATATTTGATGCAATAACAAAGTATTTACAGCTTTTCTTCTCTCTTCTTACTGATACCTTTATAGCAGTGTAGATTTATGTTAATATTTTTTACTACATGATGCCAGAATGCATAAGAGAATATGAACAAAAATCAGAATACCTTGCTGTTTTACTAGGGGTCTTGACTCTCAAGGTTACAGCATGCTGTTAACAATTCAAGAAAATGATTAGTCTAGGCTAGCGGCTGTAATTTCTCCTGGAGATGGGCAAGCAAAATATTACTTTCCTTTACCTCAATTTGAACTTATCTATGTTGGATGGCAGCATGCACTTGTAAAAGGAAGATATTTTCTAGGGAGAGAGAGAGCAAACGTAAGTAGCTCAGACTATGTGGAGGTCCATTACCATCAGCTCAGTAGAGAGAAATGTCTCTAAATGAGAGAGATGATTACTCTTTGAAGCATTCATTGGGAAAGAAGTGACACTGTGCTCTGACCTCTCTAGGAGAACAAAGGCGTGAGTACTTTCACTGTGGTAGTGATACCACTAGTTAGGGTTTTAGACTGAAACTCCATCAATCTGCTCATAGCATTTTGTTCTTTCCTCGATTTCTTGCAAAAACTGGTCGATGTACTACTCATTACAAATGTTCTCTGCTTGCAAAATGGCAGTATTAGCTTTCTGTCTCCTCATTTCTTCCATTTAGGGATGGTATTGGTACAATTATTGAAGTTCACCTAATGTTTGTATATTCACAACAATTGTACTGAGGTGATTGAAGTGATATGATGCTACTGAATGATGTATTGGTGAGTAAATGTTGCAGAGCAGAATGTCTGGAGATGGGGATCCCAGTGCTTGCTGGATGATATTTCCGGCCCTTGCATCCCAGCTCTGACTTCAGCAGAAGTGATTCTTCCTTATCATCTTGTGATATGCATATTGTCTTTCTCTATTCAAACAATTCCATTTTGTTAAACTCTTAGAACCACTCAGAACCGCAGGAAGTAGAAGCTTTAGCAGAATCCACACTTTGATATATTTTATAAACTGCTTCAGATTATCTAAAATTGCTTTCCAGGGCCGGATATCTTTCTTTCAGTATTTCAAGGCTCATGAACTACTTACAAACTGACCTACTTGCTACCTCGCAATGTCTCAATGTAGGTGTTAAGAAAGAGACTTGGTAGCACCTCAGAATAGCTGCAACTCCTGCCCTTCTTACCTACAATTATAAGAATTTGTATAATTCTGTATAATTTACTTGTGTGATAAGTCCATTCACAGCAATTCCTAATACATAAAACAAATGCCAAACAAAAAGAAATGTCAAATGTGCATATGGTTTCAGCAGATACTCACTGGCAAACCTTTCTGGAGTGGCAAGGATGTGACTTAAGGTTAAAAAAAAATTAAAAAATCATAGGATAGTTTGGTTTGGAAGAATCCTTTAAGATCATCTACTTACCACCCCCTGCCTTAGAACAGGTTGCTCAAAGCCCCATTCAGCCTGGCTGCCTTGAATGCTTCCAAGGACAGGGCATCCACAACCTCACTGGGCAGCCTGTTCCAGTGTCTCACCACCCTCACAGTAAAGAATTTCTTCCTGATATCTAGTCTAAATCTATCCTCTTCTAGTTTAAAACCATTTTCCCTCATCCTATTGCTACATGCCCTTATAAAAAGTCCTTCCCCAGTTTTCCTGTAGGCTCCCTTCATGTACTGGAAGGCTGCTGTAAGATCCCCCCAGAGCCTTCTCTTTTCTAACCTAAAGAGCCCCAATTCTCTCAGCATGTCCTTGTAGGGGAGGTGCTCCAGCCCTCTGATCACCTTCATGGCCCTCCTCTGATCCCACTTCATTTTTGTTTGAGGGCTCCAGAACTCAGTACAGCAGGTAGGGTCTCACAAGGGCAGAGTAAAGGGGCAGAATTACCTCCCTTAACCTGCTGGTCACGCTTCTCTTGATGCAACCCAGAATATGATTGACCTTCTGGGCTGCAAGCATGCATTGCTGGTTCACGTTGAGTATTTCATCAACTGACATTGCCAAGTCCTTCTCCTCAGAGCTGCTCTCAAGCCATTCTCCTCTTAACCTTTATCTGTGCTTGGAATTGCACTGACCCAGGTACAAGACCTTGCACTTGGCCTTGTTCAATTTCATTCTGGACTGTGTGCTTTGGAATATTGCAATTCATGTCCCCATAGTAAGGAGGAAAAAGAGAGCGCATCCTGCACTCTAGGTATGTCAGGCTAGCTTGTCAGTGTAAACTGCCAGTGCTCGTGTGCTCACTTGAGCAAACTGCAGAGGATGTTGACTGCAGAGCCTTTGCCACATTTTGTATCTGGCTGCTCCATGGCCAAGCTGGCCCCAGCATCATTCATGAGTTTAAGCTGTTGTTTATCAACAGCAGTGCTGGAGGATCTAACAGTCTGAATTCCCCTGTCAGAGAGCAATATACAGGGTTTTCCAGGGGATTTAGATTTTTATTGCTTTTATTTATAGAGACTGCTCTAGAAGTTTAATTGAGCCTGAAATTTTTTACAAAGCCAGTGGCTGTAGGCAGTTTCTGTAACTACCAGTGAGAAGATGTTTGTTTTCAAATAAACCAGAAAAGCTCCTTTAAGTAACTAGAAAGTCATTTCTTTAAGACAGAAACTGCTGACAGCTTCCAGTCATAAATTACAGCTGAAGTTATTCTTTCTTGGTTCAGAAAGGCAAAAGAAAAATAATCTGAACTAACTAGTATACTTACCGATTCTTGTTTGTTTGCTTGATCATTTACAAGAATGTTTTACTGCTAAAGAAATATTATTTAGTTTAATATAATTAAATAATATGGTTTCAGTCTATGCTCATTATTAGTGAGGATGACGTGTTTTTATCCATGGTTAGAGTACTAACTGAGTTCACCAGTAATTTTATTCAGTGAGGAACTAGCCCTAAACTGAATCACTGAATAAATAAATGCAGGAAAACTGGGGAAAACTACTGATTTTGCTAAACTTTGTAATTAACTAGAGATGCCACTGTACTCAGAACTTATTAAGTCTTCTCTTTATAATAAACAAAAATGAAGCTGTGTTTTTTTAACTAGATAATATTGTTCTGGGTCAACATGTCAGTTGTCAGAATTCCCTAAAACTTAACAAAAAGTATAGCCAAGGCCATCAAAGAAAAATCATGATCAATGATCTACCTGTTTGATGCTTCAAATCTAAAAGGGCAAATAGAAAATAGATATACAATATAAAAACAAGGAAGGTCCACTCCTCTATGACTCTACAAGGGATTTCCAGAACCCAAAATAGCAATTTTCACTTTAATAGCCTTTTGGGGTGGGGAGAGTTATCCATTAGTTTGTCTAAGTGTTTTTTAAAAGCATGTAAAATTTTATCTTCTTCTCAATGTTGTGATAATAAGCACAATGGTTTCACTGGCTTTTGAGTAAAGACTGTATTTCAGAATCTATAAATACGCCACCTGCTGCCAACAACTTTTGCTGCTCTATGGCTTCTGTGTTAAAGCTGAGTGAGAGTAGCTTTTTCCATTACTGAGTAATCTCTTCATTGTGTTTAATTTCTATTCTTTATAGTATATATTACTTTTCTGACGGCATCTCTGTGCTACACAGTGCAGAAACATTGTACACATCCTGTATCTGCTTGAAAGAGACTGGAATCTGAGGTTGAAAAGAGCATAAGGTTTCTGAAACAGCTATGAACAATATGATAAACTGTGAAATTATCTTCACAATGGTGTTTGTGCAGTAAAGCAAGGGCTGAAAAAAAGCAGTGAGATTATTTCCTGGGTGTACACATAAATATTTTTGCATATAAGATGAGGCTTAGGAAAAGAGAATGATAAAAAAAATAATTGAACTGTCCATAACTTACTCAGTTTTGAGGATTTTGAGTATCACTTCACACTTATATAACTTTTGTTGTAGTTTGATTTCTATTTTGTCATACCACTAAGTAATCCCAGAGGAAGCAAGCAGATATTATCATTATAGCTGTAATTATGAGATTTTGGTGTTTCCGATATCCCCTTGTTCTACTTTTGAAGCGTGTGAAGTGTCAACTTGGACTGTATGGTTAGCCTTATTAGTGATTTCAACCAGCAGGTGGCTGAGCACCACACTGTTATTCTCTCATTCCCCCCTTCCCAGTGGGATGGGGGAGAGAATAAAAAAACACAGCAAGTAGAACTTGTGAGTTGAGATAAAACTATTTACTAAGATGGAGACAAAGGAAAATAGTAATGACTGTATATATGTACATAGATATATGAATGCATATAACAAGCAATTGCTCACCACCCCCCAACCGATGCACAGCTAGCCACTCGAGCAGTGCAAGAGAGAGATGAACTCTCATCCCCTTCAAAACTCCTTCTGAATGTTGTCGTATGTTATGCAATATCCCTTTGGCCAGTTGAAGTCAGCTGTCCTAATTCTGTTCCTTCCCAGCTCCTTGGGCCCTTCACTGTGAATGGCCTTGGCTCTGTACAGCAATGGTTTGCAGCAGCTATAAACACTGGTGTGTTGTCAACACCGTTTCTCCTAGAACCAAAGCATAACATCATACCAGGCACTCTGAAGAAAACAATTGCATCCCAATTGAAACTAAGACACTTGAGTAATATCAAAACATAGAAGTAAAGGTTTACATAGCTCAGCTATGGACGACTACAGAAGGAAATGTGCATCAACTTACTATGCCTTTTTTTACTTCTCCTGAATTTAGCCTCATACTGTGAGTGCAAGCATCCATGAAGAAACAACAACAGCAACAAAAAAGGAGTCATGAATCTTTTAGGGTACAGTAATGTGATTATGACTTTACCCCAGCTTTTCCAGTCACCTTTGGAAGTTTTGGGCATTTTCCCACTTCTTTCTGTTTAGGCTGCCCAGGTGGAATTGTTGAAAGAACTGCAAAGCTAACAAATCCTTTGCAGTTTCAATCATGTCTCAGCTGCAGAATGTCAAGTTTGGCAACCTAGGAGAAATTGGAGCTGGAAGTCCGGACATATTCTTACTATTTCCACCAGTCTGGCCTGAAATTACAGTTTCGTTGTAGTTAAGTGTATCATCTGAACAATGAGAAAAATGGTGAAGTCATGAATGAAGAGAGATTGGAGCAACAAAACAAACAGTGAGGGGTAGTTCTATGGACTAGTAGTGTTCCCCCTTGCTCTACCTTTTCCCTCCCCTTCCCTTTCTTGTTTGCCTCCTTTCCCTTTCCAATTTCCCTTCTGCTCCACTTGTCTATTGTCTATAGTTTGCATGCTT